>NC_059074.1:195992914-197192914 GCF_020497125.1 Mauremys mutica | reverse complement strand
ACCTCCGCTTACCTGTTTTTCTTGGTACCAATCCTTGATCCATGTAAAATGTGCTGCCTAAATAATCTTCCTGCCCAGTCAATCTGACCATGTCACCCCTACCCCCTCTGTGTCACTTCTCTGACTCTCCATTGCAGAAGATGCAGGCTTCTGCTCCTTACCTTTTGAGGCCCTTTCACATTTCAGCTCCTCCTTACCTCTCTGCTCAGGGCAAATATGTAAACTGCTAACGTTATCAGCCTGGATTGCCTGTTTGTCCGCTTCTCCTGTAAGGAGATTAGCACTATATTCTTTATCCTCCCTTATGCATGGAACAGCCTCCCTAAACTTGTCTGTAAAGCCATTGAAGACCCTCTTCTACAATGCTAATTGTTAGTCTATCCAGTAGGGCCTTCTATGCTAGTGTGTTCAGGAGGGTCCTCCTTGGTGCTAACTGTTAGCATGGTGTTGGGAATTCGTTCGAGACCTTTTCCATTTGGCTTATCCAGAACACCTTGTTCTCGGAGAACATTTTATTCAGTTCTTTGGGATCCAAAACACTCAGTTTGACTCTGGATTTAATCACTCAGGTTCCTTTATTTGGCATACAGAAAAGCTACACTGAGTTGATCAGACTCAAGCCTAGGGGATGGGTATACAGCGAACCACATATCCAAAGTTACACAGATAGCCTCTTCCTTTATGTACATTTACATATTACATTGCATTTGCTATACATTACACTGCACATTTTTGGATTGGCTTGGTTACTTTGCAGGAACCAATCCCTGTACAACATGCTCCGTCCATGTGCTGGTTACATGGAACCTGATCTTTACATTCCACGTTTATCTTGTCCATAGTCCCTAGCACCAAGGTGTTGTTGCTTCTCTTAGCTAGCACAGGCATCTTGATGCCAGCATAATGTTGGTCAAGCCCCTATTTACAACATAACCTTCCATTCACATTCCCAGTTATGCCCACTAAGAATTGAGGCAAGTTACTTATATAAAGCCAGACCTACACATGGCCACTAGGTCCTTCCACGGTGCTAATCACTCCTGTGGCCACTAGGGCCTTCCATGGTGCTTATCACTAGTGTTGCCAATATGGCCTTCAACAGTGCTAATTGCTATCGTGGCTCATAAGGCCTTCCATAGTGCTAATCACGAGCATGATCAATAAGGCCTTGTCAACTGTTCTTGGTGCAGTCTCTCTAGGGATCTCAGCTTTTTCCTAACTAGTCTCTTTCAATTCGTCTGCAATTAGACCAGTCCATACATTATTAACTTACATTGAGTCAATCAACCCTTCAGTTCCAGGGCTTACAGTCTCCCACAAGGAGACTGTAAGCCCTGGAACTGAAGGGTTGATTGACTCAATGTAGCCTTGTGTGGGGTTGTTGCCCCTCTGCTATCCCTGGCTTTTGTATCTCCTTTTCCCTCTCTGTTCTCCCTTCTTTGTAGTTGGGCTTGTTTTCGGTATTGGTCATGGATGTGGTTGCATGGCTCCACCATTCATAGTCCTGGATGCTGCATGGGGGTCTGATCAACCTGACTGCCTGTCACTAGGAAAGACTCTCCTCTCCCTTCTGTCTATTACCATTAACCCCATTACAGACTTTCTGTGGTACTAATTGCTAATGTAGCCACTAGGGCCTTTTCCTGTACTAATCACTAGCATGGTCTCTAGGACTTTTTACTGTGCTAATCAGAAGCATGGCCAGTAGGGCCTTTTACTGTGCTAATCACTCACGTAGTCAGTAGGGCCTTCTTTGGTACCAGCTGCTACCACGGTCAGTAGGACCTTCCAGGATACTAATCAGCAGCTTGGCAACTAGGGCTTTCCATGGTCCTAATCACTAGCATGGCCAGTAGGGCTTGCTGCTTTACTAATTGCTAGTAAGCCTATTCAGACCTTCTATGGTACTAATTGCTAACATAGTTAGAAGAGCCTTCCATGCATCTTTTCTAACTAAGAGGTAACAAAGGTAATAAGAAAACATTCTACAAATACATTAGAAGCAAGAAGACGACCAAGGACAGGATAGGCCCATCATTCAATGAGTGGGAGGGGAGTTATAATAACAGAAAATGTGGAAATGGCAGAGGTGCTTAATGACTTCTTTGTTTCAGTTTTCACCAAGAAGGTTGGTGGTGATTGGACATCTAAAATAGGGAATGTCAATGAAAATGAGATAGGATCAGAGGCTAAAATAGGAAAAGAGCAAGTTAAAAATTACTTAGACAAGTTAGATGTCTTAAAGTCACCAGGGCCTGGTGAAATGTATCCTAGAATACTCAAGGAGCTGACTGAGGAGATATCTGACCCACTAGTGATTATCTTTGAAAAGTAATGGAAGACGGGAGAGAATCCAGAAGACTGGAAAAGGGCAAACATAGTGCCAATCTATAAAAAGGGAAATAAGGACAACCTGGGGAATTACAGACCACTCAGCTTAACTTCTGTACCCGGAAAGATAATGGAGCAAATAATTAAGCAATCAATTTGCAAACATCTAGAAGATAATAAGGTGATAAGTAACACTCAGCATGGATTTGTCAAGAACAAATCATGTCAAACCAACCTGATAGCTTTCTTTGACAGGGTAACAAACCTTGTGGATAGGGGGGAAGTGGTAGATGTGGTGTATCTTGACTTTATTAAAGCTTTTGATACTGTTTCACATGACCTTCTCATAAACAAGCTAGGGAAATGCAACCTAGATGGAGCTACTATAAGGTGGGTGCAAAACTGTTTAGAAAACTGTTCCCAGAGAGTTCTCAGTAGTTCACAGTCATGCTAGAAGGGCATAACAAGTGGGGTCCTGCAGGGATCAGTTCTGGGTCTGGTTCTGTTCAATATCTTCATCAATGATTTAGATAATGACATAAGTACACTTATAAAGTTTGCAGACGATACCAAGCTGGGAGGGGTTGCAAGTGCTTTGGAGGATAGGATTAAAATTCAAAATGATCTGGACAAACTGGAGAAATGATCTGAAGTAAATAGGATGAAATTCAATAAGGACAAATGCAAAGTACTCTATTTAGGAAGGAACAATCAGTTGCACACGTACAAAATGGGAAATGACTGCCTAGGAAGGAGTACTGCGGAAAGGGATCTGGGTGTCATAGTGGACCATAAGCTAAATATGAGTCAACAGTGTAACACTGTTGCAAAAACGAACATCATTCTGGGATGTATTAGCAGGTGTGTTGTAAGACACGAGAAGTAATTCTTCCGCTCTACTCCATGCTGATTAGGCCTCAACTGGAATATTGTGTCCAGTTCTGGTCTCCACTTTTCAGGAAAGATGTGGACAAATTTGAGAAAGTCCAGGGAAGAGCAACAAAAATGATTAAAGGTCTAGAAAACATGACCTATGAGGGAAGATTGAAAAAATTGGGTTTGTTTAGTCTGGAGAAGAGAAGACTGAGAGGGGACATAACAGTTTTCAAGTACATAAAAGGTTTTTACAAGGAGAAGGGAAAAAATTATACTCCTTAACCTCTGAGGGTAGGACAAGAAGCAATGGGCTTAAATTGCAGCAAGGGAGGTTTAGGTTGGACATTAGGAAAAACTTCCTAACTGTTAGGGTGGTTCAGCACTGGTCTAAATTGCCTAGGGAGGTGGTGGAATCTCCGTCATTGGAGAATTTTAAGTGCAAGTTAGACAAACACCTGTCAGGGATAGTCTAGATAACACCTAGTCCTGCCATGAGTGCAGGGGGCTGGACTAGATGACTTCGAGGTCCCTTCCAGTCCTATGATTCTATGATTCTGTTCGCAAGCATGGCCCACTACAGCTTTCCATGGTGCATGGTCACTAGGCCTTTTACTGAACTAAGTGCTACCATTGCCACTAGGGCCTTCCATGGTGCTAATCACTAGCATGGGCAGTTGGACTTTCTGGCAATTATCTATATTATTGATTTATTTATATATCTTATTAATTTTTTTAATACTCACTTACTGGAAACTATCTAGCAGTAATCATATCTGGTCTATGAAAACACAATTCCATTAGCCTCCCTTTCCCATTCCAGCTGGTTGTAGTGCACCTGTTCATTGCATCTTGTTTTAATAATATTGCAAGCTCCTCAGGGCAGGGAATTATCTCTGGCTTTGTTTTTGCACAGGGCCTAGCATTGTGCATAGCACAGTGCGTCTCTGATCCCGAATGGAGCCTCTAGATCAGATGTGGGCAAACTACGGCCCATGGGCCACATCCGGCCCGCAGGACTGTCCTGCCCAGCCCCTGAGCTCCTGGCCCAGGAGGCCCTCGCCTGCTGTTGCCCCTCCCCCGCAGCCTCAACTCGCTCACTCCAGCACCGGTGCAATGCTCTGGGCGGCTGGGCTGTGAGCTCCTGGGGCAGCGCAGCTGCAGAGCCGGGTCTGACCCAGTGCTCTGAGCTGTGTGGCCTGGCTCCAGCCTGGCGGCACGACTATAGTGCCGCCAGCCACCAGTGCTCCAGGCAGCGCGGTAAGGGGGCAGAGAGCAGGGGGGGTTGGATAGAGGCCAGGGGAGTTTGGGGTGGTGGTCAGGGACGGAGGTGGATGGGGTAGAGGTCCCCCGGGGTGGGGGGAAGATAGGAGGTGGGGGGCGGGCCATGACCCCCTCTCCTAACCGTTCCTCCATACAATTTCTGAAACCCAATGCAACCCTCAGGCCAAAAAGTTTACCACAATATAAATAATTAATTATGGGCTTCACTCTGATTCTGTTGTGAGTAGGAAATGGTCTCTCCTCTTGGAAAGTCCCTGAGTTGTTAGAAGAGATTTCCCTCCATTCCACTCAGAGAATGATTAGACTCCATAAAGATGGATTAAAATGCAATCTTGGCAGATATAAAAATAACATTTTAAAGTCAAAACTCAAGAATATCTCCCTAAATTCTCATAAATCACCATTTTATAGTATTCCGTTTTAACACATTTTTCTCAATTTATGAGGCACAAGAATACCCTAATCATGTGCCAGCTTCCATGCACACCATTACCTGTAATTTTGGATGCCTGCTTGATTTCTTTCACTCTAGAAATATTCCAGTCATTTTTCACAGGATCACACTTAAAAATAAAATGCAGTGAACCCTTTTCATTCATAGTGGCCTGCTTTTCCCCTCTTTAATCTTCTAAAACATGGTGATTTATCTGGAGTGTATGCAAGAACCAGATGTGTTGCACATTAGAAATGACAGGTAAATAAGCCGTGCAATGAATAGCTGGGGAAATGAATCTTAAAAAGATCATTAAAACCACTTAACATTCAGATCTTACCATTCCCCCTCTTCCTGAATGTTTGCAAATGTTATGTTTGAGCAATGTTGCCTTATATAGTCTGAGATGGTCTGAAAGACAGGGGAAAGGATGCTCTTTTGTACAGGGTATGTATGTATGTATGTATGTATACCTATTTACAGTAAGAATAGTGGTGATAGTTTATTGCAAACCATGTACCTCCCCTGGGGCTGTATCTCACAAATAGGCAGTGTTCTAAAAGTTTGTAAACCATACATGTAGTTTATTCACATCCCTGAGCTATAAGTCTGAGCCTGGCAATCCCTGGTGTGAGGGAACAGCTATTAGGTGTAGCCACTAATGTAATAAAAGATTAAATCAAAACTAGTCTCATTAGCACAAGTGGGAAGAGGATGGGCTATATTCAAAGACAGGGAGAATCACATTGCTGCTGTTCGAAATACCACAAAGCCACTCTTGCTCTTATAAAAAATACTTTTAAAAACAAAAAAACAAAAACAACAGAGCCCTATAAGTGACCCTGGTTTAGCTTTCTGGTTTTTAAAAACAGAAAATGTTGTAGTTGCAGATCCTGAGTTAATCACTCTCGGAAATTGCTGCTAGTGGCTTGATTTTAAAATGGAGTCTGAGGGCCTGATTCTCATTTACAGTAAGGTTCCTTCTCACATCTCTGGCCATTTAAATGGGCTTCAGAGAAAGTGGGCATAAATGGCATTTGCATGCCCCATTAAGGCTCCTTTACACTCCCGGGGCGATATTCAGGCCTATGTATCTAAAGAGAAAGGTCATGCAGTAACATAAAGCAAAGCAGGAAGGGCAAACAGAAAGACTCAGATTAAGAGAAGGGTAAAGAGGACAAGGGGCTCCATCCTCAAGGTGCTAAGCGCTCTGGCTTTGATCCAGCAAATCACTTAAGCACCTGCTTACCTTTAACAGTGCGAGTAGTCCCATAGACTTCAGTGTGCGTGCTCCTGTGATTAAAATGAAGCAGGTACATAAGTACATCGCCAGGGTGCTTAGAATCCACTAGAACAGCACAAAAATGTGCTGAAGGACTATAAGAGAGACAGGGAAGAGCATGCAGCTTGCAGGACAGTCTCTATTTTCTTGCATTTAGAGAAATATAAAAAAAATCCCAAATGACCCACAAATAGGAAAAGAGAAATTCATCTTTTGATCACTCAATTAGTGTAGCGGCTCCTGCTCCCGGCCCCGCCACAAACGCAGTCAGAGACCAACTGAAGTGCAGCACCCGTGTCCTTTTATTGTTTGTGTCCATTCCCACCACGGATTATTTACGGAGACCGACACTCTGGAGGACTATTAACTTCCCAGCCAGCAGGGATCTAGAGCCCACACTCCTCCCTTTCCTGTCTCTTAGCCAGCTCTATAGGGCAGGCTGGCTACCCAGGCCTGCAGGCGGACCCACTCTGGTCATTAGGGGGTGGCCCCTCAGCCAGCCCAACTAATACCCTGCTTCCTCTGGTACAGGGCGAACAGGGGCCTGGCTTGTTTCTCCTAGGAGCGCCCTGTTACAATGAGATAACCAATGTTCCAATGTTTAGGGTGCTGTGATCTGTCATGACATTCTGCTTCAGCATTGTTCTGTAACATTGAATTGTTTGCAGTTATTTGCCAAGCAGCCTTAGTACAAGGGTTAAAGAAGGTTGGGAGGAGAATATCAGCAAGAAGGAAGTGTAGAGGGAAGAACAGCATCAAGAAAGAGGGTTGTGGTAAGAGCTCCATATATTGTATAATATAATCATCTCAAAAGCTGTGAACTGGGACAATGTGATCCCCTCCAGGTATCATTCTCACAATATATGTCATCAATATCCATGTAAATATATGTCATCAATATCTATTCCGGTAAATGAAAGTGGCCTGTCATTTGTCCACTTGTATTTGCATGTGTGTGGCCACCAACAGAGGTCATCATTAGAAAGTCAGCCCTCTCCCACAATTTAAATAGTACAGTTATTTTCAGTTCTGATTTAAGGAACAAAACTGTAGTGTCTCAGACACCACTATGTGGTAATGGTGGGTAGATGATGACCAATGTGTGTAATTAGAATCAAGCGCACTACAGTTTAAATAGATCTCATGAGCTGGCAGCTGAAATATGCTCAGTGCAGCTAAGTAGCTGAGGGAACAACAATGCTTTTATGCCACCTTCATGGCTCCACAATCATGGAGCTAGCCAGGGTAGTCCCAGTTCCTGGCATAATTTAGAGCAACTTCAGGATTGCTCTAATTTATGCCCAGCTGCACATGGCCGTAAAGGGTTTGTTTAATATCCAGGGATCACCAGAGAACAGTGTTCCCCACTGAAGCTGTGAGGAGGCAGCAGTGTAGAATCACAACAGTATCTGAATGTAGCCTAGGGATTCCCTTACTCAGAGTTTCTGGCTGCTTTGCCCCATTGAAATGGAGCTGAAGATCTGTCATCATATCCATTTTAGGAACAGCTTTTCATGCCCTGTGCTTTACATCTTCTAGTTTTATTCTTGTCATACATTTTCAAGAAACTGGATTGCCTTTATAAATCTGGGTTTACTTCTTTCCTGTATTTTATTTGTGTTAATCCTAAAAGTAAATCTATCTTTGGCCCCTTTAACTTGAATATTTGATGTAATATTTGCATTTGGGAAAAAAAAATCTTTTATACTGTCTTGACCTTAAAGATTTTGAAAGTCAAAATCTGCATACCAATGTAATGCCTGATCTCTGCTGCTGAAATAACATCGACTGACTCTCACAATTAGGTAATAACTCTTGTCCATGTTACTTTCTTTGCAAAAAAAAAAAAAAAAGTAATACAAAATCCTCTCTGCAGCTTATCTAGAATAATTTAGAATCCTATATTATTATATTGCTTTTTACAACTCAGAAATGAAAAACTGTTTAATGAAAAAAATTAAATGATATCATAATAGCAATCTCAGATCAGTCAGTCATGCACAATAAATTATGTTATATTAAAATCTGAAAACTGTGCCAAATAACATAGGGGTCTCTAGCTGTGGTACCTAAGCTAAAGTTCAGCATCACTGACAGTCTAGTGGTATTAGTTTGCTGCTATATTTTCACCCTTAGACAGTAGGCCAAATATTGGTCTGATGTAAACTGTTTGATACTCCATTGAAAACAACAGAGCAGCACCCACTTACCTCAGGTATGAATTTGGCTCCAAAACTCCATTTGTTGTTATTGACCAATGTTTGTAATTGTTGCTTTGGATACCTTGAATTGATTTTACATGAAATTGGAATCATTCCTCATACTTGGAGCAAGATGGGCCAGTCAAACCAAGATTGAAGTCACAGGTGTAGCAGTATGAAGAAGAATGCACTAGGTGTATGGGATTGGATTGCTCAGAGCATTGTCAATGGCATATAGTGTCCTTCACCTCTGTCGCTAGTTTTAATCCATTGCCCTTTTGGGGCTGTTTGAAGGCCGATATGAAATAAATGTGGTGGTGTCCCCATCACGACAGCTGGCATTCACTGGCCCGCTTGTTGGTATTCTCAGCACAGAGGTGCGACTGAATAGGTCAGCGAGGCTATTTTCTCACACCTAGATGCGGTACCTTGTAGTAAGGGTAGAGCCAGCTTTGTGTGGTAGTTTGGTATAGTGGTGGGGAAACTGGCACTGCCACTCTCTGTGCCTGGGCCATGTCTGTTCTGTAGCTAAGCAGTAGGGTGACCAGATAGCAAGTGTGAAAAATTGGGATGGGGTGGAAGGTAATAGGCACCTATATAAGACAAAGCCCCAAATATCAGGACTGTCACTATAAAATCGGGACATCTGGTCACCCTAGTAAGCAGAGGGCTTCCTTTTCTAGCACTGTCAGTACAACACGTCTTATGAGCACTGAATTAAAGCACAACCAAAAAGAATATGGCAACTTAGGCCTGGGCTACACTAGCAGGGGGGGAGGTTCGAACTAAGATACGCAACTTCAGCTACGCTATTCGCGTAGCTGAAGTCGAAGTATCTCAGTTTGACTTACCTGGCCGTCCTCACGGCGGCAAGTCTACTGCCGTGGCGCCCCCGTCGACTGCGCTTACTCCTCATGCCAAGGTGGAGTATGGGCGTCGATTAGCAGATCGATTTATTGAGTCCAGATGAGACGCAATAAATCGATCCCCGATACATTGAACACTACCCGCTGATCCGGCGGGTAGTATAGACGTACCCTTAGACGATAATTCTACATGTCCTGATCATAAACAAACACAGTGACAGTGGATGAAAGCCTGGTGCTCTTGATGTTTGTCATTTACTTTAGTGGGGCTAGTATTTAACACAGTGTGATTACACTTTGGTGTAAACTTTGACAATTTCCACGTAGATTTGTATTGTCACCTCCAATTACTGGAGAGATGCTTTAATTGTGAAGTACTCATATTTTGATTAAATTTACCATTTGATGACATTCTAATTTATTCTAGATCTTGACTCAGGTTGAACTAAGTAATCCCATTTAAATCATAGCAAAATGTGCAGTCCTGATATGAAAGGAGACCACAAACTGCAGTCCAGCTGATATCAATATTTAGCAGTTTAAGTCCAAACTAAAACAAACAAAAATGTTCAACAAGGACTAGTTTGGGCAGATTTTACACCAGTGAGATAATTTGAAAAATCTATACATATTCCATTCTACTTCCAAACATACTGTCATTCTATGAATGAAATGAGAAGCTGTGCAGGTAATTAAATATTTGCCTTGGGGAATTATTTGCAGTTAATTAAAGCCACACACTTTCAGTGCATACCTGCTCTGCAGATTATTAAATTTAGATCAGATGTTAACTACCCGGGTTTCTCACTTATCCATCAAAGATTGTTCTCGGCAGGTTTAAGGAACAGCGTTCTATGGTGGCACTCTGTGCTATTTTAGAAGAAGGAAATGTGTAGACGTGGTGCTCTAATATATAAACATTTTTTTCATAACTCTGCTCGTTAAGTTTCCTTGTAGGAATCTGTCAGCATGGGCCAGTTTTACCGACTGGCACAACTTTGGGGTATGTTCTCCTCTTGATACATATGCACACATCCCCTCTTCTTAAATTTCCATTCACTTTTGACTCTGTGGCCTGTGCTAACAAGGGTCAAATGCAAAGCTGTGCAGATAATGATTCCCCAAATGTCTCGGCGATGGATGGAATATAAAAACATAGACTTTATGGGCCCAGTTGAACAATATACCACCATATAGTTCTATAATGTTATTTTCACCACTATAAATGATACAGTAACGGTGTGGTCTGTATTGCCAAACATTTTCCTTCATATCTTATAACAGTATGCGCTATTTGTATGTTAATTAGATCTGCAGCTAGTGCAGAAGAATGGGAGTTCAGACTCTTGGTCTAGTTGTTCTTTTGACACTGGCTCAGTGTACGATCTTGGACAATTCACTTAGCTAGTCTGGGTCTCAGTTTCCTCATGTACTAAGCAAGTGTACTAACATCATCATCATCAGGAGTGAAGTCTGGGACCACTGATGTTAACAGGACTTTTGCCATTGACTTTAACAGGACTATGAGTTCACCTAAGATATGACAGGGGTTAATGTTTTTAAAGTGCTTTGGGATCCACACCTGAAAAGTGCTACTGTAACCCACACACCTCCTGGGTGTGATGTTCTGGCCCATCGAGTGGCCACTTAGAGAGAGAGAGATTAACGAGTCTGCTCTTCAGCCTTCGCTAATAGCCATATTGCTTTTAGCTCATGCAGTAGAGGCTCTGGTACTAAGCTCCAGAGGTCCCCAGTTCAATCCTGCCCACTGACGACCAGGGTCTGTTGTGTTACACTACTGCTATTCCAAAGAAATGGATAATATAGTTAATCAAGTAGATGAGTTACTTTTCCTGTTATTGGCCATATCTTTGTATTATTTAGCTCTTTAGAAATGAATTTTGTGATTCCATGCTGATTTTCTTATATTTTCTTTACACTTAGCTCCTTATTAGAAGTCAGTAATGCAGACCATGTAACACTTAATAACTGTACAATTTCTGAAATTAATTTCAGCAATTTACATCTGTGCTATGTTTTTTAATTATATTTAATATTATGTTTAAACAAAAAGAAATTCCATCAGAGTAATTTAATACCAAATATGAATCCGGTATTTTTAAGTGCTGGATTCAGGTGTCCTAAGTAGTTTTCAGATTTTGCCACCAGAAAACAACTACAAGGTTATTTTGTTTGTTGTTTTTATCAGATTCCTCAAAGGATTCCAAAGCCACACAAGAGAATGCCCCAGCACATCATGCAATGTGTGAAGAAGATCAAGATGAAGGTAAAGTTATCTTTTGAAATTCTTTAAGATGCAAATAGTGAATCAATTGGGAATCTAAGTTGTTTTAATTATAGCATTCAACTTTTTCACTTGTGACCTTTGTTGCCTCAGAAAAATGTCTATTATATAACTAGTAGATGTTGTATGCCAGTCAGTCTTGATACTGTAGTCTCTAGTGTTACTGAAAAAGAAACAGGCCTCCAAATCATTTATTTTAGCCATGTTGATTCTGGGTCACCTCAGAGCATTATGTTTTTGTTACCAGAAGCCTGCTATATTGCTTTCATTGCTATATGTAACTTGAGTGTCAAGTACAGGTGGTTTGGAACAGCTGCTAGTTCATACTCTGGTGACAGCCAAAAATCTTTGTCAGAGAAAGCTTCAGAGCTCCCAAATGATAGACAATTCATCATGGTTGAACCATCAAAATCAGTATGCTCACAAAAAATAGAACACAGTAGTCCAGAGTTTCCATTAAGTGTGGTCTATTTTGACTACTACTTCATACTAAATACTAATACTGGGGAGGACTTTAATACATTTGAAAGCTATTTGCTTTTAACTTTTATAAAGTGACCCCAATGTTATAATTGCTAATTAGAAAGCAAGCAAGCAAGCTGGCTTCAGAGAAATATGCTGTATATTGGTTTTGTACCCAGTTTTAGTGTTCTATCTTCTGTATTCACATAAGTATCCCATTGATGTTATTTCCAATCTTTGATGTTAACAGGACCACAGGATGTTTCCACAATTGATGAAATGACAACTCAGCCAGATTCCCAGAGCTCCTGCATGGAGACAGAAGGTATGAAAAATGCTATATGAACAATGAGTTAGATAACAGTGACTCTTGACTAATTATCAACAGAAGCTCTGCTATGGCACTTGAGGTACCACAGTTATTTCTCTATACCTAGAAGGCCACATTCATTGAATTGCCCTTCCTTATGCCAGATCCAAATTTGGCTCAGAATAGGAAATAACAGTGGTATCTTCAGTAGCTCTTGGTGGTGAATGCTGACTTTTTAATGGCATCCACTGTAAAAGTAAAAAATTAAGGTCTAGATTGTGCAACCCCTACCCATGACAGAGAGCACTTAGGTTCCTATCATGCCAGGTGATGAACGGTCTGGTACTAGTCCAGCAAAATATTTAAGCACATGCCTACCTATAAGCATGTGATTTCAGTGGGACTAGTTACGCTTAAAGTGAAGCATGTGCTTTACTGGAGTGAGGTCAGAGTGCCCCTTGCAGGATCGAACCAATGTTCACAGGAATAGTCTCTCAGCCTCACTGGCACTGCTTACATGAATACTCAGCAGTGTGAGAAGGATTCTACAATCTGGGTCTATGCTGATGTTTTCAGTGATGACCACTGTAGCATATATTAATCATTTTATTCAGCATGAGTTCTGAACAACAAACTGCCTAACTTCTGTTTCCCATCACATCCTATTCAGAGCCCCTGGCAAATAAAGAGGATGCAATGAAGGTTGAGAAACCAGTGACTCCTATAGTAGATGAAAATAAAGAAGAAAGCAAAGAAGAGGAGACAGGTAAGACTTTCTATACGTTAGAGGTAGGCAGAGAGTTCAAGAAGGCTGCTGCTTGGAATCCAAGTTCTCTTGAAAGCTGTGTTTGTGTTGGTAAGCACACTTCTATTTTTTGTTTTACTACAGCAAAATTAACCACTACAACAATTTTCTTAAATGAAAGAAACACAGAAATAGCAAATGAAGATGATGTTTTAAGTCTTTTTTTCCAGGTGGCGTTAAAATGTTGTTATGTATTTGGTTGGAAGTCACACAAGAAAACATAAGGGGCAGGAAAGTGATATACTCAAGTTTCAAAATGGCTTTGAAATAAACACACAAGCTGTTTATTGTGGGTTTTTTACATTTACCTTCAAAAACTGCTGATTAAAGAAGCAGTTTATCTATATTTAAGTGTCCTTTCTCTTAAATTCATTGGAAGTACAATACTGAGTCTAGTTGCAATAATTGGATATTTAAATGATTTATGAGGTCATAAATAGAGATTTAACAAGTAATGAACTGAGGCTAGTAATTCTAGTAAAGAAACCAATATTTGGAACACACACACATAGAGTCCTGCTGAAGCAGTAATCTCATCCGAGAGCACCGTATTTAAATCACTATTTATTCCATTGTTAAGAAACACAGAAGTTCAATTTTTAGAGTTTTAGGAATTCTTGTGGGACCCCTACATCCAGCCAATCATTTATAAAAGTCATGATCACATAAATAAACAATGCATTATGTAAATAATTCTCTAATTGTAAAGCAAATGCAATTATATGACCTTCCTTGGTAGAACATATAGATCAATTACAGCTTCATATTAAAACCCAGACACGATATTTGCTGGAAATCCGGTTCAATACTAACTAGATCTTCCTAATGATGAACTCCTTTTGCCAAGCACATTGATACTGACTTAGTTGCAAACCCACTTAGTTGCAAAAGTATTGACACTTTTCTTCATTGCAAACCCAGGTTACACTCCTCTTTGCTTATTTCCAGCTTAACAGCATCTTCTCTCTCTGTCCTTTTTTAATGCAAATCCAAGTTGATACTAATCACACACCTCTTTATTACAAGTAATGTTAATGGTATCAGTGTTGTATTTTATTACTGACAGTGATAATGTAATCAATATAATACTGACTTCAAATCCAGGTAAATGGTACTCCTCTCCTTCAACTGCAAATCCAGGTTTTATAATACAGACTCATTCAAATTTGCAAATACCAGAGCTATTATGTTAGTTTCTTCCTAATAGAAATTATTTACATTTTATTTTATGCCTCATCAAAAGCAACTTTTGCACAAAGTGTACTTTCATATTTGTACATTTCCTTCTCTTTAATACTTTATTGTCCCCTACAGCGAGTGACTGTCATTTAGCTCTCAGTGGATAGATTAGATTTCACCATCTGTTCTACCTAGTATTAAAATATGCAGCATTAAGAAAGGTAATGTCAGAAAAGAGGTGTTCTTGGGACTTTTCCTGTCCCTTATTTAAAAGGTTCTGGGATCAACTAAGTTATAGGGTCTTTCTGAACATTTCAGAGCATTGTGGTTTAGGTGTATTAATGATACTTACATATCCAAAGTTCATTGATGTTCATGGAAAGACACCCATTAACTTCAGTGGGTTTTGGATTGGGCCCATAACAGGAGGTAGTACTGTGTTGATTCTACACATGGGATAAACTGCATTTGGATAAACCTATACATGTTTCTTATCGTTTGTTTTGAAATGCACCCTCCTTTAAAATACCTCAGGCTGGGGAAATAAATCAATGCTTTTTAAAAATCCAGACAAGGGAAGGAAAATAAGGCTTTCCCCTTGTTTTATTTCATTCTAATGGGTATAAAAATGTGTAGATAATCTTCACAACACATGTTGTAAGCTGCTTTCAGGTTTGATGTGCACAGATGCTACAACATTAGGTTTCAAAGTTAGTCAGCTTGTAAGATGGATCTTGAAAGGAAAGGGGGGTGGGGAATTGAACAGCAGTTGATGCAGATAAAATAGTACAATGAGTATGTCCCAGAGAGACATCTAATGGCAAGAGTTCACCTGGCATAAATAAGAGATTTTATATATAACAGTGTCTCATCTAAACAAAGAGCTGCCTCATAAACTAATTCAGTTAAATGTTTTCCAGCAGCACCTGCAGTACATTGGAAGTAGAACAAAATAACATATTTTAGACAAGCAACACTGAAAAAGAAGATAATACTGGGGTGTTATTCCAATGAAATAAAATCCAGTCATGCTACTTTGGTTTGATATAAAAATTGTGCTTTTGATCTGTGGTAAAACGACATGTGTATTCCAATTTAAAGAAGTGCAAAATGCCATCCTTGTCTGCTCAATGTCAGTTCCGTTTTAGGACTAGGCTGAGATATTAGGCTCAATTCAGAGGGATTATACGTACCGTGTCACCCTAAGAGGAGTGATTGGATTAATGAGAGTTGTCTGTGACCATTCCACATCCATCAGTGGAGGTATGGGACCTGCTAGATGGATAATATGGGTCAGATTCCCCTAGCCAATGCAAACCTTGGTGGAAAGATTTCTGCATACTCAACCTCTCCTCCACTGATAGCCACCACAACCTGAAACATGATGGCCACTAGTGAGAGGACAGGTCTACGCTTACCGTGGATTGATGCTGCAGCAATCAAGATCAATTTAGCGGGTCTAGTGAAGACCCACTAAATCGACCAAGGATTGCGCTCCCGTCAACTCCAGCACTCCACCAGAATGAGAAGCATAAGGTAAGTCGATGGGAGAGCGTCTCCCAGCAACCCAGCGCAGTGTAGACACGGCAATAAGTCGACCTAAGCTACATCAACTCCAGCTGCATAACCTAGGTCCATTTATCGCCATAGTGTAGACAAGGCCAGAGAGAGGGCATGTCCAGGATGGCTGGGTGAAGCAGCATTGAATCAGTGTATGCCTTCAGCAATCTCTGCTGACAAGTCTGTTACGGAACTCTTGGCAGAAACTAGTGTTGCCATCCTGTGCCAGAATGCTAAGGGCGGGCAGGTTGAAATGCCATTTGCCTTTCCTTGGGCTGAGCCAGCAGCTTGCACTTCCATGTGCCCATGGGGGTGAACCTAGGCTTATGCGGTGATGCAACCAAACACATACATTTTTTCTTTGGGTACATTTCTGATACTATATAAAAATGAGATCTTTCATTTCCATCCCATATATTAGGATAGATTTTATTGGTTGAGATTGAATATTTTGCATGTTAAACCTGGTGCATTTATATTTTGTAGTGCAAGCTTGGTTTCTTTCAATGTATTTTACAATGAAAAACACTTGGTGTGTTCTACAAAAATATTTTTTTCAGAAACACTGATAAAAATCAAGGTTCATATTATAGAGGTATCTTTTTTCATACTTTAAAAGTTAATATATTACTTGGGAACAAGGAAAGAAAAAGAGAGAGACAAAGCAAGATGCATTCTAGGGTAACTTTTTTCAGGTATTAGAATCCACTCAATTCTAGTCTACAAAGCAATAATGAAAACCTGCATTGCTCATAAGATTAGGGAACAATCTCAAATCTTTTTATGATCGCTGACCAACTAGGACATACGGGAAATGCCATACAAATGCTTTTAATTTTCAATTTGGCAATTCTTATATATACGCTTGGAAATGTTGCCATCCTTTTGTAATGGATGAACGTGCAGGCTTTAGTGGCATTTTGAATCAGCTCAGTTTTTTTACAGGGCTAATAATTTATAAGAAATGAAAATGAAAGTCTCATTACTTGGATGTATATATAACTGTTCCTCGCTCTGAGCCTTCTCTCCCCACTGTGACAGACCCAAACCAGTGGGGTACAGGAGTCTGGTAGAGGGCAAATATACTGGTCACTGGGTGAGTAGTTTTCTGTTCCCTGAGTCACCAGAGCAGGGGCTGCACTAGAGTAATCAGGAACCTGCTAGAACCACTTAAGGCAGACAGGCTGATTAGAACACCTGCTGCCAATCAAGGCAGGCTAATCAAGGCACCTGGGTTTAAAAAGGAGCTCACTGCAGTCAGGCGAGGGGGAGCTAGAGGAGAGGAAGTGTGTGAGAGGAGCTGGGAGCAAGAGGCGCAAGGAGCTGAGAGTGAGAGGCTGTGCTGCTGGAGGACTAAGGAGTACAAGTGTTATCAGACACCAGGAGGAAGGTCCTGTGGTGAGCATAAAGAAGGTGTTTGGAGGAGGCCATGGGGAAGTAGCCCAGGGAGTTGTAACTGTCATGCAGCTGTTACAGGAGGCACTATAGACAGCTGCAATCCACAGGGCCCTGGGCTGGAACCCGGAGTAGAGGGCAGGCCCGGGTTCCCCCCAAACCTCCCAACTCCTGATCAGACACAGGAGAAGTTGACCCAGACTGTGGGGAAGATCAGTTCTGTCGGAGATTACTGTCTCTTTGTTCTAGTCTGGAAACCAGTACCATTTTCCCAACATCACCTCCTCAGTTTGAGGTGAATATCCTCAGTAGAGGTTCTACTACTGTGACACCTGGGATGTTGCCTCTCCCAGAAAAGTGAGAAAGTACATTCAAAGTAAAATAACTGCTTTCCACTCTCTTGTGTGCACAATGCACAGCTGCTAATTTAATGGAATAACTCTTATAAATGAAGGATCCCATTCGGGCAGCTGCTCACTGCTGACACTATATAGTACAAATGTTTACTTTCCTGTATGGGGTCTGCAAAAGAGCAGAAGTAGAACTTCACTGAATAGTGAGACACAACCCACCACTGAAGTGCACTTTTTGAAGTGCTGTAATGAATCCACATAGAGGCTAAGACATATTACAGTGTCCTACCTATAATTTTGATGCAGAGCTGCCAATATATCTACCAGTAACTGCTTATCCATCATTTGATCCATTCTTCATTTGAACAGCTGAATTCCAGGTCTTTCACCCATAAATTCTTTAGAAATGAATAGTATAAACTTTAAGTAATATATGCTTGAAATCTGGTGAGGAAAATGTCTCAGTTTTTCTAATATATACTTGCTTCAAGGATTTTCACATACATTTTAAGATATTGACAGAAGTCATAAATTCTTTGCAGTGTCATTGTTTGCAATGATAAAGAAACAAAATAAATCTCAGAAAGATTTGAAACAAGACTGACATCTTTATTATAGAGCCACTGTAGTTGTAACTAGCTTTTTTTTTTTTTTTTTTATAAACCCAATTTCTCCTCACCTCCAACACCTTCTCCAAAGAGCTGAAATGGACAAGACGTGTGGAGCGGCGAGATTTGAAAAACTAGAAGTTTTGTTTTTTGGAAAAATCTAATCTATTTTGGAATTTCATGTATCTAAAATATCTTAAATTAGAAACTCCATATGTGTTTATTGAGTTGTCCTAGTGTAACGTTTACAGACCCCAGTCATCGGTGGACAGGATCAAACCTGGGACTTTTGAAGCTTACTATATGAGGGTTGGTCTACACTACGGGGGAAAATCGATCTAAGATACGCGACTTCAGCTACGTGAATAATGTAGCTGAAGTTGAAGTATCTTATATCGAATTACCTACCGTCCTCACGGCGCGGGATCGATGTCTGCGGCTCCCCATGTCAACTCAGCTACTGCCGTTCGGGTTGGTGGAGTTCCAGAGTCGACAGGAGCGCGTTCGGGGATCGATATTGCGTCTAGATGAGATGCGCTATATCGATCCCCGAGAAATCGATTGCTACCCGCCGATACGGCGGGTAGTGAAGACGTACCCTGAGTCTACTGCATGAGCTAAAAGCCACATCTCTCTTAGTTAAGGCTGTAGCAGACTCATCAATCTCTAGCTAGGTGTCACTAGAGGGTGACAAAGTGCCATACCAAGCAGGCCTGGGTTACACTAGGAACAAAGGGATTGCTGTACTGAATCAGACCATTGGTTTGTCTAATCTTTGACAGCGGCCCATGCCAGCTATTTCAGATGAAGTGCTGTAGCCTTTCCATGGGAGAAGTTCGTTCCTAAGCCCCATCAGTTATGTCCTGATGCATGAGGGTTTAAAGACCTCATATGTTTTTATTCCTTTGTAATCCAAGATGATGTGGGTCTGACAATCTTCTGCTGATACAAAGCAGTAGTGGATAATACCCCCAGGAGCAAGGAGGAAGCAGCTAAGGAAGTGTGGCTCAGGGTAAAGTGTTCCCAGGGCAGCACAGCTACACATTGACTCTTTAACAGGACTAGTTGTATAAACACAATCTAGCCCTAAATTTGAAATGCAGCACAGAATTCTGCCGCTATCCAGAAAACAAACAAAAAATTATCCCCAGCTTTGAACATTTTGCATGCAGGGAGAAATTCTGTGAAGTCAAAAACAGGTGAATTGAGGGTTCAGTCTTGTACTGCATATTTTGCAATGGTCTGATTCCAAGCCATATGGAGAAGTGGACTATCAGAAGAGCAGAAATGCTGGAAGTAGCTGGAGGTGTGTTGAAAACAAAGGTCTCAGTAGAAATCCATGCAGTGTGTACCCTCGAGACTACTTACAAGTTCACAACATGAATCATTTTCTGTGCTGTTATTTTTCTAGACAACTTTTAAAAAAAGTTTAAAGTGAATTTATTGTGTTTGTGATATGAGCCAGTTAAAGAACTTTCAAAGTGGAATTTCAGTATCCAATGAATAGGTCGACTATTCAATGGCAGTGCGATGTTTCCCATAGGTTTGGCATTCTAGTAGGTTTGTATAGAATCCTTGAATGGCTGAGGGTGATGTACTCATGAGTTGCTTTATAAAGTCTGTTAGTTCTGCAGGTTACAGGACTCTATTCTGGACTCTGCAGCAGCTAAAAAAGGAAAGTCAGCAGTAGCTCCCCTCTTCCCCAAGTGATTCTGCTACATATTCTATGGTCTTGCTGAAGAACCTAAACACAGAGAGTGGTATGTGAGGCTTTACAAAGACCGTAGCTGCTCTGTATCACTAAAATTATAGTAGTATCAATATATGAATCAATGACAGTGAAGTACTGTGTCATCACAGTGGAACAGACTACTAACTACTACAAGATTCCAAAATCATAGCTATTCTACAGGAATCTTCAGCTATGTTGTACATTAACAGCAGGTCTGGTTATTACTCTGTCTATGGCCCAGTTTGGACACCAGTTACAACCCTCTAGGAGAGAATAATGTGATATTCTTCTCAATAACTGAAAGAATTTCTGTTTCTTTTCATTATTCTCCCTATATCAGATACCCTTCGGCTAGAATGAGTATATGTAAAGAACAGGTGGTGCAAGCTGTTTTAAATTTTAATTATTTTTCATTTCTTTCACTGGGAGGATTCCATCTTTCAATGTGCTTTTCTAATAAAAATAGAAACCATTAGGGAATCTTGCCGCTTAAACATTTTGCCACAGTCATTTTATGACATCTGCTTTGATGGTAGGGAACAAAAAAGAAAGACGACAAGCAAATATTTTTTACAATGATGGCGGTTTAAAAAGTTTATAGTTTAAAGTGTTTGATTGTTTTCTTCATTTTATCGCCAGCAAGCAGAACAGAAATGCTATAAAAATGAATTAGCCATTTTTTCTCCACTTAAAAGATATTGTTTATTCTGAAATTTTTTTGAAATCTGGCTTTTGCTTTGTTCAATTAACTAATTTTTTGTCCTGAATAGAAACACATTCAACATTAAATCTAATAAAATAACTGTTCATGAATCTTCCAACGAAAAGAAAATCTCAGAGAAACCGAATGAGAAATTGGATATTTTTCAAGATATTTACCACAGTAATAGTGCCAATAAATATATAAAACTATATGAAAACCCACTGAAAAGCAGATGATATGAAGTCATTTTAACTTGATATGTTTATGATATTATTTCATGATGTTAGATGTTTGTACTTGTGACATACATGGTTTAAATAGCTTTAAGACAGTGATAATGCCCTTTTAACATAAAAAAATTGGGTAGATCATGGAATCCATATTTCACATTGTGTTGAAGATTGCCAGTCTTTGGGTTTAGTGGAAATCTCCAGAGAATCAACAGTAGCTCATGCAACTGAAACACATACTTGTTTCAAAACATATCAAATAGCATCCAAGTACATAGTGAAAATACTACAGGAAAGTTTTATAAATTTATCTTAGAAAAAAATTTCCCCCTAGAAATAGGGACTATATGGTTAATAACACATCTGGAAATTAGCTTGAACACCTGAAAAATATGGCACTACTTTTTTTACACAAACAACAAACTTATTACATTATATAGGAGTCTATTCTTTCCACTGAATTGTGAGCTTTACTCCTATTAATGATAACAAGAACTTCATGTGCATATTAAAATAGATCCAAAAGGCCACATTAATTCCTGATGTAATTTCATTATGATATATCCGGGAAGTCACATCGGGGAAGAATTTGGTCCAGCGTGTGTATATTCTTGTGTGTCTTAACATTCAACAAGTGAGAGTTCATGTTATTTTTAGTGAATCACATTGATAGAATTAGTCCAGGACAGGGAATGGATTTACAGGCATTGGGTTCAACTCAGCTGTCTCTATAATTGGCGTTAACAGGAATCTATAAGTGCTTCTTCACTGCCTTACATCCTGTGTAATCATTTAAACCTGTGCAAAGTGGAAGTAAAGTACTACCAAATTAGAATTCTATATGCCGTGCAAGTGGTGGTAGCATTTTACATGTACCTTGCACAAGTATTAATGACCACACAAGGTGCAAGACCCTACATCGCTAATGAATATTCACTAAATAAATTCTGTAGGAAGCTTTCATAAGTACACCTCTAGAAGACCCAGAGACTGGGGAATAGATGGAGGAAAGCAAGCAGTGGAGGGGGAAGACTGGATGGGTCTCTTTTGTCTCAAGTGTAGAACAAGAAAGTGTTCCGTAAGAGTAATGCAGTTGTGGGATGAGCTATCTAAAAATATCCTCTCAGTCAGCCCTTCCTTTTTTTTGACCCTGCTCTCTCCTCTCCCACTAGGGTTATCCGTGATTCTGTCCCCTCCCCCACCTCTGCAATTCTTTCTGTCCGAGGCTCCTCTCTTTAAAGACCGAGGGCCAGATTCTCCCGTAGTTTATGCCTGCTTCTGCACAGCCCCAAGTTGTGGTGTCACAAAGCAGGCACAACCTCCCTTTCACAGAGATCGATGGGGACAGGGCCAGCACCATCCAAAGAATGAGCAGTTCTTCTAGCTGAGGAGATGTGACCAGAGCAACTAAGCGGAGGAATGCGCTGATTTAGCACATTTCTGCTGCGGTCTCTGGAAGCAGGGCTCCTGTGGCAACCCGATAGAAACTAAAATGGTCTCTAACCAGTAGAAACCCCAAGCAAGGGAAGCAGTGAAAATATCATGTCCTCACTCAGCTCTTCCATGGTAGTGTCCTCTCCTCATTTCTTTGAGCCCACTTCTGTCTGTTTTTCTGCCTGTTACTCACACTTTTCCAATAGGTGACTTTCTGTCCCTTCACCTTTTCTTTATACAGTTGAGCATTCAGTCATACAGACCTCACCATCTGGAACAGCTTCCCTGCCCTTGGTTGCCTCTCATCAAATTTCACCTCAAGATGAGTGTGAGGTCACCATCAGTATGCTTGTGCCCTAGTCCTAGGGAAGAAACCTATGATAACGCTGTTTCCAGTTATTGGAGTAATCTGCCAGCAAGGGTAGGGGACCAGGGTTTGAAGTGCATCTCTCATTCTTTCTACACACACACACACACACACACAGAGCATGACGCTGTGGGATCCACTCCCTCTCCTAGGGGGTCAGTAGAGTCATCAGAAGTGTTCAACATCTCTCTTTGCAAGTACCTTTTTCTAACCTTTCCCTCTATTAAAACTATCAGAACCAACTTGCTGAGCCTTTCTGATGAAACTTGGCCATTCCCCACCCCTTTCTTCCTGTCCTGCCATACTCACAGATGCTACTGAGCCTGCACATTGTGTTGCAACCAGCATAGTTTGCACATTCTTTAGATAGAATATAATCAGCTGCCAAATGTTCTATGAATCTTTTTTGTATGAAAGGCACTAGACAAATATGAATTGCATTGTGTGGTTTTTTTTCTCCTCCCTTACTTTATACTGAGCAGGATGCTCACCACTGTAATTGTTCCATAGCTAGCACTTTCTAAACAGAACTCAATGTTCAAACATTTCACAACCTTTTGAGTATTCCTCTCATGTGCTTAGAAGTCATCCATCATTTTCAGCCCTAAATGCTTTGACTTCCAGTGCCTTCCTTAGTGCACAAAGGTAAACCACAAAACCACCTAAATTATTATTTCAATGGAGTGGGGCCTTTATCCTGAAATACTGGGCACTGATGTCTTTGCTCCAGTCCTTTTCTTTTGAGGGTATGAAAATTTTCCTGTTGTGTTCAATCATTGGTGTGAAATGTAAGGTTTCTCTAATAATCATATGTCACAGAAATGATGTTCCTGCTCAAGGTACAGGGCTTGCTAGCTGACATGAACAGACCAAATACATCTTTATGGCATTTAGCGGAGCCCCTCAAAAAACACTCAATATCTATTTTACCTGTCAGCTCTTAAGACGTTTATATGTCCAGTGTTTTTTCACTGGAGTAAAAAAAATGAACACTTACACCTTTCTCAGATGGATTAAAGAAATAAGTTAAACAAGTTAAAACGTTTTGGATTCTGAGGGGAAAGGAGAATAGGCCTTTCCTCAATACCACCTGACCTGGATCACAAAAGTGTGAGGTCACAAATCAGTGTGACAGGGCCGTGGTCTGAATGGCTGGAAAGAGTTCACAGGAAGCCCAGATTAAGTCAAAACCTCTGGGCTTCCACTTTATTTACAGGTCTCTTATTCAATCAAAATAACACAAACCAGCAACGTCTCTGCCCACATATTCTTGGTGCAATTTGGTAGTCTGTGAACATCAATCCAAAACCAAACAAGAGAGCATAACCAGGACAGAGATCCTATCTCCAGAGCTTCTTGGTCTGGATTCTGGTCAGCACATTCTTTCCTCTTTTCTTTTGATTGTTTTAAGCACAGCTGTGTTGAGCTGCACCTGACTTCATCAGCTAAGGGAGTCAAAAACCCTGCTGGGAATTAACCCAAATTAAACCCATTGTCTGGCCACTATCTGGCTTGTGGGGCCTATATGGGGTGAGGTACAGCCTGCAGAAATCCCACCAGAGTGCTCAGAGATTCTTCTACACCAGCAGTCCTCAGACTTATTTAATCGCCCCCCCCTTCTTTGTGTCTGGAGTCATTTACGCTTCCCTCCTCCCACAAGCACATATACAGCCACCCAGCTCTGAAGGCAGACTGGACAGCAGCAGCTGCTGGCTGTGCGCCCAGCTCTGAAGGCAGCAGCGCAGACGTGAGGGTGGCAATGTGAAAAGTGATATTTGTCGTCACTTTTCACAGCAGATTTAGCACCCATTGCCACCCGTACTTCTGTGTTACTGCTGCTCCGGGACTGACAGCTGGAGCTTCGCTGCCTCCCTGTGAGGGAATGGGGGGATGAGGGGAAGAGAGCCCAAGCCAGGGCTACCTCCCCATGAGGGATTGGGGAGGGGAGAGGAGAAGGAGAACCCACACCCAGATGGTGGGGGTCTGGCTGTCAGCCTCGGGGCATTGGGGCTCCAGCTGTCCCTTTTATTCCCGCTCTTCAGAAAACATAAAAAAAGCAGATAGCTTGTGACTCCCTTGACACATTCCCAGGCCCCCTTTGGGAGGCCTGCCCCATAGTTGGAGAACCGCTGTTCTCCTCTAAAACACTGGTAAGTGGGTATAGTGAACAACTTCCCCTTAGAGTCCAGTTGTGCTAAACTGGTACCCTCTGTGGTTTTTGTTTATCCTGCCTCTTGGTCTTCCAAGGTCATTTCATACCTCTCCAGGCTTGTTAAAACTATCTGACCTCCTTGGATCTGCAGCATTGGGCTGGACATAGTCCAAGAAAAGTTTTTTAAACATTATTTCTAGTATTGCCTGCTATGGTTTGGTCCCAAAATTCTGAGAGAACAGACTTTCTAGCTGTATTTCTGCTTCAGGTGTCAGCTGGAAGTGCATAAGCATGATAGTGATAAGAAATAGATATATACAACACCTGTCTAAAGGATCCCACATTGTTTTACAAACTGATTTATACAGGGATCACATTATCAACTTCTGAAATGCTGCCCCCCACTGGCATCAAACACCACAATTATTTAACAACAATACTACACGAATTTGCAACAGTTTAAGACACGAAGTGCGGAGTGCCGCTCCCAAACAGAACTGCAAGGGTAATTTAGCGTGGAGGAATGCAAATTGAAACGTGATCACAATCTTGGGGTTAACATCATAGCTTTTTTCAAAAATTGCCATGGCATTTTTAATGACCACAAATAATCAGGACCTTGTTTTTGTCTCTCACCCTAAAGACAGCACCTTACAATAACAGAGGGTCATTACCGCTGCTGGCCGCTCCTAATTAATATTTAAGAGTCTCCTATCCAAGCACTGATCTTGCTTAATCTTTTAGCTTGTGAAATGTGATTGGATCACAGCAGAATATGATTTAACTACATCAAACAGAAATAATGGGGAAAAGATGATCTGCACATATTCACATTTCTAAAAAAGAGTTACTGTCATTCTGTTTTTTGGCAAGGGTTCGATCACTGCTTATTGCATCAGAAGCACCTTGCTTATCCTGAGCATGCAGCCATAGTCAACCTAACTCTCACACCAATAATTTGTGAGAAGAGAGAACATTGTGTTCTTCATTTAGATCACAATTGTGATTGTCACAGTTCATGGCGGACAATGCCACTTAAGATAATTCAGATTTGACTTATAGTACTACATGTTAAGAAAGTGTCCCCCTAAACTACACATTTCTCTAGTGAATTGTAAAAGACTGGAAAACACAGAGGAGCTTTAACCAGATCTTAAGTGGCTGTAGCACACGAACTGTTTGCCGTATTGAATAAACACCTGGGCATTCATTTAAAACCTAAATGCAGGCTGTTCACCTGTATATAACCCACATACCTCCTGAGGGTGGTGGTCTGTCCCCGCTAGTGGCAGAGATCAGTTAGAAATTAATGAGTCTGCTCTGCTGCCTTAGCGAAGAAGCAGTTGGCTTTTAGCTCATGCAGTAGAGGCTCATGCACTGAAGATCCAGGTTCAATCCCTCCCACCGAAGACCATGGTCTGTCGGTGTTACAAGTGGGGGCTCATCCGAGATTTCAACTGGGAAGTCTCTGAAGCTCAGGACATGCTTCCTCGGCTAGGGGAAGTATGGAACTCACACGCCTCCTGGGTGTGGTGCTCTGTCCCATCTCGTGCCACCGAGATCACTTAGAGAGAGATGAATGAGTTTGCTCTACAGCTTTAGCTAAGGGCCACATGGCTTTTGGCTCATGCATTTAGCTCCAGAGGACCCAGGTTCGATCCCATTCACCAGTGACTGGGGGTCTGTTGGTGTTACATGGACTGCCAAGTACAACAGAAGCTCCTCTCTGGCTGGCTGTGTGGTATTCATTCAAACAGAGCTCCGTCTGCAGGGCCTCTGAGAAGCACAAAATAAAAGGAGAGAGAGAGAGAGATGAGGCCATTCAACAATCTAATTGCAATTAAGGGGCCTTCCCTCCCTCATACATTACCTATGTTTTTTAATTAACAGACATTTCTTGGGGAAAGCTGACCCAATTCACTTTCTTTCAAATGGTTTTTTTGCTAAGAGCTGTTGTTTTTGCTGAGCCTCCTAAGCTTGTTTGCTGGCTTTCACAGGCATTCCAAGCAGTAATGGTCTCATTGACGCAGTAATTAAAGGAATCCTGTACCTTTTCACTCCGGCTAGCTGCCCCCTTTATTCTTCCTCATTGTTCTCTTTGCAACACCACTAGCAGATGGCCAGAGATTTTTCACCCTTTCAAAAGCTTCATGTTTTTTCCCATCTCATCAAGCATGTCTCAGCCGTGCTTAATTAGCTTAAGGCTTTTCAGCCCCCAGGGGAGATCGGTTAAAGACCCGAGCAATTTCAATAAAGAGCTTGAAAAGCAAATCCTGAAAGGTTAGGTCTAGCTGCAAGAAAGCACAATATTATTTGGTGGCAGAGACCATTTGCTCACTCTCTTCTCCCTGCCTTCTATTTTTAATTTTCAGAATAGTCATGAAACCTCCTGGGTTTCTGTCTGTGTTTGTGTGTATTTGATAGGTGGCAGTATTTAACTGAGGACTCTGACCCTCAGGCTAGGTCAGAGTTCAGCTGCTTTTAACTGATTTCAATCATGAGCTGCTGTGTAGGCACCCTTGAGTAACAGAAAACTGCAAACACAATTAGCTAGCCAGCTCTATAAGAATCTGCTGGGTATTTATTATTATTATTATTGAGTTGTTTGAAACTAGCGTGTGAGCTTTATTTACAGATCAGAGCAGTTGAGATGAAAGCTAGATTAATTAACAGAAAAACAAATTTGCATCCTGCTTTGATTTTGACATGGAACAGCATTTGTTTTTGCATAGTCACATATGTACTTATATGGATAATGGCTTAAGATTAATAATAAATCTAATTATCTAATTGGGCAAGGGTTTTTTAAAAAATCTTTTTTCTCATACCTCACACTAGGAAGCTGCTTAAATGTGTGAAGCACAGATTTTCTGTGGGATGGCAGATACACCACAGATGCCTTGTGGACATTTGCCACATAATTGAATTATATACTTTGTGCACGCAAGTGAGAGGACCCAAGCGTCAGGTGTTGTGTATCAGTACAATTAAGTACCTACTAATTTAGCCACTCTGGAGATAAATATTTGGATATAATTAAATTACTAGATGCAAATACAAAAAAACCCATCTTTTAGATTACAGGAAAATGTGGGCTTTTCTCAGTGAAAGCTATTATTTGACCTAAATTGCTACATTTTTTCCAGCAAGATTTGTGTTTCGGGGTTAGGATTGCCAGCGTTCTAATTGCTAAAAACTGGACACCTCAGCCCTGCCTCTCCCCCGCTCACTCCGCCTCTTCTCTCTAGACTCCGCCCCCCCACGAGCTGGTGTGATTGAGCAAGATGGTGCTGATTCATGAGACTTAGAACAGCATAGGAGGGTTAAAAAAAGTGTTTGTTCTTTGCCTTTTGGGAAAAAAAATTCTCATATTTGATTCCTTTCTACAACAAAATTCTCCACAGAAAAATCATGTAGGGAAAAAAAAACCGGAGGAGCGTTCATTAAATGTCTCTCCTGTTCTGTAGGTAGGCTTTCCCCACATACTTTTTTTTATTTTTAGAAGAGAAAACTGATTGCACACTCAAATGAAGCAAACCTAATGAGCAGTTTCAGTGCGGTGTTATACAAATATATATTGACATTTACCCAATGTGCATCTATGTGCAATTGTGTCCTAATACTTAGGGCGTGTCTATATTAGAAAAGTTGTATTCTTAACTAAATGAATTTGAAGTCTGTGTAGTTAAATAGGTGATACCCCCTTAACATAGATGCACTTGGACCCATTTAGCATGTACTAGTAAATTACTAAATTAAACTAAACTGATTTAAGTGAGGGTTAAACAGGTTTACGTGAATCTACATTAAGTGAGAAGTACCACCACCACCACCATTAAGATCCAAAAACAAAGTTTAAAAATTTTCCTATAACTTGGTTAAAAGCCCATCCCACCTCTTTTCTATGTGTTATTAGACACCAAATGGTACAGGAATGTGTTTTTTTCCCTTGGGGTGAGGGCAAATGAGAAGCTCCACAAACTTAGGAAAGGAGTGTTTCAGCTTCACAAACAAGGATGCCTTACTAAAACGTAAGAGGTCAAGATAATGCCGAACAAACCTGGCAGCATCTGTAATTCTGCAAGAAAATGCAGCAACCCTTTTGCCAGGCTGCTGCTAGCTACTCGTCCCATTTTCCATAGTCCTAATCATCCTGTTTCTGTTTTAGAATCTCCAAATTTGGTACAAATGTTATGGCTTCTGACGTATTATGCACAGTAGGATTTATTTTGTAGAAATTAAGTCTTTTTAGATGTCTAAATAGTTTTTTGAAAAGCTGGTAAGTGACTTTTGACTCTTTAAGAAAATATTGTATTTTAAATCAAATTTATTTTAAAAATTGTCACTAGAATAAGCTTCTCAGAATAGTGTTTGACTAGCAAGGTATTAATCCACTCTTGATAACTCACAAAAAAGTAGCCTTGCCTTACTTCCCAAAGTTGTGGGGGGGCAGTAACTGGCACTGAGGGGTGTTGGGATTGTAGGGGCACTAACTGCATTGAGGAGACTTGCAACTATGTGACAATAGAGTTTGTGACAATGCTGCAGTTTAACCTACAATAACATATTCCACTGTACTTTACTAATAAGCTGAAATAATACATTTCTCAAGTGAAAGAAGGTGGATTTTTCCCCTGTGCTACTAAGATGAATAAAGCCAGCATCGCAGGTGAAACAAAGCTGTTTTAGTGTACCTTGAGGTGATTTTTCTTTCCATATAAGATTAAATAAGCTAAACAGCAAGACACCACTCCCTTTCAGGGGACAATTGCACTTTGACAGCAGTTACTCTAAATAAATTTGCATGATATTGTGTTGGCATAAAGCAGGTTCTGTGGTTGCTATCAGCTATTATAAGAAGGGCATGCAGCTGTATATAGTTCATACGAACAGCTGCGATATAGTGATGGAGGTCAGGGAAGTCACGGATTCTGTGACTTCCAAAGACCTCCGTGACTTCAGCTAGCGCTAGCTGGGAGCTGCAGGTTCCTCTGTCACCTGTGGAGGCAGGGAACTGTGGGGTCCCCCCCCCACACACCCAAGACAGCAAGAGCCCCCAGCAGCTCCTGGCCACCACAGGCAGCAGGAGGTACCCCCGCCACTCTCCACTCCCAACCCCAGCGGCTCTCAGCCGCTGCCAGCAGCAGGGGGACCACCGCCACCCCCAACTCTCTCAGCTCCCGCCGGCAGCAGTGGGACCCGCCACTCCCTGAACCCCCACAGCTCCCAGCTGCTGCGAGCAGCAGGGGGGACCCCCACCACTCCCCACTGCCCCCACAGCTCCCAGTCACTGCTGGCAGCAGGGGGACCCCCACCGCCCCTGACCTCTGCAACTCTCAACCACCCCTGACCACAGCAGCTCCCAGCCGCCAGCGGCAGGGGGACCTCCGTAGCTTGGAGCTGCTAGTGGAGGGGGACCCTGGAGCTCCGAGCCCCCACAGGTGGTGGGGGCCCTTGGAGCTCCCTGTCCACGGCAGCTGCCCAGGCTCCTCATTTTGTCATAGATATTTTTAGTAAAAGTCAGGGACAGGTCACTGGCTTCCGTGAATTTTTCATTATTGCCCATGACCTGTCCGTGACTTTTACTGAACATATCTGTGACAAAATCTTAGCCTTACTCAGACATCCTCAGACGAAGAGCGGAGGAAATTATATCTTGGGAGGGAGACAGTGGTTGTGAGAGTAGTTGTACATAACTTGCTCCAGTATCCTAGTTACGCTTGGTGGCTAACCATAGACTAGAAGCATAAGACTGCAAAACTGGGGAGGGAAAAGCAGACACTGAGGCCAGAGTTATAATAACACAAAAGATCCTGCATTTGCTTCACATAGTTCTTCAAAGGGCAGAAGTTTTCTGAGTTGGTTTGGTATGTTACCATTGTAAGTTGTTGGCTATTTTGTGAGGAAGGGGCGCTAGATGAGGTAGGTCTATAGAAGATGGAGAGGTGAGAAGAGGAAGAGATGAAGTTCATGGGATTAAAAGGAAAGGAAAATGTATGGATGTCAGGCAAGAAAGAATGAGGACAGGTGATGAGGGTGTGAAGGAGGACATGGGAACATGCTGGACTGCGTAGGACCACTGAGGGTTCAGGGAAGGATGACATCAGGAGACCTTCCAGCCTGTAAAAACGTTCTGCTGCTGCTCCTGCTGATGAATGATGGAGTTATGGGGAGATGGGGGCCTATTGTAGGCCACCTAGGGGCAGACTGCTGAATGCGGGGACTTTCCAACTAGGAGCACATGCAGCAGGTGTTCCTTTTGTGGCTAAATGTTTCAACAGAATATGAGGGTGTGGGCCCAGCTTTCTCCTGGTTTACTATTGCTACTCCAACTTGTATGTGGTGAATATCTGAGCTCGTTTACGTAGAACTGACTGGAGGATGACAATCCCATTTCATGGCAACTTTCAGTATTTCAAATTTTGATTTTGTTCCACGCTGGAATGAATATAAAAACTGCTGAACATGTTCACGAACGGCATGTGTGAGACACTCTATAGCTTGATGGATAGAGTATTGTCCTGGTGTGTAGGAGACCCAGTCCTGGCTCTACCTGATTCAAAGGAGAAGGTTTTTATTTTTATGCCAGGTTATGCTGAATCAGACAGAACAGGGACTTTAACGTATCTCTCCCACTGCACTACCCTAGTCACCTAACTATAGTCTCCTTCTCTCTTTGCACCCTAAGCCCAAAACTCTTTCCAACAAAAGTTTAGTGGAACCCAATACATCTCACAAAACATTTCAGCTTCAACAAAACGGCATATTTATATTTCAGAGGTTTATCATTGCAGGACATTATATAAGTGTTGCTACTGGTCACACGGGCTAAATCTATTTGCCCATTTTCCAGCTTATGAAAGGCATGTTTGGAGAAAAAAAAATTCCTTAGGCGTGATAGTCTAATCATTTTTGCATTGTACTCAGAAGAGGTGGCCTTTGCTGGCAAACTGTACGATCTCATCAAAAAGCTACTGCACATGATCAAAACAGCAGCTCTCGAAGGGCAGCACTTTGATGATGAATGGCACAAAATGTTGTTACACAGACTCACTCTGGGGACTGTAGTACTGTGTCACCTAGAGTCACCCGGGGCTGGAGAAGACTTCAGAATTAGTCAACTTTCAGTTAAGCAGAAGTAAAATGAGTCTGACCCTTGAGGTTTGTTATTACAAACACATTACCATGGACGAGATCTGTTATTTTTCTCCAAACCACTTCAGCTGGCATTAATTTTGGTCTATTTTTATTTTCACCATTATCCTTTCCACTGTATAGAAATTGTTACAATCCTAAATAGTTTCCTGGGTAATGAATTGCAAGTATATTGAATACATGAAGGAACATGAAAACTTTGCTGCTAAGTGACATGTAAAAGGCTCAACGGCATTTTTCCAGCATCTCATATTATTATTATTGTTATTATTATTTATTATTTCATTTTTTATTATTTGTATTAGTGCCTGGGAGCCCCATTGTGCTGGGTGCTGTACAAACACAACAAAAGACAGTCCCAGCTCCAAAGAGCTTACAGTCCAAGCTTAATAGTATTGCACGTTTATCAAACCATTTGGGGCTTCCTCTCCATGGCCTTCCAGTAGGTCTGCCCCTTTCCTACAAACTTAGACTATCTGACCAGTGAATTCTCTCGTGACCCATTGTCTTTACATAGTACAGCACTTAGACATTGCAGACATGCATTACAGAAATGCCTTAGGGTATGTCTATACTACCCGCCTGATCGGCGGGCAGTGATCGATCCAGCAGGGATCGATTTATCGAGTCTAGTCTAGACATGATAAATCGACCCCCGAGTGCTCTCCCGTCAACGCCTATACTCTGCCGCCGTGAGAGTCACAGGCAGAGTTGACGGGGGAGTGGCAGCAGCTGACTCACTGCAGTGAAGACACTGCAATGAGTAGGTCTAAGTATCCCCCTTCCCCCAGTGTAGACCAGGCCTTAGACAGATGCCATCCACAGGCTGTTTCTAGAGCGGCTCAGCTCCCTTCCCACCCTATGAAAAATTGTTTTTCTTTTAAATGTTTGGGATTTGGGTACAAAAGTTTTTAATTCAAAATTGTGAAAATAAAAAATTTTCACTGAAACCTTTTTAGTTGTTTTGCGGGGGGGTAGGGGAAGGAACTATGAAATCCTGAGAAACTCTCTTGAAAACAGACATTTCCTGAAAAAAATTCTATGTAGCCATAAAAGGTCTCTTCTTTTTGAAAAAGCTTTAAGAGAAAATGTCTGAGCAGCTCTAGCTATTCCTTCCTAGTCATTCCCCCTCCTACCAAGATGTTTCCCCTATCTTTGAAGGGGATGCTGAAGGTGCCAGTAGTAGCAGTGGCAGCATCTATGCAAAGGGCTGGCTGTCGATGAGTACCAATTTTGTGTGCTCTGGGCCTGTGCATTGCCTCCGTTTGTGGGAGAATCTGTTGCAGGGGTGTTGAGAGTGAGGCAGCCAGGAACTTTGAGAGAGTCACTGGGAGCTGCAGCCATGCTGTGCGTTTGAAGGATGAGGCAGCTTCCAAAGTGCTGAACTCTGGGAAAGGCGAGGTGCCAGTTTGAGAGACCTACAAAGCTTGGCTTGGATTGTATTTTTTCTGAATTTTCCCACTATTGCAAAATCATAAATCTAACACACGTTCTAATTTAGAAACTGATGTGGACTTTAGTCCTGGAAAATCACCCTTTCTGCATCACTCTTGCTGTACAAATCTGTGCACAGAGATTATCATTAAAGCATCAGCATTAGCCAACATTACCATATAGTGCTAGCTGTAATTACCATAGGCTGAGGAGGAGCAAGGATGCTCTGTGGCTAAGTAACTAGGCAAGGGCTCAGGAGATCTCAGTTCAGTTCCCATCACTCCCAAGTGATCAGCACCTAGAAGTTCCCATTAACTGCAATGGGTTCTCAGCATTTAACGAATCCGGTCGACCTCACTGAGGTGTCTAAATGGGAGCAGAGCACTTTGAAAATAATATTTCCCCTTATTTAGGTGTTTTAATAGGAATCACAAGCTAAATAAGAAAGCAACACTTTATGTCTCTTTGCTATTTAAATTGTAAGCTCTTCAGGCAGGGGACTGCCTCTTACTCTGTATATGTACAGCGCCTACCTGTAGGTTGTGCCATAATATAAATAATAACAATACTTAAAATAGATTATCTGTGCTAACAGCTAGCAAATGTCGACTTTTTAACAGCTTTCATTGTATCCATGCAATGTATATAGTTATTGGAGGGAAGTTCATTGTTGAGTTTCTTTATGTTCTTTGTAGTATTTATTTTAAAGCTGTGTAGGGCAGAAGAATTGGTAATTGTAAACAACATCACAAATTGTATAGAGTTTTAAACCTATAAAAGAGCTCAAGAGATAATAATAATAAAAAACAAATCCAAAAGCTAATAAACTTTGATTGTAAGACTGAAACTAAAATCCACTATTAGCAGAGCTGTACATATAGTAAGCATGGTTTGAGACCAGTGCCTTCATTCTAGGTGAAATCGCTCCTAATCCTTTATGGCTGAATCCTTCCATTTTATCTGTGACCCTGGGAAAATGTCTGCTAAGGCTGACGTCACTTGCACCAAGAGATTGGCAATCTTTGCAGTCTTCAGAAAGCTGTTTTAGTTCCCATGGAAGTAAAAGATGCTAAAGGATTTGGGGAGACTCTATGGAAAATGGCGATCCTCACACTGACTTACAAGTTCTTTCTGACCTTGACGAGGAGAATTAATGTACTACTAGATCCGTTAGAGGCTAATTCTGACCTAGGCTCCATGTGCCATTGGAGGCTCCTTGGTAGTTGAGGTGAACTGCTAGTATGGGTAATCTGAAAAAGACATTGTTACCAGTTGGGTGGAGTCACTTTTTCAGGCTGGTCTTTTTAAACCTTGTGTAGTGGAAATGTATGTTAAAGGAAAACTTCAGGCATTCTGCTTGTCTGCAAGGACACAAGATAAGAAGCCCTTTTTATACATAAATCATGAAATCTGGTCCAAAGTCTGCAGTCCTTCTTTAGCAAGGAGTGTAGCCTGAGGAAGTGTAACTTGCTTTTAAGTGCATGCCTCATCCTCTAGTGGGATAGAAGCCTGCTATTGCTGCTAGTTAATAGAGATATTCTTATAGCTCATTTGGTAGAGGTCAGGAATTTTGGTGCTGAAGGTCCTCAGTTGAAGCCCTGCTGACAATCCACAGATGTGTGGGAGGCACTATAGAAGTACCAAACACTACTGCATTTGGCCTCATAGTTCACTGATTAAAAATTACAGGTGGCATTTCTAAGTATCTCACAAACCAGCAGCCCTATGCCAGCTGACCCTGGTCAGGACTGGGACCTCACATGGTCCAGAATCTTGTCAACCTATTAATTCAGGCCAGCAGAAGATTTCAGGAAACATTGCAGATTTCATTCAACAAAAATTACAGTCATCTTGCTGAGCCCAAGAGTCTGACCGCTTACATGATGGGGACTCTGGTTTTATTGGTCAGCCGTTCTTTAACATCTCATGTGGGGCTCTGTAAACTATATTTGGTTCAGAAAAGGCAAAAGCTGATGTTTGCACAGAGATTTTTTAAATTTATTTGCTTTGGTCAGAGTAACACGTTCCTTGAGTTCACGGACCACCACTTACAGTTTTAGGCTCTGTTTCAGTAGTACGGCAGTGTAATCTTAAAAGGACTGTCACCTGAGCTATGATTTTCATATCCACATTTAAGTTCCTATATTAGTGATCAGCTGTTTTAAAGTGCGAAGCAACTGACAGCTCTCTGTGGAGCCAGACTTTCTGAAGTCGGTGGGAACTGTTGGGTGCTCAGCCCTTTTGAAAATCAGGGACACCAAAAAATGAATTTAGGATCCTAACTTTAGGCACCTATTTTTGAAAAGCTTGACCTCGCTCTGCTGGCTTCTGGAAAAGTCTGTGTGATAAAGTAGTCTTTCATGGGAAGAAGGAACATGCTCTCCGATGGAGAAAGGAAGAATCTTCATCTATTTTTATTCTATTTTAAGAGTTACATAAAGCCAGAACCGGCAGGTTTCAATTTTCCTTGCCGACAGGTTGAGGCTGTTTTTTCTAAGGTTTGTATTCTTGGCTTCCAAGTTCTTTGTGGTGCCCCTGAAATGTTATGAGCATTGAGGAATCTGTAATAATACAGGCTGAAGGCAAGAGAGTTCAGCAGAAGTTCCACTTTAGTTTTAACAGCATGAAGCTTGGCTGCTTTCACTGAAGCTCATTTTGTCAAACAGCGATGATCAGGCCTAGTCAGACGAATCATGACTTTGCAACAGCAATTTCTATCTTAAATGTTACTTTCTATAGGGTTTGTGTTAAATTTTCATCATTATCTGAATTCTAAAATGAGCCGTCCTCTCCCTTGTTCTGTGATGCCATCGGATAGTCAATCAGCCACAGAAAGTTCTTTGTCAGCAAAGAACCTCTGTGGATGTCTGGAACAAACACCTGCAGCAGTTTGGTGTGGCTGGGAACAAAGCTACTGAACCCCACAGAGATCTTCCTACCTAAACCCAACATTTGCATCCCCCCCCATAAGACCAACAGCAATTCTAGTGAGAGGGGAAAAGCTTTCCAGAGGCACTGGCAGATCCCCCTCATGGGGGCAGGTTTCTGAGCTGGTGAAACTAGCCTGTGGAACTTCCTGGGGCTGCTACCCCAGCTCTACCATGCTGGGTTTTTGCTTCTCCATAGCCCATCAGACTTGCCTGTGGTCTTTTGAGGGGAGGTGGGCACAGTAGATTGTACCTGATCTTCCCCAAGCACGCAGGACTTTTAGGGTGCCAGGGGAGACTTGTCTCTTGTCTTCCAGGTTACTTGCAAAAAATCCCTCCTGTTTTGATTCCTCCCCCGTCCTCCTCCAGCTGAATATCTTCTGTAGATGCTGGGCAAAGAGATGTCTCCCCATTGCTGATAGAAAAAATTGCAGGAAGGCAAAGCAGCAGTGAGATAGGCTTTGGTTTAGAGCAGGGGTTCTCAAACTTCATTGCACCGTGACCCCTTTCTGACAACAAAAACTACTACACAACCCCAGGATGGGGGACTGAAGCCTGAACCCACCCGAACTCCGCCGCCCAAGGGCTTCAGGCCAGGCAAAGGGTCTATAACCTAAGCCCTGCCGCCCAGGGCTAAAGATCTAAGGCTTCAGCCCCAGACAGTGGGGCTTGGGCCCCAGACGGTGGGGCTCAGGCTTCGGCCCTGTGCCCCAGCAAGTCTAAGTCAGCCCTGGTGACCCCATTAAAATAGGGTCTCGACCCACTTTTGGGTCCCGATCCACAGTTTGAGAACCACTGGTTTAGAGCCTAGAAGAAGGCAAGAAACTAAAGTGGCGGAGGGAAGTCCCAAAGAAGGTAATATTTAATGTAAAAGAAAAAACTTAAAACTTTAGACCAAGAGTTAAGCCTGGCCATCATTGTTCTGGTCAGTGGGGAAAAAAACCCTCCAGCAATTTAAAATAAAGGATGATTATCATTACATGAACTTCTTGCCTGTAGTATGAATAATTAGAATTTCCCATCTATGGTGTAACTTTCCCTGGATACAAATTCTGATACTAGTTAGAGCCCAGAAATTACAAACCAAAGGAGAAAGTTTGAAAAAGTCTCCAGGACTGCAGTCGTGTCTTTATGTAACCCTTACTGAGAGCTGCTATAAATGGAAGGAAAATCAAAGAATAACAGTGGCACAGCACATTTATTTCAAACCCTGACATGCATATTAGTTTAACTTCCCATTGTGAGGCAGAAAGAACATTTACATTTTTAGAAAACATTGCTGAGTAGCTCTTTTCAAGACAAAAAGCAGGCATGTGACTTTTTCATATGGAGTCTTACTTTTCCCTGTCTTGCCATATTGGATTTCCAGCAGCTTCACCAAGGGCAAAATTCTCATCTCTTTTCTGGTCAGCACTGTGAATCTTGAATTTCGCCATAAAATCTTCTCCTTCAAGTATGGCAAATAAATGTTACCAGTTTGCCTACCTTATGAATCTGATCTCCAGCCTTGCCCGGAAATACCAACCAAAGCCATTCTGTTATGTGATGATTTAATTCAGAATTCATAAACTCTTAGGCACTGATCCTGCAAACACGTGCGCAAATGTGTAACTTTACTCATGTGAGTGGTTTCCACTGAAGTTCTCTTCCAGCCCATTCCTTGCCTGCCTACTCCAAAGCAGGGCAGTATAGAGGTTATAGATGGATTCTTCTACCCTTTCCCCTACACCGAGTCCAAGGCCTGGTCTACACTACGCGTTTAAACTGAATTTAGCAGCGTTAAACCGAATTAACCCTGCACCCGTCCACACAACGAAGCCCTTTATATCGATATAAAGGGCTCTTTAAACCGATTTCTGTACTTCTCCCCGACGAGGGGAGTAGTGCTGAAATCGGTATTGCCATGTCGGATTAGGGTTAGTGTGGCCGCAATTCGACGGTATTGGCCTCCGGGCGGTATCCCACAGTGCACCATTGTGACCGCTCTGGAAAGCAATCTGAACTCGGATGCACTGGCCAGGTAGACAGGAAAAGCCCCGCGAACTTTTGAATTTCATTTCCTGTTTGCCCAGCGTGGAGCTCTGATCAGCACGGGTGGCGATGCAGTCCTAAATCCAAAAAGAGCTACAGCATGGACCATACGGGAGATACTGGATCTGATCGCTGTATGGGGAGACAAATCCGTTCTATCAGAGCTCCGTTACAGAAGACGAAATGATAAAGCATTTGAAAAAATCTCCAGACTATGATAGACAGAGGCCACAGCAGGGACTCAGCACAGTGCTGCGTGAGAAGTGTAACAGAAAGCCAAAGAATCAAATGGACGCTCATGGAGGGAGGGAGGGGATACTGAGGACTCCAGCTATCCCATAGTCCCCGCAGTCTCCGAAAAGCATTTGCATTCTTGGCTGAGCTTCCAATGCCTGAAGGGTCAAAACATTTTCCCAGGTGTTTCAGGGTGTATGTCGTCAATGTACACCCTTCCCCTCCCCCCCGAAAGAAAAGGGAAAAAAATCGTTTCTCACCTCTTTTCAATGTCACCCTATGTCTACTGCATGCTGCTGGTAGATGGGGTGCTGCAGCGCTGAACACCAGCATCCCCTTCCCGGTGGCAGATGGTGCAAAATGACTGGTATCCATCGTCATCTTCAGCTCGTGAGTGCTCCTGGCTGGCCTCAGTGAGGTCGGCCGGGGGCGCCTGGGTAAAAATGGGAATGACTCCCGGTCATTCCCGGCAGACGGTACAAAAGGCTTGGTAACCGTCCTCATCATAGCAGCTGGAGGCTGAGCTCCATCAGCACCCCCTTTCATGTCTAAAGAAGATCATGGACTATCATAGCAGCGGGAGGCTGCGCTTCTCTCCCCGCCACCCTTTAATGTCCTGCCTGGACTATCATAACAGCTGGAGGCTGCCTCCCCCTCATTTTATCTCACTAAAAACTCAGAGTTTCTTATTCCTGCATTCTTTATTACTTCATCACACAAATGGGGGGACACTGCCACGGTAGCCCAGGAGGGTTGGGGGAGGAGGGAAGCAACGGGTGGGGTTGTTGCAGAGGCACCCCCTAGAATGGCATGCAGCTCATCATTTCTGAGGGCTCTCTGGGGCTCTGACCCGGAGCAGCTGTGCTCTCTGGTTCTCTAGTACACTTGCCCCACATTCTAGGCAGGACTGACTCTATTTTTAGACAAAACATAAAGAAGGGAATGACCCGGGGAGTCATTCCCATTTTTGTCCATGCGCCCCCGGCCGACATCAGCGAGGCCAGCCAGGAGCACCCATGACAGCAGCAGATGGTACAAAAGGATTGATAACCGTCATCACCAATTTCCAAATGCAAACGGTGCAAAATGACTGATAACCATCATCTCATCGCCAATTTACAATGGCAGACGGTGCAATAGGGATGGTAATCGTCTCTACTACCCTGCAAAGGCAAATGAATGCTGCTGTGTAGCACTGCAGTACCACGTCTGTCAGCAGCATCCAGTACACATACAGTGACAGTGACAAAAGGCAAAACAGGCTCCATGGTTGCCATATGGCGTCTGCCAGGGCAATCCAGGGAAAAAGGGCATGAAATGATTGTCTGCCGTTGCTTTCACGGAGGAAGGATTGAGTGATGACATTTACCCAGAATCACCCGCGACACTGTTTTTGCCCCATCATGCATTGGGTTCTCAAGCCAGAATTCCAATGGGCGGGGGAGACTGCGGGAACTATGGGATAGCTATGGGATAGCTACCCACAGTGCAACGCTCCGGAAATCGACGCTAGCCTCGGTACATGGACGCACACCGCCGAATTAATGTGCTTAGTGTGGCCGCATGTACTCGACTTTATACAATCTGTTTTAAAAAAACTGTTTCTGTAAAATCGGAATAATCCCATAGTGTAGACATACCCCAAGTCACAATCTACCATCTTGTGTGCAACTTGCAAGCGTTGTATATGCAAATTAGACATAGACTGTTGGTTCATCTATCAGGCTGAATTTAGTATAAAGTATCTTCTCTGAATGTACAATAATCCTCTGGTTGAAAAGAAAACACTGTAGAAGTAAACATTTAGCTTAATAGGTTTCTTCTGAATGTGAATTTTTCTGACTGGGTAATAAATCCCTGAAAATGAGGGTTGAACAGGAAAGTGCTGACTGACTCTTAAGTTTAGTGGCGGTTGGTATTACACACAGCTTATGAGTTGGCCTGGAGCCCTTAATTAGAGCAGAACATGCAGTGTCAGGTGTTTATAGCTATTCTTGAACTTCAATATTGATTTTTGGGATAGATCTTAATCAGTTTGGTTGGCTCAGAAGTTTGTTTCTTAAATCATTAAGCTACAGCTGCAGCTGTTACGTATAGGATGCTCTAACGACAGGTGTGCGTGCTTCCCATCTTCCTCTAAGGCTAACTAGTATTTGTTCAGTCACTGCTCTGTTGAAGGAAGCCTCTGGAGCAGAAATCAGCAGGCAAAATATCATGTTTGTGAAAGCAGCACAAATGTCCAGAAGCCAAAATTCAGAGACTGTTGTTTTTTTTCTGTACAGCTTATTTAAAGTTTTCTCAAAGGAGAAGGAAAAATTTCCTTTATATGCTCCATCTTTTATCATTGAGAAATTCTACACACTTCATGATACAAAAGAAAATGAACTCCAACATTTTATTTATAAAGCATTCCAGTACTGGCCTTGAACATGTATATTTTTTATAACCGTCCCATAAGCTATATGGACTTGTCTCTACTTTTAAAAATATTATATTCTGAGTACCTCCAGTCCTGCAGTCAGATGTGCAAAGGTAGACATTTACTCTTGAAAGGATCCGATTGCAGAATAAGGATCATAACAGCACAATTCCTGTGTGCCGATTTAGAACAGATCTGTGTTTACCAGCTGCACTAATAAAGCTAAAGAAGAATTTAAAGATATGAGGTTGATTAGGATGGAGGAAGGTTCTCTTCTAAAAAGGTGCAGAATGTTCACTGATCTTTTTTTATACCAAAACATTACTGAACATATGGAAGTCTTGCCTCTCTGTAGGTCAGTCACTGCTCCTTTGAAAGCAAGAGAATGTCACACCCTGCCCACACTGGCTGCGTAAATGCAACATAGTTACAGACTTAAAACAGAGTGCTTATACTGTACCTGACTAGTCATTGGGATGGAAACAGCCTTGCTATATATACACATTCCCAGAAACCCTGTTAACCGGTAATATCAAGTTTAAATACAAAGGCATTTCAACCTGGTGTTTCCTGCATTCTAGTTCTGATTATTCAGGTTCTTATTAAAGTTTCTCTATTTGACTTTTACATGCTGTCTTCTATATCCTTGTATCAAAAAAAAAAAAGTAAAACTACAGTGTACTTGAAAGGTCACATATATTTATAGCTCTTTATGTTCTACCTTGAGCTTCTTCTGCTTCCTGGATTACATTATTTTATTCTCTTTGAATTTGCAAAGTTTAGTCTTGGTATTTTTGTAATGTTGATAAACAACCATGTTTCTCATCATAGCACATACATTATTAATTTCTGTTACTATCCTTCCCCCTAAACTATATATCTTCCCTATTCTTGCTCCTTTCGCTGCTTTTTCTGTTATTTTAAGCTCATTGTACCCAGCAATCATTCCCTTAACAAGGAATCCAGCTGAATGTTTTCCAATATTATTTGACTCACCCATAATCTCTCACTGAAAGCAGTGACCCCAGAAATGTACTGTTGCAGTCATAATGCCAAGCAGCCCTGCCTCTTCTGTCCAATAATTCAGGCAAAGTCCACCTTTTGTCCTATTGGCAACAGCCTTTCCATGGGAGCTCATGTTCAGCTCATTGGCCACCACAACCCCCAAATCTTTTTCAAAGTCACTGCTTGCCAGGAGAGGCCTGTAAGCACGGCCTACGTTCTTTGTTCTCAGATGTATACATTTACATTTAGCCATATGAAAATGCATATTGTGCGCCTGCGGCTAGCTTACCAACCAAATGAAAGGGAAACAATGATAGTACTTTTGTATCACTTTCCTTGTACAAACATTAATTTTCATAATGCCCCTGTGTGGTCTGTAAGTATTATCACCCCATTTTACACTCAGGGAAGCAACAGCTGAGAAGTAAAATGACTTAGCCAAGGTCACATAGCAAGTCAGTGGCAGAGCTCGGAAGAGGATTCAAGGTCTCCTGACTCCCACGGTCATGTCCTTTCTAATGGCTCATATTGTATCCTCTCCATGTCACCTCCCTCTATTAAATCCAATGAAATCACGGGGATTACTTGCAGGAGCAAGGCTTACAGAACTGGGTCCTTAAATTTCAAACTCCTCTGGGCAGATAATGTGTCTTAATTCTACGATTTTTAATACAAGCAGGCAACATTTTAGTCATGTTAATAGACAAGCAATTTAAGCATGTAACAAAAGCTTCAGAGCGCTCCATTTTAGTTATTCCCTGCAGTAAAGTGCTTTTCTGATGAGAGATTTCATATCAAGAACTATTGAAGAAAACTAAAGCTGGTGCCACCATTTCCCCTTATGCAGCTAAGACCCTATTAGAGTGAAAACTTGAAAAGCACTTTTCTTAAAATTACATGCCCCTGTATTCGTTAAGAGCCTGCTGTATATATAGATTTATGCTGTTGCTAAAGAGAGACAAAAGGTACAAAGAGTTCCTGATGGGCATTACTGAGCTGAGAATCACCCAATTTGTGTGGATCCTCTGGGAGCATATTGATGAGAGAGAGCCCTCATTGCCCTTCCATTACTGCCACTACCTTAGAGGAAGGGAGGCACAATGAGATTTCCCAAGAATGTGTTTGATCAAAGACTGGAAGGGAAGGGGGAGAAGCTAGTCTGAGACACTTTCAAAGTCACATTTGAAAACCGGCCATTTCCATATTTCATAACAGTGCTTGGGAGAAGCAGCCACCCCTTCTATAAATATCAGCACACAGTGCTTCGGCTTTCAGATTCAGCTCCACACGCACAGACACACACAGCTGGCACAGACACACACGCACAGACACACACAGCTGGCATGATGCCTGCTGTAGTGGAGGTACAGGGAGCCTAATGACTAGCCAGCACACCAGAGGGTGAAGGTAAACATTCTGTTCCAATACTAAGAAGCTGCTGTGTGAATGTCACTAGTCGTGTCATCCTCAGCCTGGCATCAAGAGACAGCACTCGGCTTTTTCGAAGGAACAGATAAGCTAATGTCGCAGCAAGTTCAAACGCCTCTGAAATCTGCATGCTTTCCTTGCCTTTCATCCTGCAATGCCTAAGTGCTGAGTTTTTGATCAAGGTAAAACGCTCCCAATTAGCAGATCGGGAGGTTTGTCACTAATGAAGCTGCGTTGAGCAGCAATATGTAAATTTACATTGGTTCAGCTCCTGTAGGTTCCGCTGTGGTTTCCTGACCTATGGTTGGTGAGTGTAAGGGAGAGCATCTGTCCATAGAGTTTCTCAGAATTGTAACAAAAAGGGTATTGGAATGTCCTCAGTCTCAGGGTACTACCAGTATTATGGTTGATGATATATATGTAGGTATATAAGTAGGTAGCGTGAATCTTCTGTGAGTTATACTATTGGTCTGGTCAAAGAAAGGTAGGTCACCAGGAAGGGATGTGTCAAACTGAGCAAAATCACTCTCGTGGCATGGAGAGCTTCAATTTCTAAGCAAGGCAGTATTTATAATGCTACTGAAAACAAAGCAGTAAACAAAGTACATGAAGGCTTGACAGTAACATTAGCAAACAGCCACAGTGAAATGACTGAAAAAAAATCAGCTCTGCCTACTTGCAAGAAGAAGAAAAACAGAATTGTTTTTGACAGACAAGACAATGCAGCTGGGGGGTCGGAAGAGTTTGTCTTTTATTTATTTGTTGTTGTTTTTTTTGGCAGCTGTGGATGAAAAATTGCGCTATTAGCTTTTAGCCAGAAGAATAAAGACCCCTTTTTTTCAGTGTTCTACCTAATTAGGAGAAGTATATTTACACCTAACGTTGAGATATTAAGTTTTATGTAATAGGTAGAGGGGCAACTGGGTCATTCAGACTAAGTAGAACACAGATTTCATAGTTTATATAAACAAAATTTGAGGTTTGAAAGCTGTTTCCAAGAAGGATTGAAATGGGGAAGCTATTTCTAGAGCCGGGCAAATTATTCATAATAAATAATGAATTTTATCTTTTTTTTTTCCAATGTCCATGAACAGAATATGATATTTTTTCAGAATTACTGGTTTCATTACTCAAAAATATTGGTCAGAGAGTTTGTGTGAATAATTCTGTGTCTTTTGCAACACCCAAGTAGATCCAATTACAGATAGAAACCTTGGTCTGTAGCTCATTACTAGGGCTGTCTGAATTCAGGAGAAAAATGGAGGTTTTTTTAAAAAAATGTCCTGCATCAGAACACAAATAGAATCACAGGGCTGGAAGGGACCTCGAGAGGTCATCTAGTCCAGTCCCCTGCACTCATGGCAGGACTAAGGATTATCTAGACCAGTGGTCCCCAACCTTTTTCGTCTGGCGGGCGCTGAATGACAAGCCACCGAGGACCGTGGCCGGCAGACGAGCAACCGCCAATATGCCACTGAGAAGCGGCAATGTCCATAGGCGTCGCAGCTGAAATGCCGCCGACAAGCAGCGTCATCCAGAGGCGTCACTGCCGAAATGCCGCTGAAAAACAGCAGCAATTCGGCGGCGACACCTCTGGATGATGATGCTTCTCAGCGGCATTTCGGCAGATGCTCGTCTGCTGGACAGTACCCGGGCGCACATAGATGCCCCGGCAGGCGCCATGTCGCCCGCGGGCACTGGGTTGGGGACCACTGATCTAGACTATCCCTGACAGATGTTTGTCTAACCTGCTGTTAAAACTCTCCAATGATAGCTTTTGATTTTCATGCTGGAATAGACAATTAGTTAGGGCACTCAGCTGGAATGTGGGAGACCCGGGTTCAAATCTCAGCTCTCCCTGATTCAGAGAAGGAAATTGAACCTGGATCTCTCACATCCATGGCAAGCACCAGACTCTGGAATCAGTCTTAATCTTTCCTGTTTGAGCTGTTCCACTTTATATGAATAATTAAATATTAATTGGACCAGAGAGAGACTGACTCCAGTACTTAGGGAAGGGGTTCTCAAACTGGGGGTTGGGACCCCTCTGGGGGTCGCCAGGTTATTACCTGGGGGGTTGCGAGCTGTCAGCCTCCACCCCAAGCCCCACTTTGCCTCCAGCATTTATAATGGTGTTAAATATAGTTAAAAGTGTTTTTAATTTATTAGGGAGGGGTCGCAATAACATTCCAGCTTGTTATTGAAAGGGGTCACCAGTACAAAAGTTTGAGAACCACTGACTTAGGGCAATCACCTAGGTTATTGGAGACGCTGTTTCAAGTCACTGCTTCAAATCAGACAGAAAATGGGTTTGAAACTGAGTATCTCCCACGCCAACTGAGTAGTCTAACCAGCTGGCTATTCTGAGGTAGGTGTCTCCCCTTGACCAGAAATTCCATCCTGGACCCTCAGGTCCTTTTGATGCATCAGGATTTTCCATTTTAAAAAATAAGAGTTTTGCCAACAAATTCCCAGTCAGCTCCGGTCATTAGTAAGTGTACTTTTTGCAAATATTCAGGGTGAAATCATACCCCATTGCCCTTGATGTCAGAGGAACCAGATTTATACCACACTATTCAGAATTTTAATTGTGAGCTATTTAATTGGACAGGCAGGTAACATGGTGTATTTCTCTTGCCTGGTTGATCCCCATTGATCCCATGTTCTTGTTGATAATTCATGATTACCAATTGCAAATTCACTTCCCCACAAGTATGCTGCAAAATATGTTTAAAATTTGCTGTTTCTGTCACCATATATGTCTTGAAACAACTTTATCAATTGAAATGTTATACAAAGGGACCTCAAAAAGGGGATTGAACACAACTGTACCAAATTTATTCAGAACTCTAAGTGATTATTGTAAACAGTGTTCACTCAGCTCTAGTTAACTTGTTCACCAGAACTGGTCAGGAATTTTCAACCAAATATTTTTTCATTGAAAAGTCCCAGTTAGTCAAAACTGAAATCTTTTGTGGCAAAGAGTCAGTTTCCAACACATTTCTTGACTCAAAAAAGTGTTGGAAAAAACGTTTCAGAATTATCAAAACATCCCATTTCAACATTCAACAAATGAAAAAGTCTGGCTTTTCAGCTTGAAACAACTTTTCTTTTAGAAATGTATGCTAATTAGAGTAAAAAATAAAATTAAAAATAATCAAAATTGAAACAAAATGTATCCGCGGACCTGAACTGATTTCTCTTTTCTTTATGGTTCATGAACATTTTCAAGATTTTGACTTTTTGACTTGATTTGGAACAAATTGAAATCATAATTCTGTGTTCATAACATTATAACATCTTCTGGTTTAAATCAATGTGGTTTCATAAATTCAAATCTGTGCATTCTATTATTGCCATCTTTTCTCTTGTTCCCAAATTAGACTCCAAATAATTTCCTCAAGGTACCATTACCTTGGGACCCATACCTGCACAGCCACCTGATCCAGGTATTCCAGGAGTAGACAGAATTCAAGAAAGAGGAAGCAGGTGGATCAGGAAAAAGGGATGACACACACTGAAACACACAGGCCCTATCCCAAGCCCACCTCCTAATGCCTATCCATTGCCAGGGCTGCCAGTGTGCTTTGTGTGAATTTGGGAGGGGCAGGATGACAATGCTAAATTGGTGGCCATGTCAGGAGTTGGTCCAATTTCATCACCACATGAGTAAGCAGAGAGTATGGATGAGGAAGGAGCAAGCATGTCTCTGAATATCTGCCTTGGATAATTGTTTAACAGGATCAGGACATTTTTAAAAAACAATAGAAATGTGTAGGGGTTCATGTGTTCAGTAAATATGTATGAAATGTTTCTCCAGGAAGAAGGGCAGAGTTCTCATAATGGAGGAGCAGCCATTATGTTATTTCTTTGATATCGTAGTGGGGGCATTGATCTTGGAATTGTTTGTTTAATAATATAAGCAATTTAAAAAAGTTTGCTTTAATAAACTTAGTTCATGACCCTCTAATGAGCAGTGCATGGGTGCAAAGGTCCACCTACATAGAGCTCTTTGCAGGATTGAGGTTTCAATCAGTGATCCGAAATCCATTAGAAATCATCTTAGTGACGTCAGTGGCCCTTGGATCAAATCCATAGTGTGTGAACAGTTGTCATGACACTTCCCTAATTGATTTGATTTCATATTAAAGCATCCATGTAAATTTTCCTCCATGTATGATTTGATCAATATCCGTATACCAAAGCTATGATTAATTTTCAGCATAGCAGAAGCCAATTGAGCTATTGACATCTGGTAATAACAAGCTTCATGGGTTTCACTATATAATTGTCTGTAAGACTATATAATTACTTAGTATCTTCAGTTGTATAGATGAAAAATTCTGTATAGGTCATAATACCTTAGGAGAAGAGGTCTATTTACTCCTTTTCATTATTAGATTATCAAGAAAACATGAAAAATCAGCCGAGGTGTCTCTTTTCTGTACCCATACACTTGTAAAAACTATACTAATGGGTGTTCTCCTTCATGCATCACATCTCCAGTTTAATTTAGTGAACTGCAGGTGAATTTAGGACTTCATCTGTTCAAAAAAAATAATTGTATTTAACTGCAGCTGCTTGGAGCTATTGACATATTGTAACCACAGAGAACATTTTAAAAAGAATACCCGTAGGATTTCCCAAGTTCTGAGAAAACATTTGCCTTATGTATTTAAAAGCTGGCTAGAGGCTTTTTGCATACATCCTAGCATCCTTCCCATACTGTTTGCCTGACTTCATTTACTGCTTTCCTAGCCATATAACCAGCCTACAAAGAGTTAGGATAATCTAGTCTGTCAGTAGTACAATTGGAAATGGTAATTGAAATTGAAAGTGGTATCTCCCAGGCTCCCTCCATTTTAGTATCTCTCATCTCCTGCTAGAAGCCCTGCAATACACCTTTTTGTTTGTGCTCTGAGCAGCAGCAATCAAGCTGGGAAAGGGGGGAAAAACAACGGCGGAACAAATTGCTTGTTGAGGTGGTTCTTGTTTTGATCCGATTCAGCTGTTTATGTGAAATGGACTCATTTCTCTGTGGCACTCAGTTTTATTGCACAGCAGGAAAGAAGCCATTTGGAATAATACCTGTTCCACAGGCATATCAGTATAATGAATGCTTACCATTCTCTCTCTCTCTCTCTCTCTCTCACTCACACACACACACACACACACACACACACACACACACACACACACACACACTAGCAAGTTAGTTTGAACAAAATGAAGATTTACGTAGCACGTCACAGTCCTTTGGAAAACTTGCTGATCTAATAGATAGAGACTAGAGCCACTTTACAAGTCCTGCAGTAGAATTGCTGTATGTGTTAAAGGCTCTGAATTCCCCTTTACCTTTTCCTCTGTGGACTACTGGGTCCTTACCAGAGCCATAACTAGGGATTTTTGCACCCGAGGCAAGAGACAGGGGCGGCACGTCCGGCTCTTCCCTCTCAGAGGGAAGGACCCGCCACCAAATTTCCGCCGAAGAGCCGGATGTGCCGCCCCTCTCCCTTGCCGACGATCGGCGGAAATTCGGCAACGGGTCCCTCAGTCCTCGGAGGGAAGGACTTGCTGCCGAATTGCCGCTGAAGGAGAGACTTTCTGCGCCCCTGACTTTCCGTGCCCGAGGCAAGTGCCTCACTCTCCTTGCCCTCGTTACGGCACTGGTCCTAACATTACTTCTGACAATGATTTTTACCACTGGCAATATAAAGCATGACCCAAATCTCCTTGAAAGCTCTGTTGTGAAATAAGGAGGTGAAAGAGACAACAGGGAAATAGTTCTTGTGGGGTTTTTTTTTATTATTATTTGCTACTATTGCTCCTCCTTCCACTGTCTCTCTCTAGGCCAAATCCTGCAAGATGCAGCGTGCCAGGTATGAGGTTCTGAATGCCCTCAACTCCCGCTGGTTTCACCCATGCTGGACCAGGCCCTAATTAGCAAGATTTCCTTTAATTTAGCTCTATCTTTTTCCCCGCAAACTGCCAGTAATGCTGTATGCCTACCAGCTACACAGGAGAATTTCTGAAATTCAAACAATTTCTTCAGTGTAGTGAAGTCAGGCAGGCTGGCTAGCTAATGGGAGTTCTTGGGAGAGAACCTGTGAACTTCACACAGACATCTTTAGTGCCTGACAATACCAGCACAACTAGATATCTCTAAATGTTATAGAAATTGGGAGCCAACGCATAGCCTGTCATATCATGTCTAGTTTATTTGGTTAATAGACAGTCTTTTAAAGGAGGAAAAGTCTGATGCATGAAGCATCAACTGTCAGTCAGAATGTGTTGGTATTTAGCAGAGATCCCAAACACACATCAGATGTTGGGAAAGTGACAATAGGAAACATCTGAAATCTCCACCTGATGCTTTGACTGCAGAATGATTGTTTTTCTGAGTTTTTGTTTTTTAAGTAGCCCTTTCCATGAGCCGTTCAAAAATGTAGCAAGACCCTATTAAGACCATTCAGTGTATCTGCACTGATCAAAAAGTGCTTTCATGCTAATCCAAATTTCACATTGATTTTGTTGGAAGAAATTGGTTAGTGACTTTGAACGTGCACCTTCAGTCTTGCACTTGACAAATTCCTGGCAAAATATGTGTATGCTTCAACATCAGAATGACATGGTTTTGTCCTTCATGAGCGTCAAAGACAGAGATGGGTGAAGTGTGTGGAAAGTTTAGGCTCATTGGTGTATAACAAACCTCAAGGGGAAAACTTTATTTTATAAAACTCTATTTATTGCTATTCAGAATTCTCAGGGGAAGGCTTGATGTTTTAACATGCATACAAAGTTGTCACTTCAGGACTTCACTGACATGCAAACCATAAACTCACAGCTGTTTACAGGCATTTCATTCATCTAAGAGGAGGGCTAATTTACACAACTATGAAGGAGGAGGAAGTGCTAAAATTACGGTTCATTGAAGGGTTTTTAAGTCAAGAAGGATTCTTCCAAAGTAGTCGGTGACAGCTCAGTCACGGACACTTAGATGCTGCCTGTTTCCCCATCCAAATGGCTAATTGAGTCTCTCCCTGTCAAACTGCTGCTTGGTTGTGTTTTCTTGTTTTGTATTCTCTGCTTCATTGGTTGTTGTTTTTGTGTTTATTCACAGTACCGCCATAAATAGTGCAATTAAGGCTACTTAAAAGATTAACATTGTCACCACAGGCATTGCAGAGGAGACTAAAATCTCCATCACAATGCATTGTCTCTGGCAGGTACTATGGCAAAACAAATTCATTGAAGCAATGTTAGTAGTACATACATGCCTATGGACAGAATAAACATAACCTGAAAGCTCATAAATACAAAAAAAACCCTCCCTAGACTTCTTTTGAAAGGGGGTGGAGGGGAGTGCTGTTTATATGACTCTAGAATGCTTTCTCTGTCTCTGTTGTTGAAGAGATAAATTGTTCCCACTGAAAAGTGTTCCATTTTTAAATGTTTCAATCCTCGGTACACTTTGGTATCTCAGAATAACTACCAAATTCTCTCAATTACTTAGCAACCAATCGTTTGAAATCTTGTAATTTAACCACAGGGTAGGTATGACGAGCTTTATAGTTACCACCAAATACCAAAGTGCCATAATGGAAATTAACTAAAAATTGGTCTCTCAGCAACACTAACTGGTAGAATTTGGAAAGAGCCATGAATGGAATAACATAAGCAATTCGTCTATGTTTTTCATTTATACTAGTGCTAGGAGATTGAATCTGAGCTTCCAGACAAGCCTGAGGCAGAAGAGATACAAATGTTGAGTTCCAGCCATAAAATACATTTTTGTACATTTCAATTCTACATTGTGTATGACTATTCAGTGTGTATGAACTCTTAGTGTATCTATTTTTTACTCAGCTAGATAGAGAAACATTAAATGTATGATTAGGTCCCCATCCTACACTGCATTTTATGAACAGAAGGGGTCCTTCAAAAATGATCAGAAAAGAATGGCAGGGAGGCAAAATCGCACATTATGCCGTGGTTTTAACAATCCCACTTTTAAAAAAGGAGCACAGATCTATATAGACTTTTAAGCAATTCCTTTAAACCATGTCCTCTCCCTACTTCCCCTGCCTTTTTCTTTAATGGCTACCACTACGGAACATCAGAGTCTATACAGCTAATAGCATATCAGTGGATTAAATAAAAAAAATGCAATATTGAATCTGAGAATTATACATTAATCAGATGGTGTACATGTTGTTTTCTCCCTTTTGGTGTTTTTCTAGGAGCAGCACACGGGAAAGGGAAGCTATCTGCAGAGGCAATGACAATTGAAAATCCGTGTGACACAGAAAACATTTCAAGTAATGATGGTATGGTTATTTGGTGTTTTAATATCACACAAAACAAGTCTAGCGTGCTGGCTAAATAGATAGAACTAGTAGAGATGCCTATCTAAAGTGTGTGTGTGTGTGTGTGTGTGTGTGTGAAAATGGCTCCTTTTTTAAAAAAAATTGTGAAGTGTCTAATGTTTCTTGTCCCATTGCTTCACAAAATTCAAAACATATAAAGATTTTAGCAGCATCCTAGCTCTTGGGTTTTGTAATTTCAGGTACAATTCCACAGTGATAAGTGCTTTATAAATGCTGATATTTTAAGATATACAGATCAGATAGCTTTCAATATTGGCTCATCCAAAGGGCCATTTTCAGCAGCTTACTAAGAGATTATAAATGTTGGTTTCCAGCCATTATTCGCTTGCTCGCTCTTTTCACTGCTTTAATAATGTGGTGACCATTCCAGTCCTTTTATATAATTTTTTTTTAAACCCTGCACCTTCATTTACTGACACAATAGGAATAAGAGAAAAATGAAAAGATACCTTAGAAAATTCCAAAATCAACAACTTCGTTTCAGTTTCTGTTTTGTTTCAATTTTCCTGTCACATCATTTGCAAAAGCCATGCAATCAAAAGCAAGGAAATGAACAGTTAATGACATCACAGATTTTACACTATCCATATAAAGAACATAAGCAAGTTACTCTCAAGTAAAAAGAAATGACTATTTTGTCACAACAGAACAACCTTACTCTGACCATAAATAAATGCACTGCTTCCTTAATAATCTGGGAATATAAGTAAAAAAATATAAAAAGGATTAAATATTTATTAGAAAATATCTGAAGAAACTAATGATGTTTGGAATTAGGGGCTTAATTCAACACCTTTCTTTCATTGGTAATCTGGGAATATAACACACAAAAATCTTTCTGAAATAAAAACCCAAAAACCTCCGAGGCACACTATCATAGCCAATGGCGCCTGCCATGCTTTCAGTAATGTGGGTCGTATGCTTGGTTATTCTGAAGCTTTTCCTCTCCTCTGACTGGGAATGCATTCACTTCTCCAGCTAGGGAGAAATCTTTCTCTAGTCATGCTGAGAGCCACAAAGGAGCCCACCGCTGGAGGGAGAAGTATTAGTGACTCAGAGGAGTGGCCCAAAATCACAAAAATTTAAAGGGACAGTTCTGGAGAAACTGTACAGAGAAACACTAGGGAAATTCCCATCTTCATTTTTTTAAATCCCTTTCCCAGTTGATGTTCAATACGTTTATGTTCAACCTCACTGAAATTCTCAACTTGCCCTGTGATGCTGAGCCTCAGACTTACGAGGTGCTCCTTTTCGGACGTAGAACAAAACACCCTAGGCCCTTAACCTATCCCCTCCATGACACTTGTAAGGTTATGTTACTGTAGTATGACCCATTGATTGGTTTAGAAGCTCTCCAACCCTGGGTGAAATCCTGGCCCTATTAAAGTCCACCGCAAAATTCCCAGTAACTTCAAGGGGACAGGGTTAGCACTCTTCCTGTTACAGCAGGGCTTACTAGCACCACTGCAGGAACAGACTCAATAAGATTTATGGGTGCTTGGCACTTCTCAGGACTTGCTCCTGCATTAGTACATCCACTGCATCCTCTTTGTCCAGGGGATTGACAATGTCCACTTCTGGCAGAGAACCTCCAGTCAAGATTTCTGCCTGGGAGTGAAATTAATTTAGTTTCTGAACTGTCTCCATGCAGGGCTTTGTTTTTCTCACTGGTGGGTATTCTGTGCCCCAAGTGAAGTCCTGTGGAACTCCCCTGTTCTGCACTGTAATCCTTGAGTCCTTGTTGCAACCGTCAGTCTAGCTCTAGGAGCATTGGATGGGACTGTCGTTAAAGCCTGCAGTGCTGCTCCATAATTGCCCCAAAGGGTTGCTGATAAATGTGAAGTATATCTCCCCATCAGCATCCCCAAGCCCCCTCCCCCCATTCCCCCACATCTGAGCAGGATTGCACTGTCCACAGGGAGATGATTGGCTGCTTGTCATAGGATAAAAAACGAAGGCAGGCTTACCGGTTTTTGATGCTTTGGTCTGATATAACTAAACATCCATTTAATTAAAAATGAAATGAATTAAATTTCACAAGTAATTAGTCTAGAATATGAACTAGGTCTTTTGGTATTCTCAGAAAAACAACCACATTAAAGTGGCTGACATTTTGAGGTTTTTGAAAAAGCTGCTACTGCACATGCACAATGACTCCATTCCTTAATGTTTTTTTATTCTGCATTCCATTTCTGCTATGAAAAAGCCTATTAAGAATAATCCACAAACCATAGCTAAACACATGTTGCATCATTTCTCCATAATCTGGAGTGGATACTTTTCCTATTAGACATTCATTCCATACACCAAAGGAGCTATTACCGTGTCTGTTCTGAATACGCATGATGAATCATTCACAAATAACTCATCAAAAGCCTACCAGGTGTATTGACGTGATATTGAGTCAGAAGGAGGTTCACACACACATAGAAGCAGAACATTTTTTCCTTTTTGCTCATTTTTCAGAACTTTCATTTGGATGCTAAGGTTTTCCCAGAGAGACTCCAACTATCAGCAATGGATGCACAAAAGTGCCCGTACCAAACACGTAAATACTACCATAAAAATAAACTACAAAAATGGGTTTGCCATAAAGAGTCTCAATAAAACTCACAAAAATAAAGCAGTTCCGAACAAAGGCTGAGAGTGCATGATGAAATCATCCCATTTTATTTAAGTATAGCTAGGACCTCATGAACAAATCTCCTGTGCCGTATGTTCTGTGATTCCTTTGGCACTACAGAGAGAGTGAGACAGCCTTCCTTTTGCATTAGACCTTGTTTTTTATATTTAATGAAAAGTGTATGATGCCTTTTTATTATTTAATATTACATTAATTGAAGCATAAAAATGTAAGATCAGCATTTAATTATGATATAATTAGTGATGGGTCCAAATTCTAAATTTCAGATCAGAATCCAGACCCAAACTTTCCCCAAAGTTTGAGGTGTTCAAAGCCAAGATTTTTGTTTGGGCTGTTATAGAGACTGTGAAAATTCAGATCTAGACGAAAAGTCTGGGGGGAATCTAGATCCAGAGGTTCTCTAATAATTTTGATGGGTATCTTATTACACTGTTCATAATCTACATTAAATAATGAAACCATTAAGAAGATCTTATATAAGAGAAAGCTACAAAGACTTACAGCAAAGATATTTTAGTGCTCTATTCCCTTAGGTTAGGAGCAGCTATTACTTGCCAGGATGAACTTGACTGAAGTTTGACAACCTTATTGTTTTGTTTTCAGCTGAAATGAATAGTCAGGTTGAAAGTATAAATGAACATTCAGAAATGCAGCCAGAAGATTAACAAATAGGTAAGTCTCCTATGACCAGTGTTTCACTGCAAGTATGCATAGCCATGCTGATTCCATTTGAAAAAAAGATCTGTTGTATTAATGGCCCAAAGGTGTAAACATGACCCAATCACTGTCTAACGTTAAACAGTGTTAAACAAGGTCTGGGATTCGGTCTAACAGGGACCTCAGCCTGCTTAGTACCATGGCAAACACACCATTAAAAATCTTTTAAACCTTTTACTAAAGATATAGAAAAGGAAAAACAGTTAAAGCATTTGAAATGCAAAGCATTAAATAAGGCTTTCATTTTAACAAGATTTCATGTTCCTTTAGCTGGAGAGAGCTTTTAGAAGGAAAAACACACACCTTGTTTGACAGTCCCTTAGATGGTATCAAAGATGGCAATAATGGTCCTATTGGGAAAAAGAGCAGCCGTTAATTGAGATGAGCTGGAGCTGCTGCTGCTGTTGCTGTTAACCGTCCAATCCCGTCCCGCCATCCCAGATGGCGGTTGGGATGTCATCTGGGTCCATCTCTCTGGCCTGGTCTGGTCAGGACGTCCCTCAGGATTAGGATGAAAAAGCTCCAATGTGATACCAAGTGGGGTAGCAACCATGATGGTAAAGCTTGCTCCAGCAGCCTCTCTCTGTTCTTCCATATTCTCCTCACAAAGTCTCTTTCAGGACCCAAAAAGGGAGTGGTGGATTAGGCTAATATTAGACAGACAAATTTTGGTTCATTAATTTCCAGTTCCACATCTTGTGTTTTTACTAAAAATTATTTTAACATAGTCCTTTAACTACATCATTAGGTCCTTTCATTTAGTTTTTCTGTCTCCTTTTCATACCTTTTCCCATCAACGTTTATTATAATAGATTATTTTGACACATTATGAACTTTTGCATCCCGAAATTAGGGACTTTGCCTTACGTAGGCAACTGTTACATCCCTTTACCTCCCCCCCCCAAAAAGTGTCTGGTCACCTTAATTAGAATATACAAAATTAGAAAAAGCAACACGTGGGGAAAGTATTAATTATGTGACATTAATTGTCATATAAATAATATAATAGCATTCTGCAACTGTAACGTACTTAGACTGTGTATGGTCTAAGATCAGAACCCAGATAGCAGCACTATTAGCAATGAAAGAGTAACCGAGTGAATGTTTTTTTGTCATTGTTTAGGAAAATGAAAAGCAATTTTATACTAGTGGGAATTAAGTTCAGTTCTCTGATATCTGTATTCTGGGAACAACAGGTTTGTGTCATGAGGCTTTTATGCCCTTGGCTCTATAATACCTAATGTCACTTCTAACTAGACTGCTGTAAAACAAGGATGAAGTCAGTTGGCTGCCTTTTTTAGCTTTACTGCTTTATATACTGAATGATGGTGCCATTGCACGAGTGCACAATTGTTATTGCAGCAGAAATGGAAAAGAACAGTTATGTTCATAGACAATAAACAATCTGACTCCTCGATAAAAACGAGTAATCTGCTAGAGATAAAAAGTCCCTGGCACACCCCAATTACAAAAGAAAATGTTGATCCCTGCTGAAGATATGCAGTTTCAAAGCATTAATACACACCTCTCCCCCTGTATAGGGCTATTATCAGATGCCAATATCATATACAGCAAGATGTGTTATTTATGCTCGTAATGGGATTTCATGTAGCTCAAGACCAAATATAGAAGCTTTACAACAGCGGCAGCTGTGTCACAGAGATTTAAAAAGCAAGGTCTTATTACTGTGTATACCCCTTTGTCCTTGTCAGTATATTGACAATATGCTGCCATGTTGCATGAGAGAGAGAAATATGGCTGATGGGATCCCCATTAAAAAGTAGTGAAGCAGAAGTAAAAAAAAAAACACCTTAACAATCGAAGAATTACTTTTGCAGTTTTCTCTTTCTTTCCCACCCTTTTTTAGCTTCTGTTCATGCATTCTGTTAACATGCTTACCATTTAAAAATAGATTAAAGGGCTAATACCGTCATTGATTTTATCAGCTAGAACTGCTTTTACATAAATGGAAAGAAATTTGTTTTCTCACTAAAATTAGTACATGCATATGTTTTGGGATGCGATCCTTTAAACTCTGCTCTATGAAAGTGAAGCTCACAGGAATAATACAGTATTTAGCATTCACGTAATTAATTTTCTCAATTCCAATGTGAGGGGTACTGCAGTACTGCCCCCATTTTACAGAGAAGAAAACTGAACCGGAGGGGTGAAGTGACTTGCCCAGTCTCTGTAGTATTTTAATGACAGATCCAGGATTAAAACTAAGGCATGAATTACGTTCAGCTGTTTGCTCAGTCCCCCAAACCATACTGCCTCTCTGCTTTAATTGCAAGCTACCAGGTCCACACAGTGAAGAATTGATCATCTCGTTAAACTTTAAAGGTTCTGAGCTCTCATGGATCTTTAGGACCAAGCAGATCTCTTTGGGACAGTGGTTTACTGTTATTTCAAGAATGTTCTATACACTATTCCCAAAATGCACATCAAAAAGCCCTAAGAACTCTATTGTGACTACTATGCCCTTGATGTCAACAAACATAAGACACATTATTCAGCATTTTGTTTTAAAAAATGAAAACTGTGCTCTAGGAATTATTTGGGAGGAGTTCTGTGGCCTGTACTATACAGGATGTCAGACTAGATGAGCGCCAGCACCCCTTATAGCCTTGGAATCTGTGGAATTTTTGAATTTCTAATCACTGTTACAACACAATAGAGCCAGGCACCAGCACCATTAATGCATACAGGTACGCTTCGGACTACAGCCATAACATCACCGGGGTTGGTTCCTGCCTGCTTTGTTGCTGCTAGTGCCAAAATCACAGCTGCTTCATGCCTTTGTGTTTTAGCTCTGTTTGAGGATTATGTTATCAAATACTTCCATGGCACTGGCACGAGGAATTCATTCTTCAGTGCTTACAATGACAGGTGGGAAATTTGTGCAGAAAAAAATGTCAATTTTTTAAATGAATGTAAACCACTACATACATTTGCAGCTCTATGGGCTATGACCTGGGAGGAAGGGTGGAATGAGGTGCTGGCTTTGTGGCTGAAAGGTGTGTCTTTGTGTGGTCAGTTGTGGTTCAGTATATCACTGACAGACACAAGATGAGAGAGTAGGAGGAAGCATCCTTGTAGGTCCTGGGTATTGCAGGATGGAGAAAAGAAAAGGTTCTGCTGCTCCTTACCTGTTTGCTTTCAGTGCCATGGAAGAAACTTGCTATCTTTGACTCTCTAGTGCAGTGGTTCTCAACCTGTTTGCCATTGTGGGTCACATATGCAGCCCACAATGTGTTATATGGGCCACAGCCAATCCCAGAGGATTCAGGGGGCCTGGGGTCTTCGGTGACGGGGGGCCCCCGCTGCCGAATTGACGCCGAAGACCCGGCACTTCGGTGGCAGGTCCCGGAGCGGAAGGACCCCCTGCTGCGGGTCTTCGGGGCACTTCAGGGGCGGGAGGTCCTTCCGCTCCGGGACCCACCGCCAAAGATCCAGAGCGGAAGAAGCTTCGGGGGCCCAGGCCCCACAAGAGTGTTCCGGGGCCCCCGGAGCGGGTGAAGGACCCCGCTCCAGGGGCCCCGAAAAACTCTCGTGGGGGCCCCTGCGGAGCCCAGGGCCTGGGACAAATTGCCCCACTTGCCCGCCCCTCTGGGTGGCCCTGTCCAATCCTACCTGTGTGGCCCTGAGGATGTCACATCAGCTGCAGCTGGGGGCTGATGGGGCCACAAGCAGCCCACAGGCCGCAGGTTGAGACCCACTGCTCTAGTGCAATAAATATGGAAAGGCAGGAAGAGGCCATCAGTCCTATCCAGAGATTTGAAAGAGGTCATTGCTAAACAGGATCAGGCCAATGGTCCACCTAGTCTAATATCTTCTGAGTTAGCGTTTGTATGGAGCAGTGGGCACCAAAAGTGCTCCAGATACTAATTTCATATACAGACGACGGCCTGAAAGTGTGATTTAGTAATTAGCTCATAGAACAGTAGCAAGTATTAAACTAGTCAGGTATTTCTGCATAGTGATAACACTCTGCCTGCCTATGTGTTTATAGAGCCCTGTCCACACATGTGATGCTATAGAAATAATAGTGTCTTATTTTAATGATGTTACATGCCTCCAATGTTTTGCACGTGTCTTTGGCAACAGAGACATTAGGAAACTGTATTAAAAAGACCCAGCTAGCCATTTGGGTCCCTGAAAACTTTTGATTTTGATTGAATGAACTGTATCGTTTTTTCTCTTCCCATCACAGAGGAACAGTAGGAGAGAAGAGAACAATGGGGTGAAACGTGAACGGCAGTCATTAGCATTGTATGGCATCATTCTAACTATCGGCAGAAAGCGCATCGGAAGGTGCCCCATGGGATGGGAGGGGCAGGGAAATAAGGGAAAATGAATCTTTGTTTTAATTCCTCTTAATTCTCAATTGCATTTTGTTCTGTAAACCTGGTTTTTCTGAAGAAGCTTCCCTACTTTGGTCATGATGTCCCACTTCAAACAATCTATTGCATTGTCCTGGCAATTACAACAACTTCTAGGTCCTGTATAATATTGGAGATGCTTATTCCCCCCCCCCCCCCCACATCACGAGCCACTGAATCTCATTTCCCAATGAGGGCACATCATCCAAGCAACTGGTGGGAATGGGATTGTTTTGCATTCTCGGGGATAAATTTGGGGATTTGGTTTGAGGACGTGGACTGCCACAAAGCATCGTAAACCACAGAACACTGTGTATCTTAGGACTTTTAAGAACAGCTGTTCCAAACGATCACTATATTGATAGTGAAGTTATTGCACAGTGCCCACCTCCAGCAACATCAGTTAGGAATTCCTGACTGCTCGTGCCAGTGCAAAATAGTTAGAGCTTTCAGAACAAAGACCCCTGCCACTATGGAGATAGTCAAAGAGCGAGGAGGAGTGTTTCCTAGTGCACAGTAGACTCCAACCTATGCTTCACACTATAAGCTTGGAAATCTGGATGCTTCAGGGTGTCGTATTGCTGTATTGCTCACTGGGAGAATGGAGACATCTATTGCCCATTGCTGATCTCTTTAAATCTTGAGTATGATTAGCATATCCTTTGCGTTGTATGTGGTCATAGCACAGCATGTGATGCAAAGTAATGCCACGTGACCTAATGCAGTTAGTGCATCAGTTCTCTTCTCTGCTAGTGAATTTGCACTTCTAAAAGTAAATAATTATTTTAAGTGGGTACTTAAAGTATCTGTGGGCAACTAATATTTTGCACAGCCTGTGAGTAAGGGAGGCTAACAGACATTCTGCATCCAGCACGTCTTTAAATATAGTTTATGGCTTTAACAAATTCACTGTACCTTGTGTCAGCCCTCATTATATTTTCTACTGCGTATGCATGATTTTTAAAAATGCAATTAACAGTTATTTGGTTAAGAATGTTTTACCATATGTCATTTGTTCTGCCAGCAAGTGCTGCATTCAGAAAAGAGGGCTCATGTACATTTTTTCAACAGTACTGTAAATGAAATTGATACACAAGACTGAAGGAACGCACAGCATATGTCCAGGGTTTGATGTTCTGCAATATATAACGATGTTAAAAACAATTAGAGCTTTTTTCTTTTCTTTTTTCCTGAGAATCTGGTTTTGCTTGAATATGTACACTCTTTCCCCCAGTCCTGAAATGATTACTGATTGGCTTGCAAAAAAAAAAAATAAAGTGAAAGGAGACTGAAATGTATTGGCCCTATTCTGATCAATGCATTTGTGCCAAATTCACACGGATATAACTGTGAACCCTATATGTATATAAACAGTTTGACGGCTGCTGGCATTTGCAGGTTGATTAGAAATAATGATGGGACAAACCAGGATCTAAAACAAGACCCCCGGATTTCTCTGTGGGAGTGTGGCCACTAGCAGTGCCTGACACCTTCCAATAAGCTGCTTTTATGTACCTCTATCATTGGAGCCGCTTGATGAGCCCAGGGGGGAGGAGGGCATTGTCTGCAGTCACTTCCTGTGGCATTGTTAGGGAACACGGGGCTGGAGCTTCCAAAGCTTTTGGATTTCTGTTTGGAGGCTAGTAGATATTTCACTTTGAGCATGATCACTTTTTAAAGAAACTAGGTTTCAGATGTAATTAATCCTGTTAGTTCCTGTTAAAACAGTGCCAGGATTGTACTATACTTGCTCTGTTGGGTCAGAATGCATTTTGGACATCCCTTCCTCTACCCTTAGATGCTTCTATGCCTCTTCCTTTTCCGTTCCTGTTAGCTTGACCAAAGGTATCTTCGGGACCCCACATAGACCCCAGCCCTAAATGTTATTTTCCTTCTGTCCCTGCATTTGTGTTTGGCTGATTCCAATTGCAGCAGTCAAAGGACCGGCAGATTATGTATGATGCACATACACTATGTTTCATTATCAAATGATTTCTCTTTAAATAGCCTGTCATAATAGAACTGATACCGTCTCTGGGGGGAAAGATAAATGTATTAGGTCACAATAATGTTAATCCTCCATTTGTGTGTTCTCTTTAAAAAGGCAAAGATTGAAGGGCTCCCTTTGTTTGTCGAGCTAGGGAAACTCCTCCATAAAGCATTTGGAAAGTCAATTGGTGTGAGCTTTCCAAAGCCTGGTGGGAAACTGTCTGGGCCAAATCTGCAGCTAATTTAAACGGTCACAGCTCCATTGAGTGTGGCTGAGGTAGGACAATATCCCCAAGTCATGGATCTGGTCCTGCGTATTTAATTCTGAAGCTGTACATGTCTGACTGTCACAGTCGTCCATGTACAACACTAGAGAACGGCAGGCTGCTGCTAGCTAGTATCCTGTGCCTCTCAAACATTAGTGAGACTGAGGCTCAGCAAGGAGCAGAGAAGGAAGATCAATGCGAGAGACTGATTAAAGGGGTGTGTTCAAAAATATACAGAGAGACAAGCCAATCTTTAAACTCCTTGGCAATACTGACTGATACTACAAATAATTAACTCCAAACAGATTTCAGGTTAGAGGCTGTCCTTATAACCCGTGGCGGTAATTTCATTGCTACCCTCGCTTAACCTTGGTTCTCTTTAACAGCAGTGATTCTTTGAAGCTGTGGAACTTTTGCCTGAGGCCTCTGCAGCAAGTGTGAAGCACAGGCAGGAAGTGTAGAGTAAGAAAATGTATGAGTTGGTTAAATCTTAACAGTCCCATTTTCAGTCATGAGTGTGTAGCTTGGTTTCCTTGCGTCTTTTGTTCATGTGGCTTTGGGGTTGCATTTGTTTAGGATTTTTTAATAAAAAAAATTAATAAAATGATGTGTTAGGCGATATGATTCTGAGCTCTTTGGTTATTGCTGGACCGGTGCACCCTGAATGCAGCCACTATTGATTTTGCTGGAGCTACGGAAGTAGAGAGTAGGATCTGTAGAATAAATATCAGAAATGGATTAATGCCACTATAACAGGGGTTTTGGTTAACAACTAACATTTTATCACAGTATGTTCTGTGTAGAAAATAGAACCCCCTAAACAAGTGGGTTTTGCATCCAAATATTAGCATATGCTTTCAATGTTCCAGTTGAAAAAAGTGCTTATTCTACAATTAGGAGCAGCAATCTCCAGCTAGTGATTGCTCTGATGATGGACAAGTTTCCTTTCATACAGGCTCACAAAGGAGATGTCTGAGACACTGTCTGTAATATTGGGTCACATATTATTCACTACAGCTAACTGTAAATCTTTCTATGACGCACTGAAAAGCCTCTTTGTGAATTAACACTGTTCTGCTTTATGCATTTGATTAAAAAAGATATTTCTCTATATGCCGTGCATGTCTGCTTTGCTTTTAAAATTACAAAGTTAGCAGAATATGTTGGATATATTTTCTTGGGGAATAGGGGTTTTTATCATATGATTCATCAAGGATTTGCCTTACCCTGACATTTGTGATATAAAGGAAAGTCAGAAAAATGTAATTTTCTTGATCAAAAAATATGTTTTTACTTAAATGCAAATAAATGTAGTCTGTTGCTTGCAAAATATATGGTATAGTGGCTAAATAGGTTAACACATGTCTCTTTTGTTAATCTGAGATTTACATGCTGAATTTGCTTATGAATCTGTTGTTTTTTCTTTTGTCTGTGCCATACATCTGAAAACTTAAACTAATGATGCCTTCATACTACAATGTTTGTTAAAGCAAAATGTTAATAAAACTTGTTCGAGGACAAGACTGCATTGCTTGTGTTTTTCTAACTTTGCTGATTATGCAACAGTCAATTTTGTGATTAATACTGTTCATTTCAGATTTTGAATCTGGTTGTAAATATGCACTTCAGATTCCTCATTTAAATGTATCTGTCATCTGCTAGCTATTTCTTGTAAGAAAACGATAAAGCTGAAGGATTTTATTTTTGGAAGACAATAATTGGCAGTGATTTAAAAGCTTTTCAGCTTAAAGGGGGAAAGGTTGATCAGTTTAATCATATTACTAAACTAGAGACTTTATAAAAATCCTGGCTGATATTCTGATCCTGATTCTCTGTCACTCTGCACCTTATGTAGTTTTTTACATCAAATCAAAGTGAAAAAGTGCTGCAAAATCATAATGGTAACATTTCACACCCATTTTGCACTAGTGTAAATGTCAACACAAAATACAGAATGGAGAATCAGGCCTATTGTGTGGTGGCGGGGGGCAAGATTTTAGTTATTGACTAGTGATTTTATAAGAGCACTAGTGTTCAACATTTTCTAAAAATCAGACCATTTTAAGGTGTCTGAAGTTGGGCACTAAAATCACTAGTCAAGTGTAGAGAAGAGAATGGAAAACAAAAGAATACTTGATAGTGTGATATAAATCTTGTATTGGCCTGATTGGCACCTTCATGTATTCTATATGCCACATATTTTACAGAAAAGAACTACTATAGAAATGTTTTAGAGAGGGAATGTTTATTGTTGTTGGGATTTTTTCTACCCCTCCACCCATAAGCATGGGCTGAGTAACAAGGAGTCAAACTATATACAGTAGTTTGCTGAGATATAGTTTTCAATGCATAAATGTCATTGTTTCAATGGCCAGAAACTTCCAAATCTAGAAGGATGCACCATCATTATGAAGTTCGAAAGCCTGTCTTTCCAGTGATCTAAACGAAATGTTATGAAGTCATATTTTTGACGAAAAAAAAAGAAAAAGGACGTTAAATCCATTATTCACGAAGGACCAAAAATCATTCATCTCATATCTTTGGCAGGTTGGGAGAGAAGCTCCACTTTTGGAAAAGTAAGAAAGAAACAATCCTCTAGCAAGGTAATTAAAAAAAAAAGGCAGCTATTTAAAGCTGCTTAGAGGTTTGGAACATTACAAGGTCTTCCAGTGGAGACGGATTGCTGGGCAGAGCCAGATGAGATAGGGAGACACATATGGTAAATGCACTTTATCACATATCTGCAATTTATTATGCGAGTCTGCAATTTGTCTCAAGCTGCCACCTCCGCACAAATTATGTTGACATAGGGAGGTGGCAGAATAAATGTGGCTGGGCTGGTACGTTTCCATGGCAGTTTTGTAAGACTGATATTCAAAATGTTGACAGTGGAGTTCTCTAAGGGAATGTTTCCGGGGATCGATGCTGTAGCAATCGATGTACTGGGCGTCGATCTAGCGGGTCTAGTGAAGACCCGCTAAATCAACCACAGATTGTTTTCCCATTGACTCCGGTAGTCCACCGGAATGAGAAGAGTAAGGGAAGTCGATGGGAGAGCGCAGTAAGTTGACCTCAACTACGTCGAATCCAGCTACATTATTCTCATAGCTGGAGTTATGTAACGTACATTGACTTACCCCTGTAGTGTAGACAAGGCCTAAGTGTTTGCAGACTACTGAATGTCAAAGGTGAGGTGCTAAGGCCCAGACCCTCAAAGGTATTGGCACCTAACTCCAGAGCCATCCCTTGGGTATGGTGAATCGGGGTGACCGCTCTGGACCCCGTGCTTTGGGAGGGCCGCGTGGGTGGGGAGGTGAGGTGAGGTGAGCGAGCGGGGTGAGGAGGCGAACAGGGGAGATGAGTGGCAGGCAGGCAGGGGGGCGAGGAGGAGCCTCCCTACCAGAACCTCCCCCACCCCACCAGTGCCTCCTGCCCACCAGCAGGCCCCGCTGATCAGCACCTCTGCCTCCCTTGCTACACCTACCACCTGCCACGGATCAGCTGTTTCGTGACATCAGGAGGCGCTGGAGGGAGGATATATATATATATATATATATATATATATATATATATATATAATTGGAGATATACCCATCTCCTAGAACTGGAAGGGACCTTGAAAGGTCATTGAGTCCAGCCCCCTGCCTTCACTAGCAGGACCAATTTTTTTGCCCCAGATCCCTAAGTGGCCCCCTCAAGGATTGAACTCACAACCCTGGGTTTAGCAGGCCAATGCTCAAACCACCAAGCTCTCCCTCCCCCTGAGGAGCGAGGGCGCAGCACACTCAGGGGAGGGGGTGGAACTGGGCGGGGCAGGGGCAGGGCGGGAAGGGATGGGGCGGGGCGGGGCAGGGTGGGGTGGGGGCAGGAAGAGGTGGAGCGGAGTGGGGATGGGAAGAAGCAGGGCAAAGGTGGGGCCTTGGGGAAAGGGGTGGGGTTGGGGGCGGGGCCTGGGCAGATTCAAAATTCGTTGTCTATAGCCCAGGCCCCACCTCCCCCTCAGGATGACCCTGCCTAACTCTAATTCATTTCAATAGGAGTTAGGCACCTAAATACCTTTGAGGTACTTTGGGCCTAAATCCCTCCTGTGATATTCAGACACCCTTGTCTCCCATATGAGTTAAGGAAGCTTAGCAGAAGCCTCTGGCTACCATGGAGGAGCTGATGTTACATGTGTAGGTATATATACATGTCTGTTCAAAGACTACTGCTCCTAAATGAGCTGAGAGCACTTTTAAGCTTGGCGTTGATTTTTTACCCATGTAGTAGAAAACTGCACAGAAATGCATGTTTGTAAAGATGCTTTTTTAACCTTTATCCATTCCTGGAGGTGAAAGCTGTACTGTCGGATTTTAATGAGTCTTGTATCTCCTTATTTCTTAAATAAAAATATCAGGAGATGTTTAAATACCCAGATAGCGCGTTCCACTAGAATGATCAGCAACACTTTGCAGTAAGTGGCAAATCACTGTTAATTTCTTTGGAATTCACTGATAAAACATTAATCATAATGAACTCCTCTGGGGAAAAAACAGTCCCTATTAAAATGCAGCCAGTTGAGGAGGTACAAAGCCTACCGTAAAACAGAAGATATGCTTAATGAGTGTACTCCAAATCGGTGTACACGTGTGATTACCGTAAGTGGTCACTGTTGACTTCCTTGGAAATTGTGCACACCTGAAAAATCAGTCCTTAGATGTCTCTGCATGTCTGAGGTGGGTAGCTGTAGCCATACGTACCTGAGTGAAGATGGTGACTTTAGTGAATAATATTTAATTAATACAGAGTGGAACAACTTCAAAAAGCGAGATTGAGATAGAGTCACAGAATATCCCATCCTCCAGTGATTAGGACACTTTGAGAGATGGGAGACCCCAGTTCAAATTCCATCTTGTCATCAGGTAGAGGGGGGAATTGAAGTGACATCTCCCACGTCCTGGTTGAGAATGCTACCTACCTGGGGGAGTTAGCTGTGCTCAAAGCACACCTAGCAGATAAGGCCATGCAAGCGAGTTAGCTGGGTCAACCTGTATCTTCACCTGTGGTTTTAGGATCGCAATGGGGCTTAGCTGGGAGATATGCATGCAGATGCATCTGTACAGCAATAGTGCGCATGCCCTCAGGTAGAAACTTAGGCCATGGCTACACTTGCAAATTTGCAGCGCTGCAGCAGGGTGTGAAAACACACCCTCTCCAGCGCTGCAAATTGCGGCGCTGCAAAGCGCCAGTGTGGTCAAAGCCCCAGCGCTGGAAGCGCGGCTCCCAGCGCTGTACGTTATTCCCCACAGAGAGGTGGAGTACGGACAGCACTGGGAGAGCTCTCTCCCAGCGCTGGCGCTTTGACTACACTTAGCGCTTCAAAGCGCTGCCGCGGCAGCGCTTTGAAGTGCAAGTGTAGCCATAGCCTTAGGCAACTAGGGAACTTTAACATTGCAAATTCAGGCACTGCATAAGTTTAGGTGCCTACGGGTGTTTTGTGGATCGCAGTAACCCCTAAATTTGGGATTTAGGTGACTCCCATTCTGGAGCTAGAGCTTATCGCCTACAGTGAGCTCTGGATCAGACCTTCTACGCTGTTTGCCTTGCCTCTGTAATTGCATTCATCCACACACCTGGATACACAAGTTATATTTTTGAAGTAATTTTTTTAACTGCGCTAGTTTACACAATGGTAAATACAGCAACGGCCATCAGTGAAGAAGAAGGAGGGAGAGATGAGGGGACTGAAGGAGCTTTTCAGAATCCTTATGGTGCTTCTTGATCCAGGATAAGGATGCCTCGCAGTATATATCATGAAGTCTTTGTCACGTAGCAGATGTAATGGGACATGAGGTGGGCAGGATGTAAAGTTGCTGATCAATGTAGTTGTTATGGTCTTGCACAATCTGGTTGTGTTGGCCCGTATCATCTGGAAGTGATGTCACAGAAAGCCTGGGATTACTGCTGGATGATGATTATGTTTTATTTTAGTGATTAGATCATTAATCTTTATTTAGTGGCTGAGACGACTGAACTGTTCCCATCGCTCATCTCTCTCCTACCTGGAAATGGTTACATTTTCATGTTAATGTGATGCTTGTGAAAAGCCCTGAATTTCAGGCTGACTTCAGTGAGAGCTGAGGGCACGCAACTCCTCACCAAATCAGGTTCTTATAGCACAGATATTATCTATCTCCTACTGAACCACGGTAGAGTGCAAGCTTATGGATTCTTTGAAATGCCTCCTCTAAGCCGTGCTCTCTCCACGTTTATCAAGTCCTTGCCCTCTCCACTGAGCCAAGTGGTGAGTTATTATGGTGGTTTTGTGAGACGAAACTGAAATCAGACTGCAAACACCAACTCATTTCACATAGGCCTGCAAGGAGAGACGTTGGATGGGCATGTATTTCGATCACTGCCCTTTGAGGATGGATTTGAAATGGTAACCTACAGGTAAAACATCTTTATCCCCTTTCCCCAGGAGTTCCCAGGAATCATCTTTTTGAAGTAGGATGAAAGTAATTTTCATGTGTCAGAGACAGAGAATGTGATCCAAGAGTTAATCCAATCATCAATCAGTAAGAAATACCAGAAAAGATCCAGGATCCAGCTGGCCAATCAGAGGGGTGTTGTGAAATTAAATGCCCTCCGCTAGCCTTCCAGTGATGTCACCCCATCTCAGCGCCAGAATGGGATTTATTTTTATTTTTGCAGAGGAAAAGGAAATCAGAGACCAGCTGCTGAAATGAAGTAGATTACTGATCCCAAATGCCACTGCCCCCCGACATATTGTGATGATGAAAATTTCAATGTTAACTAGTGAATGCTCCAACAGCACTTCTCCTCATACAGAGGCTGTGGCTGACTAACACTCATTGAAGGTGAATGGTGACACATCCACTCAGAAGCCACCAACATCAGTGCCTTCAGCGAGCGTTTCTGTGTGGTTATTTCAAGAGCAGCTGCAGGTGCATTACTAGAGTGAAAATCCCTTTGTTCAAGAGACAAGAGGATTATTTGATGCCCCTAATTAGAGAGAGAGAGAAAAAAACAACTAGGCAGCATCTTTTACTGATGCTGTTTACTCTGGCCATGAATGCAGTCACTACCCCATGTACTTTACTGTGATTACAGCGTCTGCCTCTGCTTGGGCAGCACATATACTAAAATTGGAACGATACAGAGACGATGTGCATGGCCCCTGTGCAAGGATGGCATGCAGATTCATGAAACAGTCCATATTTTGTATTGCTTCTGCCCCCATGCTATCTTTGCCTCGTTTTACATTGAAGTAAATATAGGAGCTTTGGTGCCAGAGGATCTCATTGGAACCTACTTTGGGGCCTCGGTCTTGGCTATTCCTGTCTAGTCCATGCTCTACACCATCGGTTATCAACCTATTTACCACTGTGGGCCACATATGCAGCTCTCTCTGTGTTATGTGAGCTGCAGCCACACAATATATATACTAGCTGTATAGGCCTGAGGATGTCACATGGGCCGCAGCTGTGTGCTGATTGGGCCACGGGTTGAGAACCACCGCTCTACACTCTTTATCATAGTCAGAGGAAATGAACATGTATGGTAAGATTTTATGAAGCAGCCATGTGTCAGGGCACTACTCAGTCCCCAGTGAGATTCCCTTTCCTCTGGTGTGCGGGTGCTCAGAGGACGGCCTCTAAATTGATTGCTTGCAGAGGAAGGAGAAAAAGCTTTTGGGCTCCATAGCCTGGCTAATAGTACTTTGCTGACCCCCAAGCTGGGGAATTTTCTCAAAGGGCAGTGATGGAAAGACATTTATCTTGCTTTCTTCTTGTAATCATTTTCCCTTGAGGAAAAGACCTTGCTCCTGTGTATCTACTGTTTTCTGATGAGTCATTCCATCAGCGTTCACCAAACTCATTTCACTTGTGACCCAAACCCGGATTTGTACCAAGGTCTTCAGGCAAGAAACACTAGGGCCTATACCTTCTGGCGCCCTCATGTTGCTTTACTTTGAAATTCTGCCCATCTTGCAAGCATTGGGACTGTAAAAGACAGGGCCACATGGCATGTCAACTGCTAAGGGCCGAGGAACTGCCATTTCAATGAAGCAAAATGTATTATGAATGCCCCTAAAACCAACAAGTGGATAACTTCAGAAGTTAAAAGAAAAACACGATTAATGCTGCTTCTCTTGCGACACAAAAGCATTATGGAATCTCCCATCTCAATTATTTTTGTATTGCTTAATAATGTATTGCCTCCATACTGGCAGCCAACCTACATGATCTATATGCGCTTACTCTTTCCTCGCTTTCCCATGTTTCTATGCTTTTGAACATTGAAGGCTTTTGAGTTCTGCCTTTATTTTGAGGGTTTTTTAAAAAAAAATAATTGTCCTGTTAAAAATGATGTGAGGGATAAAACTGCCAAGAAATTCAGTCCATAGCATTTAGCACCAGCTCCGTTTTTAAATACAGCAACAAGGTTTCTTAGCTGTTTGAAAAAGACTCTATTCCTAGAGAGAGAAATTAATCTTCTATGAATAACTGCCATTTAAATTAAAAGACTAAAACAAAATAAGACACAGAAGATGGATTTGCCTGCACACTAATCAGCCTTTTCAATCGTGCACAAAAAATGCTTTGTTTCGTAATAAAATAGTTACGATGGAGTGGTGGAGATGAGGGGGGCAGAGAGGCAAAGGTTGGGTTGATACATTTAGCACTGTGAAGCGGTCTGGCTATAAATGATATTCCATGACATTGCCAGCCTTGCAGCACAGCCAGGGCTGTGGGAAGATACAAGAACCATGATTGGTTTCGTTTGTAAGGTAGCTCCAGCTTATTACATTCCTAAAGCTTTTCTCTTCGGGTTTTTGTTTGTTTGGTTTTTTTTTAAATTAAAAATTAGGGTTTTGTTTTTCTCTTATGTCCTGTGGTTAGAAAAACTCAGGATCCTATTTCTAGGCAAATATCACAATATCCCGAACGAACACCCTCCCAATTAGCAAGCTAGGTATAGTCATTTTCGACACGGCTCATTCATAGACTCATAGATTTTAAGGTCAGAAGGGACCATTATGATCATCTAGTCTGACCTCCTGCACAATGCAGGCCACAGAATCTCACCTATCCACTTCAATAACAAACACCTAACCTATGTCTGAGTTACTGAAGTCCTCAAATTGTGGTTTGAAGATCTCAAGCTGCAGAGAATCCTCCAGCAAGTGACCCATGCCTCATGCTGCAGAGGAAGGCGAAAAACCTCCAAGGCTTCTGCCAATCTGCCCTGGAGGAAAATTCGTTCCCGACCCCAAATACGGCGATCAGCTAAACCCTGAGCATGTGGGCAAGACTCACCAGCCAGCACCCATTCATAACCTGGCATTAGCTAGTTCAGCCTCCCTGCTCCCAATAGTAAAAGAATTCACCATCTAGTTAGAGTTTGTGGAAATGTTATATTTTATGGTACCTGGTATGTAGCTAGTAGCTTGTATTACTTTGTAATGGCATGTGGCCTGCCAGGTCCTTATGTACTGAAACCCCTTAATTGTGAGACCACCTAGCAGTTACTATTTAATGTTTTTATATCTTGCAATTATTAGTTATTACCATAGCACATCTGAGTCCTAGTCATGGGCCAGGACCCTGTTGTGCTATGCGTTGTACAAACACAAAACAAAAATACAGCCCCTGCCTTACAATTAGAACTGGCTGGGAATTTTTTAACTTTGCTCAGAAAATGATTCATCCAAACAAAAGTTTTTGGTGAAGTAATAGCTGTTTTGACAAAATGTTCATCGGGAAGTTTTCTCAGCTCCAGGATGGACTTTCTGGTCAAAACCAGAAAGAAGGACTGTAGACCCGGAGTTAGAGCAGAGCAGGGATTTGAGCCTGGGTTTCCCCCCATGAGTGGCCTAATCACCAGGCCAAACAGTCACTGTCTCTTTTCTGGCCCAATGACTAGTTATTTATACAAAGTGGAACAGTTTGAAACAAGAGAGATTGACTCTATAGCCTGGAAGGAAGGGCACTCATCTGAATAAGGCCGATCAGGGGCATGAACCTGGGTCTCCCAGCGCTAACCATTGGCAATAGCCACAATAGAGCCTTGCTTTTCACGAAAGCTCTACTTTTTGTTCCAATATGGAGCGAAAACAAACGTTGCAACGTTGACATTTGTCTCAGAACAGAGTTCTTGCTTTCCAGCCAGCCCTACATGCAATCTCTTGGCTCCAATTTCACACACTGGATATGTTGCAAAATTTATATTTATTAATAGCATGCCTGGCAATATTCTAACCAGTAAGGGTGAGGTTGGAGCTTTAGGCACAGCCCTGAAAGACAGGTGGTGTGTAAGCTGTACCAATGGAGGAGCAGCCCTGGGAGGCCTTGTTCCTCAGAGACAATCATGTCAAAATGTGCCCTTTTTGCTGCTGAGTGTGTGCACACTTCTCTGAGCAAGACGAGCAAGCACATGCAGGGTGTGCGACTATGTGTATCTGGGAGCAAAATCCATGCCCTTTCCTTGCCCTTTGCCCTCAGTTTCTGTGAGTGTTTCACTTTCTCAAGAATGTGGAATCAGGCCCTGAGGAGGACACATTCCAGTGAGTAGTGGGAGCCCGTCAAAATGTGTTTGTCCATATCCACACACCTCCTCCCCCGACTCCCAAGCCCAAGGAGAGCCCATTTTGAGAGCCATACTTGTCAAAATGTGCTTTCTTTGGACAAGAGCTTAAACTGGGGGCTGAGCTCATTTTGATGGACTCCTGTACATATCAAAACACGGAACAATGCATTACATTGCTAGAGGTTAATATGGTGGACAAGCACATTTTGACATGACCGCAACCCTCAGAGAGGCAGTGCTCTCCCTTGCCCCTGCAAGATAGTAGTTAAGTGCTGGGTTATGTGATGTGAAGGTGTTATTGGGATAGAGCTGGAATGGGCAGATTACTTATGGTTGTTGAAGTCATGAGTGTGCGTGCCTCCTTCTGTCTGGAATCAGAAATGTTCTTCTGCATGTCACAGGTAAGGGTCCACTTAAGTTGTGGAGAAATCTCACGTTTTTCGTGGGTTGGTCACAGCATAAATAGCAAATTTCACGGCTCTGTGTATACAGCAAGTATTGGACTGTACTACTGTTACGTCTGTAAGTCGCCTTGGATAAGGGATACTTTTGTATACTTTTACCCTAATATAAAAGTACTCAAAAGACCAGATTTCATGGGGGAGACCAGATTTCATGGTCCATGATGCATTTTTCATGGCCACGAATTTGTTAGGGTCCTATTCATAGGTCATTTAGGGTATGTCTGTGCAACAGACACCCGCGGCTGGCCCGTGCTAGCGGACTCAGGCTCATAGGGCTTGGTATTTCGGGGTTGTTTCATCACAGTATAGACTTCCATTCTGGTGCTCGGAGTTGGGCTCCAGGACCTGCAGCCTGAATCAGCTGGCACGGGCCAGTTTTTAATTGCAATGCAGCCATACCCATACTGTTCCTGGGGCCTGTGGTGTTTTGGGATGAGAGGATTTGCGTTTTGGTTCCACTGCTGCTGTGAAGTTTGGCGTGGTCATCGTGTACAGCATAGCTACAACGCTGAACTCCAGTGTAGTTTGGGCTCTGTTATAATAGCTAAGTAAGGCTAACCCAGGAGAGTTTATTTAGAAATCCCTGTCATTTTCTTGCAGTGGTTTCACTGCAGCAGAGGGGTAATTCTCTTGAATATGGTAAAAATGTTTTAGAATTTAAGGCTTTTATAAATATTAACTCTATTTTAGGATGATTTCATAAGGAACACTTGCGAATCGGGTGTGTATATTTCCCATATTCTTAAGAAAACACATTACTGTGACTTTTCTGAACCCTGGGAAGTTAATTATATTATGCACTAATTGTGTCAGCTGTAAAGCTAACTCTATTTTCTTGTACCAAAAGCAACCTCATGCTCCTCCATTCTTCAGAATCACTCTGAATTGTATTACAGAACAGACTTTGATAGCCATCCCTTCTATTAGGGGCTATCTCACCTCACCACCTCTTACCAAGATTATCTACATGAGTGACATCTGAAGATTTCAGATTCCTTCTCACACTATTGTACAGCATACTGAATTGTGGAAGCTAAAGCTGGTGAGCAAATGATTTTTTTCCTGCAAAAGAATTTTAACAAAAACACACTTTTTCCTTTTTTCGCTTAACTTTTGGAGGCATTTGACTAAAACCCCAAAACAAAACAAAAAATCCATTTTCAGCTGTTGAAAACAGAAAGATTTCAATTGGAAATGCTGGCAGGGGGACTAGTTGCCAGAAATGGCTAACTTTTGGGGATTGGCCTTTCAGTTTAGATACAAAAACCTGAATGTTTTTGATGAAAATGGAAGGGGTTTTTTTGGTGAAAGTGGCCATTTAGGGGAAAAAAGCAGTTTCCATCAATAAAAAGCTTTACCAAAAATTATTCACTGACTCTGCCCTAGAGGTGGTTGTATTTCATTGGTGCTTTCTGTACCGTATACTGTCCTGCAAGGCTTCCATGACCCATTCTAGGACTGCAGAAGTTTTGGAATCCTTCGCAATGAAAGGAGCTATGTACATTTAATGCAATGTTATTTTTATCGAACTCCAAACAGGATACAATGAAAACCAAGACAGAACTGGGTAGATTAGTTAGCAGACAGTAACTGATAGGAGGAAAGAATCCTATAAATATTCCATCTATAGTATAACATAGATGGCTGAATGCACATAAAAGGGCTCTGGATTATTTTGCTGCTTCCGTGGCTATAGAAACAGGACACATGGTTCTTTACATATAAATGTGTAGAAAGAACACTCAGTGGCTGTGCTGAGCTTCCTCCTCAAAATCTGTTCTCAAAGCATTTGCACAAATCAATAGCAAAAGCTAAATCAAAAAATGAGACTTGTCCACATCACATGGCCCAGCTGGAAGTGGGATAGAGAACAGTCAAAATAACGGAGAGCAGCTACGCTTCACTCAGTGGCACAGCCTGGCCCAGAGGACCTACTGCACAGAACTAATACATTGTGCAGTGGCAAGCACTTAACCAAAAGGAAATCCTGACTCACTGTGCCAAGTTAGAAGGCATCCTAGTCCCAGCCCCTCCAGTGTACAATTACACATGGCGCTAATGCGTTCAAAAAGGCTCACTGAGAACACTAACCTGCCATTCAGCTGGGCGTGGAAATGCTTAGGCTCAGGAGGGAGGGTCACCAAAATGGCTCATTCGAAGTGCTCTCTGTGATCAAAGAGTGGGATTTAAAAGATGCCAAACTACATCAGAAGTTCTTATACCCACCTCGTAGCTTTTCAGGGGAACACGTGGGCTTGCCTTGGTGATAAAGTCCACACAGCGTATGTCAAATGTGTTTGTGGCAGCAGATGTTGTGTGTGTGTCCTTTGTCCATAACAGCTCTGATATATGGATGTTTTGCTAGAAGACCTTTTTTTCCTTCTTGCATATTTGATGGATGTATGTAAATCCACACTAACTCCATTCCTTTGTCTTCAAACACAGACCAGTCTGTCTGTAATACCAGGATATGCCACTGTAGGAATAACGGGTACCTGGTATCAGAATTCAGGTCTTACAAAATGCCAGCAGCTTTCTCACACCAACGGGGTTTTGTTCAGTGGCTGTCTGGGCATTACGTTGACTTGACTGACAACAATAGAAGGTCCCACTACTGGATTTGCTGTGCAAAAAAAAAATGTGCACAGTGACAAAATTCTATCCAGGAGCCTCCTGCTACAGCTCAACCAGGCAAGCTCAAGGAAAGCCTTTTGCTGGCCGACCCAGTGGGCACTTTCTCATCCAGAAATCATTCTTAAACACATCTCATCAGAACAGTTCATCAGTATAGTCCTTGGCACATTGTCATGGATCCCCCACTCCATCCCCTGACGACACAGAACGACACTTTATTGTGGTGTGACTCCCTTTCTGCAAAGTTTCAAGGAGACCTCGGTGGGCAGATGCCAGCATTCACCTTCTTATCATTTACAGATGTTCCACAGCTCAGTTCATGTCCCTGAATTCTCATCTTCATCTAGTGGTAGCTGTCCATAGTAAAATTCACTTTAATGTCTCCATTTTTTGCTGCAATTGTGGTCTGGCTCATTCCAATGACTTCCTTCACTTTGGCAAGGCAGCTGATTCACATTCTGGTGATCTCAGCGGGCCGGACTGTCTTTCTGCCTGAAGGCCATGTTACCTGTCAGGATAATGATGTGCAGAGCGTATGCAGAAATCAATTCCTCTGAGCTTTGCCCTCAAAAGGTCAACCACTGTCTATTTAACTTGCGCCGTTTCCTTACAGAATGTATTTACTACCTTCATATTTATCTCTAATTTTTTTTGGTGGGAGGAAAAAATGCAATTTAAACATTATAAAGTATAGTAAAGATAGGAAAAGTGATCTGACAGCACAGAAGTAGAATATTAAGATGTTGTTCATGGTGTGTTTTCTTGAATTCCATCCATTTCACTGGCTGGATTAGAGAAGATAGCTCACTTTCTGATCTCAGGTGTTGTCCACACAGATGTCTTGAATCTGCTGTGCTTTCATCCCACAGTCAGCAAAGTCAATAGTGTTGATTTACATCTGTGTGGATGAGATCAAAATCTGGCTCCATGTGGTTAAGTTGAAATGTGACAAACAAAATTCAAGGCTCTTGAAAGAAAACTGAGCTTCTTGTTTGTTTGTTTGTTTGTTTTTGTCAACTCTTCCACCAAGCATGAAATATAAAACCAGAATTTTGCTTTAATTTGGAAAAATGCTGAACACTGCTATTGTGGAACCCTATGGAGGGAAAACGGATTCTGGTCATTCCTACGTTTCTTTCATCTTGTATTGCGGAACACATTTTCCCTGCATAAAGTATATTTGCCTGGGGTGAAACACTGATAGTGTTTAGTAAATATGTCGATATGCCTGGGGTTAGGTGAAGCCTTGTTGAGGCTGGTAAGCATAACAGCCACCCTTCCATCAGGATAAATGTAAAAAGCAATTAAGCTTTTTTATGGAATAGATAGCTGAAACAATAGAAGCCACCACCCAAAACACAGGCCACATGCAAAGGCCCATCATGAGTCTGAACTATGTGTGTGGATGGGTTTTGCTGGGAGCTGAATGCAATGCAGGAGCTGTATGGGTTTTGTCTGATGGAACTGTGTATGTGTGAGAATAACAGCAGAAACACCACAGGAGCAGATACAGAAGGCAGCAAGGAAGCACCGATGACAGTCAAGGAAGCACATGTAATATGACCCTGAAAAAAATCTGAGAGCTTTTGGGTAGAGTGTTGGCTGGAAAGAGGTTTAGAACTGTGAGCAATGAAATTGTCTCCTGCTGTTTGATTCCTATTGTGTTCAGGGGAATAGGGCTTTTACATACATTGTCACTGAGCCTAAACTGCCATCATGAAATTACAGGAGTTCCTTCTTGGACAATTGGGGCAGCAACCTGACATAATTTCAACAGATATAGCTAAAATGCAGCATCTTGGGTTCTATATGCCTTGTTATCCCATGTCTTACTAGTATTCCTCTCAGACAAAAGTTAATTGGGCAAAACATTGATGTCCATCATCTTCAATTACCATAACTTACACAGATGCATATTGGCTGCACTTACAAAAGTGCCCAGCTACAAATTGCATTAAAGTCACTGGAAGCTGCAGCTGGTTAGCACCTCTGAAAACAATCCCATGCTGTGTGCAATTAGTGAGACTGAACAATAGTGGCTGTGATAACATTGTAATCTGCAGCCCTGAGATAGCTTGCAGATGACATCTAGGGTTAAGGGATACTTTTCTGTAAACCTGTTGGCTGAATTCTAGAATGGGCACCTGCTAGTATCTCAGATAATTGTTTAGCCTGAGGGTGACAGAGAAAGGGCCCAAAGAAGTGAAGGCTGGTATTAGGCTTTCAGCCTGGTGGGTGAGCTCCACAGAAGAAGTGGAGACCTGGAAATGTACGTAGAGCCAGTGAAGTGATGTTCTTAGTGGAGTGAAGGCCAAGATGCTGATGGAATGGCTGAATTATCCAAGAAACACACACCACTTTCTCATCTATGTCTTCATACCAAGTCTGTAGTTTCTTAATGCCTATTTCCTTGTAAGCATGACAGCATGGGGGAGTCTCTCTTGCAATTACCGAGTTAATGTTTGAGCCAAATCCTCAGCTGGTATAAATTGGCACTGCTCTATTTAGATAAATGGATTTACTCCAGCTGAGGATCTGGCCCTGAATTTTGATTTATCTGGTACAGCTTTTAAGCATCTGTCATCATGTCGTATGTTCCAAGACCACAATATATACAGGAAACAAAAGGGAGCAGGAGCTCCACTTTGCCCTGAAAAGCTATACACGAAGAGTGCTAGAGTTAGCAGCGGTGCAATGATTAAACAAACCATCCAACGACACCCTTCTTATGGACCGATTACGCACTTCCAGGAGACACCATTCACAGTCATAAAAGTGAAAACATTCATGCAAGGTTACAGGAAAGTAAAGAAACACGTAACACATGGATACACAGCACTATAGGTGAGGTACAAATAGAGGCAAAACGTACATGGAGACCCCTTACCGTTTGGGAGGCTCAGTAGACACGACTCCTAGCAGCTCTCAAAGACAGAGAACTGCATGATGGCAAAGGCTGGATAAATAAAATTGCCTGCCGACTTTGTGCGTGAGACCCAGCCCAGCACTGGGGGCTAGGACTGAAAAGATGCATTGTTACCAGGTCATATCAGAACAACCAACTATAGCCAGCAGTAAACATAGTGTTGCCACCTTTCTAATTGCTGGTAACCAGACCTCCAAGATACCACTCCCCGCCCCACCTCTTCCCCCAAGCCCTGCCCCATCTCTCGCTGGCTTGTCTCAAGGCGCCTGCCTGCAGGTAGGAGGCAGCCCTGGCTGAACTGGGACTGGCCTGGGGTAACGACCTGGCGCTTCCCCCCAGTTTCCGCCTTTTGACCAGTTTTTGCCATCACAAATGGTACCCGGACACAAAAGCCCAAAAACAGGCTGTCCGGGTAAACCTCAGACGGGTGGCAACCCTACTGAAACTGCTCCAACATGTGCTGAGCCTGGGCAGGGACAGACTTTGCCAAGACAAAGCTGGCTTCAGAAGTCTGGCAGCAGGAGAAGATTTAGCTCCATCTTTTCTCGATGGACCTGAGAGGGGCAGCCTGGCAGCTGAGCCCTCTAGGCCTACCCTGAACTGTGAGACAGAGAGAGCAGTAAAGGCTTCCTAGTAAAGGCCACCACAACTATTCTCTGAACCCCGACTCCACCAACCAGCTAGGGCCGGGGGGAGATTTTCGATGGCTTTCTATGCTTTGTTAAGTCTTTGAGGGAAGGAGTGTTTAATTATTCCCATGGGATTCATCAGCTACTTGTTTGTTTGATTCCCCTGCCTGTTCCCTTTGGTAATTTACTTCATCTTTCCCTGGATTATTATTTTTTTTAATCCTTATACTCTGTCTTCCCTGATTCCCTGTAACTATAATCTGTAATGTCATAGAGATCATAGAGGCTGTCTGTTAGTTTATGCACCTGCCGCATGGTGGAGGAACTGAGTGCAAGGAAACCAGGGCCAATTGGCTGGGAAGTGGGTCCCATGCAGGGTGGGGGGGCTAAACTTGGGGAGCAGGATTCCCCAGGAGGGGGTGACAGATCAAATGGAAAATATTATTAGCTGGAGAGTGTCGCTACTAAATACTAGTCCATTATCCTATCTCTGACAGTGGCCTGAACCAGATGCTTCAGAGGAAATGCAAGAAACTCTGCAGCAGGGCTAACCCGCCCCCAGAGAAAGTTGTCTCCTCAATCCATGCATATAGAGGCTGAGGATTTATAGCCTTCCTCAAGCTCTGGGTTTGGTTTTTTTAACATTTACTATAATAACTATGAATATTCTTCTTCTCCCTATAAATATTGAAGCCTTTTTTGCATCCTGCTAAGCTCTTGGCTGCAACGCAATCCTGTCGCAACAAGTTCCACAGGCTAATTGTGCATTACATGAGAGAGCATTTCCTTTGTTCGCTTCTGAATTTGCCAGCTTGCTGTTAATTGAATGGCCCCTTGTTCTTGTATTATGTTCCCTTGTGCTTGGGCTCTCTGGCTCTCTCACATTAAAAGAAGGGGGTGTGCTGGGAGTGAGGAATCTCGTATGCACCTGATGTGAGTGGGGGCACGCAGGGAAAACAGCAGTTGAAAATGAAGTGATAGATGAAAGCCCACACACATCATCGTAGCTGTGCAAAGAAGATGCTACCTGTGAGAAGTGAAAGCTCCACTGCCATATGCCCTGGCTTACAATAGTGAGTAACTGAAAAAGGGCCACTGCTCAGATGCTAGGAGCTGCTACAAAAATATAATTAGCAAAAGAAAGAAGCCTAGAGAAAGTGGAGACTGGCTCCTATCATTATTATTCAGTCGGGTACAGAATGTATTCCCTTCCCCACGCATGAAACTGTACCTGAGTATTTGTTCCAATCTTTGCAGCGTCTCTCTCTTTACGTTCTGTGGCAGCCTTTGGGTTATTTGCATGCAGCTACTTCTATAAAGGGTACTATAAACCGGCTGGATCCCAGCATAGTTCCACTGCAGTGTTAGAAATTCCTCTGGGTCAGTGCACAAAAGGCATAAATGCAATCCACTGAGGTAGTGTTCCTGGAGCTTAAATGACATTTAGAGACCTTGGCACAGGACAACAAGCGGCTTAGAGGCTGCTGCTAGCCCAGGTGTAGAATGACATTAGCTTTTAGTTGTCGTTGGCCTCCTAGTCCCCTATCTGCTCCTCACCAGGCCCCACTACTCCAAACAGTCGTGTTTTTTGAAGTAGCCCCAGTGCAAGGGCAGCATTAATTCAAGAGTCAGGTTTATGGCTGTGATAAGCAGTGCTGGGGTACGGTCACACCCGAGGGCTGCTTTCATTCATTATTTTAAACGTGGCAACAATTTAGTCATTCCTGGGCTGCACCTGTTGGTTTCTAATGGACGAGCTCCAGGCGCCTAACAAAGCACTTGGAAGCTCTTCAGATGCATGTGTCATTTAGCCAATATCAGCCAAGCCATAAAGCATTTTTCGGTAGCACCGGTGAGAGCATTTTAGCATGTCAATAAAGCTGAAGGTCACACCCTTAAAAGCTGCCTTCCTTTCAGGAAACCGCACTAGCGGTTTGCCAAGAACTTTTCTTACAAGAATTCCATCAATGCTGTACTGAAAACTGCTCTCAAATGAAAGACTGGCAGCGGTACAGCTGGTCTTGCACTGGATTTTGACTCACCAAAATGGAAGGCAGTTTGGAGATGGGTGTTTTTCATATCGGTTCATTCTAGTTAGGAGGTTTAGTATACGACAGCAAAGTCAAAATTTATCCTGTGAATACCGTATGTTTGCAATGTCACCTTCACAGACACACACTTCCACCAGTCTGCACCCGATGGCCTGTCCAGGCAGAGCCCCAGGATTTCATTTCTTCCTTGTGCACCAATTCTCCTCCTTTAACACGTTATCCTCTCCTTTGTCTGCTCTCAAAGGCCATCTCTGGGCTTCTTTTTTAGTCAGGAGGCCATTGAAGGGGAGCCTCCGCCAAGACTTGGCCCGAGGCAGCTTGCTCAGCAGGCCAGCATGAGGCACTTATGCACCTGTCACTCTCCTCTCCATCTCAAGGGGCAGGCAGTGGGTCCTCTATGGCAGCGGTTCTCAAAGGTGGAGTCTGTGGCCCCCTGGGGGGGCTGCGAGCCAGTTTCAGGGGGTTTGCAAGCCCTGAGCCCTGGTGCTGCACAGGGTAGAAGCCTCGAGCCCTGGGTAGGGTTGGATGGACCCGGGGGGAGCGGGGAGAGGGCAGCTGCACCCCTCCTCACACCTCTTCTCTCCCCACCATAAGGCCCACCCTCTGGCTGGTTGGGGACGAGAAGCCAGGGCCTGGCAGTGTGGGGAAGCTGCTACTCCATAGTGCAGGCAGCCACAGCGTCCCTGTCTCCCCCTCCTCCTGCTGCTAGTGTCCACAGCTGCGACTGCTCCTCAGCTCCGACCCCCACTTAGCTCACAGAGCTGGTAAGAGCCACCTGCGCAGGGGCACCCGGCTCCAGGGCCAGCAGAGCCCCCGGGGAGCAGCAACCACAGGTGGGGGCTCTCCCGGCACACAGTCCCTAGCTACCCCTTCCCTGCTACCAGTCCCTAGCTACCCCTGCCTGCTGAACACTCCCTGTCTGCACACATCTAGCAACCGCCCTGCCTCCACCCTGAGCTACCACTTCCCTGGACGCTGAACACCCCCTGCCTGCACACATCTCCTAGCAACCCCCCCCCCCGCCTCCACCCTGAGCTACCCCTTCCCTGCATGCTGAACACCCCCACCCCGTCTGCACACATCTCCTAGCAACCGCCCTGCCTCCACCCTGAGCTACCCCTTCCCTGCACGCTGAACACCCCCACCCCGTCTGCACACATCTCCTAGCAACTGCCCTGCCTCCACCCTGAGCTACCCCTTCCCTGGACGCTGAACACCCCCTGCCTGCACACATCTCCTAGCAACTGCCCTGCCTCCACCCTGAGCTACCCCTTCCCTGCATGCTGAACACTCCCTGTCTGCACACATCTCCTAGCAACCGCCCTGCCTCCACCCTGAGCTACCCCTTCCCTGGACGCTGAACACCCACTGCCTGCACACAGCTCCTAGCAACCGCCCTGCCTCCACCCTGAGCTACTCCTTCCCTGCACGCTGAACACCCCCACCCCGTCTGCACACAGCTCCTAGCAACCGCCCTGCCTCCACCCTGAGCTACCCCTTCCCTGGATGCTGAACACCCCCACCCCGTCTGCACACATCTCCTAGCAACCGCCCTGCCTCCCCCCTGAGCTACCCCTTCCCTGGACGCTGAACACCCACTGCCTGCACACATCTCCTAGCAACCGCCCTGCCTCCACCCTGAGCTACCCCTTCCCTGCACGCTGAACACCTCCTGCCTGCACACAGCCCCTCGCCTGCACCCTAATCTCCCCCCCGCCTGCACACAACCCCTTGCTACCCCTCTCCCTGCACCCTGAGCTACCCCCTGCCTGCACACAACCCCTTGCTACCCCTCTCCCTGCACCCTGAGCTACCCCCCATTTGCACACAGCCCCAGCTACCCCCCGCCTGCACCCTGAGCTACCCCCTGCCTGTACACAGCCTCTCACTACCCCTCTCCCTGCACCCTGAGCTACCCCCTACCTGCACACGGCCCCAGCTCCCCCTCTCCCTGTACCCTGAGCTACCCCCTGCCTGAACACAGCCTCTCACTACCCCTCTCCCTGCACCCTGAGCTACCCCCTACCTGCACACGGCCCCAGCTCCCCCTCTCCCTGTACCCTGAGCTACCCCCTGCCTGAACACAGCCCCTCGCTACTCCTTCCCTGCACCCGGAGCACCCCCCCTGCCCAAACACCTCCTGCCTGTAGTGAATTGAGCCCTCTCTCCCCCTCTTTGAATGATAATTTTTGGTTGCACCCCCACCCCCTCTCCAGACAGGCTGGGTGGCTGCTGAGGTGAGTCAGAGGGTGGAGGTGGCCCTCCCTCCCCGGGCCTCGCCATACGGAGCTGGCCTAAGCCCTGCAGGTCCTGACGGGCAGCAAGAGCAGAGTACTGAGGGGCCTGTTGAGGCCCGTCGTGCTTCCTGGAAGGAGCTGGGGTGTACAATCCAAGGGACTTAAGGGTCATGCTTGAGTCTTTTAGTCCATGAAGCTTTGTGTCCGTCTGTTCTGAAAAAACTACACAACTCCTCTGAAAGGCAGGCCCTGAACAGTTTGTTGGACCTCCTGTGGGAGCCCAGAGGACCATAGCTGTGGCTATGGCAACTCCTGTGCATGGCAACTACTGAAGCCCTGGCCCTGGCCACCGAGTCAGCCACATCCAGAGCAGCTCGTAAAGAGGCCCTCGCCACCAATTTTCCATCATCCACTTGTAAGGAGAATTCTTACCTGGCCTCTTGCGGCAGCAGGTCTTTGAATTTTTGCCTGGAGTCCCACAAGTTAAAATCATACCTGCCCAGCCGCGCCTGCTGGGTTGTAATTTTGAGTTGTAATCACTCGGTGGAACAAACTTTCCTACTGAACAAGTCTCATAGCTTTGAGTCCTGTGAGATGGGGGGTGCACCCCGATGACCCAAACTTTCTCTTTCATTGGCGGCAGACACCACCAGGGATCCCAGGGCAGGTGGGGGAGAGGGATGGGTGTAAAGGAGCTAACCTTGGGCAGGAACATAGTATTTTTGTTCCGCCTTTTTTGATGTTGGGGGAAGGGATTCAGGGGTCTGCCATAGAGTGTTAACTGGGTCCATACCAGCCTTATTGAGAGGCAGGGCTACTTTTGAAGGGCTTTCAGTGGCTAAAGTGTCAACTAGGCTATGGAAGGACTCTCACTATCTCCATCTGTACACCTAGATTTAAGGCCACCCTCCTTAACAATTCTTGATGAGCCTTATAGACATCCGGAGGAGGCGACATGCCTCATCAGGGGAGAAGGAAGAGGAGGCCAGCACCGACTGTGGGTGCTCTTCCTCCCTTTCTGCATCAGCAAGACCCCATTGAGCCAACTCGTGGAGTTCAGTACTAGGTTTGGTACCGGAGTCCAGACTGAGTGCTACCCGATGGAATGGTTCTGCCCGTTTTTCCAATAGGAGTGCTTGGAATACGCACTGGAAACTGGAGGGGAAAACCCAAGGGTTCCAAAAGGGCCACTTGGCCGGTGTAGGTCCCTAGTGACCTCCTAGCCAACCACTCAATGGTACTCCTGTGCCCAGATTCATGGAGGGTGGAAATGCCTGGAGGAGTAACAAGAGTGACTTCTAGGATGGGAAGAATAAGACCCGATCTCTAATTCCGAAGAAGACAAGTCTCTCTCTGGTGACAACGGAGGTGCTATTCCCAATGGTGCTGGAGATCGGTATGGTGGAGAGGTCCACACCATGGCAAGCATTGCAGGATTCCCTTTCGACAGTACCGAAGTGCACAGTTGAGATGACCCAGCAGGTTCACTCCTGTCCACCAGCACTGATAATGCCAACTCTCGTGCTGCCAGCAGTAATGGTACTGACAACGAGAGAAGGTCCCTGGGATCTGCAAACGCCTCTGGTATGGTGGGTACCAAGATAGTATCAGTATTGCACTCTGCCGCCAGTATAGAAGGCTCTGCTAATACTGGACTCGACGGTGCCTGCATAGATGCCAGAGGAGTCAACGGCACGAGCTTGTGCAGTACCGAGGCAGAGGAGTGCTTTGGCTTAGATTGCACTTTGATCCCCCTGCCTGGCCATCTTCAGTACTGAGGATCACCTCCTTTCAAGCAGGCTGTTTCTTATGCCTGTTTCTAGGCACTGGGGATGGTGGTCGGTCCCGGGACTCCGGTATGGTAGGAGAAGCAGTCTTGACTGATGCAGAGGTATTCGGTGCTGACTCTGACTGACCTGGCTCCGATGGAGGTCTCAGCGATCCTTCTTCATGCAAGGCTTAAAGTCCTTGCAGATCTGGCAACAGTCCCCAGTATGAGCGTCTCCCAGGCACTTAGGTAGCTTGAGTGCTTGTTGCAGGAGGCGCAAAGGTTGAAGCCCAGTGACCAAGGCATCCCTCGACACTGGGAATCAGACAAAATCCCCCACTAAACAATAACTAACTAATTTACTAAACGTCACTAAACCTAGCTCAAGTAAGTAAAACTAACTATATATAAGAAACCAAGAACGTCCGTGGAGCAAACTCGTGAATGCAAGAAGAGCAGTGCCAGTGACTGTCACGGGCGGTAAGACGGAACTGAGGGGATGTGGGGTCAGCTGGGTGCTTTATATCAGCGCTAACGGTGCATGGCAGCCAAGAGCTCTCAAGCCACCCCGACAAGTACCACTGTGGGGAAAATTTCCAACAACTGTGCACGGGGCATACACAGACCTGGAGTGGAACGCACATGTACAATCACTTGAAGAACTTATACTGCTGTATTTACCTGCCTTCTGTATCTGACTACGCTCTTACCTCTTGTGTGGCTGTTTGCCACTCGTAAAGAAACAGTAGGGCCAAATTCTGATCTCAGGTAAACACTGATGTAAATCTGGAGTAACTCCAATGATGTCAGTGGCGCTACTCCAGCTTTACCCTGATGTAACTCAGAAGACTTTGTTCCTTGGTAAATAAAATTGGTCAAAGGTAGGGAAGTCCCTCAGAATGTTAGGAAGAAGCCAGATCATGGAATTCTTTTCTGGTCATCTGCATTAAACAGGCTGGAGCTGGAATTTAGTATCAGTTAGAGCTATGGGCTAGCTTATTGGGGTAGATAATACCCAGGGCTGGGCACTGAGATAGGAAAACAATGTTTTCAGTATCTCACTATTCCCCATTATTAGGTATTCTGGGTCCCTCCCTCTTTCTGTCTCCCACTGGAAGGAAAGCACTTCCCATCCTCTCACTGAGGCATCAGAACACCCCACCCACCACTCTAAGTGGGCCTAAAGCCTCGTGCATCCTTCCCGCCTTACCCCATTGACATTTATGTCTTCTGTTTTTCTTCCATTGCTGAGGCTGTGATGATTCTTGCTCACCCCCAGCCTGTCCTTGCGTTGTGATGCGTAGCAGCACTTGTTCCCAGATTGAGAGAGAAACTGGGAACCAGAAGCAGGGAGAGGCAGACCATGTCGGAAGCAGAACAGGCGTTACACATAGGCCAGGGCAGGAGACTGGCTTGGAATGGTCTTCTCCTAAGAGTTCAGAAACATGCCCTCCTTTCCAGCACACTGCCCAGAAAATCATGACAATGAGCTAGGTCTCAGGTGACCCCCACCTAATAATTAGATTGTTACCCAAGGATTGCTACTATCCACATATCATTTGGATAGTTGGCATTAGGAGACAGGACTTCTCTGTGCTAGCCCTATCCTTCCCACCCCCCACGCGTTGCTGCAGGCATAAAGGTGACAAGAGCTATTTGTGGGGTGCAGCAGTGGCAAAAGAGAATGCAAGGAACCTTTTATCCAGCCACATTTAGATGGTAGGACTCCAATCTAGTGCTCATGTGAGTGCTTTGGAAAGGCACCAAGTGTCACAATGGCTGGCAAAGCCCCAAAACGTGTGCTGAGCCTCTGTGGGGTGTGGTCAGTCTGTCTGCAGCTGAGTGCTCACTGCTTCTTTTCAAGGGATTTGCAATGTGCCCCGGCTCCATCTCGCTTTCCTACCCCCGTCCCTGCTGGATCCCAGGAGCAAAGGGAACATTGTCCAGCATCCCTGTTTCCTCACAGCACTGGGTAGAGTCTTTGTCTGGGAAGATAACAGAGAAGCAGTTAATGCTGTCAGCATTAGAGACAATGCAGAGTCACACACTTTGGGTGCAGATCTGGAGCCAAACTGGGGGTTTTCCGAGATGATTAGCAAGATCAGAGCAGCCATGAATTTCATTCCCAGGTTTGCTTTGCACTTCCCCAAAGGCTGGGGGCAGGGTGGTGGTTGGATTTGGGTGGCGGGGGAGGGAGGTTGGTTCAGACCCAATAGAATGCTCCCCGGGAATGAACTGGGTCATTAAAAAATGTAACATCGCCCAGCAACGTTTTTTTCCTTAAAATTGCCTGTGAGCAGCTGCAAACCCAAGTGCAATTGCAGGATGGAACCGGGGGGGCGATCAAAATAATTACAACGTTACTTGATTGTGTCTTCTCAAGAGCAGATTTTAAAAAGGCATATTGAAATATCCTCTTGCCTCCGACCTCTGGTCACATTCCATCTGCCACTTCTTCCGCTGGCTCTGTTCTGCTCCCACTCCTGCCCCCTGCATGGCTGGTCTCTTCAGCACTGCTCCAGGGGTATTCACAATAGCGATTCTTGTACAGAATGGGTCTAGGTCGCTCTCTACAATGAGGCGCTTTCAGAAAGAGCAGGGAGGAAGGCACCGTGACCAGCAGACAGAGGCTGATTTTGTTGGCAGAGCACTGGCGCTGGGCAAGCGGCTAAGTCTGGAAAGACGGATGAGCCAAAGTGCCCAAGCACTGTAATGCCAGCTGTAGGACTGTGGTGTGTCCTGCAATGATTCAGAAGAGGCAGCTGACAACTGCTGCAGGCTCTCAGGTCCTTTAAGCAGCCAGCCTTGTAAGGCTTTAATAGTGTATCTGGCTGAGCTTGTCCTTGGCTTGTTCAGTTGTCATTTAGGGACAGAAAGCTAAGCCAAAAATAACTACAGACTTTAACTTATTCACTCACCTCGACTGTACAGCGCACGGTCAGGAACTGTCAGGGACTGGCCCAGCTGCTGGCCTGCTCCCTGACTAACTTCGCTGCTAGGCAACCAATTCACCCAGCTGCACTGCCCCGACTGGCGGCTGGATTAGCAACCCGGCTTATAAGCCTGGCTCCCGCGGCACATCAATAGCTGCTCAACACTTACTGTGGCCACAGCTGCACTTGCTGTTGTTGTAATCCTACCCCTGCCTCTCCCCATATTTCTCCCGCTGCTCCCCTCTGGCTTCAGACTTCTGGCGTCAATGCCTGGCTCTGCCTCTGGTTTATGACTCTGGTTGACCCTCCAGCTCTGGCATTGGGCTTCTGTCCTCCAGTACTGACCCTCAGTTCTTTCCCTGAACTCTGCCCAGCCTGGACCCAGCTTCCACCACTAGGCCTAACCACCCACAGCCCGATCACCTGCAGAACAGAGCACAATGGGCTGGGAGTGGAGCAGGTGGCAAAGCAGGCTGTAGTGGCTTGGAAACCTAGACTAGAATGAAACGTGCTTGACCACAGGCATTTCCCTAAATATTTGCTGGAGTGTGCAGGGACCAGGGTCAAGATTTTCACGTGTGTGCCTAAAGTTAAGCTCCAGAAGTCATATATTTAGATGCCTAAATAAATGACCTGGTTTTCAAAAGTGTTGAGTATGCAGGAGCTCTGAAGCCCATTGAAGACAGTGAAGTCCTATAGACTTTTGATCAGGTCAATAATCAGGCCACTTTTTAAAAGCCAAAATATGAATTTAGGAGCCTAACTTCAGTCTCACAGATGTGGAAATCTTGTCCCAGGTTAATATTAAGAGGATGATTTGGGGAATCTCTCTATGTATGAGTTATGAATTTTGGTTAACGCTATGAACTTGCTGTATTATTGAATGCCTCAGTGTGTAAGGAGTCGGCCGCCAGGGACCCTGTCATGTATCATGGCTGCTGTCTGTGTTATATCCTTGGGCAAGGATATAACAAGTAGCGACGAGGGTGGGAGTCCGGTGCTGCTCCAGTAACAGAAGGAAATAGAAGTCAAGGTAAAGAACAAACAAACAAAAAAGCTGCTTGTTTGCACTGACTGTGAAAGTGAAACTAAAAATCATGGCTACTCTGATCAGGCCACTGGAACCTTTTGATGAGAATATAGAGCAGTGGCATGTGTATACTGAGTGTTTTGAGCTTTTTGTTATTGCTAATGACATTACAGAAGCAAAGAAGGTGCCAATATTCTTAAGTGTTGTAGGGGCTAAAACCTACTCCCTGCTATGCAGCTTACTACACCCTGTTAAGCCAGCGACTAAATCTTACAGTGACATTGTGGAAATCCTGGGGTCCCATTTTTCCCCCAAACCACTGGTAATTGCTGAAAGATATAGGTTCCACAAAAGAGACCAAAAGGAAGATGAAACAGTTGTACAATTTGTAGCAATTTTAAAAAAGCTAGCAGAACACTGTGAATTTAAGGAGATGTTAAATGATGCCCTGTGTGACAGGTTAGTGTGTGGCCTCTACAGTGAAGCTATACAGAAGCGCCTACTGACAGAGGCTCAGCTTACATTACAGAAGGCTGTTGATATTGCTGTCTCCATGGAACTGGCTACAAGGGAGGCGCAATACATCGGTGCATTCCCTAGGGTGCAAAAAGTGTCACAAGAACCGATCCACAAAACTGTGCAGAGTCAAGAATGTTACCGCTGTGGTAAGCCGGGGTCACCAGGCATCAGAATGCTGGTGTAAGGACCTGGTGTGTCGACACTGTGGCAAAAAGGGACACATTGAGTGTGCCTGTAAACAAAAGAAAAAGAGGCCTGTGGTCTGGCTGACAAAAAGAGGAACCCTGCATACCCTAGAGCAGACCCAGGATGATCAAAGTGACACCTCATCGCAAGAGGAAGTGCCACTGCATGTTTTGTCTTTGGCAATGGGCTCACATGAATACTGGGTAACCCCGTTGTTGGTTGGCAAACCTATACGCATGGAATTGGACACTGGTGCAGCCGTCTCGCCGGTCTCCGAGACTGTGTATAAAGAAAAGCTACAGCATCTTCTGCTTAAGGCAACAAAAACTGTTCTGAAAACGTATACGGGAGAAGCTGTGCCCATGTTAGGCACTATTGATGTTAAGGTGGAGCTCAATGGACAGGCTGCTAAATTGCCACTGTTTGTGGTGAGAGGTAACTACCCAGCCTTAATGGGTAGGTCTTGGCTTGGGAAGATTCAACTGAACTGGGCAGAAGTGCACCGGATGACTAAAGAAGAAACCAGTCTAACCCCTATACTAAGGAAACATGCTGCTATTTTTGGAGATAATTTGGGAAGTATGAAGAAATCACTTGAGGCCAGACAGCAGACAGCTAACAAAACTACCATTTTATTTACAGACACAGAGCTCACCCAACCGGCCGAAACCGGCTGGGCTATCCCCTAATAATCTAACTCAGTTGCCATAGGAACAATACACAACAGTCTGGAAAAAGCTACAGAACAAACAAAAGAAATTCTTACCCTGGTCTCTGGCTGAACAATGGATATGCTAAGGAGGGTGCTTGAGCAGGGAGAACCAGGTAGTTCTCGTGGTCTGAAGGGAGTGGGATTTGAGAAGGAAACCAATGAAACCAACTGGTAGTGCAGGTCTTTAAAAACTTACGGGGACTCACAGAAACAAAGGGAACTTGAGCTGGAGAGAGAAATAGACTGGCATGCGTCTGTAGCAGAGGAATACATTTCTAACTGAGGAACCAGCTGAGAAAGAAGGAAGCTGGCTGGAGGATGGGAGGGAAGAGAGAGCGAGAGCCTCCATGATTCAGATGAGATGCCATGTGCAGGAGAGGAAGGCTCTTGGAGACATTACAGAAATCTGATCAAAGCCTGAAGAATGCTCAAGGGATGTGTGAGGAAACGGAGGCAGGAAAATGCGTTCAGGTGTTTTTTTTTCTAGATCTATATACTTCTTGTGTGAGCTAAAGTAGAGTGGCTGGTTTTTGGAACCCTTGCACAACCTGCTGTCTGTTTGCTTCACTAGCACAAGGAAGCCATTTACTTTGACATAAAGGGCTCTTAAAATCGATTTCTGTACCCCTCCCCAACGAGGGGAGTAGCGCTGAAATCAACATTGCCGGTTCGAATTAGGGTTAGTGTGGACTCAATTCGATGGTATTGGCCTCCGGAAGCTATCCCACAGTGCACCATTGTGACCGCTCTGGACAGCAATCTGAACTCAGATGCACTGGCCAGGTAGACAAGAAAAGCCCCGTGAACGTTTGAATTTAATTTCCAGTGTCATCAGCACAGGTAACCATGCAGCCCGAGAATCGTAAAAGAGCTCCAGCATGAACTGTACGGGAGGTCCTGGATCTGCTCGCTGTATGGGGAGACAATTCCATGCTAGCAGAACTACGTTCCAAAAGATGAAATGCCAAAACATTTGAAAAAATCCAGGGCCACCCAGAGGATTCAGGGGGCCTGGAGCAAAGCAATTTTGGGGGCCCCTTCCAAAAAAAAAGTTGCAATACTATAGAATACTGTATTCTCGTGGGAGCCCCTGCAGGACCCAGGGCCTGGGGCAAATTGCCCCACTTCTCTCCCACCCACCGGGCAGCCCTGAAAAAAATCTCCAAGGGCATGATGGAGAGAGGCCACAATAAGGACTCAATACAGTGCCGCGTGAAAGTTAAGGAGCTCAGACAAGCCTACCAGAAAACCAAAGACGCAAAGGGACGCTCCGGGGCAGAGCCGCAGACATGCCGCTTCTACACTGAGCTGCATGGAATTCTAGGGGGGGCCGCCACCAGTACCGCACCCCTGACCGGTGATTCCGAGGAGGGGGTACTCTCAGCCATGCCTGAGGATTTTGCAGACGGGGAAGATGAGGAGGAGGAGGACGACACGCTTGAGGAGAGCACACAGCACACCGTTCTCCCCAGCAGCCAGGATCTTTTTCTCACCCTGACTGAAATAGCTTCCCAACCCTCCCAAGGCAGTATCCCAGACCATGAAGCCAGAGAAGGGACCTCTGGTGAGTGTACCTTTGTAAATATAAAACATGGTTTAAAAGCAAGCCTTTTTTAATGATTAATTTGCCCTGAAGACTTGGGATGCATTCGCGGCCAGTACAGCTACTGGAAAAGTCTGTTAATGTGTCTGGGGATGGAGGGAAATCCTCCAGGGACATCTCCATGAAGCTCTCCTGGAGGTACTTCAAAAGCCTTTGCAGTAGGTTTCTGGGAAAGCAGCCTTATTCTGTCCTCCATGGTAGGACACTTGACCATGCCATGCATATAGCAAGTAATCTGGTATCATTGCATGACAAAGCCTGGCATTCAGGTGTTTGCTGGCATTCAAGCAACATGCGTTCTTTATCTCGCTGTGTTATCCTCAGGAGAGTGATATCGTTCATGGTAACCTGGTTGAAATACGGGAATTTAATTAAGGGGCCATTCAGAGGTGGCCGTTCCTACTGGGCTGTTTGCCTGTGGCTGAAAAGAAATCCTCCCCACAGTTAGCCAAGCAGTTGGGGGCGGGGGGCATTGGTGCTGAGCTGTTCGCATTTGGCTAGCAGGGATCTTCACTGATACCAGCCACGCGGTAGGGGGAGGGATAAAGTGATCATCCCAGATAATTGGATGGGGGGAGTGGGGTTTGTTTGGTTTCTGCTGCTGCACCGTTAACATGAAAACCGCAGCACTCAATGGGCTTTGCTTGGTATGGGAAAGGAGGGCGCTGCTTTTATGAAGGTTGCAGAAGCTGAAAGACTATGGCTTACCATGGCTGCATGCAAGCCGAATTCTGTTGCCCGGCCCTGCATCTGTGATCTTTAACACCAAAGCCGCAGGCACTCAATATTAAGATGCAAAATGCAACCTTGTACCAAAATCACATGTGCTATGTAATGTGAATAGTGTTGTTCACTGTGAAAGAGTATACCCACTGTTCTGTAAAATGTATCTTTTTAAATACTTCTCTCCCTTTTTTCCCTCCCACAGCTGCAAATTTTTCAAACCTCCCCCCTCTGTCCCAAAGGCTATCTCAGAAAAGGCAGTGAAAAAAATGCACGCGCGATTAAATGTTCTCTGAGATCATGCAGGTGACCCACAATGAAAGAGCTTATCTGAATGAGTGGAAGGACACAGTATCACAGTACAGGAAAGCGGCCAATGAACATGAGGACAGGAGGGACGATCGAGATGAGAGATGATGGCAGGAAGATCAGAGGAGACAGGATGCAACGCTGGGGCTACTGCGGGATCAAACGGACATGCTCTGGCGTCTGGTGGCACTTCAGGAACGGCAGCAGGATCACAGAGTGCCACTGCAGCCACTGTTTAACAGCCCTCCCCTCTCCTCAAGTTCCATAGCCTCCTCACCCAGATGTCCAAGAACGTGCATCGTGCCACTCCACCCCAGCGGACAGCCCAAGCAACAGAAGGCTGTCATTCAACAAGTTTTCAAGTGGCCTTTTCCTTCGCTCCTCCCCTCGTCCCACACCCCACCCAGGCTACCTTGTCAGTTCTTTCCCTATTTTTATAATCAATTAATTAAGAATACATGGTTTTTAAACGATAATGACTTTATTTCCTTTGCAAGCAAGCTGTGATCGAAGAGGGGAGGGTGGGTGGCTTACAGGGAATGAGTCAACCAAGGGGGCAGGTTTTCATCAAGGAGAAACAAACAGAACTGTCACACCCTAGCCTGGCCAGTCACAAAACTGGTTTTCAAAGCTTCTCCGATGCGCAGTGCTTCCTGGTGTGCTCTTCTAATCACCCTGGTGTCTGGCTGCGCGTAATCAGCAGTCAGGTGATTTGCCTCAACCTCCCACCCCGCCATAAAAGTCTCCCCCTTACTCTCACAGAGATTGTGGAGCACACAGCAAGCAGCAATAACAATGGGAATATTGGTTTGGCTGAGGTCTGAGCGAGTCAGTAAAGTGCACCAGCGACCCTTTAAATGTCCAAATGCACATTCTACCACCATTCTGCATTTGCTCAGCCTATAGTTGAACAGCTCCTGACTACTGTCCAGGCTGCCTGTGTATGGCTTCATGAGCCATGCCTTTAAGGGGTGGGCTGGGTCCCCAATGATAACTATAGGCATGTCAACATCCCAAACAGTTATTTTCTGGTCTGGGACGTAAATTTCTTGCTGCAGCCGTTTAAACAGAGTAGTGTTCCTGAAGACGCGAGCGTCATGAACCCTTCCCGGCCACCCCACATTGATGTTGGTGAAACATCCCTTGTGATCCACCAGTGCTTGCAGCACCATTGAAAAGTACCCCTTGCAGTTTATGTACTGGCTGCCCTGGTGGTCCGGTGCCAAGATAGGGATATGGGTTCCATTTATCACCCCACCACAGTTAGGGAATCCCATTGCAGCAAAGCCATCTACTATGACCTGCACATTTCCCAGAGTCACTATCTTTGGTAGCAGCAGCTCAGTGATTGCTTTGGCTACTTGCATCACAGCAGCCCCCAAAGTAGATTTGCCCACTCCAAATTGATTCCCGACTGACCGGTAGCTGTCTGGCGTTGCAAGCTTCCAGAGGGCTATCGCCACTTGCTTCTCAACTGTGAGGGCTGCTCTCATCTTGGTATTCTGGCACTTCAGGGCAGGGGAAAGCAAGTCACACAGTTCCATGAAAGTGCCCTTACGCATGAGAAAGTTTTGCAACCACTGGGAATCGTCCCACACCTGCAGCACTATGCGGTCCCACCAGTCTGTGCTTGTTTCCCAGGCCCAGAATCAGCGTTCCACGGCATGAACCTGCCCCATTAACACCATGATCTCCAAAGCGCAGGGGCCCACGCTTTGAGAGAATTCTGTGCCCATGTCCTCATCACTCTCGTCGTCGTGCTGCCGTTGCCTCCTTCTTGCCTGGTTTTCCAGGTTCTGGTTCAGTATAGACTGCACGAGAATGTGTGAGGTATTTACAAAGTTCATGACTGCTCCGTTGAGCTGAGCAGGCTCCAAGCTTGGCGTGGCATGGCGTCTGCATTGAAAAAAGGTGCAAAACGATTGCTCTGACGGAGGCAGGGGCGACTGATGCCATGGCTTACAGGGAATTAAAATCCACAAAGGTGGAGGCTTTGCATCAAGGAGAAACACAAACAACTGTCACACAGAATGGCCCCCTCAAGGATTAAACTCAAAAGCCTGGGTTTAGCAGGCTGTTGATTTCACGGAGGGAGGAGGGAGAAAACGAATACAAAACAAATCTGGTCAATTTCTTGTTTTGATCCACTCCATCTATCTTTTACATCTTAGGCTGGCAGAAGATGCTGCAGACTGACTACTAGCCATCATCATCTCCTGGGTGCTCGGCAGAAGATGGGAAATGACCTGGCCGAGTCATTCCTATCTCTGTATGATGACGATGGATTTCAGTCCTAATGCACCGTCTGCTGCCAAAAGGCAATGAGCTGCTGCTGTGTAGCAATGCAGTCCCATGTCTGCCAGCACCCAGGAGACACACGGTGACAATCAGCTGTGCGGGCTCCATGCTTGCCGTGGTATGGCATCTGCACAGGTAACCCAGGGAAAAAAGGCACAAAACAGTTGTCTGCCGTTGCTTTCACGGAGGGAAGGAGGGAGAGGGGGGCCTGATGACATGTACCCAGAACCACCCGCGACAATGTTTTTTGCCCCATCAGGCATTGGGATCTCAACCCAGAATTCCAATGGGCAGGAGAGACTGCAGGAACTATGTGATAGCTATGGGATAGCTACCCAGAGCGCAACACTCCAGAAGTCAATGCTAGCCTCAGTATGCACACCGCTGAATTAATGTGCTTAGTGTGGCCACATGCACTCGACTTTATACAATCTGTTGCCAAAAATCGAATTCTGTAAAATCGGAGTAATCCCATAGTATAGATATACCCAGTGACTAACTACAGTGATATATTGTCAAGGGTATAAAAGCTGTATTGTAAAATAAACCAGTTTGCATTGTTCGTGCCACTGGAACAGACTAAAACAAAAGGGGAATCCAGTTATTCAACATGTGATTTGAAGATTGGTCTCTTTCTCTCTTGCAGAAAGGGCAAGTTTCCCAACTCTGCAGCCAGTTGACTAAATATTGGAGCTGGCCTTTGTGGCAGAGAATAAGAGCTAGTTAAAAGTGTAGCTGCATCAGGTGTTTTTAAAGCATGACAGGAGGAGTGAGAATTGCAGACGTCCCTTGGTTCCCCTTATTTCTCTTCCACTTAGAGAGCTCCACATGTTGCTACTTTTCTACTCTAGGAGGCCAGCTAAACTGCCTCCACCCAATGTCAGCCCTGCATAGAGCGGAGTGAGCCATTACAGTTTATTTAGATTGTAAACTCCTTATGGAAAGTACTATTACTATGTGCCTAATGCAGTGGGACCCTGATCTGAGTTTAGGCCTCAGGCACTGCTGTAATCTAACAATAATAATTTAGGTTTAACACTCTGTCTCTTAATTCAAACAAACTAAGAAAAAGCCACAAAAGAGCATGTTGTTAAGGTCGTGTAGTGCATTTTCACATGGTCCCGGGTAGTGGGCTCAGATCTGCACTGAGGAGCACAGGGAGAGATCAGGCATCATGAGGCACATCTCAGGCACGCTCACTGTCTTCATCCAACAGGATGGAGTAGATTGCTCCACTGCATGCATTGGCTTTGCTATCCAAGGACCAGTGTGGAGTAAGGGGTTGGGGCCAGGGCCCTGCAGCTGTCCGAAACCCTTTTGGCAAGACGCTTGCTGGAGGAAAGAGGGAGAAAACTTCATGCTTGCATGAGCTGCTGTTATCTGTGATGCTTGCTCAGGCAGCACAAGAAGGAGACTGCTTTTGTGCCCACGTGCTGCCCACCCACATATGGGCTGCTCTAGTTTAGTGCTGTAGGGCGTATAGGGAGAATCTTCTAAAATCCAACATTGCAATCAAACCAATTGATATTGTAGCGGCAAAGGCTCATATGCCCTACCATTTTGTTTCTCCAGTAAAGTCACGCCCGCTGTGGCTAATTAAAAGGATATTAAAAATGATTCGTTCATTTCTGACTGTCACAGTGAATTCCCGGTGAAATGTGGACGTTTGCTTACCATGAGCTCAGCTCACAGAGAGAGGAGTCATTGCAACCTTTTGAGCTGTTTATAGGAAATTAAATGTGTTTGTTCATTGTAGCAGAAGTTCCAGCCCAAGTCACACAGTCAGGTCCAGGGTGAATGCAACTGGCTGTCAGATCCAGGAATCCACTTTAGAGAGAAACTGTAAGGAAGTTAGATAATAATATATACAGTAAATTCCAAGCTCTAGAGACATCAATTTTGAAGTATTCAGGCAAGCAGACAAACAGATTTTGCTGGCTCAAAACATAATTGTTTCAGCAGAGGTCCCAGGTCTAAGAACAACATAAGAGAATGCAGTGGGCATGCCCTCTCCTGCCTTTCGCCTCTCCAAGTTGGAAAAAAAATCTAATACCTTCTCTCCCAAGAACATATAGCTAGGAATGTGCTCTGTCTTCAGTCAATAGTACAATAGATCTTAGTGGGATGAGAGGAGTTTGGAGTGATGTCTGAGTGCCTTCTAGAAGAGGGAGTCTTGTACAGAAAACATCTTAATGTGAGTTTATTGTGTTCATGAAAGATCAGGATTTCTTGAGAGGATGAAGAAAGGGGAGGTGATCTTTTTAATCAAAATAAATACCGCTGAAATACATGAGAGAACAGAGTGAACAAAACCTGTTCTGCTAAAAGGGCTCCCTGTGCATGGCACCTGAGGATGGGACCAGGCTCCTTAGGTGGTGCAGTCAGCAGATAGAGGAGACCTGATGCAAAAGACTCAGTCAAACTACTTTACTGATCTTGCGGGTCTCCCTTTCATGTTTTCAGAAGGAAAACAAAAAGGGGGATTCCTTACAGTTGCATTCAGTAAGAGTGTCATCTCAGTTTTCTATGCCCAGCAACCATCTACTGTAGCATTAAGACAGTAACTGTCTGTTATCTCAGTGTCCGTTCTCAGGATACCCAGGACTGCAAGTCACAGTATTACCTTCCCCTTTGGCAGTTGGGTGTTAGCTCCCTAATACCACCAGCCTGTCTGCAGTGGCATGCCCTCTATGTATGCAAGGCATGCCCTGCATGTCCCACTGGCTGTGCATTGTCCAAGTGGCAGCTCGCAGGCCAGATCTGTCCACCCCCTGGAGGTCACCATTTTGTAGAACAAACCTCCATGCAAAGTGACCTTGTGACTAAGCAAAACTATCATAACATCAACTATCATCCCACAGGAGCAATGTACCCCAGTTTAATAATCACTGCTCCTGTAAAAATGCACAGCACTTAACATAAGAACATAAGAACATAAGAAAGGCCGTACCGGGTCAGACCAAAGGTCCATCTAGCCCAGTATCTGTCTACCGACAGTGGCCAATGCCAGGTGCCCCTGAGGGAGTGAACCAAACAGGCAATGATCAAGTGATCTCTCTCCTGCCATCCATCTCCATCCTCTGACGAACAGAGGCTAGGGACACCATTCTTACCCATCCTGGCTAATAGCCATTTATGGACTTAGCCACCATGAATTTATCCAGTCCCCTTTTAAACATTGTTATAGTCCTAGCCTTCACAACCTCCTCAGGTAAGGAGTTCCACAAGTTGACTGTGCGCTGCGTGAAGAAGAACTTCCTTTTATTTGTTTTAAACCTGCTGCCTATTAATTTCATTTGGTGACCCCTAGTTCTTGTATTATGGGAATAAGTAAATAACTTTTCCTTATCCACTTTCTCAACATCACTCATGATTTTATATACCTCTATCATGTCCCCCCTTAGTCTCCTCTTTTCCAAACTGAAGAGTCCTAGCCTCTTTAATCTTTCCTCATATGGGACCCTCTCTAAACCCCTAATCATTTTAGTTGCTCTTTTCTGAACCTTTTCTAGTGCTAGAATATCTTTTTTGAGGTGAGGAGACCACATCTGTACACAGTATTCGAGATGTGGGCGTACCATGGATTTATATAAGGGCAATAATATATTCTCAGTCTTATTCTCTATCCCCTTTTTAATGATTCCTAACATCCTGTTTGCTTTTTTGACCGCCTCTGCACACTGCGTGGACATCTTCAGAGAACTATCCACGATAACTCCAAGATCTTTTTCCTGACTCGTTGTAGCTAAATTAGCCCCCATCATGTTGTATGTATAGTTGGGGTTATTTTTTCCAATGTGCATTACTTTACATTTATCCACATTAAATTTCATTTGCCATTTTGTTGCCCAATCACTTAGTTTTGTGAGATCTTTTTGAAGTTCTTCACAATCTGCTTTGGTCTTAACTATCTTGAGTAGTTTAGTGTCATCTGCAAACTTTGCCACCTCACTGTTTACCCCTTTCTCCAGATCATTTATGAATAAATTGAATAGGATTGGTCCTAGGACTGACCCTTGGGGAACACCACTAGTTACCCCTCTCCATTCTGAGAATTTACCATTAATTCCTACCCTTTGTTCCCTGTCCTTTAACCAGTTCTCAATCCATGAAAGGACCTTTCCTTTTATCCCATGACAGCTTAATTTACGTAAGAGCCTTTGGTGAGGGACCTTGTCAAAGGCTTTCTGGAAATCTAAGTACACTATGTCCACCGGATCCCCCTTGTCCACATGTTTGTTGACCCCTTCAAAGAACTCTAATAGATTAGTAAGACACGATTTCCCTTTACAGAAACCATGTTGACTATTGCTCAAGAGTTTATGTTTTTCTATGTGTCTGACAATTTTATTCTTTACTATTGTTTCAACTAATTTGCCCGGTACCGACGTTAGACTTACCGGTCTGTACTTGCCAGGATCACCCCTATAGCCCTTTTTAAATATTGGCGTTACATTAGCTAACTTCCAGTCATTGGGTACCGAAGCCGATTTAAAGGACAGGTTACAAACCTTGGTTAATAGTTCCGCAACTTCACATTTGAGTTCTTTCAGAACTCTTGGGTGAATGCCATCTGGTCCCGGTGACTTGTTAATGTTGAGTTTATCAATTAATTCCAAAACCTCCTCTAGTGACACTTCAATCTGTGACAGTTCCTCAGATTTGTCACCTACAAAAGCCAGCTCAGGTCTGGGAATCTCCCTAACATCCTCAGCCGTGAAGACTGAAGCAAAGAATCCATTTAGTTTCTCCGCAATGACTTTATCATCTTTAAGCGCTCCTTTTGTATTTTCATCGTCAAGGGGCCCCACTGGTTGTTTAGCAGGCTTCCTGCTTCTGATGTACTTAAAAAACATTTTGTTATTACCTTTGGAGTTTATGGCTAGCCGTTCTTCAAACTCCTCTTTGGCTTTTCTTATTACACTCTTGCACTTAAGTTGGCAGTGTTTGTGCTCCTTTCTATTTGCCTCACTGGGATTTGACTTCCACTTTTTAAAGGAAGTCTTTTTATCTCTCACTGCTTCTTTTACATGGTTGTTAAGCCACGGTGGCTCTTTTTTAGTTCTTTTACTGTTTTTCTTAATTTGGGGTATACATTGAAGTTGGGCCTCTATTATGGTGTCTTTAAAAAGGGCCCACGCAACTTGCAGGGATTTCACTTTAGTCACTGTACCTTTTAACTTTTGTCTAACTAACCCCCTCATTTTTGTATAGTTCCCCCTTTTGAAATTAAAGGCCACAGTGTTGGGCAGTTGAGATGTTCTTCCCACCACAGGGATGTTGAATGCTATTGTATTATGGTCACTATTTCCAAGCGGTCCTGCTACAGTTACCTCTTGGACCAGCTCCTGCGCTCCACTCAGGATTAAATCTAGAGTCGCCTCTCCCCTTGTGGGTTCCCGTACCAGCTGCTCCATGAAGCAGTCATTTAAAGTATCGAGAAATTTTATCTCTGCATTTCGTCCTGAAGTGAAATGTTCCCAGTCAATATGGGGATAATTGAAATCCCCCACTATTATTGGGTTCTTAATTTTGTGTGCACTTTTTATAAAACAAAAGTTTGTTTATTTAAGAAAAATGGAGAGTTAACTGGAAACAGGACAGAGTGTTGGAAACAAATGGTTACAATACAAAGCAAAATCGTAGAACGCAAACCTGGTTCTTCGCTTATTAATAGTTACCCTTCCTATCTAATAAAGTAGATTCACCCCGCTTTCCAGCACCCCTTTCCCCGCAGACTTCAGTTTTGAAGAGCTGTCTGGCTTCACAGGCGACCAGGACCTAATTGTTCAAGAGAAAAATTCCCCATTCCCCAAAGTGTCTCCTCAGTGAATGGATGCCAAGTGCCTTTCCCTACCCTGCGTTATACTAAAACAGTCTTTTCTCTTTATTCATAGGCAGAGTGATTGTCTGCTGTAACGTTCCTTTCATTTTCAAGTGGTTTTGATTGTTTGCAGTTCTCGTTGATGGTTTCACATGGCAAGTCTTGGGCTGGAGCAAAGCTAGATAATTGGGTCTTGCATTACTTCAGTGGCTAACCTCAGAGGGGTAACCATTCTTCCTGGTGACTAACTTTTACTCCATAAAGTATATTTTTCATATAAATACATTAATTCTTAAACATTACCTGCACATACAAGGCACAGTGAATATTGATCGTGCCATGATACAAGCTTTCTGTAGGTACTGTAAATGTTCCTCTTTAGGGATAAATATCCTGCAAACATATGTTTGGGATGATGAGTTTGTCAGGTCTGAGGTAGGAGTTGTTGAAAAGACAAGGCACCCGATGCCAAGGAGTCTTTGTGTCACAATCCTGCTTAGCACTAGCAATTAGGGCTGCGAGCAACCTGGAACGCAGGTTGGCATAGCTCAGGGCAGGCATCTACAGGTTTTGTCAGAACAACAGCATTGTAATGTGTGTCCCTAGCTCTCGAAAAAGGAGGGAAAAATGGAAATTCATGTCCCTAGTATGCTTTCTTGTGATCTCCTGCAGTACAAATACATTAACTTACCCATGCAGCTGGCCCTCAGTGCCTTCCCTCTGCCTCGGTGATAGAGTCTCGGAACAGTGGTGCTGCACAACCTTGTCAAGCAGTGCTGTGGGGCTTTGGGTGTGAGCAGCAAGCAGGCAGAGTGGTAGGAAAGAGAACTTTAGTGAGCAAGCTCAGAAACTGATCTTGTAGTTGGAGTTTTCCTTAAAGCCCCTGCTCCTGGAGTCATTGTTAGGTGAGCATCTCAGTTTTCATGACTTTTTAAAGTTAATTTCTAGCCCTCATGGTTGCTGGGGAAACCTTTAGAAACAAGAAGGCAAATAAAAAGAAAGAGAATTGTATGAGTTTTAAGCCAAACTCAAGATTTTTTTTAATGCCTGATTGATTTATTTTTTTGAATGGTTGTGGTTGGCAGTGCTGGGCCAGTGTTATAGGCTGAGACGACCGTACTCTTCTGGTAGCAGTCTAGCTCAGCTTACACTCCTGAGCTACCTGGTGTCACCCCACAAGATTCCTCCTCAAACCTGACCAACTTTCTCCAGTCACAGTCATCACACTATGTGACAGGGAATGTGGGGCTCTCAGAGGTCAAGAGTCGTGGGGGAGTTGGGTTGCTGAAATCAATTTTTGCTAGTAAAGAGAAGGCTTTAGCTTATGGGAAGGAGAAAGGGTTTAATGAGGGTTACTGCTGTAGGACAGTGTTTCTCAGCCTTTTCAGGTTGGCAACCTCTTATTCCAAGGCATTGTTCATTACCCCCCTAGAGTAAGTGATATCAATGACCTCTATAATTTACTTGTGTGTGTGTTTCATGAGGTTGACAGAGACTACTTGCCATTGAAGGGCCAGGGTTTGTGGGAGCGGGGTTTTCTTTGCTTTAGAGTGTAATTTAGACCCACACTATTAACCATTCCCAGGATTTAGTCTTGAATCCATTTCACCCCTCTAACACAGGGTTTTTTCTGGACTCTGCAGGAGTCATAATTAAATCAAGCTTCATGACTGAAATCAATTGACATCGGTCATTTGGATCACTCTTTGGTTTATCAAACAAGCCCAACGCATTAGCATGCCCTGTTCCCACTTTCAATTACAATGAATAAAATTTTGCTTTTATACAGAACCTTCCATCTGAGGATCTCAAGTAACTTTACAATGGTGGGGGAGTCGTATTATCCCCATTTTAACGGTGGTGGAATTGAGCCATGCAAAGGTTCATGGCCAAGTTTTCAAACATCCTTAGCACTCAGCCGCTCCCATGGACAGGAACAGAGCGCTGAGCACTTTTGAAAACCTGGCCGTTAACAAGTAAGTTGCTCAAGGTCACATCACTGGTGAGTGGGAAACTAGAACCTGATTCCTCTTGTACTCTTCTAAAGCCACTAGGTGGGCTGCCTCCCACTTTTTCTCTCTAGTTCTTGGAACAGATGAATGCACCATTGTTTCCAGGAAGCTGGTTGCCATGTGGTTGACCTACTGCTCCTCCTGTGTGAGTTTTGCAGATGGGATTTGGTGGGCACAGTGTTACGGAACGCTAGGGGCTTTTCTGAAGCAGCAGCTGTCTGATACAAACATCCTCCCCCCTTGACAGTGTTCTGGTGCGGGAGTATGAGATGTAATGCTGTGGTTTTGGGAAGGAGCATGCCAGACTGTTCTGGCTCGTGATTTCATTTTATGTCCGCACATGCTTGCTGCGTGTTTTAAAGCACTAAGGAGTTACATTTTACTTGAGTAGGCTCCGCATATGTAATCTTCATTAATTCTGTAAATGGATGAGTAAGGCTCTCACCACAATTATTTTTTTCCAACATGGTGTGTGAGAGATATAAAGCAGTGTCAGAGAGCTACTAAGCTCAAGTGTCTGCATCACATATATCTTACATCTCCTGAACAGTTAAATTAACATCAAAGTTACATTACATTGGCGATGCCATAAAGCAGCTGGAGTCTGTTTCCGCCTGGTGTGGGATTATGTCTGCATATGAAAGAGTGCTTGAATTTGTTTCTGAGAAGTCTTGAATCAGAGAGATATTGAGATCAATTCTTTCTCCATGATATGTATTCCTGGAGAAAGAACAGTGCCTGTCTGATTGTAACAAAGCAGTAGCCTTTTAATTTACCATGGCTAAAAGGACAATGGGATACAAAAGGAAACATTTTAATAATGAAACTTCTTTGGAAATGCTTCAGAAAACATGCATTTGGGGAAAGGATGAGGATTTGGGGGAATCTGTAACTGAGTTATTTGCAATGAAATCATGGATCATGGAATGTGTTTCTGAAATCACTTTGAGTCATTTGAAGATTGTATCGATTTACTCTTGACACACTCTCCAGCTGTACTGTGTATCTGTATAAAGTATGCTTCAGTTTCCTCCAGCCGTTTTTTTTTTTTAGTGAAAATGCACCTCTGTGTGTTATCTGCTTGCCACAGGGAAAGACGAGCCCTTTGGTATTCTGTGGTGCTTCTAGACAGGTAGGGGAACATTTTCAGACAATAGACTTTAAGCTGAGCCTTCAAAAATATTGCATGCACTTGAAGTGTTTGCAAATCCTACATTTATATATATACTGTTTAAGTATTTATATATGCAAGTAATTGATTTGCATGCATAATGAGTGCTCACACATTTTACACATGCAATTTTGACTTCCATATCTGAATATTTGGCCCTAAATAATAAAGTGATGTGAGCATGGGATGGAGAGTCAAAAGCCACGGTTCTATACTGAAATTCGACATGGACTCATGTGACCTTAGGTAAATCACTTAAACTCTTTGTTCTTTAGCTGTGCCATCTGTAAAATGGGAGTAGTGATGCTTACTTATTTTGGTAAAGTGCTTTGGGTTCCTACTGACTGAAGATCATGCAAGTGCTGTAAGGTGATTTATCTACCTAGCATCTGCCATTCTTCAGGGGTACACCCCTGCTGTATCCTACTACATGGACAATTATTTTTGTCCATTTAGACATGTATCTGTTAGACAATTTTAAAGCTACTCATTAGGTTGGGTAAATAGGTTCTTACCTAACCATCCCAGAGAATCCTTTCCATGTCTCCAAGGCTGTGATGGCATTTTATTATTTCACCTTGGGGTTGCAATTTTCTCACTATTACTGCAGAGAAAATTGCATTGCGTGTTGCCCCATAGGCACTGGAATGTCCCCAGTTCTGTGCCCATCGAGGGTCTTTCGATGGGATAAGGTGAAGTGAATTGGGCATCCTCTGTGCACAGTGAATTTCTGCTTTATGATATTACACGGCTAGCCACAGATCTAATTCTCTGGTGTTCTGTGCTCTGCACTGGTCACCTGTTGGTTACCAAATTAAATGGAAGGTGTTTGTTTTGATCTGTGACATTCTAAATGGGTTGAGATTTTCCTGTTTTTCCATTCCATGCTGCCACAACTGCGGCAATCAGCGGAAGTGCTCAGGCTGGAAGAAGAGGGGGGCTGGCGATAGGGCACAAATTCTAATCCTGAAGGCCGAGCCCTCCCATTCTAAAACCACCTCAGTCTGTTGACTTCCAGCGCGTGCAGCAAGGTGGGACTATTAGCGATGGGCAGCTGTGGAGGAAGGCTTTAAAGGGAAAATCAGATACAGAAGGAGACTTTTGTGTTCTGTCAGATGTTTAATTTTATTTCTTTGTGTAATGTATGGCAATGATTCCCTTTGCAACAAATTAACCAATTAAATTTGACCACTCTCCTGACTTGAAATGCTCTGTGAAATAACCAAGTCACCTCTAATTAAGTGTAAAACGACTATATTCATTCAAAGGTACCATATTGATTACAGCTAACGCTCTACCAATCAATCATTCCAATCTAAACTTCCTGAGTCTCACTGAATCAATACATGCAAATGAAACTGTTAGGGAATTAAGATGAATTAAATCTTACAAAAAATGCTAGTATCTGAAAGATCATTAGCTGAAAGTGAAGTGTGGGCTTGACAAACCTGAAGGAGCCAGCTCTTAGTGTGTTCACCCCTTGCTTTTATCGCTGTCAGTTTAAGTCTTCATTAGGGACTTTAAACTGATGATTACAATGAGTTTCTGAACCTTGATCATGCTGGCTGAATGGGTCTCGTGGTGATCCAGAGATCAGCTGCCTGCACAAGGTAAGAAAACTAAATCTGGTATTATTCAGTGATCACCCACCTGTCACGTCCGGGACGTGGGCAATCTGACCTAGTGGTCAGAGCAGGAATTGGGAGTCAGGCCAGGTCAGATGCCAGGAGGTCAGAGTCTGAGACAGGACAAACCAAAAGTCAGGTGTCAGAAGGCAGGCAGGGTCAGTTTACCAGGAGAGAAGCTTGAGAGCAGAACCACAAATCGGCACTTGGAGTCAAGCCTGGGGAGTGGGAGCAGGAAGGTGTAAGGTGGACCAGTTGCATGGACAACTTCCTGTTCCAGTGCTGAGTTTATATAGAAGCTGTGGACCAATCAGGATCCCCAGCATTCTGCCAGATTCCTGGACTGGAGTCCGCTGTCAGGGTTCAGCTTCTATCCTAGCAACTATTAGCAGCACATTGGGTTAGTCCTACTACCTCCTAAGAGCCCTGTGGACCAGCATTCCAGACCTGTGGACCCTGACACCACCCTACCTAAGCCAATCAGGTATGAACATTTGTTGCAGACAATGGTTGCCTGTAACATTGGTTATGGGCAGTAGCCCACAGCCTGTTCCACCAAGCTAGAATTGCTGCATTTCAGGAGACGTGGGGGTTTACTGGGAAGGAGGAATGGCTATAAATAAAAAGACTGTTTGTTGGTAAGATTAAACCCATTTTGTTTCTTACTGATTTCCTATAGCCACTATAAGATCTTGCTTCTGTGATCTGTGAAACCTACCATTAATAAGGGCCTGGGAAGTGTGAGATGAAGATGACTGGTGTTGCCTGTGTGCATTGAATGATGTTATGATAGTTTTGCTTAGTCTTTGGAGGTGGCAGGTCAGTTTGACTGTTCTGGAAAAGACTCATCAGACAAATCTTCTCTTTCATCCCAACCACTCTGTAGACAGTACAGTGTATGGAAAATGTAGCCAACCATGGAGAGGGATAAAGTAAGTGGAAGAACAAGGTTGTGAGAAGGAGGAGAAATTGAGTGGATGTGGGTTTTCCAAAGATAACCCAGGGTTGTGGGGACAAATATGTACATCTGAACACTCTGAAATAGCTGTTTTGATGTTCAAAACATAGAGACAGCCTCAGTCAGAAAAGAAAGGTAATGAATAACTGGCTTGGCAGCAGCACTGCTGAGAAGTGTCTGGGGGCTTGGCTACACTTACAGTTTGCAGTGCTGGTAGTTTGCAGCGCTGGTCATCCAGCTGTGTAGGAGCAGCGCTGGTGTGTGGCCACACTCACAGCTACCAGCGCTGGTGTGTGGCCACATTTGCAACATTTGCAGCGCTGTTGGGAGTGCTGCATTATGGGCAGCTATCCCAGCATTCAAGTGGCAACAACGTGCTTTTCAAAAGAGGGGGGTGGAGGGTGGTGTACTGTGACAGGGAGCGGGGAAGAGAGAGAGAGTGGATTTTTGGAGCCAACACTGTGTGTTAAGTTTCCTGGATTGAAAAATCACAAAATGTTTGCGAGCCCTTAGTCTTAACTCTTAATTGCAAACAGCCTGCCTCCAACACGGACTCCCCGCTGTTTCACTCACTCCCTGTGGTGTACTGTGACAGGGAACGGGGAAGAGAGAGAGAGTGGATTTTTGGAGCCAACACTTTAGCTTCCTGGATTGAAAAATCACAAAATGTTCGGGAACCCTTGTTTCTCTGTCAAGCAAACATTCTCTCCCTGCCTCTCATTTGATCGTTCACAGCCAGGTACAGATATCTCCTGTTTGCTGTGATCAGTGTTTGTTTTTTAGATAAGCAGTTCAACGGAGCTCCGATCGGAGTTCACAACAAAACAAAGAGAGGCTGCATAACAAAACAAAGAGAGTAATTTAGTTAAAAGCTTTCTGGGATATCTCCTTATTCCCTGGAGGCCAATAAAAGCGCTGGTGTGTGTCCACACTTGATGAGCAGCGCTGGATCACCAGCGCTGCAATCGCTACACCCCAACCTGGCCAGGTGTACAGCCAGCGCTGCAGCCAGGGAGTTGCAGCGCTGGATGTGCCTTGCAGGTGTGGACGGTTACTAATTGCAGCGCTGGAAAGCCTCTACCAGCGCTGCAACTTGCAAGTGTAGCCAAGCCCTGGGAGTTGTGGTGGATCACCACCTCAACATGAGTCAGAAACACAATGCTATTGCAAAAAAAAGCAAATGTAATTTTAGGTTGCATTAACAGAGGCATAGCATGCAAGTCATGAGAGGTGATAGCACCCTTCTACTAAGCGCTGATTAGGCCTCAGCTGGAGTACTGTGTCCAATGTTGGTCACCAATGTATAGAAAGGATGTAGAAAAACTGGAAAGGATCCAGAGGCCAGCAACAAAGATGATCAAAGCCATGAAATGCAAGCCACATGAGCAAAGGAGGAAGGAACTGTGTGTGTTTAGTTTGGAAAAGAGGAGATATGATAGTGATCTGCAAAAAGGCTGGCATAAAATGATGGAGAAAAGTTGTTCTCTCTTGCCATAGAGGGCAGGACAAACTACAGCACATCAGATTTAGATTAAATCTCAGGAAAAACTTCCTAACTGTAAAACCAGTGGGACAATAGAACAGACACCTTGGGAGGTTGTGGAAGCTCCTTCACTGGAGGTTTTCAAAAGGAGGCTGGAGTGCATCTGTCTTGGATGGCTTAGATACAACAAATCCGGCATCTTAGCAGGGGGTTAGACTAGATGACCCTTGAGGTCCCTTCTAACCCTGTGATTCTGTGATTCTATTCCATGGGGTTAGAAACCACTTTGTCTGTATTAAATCCAAGCTGGTCTCCATACTGCAAGAAAATTCAAAGATTTTTAAGGCCAAAAGGGACCATTCTGATTAAGAAGGGACCACTATGACCAAAGAAATCTTCAGGAGTTACCAGCTTAGCAACCTTCTCCTGCCCTATTGCTCCCTGTTCTAAAACTAAATTCCACAGAACAGAAAAGTGGTGTACTGTGACAGGGAACGGGGAAGAGAGAGAGAGTGGATTTTTGGAGCCAACACTTTAGCTTCCTGGATTGAAAAATCACAAAATGTTCGGGAACCCTTGTTTCTCTGTCAAGCAAACATTCTCTCCCTGCCTCTCATTTGATCGTTCACAGCCAGGTACAGATATCTCCTGTTTGCTGTGATCAGTGTTTGTTTTTTAGATAAGCAGTTCAACGGAGCTCCGATCGGAGTTCACAACAAAACAAAGAGAGGCTGCATAACAAAACAAAGAGAGTAATTTAGTTAAAAGCTTTCTGGGATATCTCCTTATTCCCTGGAGGCCAATAAAAGCGCTGGTGTGTGTCCACACTTGATGAGCAGCGCTGGATCACCAGCGCTGCAATCGCTACACCCCAACCTGGCCAGGTGTACAGCCAGCGCTGCAGCCAGGGAGTTGCAGCGCTGGATGTGCCTTGCAGGTGTGGACGGTTACTAATTGCAGCGCTGGAAAGCCTCTACCAGCGCTGCAACTTGCAAGTGTAGCCAAGCCCTGGGAGTTGTGGTGGATCACCACCTCAACATGAGTCAGAAACACAATGCTATTGCAAAAAAAAGCAAATGTAATTTTAGGTTGCATTAACAGAGGCATAGCATGCAAGTCATGAGAGGTGATAGCACCCTTCTACTAAGCGCTGATTAGGCCTCAGCTGGAGTACTGTGTCCAATGTTGGTCACCAATGTATAGAAAGGATGTAGAAAAACTGGAAAGGATCCAGAGGCCAGCAACAAAGATGATCAAAGCCATGAAATGCAAGCCACATGAGCAAAGGAGGAAGGAACTGTGTGTGTTTAGTTTGGAAAAGAGGAGATATGATAGTGATCTGCAAAAAGGCTGGCATAAAATGATGGAGAAAAGTTGTTCTCTCTTGCCATAGAGGGCAGGACAAACTACAGCACATCAGATTTAGATTAAATCTCAGGAAAAACTTCCTAACTGTAAAACCAGTGGGACAATAGAACAGACACCTTGGGAGGTTGTGGAAGCTCCTTCACTGGAGGTTTTCAAAAGGAGGCTGGAGTGCATCTGTCTTGGATGGCTTAGATACAACAAATCCGGCATCTTAGCAGGGGGTTAGACTAGATGACCCTTGAGGTCCCTTCTAACCCTGTGATTCTGTGATTCTATTCCATGGGGTTAGAAACCACTTTGTCTGTATTAAATCCAAGCTGGTCTCCATACTGCAAGAAAATTCAAAGATTTTTAAGGCCAAAAGGGACCATTCTGATTAAGAAGGGACCACTATGACCAAAGAAATCTTCAGGAGTTACCAGCTTAGCAACCTTCTCCTGCCCTATTGCTCCCTGTTCTAAAACTAAATTCCACAGAACAGAAAAGTAATTTCAGTGCAAAAATAAGGAAGATCTGCCACAGCCAAAACCATCATCTTAGTACATGATAGCAGCCCCATCTTGTCATCTTGATGCCAACCATATTTATTTGTTTATCACAAGGATCTTTCTGTCACCCAAGGACAACGGATTCCAAAGATGCTTAGCAACCTTGGCCAAGATTCTCAAAAAGGGGAGCCTCAAATTAGGGTCCTTAATCCTTATTTAGGCAGCTATATAAGTGGCCTGATTTTCAAATGTGCTGACTAGATTTAATTAAAATGTTTCAAATTTTGAAATGTTGACAAAAAAATTTTAAAAACCAGGAAAAAAAATCAATGACATTTTTGTGAGAAATTTCCTCTGTTAAACCTGGTCAATTTTTTTTACTCATTTTTTGATCTTTTGCATTTTATAAAAAGGGGTGGATTTTTCTTTAAAAGTTTGTGAAATATTTTCCTTATTTTCAATGAGCTCTAGGGCTGACAAATGGAAAATGCTGGTTGCTAAGCAAGCTTGAAAATCAGGTCACTGAAGTAGGTGTCTGTGATGACTGATTAGGCAGTGTAGGGAATCACCCAACAAACAAAATGGTAGGTAGAGGAACTTTTGAATTTAATTTTCACTCACTGTGGGAAGGAAAATAAGAAGTCACTGTAATGCTCCTGTTACAATTTAGCACTGTATTATTTCTCCAATTCCTCCTGCTGGCCTCAGTCTCTGCAGAAGAGCAATTCAGTAATCTCTTGGGAGAAACACTGAGTGCTGAACAATGTCTAGAAAAGCTCACCTGCTGGGCTTTAAAAAGCTACCAGTTGTCACACACTAACAAAGAGCCTAAAATATCAACGAAGACATTGAAAGTTTTCACAGTCAGACAAGCACCAATTTACAGTGTGGGGTAACATTTTTTAGCTGCAAATTTGATGCACCATAGTGCACAGCTGAAAGGACCAACATCAGGGTTCAGTGTGCCAACACTGGGTTCTGAAATGAGACACAGCAGGTAGAAAGCTCCTACACAAATCTCAAAAGCTACCACATGTCAACGTGCTAGAGAACACACACATATGCACACATCCCCTCCATTGACAATAATCAAATGCCTTGCCTGGAACTTGCTCTCCGGGCAGCAGATTGACAACTAATTCACAAACTTCAACACTAAAAGGCCTTATGACAGCATAAAATTGAAATGGGGTGGCATATGCCTGCATCCTAGTGAGCTAGATACACACCTAATCCAGTCTTCTATTTATTCTTGTGCTGCTCTGGAGCCCTGGCATAGATTTCAGTTGTTGCAGGTTGAAGTACTGTTAAAGATGAAACGGGTGGACAAAGCATCAGAGAACTCATGTATTGTTATATGCTGTCAGGGGTCGATTTGTCATTTGCTATCTCACAGATGGGGTCCCTGGAGGTGCACTCTGAACTTGAACAGGGCACAGGAATATTGCATCCACCGATGAGGAGGCACAATAGCTGATATGATATGTAAGTTTCTTTCTGAAAAGGGACTCGTACTGAAAGTGCCTCTTGTAATAAAAGGAATCCTTTGCTCATGCTAGTACACCTCTACCCTGATATAACACTGTCCTCGGGAGCCAAAAAATCTTACCACATTATAGGTGAAACTGCATTATATCGAACTTGCTTTGATCCACCAGAGTGCGCAGCCCCACTGCCCCGCAGCACTGCTTTACTGCGTTATATCTGAATTCATGTTATATCGGGGTAGAGGCGTAATACGTAGTTCATTGTAGGATTCCTCTATGACCCTATCTTACTGCAATGGTGGTTGTTTGTATTAGCTGAACCTACATGAAAACTTTTGCCTCTTTGATCTCATCTCTGTGATGGTAAATTGATGCAGACACAGCAGCGAACTGAGGATAGACACATGTATAGAAAGTGAAAGGCTACAACTTCTATTAAACTTTAACATAGAGGAGTGGTGCTCCTGCCCATCACCCATACACTTCTACGCCAGGCATTTAATTGATTGCACTGTGGGGTTTACAAGGGTCCTACCATATAACCCAGTGGCGGGCAATGAGCGGCCGTGCAAATGTAAACAAATGGTCTGGCGGCCCTCCAGCGGCTTGCCCTTACTGCAGGCCACAGATTGCCCACCACTGATATAACCCATAACTCAGGGTAACCTTTCCTTAGCCTACCCCCCAAGAGTTCTCTCTGAATCCTGCCACCTCCCCCACCCCGCCGCTGTGGGGACATTGAGGTCTCTCCCTCTCCCATGAGCCTAAGGCCCATCACCAAAATCCCAGGTTTTTTATCTCTCAGAACCATTCAATTTATCCTTTTGACTGCACTGGCCCTGAGTTGTGATGAATTAACAACTCACCTAGTACCTCAGTTAGGTACTAAGCACATTCTTACTTAACCCACTGTTGCTTGAAGGTGCTGTGATGAAGGCAAAAAATTTCCCAGGTCCTCTACCAGTTGGCCTCTGGGAGAAAAGAAACCATTCTTGACCCCCCCATTGGCTAAACCCACACCATCTGTCAGGCAGGATTCCCATTCTCACTTCAGGGCAGGTAGGGTGGGGCTGCTGGAATGGAACTGAAAAATGCACCACATGGCCCCTCTTTCAAGTTGAATCCTGGGAGCTGGGAAATGCTGGCCAATCAGCCCCACTCCCCACAACAAACCAAGGGATGCCAGAGATTCTGGGGTGGGAGGGTGAGGAGCTACCTGGTGTCCCTGGGTGAGTGTCTCCCTCCTTTGTTGCTGGGGCCGTCCCCTTTCACCACCAGCCCCATCAAGTTCCTCCACCCACTGAGGCAGGTGGATGGCATTTCTCTTCATCTGCATAGAGGGTAGCTGTGTTGGGGCACCAGCTAATGTGGGGGAGCTGATAGTGTATAACAAACTATCATACAGTACAATTCCAGTTTGTAGCTGGTGCATTTAAATCCAATATTTCTGCAGCAGAACTCAGATTCAGGTACAGCACAAGTCAGTGAGGAGGGCTTTACACTAGGTTCACCAGGGGAAGGAGACCAAAGCCCTGAGGTAAGTGGGGAAATGGGATACCAGGAGGAAGCACGAGCAGGAGAGTGCAAGAGGGGAGGACTCCTGTCTCAGACCGAGAAAGCGGGACAATCAGCGAGTCATCTTAAGTGCCTATACACAAATGCAAGAAGCATGGTAAACAAGCAGGGAGAACTGGAAGTCCCGGCACAGTCAAGGAACTATGATGTGATTGGAATAACAGAGACTTGGTGGGATAACTTACATGACTGGAGTACTGTCATGGATGGATATAAACTGTTCAGGAAGGACAGGCAGGGCAGGAAAGGTGGGGGAGTTGCATTGTATGTAAGAGAGCAGTATGACTGCTCAGAGCTCCAGTATGAAACTGACCTGAGAGTCTCTGGATTAAGTTTAGAAGTGTGAGCAACAAGAGTGATGTCATGGTGGGAGTCTGCTATAGACCGCCAGACCAGGGGGATGAGGTGGACGAGGCTTTCTTCCGGCAACTAGCAGAAGTTACTAGATCACAGGCCCTGGTTCTCGTGGGAGACTTTAATCACCCTGATATCTGCTGGGAGAGCAATACAGCGGTACACAGACAATCCAGGACGTTTTTGGAAAGTGCAGGGGACAATTTCCTGGTCCAAGTGCTGGAGGAACCAACTAGGGGCAGAGCTCTTCTAGACCTGCTGCTCACAAACAGAGAAGAGTTAGTAGGGGAAGCAAAAGTGGATGGGAACCTGGGAGGCAGTGACCATGAGATGGTCAAGTTCAAGGAAGAAAGGAGAGCAGCAGAATACGGACCCTGGACTTCAGAAAAGCAGACTTTGACTCCCTCAGGGAGCTGATGGGCAGGATCCCCTGGGAAAATAACATGAGGGGGAAAGGAGTCCAGGAGAACTGGCTGTATTTTAAAGAATCCTTATTGAGGTTGCAGGAAAAAAACATCCCAATGTGTAGGAAGAATAGTAAATATGGCAGGCGACCAGCTTGGCTTAACAGTGAAATCCTTGCTGATCTGAAACGCAAAAAAGATGCTTACAAGAAGTGGAAGATTGGACAAATGACCAGGGAGGAGTATAAAAATATTGCTCAGGCATGCAGGAGTGAAATCAGGAAGGCCAAATCACACTTGGAGTTGCAGCTAGCAAGAGATGTTAAGAGTAACAAGAAGGGTTTCTTCAGGTATGTTAGCAACAAGAAGAAAGTCAAGAAAAGTGTGGGCCCCTTACTGAATGAGGGCGGCAACCTAGTGACAGAGGATGTCGAAAAAGCTAATGTACTCAATGATTTTTTTGCCTCTGTCTTCACAAAGAAGGTCAGCTCCCAGACTGCTGTACTGGGCAGCACAGTATGGGGAAAAGGTGACCAGCCTTCTGTGGAGAAAGAAGTGGTTTGGGACTATTTAGAAAAACTGGACGAGCACAAGTCCATGGGGCCGGATGCGCTACATCCGAGGGTGCTAAAGGAGTTGGCGGATGTGATTGCAGAGCCATTGGCCATTATCTTTGAAAACTCATGGCAAACGGGGGAGGTCCCGGATGACTGGAAAAAGGCTACTGTAGTGCCCATCTTTAAAAAAGGGAAGAAGGAGGATCCGGGGAACTATAGGCCAGTCAGCCTCACCTCAGTCCCTGGAAAAATGATGGAGCAGGTCCTCAAGCAATCAATTCTGAAGCACTTAGAGGAAAGGAAAGTGATCAGGAACAGTCAGTATGGATTCACCAAGGGCAAGTCATGCCTGACTAACCTAATTGCCTTCTATGAGGAGATAACTGGGTCTGTGGATGAGGGGAAAGCAGTGGATGTGTTATTCCTTGACTTTAGCAAAGCTTTTGATACGGTCTCCCACAGTATTCTTGCCAGCAAGTTAAAGAAGTATGGGCTGGATGATTGGACTATACGGTGGCTAGAAAGCTGGCTAGATTGTCGGGCTCAACGGGTAGTGATCAATGGCTCCATGTCTAGTTGGCAGCCAGTTTCAAGTGGAGTGCCCCAAGCGTCAGTCCTGGGGCCGGTTTTGTTCAATAACTTCATTAATGATCTGGAGGATGGCGTGGACTGCACTCTCAGCAAGTTTGCAGATGTGACTAAACTTGGAGGAGTGGTAGATACGCTGGAGGGTAGAGATAGGATACAGAGGGACCTAGACAAATTAGAGGACTGGGCCAAAAGAAACCTGATGAGGTTCAACAAGGACAAGTGCAGAATCCGGCATTTAGGACTGAAGAATCCCATTCACTGTTACAGACTAGGGACCGAATGGCTAGGAAGCAGTTCTGCAGAAAAGGACGTAGGGGTTACAGTGGACGAGAAGCTGGATATGAGTCAACAGTGTGCCCTTGTTGCCAAGAAGGCTAATGGCATTTTGGGCTGTATAAGTAGGGGCATTGCCAGCAGATCGAGGGATGTGATCATTCCCCTCTATTCAACATTGGTGAGGCCTCATCTGGAGTACTGTGTCCAGTTTTGGGCCCCACACTACAAGAAGAATGTGGAAAAATTGGAAAGAGTCCAGCGGAGGGCAACAAAAATGATTAGGGGGCTGGAGCACATGACTTATGAGGAGAGGCTGAGGGAACTGGGATTGTTTAGTCTGCAGAAGAGAAGAATGAGGGGGGATTTGATAGCTGCTTTCAACTACCTGAAAGGGGGTTCCAAAGATGATGGATCTAGACTGTTCTCAGTGGTACCTGATGACAGAACAAGGAGTAATGGTCACAAGTTGCAGTGGGGGAGGTTTAGGTTGGATATTAGGAAAAACTTTTTCACTCAGAGAGTGGTGAAGCACTGGAATGGGTTACCGAGGGAGGTGGTGGAATCTCCTTCCTTAGAGGTTTTTAAGGTCAGGCTTGACAAAGCCCTGGCTGGGATAATTTAGTTGGGAATTGGTCCTGCTTTGAGCAGGGGGTTGGACTAGATGACCTCCTGAGGTCCCTTCCAACCCTAATATTCTATGATTCTATGATTCATAATGTGCTACAAGTATATAGGCAGTAACAGGCAGGTGAAATCTATCAACTGGATCCACATTACTTCTTATTGGAAACCAGGAGCAGATGATTCATTTCACAGGGCCCTATTCTTGAACAGAAACAACATCTGAGTCCCACTGATAGATTTAATCTCTGAGTATATTGCCAAAGCCCTTCTATAATTCTTAGAAAATGTTTGTAGTCAAAATGCCATCCTTTTGTGTTACTTAGAGGTCAGATTACCATGTAAACACGGTGATGTTCCACTCAAGGCCCACTCACAATCATATGCTTTGCTGATGTAAGAAGAGTCTGAATGAGCTCTCCCCTGACATCTAGTGGTGAGCTGTGGAAAAGGACTTCAGGAGCTGATCTTGTTTGCATGGGAACACCCATGCTGCCTAGGTGCTCAGCACGATGGGATGGCTTGCCCAAATGGTCACTTTTGGCTGGTGTGGGATCCCCAGTCTCCTCATTATTGGGACAAGAGCAATAAAGCGTTGTTATCCTTGCTATGTGAATCAAGGGTAGCAGAACTGTACTTGGCATGTCCCGATTAAGGGACTCACTCTCAACAAAACAGCACTCACTAGGCGGGGGACATGGGTTCCAAAGCCTGGTGAGAGGAGAGATGGTATGGGCTGTGCTTAAGGGTGTCTGACACTGTTTGACCCTGCCTCTTTCCACTATGTAATAACAGAGCTAATTTACACTCAATTAAGAGTCTTTTTACATGCTGCAGAGCTGAAATTACTGATACCTAGGTCTAAGTATTGGACCTGATTTGGTACAGTGTCTCTGATGCACGAGACTGCCCAGTGTGCACCAGCAGTGAAGTTCCCCCACTAACAGCTGAAACCACTAAGAGCTATGTTAAGTAGGGGGCCCTGAAAACACCTTGGCATAGCCAGCAGGGCAGCTGGTGGAGAGGCATGGTGAGCAGCCAGAAGGGTGGCTGATGGAGAGGTGTGGCAAGTAAACCGCAGGGCAGCTGCTGGAGAGGTGCAGACAGCAGGGTGGCTGGCGGAGAGGCATGGTGAGCGGCTATCAGGGCGGCTGGTCGAGAGTGCCTGAGCAGAGCCCTGCAGAGAGTGGCAGGCAATGAGTACCTGAGCAGCGGAGCGAGTAAGGTGTCTCATTACACCCTCCCCCTCCACCCAGGATGGGAAGTGAACTCTGCGGATTCACTGTTCAAGGACAGCAACTATGAGTGGGGTGCAGAGAAGGAACAGGCATGTTAAAGGGACTTTTGGGTTACTGGACTTAAGAACCTGAGGGGAAAAGGACACTGCCCAACTTACTTGGTGGTGGGTCTTTTGCTCATGGTTTATGTTTATATACCCTCTTTGTGGTGTTTCTCCAAATGAATGCTGCATTATTTCCCTCCTTTTATTAAAAGTGTTTTTGCTACACTCAGACTCTGTGCTTGTGAGAGGGGAAGTATTGCCTCTCAGAGGTGCCCAGGGGGGTGGTGTGTAATTGTCCTAGGTCACTGGGTGGGGGCTGGAGCCGGTTTGTGTTGTCTTGTTGAAAAGGAACCCCTAGATACTGAACCTGTCCCTTGTTGCTGCCAACTCTGACTGGCAGAAGGGTTACACTTACAGTCCCTGAGTAACTAGATGTTTCTGCTAAAATAATCAGCACTGAAATAATTAATAAAGTGCTTATTTAAGTTCTTGTCACTAGGCTTCAAAGATAACCCCCAACCAACATGCAGTTGACAACTGAGACTGGAATAATCCCTAGACAGCTTTAGTAAAATGGTGCGTCAGTGCACATCTCTGTCACACTCCCCATCAGTAACTGGCCTGGGCCAGGGAAGTTAATGATCTAACCAGCAGACCAAATTCGGTGATGAATCCTGGTCACATGCCACCTGAGGCTTGTTGCACATATGCTAAGAAGAAATGCACATACAGACTATTTTCTTTGCTACTATAAGGATTAGAAACTTTTTTTTAAAGATACTTTAAATTCTCTCATAAGGCCCCCATGAAAGATCTGGTAAAGTGTACTGGCCTGCAATAGCTCATATAGATGCTGGTGTTACTTAGGCCTTGTCTACACTACAAGACTATTTCGAATCTACTTAAGTCGAATTTGTGGATTCGACCTTATGAAGTCGAATTTGTGTATCCACAGTAAATACACTAATTCGAATTTCTGAGTCCACAGTAACTGGGCTGGCGTCGACTTTGGAAGCGGTGCACTGTGGGAAGCTATCCCACAGTTCCCGCAATCCCCGCTGCCCATTGGAATGCTGGGTAGAGCTCCCAATGCCTCCTGGGGGAAAAATGTGTCGAGGGTGCTTTTGGGTAACTGTTGTCATTGAACCGTCAATCACGCCCTCCCTCCCTGAAAGCTCCGGCGGGAAATCTGTTCGCGCCCTTCTCTTGTCAGTTACAGCGCGTACGCCACAGCACTGCGAGCATGGAGCCCACTGCGATCATCGCTGCACTTATGGCCGTTGTCAACTCCTCGCACCTTATCGTCCACCTCTTCCACAGTCAGCTGCTGAGAAATCGGGCGAGGAGGCTCCGGCAGCGCGGTGAGGACAGGAATTCACAGAGTGGCGCAGACCTCTCACAAAGCAGGGTACGCCGCGCAGTGGAGATCATGGTGGCAATGGGTCAAGTTCATGGTGTGGAACGGCGATTCTGGGCCCGGGAAACAAGCACGGACTGGTGGGACCGCATAGTGCTGCAGGTCTGGGATGAATCACAGTGGCTGCGGAACTTCAGGATGCGTAAGGGCACTTTCCTTGAACTCTGTGACTTTCTGTCCCCTGCCCTGAAGCGCCAGGACACCCGGATGCGAGCAGCCCTGAGTGTGCAGAAGCGAGTGGCCATAGCCCTCTGGAAACTTGCAACGCCAGACAGCTACCGGTCAGTAGCGAACCACTTTGGCGTGGGCAAATCTATCGTGGGGGTTGCTGTGATTGAAGTAGCCCACGCAATCGTTGAGCAACTTCTCTCAAAGGTAGTGACCCTCGGAAACGTCCAGGACATCATAGATGGCTTCGCCGCGATGGGATTCCCAAACTGCGGTGGGGCTATAGATGGAACTCACATCCCTATCCTGGCACCAGCCCACCAGGCCAGCGAGTACATTAACCGAAAGGGCTACTTTTCAATGGTGCTGCAAGCACTGGTAGACCATAGGGGACGTTTTACCAACATCTTCGTTGGGTGGGCGGGCAAGGTTCATGACGCGCGTGTGTTCAGGAACTCTGGTCTGTTTAAACGCCTCCAGGCAGGTACTTTCTTCCCGGACCACAAAATAACGGTTGGGGATGTGCAGATGCCTACAGTGATCCTCGGGGACCCAGCCTACCCGCTAATGCCCTGGCTCATGAAGCCCTATACAGGCGCCTTGGACAGAGAGAAGGAACTCTTCAACTACCGGCTGAGCAAGTGCAGAATGGTGGTGGAGTGTGCTTTCGGACGTCTCAAGGGGAGATGGCGGAGCTTACTGACTCGCTCGGACATCAGCGAAAAGAATATCCCCATAGTTATTGCTGCTTGCTGTGTGCTACACAATCTCTGTGAGAGCAAAGGCGAGACCTTTTTGTCCGGATGGGAGGTTGAGGCAAATCGCCTGGCTGCAGTTTACGCTCAGCCAGACACCCGTGCCGAGAGAATATCCCAGCGGGAAGCGCTGTGTATCCGGGAGGCTTTGAAAGCAAGTTTCCTCGGAGAACAGGGTAACCTATAGAAGCAGCAAAGAATCCTGTGGCACCTTCTACAGAACCAGACTAACACGGCTACCCCTCTGATACTTGACACCATGCAGGGTAACCTATGACTCTCCACTTGCTTTCAAGAGAAACTGACCCTGGGCCTGTGTCTGTATGTGTCGATTTCGATCTGCGGTTACATACCCCGTTCTCAAAGTTTCCCCCACTTCCAAAGCACGTTTTAAAGCAAAATAATTGTTACACTCATTATTAATAAACCTTTGTTTTACTTTGCATTTCTGTTCAGGTGTTGAAACATGGACGCATACTGTGCTGGGCAAGGTGTGCACTGATGTACAGACCGCTTGTTCCATAGAGGAATGACATCCTCCTGCTCCTACATAGGTCTCTGGGGTGGGGGACGGTTGCAAGTGGTTGTGCATGAAGGGGAGGGATTGCAGGAAGGGGTGGGTTTGCAGGAAGGGGCGAGTGGTGCCTTCTTTGGATAGGGGTTTGGATGACGGCATTGGGCTGCGGGTTTGGGCGTAGGAAGGGGTGAGGGGTGTGGGGGAAGGGTGAGTATCTGTCCGTGGATGAGGGCTCTTGTTGGGGCTCAGGGCAACGGAGAGGCTCGTTGCTACGGTGGAAGTTCATGGTAAGGGCAGCGTGCCTTAACATTAAGGGGGTGGCAGGCGCTAGGACCCTGGACAAGCATACACATCACAGAATGACCCGGGGCAGCATACACCACACAGAGTGACCCTGGTGCCTACTGACTGCAGTGTGTGTGTGCCCTGCAGTTGATCATGCCCCCAAGTCTGTACCCTGGTAATGTAGGCTATACCGTGCAATTATAAATCCCCTCCCTCCCCCATACACAAAAAAATCCTCTGACACGAAAGACGTGACCGAAACAGTGAATAACAGCAAACAGCTTTTAATAATCTAATACACAGTGGGGGGATGAAACTTGGATTTGGGACTGGGTGAGCCTGTAAGGGAAGCACTTCTACAAATTTATAGCGTGAGAGGTGTGTGGTACATTAGCGCTATGCAGTGGTGCAGTGACAGTTCTCACAGCCCCTACCGCCCCGCCGTCTTGTACTTTTGGGTGAGGGGGGGGCAGGACTTCTTGGCGGGGGAGGGCGGTTGCAGATACACTGCAGGGGGGCTCTGTCTTCCTGCCTGCGGTCCTGCAGAACATCAACAAGGCGCCGGAGCGTGTCCGTTTGCTCCCTCATTAGCCCAAGCAGCGTTTGAGTCGCCTGCTGGTCTTCCTGCCGCCACCTGTCCTCCCGTTCGATGTGTGTGCGATGCTGTTGACATAGGGTCTCCCTCCACTGTCTCTGCTCTGCCGCCTCGGCTCTGGAGCAGGCCATCAGTTCCGCGAACATCTCGTCCCTAGTCTTTTTCTTTCGCTGCCTAATCTGCGCCAGCCTCTGTGAGGGGGATGCCGGGGCAGTCCGGGAAAGAGCCGCAGCTGTGTGATGGGAAAAGTAACTGATTTCCTTGAACAGATACATGTTTGCGGACAGTGAACACAGTCTAGTCAGTTTCTCTGAACAAGACCATACAGGGCAACAAGTCTCACGAGATCTCAGGACAAGTTCGAGATTTCGGAATACGCTCTCATTGGCTGCGGCATTGCACAGGAGAGCGGACAAGTGTGGAGAGACTGCTGAATCCGTCTAGCAGACAGTCCTGGTAAGCCTTACAGTACATTCTGCTTATCAGTTAATGGATAGCTGTGCCCTCCCGCTAAAGGCAATCTGGAAATCATATACTCTGACCCTTTTCCAGCCACTCCCGCCAGTGCACGGGAAAGATCAATGTATGCTTTTCCTATGTGGCCTACAACACGTGGCTGTTAAGCGAGGGTCATTGTTATACAAAGTAAAAGTCAACCATTCACAACAGTAACAATACACTAATTGCCCTAATTAGATGCAGCATTTCATGAACGAGATCACCCTGATGCGGGTCCCTCGGAGTCACAAAGAGCGGATGCTAAGGGAAGCCCTGCAGAGACCAGGACCATATGCGGCCATGCTTGTGGAGGCGATGATTCCCATCTACATAAGGATGTCCTGGCGCGGAAGAGTATGCTTCCACGGAGCACCCAACAAGGCACCTCTCCCCAGGAACCTCCTGCGGAGGCTTTTCGAGGACCTAAATGAGACCTTTCTTGAATTGTCCCTGGAGGATTATTGTTCAATCCCTATATGTGTGGACCTACTTTTCATATAGTTTTTCATTGAAAATTTTATATATAGTATTTCTATTTTTTTATACCTGTTTTATAAAAAATAAATGTTTACATGTTTATAGCACTTACCGCCTGATCCTTCCCCAGATTCAGAGTCCGGGTTAACGGCCGGGGAGGGTTGGTAGGGGATCTCTGTGAGGGTGATGAAGAGATCCTGGCTGTCGGGGAAAGCGGTATTGTAAGCGCTGTCGCCTGCGCCGTCCTCCACAGACCCTTCCTCATCTTCCCCATCGGCGAACATCGAGGAGGAACTGTCCAGGTTCACTATGCCATCCACTGAGTCCACGGTCACTGGTGGGGCAGTGGTGGCAAACCCACCTAGAATGGCATGCAGTGCCTCGTAGAAGCGGCATGTCTGGGGCAGGGCTCCGGAGCGTCCGTTTGCCGCTCTGACTTTTTGGTAGCCTTGTCTCAGGTCCTTGATTTTCACGCGGCACTGCATTGCATCCCGGCTGTATCCTTTCTCTATCATTGCTTTGGAGACCTTCTCGAAGGTCTTTGCATTCCGCTTGCTGGAGCGCAGCTCCAACAGCACAGACTCCTCGCCCCACACACCGATCAGATCCAGGACTTCCCGGTCTGTCCATGCTGGGGACCTCTTTCTATTCTTGGATTGGCCGGACTCCTCTGCTGGAGAGCTCTGCATCGTTGCAGGTGCTGCGGAGCTCGCCCCGATGTCCAGCCAGGACGTCAGGTTCAAAGTGCCCAGACAGGAAAATGAATTCAAATTTTCCCGGGTCATTTCCTGTGTGGCTGGTCAGAGAATCCAAGCTCCGACTGCTGTCCAGAGCGTCAACAGAGTGGTGCACTGTGGGATAGCTCCCGGAGCTACTAAGTTCGATTTGCATCCACACCTAGCCTAATTCGAGCTAGCCATGTCGAATTTAGCGTTACTCCACCTGTCGGGGTGGAGTACCGAATTCGAACTAAAGAGCCCTCTAGTTCGAATTAAATGGCTTCCTGGTGTGGACGGTTGAGCGGTTAGTTCGAATTAACGCTGCTAAATTCGAATTAAAGTCCTAGTGTAGACCAGGCCTTACAATTACAACTTAAAACAAAGTTACATTGCCTTCTTTTTATGTCTCTGCCAGTGAGAGGAAAAATAAGCTTTTCAGCTGCAGATTAGGCTTTTATTGCAAGTTTCACTCAAGGACAAAGCCTTCTCAATCTTACTCTACAAAACACCAAAAATGTGACCCTCTTTTTCATGTAATAAACAGCAAAAACAAATACAGAAATTGAGCTGCATAAGCATAAATTGAAACAAAGACCACAAAATGAAGCAATATTTCCATTGTTAGCAAATTACAGAGTTGATCTTAATCGTTTTACTGACTCTAAATAACCAAAGTCACTGCTAATTAAGTATAAAGCTGCAATATTCATTCAAATGTGCCATATCGATTACAGCTTGTTCTGTAACCAATCAATCATTCCAATTTAAAGTTCCTGCCTGTTAGTGAAGCAATGAGCACAGACAACGTCCATGAAAACTATTGATAATTTTGTTTCTAAGAATCATACAAATAATCCAGCAGATGAAAGGGTGTCAATATGGAATTCCAATCTTCAGTCACCAGATGTTCTTGGCAGAATTTCCTAATCATCAGTTTTTGCATTAGAATGTACTGAATGCCAAATCAGCTGTATCAAATGTGGGAAGACACTAAACGTACTTCCCAACAAGCCCTGTGACTTGTGCTGTGGAACATGAATGTCCATTAAATACATTATCTGGTATGGAAAGGCTCCATTTTAAAAGCAGGTCACTTACCGAAAGGAGATTTTTAAAAAAGATATCTACTTCAGTCCTTTGGCCTCAGGGCTGGTCTACTCTGAAAAAGCTGCAGCAGCGCTGCTGCCAGGGGCGGCTCTACGTTTTTGGCCGCCCCAAGCAGTCATGCCCGGGAGGCGCCCCGGAGCCGCGGGAGCAGCGGACCTCCCGCGGGCATGACTGCGGAGGGTCCGCTGGTCGCTCGGCTGGACCTCCCGCAGCTGCGGACGGTTCGCAGGTCCGGCGGCTCCGCTGGAGCTGCCGCAGTCATGCCTGCGGGTTGTCCAGCCGAGCCGCGGGACCAGCGAACCGTCCGCAGTCATGCCTGCGGCAGGTCCGGTCGTCCCGGGGCTCCGGTGGACCTCCCGCAGGCATGACTGCGGCAGGTCCACCGGCCCAGCCTGCCACCCCCCCGGGAAAGGGCCGCCCCACGCGCGTGCTTGCCGCGCTGGGGTCTAGAGCTGGCCCTGGCTGCTGCACCAGTGCCGGTGTAATGCTTTAGTGAAGCTGCTACTCTTCCAACAGGAGAGTGTCTCCCGTCAGCTCGTTAGTCTGCCTCTACGAGGGGCAGTAGTTGTGTTGATGGGTATGAAATAGTCATACAGTGTAGTTACTCCTGAGTTACTCCTGTGAAAGTGTAAAGTATACAGTATAAAGCATGGAGAATTGGCTGAAGGATTGAGTCCTAAGAGGCGGAGCTCCATTAAAGTCAATGGATGCTAAGAATGTTTAGCACCTCTCATGTGTGAACCTCTAATGTGTAGATTTTTTATGTGATTTTTTTTTTCTCATGACACGTGCCAGGCTACCAGATTGGAAACGCTAACATCCTTTATTCACTCACAGAACAAGTGTAGTGTAGGAAGGTGCAGCATAAACTTCTCCATCCTATTAATATGTCTTAAACCTGACATGGCGAGACAGTGTGATCAACTCTTGCAATTTATCATGAGGCTCATGATATCTGATGTTTTCCTCAGAAGGAGATCCTCAGCCAGTGTAAATTGGCACAGCTTCAGTAAAGTAAATGGAGCTATGAGAACGTATACCAGCTGAGGATCTGTCTCCCATCCCGCCCTCATCCCAGCTCATGGAGTCATGTGATTAAATGAGACTTTCAGATTTAATTATATTATAAGTATCTTTTTAGCACTTGTGGTTGCAGAGAAAAGCTTGAGTGCACCTTAAAGGATCAAAAACTAGAAGGTAAATAAAAAGAATCCAACATTATCATTTCAAGCCAATCTCATGATTTTTTGGGGGGGGGGGGTTGATTTGTGAATGTTGATCACTTCAGATTGGCAATAATGAAGAGAGCACCTCCTTGTGTGAAACAGCAATGCAGTATTCATGTGCATTCCATATGTCATTTCCTTAGGATCAACAACGCTAGAATTAATTACATTGCATTATAACAGGGATTGGCAACCTTTGGCATGCAGACCGTCAGGGAAAGCCGCTGGTGGGCCGGGACCGTTTGTTTACCTGCCGCGTCCGCAGGTTCAGCCGATTGCAGCTCCCACTGGCCGTGGTTCACTGTCCCCTTGGCCCATGCCGCTTCCCACAGCCCCCATTGGCTGGGGACAGCGAAACATGGCCACTGGGAGCTGCGATCGGCCGAACATGCGGACACGGCAGGTAAACAAACTGTCCCAGCCCGCCAGCGGCTTTCCCTGGTGGGTTGCGTGCCAAAGGTTGCTGATCCCTGCATTATAAGGTGCAAATGTTAAACATGATTTGAAGTCTAAAAGAATTATCAATATGTAAATGATTTGACTTAGCAAATGTAATTCTGACTCAAGACATTATTCTCTTACTACTAGAATTTGCTGATAAACTTGAAGCAATTGTTTTGCGGTACCCCCTAATAAAGCAATTGTGTGATAAGCAGTAATTAACTACGTAGAGGAGCAACAAATGCTTTGCTTAGGATAAATAAAGCAAATATCTCTCATTCATGAGAGGCTGGAAACAGAAGAGAGGAATTTTAAGCACCGTGTCTGCAGTAAGAGATGAAATATGCAAAAATCAATATTAATGAGAAGCAGATAGTGGAAATGCTATAAATCTGATCATGCTGTCTGCACTGTCTCCCTGAAACACTGTGACTTATTACAAAAAACCAACAAGGGCTTAGTTCACAGATGGACCATTCTGTTTGTTGCAAACTTGGATGAGGTTGGAGTGGCTCTGCTTGCCAGGGTACAACTTTTCAAACACTCGCACCATATGTGTACTGCTGATTGGATGCTGTTTTCCAACAAAATAGATTACAGAGGCTCCCTTCTGGTGCAAATTGGGCACATTTTCAATTTTATTTTAACTTTTCAGCTTCATGTTTTCAGCCAGAGCTAGTCCTTTAATATTTGGCTTGTGAAGCCGTAACATACCGAGGAAGCAATGAGGGCAAATGGTGAAATGGCACCTCCCCAAAGAGGCCTCTCTTTAATGAACTGTTCTGCTTGAATGAGTGAGTATCTTGAGGGAGAAAAGATGAGGGATAGACAAGTGTGGGGTGATGCAAGAAATATTTATGAAGAGGTTAGAGGCTCTTCAAATTACCCAAGTGCGGGATCCAAATAACATACATTTATGAAATGTAGAGGGAATGAAAATGAAAAGTAGGCAAGTTTGCTCAGTTTAGAAAAGGGTCTCACAGGCATTATTTGCAATGAGTTTATACATGCAGACCAGACATTATCAATCAGTCTGACATTCATTGGAAACTATTTTAAAAGACTAAGCCCAGTTCCTTAATACATTTGAAGATCTGTGGCTCAGGGCCTGATCCAAGGCCTGTTGAAATCTATTCAAAGACTCCTATTGACTTTGATGGGCTTTTGATCAGTCCCCGGGAAGAGCCCTTTGAAGATGCTAGTTCATTCAGGACAGCTGCTGAGACCACGGAAAGGGGCAGGCAAAGCTACCTGGGTCACTTGTGAACTATTACTGATAGTCTATGAAGTAGGGTGACCAGATGTCCCGATTTTATAGGGACAGTCCCGATTTTTGGGTCTCTCTCTCACATAGGCACCTATTACCCCCCACCTCCTGTCCCGATTTTTGACACTTGCTATCTGGTCAGCCTACTATGAAGTGTAGTGTCAACAATGGTGGCTTGTGTATAAAGGGTGTTGGGGGCACTGCCCCAACAAAGTGTAAGTGTGTGTGTGTGTGTGTGTGTGTGTGTGTGTGTGTGTGTGTGTGTTTGTGTGTCTAAATATGAATTGCAAACACAGCACATCTATAACAACCTGCAAACTTATACTCAGCCAGTATTCAGTAACTGGACATCCTTCTCTACCGCCCTTGCGGCACATGCACAGAGTGCGCTGTCAAGGTTTTAGTAGCAGGGTGCTCATCTCTGCTGCCTTTGTGGCACACATACAGACTGCAGTCGAGGTCTGACTGGAAGCAAAGCTGCAGGGATTTTCAATGGGGGTTGCGGGGGTCGGATTCACAGCCAGTGGGGTACTGCAGAAACTCCTTTGTTACTGGCTTGGTGAATCGAATTATAGAATAAACCACCACTTTGGGGGGATTGTCTGCCCTGAGTGTTGCATTCCCAGTGTGGCCCATCCATGTGCCAGGTCACAACCCCAAAGAGCCCTTCCAGATATTTCAGTCAGAAAATGAGTAAAGGGAAATTAAGGTACCAGTCCTGCTCCCGTTTAAATGAATGGCAAAACTCCACTGACTTAACTGTTTAAAGGTTGGGGCCTGAAGAGGAACTCATTTAAAAAAATTACCCGGTAAGATTTTTTTTTAATCTATTACAGACTGGAATCTGTTCCTTTTAAGGCATTTGATTTTCTTTTTTTTAAGTGTGAGAGCAACATCTTAATGTTTCCCATGCTATTCCTGACCTTACCGCTAACTAGCTCTTTAACTTTGGACAATCACTTACAATAACCTACCATACTGAAGTGCCATAGAGCTCAATGAACTAATATCTGTAAAGCCCTTTCAGGTACTTGAACAAAAGGTATTATAATATCTCAAAGTATTATTATTAGCCATCCACAAGCAAGGCCCTTATGCAACCTAGGGCACTGTATTTTATTACCAAGGCTTCAAAACTGGAGCTAGAAAATGTACCCTCTGAAAAGCTGCCCAATGATCTGAAAATGTATCTAGCCATCCAACTTGGACCACTGAACACTGCTTACATCCACTACTGCCTTTGTCAGTATAAGCCATCTTGTGTGTCAAGGAAACCAGACTGAACAACATATGGACTGTTTGATAGCCATACTCTGACTCTGGAGCCAGACCTTCCGCTGGTGTGAATTCCCTGGAGCCAATAGAACTATGCAAATATGTGCCAGTGGAAGATATGGCTCATGGCCTTTAGCTTTGGAAATTTTTTATTAACACAAGATGTTTATGGGAATAGTTGTTTCCTTCAGAACAGTGCATACTTCAGGCATATTACACACACCGTCTAGTGGTGAAATCCTGGCTCCATTAAAGTCAATGGTAAAACCACCATTGATTTCAGTGCAGCCAGGATTTCATCCTAAGAGATTCTCTAAATGTTTGGCGTCTTTTGCAAAATGTAGTCTCTACATTAGCTACTCACTAGTTCTCTGTTCCATCAAACATTTGGTTTGAAAACAAACAAACAATCTTCATGGTTTTCCTGTTCATTTACTTACTGTGCTTAAGTTCTGGGCCACAGCTCTTTGGGACAGCCTGCTTGTAGGGGTTTTGCTACATTAGGCAACTAGCGACATGCATCCAGTCCAGCCTCTCACAGTTACTCAGACAACTGAGAATCATTCAATAATTTTCTGCCATCAGTGACTGTATGTTATCCATGGTATGATCCATTGAAGTCAGTGGAAGTCTTCCCATTTACTTGAGTTGGCCCACCCATGAACTACTTAGTTTTGTAATGCCTTTTAATAGTTCTAATTGTATTGTTACCACCTCTCAGAAAACCATTAGCATTTCCACTGTTGCCTTCTCCTTCCCCCATTTCTCTGGAAATTTTATCCTTATCGTGGGGATGTAACTTTCAGCTTTTCCTTTGAATGCTGCACGAAAGAATTAATTCTAGCTCAGTGCAGTATCATCCTCATTTATCACCAATTTTCCTTTACTTGTTCCACAATAACCCCAAAGATACACTGCCTGGTTGCTTGTTTCTCATGTACTTTATGAGTTTTGATCTTCTTTTGTCTTTATTTCCCTTTGTTCCATCTCCTACCTCAGCAGCTGTGATCAAATATTTATACTTCTTTATTTCTCTGCTGTAGCCCTTTTAATCATTCGCACTCTTCTATGATGTTTTCTATTTCTGTGCTGTTTCTTTCTCAATGTGAAAACAGTCAATCTCGTCTTTTGTTCACACTGTTCTAGCTTTTTATTCCCACTGTGATCCTTTCTGGCCCCCCACAATCTGCAACAATTGGCGCTGCAATCATCCGTCTCAAAATATACTGTATTTCCTTTGTGTCTTTCCCCTTGAATTTCAGTACCTCTGTTAGACTCCTGGGTCTCTTTCTTTTCTGCTGATACAGACATTAAGATCCAGATCATCATAGTGGGCCTTATCCTACTTCATGCCAGTTGATATTATCGCATCATTGCATAATGGAGCTGATCAATTATTCAGGAAACTTTCAGGAGAGCGGGGCTGTTTAAAATTGGGGCAGGAGTCCTCCAAAAAACCAAAGTAGGTGATACAGAAAATGGTGTCAGTGATTCAGACATTGTCCCTATTCATCAGTGCTAACCCCATTCCCAAAAATACTGCTAATGGACATTTTGTTGGTAGAGGTGCCATCTTGCGGGTGAAACATAACAGAAGTCTCATGCACTTGTGGTCATCAAAGGTCTCCTAGGGCTTTTAAATAAGGGTAAAAGTTCTCCAGTATCCTTTAAAATTCCAAATCAGGTAATTACATTCTTTCCCCCTAACTTTCCCATGTCCTCCTGATTGGCTAAATTATTTCTCCCTACTTTTCCTAAAAGTCCTGCATGTGGAATTTGTGTTGGTGCAGATTAGCAGTTACCTTCCTTACTGGGAAAAATGCCTCAGAGAGTGAGAGGGTTGGGAATTTTCTGTTAAAATGATTTTTTCAATGAAAAATGTTCATTAAAAATACTAAAAAAAAAACCCAGCTAGGAGTCCTTGTGGTACCTTACAGACTAACAAATTTATTTGGGCATAAGCTTTCATGAGCCCATGAAAGCTTATGCCCAAATACATTTATTAGTCTCTAAGGTGCCCACAAGGACTCCTCATTGTTTTTGCTGATACAGATTAACACAGCTACCACTCTGAAACATGTCACATTAAAAATACTGTTTTTTCTACCAGCTTCTAGAGATCTGATTTTTTTTTAAACTGAAGTTTCAGTGAAAAGTGTGTGAAAAAATGTTTTGAAAAGCATTCACTAACTTTTTTTTCTGCATTTTTCCAGCAGTTGTAGTGCTGATGCCTGAAAAAAAAAATAGCAGGAGTGAGTCAGCAGAGAGGCCGTGCTCTGAGAGGACTAATGGTGAGGCAGGGAAGGGCAGAATAAAACTAAGTGAGAGAATATGAGAGAGAAGGAATATAAGGGCCAAGTATGGTCAACCGGCAAGTGCCACAGAAGAAAAATGAAGAAATGGAGGGGAGAGTCTATACAATAATTAGAAATTAGAGAAAGGTGGAAAGAATAGAAGAAAACATACTATTAATGTTCATATGAATAAGCGAAAAGGCTGGGGTGCAAGGTGCTAGGAAGGGTGAGGTGATGGCACTGACAAGCAGATGGTCCTGTTGTCATCAGACAGGTTATACTGTTACTAGTACAGATGTTAGCTGAGGACTTGGAACATTAACAGGTTTGGAATCAAAGGCTCTTAAGATCTTAAGCAGGTGTAAATGGGCAGCACTCTATTGACATCAGTAGGGAGCCACCAATTTGCACCAGCTGAGGATCTGGTCCAAAGTATTTAATTCACACCCACTGATTTCTCTCTAACTACACAGAGTCTCTTCTGTGCATATGGGGCTGAATTCCTCCATAGTCTAGCTTCACTTGATGGACCAGAGATAAAGTTGGCCTACAATCTTTGAAGCATTGTGGGCCTAAACCCACTCTAGTAGGATTGGGATCAGGCCCTTTGAGGGTATTCTGGGTAAAAGTGCTCTACTGGCAGGTCAGTGTCAATCAAATAAAAAGTGAAAGTGAAAAGCTTAGCAACAATCATGATTGTTCCAGGTGCCGGGAGGCTGTAACACTACTTTCTTCAAGATGCAAATCTGGTCTCTTAACATATTTTGCTAAATACCCATGATGATGGCATATGAGATTCCCAGGTTTGTAAGTACATTACATTTATGAGGCAGATCAAGAAACAAGGAATTAGGCAGCCCAATACTAGAGGATCAGTGGGCAAAGGACATTGAATGTGGACAGTCACACGTTAGTCTACAGCAATGAACTTTTTGCCGCACACTAGCTCAAAAAAGAATTATTGCTTCTCCTGGCAATGTCACTGTAACCTGCCAAAAGCAATAGAAAGTTGGGCTGAATTGTTAGGAGGACAAGAGCACAAATCAAAGGAAACAATATTGTTACTGTAAAAGATCCTGAGGAGAGCTACACAAGAGTGCTATATACAATACCAGTCAGCAGACTTTTAAAAAAGGGAAATATCCTTTGAGGATACAATGGAGATGAAAAATCACTGGGACAGTTCAGTATCTCAAACTCAGAGCTTAGAATTATGAGGCAGAGCTGGAAAAATTGAGTAGCTTCACTTTCCCAGCAGGGAGGCTGCAGGCATGTGAATTAGAAATTGATTTTTTTTTGGCTGCCCCTCCCCCAAATCTTTTTTAAACGTTAATGTATTAAGGCATAACCCTATTGCAAGGCTACAGAATCCATTTTAAAAAACAATTAAAGCAACTCAAAAAAGCCATGGGCATAAAGCACCAGATCAGTGTCTTGAAAATTAGAAGGTTATTAGGATAAAGGATTAACCCCCAAATTGGCTTTAAAGTTTAAAATACCTGCAGTAAATTAGAGGTGTGCCTAAATTATAGAGGCCAGCTATAACTGTTCCAGAAAACTTCTTCTTCCAACAGGCAAAGAACACGAGATGGGGAATAGATAGAAAATAGTCAACAAAAGGTTATGGCCTAAAGCTGAGATTTTGAAAGAGACCTAAGGGAGTTAAACACTCAACTCCCATTGAATTTCGGTGGTTAAAAAGTTAACATAGCAGTATCTTGGTTCTGAAAGGGGAAACTGAAATAAAGAAAACCAAGATGCATACGAGAGGAGCTGAGTTTCTGACCACAGGGCAAAGAAAAAGAAAGCAAGAAACCAGTAATCAGATAAAGGGAGACAAACTAATAGAGATGAATGGTTTCTTTTCCTTATAAAGTTTCTTACGCTGGCACTGTAATTAACATGGGCAAGAAAATATTTTAAGTCCAAAATCTGCATGACTTGCAAATTAGTATCAGTGTAGCCCCGATTCAGCATGGGATGTGCTCAATTTACAGCATTTGCACACATCAATTCCTATTCAGCAAAGAATTTAAGCATCTGTCTAACTTGATTTATGTGTGTGGTTTTCCTCTGCCTGTTTTGGTTCTGTGATAATAAAAAAATCAGTGTCGGGTGTTCATGAACATAGTAAATATACCGGGTAAATAAATCACTTAAGGGGAAATCATGACGTCAGTGGGAGTTTTGCCATTGACTTCAATGGGGCCAGGATTTCACTCTCTGTGGCTCATTTCCCCATCTGTACACCGCAGATAATAATCCTTCTTTTCTCCCACCAGTTGTCTGTGTTGTCTATTTAGATTCTAAGCTGGGACTGGGACTGTCTCGTATGTGTCTGGACCATGCATAGCACAATGGTGCCTTTAGATGAAGTGGGTTTTAGCCCACAAAACCGAAGGTGCCACAAGTACTCCTCATTCTTTTTGCTGATACAGATTAACACGGCTACCACTCTGAAATTAGATACTACTGTAATACAAATAAATAACAATATAAAATGCTGTGCTGAATAAATACATACTGGGAATGACGTTTAGTTCTAAACTATTGACCTGTGTGTTAAGACCTGGGGTTTCGCAGCCCACCAGCTGATTACCCTGACGGGCTGCGGGCAGGTTGCCCACCACTGCTCTAAATGGCTCCATCTTTTGTGTTTTAAGAGGAAGTCTCCTGCAATGAGTAGCTGAAGGACTGGAGGCTGCTCCGAGAGACATTGTCTTCACTGCCCCATCTGCTACACCAAAAGCTAAGTCCAAGGAACTTTTACTACCTTGGACTGCCAGAATGATGGCTTTTGGAGGGTGCGTGCATTGTAAAAGAAAGAGAGGAATCGTTAGCTCATCACATAACCATTAACTAGTTGGTGAACTGGGCAGATGGAACCAAAAAAAGGTAGCAGCTGCTTCATGACCAGAGTATGTCTCTCCATGACAAAGGCTAGCCAGATTACAGGAGAACTGAAAGTAGACATTTTTGACCCAGTAATACATGCGTTCACCTTTAAACGTTAGTAGGCTGAATTCTTATTGTTTGGATGGCAATTCATGTTACTTTCTGCCATCCCAGCATCTGACTTTGCAGCCATTCTGCTGTAGCTCCCACCTGTTTTCAAACATTGGCAGATATCATCAGTGGATCCCAAACAATGCATTCTGCTATGATGCTGGCAGACCAGGTGCCAGTTCACGACGAAACCCCAGGTCAATTCGCTTGTGTATTAGTGATCTTTCTGAGTCACAGAGAGCTAACTGAGATCTCAAAGAGAAGGGACAATACATGATAAATAATCTTTAGATACTACTTTTTGTAACTAGGTTTTCTGCCATATAAAGAAAAAATCCTCCTTTAGCTCATTTTCAGTATTGAGTTTTTAGTATAATCCACTGTTATCTGGCTTCTTTCCTCTATTCTGGTTGGCCTTGTCCTTTCTGTAAATTAAGGCTGTGTCTACAGTCTGTTTAAGAAAGTTCAGTGAGGGTGGCTACTGTTTCCAAACGTGGCCTCAGTTTTGCATGCCCAACATGGGACATGTTGGCCTGATTGTCACAGGTGCTGCACTCCCACTTGAAGCACCCAGGTTAATAGGCTTCAGGGTGCTCAGCAGCACCTCCAGCAACCAGACCCCAAGGGATCATCGGTCGGGCACCCAACGTCAGGAAGCATGTTTGGAAATTTTGATTTCCTTTTGAATACATATCACCAACGTGCATCCATTATGAACGGAGGTGTTTGCTCCTAGATAGCCGAGCCAGGTAACACAAAAGAGCAGTTAAGAAGAGCTTGAGAGCCTGGGGATTTTCAGTTTGTGACAAACCCTGGGTTAACATGGGGTGGTAGTAATGAGGATTGCATTAAAGGGTTACAGAGCTGTCATAAGAAGGAGTACGGAAAAGAGGTAGGATTAGGGAATCTGAGAAAAAGGTATGTTACAGGCTGTTAGGGCTAGATCCACAAATATACCTAGGCACCTCACTGCCCATTTAAGCACCTAAGACCATGATTTAGGTGCCACTGACATTCTCAATCTCTCTCTCAGATGCCATCTAACCCCCTAGGCACCTAAGCCCCACAGTTAACAAGCTGCTTGTAGCTGAAGCCAAAGTTGCAGTGGGCCTGAAGCAGGATTCTCAGATGAGGGGTTCCCCCACGTATCCTTCCACTGGGACTTGATCCCATAGGCATACCCAGATCACATCTAAGACCTGATACCTGTCACAAAAGGCATTCAGGGGTGAGTAGGGTGGGAATTTTTTGAAGAGTAGGAGACCTGGGTTCAAATCCCTGTATTTCCTGACATGAAGCAGGGACTTGAACTCAGGTCGCTCCCATTACAGGGGAGTGCCCTCACCACCAGACTTTTGAGTACTCACATTTCTCCTGTTGAAGCTGTTCCACTTTGTATAAATTATTACATAGTCATTTGGCTGGAGCGAGAGAGACTCTATATCCCAGTGGTTAGGGCAGTCATCTAGGCTGCGGGGGAGTCAGGTTCAAGTCCCTGCCCTAACTGCTGGGCTATTGACTATAATGGGGTGGGTTTCTCTCTCTGGTTTAATATGAGAACGGTCTGAGGTTTTGTCTGCTAGGGCACAAGCTGACTCACTTAGCCATCTAACACCAGGAGACAGTTCATGCCTGAGAATCCTGAGCAGAGATTGGTGCCTAGAAGCCCACAGATCAATGGGAGTTAGGTACATAAGTACTTTTGTGGACCAGGGCCCTAAAGCCTCCCTGCATTTCATTCCTGGCTAGTTTAGGCAGCTCCCCATCCCTCAGTTTGTTGGCTTCTGAGAGTCCATGTAGGCACCCAGAGCTTCCCATGTGTTGTATGGGAGCTGGGACACCTAAGTCTGGGCTATGGATTCCACTAGATGGCAAGGCATTTAGGGGTTAGCCATTGCAATGTCTGAATATTTTTGTGGGATTTGCCCGCAGTGCCTCAACTGCATAGAATGTTTCAGTTGCTGGTGAATGGAATGCACAGTATAGCTCAGGACTGGACCCCAAGGAAGGAGAAGGAATTGAGAGAAGAACTGTTGTGCTGTGGAATACAGACCATGACACGACGGAGGTGTGAATTGCAGCATGCACCAACGTGCTGCACTCTAACTCCCCCATTTGGATGTTGCAGGTGCAAACTTAGAGGACCTTTGTTTGCATTAACATAGTCCTCCCAAGCACTTCAGTGCACACAGCTGTTCACACCCCAATGGGCCAAACTGCAGGGCAGTGTAGACATAGCCCTAAATAAAGCTGCTGGACGAAATAACAGGAGTTTCAGCACAGAAAAGCTGCAGTTCAAGATCAATGAAATAAAACCATATGAGATTCCTTAAAGATATGGGCATACAGACAAAAAGAGGTTCTGCTAGTGGTAGAATCAGAAATAGAGTAGAGTGACTATTCTCCTGCAAATCCTTGTACCACAAGCTAAGATGTGTAAGGCAGAGGTAAAAACAGAGACTGCACTTGGCTTTTCTTTTGGAGGAGGGGAATTTGGGGGGAAAGGAGAGAATTCCTCTTATATTACCCTGTGCCAGAAGGTCCCCCATTTTCTCCATTTTATATCCTCTGCCATCATGGCATTTTCCTTTTGGCAGAAAAGGACTAGCCTTCATTGGGAAAACATCAAATTTAGGTTGCTGTTGAGTCACTTAATGCATTACCTATGGCCAGGAGGCTTTTACGCCCTTGAAAACAAGAGGCAGACTGACCATACAATAATGAAGGGCGTTCAACATGGGCATCAGCTCAAGGATTCTACAGGGACATGAAACATGTACACATGAAAACAAAGGGAGAGAGTCAAAGGAACTTTGAAACCAAATGTTTGAAAAGGATCATGATCAACTAGAGACATCAGAGTGAAAAATGAAACCGTCAAGGAGATAATGAGGCATAAATGGCTGTCACCGAATAAGAGGCTCCAATGGGTAGATCAAATTCTCATGACAGAAAAATGAAAAACAGCCACAAGAAGTGATGAAGTGAGAGCTGGATTGTCAAAGAGGACCAGGATATTCAGGAGAGAACTAGACAAGCTTTGAAGCAGAGGATAAAATCAAGGTTGCAAGGGGAGGGGAGAGTGGGAAGGAGATATGCATTGTGTAGCCTATCTAAGTAGTGTGTGAGTATTTGTTGATGCTGTAACACAAGTAAAGGACCAGCAGGCCTAAGGCCTGTAAAACAGCTTAGCACACTGTGACAGACCCAGGCCAGTGCGGTACAGGAGTCTGGTAGAGGGCAAGTATACTGGTCACTGGGTGAGTAGTTTTCTGTTCCCTGAGTGACCAGAGCAGGGGCTGCACTAGAGTAATCAGGAACCTGCTAGAACCAGTTAAGGCAGACAGGCTGATTAGATCACCTGCAGCCAATCAAGGCAGGCTAATCAGGGCACCTGGGTTTAAAAAGGAGCTCACTCCAGTCAGGTGAGGAGGAGCCAGAGAAGAGGAAGGGTGTGTGAGGAGCTGGGAGCAAGAGGCGGAAGGAGCTGAGAGTGAGAGGTTGTGCTGCTGGAGGACTAAGGAGTACAAGCGTTATCAGACACCAGGAGGAAGGCCCTGTGGTGAGGATAAAGAAGGTGTTTGGAGGAGGCCATGGGGAAGTAGCCCAGGGAGTTGTAGCTGTCATGCAGCTGTTACAGGAGGCACTATAGACAGCTGCAATCCACAGGGCCCAGGGCTGGAACCCGGAGTAGAGGGCGGGCCCGGGTTCCCCCCAAACCTCCCAACTCCTGATCAGAGACAGGAGGAGTTGACCCAGACTGTGGGGAAGATCACTGAGGTGAGCAAATCTGCCAAATAAGCGCAGGATCCACCAAGGTAGAGGAGGAACTTTGTCACAATACCTAATCAAGGCCTAGCTTGACAAAAGTGGGGGGGGGGCAGAGAAATGACCTTAAATCACAAGATTAAGGATTGTGATGAACAAGTGTAAGAAGTCACATGTCTGGTATGGGGCAAGCAGCCACAAACTCAGGTTACTGATATTTTAGCATAGTTTTAAGGAATATGTATAATTGAAAGTCTCAAGTATTAAACTGCACTAATGCTATAGCAAGCAAGTGATGTAAATGCTAATGAATATAAAGTAAATGGTTGATTAACCTATAGAAATTGGGGATCCCAAAATAAGATGTACAGATAAGGAAAAAGGGCTGAAACCCTTATTGTCTAAGCTCAGTGTAACTCACTATAAAAGCTATTACTGGGCTATGTGCCATGGGGAACACCAGGAGATCACCTACTGATACCTGAGGCATCACTGTGTCTACTGCAGAACTTGCTGCAAGGGATGATGTGAGTCATGCAAATGCTGGACATTCTGTATTATCTTTCTCTCTGTGGCAGAGCTCTGACCTTGCCTCCCCCCGTGGGTCCTGCGCTTCTAGGCGGTTTATGCTTAGCCTCAGTGACTCACTGTGACCCTCCACGTAGCCCTTCTCTCTCTAGGGCCAGGGTTACAGTCTACTGAGCCCTTTTCATCATAGGCTGCAAGGAGGTTGGTGACAGAACTCCCACAGTCTCTGTTGTCCCTGGGGGTTTATTTCAGAACAGTTTAGCCTCCTGTCCTGACAGGGGCCTGACTTCCCCTCACAGGAAATGCTCCTGTAGGTGGGTTGGGGGGAACCCGGGCCCGCCCTCTACTCCGGGTTCCAGACCAGGGACCCTAATGGTAGTAGCTGATGGCAGCAAACCTTTCACTGCCAGAGTTGCTACATTTCCCTGGGCCACTTCCCCACAACTCTCCTGCTTCTCCCTTCTTCACCCTTACCTTAGGGCTCCCTTACTGATGGTTTGAGGGTGTCTTCATTAACCAGCCCTTCAGCCACACTTCCTCTCCCCTGGCTCTCCTCTGCCTGACTGGAGTGAGCCCTTTTAATAGTATCAGCGGGACCTTAATTAGAGTCACATTAGCTTAATGGCCTCACCTGACTCTAATTAACCTGCAAAGAGTCAGGTGTTCTCATTAGCCTGGAGCAGCCCCTGCTCTGGTCAGTCAGGGAACAGAAAACTGTTAATCCAGTGGCCAGTATATCTGCCTTCTGCTATTCTGCTGTACCCAACTGGCCTGGGTCTATCACATCTCCTTTGCTCTATTGCAGTGTGCATGATCTTTTTTTATTTTGACAATAAATTTGCAAATAACGGTAAAAGTATTGAACTGTTTCCCGTGTATATTTCAGGGTCTTCGTTCTAATGACAAGCTCACTCCTGTAGCTTATCTGGGGGGGCTGAACCTTCTCAGACCACTGTATACTAAACTAGCATTAACTTTACTATTACAGATTAGGCTACAATCGAAGGGCAAAGAAAAACGGTACAATGATTGCCATCAACAGCGCCCAAAGGGAGCTGAAGTCAGGTTGCTGTTGCTGGAAGAGGGTGCCACTGAAAGGTGGGACCAGGTCCTCAGCAGTGTGTGTCAATGGAGCAATGCCGTTTTATGCTGGCTGAGGATCTGGGCTGGTCTTTAAGGAGAGAGTAAAAGAGAATAATAGAGGTATCATGAGGTTAAGAATAATAATAAAATGGAACATCCTGATAATAGTAATTTTGAAGGATAAAAACATAGATAAAAGGATGTACAGTCCTTACAGTTAGCACCCCCATGCCTCTCCTATTCTCACATGCTTTTTGAAGTAGACATGAGAGGCACGCTTGGAGCCATTAAAGATTTTATAGCTGAGGTACAATAAACTGCTGGAGTTTACAGGGACATATCCCGCCATCATTCTGTAATGAGACATTTTTACAAGTGTTGATTTTCTGTCTGCTAATTTCATCCAGGTGCAATTAAAAACAGTGAGAGAGAGAGAGGAAGGGGAAAATGTTATTGGGTTTTATGTTGCATGGGGACCAAAACATCCTAGCATTGAACTGAGGATGTCTTGGGTTGTTGTTGTTTTTTTTATATATATATATATAAATGATATCAACTCAGTCTAAGTTTACAGAATTTCTGCTCCTTGGTACTGTCAGTTATAGTTGGCCTCATTAGAATGCTCACAGTACATGGCTGTTAATACTAATTCCATAATGACGGTAGAGCACTGAAGTAAAATTTAACAGTTCCTCAGTTAATCATTAAAATTAGCCTATCTCAGTGGATAGTGGATCTTCTGAAGTTACAGTGCAATGTAATTTCACATCATAAATGAGATGATGAAAGAGGGGTTTTAATGTAGTATCACACCACAGAGGGCGGTAATGCTGCCTCCATCCTTCTTCAGAAAAGTCTGAGAGGGCTGAGCAAACTGAATACTTTATGTAATCAATCGCTGGGAGACGTCTATTTGGATACGTCCACTGTAGATCAAGGGGTCAAAGATGGTTAAGCAAACAAAGATAGATGGAGCATGAAAAGCTAACAAGTACATTGTATTTTCTGGTCCACTTTTACAAATGTTAGAAGGGGGTAAAAATCCACAGTATTCATCAAATTGATTTGCAGTATGATTAACCCCAGAAGGCATGAAAACTCAGATCTTTTCTACGGCTTGAGTCAGGTTTTCTGAATTTTTTTTTCAGCTGCATGCCATTGCTGGCAAGACAAAATAATATGGCATGACCCAGAGATTGAAATGACAGGCCTCAGAACCTGGGGGGACATTTTAAATGGCTCAGCAAAGGGATAGCTTTATTATCAGGTTAACGAGGAGTTCCTGCTGATCAGTGCTTTTCACTGGAAAGAGACAGGGGGAAAATAAGTATTTTATCATTGAAAAGACAGTGCTGACAACAATAAAGGATGAAAATTTTGTTCTTCCTTCCAAGCTCATGACTGGTGGGAAATCATTATTGCAAATACTTCAGAAATAATCACCATCTTCTCTTCTTAAATGATATTCTTCTAAATCTGAGGATTGGATTCCTTGGTGATTGATTCAGAATGTCAATACCTTTCTAGAAATAACCACTGATCCAATTAGTAGTTTAACTTTTGGCTTCGGTGCTTTTTTTATAAGGAATGGAAGTATTTTGGTTTCATAATAATACTTCGTATTTCCTGTTTTGGCCACCTAACTCTGTTATTGCTCTGCCTGGGGAAGAGCTTTTCTTTTCAAAAACTCAAGGTGATTACTCCTGTAGGCTGTAATGACCACCAGTGACGAGCCCTGCAGTGCCTAGTCTCTGGGATGGTTTCTTTATAAATGCTTACGGATTGTAAATTGGCTTGAATTCAGTTTGGTTTACCCTAGCTGGGTATCTGAGCCTTTCCTTTGTTTTTCAGTTTACAAAATGCGCTGGCTGTACCCTCTAATTTATATGAGACAATCATAACTTCTACCTATGTTAAAATATAACTAGCTTACCCAATGTCAAAAGTGAAAAAGAGCTAAAAACCTCAGTCCCTTCTCAAGCCACCCTTTCAAGCATGTCAGCACCTTAGAGAAAAGCTGAGGTTTAGTCTACACTACAATGTTTTGCTGGCATAGCTATCTTCTCTAGGCGGACATTGGTACGCTGGCAAAATCCCTGGTAGAGATGCAACTGTGCCGACAGAAGAGTGCTTCTGTCAGCACATCTAATGTCATTCAGGCAGATACTTATGCTGCGTCTCCACTATGGGGCTCAGCCAGCATCACTATACCAGTATAGATGTGCCCATCCCTTTTCATACATCAGTCTGAAAGCCCCACACAAAAGAGATAAATAGCAATATCCACACTTTAAAGATAGGGAATGTGAGGCACAGAGAAGCCAGTCTAATTCTAATTCTGCTCCTCTATACATTGGACCACACGGCCTCTCAGCATGCATATGCCTTGCAATGGACTCTGAAGATCAACCAGCCTGACTCTGTCAGACTAACAGGAGAAGCAAGTTGCAGTCAAGGGCCTTTCATCAAGAATACCTTCTCTCTGGTCCCCAGATGTAACAATCCATGCAAAATATCAGACTGGGCATCGCAAGTGATCTCAAGTATTAGGATGGAGCACCGTGAGAAAGTAAGGACCTAAATTATATAGGCCATCACCTTGAATTGCACTCAGAAGCTAAATGAATGGTAGAGCAGTCTATGGTGCATGGTGCTACATGCTCCAGCCATAAAACAATGCACTAAAACAGCTGGCAGCAGAATTCTGCATTCACTGACATTTTGTATGTTATTTTAAGAGTAGCCTCATACAGAGGGCATTACACTTAAACAGTCTGGAGTGAGCTCATATAGTGCCCATCAGCTGAGAATCAACTATCACTCTGGAAATATTTATTAAGCAACCCTTACAAAACACTTGTCATGTTTTACTTATGTCATAGGTTTCTCCCCCACTTGGAGCTTTTGGGTTCACAAGATGGGGACCTGCATGGACTCCCCTAAACTAAAATCCTAGTTTAGATCTGATACGCTGCCACCAGTCAGTTTTCTAAGTGTCTGACACACTGCCTGTTCCCCCAACTTTCCCTGGGGAACACAGATTCAATCTCCCTGACTCTCTACACACAGGGAAGCAGCCCACTTCCCCCCTCCCTCTCTCCTAGCCACTCTGGAGAGATACACACCGATTCAACTCTGTGAATCAACCTCAGGAGGAACTCACTCTTCCCCCCTCCCCTTCTCTTGAATCTCCACAAGAGAAGGAATTAACCAAGTCCAAAGAAAAGAAAAGAATTTAATAAAAAGAACAAAAAAAGAAAGTACACTATCTCTGTCATACCAGGATGGAACAATACACAGAGTCTAAATTATAAACCTGGAGAGAACTCCCCCTCCCCCTTTCTTTCTCAGTAAAAGCAAAGTACAGCAATAGAAATAAAGAAATTACTTCAGCAAAACACACAACTGCCAATGCAGAAATAAAAGAAAAAAAAATACTAGTTCGCCGTTCTAATACTCACTAGACTGAATAGAAGAACAATACTGCAGAAACCTGGAAGGACTTGATTAAGATGTCTGGACTCCCTTAACTCCCAAGAGAGACTCAACTCAAAACAAAGAACACAGAAAAAAAAACTTCCCTCCACAGAGATTTGAAATTATCTTGTCCCTGATTGGTCCTCTGGTCAGGTGTTCCTCAGGTACTGCTTTTTAACCCTTTGCAGGTAAAAGAGACCTTAACCCTTAACTAACTGTTTATGACAACTTATTAAACCTGGTTCTTATCTGTGGTCATTTGGTGTTTGCTGACCTGTGGAAGAGGACTCCATAGGATGTGCCCTTTAGACCGATGCTCCCTAATGGGGTAGATTCCATATTCCCTCCCTTTAATATCTCGGGCTAAGGCCTTGTTTATACTACCACGGTGAATAGCGCAGTGAATAATGTAACTTAGCTTAGTTTGACTTACCATGGTGTCTACACCATGCTGTGTTAACGGGCGATGCTCTCCCACTGACTTATTATACTTTTCTTAGGGAGCTGGAATACGGGAGAGAGCTCTGCCATTGACTTAGTGGATCTTCACTAGACCCGCTAAATTGACACCCGCTGCATCGAGCACAGCAGTGCCGATCTACCGGTAAGTGTAGACATGGCCTATGACTCAAATGGACTAATTAAAAAACAGATGTAGCAAAAATAGAGAGATCAGATTAAAAGAAAAGAAATAGTCACCACAGAGCAACTACTTTGACTCTCTGACAAAGCTCATCTAAACAGGATCACCTCAGGTGGTGTGACTAGTGGCGAGCACAAGTTTTTGGCTAAAACTTCTTTGGCAGTTAAAAAAAATACAAACATTTACATGGTTTGTTTCAACATTTCTGAAACAACGTCTCAGTTTTTATGGTTCAAAACAATTTTTCATTTTGAAAGTTCCTTTAAAATTTTTTTTTTAAATCTAAAACCTTTAAAACTGGTCAAAATTGAAGTGGAATGTTTCATCTAACCCCAAATAAATTTTTTTCACTATTTTCAATTAACTGAAAATTCAGAAAAAGAATATTTCTGGGATTACCCAAAACAATTGTAGTTGTTTTTTTAAGATTTTTTTTGGAATTGCCAGCAAACCAAAAAATCCATTTTTGGCCCAGCTCCAGTAGTGAGATTGAATAAAACAATACCATTGGCATCTCTCCATGAACACTTCCTGTACAGCAAGCTGGGATATAAATTTACAGTTTTCCAGCATACAGCACACTATGTGTCCATGTAGACCCTACTGATGCACACTAGAAGTTCCCTACTGCACCTTGACCAACTGCTGATTCAAATGGAAGATCTTGCTGTCCCTTTTCCACTCTCATCCTTTTTGGCCTCCCAGCCTTTCAGAGTAAAATCTTCATGGTTTTAGGAAGAGATAACCCATGCCTGCCAATAGTGGGAGAGAGGGGAAGAGAGAGCAGAGTGAGGACACCCAGCTTCAGATGTGTTACTGAGCATGCTGAGTCCGTGTGAACATGCTCAGTAGAAGCCAAGCACCAAATCTGAGGGGGCACGTGATCCTGTATTCCCTCCCCTCCCACGGTGCATCGCCTCTGGTTTTAGGTCTCTCAAGTGTTATTCATGGCCTGGGTATATCTCTGATTTCTTTGTGCCTGGCTTATTATCAGGCCAAACACCCTTCCCCTCAGGGCTTGTTTGCAAGTTCACTCAAGATTGTATTCAGTGCTGCATCTAAGCAGGGCTTTTCTGTACTGGAGATTTCAGCCATCAGCTGCACTAGTTCAAACCCTGGCTGTGAAAGTTGTGATTTGCACTGGGGGAATTTACAGCTGTTTCAAGCATGGACTGGCCCAACTGGTGCAAATAGCAGCTTTGCCTATATCTACACAAGAGGTTTGCACTGGTGCAGCTACACCAGTTGCTGGTCACAGACTACTGAAATGAATGCTAATCCCTAGTATAGACAACACCTTAGTTCTTGTTTGTTACACCTTTGTTTGTTATCACCTTAAATCATCCTTTGAGGGAATTTCCAGGCAAATAGGGACTTTTAACCCACATTTGCAACCCTCCCTCTACCATATCCCAGTGACTGTGTGTTGTTGAGTCTTTGCGGAGGCTACTCACTTTCTTGTCCCTGGAAAAAAAAAGTGTTAAAGTAGCAGATAGCTCATTGTCTGCTTTGCCGCTGATTCGGGCCCTACGCCTAAGAGGGCCCCGCACCCAGCCAGAGCGCTGCAAGCCTCACAATCCTGACCGGAGCACGGCAAGCCCCGCGGCCCTGCTTCCCCGGCCGAAGTATGGCAATCCGAAGTGCTGCCGAAGACTTGGAGCGCTGCCTGGTGAGTACAAGCCCCACAAATTGGGCCCCGCACTTGCTAAAGCTGGCCCTGCTCTGATTCTTAGCCTTCCCTCGTAACATCAGTTCTGCTCTATATCAAATGAGTTACTGACAGATTGAAACCAGTCTACCACAACAGCCCAGTAAGGCAGATATTATCCCTAACTTACCGGTGGTGGCTAAACTGAGAGACGGGGTAGTGTGATTTGACCACGACTATGTAGTGAGTCAGTGGAAGCAGGCAAAGGAATTGAGAAGTTCTCTAACATTATTCCAGTGGTTATTTTCAAGGAAACCTGGAGCAAGTGTTGAAAACTGTGACCAGCTGTTGGTTAATTGATGATGCTCATCTGAAAGTCAGGATGGTGCTGGACAAACAATATTTTTTTTTTAAATGTAAAAAGCTTAAATCAGTATGAAGGTTGTGAAATGACAATGGAACAGAGGGTTTAGTAAAAGGCACATTGGGAATAAGATCAGAACTGACATGTCAGCTGTGTGGCCTTCTTTAGGCAGTGAGGGCAAATATATAGCGATGGCTAGAGACAGATAGAATAAAGTTAGTTAACTTTATCCTTCCTAATGAATGTTCTGAGGACAAATATTCTGTTCACACAAACCTTTCCAGAAGTGTGGTTAATTTGTTAAGCCCAAGTGGACACATTAAGTGAGCCCCTTTATCTTCATTAAAACTGATGAGGATAAAATTGCAAAAAATCTAGTATGATTATTCTGGCCTGATTCCTACAGTGTGTAAGCCTTCAAAGCATTAAAGAGCATGAATGGCTGTTGCGTGGTCATGTTATGCTTTGGCCTCTCTGCACTAACTAACCTGAGCCATCTTCACCTCTGCTTCAGGAAATTTAAAAATAACAGCATTCCATTAGCAGCAGCAAAAGAGCGAAAAACGCCCTCATTTAAGGGGAAATTAGAGAAATTTGTTTTCTGTTGTCAGAGAGAATGTCACAAACCCTGCAATCAGAGTGCAAACTAGCTCTTTAACCTTTGCCAAACATTACTTCCTGTCCCTCATTTGTAAGATTAAAATATCTAGTTAATTTGTGAAGCATTTTTTCTAGGAACATTTACAAGAATTTTAATTAACATTGTCTTCATTGGAAAGTGGTATGGCTTTGTCATTTCCTGATAGCCTACAGTGCATGCCTCTCTGTGTCTGTGACTTTGCTCCTTACGCTCCTGCAGACAGCATTCGGAGAAGGGTTGTTATTTAAGTCACCAGTCCATATTAGGCTAAACAAAAGTTAAAGGGTATGCAAAATGCATGAAGACAACCTATTCCAGCCCAGATCAGGTCAACAGGAGAGAGGCACCAGAATACAATTAAGAATATGGACTTCCTTCTCCATTCTGAGGCTGCATAGGTAAAATTTTGCTGCTGCTGCTTCTAAAGGAGAGAAGAGAGCTTACGCTCCTAACAGTCTTTCACACTCTTCATACTGCCAAGGGCACGTGGCCTTGTCTACACTAGATATGTTGTACTTAAATCAATGTAAAATCCATCTAATTAAGTCAGTGCAAACTGCAAATGCAGACATACAAAACGGGTTAAATAGGTTTAAATGTGTCTACACTCGGGGGTTGCACTGGTTTAATTAGACTGATTTTTAAACCTGTTTCACTAAACTCAGTGTTTCTAGTTTAGACAAGACTGGCGCAGACATCTGTCCACTGTATGGCCCATTTTAAATCAAAACCTGCAAGAATTAAGGACATACATTAAGGCTGAAGTGAAAAGAATCAAAGAACCCTTTACATAGCATAGGGGCTACATCCTAACATAACAACACTGAGTTCAGTGGAGCCACTCTGATGTACACCAGCTGAGGATCCAGTCTAGTGTATCCCAAAGTGCTTCAGGTAGAAGTACCTTGGGTAGTACTCCCTTCTCTTCATGTGTCATTATATAATGCCTGCATCTGTAATTTTCACTCCATGCATCTGGAGAAGTGGGGTTTTTACCCATGAAAGCTTATGCCCAAATAAATCTGTTAGTCTTTAAGATGCCACTAGACACCTTGTTGTTCAGGTAGAACAATGAGTTCATAGGTGAATGTTGGGGGAGAGGAAGGGTTCGCCTTCCTCTGCAGCAGGGGGCACAGGTCACTTGCAGGTTTAAACTAGTGTAAATGGTGAATTCTCTATAACTTTGCATCTTTAAATCATGATTTGAGAATTTTAGTAACTCAGCCAGAAGTTAGGGGTCTATTACAAGAGTGGGTAGGTGAGGTTCCATGGTCTGCAATGTGCAGGAGGTCAGACTAGAGATGAGCACAAAGGTCCCTTCTGACTTTAAAGTCTATGAGTCCTGCTCTGTGTAAGCAGCCCACACAGACCCTCAGGCATCAGAATCCATTTTTTTGAAATGTGAGTGTTGGCTAAGGTGCCATTTCCCCTCCTCCCCAGCCTGCTGTAAAAGTGATAAAGGCACTGTAGTTTTCACCTGGACAAATTCAAGGGAACATTATTTAACATCTCATCTGGAAGACAACACTGCTAATAATGCAACACAATTCCCACCTCCCCTGCCCTTCAGTACTAGCAATGAGCTACATGCGGTGATGACCTTCAATTCTTGAGCTGATGCCCCAGAAGACACTCTGGTAAGCACAAGGGCTGCTGTTGTTTGTGGCTCTTGGATATACATGTAAGGATGAGAGGCTTCTTATGCCTCTTTCTTTATGTCCCAGTTGAGGTGCTGACTGGGGCTCGACCCTCTCCGGGGGGACGGGGAGCCACACCGGCTCACTACACACAGTTGAGGTTTGAGGAATTAGTCCAGCCGCGGGAGTCTGTCCTGGCACTGGCGGCCATGCAGAGGCAGAAATAAGTACAATTATGTCAGGGCGGGGCAGTAATGAGTCAAGAGCTCAGGCCCTCAGATAGAGGCTGAGCAATAGCAGTAGGCCCAAGCCTCCAAATTCCTGGGAGAGGGGGAGACTGCCAGGGTGGCAGGGGGGACGCAGGTCCTCCCACTCCACTGCATCTCAGCCCAGGGCCCTAGCACCGTCAGGAGACCCGCTGCTGTGTCAGTGGGGATCCTGACCGCATCACACCGACATGGGCTCTGGCAGTGCTGCAGACAGACTAGGGTTGGTTGCCCCCGGGCTACTTCCGCCCTCCTCCTGTTACGGTACCTGAGTCAGGGTGTTGTCCTCCGGGGGATCTAGCACCAGGGGTTCCTCGGGGTAGTGGTCGAGCGGCGGGCCCGGAGGCTCCTCCGGGTAGCGGGCGCGGGGCCGGCCCAGCCTGGCGGCTCCTCCAGGTAGCAGGCACAGGGCAAGTCAGGCCAGTCCTGGCGGGCACCTTGGGCCACGGGGATTTCCCAGTCGCGGACTAGGCTGGAGTCATCTGGCCTCCCCAGTGGCTGGCCCCCTAATGAGGTCTGAGGGCGAGCCTTTATACTTCTGGGTAGCTACCTGACCCTCTGAGGGGCGGGTCCGAGCTCCCTAGCTCCGCCCACTCCAGCCTCCGGATGGGCTCGTCCTTCTCCGGGGTGGCGGGGAGCCACACTGCCTCACTACAGTCCCCCTCCCTTTACACAGCCATGCAGGGACAGCGACAACTGAGCTCTCAGCTGTCCGCATGAGAGTTGAAACCACCTGCTTTAAACACAGTTATTGCTGGCATGATTCTAGCACAGTTCCTTCTGACCAGTGCGTGCTGTGGATCATGATGACCCTACAATGTTATAGAGACTAACCTTCTCTAGCCATTAATCTGTATCCTTTGGACAAGAGGAAATTTAAGAGGGGACAGTACTGAACTATGCAAAACTGAAGGGAACCAATAAGTTCTATGCTAACAGGTATTGAAACTAGTATCACATTTATATAGTGGGATACAGAGAAGGGCAACAAAAATGATTAAGGGAACAGAACAGCTTCCATATGAGGAGAGATTAAAATGACTGGGAGTTTTCAGGTTGGGATGGAGATGACTAAGGGGGGATCTGATGGAGGTCTATAAAATCATGAGCAGAGTGCAGAACGTGAATAAGGAAGTGTTATTTACCCTTTCACATAAACAAGAGCCAGGGGGTCAGGCAGGTTGAAAAACAAACTAAAGGAAGTACCTATTCACACAACAGCCAGACAGCCTATGGAACTCATTGCCAGTTGTTGTGAAGGCCAAAACTATACCTGGGTTCAAAAAAGAATTAGATAAGTTCATGGAGGAGAGGTTCATCAATGGTCAGAGATGCAAACCATGCTCTGAGTGTCCCCAGGCTCTGACTGCCAGAAACTGGGAGTAGATGACAGGGGATGAATCCCCAATGATTTCCTTGTTCTGTTCATTTCCTCTCTGAAGCACATTGGCCGCTGTCAGAAGACATGATACTGGGCTAGATGGACCAGTATGGTTGTTTTTATGTTATTGGATCAACTTCTATTGATGAAAAAACAAAGTTTCCAGCTAATACAACCAGACCTGGCATTCAGAGTATCACAACTAAATCAAATCTATGATATTTATAGTATGCCAGTCACCATAGGCCGAATTGTGAGTCCCTTATTTCACACTGGTGAGCAGTTACTCACACAAGTAGTTCCATTGAAGCCAATGGGCTTATTTGTGGCAGTAATTGCTCACTAATGGAAGGAAGGGATTCTCAATTGAGGCACCAAAATATAGAACTAAGAGTGACATAGAATATAATCAAAATGCTCCCTTGCTCACTCGGGGCTTGGGCTGCTGCTAAATGGAGATTTCTTCTCCTCCTCCCACACTGTCTCTATCATAGGTATTGACTCTGTGGGTGCTCTGGGGCTAAAGCACCCACTGGGAAAAAATGGTGGGTGCTGAGCACCCACCAGCAGCCCCCTATAAGCCCTACCTCTTCCCGGGAAACACTGGTTAAATAAATTCAGTGCAAATGAACTAATACCAGTGTCTCCTCCAAGACTCCCCACTGAATGGATTCTTCTTACACATGACCAGACGCCTAAATCACAAATCACTTCTCTCCCTGTGCCTCAGTTTTCCCATCTGTAAAATGGGCATGCTGATATTTACCTCCTTTGTAAAGTGTTTTGAGATCTGTGGCTGAAAAGTGTTATATGCATGCTAGGCATTACTATTAGCTGTTATTATTAATGGTTGATTCAGAATGCATTCAGTACACAAACATTTGTTTGCTTATAGCCAATGGGGCCCATTGACAGAGAAAAGGGATTTCAGTGATGCATGGATCAGGTGCATAAAGCACCAATATGGTAAGGCTCTCTCTGCCTGGTGAGGCTGTGTAGTCTGCTCTAATTAAACAGCAATTGGCTGTTAACCGGATCTCTCCATTTCATTGCTCTTGACTGGAATGAGGAAGGCAGAATCAATCAGTCCCCCTGTCCTGAAGTCTCTCTCCACAAGGTCCTTGCTAGCAGTAGCACTTGGACTTAGTGTCTGCAGAGGATGATTTCAGGAGTTCCTGTCTCTGACTCTCCTGTCCAGAGGGTTACCTGTCTCCAGCTTATTTTTTCCTGTTCCCCTGCCCCTCAGGGAAATGTTGTGGTTCAAAAAGTCTCTAGTAATCTTTTCTAGCCATGACTGGCTACTCTCTAAAGAGGTGTGGTCTTGTTCCTATAGTTATTAGAGCCAGAAAACTTTAGGGGGCTTTTTGTTCTGGATTCACTGTTTCACAGGGACGGTGCTGTGTAAAGGAAAACCCAGTGTGAGAGAATATAACATAGACAGACACACACATAATGTTTTTTGAGAATATATAAATTCATTTGGGTGGAATTGTGGCACTTTATAATTTTCCCAAGATGTAGGGAATAAGTTTGTGCCCTATAGGTCCCACATGTGTGGTCTCCATCAAGCAGTCCCTGATATGTCTGGGCCAAGTGTGTTAAAATCTGTGTATAGGTGAAGTAGAATGAAACTGAACATTTGTCCTCTGGACATAGCCATAAAGAGACCATTTCTGTGGTGTGGACCCCTCGAATCCTGTTTGTGAGGGGTACAGGATTCTGCCAGAGGCTAAAGCAATGCTGCGTGAGTGTGGGTCATTGCCACTTTTCACAGGATTTTTCCTAGGAAAAGGAGGTTAGAGGCTCAACAAGTAATTTGTGAGACTGTTGGCATGCAACGCTGATATCTTGAGGACTATCTGGCCTATCGCATGCTTCAGGAATGTAAGCAGTTGCCTTCTCTTCCTTTGGCTTGGCTTGCTCCTACATTCCTCTGGGCCTGTGTTCCACATGTTCTACATGCTGCCAAACCAGGAAAACTTTTAAATGATCAATTTTGGAGGTAAGGATAATTACCAGCTTTTAGCTTGCCCACTAACATCAATACTATCAAAGAAGGCTTAAATGCATGCTCCCTTTCCTGAGGAATTACTACCCTGTAACACAATACCTTTGGTTTATATCGATCCACTCAGGGAGGATTATGCACAGCTGTTGACAGATAAGATTGAAAATATGAAACAGGCCTCTCTAACCGCTGGTATCATACAAAGCAGTTATTGAATAGCAATCTAAACATTCAGCCTGCTCCACTCAGATAACCTAATCTTTTCCTGCATTAACACCTACACATTGAAAGGAATCAATTACGCCTATCAGTCTATATAGATTGGGTGCTGCATTTTGGAAACTTATTCTTGTTCCTTCATTATCAGGTGATCGATAAATCCTTTTACTAAGTGCATTTTCTGGTTACACAATACAAAGCCATCATATAAGTTTGGCTTTTAGCTGATGCTCATTTTTTAGTATTATGAATTAATTACATAAATTAGCTCTCAAAGACAGAAATCCAATCTGTCCTTTACCAAATGGAATCTGTATATATATTCTCCCCCACCCCCATCATTATTTGTACTGCTAATAAGAAACAAGAAAACTAGCAATAACAAAACAAAAGTCAGACATCAATATTTTATGTTTTCATTTTCCCTGTGTTAATTGTTACTCTTCATTTATTAATAAGCTGAAGTGGAATTGCCATAGCAACTGTAGCATCTCATTAGGGAATTTACAGACAAAATGCAACATGGAATATATAGGACTAGATTGTAGCATTTAGCCACACAGATCTGAATAAGAGCATGGTGCAGATTGCATCAGAGAGAGTTCCAGGAGAGAATGTACCCGTTGGCATTCCAGAAAACACAAGAGGAGTGAGCACAGCGCACCAGTCTTCGGGGTGGTCTAGCACAGTGGTTTGCAACCTTTTTTTCATTTGCAGACCTCTAAAAATTTTCAACTGGAGGTGAGGACCCCTTTGGAAATCAGACACAGTCTGCAGACCCCCCGGGGTTCTAAAGATCACAGGTTGAAAACCACTGTTCTATGGTAACGACAACCTTTCGCACACTTTTAGACATAGTCCATAGACCCCCCGCAGAGATCCACGGACCACAGGTTGAAAACCACTGGTCTAGCATGCTCCTCTTTCCCTATCTTCCTTCCTGCTTCCTTTGAAATGATTGTAATTGTCTCTGGCTCTTAGTTAGGCTCCTGGAACCCTTCCTCCAGTCCTGATCCCCCATCCAGGAGCCAAGGACAATCAAGTCCATAGAAAGAACATAAATCCTGCATATCTCCCCAGCTCACATCTAAAATCAGTTGGGAGGATGAAAAATTCTGCTTTGGCTGCTGCCAGAGATCGGAGTGTGGATGTAGGGCTGGGCAAAAGTAGGTCGTGTTTTCTGCTGAAACTTATTTTTTTTAAATAGACAATTGAGTTTTTGACAAAATGAACAGTTTCAGAGAAAGTGTCTGCTTTCCATGAAAATTTTTGATTGGAAAACCAAAAGTTGACATTTTGGGGCCAAAAACTGATGGTTATTAGCAGCTTCATTTGCCAAAAAAATCTTTGGGTTCCATTTTTTTCAGATTTCAAAATGTCCCACTGAAAATTTTTATGACAGCAATTTGCCTGTTTTTGTCAGTTTTCTGCAGACTAGATAGATATTCATTCTGACCAGGTCTGTCTGGATGGTTTGCTATATTATGCTCATTACACTATTGCCAACTCTAAACATTTAGAACTCAGAGTCGGACTTCAAAAAATCCTGAACTTGGCTTAAACAATTTTTTGAATAGTAAATTTTGGTAAGTTATTTGCCTTTGAGTTGCAGAGCCTTTCAGGTGCACTTGGATCATTTTTATAAGCTTTTCTCTGCAACCACTGGACTAGAAAAAAATGAGATTCTCAGTAATCATTCATCTGCAAGAACTGGGGCTTTTAGAAAAATCACCAAATAATATACTACTTGTGATAAAACAACAAGAATAGGCAACATTAACAGAGAGGCTAGAGTTGAAGAGCTTTCTACCTGGGGAAACAGACCCTGAAAGTTCTCCATTAATTCCACCTTCTAACTGATCAAAATGTCCACATCCACTGGAACAAATTTGTATTTACAAACAAAAACATTCCCTCAGCGTCTCTGCCAGAAGATGGTTAAGGGGGAGGGAAGTGTGATGTTAGGAAAAATGGAGATAAAGGAACAGGGTTGCAAACATATTTCTTAATTGTCTTTCTTTCTCTGTGGTGTGGCACGTTCTGCAGAGAGATCACGTGCAAATTTGCGATTTGGCCAGAGGCTGTTCACTGTAATTTCTTTTCTGCTGGCTGGCCAGTGAGAATTTTTGGGATGAATTACCCACAATTTTCCAGCAGTTTGCCTTCATTTTTCTTCCTCACATTCTCTTTTTTCAGCTGTAGTCTCTCTACGGTGAGTTAGAACAACAGATGTAAAATCTGGGATATTTTCCAGATTGTGGTGGGTTCCCCCATCCTCCATGAGATGCTCAGTGTTGGCAGCATTAAGCTAATGTCCTATGTGTAACAAGGCCATCAAGTGCACTGAGGATGCACTTTGAATACGTGCTGGATTGTAGCTATCTCAGATGCTGTGGAGTAGAACTATTTATTCCAAAGCTTTTTCTTGGATTTAGATAAGAAATCCTCCTTGACAGCTGCAGAAATTAGTCTGCCTGTAAACCCTGCCCTACTTTAAGCTAGTGAAAACTAATTATCTCCATTGCATTCAGCAGTAGCATAAGAACCCTTAAGGGTCTGATTCTGTGAAATGCTGAACAACCTTGTGACAGAACGTTACCCCCATGTCTACACCCTACAGACTATTGTAATAATCTTAGTACAAAGTACGCCTTGTGAGGTATCATCTGAAAACTCATTATTTGCTGGTCATGATTGTCCTGATAAAATGTGTGTGGCAACATTGTCTGTGAAGTTACAACATTCCACTGTATGTTGTTGTTAACACACGTGGTTGGCAGACAGGTCTGTCTCAAACAAAGGAATGTGAGCGCTGCTTAATTCGCATTTAAGCGGTAAACAGAGTCATCAAGCAGGAAGGGAAACATAAGAAGCGCCAATAGGCGACTCTAGCGTGATGTTCATTTTGAACTTTGAAGGTGACACAGTCACTCTCTGGATCAGCTTTGCCTGGGTAGTTATTTATCTGTGTACTTTCTGCCATCCCCTTTAATGTGTTTTGTCATTTTTGCTTCCACATGAACTTTTCTTTTCCAAGTTAGAGCTGCCTGTGATTGATAAAGTGCCTGGTAGCACTAATGTCATGTCTCATTTCGTGATGGGCCATTGTAAACGGAAGGTTAAGTGAAAGTAAGAGAGGAACCCGTCGGGGGCTTTTTCCCGACACAGCGCTAATGCACAGTGTTGTGCAAAGTAAATAGCGAGCAGGAAAGAGGAGGCAGGGAGTATATAAAACCTGAATTAAGGAGTGTGGTGCTCGGAGAGCGGCATTCAGCTACCTGCCTCCTGCATGCTGTGTCACACTGCAGCCCATGATTCCTCAGGCACACCTACGCTCTGCCTGGCAAACCCCACACCCCAATATTTAGAACTAGAGAATGGGTTTGCATTGGGCTTGAGCTTTACTTGTGCTCATTGAAGAGCATTAAAATTAAGGCCTGATGTAAAGACCATTGAAGTCATTCACTGAAGTCGGTCTCTTCATTGACTTCAGATCAAGCCCCTAATGCTTAACCTCAGCACATTTGCGCTGGAGCACAAAAATCTTGCAGACCCTTCTGTACACTTGTGCAAGGACTTAAGACTTGTCCTGAGTGGATGTAGGTCTGCATTTGCTGTACTGCACCCTGCCTGGAAGCTTTGTGGTGTTCCATAAGCTTCTCATGCTCTGAAGGGAGACAGCTGGAGCTCTCTTTAGAGGGTAGCAGTGATTGTTTTAATGGAGAGGGTCTGGTGGCTGTCCCCCAAGTTGTGCAGATGGCCAAGGCAATTGGAATCATCCCCCTAGATCTGGAGTCCTCAACTCAAAAGGCCTAGCCCACAATGCTGCTCCATTCTGTTGGAGTTCTGCTGCCACTGGGTGTCTACCTCCCTCCTCCCCCGATGCAGTACAGTAGCAGGTTTTACCAGCATTAACTCCTTTGTGCAGGGCTGGATTACGTATAGGCCAGTGTGATGACTTGGGGCTTTGTCTCCACAACTTAAGAATTCTGGATGATATTGAGACGTTGATGACGTGCTGCGCCATGAGTGCCTTTGTGCATGTGGATCCACCACTGTCAGCAGATGCTGTAGCAGGTACACACCAGTCCCAGCGTACAGTGGAGTTGTACTTGGGATTCAGTGACCCTCGTCAGGTGTAAACACCTCAACTATGGATGAGTCATTCATCCTTAGGAAACCAATTTAGCTGACTTCTGTGAAGGGAGGGGAGGAAGAAGGAGCAGTATAAAGCTACCCCAAAGACAGAACTGTGGCAGCCAGGTGAGCGAGAGGAGTTTAAATAGTGAGCCACACAGGAGTGGAGGGAGCCAGGCAGGGAGAGAGCACAGTTGCACAAGCTGGGTAAGGTCCCCAGGAGGTGGGTAGGTCACCCAGCATGGAGCTGTCTGCATGAGGCAGGGGGGAGACAGGTGGACTCACAAGGGAAGGGTAAGCTAGAGAGGAATGTTTGTTGTTTTGTATAACCCGTACTCTTCTGTGCTTTGGGTGATTAAGTAACAGAGTATTAACGTTTTAGAAAGTGTGTTGCATGCTTCACAGCTGCTTCATACCCCTGAGAGAGTAAAACTGTAAACCAGAAGCTTCACACTTTTGGGGTGCAGATCTGGGAGGGGGTGGTTTAGGTGACTGGGGTAGCTCAGGAGTCAGTGCAGCTCCTGGGGGCCTAGGGCAGATGGGCTGAGGAGCCCCATTTCTGAGAGGGGGTAGCAGACAGAGTCAGTGCCCAGGAAATATGCCAGAGACACCATGGAGGGAACCAGTGAGGATTCAGAAACTTTAATCTCAAGCAGGAGAGGCTTGGATCCCCCTCCCTGAAGTCCTAGTGAGTGGCCAGGAGGGGGCACTTGCTAGGATCTATGACAGCCAGTACCTAGGGCCCCAGGTCCTGGAGTCATGTGATTACATCAGAATTTCAGCTTTGATTTTTTTTAAAGAATGTATGTTTCCATTCTTGTGCGGCAAAGTTTAAAAATGTGACTTGATTGTAGCCAATGCAGATTTCTGCTCGAGTCTGCTGAAAACCAGATACAATAGCTCAGGGTACATCTACATTACAAGACTATTTCGAATCTACTTAACTCGAATTTGTGGAATCGACCTTATGAAGTCGAATTTGTGTATCCACACTAAGTACACTAATTCGACTGTCTGAGTCCACAGTAACGGGGCCAGCATCGACTTTGGAAGCGGTGCACTGTGGGAAGCTATCCCACAGTTCCCGCAGTCCCCGCTGCCCATTGGAATGCTGGGTAGAGCCCCCCCAATGCCTGCTGGGGGAAAAAATGCGTCAAGGGTGGTTTTGGGTAACTGTCATCATTGAGCCGTCAATCACGCCCTCCCTCCCTGAAAGCGCCGGCGGGAAATCTGTTCGCGCCCTTCTCTGGTCGGTTACAGCGCGGACGCCACAGCACTGCGAGCATGGAGCCCGCTGCGATCATCGCTGCACTTATGGCCGTTGTCAACTCCTCGCACCTTATCGTCCACCTCTTCCACAGTCAGCTGCTGAGAAATCGGGCGAGGAGGCTCCGTCAGCGCGGTGAGGACAGGAAGTCACAGAGTGACACAGACCTCTCACAAAGCAGGGTACGCCGCGCAGTGGAGATCATGGTGGCAATGGGTCAAGTTCATGGTGTGGAACGGCGATTCTGGGCCCGGGAAACAAGCACGGACTGGTGGGACCGCATAGTGCTGCAGGTCTGGGATGAATCACAGTGGCTGCGAAACTTCAGGATGCGTAAGGGCACTTTCCTTGAACTCTGTGACTTGCTGTCCCCTGCCCTGAAGCGCCAGGACACCAGGATGCGAGCAGCCCTGACTGTGCAGAAGCGAGTGGCCATAGCCCTCTGGAAACTTGCAACGCCGACAGCTACCGGTCAGTAGCGAACCACTTTGGCGTGGGCAAATCTACCGTAGGGCTTGCTGTGATTCAAGTAGCCCACGCAATCGTTGAGCAACTGCTCTCAAAGATAGTGACCCTGGGAAACGTCCAGGTCATCATAGATGGCTTCGGCACGATGGGATTCCCAAACTGCGGTGGGGCTATAGATGGGACTCACATCCCTATCCTGGGACCGGCCCACCAGGCCAGCGAGTACATTAACCGAAAGGGCTACTTTTCTATGGTGCTGCAAGCACTGGTGGACCATAGGGGACGTTTTACCAACATCTACGTCGGGTGGCCGGGCAAGGTTCATGACGCGCGTGTGTTCAGGAACTCTGGTCTGTTTAAACGCCTCCAGGCAGGTAGTTTCTTCCCGGACCACAAAATAACGGTTGGGGATGTGCAGATGCCTACAGTGATCCTCGGGGACCCAGCCTACCCGCTAATGCCCTGGCTCATGAAGCCCTATACAGGCGCCTTGGACAGTGAGAAGGAACTATTCAACTACCGGCTGAGCAAGTGCAGAATGGTGGTGGAGTGTGCTTTCGGACGTCTCAAGGGAAGATGGCGGAGCTTACTGACTCGCTCGGACCTCAGCGAAAAAAATATCCCCGTTGTTATTGCTGCTTGCTGTGTGCTCCACAATCTCTGTGAGAGCAAGGGGGAGACCTTTATGGCGGGATGGGAGGTTGGGGCAAATCGCCTGGCTGCTGATTACGCTCAGCCAGACAGCCGTGCCGATAGAAGATCCCAGCGGGAAGCCCTGTGCATCCGGGAGGCTTTGAAAGCTAGGTTCCTCGGAGAGCAGGGTAACCTATGACTCTCCAGTTGATTTACAGAGAAGCTGAACCTGAGCCTGTTTCAGTGACTGTTGACTTCGATCTGCGGTTACATACCCCGTTCTCCAGGTTTCCCCCCTTCCAACACACGTTTTAAAGTAAATTTAATGGAACACTGATTATTAATAAAGTTTTCTTTAATTATGAATTCCTGTTCAAGGGTTGAAACATGGACGCAGACTGTGGTGGGTACGGTGTGCACTGATGTACAGACCGCTTCTACACTAGAGGAATGACAGGCTCCTGCTCCTACAGCGGTCTCTGGGGGGAGGACGGTTGCAGGTGGGTGTGCAGGAAGGGGTGGGTTTGCAGGAAGGGGTGAGGGGTGCTGTCTTTGGGACGGAGTTTGGATGCAGGCTCTGGGCTGGGGGTTGGGGCGTAGGAAGGGGTGAGGGGTGTGTGGGAAGGGTGAGTATGTGTCCGTGGATGAGGGCTCTTGCTGGGGCTCAGGGCATCAGAGAGGCTCGTGGCTAGGGTGGAAGGGCATGGTAAGGGCAGCCTGCCTTGCCATTTGTGGATGGCAGGCGCTAGGACCCTGGGGCAGCATACACCTCACAGACTGACCCGGGGCAGCATACACCTCCCAGACTGACCCTGGTGCCTAGTGACTGCAGTCTGTGTGTGTCCTGCTGTTGATCCTGCCCCCAAGTCTGTACCCTGGTAATGGAGGCTGTCCTATGCAATTAAAAAACCCCTCCCCCCCTTCACACAAAGTCTTCTGACAAGGAAAACGTGACGGAAACAGTGAATAACAACAAACTACTCTTAATACTCAACTACACAGTGGGGGGATGAAACTTGGATTTGGGACTGGGTGATCCAGGAAGGGAAGCACTTCTCAAAATTTATGGCATGAGAGCTGTTTGGTACATGAGCGCTCTGCTGGGGTGGAGTGACAGTTTTCACGGCCCCTAGCGCCCCTCCTTCTTGTGATTTTGGGTGAAGGGGGGGACAGGACTTTGTGGCGGGGGAAGGCGGTTGCAGATACAGTTCAGGGGGGCTCTCTGCTCCTGCCTGCGGTCCTGCAGAACATCTACAAGGCGCCGGAGCGTGTCCGTTTGCTCCCTCATTAGCCCAAGCAGCGTTTGAGTCGCCTGCTGGTCTTCCTGCCGCCACCTGTCCTCCCGTTCGCTGTGTGAGCGCTGGTGCTGACATAGGGTCTCCCTCCACTGTCTCTGCTCGGCCGCCTCGGCTCTGGAGCAGGCCATCAGTTCCGAGAACATGTCGTCCCTAGTCTTTTTCTTTCGCCGCCTAATCTGCGCCAGCCTCTGTGAGGGGGATGCCGGGGCAGTTCGTGAAAGAGCCGCAGCTGTGTGATGGGAAAAAGGAAGTGATTTCCTTGAAAAGATACATGTTTGCGAACACTGAACACAGTCTACTCAGTTTCTGTGAACAAGACCATACAGGGCACCTAGTCTCACGAGCTCTCAGGACAAGTTCGAGATTTCGGAATACGCTTTCATTGGCTGCGGTCTTGCACAGGAGATCGGACAAGCGGGGCGGTACAGCTGAATCCGTGTAGCAGCCAGGCCTGGTAAGCACTACACTATAGGCTGCTTAACAGTTAATGGATAGCTGTGCCCTCCCGCTGAAGGCAATCTGGAAAGCATAAAGTCTGACCCTGTTCCAGCCCCTCGCGGCTGTGCCCGGGAAAGATCACTGTATGCTTTTCCTCTGCGGCCTCCAACACGTGGCTGTTAAACGAAGGTCATTGCTATGCAAAGTAAAAGGCAAGCATTCACAATAGTAACAGTACACTAATTGCCCTAATTAGATGCAGCAGTCGCCGAACGAGATTACCCTGAGGCGGGTCACTCGTAGAGAGAGAGAGAGGATGCTGCAAGAATCCCTGCACAGACCAGGACCGTATGCTGCCATGCTGGTCGAGGCAATGATTCCGCTGTACGTTAGGATGGCCTGGCGCGGAAGAGTGTGCTTCCACGGAGCACCAAATAAGGCACCTCTCCCCAGGAACCTCCTGCGGAGACTTTTCGATCTCCTCTACGAGAGCTTCGTGGAAGTGTCCCAAGAGGATTTCTGTTCCATCCCTATATGTGTGGACCTTCTTTTTATATAGTTTTATATGGAAAAGTTTTTATATAGTTTTTATATAGATTTTATTCCTGGTTTTAAAAAAATAAATGTTTCCATGTTTATAGCACTTACCGACTGATCCTTCCCCTGATTCTGAGTCCGGGTTAACGGCCGGGGAGGGTTGGTAGGGGATCTCTGTGAGGGTGATGAAGAGATCCTGGCTGTCGGGGAAAGCGGTATTGTAAGCGCTGTCGCCTGCGTCGTCCTCCACAAACCCTTCCTCATCTTCCCCATCGGCGAACATCGCCGAGGAACTGCCCGTCGACACTATGCCATCCTCAGAGTCCACGGTCACTGGTGGGGCAGTGGTGGCAGACGCACCTAGAATGGCATGCAGTGCCTCGTAGAAGCGGCATGTCTGGGGCTGGGCTCCGGAGCGTCCGTTTGCCGCTCTGACTTTTTGGTAGTCTTGTCTCAGGTCCTTGATTTTCACGCGGCACTGCGTTGTATCCCGGCTGTATCCTCTGAGTGCCATGGCTTTGGAGACCTTCTCGTAGGTCTTTGCATTCCGTTTGTTGGAGCGCAGTTCCGAAAGCACAGACTCATCGCCCCACACAGCGATCAGATCCAGGACTTCCTGGTCTGTCCATGCTGGGGACCTCTTTCTATTCTGGGATTGCATGGACTCCTCTGCTGGAGAGCTCTGTATCGTTGCAGGTGCTGCTGAGCTCGCCCCGATGTCCAACCAGGACATCAGATTCAAAGTGCCCAGACAGGAAAAGGAATTCAAATTTTCCCGGGTCGTTTCCTGTGTGGCTGGTCAGAGAATCCAAGCTTGGACTACTGTCCAGAGCGTCAACAGAGTGGTGCACTGTGGGATAGCTCCTGGAGCTACTAAGTTCGATTTGCATCCACACATAGCCTAATTCGAGATAGCCATGTCGAATTTAGCGCTACTCCCCTCGTCGGGGTGGAGTACCGAATTCGAACTAAAGAGCCCTCTAGGTCGAATTAAACGGCTTCCTGGTGTGGACGGTTGAGCGGTTAATTCGAGTTAACGCTGCTAAATTCGATTTAAAGTCCTAGTGTAGACCAGGCCTCAGAGAGGGACTAAGTGGGATGTTAACCCAAAGACCCAGAGCTCTGGAGGACTGCCTCAACCCCACATTGCATGCAAGGAGGTGAGGAGTGCAGCAGGGCTTACCCAATACACCCAAACAGATACACCTCGGCTGCTGGGGTAAGTACTGAGGAGGGCCCCCTGCTGTCACTCCAGCCTCTGTGGGGAGAGGTGCCCTGAATCCTCATGAGTGAAGAGAGACCTCTGCTGCCGTTCACACGGGAGAGACGGGCCCCCATGATGCTTCCTCTGCTTCTCTGGGAGGAGAAGGGGACCCAGGCCACTGCTGCTCCAACTGAGGCACAGGACCATAGAGAGGATGGCCCATAAGGGCTGCCATATTGTGGTGTATGAAGGCTCCTGGATTGCCTCAATCTGACCTTGCCCTCATGAACTGCTGTCTGGGAATCCACAGGGTTCTGATGGGAGCATACAGCTGGTGGGTGGGTCCCTTGCTCTATTGTGCTTCATCCTTTGCTTTATCCCCTAATGCATAGACCCCCAAATGCATTCAGTAGGTCCCAGGGTTAGGGCACTAGCCTTGGTCTGGAGAGAACAGGGTTCAAGTCCCTTTTCTACCACCAACATCCCGTGTGATCCCATACATCACTTAGACACACGTTTTTACAGGTAGTTAGGCACCGATGCAGTCAGTGTTGCAGCGCCTCATTGATTGGCGAACCTAAATCTCATTTTCAAAAGTGATTTAGTTGCTTAAGAGCCTAAATCCCATCAACTCTCAATGAGATCTTGGCACCTTAGTCCCTTCTGAATATGAGATCAAGTTTCCTCAATCAGTCAGGTATTGCAATGCTGGGCACAGCAATGCCCAAGTAGCATTAAAAATCTAGACCTGGATCTCTCTGTGCCTCACTTCCTCATCAGTGAAATGTGGGTAATAGCACAGCCCTATCTCGCAGGGATGTTGTGAGGAAAAATGTGTTGAGGATTGTGTGGCACTCAGCACTAGGGTGATGGGGTCAGATAAGTACCTGCGTTAGATAGGAGCAACTTTGGTCTTGGGTGGGATGCAGGGAGCATGGTCTGCCAGTTCCTCTCCCTGTGTGTGCTAATTCCTGCTCCTGTACTCCCCTCTTAGCCGCATAGTGAGGAGAGCCTAGAGGCCTGTAGCATCTTTTCCTTGCTGTCGTGTTTATGTGGCTACGTAATGCCTCTAAAACAGACAAGCCGCGAAGATGGTGGTTTCAGTTTTTGTAAATAGCTGGGCAAATGAATTGCAGTTTTTACTCACTGACTTGTGCCTCATTGTCTCCTTGCGGAATGTCTCATGGCACCACCTGACTCCCCTGAGTTTGCGCCTTCAGATTGACTTCACAAACTGTTTTGTGAGGGGTTGTTTGCTGCAGTTATGTGATTATTCAATGCTCCCAAGCTAGGCTGTGTAGCTCAGGTGTGACTGGTCACACAAATCACATGGCGTTGTTTCTCTTCCCTGACTGGTGAGCATACTTAAGGCGCCTGGTCCAACTCAGAGTGAAATCAGATGAAAGACTCCTGTTGATATCAGTGAAATCTGCAGTGGGCCCATAATCAGAAAAGAGACTTGAAGACGTTACTGAGGCTTTCAGGGTCTCAGGAATAGGGTGTAGTTTGATCAGGGCCAGCTCCAGGGTTTTTGCTGTAGAAAAAAAAAAGAAGAAGCCGCAATCGTGATCGGCGACAGCTCCACCGTGCCGCTTTCTTCTTCGGCGGCAATTCGGTGGCAGGTCCTTCCTTCCGGAGGGACCAAGGGACCCGCCGCCGAATTGCTGCCGAAGAGCCCGACATGCCTCCCCTTCTCCTTGGCTGCCCCAAGCACCTGCTTGCTGAGCTGGTGCCTGGAGCCGGCCCTGAGTTTGATGCTGCTACTCAGTAAAATATAAAATATTCCAAGCACAATGTATTTAGTGCACTGCACTCTTCTTTTATTTATTACTGTACATCTGTGTTTCAAAGGTATAACTACAGGTTAGTTTAGTAACAGAATATACAGGGAATTACAGATAAATGTCATATAGGCCGTAAGTAAGGTGCTGTCTGAAAATAACTGCATTCTTGGGTGCATACCTAGTTGGAAAAGGCACAAGCAGCTACTGGTGTGACTCATTTATTGCCTCTCTGGTAGGACATTGGTGAAGGACTTCGGGAACCTTTCGCTCTGCTGTGTTAATAGTGTCCCACCCTTGCTGTAAAACGTGTTATGCCATTTTCCGCTGGTTTTGTTTGACTTTTGTTGTAGGTGGAGCCCAGGTGTTCGGGCTGCTGGGGGCTGTACGAGTGACTAACACTTGGCAGCGATGGCAGCAGCAGAACCTGTCTCACTTGGCCCAGCAGGAGTACCAGTACAAGGAAGCATCTCAGTCTCATGGTCAGTGATGAAATCCAGCTGACTGCGGGACGAGTCCCACTGCTGACTCCAGGCAGACGCCTTCTCATCTGAAACCCACTCCCCATCTCCCACAACCTTCCCTCCTTTGCTGCTGGTTTCCAGGCCCCCTTCCCAGCATCTGTTGCCTGGTGACAGCCTGACTTCTAAGGCTGTGCCATATCCTCCTCTCTTTCACCTGATAGAAGTATTTGGTCTGCAAATCATGGTGCCAAAGTTGGAGGTGGACTCGGTGCTGCCATGTGAGTGCCTGTCTAATCACACCATCAGATTCCTGGCAAGTGAATGGCCCCCGAGACCCTGATGTAAGTCAGAAATCCTGCTGCATCACATAGCAGCTGCTATGGCACCCCACTCATCTGCTGCTGGTCTCTTTCTCTCTACACTGCAACTCGTGTTTATTCGTCTCTCTCTGTCCCTGTCTCCTCCCTACACTTCACCCACATGCAAAGAGATTTTGGTCAGCCTTTTATTAAGGGTATGTTTAAAAAGAGTGAATAAAGAATTAATAAATGATGCATAGATGTTATAAGACATGAGCAGCGTGTGTCATAGCTGATTCTGTAGCACCTTCTACTGATGTAGTTATATGTTTATAATAAACCTCTTAAATTCTATAACAATTGATTGACCATTTATATAAACATCTATGAATTCTTCATTAACTCTGTATGAACAGTTTCTAAATTTTCCCTTAATAGCATAACACGTGATGCAATGTTTTGGGGGTTTTTTTTAAAGATATCTAGCACAAATATATTTGACTGGAAATTTTAAATTGCTGAGTATTTGAGAGTAGACATTCACTCCTTGCCAGACTGGATTGCTTAGCGAACTCAAAAAGGGATGAGTATAGGTGAAGCAAATTCATTTTTACATTTGAACAAAAAGAAAATATCTTGCTATATTCACCCTACTGCATTGGTAACCTTCTTTAAAAGGCCTGACATTAGAATTGTTCTTCCCTCCCCAACCCCTGTAAATGGAGTCTCTGGACCTGCTATCTCTTGGAATATGCTGACTTTTAAAATGACAACCACTGTAATGTCCTCTAAGGCTTTATCTACACACACAAGTCCAGTAAGCAAATCAAGCTCAATTGATATGAGCCATAAACCTATGCATGTGTTTCCATGTGGGGACTTGCACTGATTTAACTAAATGGATTTTAAAAAATTATTTCAGTTAAACTGGTGCAACTTTTGTGTGCAGACCAGGCCTTAGTCACAAACCCACATCTTTATCAGAACCAGGGCGGCTATTCCAAGTGGTTATGCTTGACTTCCTTAAAGCCCTGAGGTATGATAGTGTGGTCTGAGGGGGAACTCTATTGCCTGAGTGACACTGGTATAGATTTTAATACCGTTTGTATAAACCTGCCAAACAGGAAAGGCTAAATCACATTATTACCCAAGTCAACAAGCTGGAATTTTTTAGCCTTTTCCTATTGCTTTTGGCACTGGGTGTATGAACTACTCAATCAAACACATCATACACAAATTAGTAAAATGCATTATACCAAAAAGTGAAGTTTAACGACATGCAGCAGATTGCCAAGATTTTTAATAAATTCCTTTCAGTCTATGTCCTTAGCTGTTTCAAACTGGAGGAGCAGTTATAAAAAGACTAGCTTAGAGCACAGAAGGAAAATCCCCAATGAAGCTGGCAAGGCAGAAAGGAATGTTTTCCTTCAGGTCTGTCTCCACCACTGACACTCTTACAAATTTAATTTGATTTGAGTTTTCACTACTGCTTAAATTAAATCACCGGAACAAAATAGCAACTGCAGACTCACTCCTCCCCCTGCCTGCTCCAGAGCATCTCAAGATGTGAAACTGGGGTGGGGGGAATACAAAATTCTAATTAAATGATGGGATCCCCTTTCTCATTGACATGACATTTGGTTTTTAAAAAATGCTAGAAAATACTAGACACGGTAGAGAATTTTCTATCAGTTTTTTTGTGGGGGTGGGAAAATGCAAATTTTGGCCAAATCAAATTTTTTTTCACAGGAAGAATTTGAATTTGCCCAAATTTTCCAGTCTCTCACCAAGAAACTCTAAACTAAATGCTTTGTTTCAAGTTGGTTTGACCTGATTTGAAATATTTTGGTTTGTTGGACTGAACCACACTGTTTGTCTGCCAATGGTGCCACAGTGCCTGATCAAAGTTGTAGTTTGGATGTTTCACGCCCTGCAACCATCCCTTATGGGCCAGGCTCCTTGGCTGGACTTCATCTTCCAAAACACTATCAAAACTGTGTTTCGCCAGTGGCCAATGGATGTGTGTACAGGAGGAACAGAAACAGGATGTTAGATAAGGAAGGAAATAGCAGTAGAAGGTCACTGCCTTTCTCCCCACTCCTCACCTCCCCATCCATCTAGCTATCTAGCCATCTAATCTAATCTCTCTCTCTTTTTGAAGCAATGATGTCCCTTAACAGATACATTCCTCGGGAACTATGGATATGTTGAATCACCAGATTGGAGACTGAGTTTTTTCGGAAGTTGGCCCATGACTGTGAAACTTGCTTCCCTGGCAGAAAAGAATGACCATGATGCTCGGTACTTGCAAAACACTTCTTCATCTCAACTTCCCAACTTCCCCGCAGAGTTTAAGGAGGTAGTAGAATGGGTAGAAGGAGGTAAAAGACAGAAGGAAACAAACAAAACACCTGGTTAGTTGAAAGTAGGGAGGAAACAAGACTAGACAGGAAATGTGTTGATCTTAATAACTTGTGTTCCATCATTGTGTTAAGTGTGCCACATCTGAGTCTTCTCTCACTTACACCAGTGTAAATCAGGAGGGACTCTGCTGAAGTCAATGTTGCTATATTGGTGTAAGTGAACAAGTCTCTACGTTATGAAATATAAATGTGATAGACAGCAAAACCTGGGCTGGAGGCAGAGAGTCTACTGAGCACTGGAGAGGGATTAGGGAGGTGGTGAAGACAATTTATGGAGGAAGGGAGGTAACAGCAGAGATGGCCACGGGAGAGGAGTGCATTGCTGCACAATTTGAAAAAGGAATGCATGTCCTGCTATTAAGAAAGGACTAGAGTTCAGACCTATCAGCCAATACTAAGTGTGTGGCCTGCTTGAAAAGATGAGAAACGTTTAAATTTGAGTGATAAGTGCTGAGAAGCAATCTGGCATACAGCTTTGAATCCTGGGGCCAAATTTTTGCTGACATAAATCAGTGCAGCTCCATTCAAGTCAACGGAGCTTCACCACCTTATAGAGAGTTTGCCAGAGAATTTGGCCCAGGACATTTTAAAGATGCCTGTATGATTGCTAAAGCCATAAGGAAATATTTTGCCACGCTTTTTAGGAGAGCAGTACAACATAATCTACACAATGGGAAGTTGCATTGATTAAAACAATTTTTTAATCAGACAATTCCCATAAATTTGCATTTCTTAGAATATTTTATACTAGCCGCTAAAAGGTTTTAGTGAGGGGTGCTCTTACTGTACATTAGTCAGGAATTCTTCTCTAATGCAAAGTACTATTATAGCTCTGAGAAACAGATACATATTGTAGATGGTAAAAGGAAAAAAAAACTTTTTTTTGAAGGCTTGGTTTGGCAATTACCCATTTCTTTGTGCCAAGTGTAACAGAGACTGAGCATTTACACATGAGAAATGCAAGGAGGCTAGCTGTCATGAAAGTTCAATGATTGCAAGTAAAGTTGTTTTACAGAGGAATACATGAAGAAGTAGCTCATCACTGCACCTCTTGTTCTTGCAGTGAATTAATGATTTGCCAGACATTTGGAATCTCTCAATGGCCATTATCCAGTGCTGTATGGAGAGAAAGCTTATTACAAATGTTCAGTAAGGTACTGAAAATTGGTCTTTGAAAGCATGCATTTACACACCAAATGCTGCACTTAAACAGTTAAGAAAATTCACTGTTCTGTCTTAAGTTGTCTAACGGTATAGCATAACATGAACTTCCACTCACTTACTGCACTCGGTGGGTGTCCCAATCAGATGACATTGTTTTCTAGCTTCTTGATGAGAGAAACACCAGTGAGTCCAGGGAGAGAGACTCCTGTGCTCTGAGCTGGAGGCATTAGCTGCTCAATACGGAATTACCTCCTGTGGGATGGTTCTTTGGTGTCAGTCTCACTGGAAGCCAAAAATGCTGTATGGTAAGAGCTGTCAGAAGAGAAAGGTTTAAACAGGATGAAATGAAAGAATGGAGGAGTGACAGGACCAGAGCTGTCTGGTTCAGTTAGAAACCTGTTTTCAACTCATGGATGAAGAAAGGTGCTGACCATGTAAGATGAATAGAAGAGGCTTGTGTGGAACAAAAAATAGGTCTCTTTGGTGCAGGGACCAACAACCTAAATAATTAATTTCTGTAAAGTGCTTGAAATCTCAGCTGAAAAGGCATTATGTAAATTCCAATATTTGTATTCCTCTTAGTGAAGCTACCCACTGCCTTGTGTGGTTTGTAGCCTGGACATCTCTAACCTTCAAAAGAGAGTGGCTTTGAACCATCAGCTAATATACCTTCTACGTGGCTGAGTAGTTTGACTCCTGGTAGAATGTCTCACGCCATCCAGGCAGAAATTTTATCCCCTTATGGCTGCACATGAGCATCAGGAATACTGAGCATAACAAATAGCATTGGCAGACTTGCATCTTAAGCCAAATAAATAATGGTGCTAGACCTAGTCGGGATGACTCTGAGGGGAAGAGATAAAAGGAAGATGCATGGAAGACCAGATCACCAGCACTGGTAATGCCTATGTACATCTGCATAATGTTCACAGACCAATAGACAAAATAAGGAAATCATGTGAGAAAAAGAGGATCACAAAACTGAGAAAAAAGTTAGATCTGGAAGAGGAACAGTGTAAAGGTGAGCAGGAATGAGGGAAGCTGCACAGGAGGTTAATGTACTATCTGTTCATTTTTTGAAGAGTGGAGTTTGCTTTGCTTGGTCACCAACAGATTACAACTTTTTCAGAGGTTTTATCTCAGTCTGTAACTGAGGTTGGACTAGATGGTATAATGAAATCAACCACCCCCTTATGCATAACTGAGGCCCATTGCTCAGATCAGAGCGGCAATTGCAGGTCTGAACTGAGGTGCATCTGCCATTATGTATAGGGACATTTGCACAGTGTGGGCTTGCACTGCTTTTCCTTTACTCCCAAATCCATGTGTGTGTAAAAATGAGTGATGTTGAGTTTATCCCTGTTATATTTAGTGATACATGATTTGTATCCAACACACAGAGAATTTCTATGGAAAAAGACAATTAGACAGAATGTTAGTTGAAAACTGACCTTATAAAATGTTCAGCAAACACCATAACAAGCAATCACTGCCCTCATGGGACGGGAAGCTATCATATTTCAGACATAAGATACTTGCATGTGTGGAGGAGAAATGCTTTTGGCCAAACCAAAATACCACCCAGGCCCAATGTCCTGGCTCTGCCTCAGGATGGAATCCTTCAGCCTTCATAAAACAGCCCGGGGAGATATGGAGGGCACAATGGAAGCAAAATGACTTCTACTGAACCATCCCCATTCATGGGCATCCTTGGCTCGCTTGTTCTGCACAACTGCAGCAGATCACATAGGTTAGAACTCCAAGTGACAGTCTTAATTGGTGGTAGTAGCTGCCAAGCAGGCACAATGATCTTACATTTTCAAAGGGGACTCTGGGCTGGAGGGTGATGTAGCTATTGTTGAATAGAGTGGTGGTGGAGATTTTAAAGCAGAAGATGGCTGTATATTAGGATCCCACTATTAGCCCATTTAGCTTCTTGCGAAAGACAAGCATCCCCTTTGGCAAAAGCGTTTGGTTGGGCCTAGTGAGAAGAGGATACCCCCACATGTATATCCCTTCTCTCCTTTCCCTACACACTGTACTGTTTATGGAGCTGTTTGCCACAGGAGTGGTCAAACTAATGATGGTTGCAGCTGGTTGGCAGGTGGTTGAAACATCTATTTACCCGACTACACTTTTATCATAAGATGCAAGCCAGCAGAATGATGGCTAATGATGCTATGTCAGCATTTCCGTTATAAAGCCCTTATTCTCAGAGGTTTATAACTTGGCTGTAGAAACTTCTTGTGGACTGAAATTAATGGGCTCTGGGGTAAGAGCTCAGCTAAAGAATCTATTTATTTATTGTGTTAAGAGTTAAGGTGGTTTTGTTGGGTTTTTTAAATCTACTTGGCCATTGTGAAGCTAAAGGAGAGAAGATATGAAAGTTTACCAGTTTCATGATGCAAGTTTTTAATCAGTCTCACAATGCTAAAACAACTTTTAGTCCCATATACTTTTTCATTTACCCAAGTTACTATTTTAAAGTTGGATGCTGCACAGTGGTCTTTTTTTATAACGTTAAAAATATATAGATAAACCCCAAATTCTGCCTGCCTACCTTATTCAAATAGTCCCACTGAAGTCACTAGCCACATGAGTTAGGCAAGGCAAGCAAAATTTGGGCCAAAGCCTATAACGGTACAGTACATCCAGTACCACAAACTCACTGATACTAAGGGCCATATCGTGCAATCCCATGAATAATATACATCTGTTGGGATGTGTATCTCAGATTGTCTGTGTGGGTCAGAAAATATGCACTTCATAAGGTATCTGATTCATAAGATATCCTCTCATTTTGCTAAGTACAATAGAGGATTAAGTCCTATGCATTTTGAGTAGGATTTTTCAAAAAGATTCTATGCTTGTTTAATTCTGCTCCCAGTGAAGTGATTGAAAGCAGGGTTAAAAATCCCACACTCTAGCCTTTTTCAGTAATAGGCACTGCCTGTACGCCAGGCATGAAACACATTACCAGGCAGCAGGGGGACATTCGTACTGTGGCTGCTCATGCTTTGCCTGTCCATGTTGGATACAGAAGACTTCAGTCTACAGGGTTGTCAATCCAGCAGCCTTCAAGAGCAGTAGATTAATTCTAATTCTAACAAATATTTCAAAGATGGCGGGGTGGGGGGAAGTACATCCATATTAAAAAAAGAAAAATCCATTCACTGAAAATAAGAATTTAGATATAGCCAAGGAATATGAAATCTCAGGTTGTCAGGAATTCCAGAGCAGGTAGGCAGAAAAACTGATTTTAACTTATCTGAACCCAGCTATAGTTTAAAATATATTCAGCATTAAAATTCTAAATGATTTCAAAATGGTGTTTACGGTAGGAAAACAGTAGAGAAAATGGTAGGAGGTGAATCACTATCATCTCCTTTTTCAAATGCCAAGTTGGGTAGGGCCAACTTCTCTTGGTTTCTTGGCTTCGCACCTAGACTACCGGCTACCTCAAGTCTATTAAACAGTGTTGGGATTCCCTCCGAGACCTATTCCACTCGGCTTATCCAGAACACCTTGTCCAGTTCTGGGAGAACACTTCATCCAGTTCTCTGGGATCCAAAACACTGTTTGACTCTGGATTTCATCATTCAGGCTCCTTTATTTGGCATACAGTAAAGCTTCACTGAGTTGATCAGACTCAAGCAGAGGGGGTGGGTATAGGCCATATTACACATCCAAAGTTACACAGCAAAGCTCTTCCTTTATATGCATTTACACGTTACATTACATTTGTTATACATTACACCACATATTTTTGGATTGGCTTGGTTACTTGGCAGGAACCAATCCCCGTACAGCATGCTCCATCCTTTAGACTCCAGGTTTAACTTGTCCATAGTCCTATGTTTTTGCCCCAACCCTGTTTTCTATCTGTCTTGCTGTGATCTTGAATCTTATTCATGACTGCCTTTCTTCTGGCATTGGGATTGAGTATCACATGGATGGCCAGTTCTTCAACCTGAGGCATCTTTGTTCTAACTAAGGTCACCAGGACTGTTTATTACTGACCTTCGGTATGCTGATGACTGTGCTAACTTTGCTCGCTCCAAGGCTGACTTGCAATCCACCCTAGATCTTTTCTCAGGCACCTATCATAACCTGGGACTTTCCATCAACATCGGGAAGACTAAAGTGCTTTATCAGCCTGCCCCATGCCAAGTTGCTCCCACTTCTTCCACAAATCATCATCAGTGGTGAACCCCTGGAAAATGTTAAGCATTTCCCTTACCTGGTAGCCACCTCTCCTAGACAACCAATCTTGATGTGGAGATCGAACATGGGATCCGTTGTGCCAGCGCATCTTTCAGAAAGTTGCTCTGTTGTGCCTTTATTGACAGATATCTGCAGATGAAAACTAAGATTCTGGTCTACAATGTAGCAGTTATCCCAACTCTTCTTTCTGGGTGCGAGACATGGGTGACATACTGAAGCCATCTTAAGCGTCTGGAATGATACCACCATGTATCAGATGGGAAGACCGTCACACCAATGCCATTGTTCTCTCTGAAGCTAACATCACCAGTGTTGAGGCAAAGATTCAGAAACATCAACTTTGCTGGGCTGGTCACTGCGTGTGGATGGCTGATCCTCGTCTTCCAAAGCAAGTCCTCTTTTCTCAACTTAGTCATGGTAAGAGGACTCGCACGAAACAGAGGAAATGCTCCAAGGACACTCAAGTATATCTTAAGAAGGGAGGCAATGACCCCACGAATTGGGAAGAGCCAACTGGCAATAGACTACAATGGTATCACATCATACATCAAGCCTCAGCCCATTTTGAAGATAATCGCCAGGGGAAGAAGGAACGTCTACAGCATCCCAGCCAGCAATTGTGCTCTCTCCAAGCAACCATCTGTCACATATGTGGAAAAACCTGTAGAGCATGGATTGGACTTCTCAGCCATCTTAAGTCTCATCAGTGACTCTTCCCCCTGACAGACATCATCTTCATATAGAGGGATAGCCTACGACGACGAGTCCCTACCATCTGGGTGTTGCTGCTTATCTTAGTGAGTGCAGACATCCTGACTCCAGCATACTGTTTGTCAAGCCACTAAGAAATGAGGCAAGTTACTCATGTCAAGCCAGGCCTAGATTTCCACTTTTTATTTTCTTGGGGTTTTATTATGCTAGTATCCTATTCCAGCGTTTCTTTGCTCTTCTTTATTACCTAGCAACACATGTCCAACACCACAGTAGTTGTAATTATTTGAACAATCATCCACCATTAAAATTAGGCTGAAAGTACAAACCGCGGGGAGGGGGCCAGGGAAGGGTGCAAGCCCACCAGAGTGTAATCCCACATTATAAGCTTGCTCTGCCATTAAAGCATCCTTTGGTGATTTAAATGTTGCTTTCGTTTTAATTATATTATGGAAAAACATACAAACTATAAAAATATTTCCATTTATCACCACAGGAAATTTGGGTGTGATACAGAACACGGGCCAATCAAAATAACATTCCCTGGGTCCATACTCGTAGTGGTCCTTATCAGCCACCACACAATACTTGTCATCACCAGCATAGGCAGCGTTACTTTACCAACGTCCCAGTGTCTCAACCAAACTGTGCAATTTGGAGACTGTTCTCCCAGAGTGAACCCATGTGCTGGGAACTCTGTACAGTAAGACATCACAACTGCACATGTAAATGTCCCCAGGTGCAAACAGTAGTTCAAGTCTGCAGCTTTCCAGACCTTGCATTGTCTTGCAACTGTATTTGAGGACAGAAAACAAACTTCTTCCACACCATATGAGTTGTAGTGCCTTTCGCATTGAACTTCATGGTATTGGACTCTGGTTAATTTTTTTTAAACCTTGTACCACCTCCCTTGTACCAAATTTTTAACTTTTCTGTGGAGATAAAAGAAGGCAACCCTCTTTGTTCTATGTCACTTGAGGCCTCTTTTACTTTATATAACATATATTTCCCATATACTGCACGTGTCATTGTTTTTTGCCTTTTACCTTTCATTACCTTTATCTTGTACATTTAAAAATCATTTACAATATTATACGTATAAAATAAACTCTGTATCAACACATTTTTGCGTTGTTGATTTTTAAAATATAATACTCCAGATGCTAATTCTGGCTGAAATGCGTGCGCATGTAATGGATACAGTACCTCTGCTGTTAGCCTCTGTTGAAATGCGTGGTCATGTTCCCAGAGCATTTTACGTTTTTTTCTATTTACAAAACACTACCATATAGATTTTTACTTCCTAATAACATGTACTTTACACTACAGTTAAACAGCGCTTTTGGATACGTGTGTTAATGGTTAAGCTCCATTTCTTATATTCGCTGATCTTTCTTGGTGCTGGGTTGATGTTTGCTTCCAAAGCACACAGCCCTCTGGAAAAAGAAAATACAACTTATTGTGGCTCCTCTTTGGAACCTCTATAGAATCTTAATTAAATAATATGCATTTACATTTGCTTTACTCCTTTTGTGGTATACGTTACACATTCCAAGGGAATGCACCTTCCTTCCATAGTGCAACTCTTACCCTTTATTTACCATAAAATAATGTTAGCCATATTAATTTTCACATGAAGTGTAGCTGTTTGTTTTGTACTTAGTCTCCATGTACTCCTATCAAAGTGATTGTCTAATCACTCAGGCCTGGTCTACACTGGGTGAGGGAGGAGATCGATCTAAGTTATGCAACTTCAGCTACATGAATAACATAGCTGAAGTCGACGTACTTAGATCTACTCACTGCAGGGTCTTCACTGAGGTGAGTTGACAGCTGACGCTCCCCCATCGACTCCGCCTGCACCTCTCACTTTGGAGTACCTGAGTCGATGGGAGAGCACTCGGCAGTCAATTTATTGTGTCTAGACTAGACATTTAATATGATAAATCGACCCCCCGCTGGATTGATCCCTGCCCATTGATCCTGCGGGTAATGTAGACAAACCCTCAGACACTTTAAGGCTTGGTGTTGCTAAGCTTGCTACTCTTGTGACCATCTTCCCTCCTTCTGCTATTGCTTCAGAGGTGCACTGTCTCTTTAATTTTTCATTTTAGTCGTGCCACTCTTTCAGCTGCTGTTTCATTACTACAAAAGGATCCGGAGTCTCTTCCTTCTGGCCTGGTTCTGTCCTTCCCTGCCACAGCCACAACCATGTCCTCTAGTCCTTATTTAAAAAAATGTTGAACTTCATAAAAAAACGTTATCTCAAAACCAGATAACACCAGCTACTTGTTTTTGGCTGTGGGGAGCAGAATTTAGCAAACGCTACCAAGTAACTTTGGCAGCTGCTCAAAAAAGTGTCCATCAGTTTTTGCAACTTTGAATGAAAGATTCAAATGGATTTTTAGTGGAATCTTTTAAAAGCCAGTTCATTTTAGACATGAAAAATGGGGTTTTAGAAGCCAAGAGTGTTTGTTTAGGTCCTTTAAAACCTTGCATAATTACACAAATGTATTTAAATATTTTGCTCATAACCCCTTGTGTTACTCTAATTATATTTTACACAATTGTACCCAGATTACATTCCCTACTTGTACATTCAGGGCAGTCAACACACAGATGGTAGTGACAGGTTTCAGAGTGGTAGCCGTGTTAGTCTGTATCAGCAAAAACAACGAGGAGTCCTTGTGGCCCCTTTGAGACTAACAAATGTATTTGGACATAAGCTTTCATGGGCTAGAACCCATATCATCAGATGCATGGAGTGGAAAATACAGGAGCAGGTATAAATACATGAAAGGATGGGAGTTGCCTTACCAAGTATGAGGTCAGTCTAATGAGACTTTTGAAGTGGTAATGAGAGTGGCCCATTTCAGACAGTTGACAAGAAGGTGTGAGTAACAGTAGGGGGAAATTAGTATTGGGGAAATTAGGTTTAGGTTTTGTAATGACCCAACCACTCCCAGTCTTTATTCAGGCCTAATCTGATGGTGTCCTGTTTGCAAATTAATTCCAGTTCTGCAGTTGCATGTTAGAGTCTGTTTTTGAAGTTCTTTTGTTGAAGAATTGCCATTTTTAGGTCTGTTATTGAGTGACCAGAGAGATTGAAGTGTTCTCCTACTGGTTTTTGAATGTTATGATTCCTGATGTCAGATGTGTGTCCATTTATTCTTTTGCATAGAGACTGTCCGGTTTGGCCAATGTACATGGCAGAGGGGCATTGCTGGCACATGATAGCATATATCACATTGTAGATGTGCAGGTGAATGAGCCCCTGATGGTGTGGCTGATGTGGTTGGGTCCTATGATGGTGTCCCTCGAATAGATATGTGGACAGAGTTGGCACCAGGGTTTGTTGCAGGCTTTGGTTCCTGGGTTGGTGTCTTTGTTGTGTGCTGTGTATTTGCTAGTGAGTATTTGCTTCAGGTTGGGGGACTGTCTGTAAGCAAGGACTGTCCTGTCTCCCAAGGTCTGTGAGAGTGAGGTGGTAGCCACTATAGTGGTGGTCGCCACTATCTGACCTCCCCTGGCATAATTGGTTTAACCAGGGGTGGCTCCAGGCACCAGCACGCCAAGCGCGTGCCTGGGGCAGCAAGACACGGAGGGCACTCTGCCGGTAGCCGCGAGGGCGGCAGGCAGGTTGCTTTCAGCGGCTTGCCTGCGGAGGGTCCGCTGGTCCCACGGCTTTGGTGGACCTCCTGCAGGGATGCCACCGAATCTGCGGGACCAGGGACCTCCCGGAGGCAAGCCGCCAAAGGCAGCCTGCCTGCTGTGCTTGGGGTGGCAAAATACCTAGAGCTGCCCCGGGGTTTAACTACCAGAGTTCTACTGAACAAGACTGCACTGAGTTGTACTACCATAAACCAGGTTTTCGTATCAAACCAAGCATTCTCTTCCTAAAACACTTTCACTCTTTAACATTTCCACTACCTCTGACTTTAATTCCCACCAAATTCTGTAATGTTAATTTGTGCAAAAGCTACTTTTAACTCCTCAATCTTTCCTTCAATCACTTGTCTCCCAAAGTGACATTTCTCAGCTGTGTATGGTAACACCCATTGTTTCATGTTCTCTGTGTGTGTGTGTGTGTGTGTGTGTGTGTGTGTGTGTGTGTGTATGTATATCGTCCTACTGTATTTTCCACTGCATGCATCCAATGAAGTGGGTTTTAGCCCGTGAAAGCTTAAGATCAAATAAATCTGTTAGTCTCTAAGGTACCACAAGTACTCTCCTGTTCATTTCTCAGCTGATTTCTCTGAGCTTATCTTTGTGCTTGTTTGCAAACTGCTGTTCCCTCCATGATCACCCCTGGGTCTTATTGTTTAAAGTTTCAGTGGCATTTAACAGACCTTGGTTGTGTTCTGCCAAGCATTCTTTTACATATGAATCCAAAATACCTCCCTTTATGTTTCCAAAGTATTCCCCTTATGGTTCTGGATTTCTCTTTAGGAGAGACATCTGTACTATAGTTTAATACCTTGGTTTTTTGTTTCTTTTTCTTGCATTTCTTGTCTAATAATATTTACTGGAGTTCATTTTCCACCTGGTTCCAGTCTATCCCTATCGCTTTCCAGGGGAATCCATAGGCACCTCTTTAAAACTAACCCATTCCTCCCACGTTCTGGAAACCACCTCAAATTTAAATCCTTCCAATTCCATTGCTAAACTGCTAGGGTGCAAACCTTGATAGTAAAGCTACACATATAGTTTATTATATGTTATATGTTCCAGGTGAATGGATCCAATCCGAGTCCAGCACCAATAATGTTGGAATTCCGTCCGAGACCTATTCCACTCGGCTTATCCAGAACACCTTGTCCAGTTCTGGGAGAACACTTCACCCAGTTCTCTGAGATCCAAAACACTCAGTTCAACTCTGGATTTCACATGCAGGCTCCTTTATTTGGCATACAGCAAAGCTATCAGAGTTGATCAGACTCAAGTATAGGAGGTGGGCATAGGGCAAACCACACATCCAAAGTTACACACTATATCTCTTCCTTTATATACATTTACACATTACATTTGCTACACATAGCACCACCCATTTTGGGATTGGATTGGTTACTTTGCAGGAACCAATCCCCGTACAGCATACTCTGTCCATGTACTGTTCACGTGGAACCTGGTCCTTACCTTCCAGGTTTATCTTGTCCATAGTCCCTAGCATCAGGGTGGTGTGGCTTATCTTAGCTAGCAGAAACATCCTGTCTCCAGTATGGCCTTTGTCAAGCCCCTATTTACAAATTAACCTTCCAGTCACATATCCAATTATGCTCACTAGGAAATGCGGCAAGTTACTTATGTCAAGCCAGTCCTGCAAGCAGTAAATAACCAATTCAAATCTAGCTACTACAAGCAATGAAGAAATAGAGCTGAGCAGTCTAAACTCTATGGGGTATTTGAAGGGAAAAACCTCTCTACTCTCCTAAGTAGCTAGCTGGTGTTACAGCTGACATGCATTAACAGGAAAAAGCAGCAATGCTTAGAGCCACATTCTTTCCCCATTTATTCTGGTACAATGAAAAATAGTGTTGCGTAATACTTAACATTTCTACTTTGTCTTCCAGTCAAGGGTCTTAAAGCCCTTCATTCTTGTTGGATAGGAGTTTTTCATAGCTAAAGACTGTCAGACACGGTCTCTATGGATCTTACTCACCACTGCATTAGTTCCGTTTTATGCCATTGTAATGTCACTGACTGCCAGAGGATAACCAGACCCTATATATTTTGTTTAATCTCTGTTATGCAGATTTGGCCATGGCAAGCTACATGGGTATGTATTGCTTTGGAGTGCAAACCTGATTTAGGAACCAAAGTTTACTTATTCGGGGGTGGGGGTGGGAGGGAGGTGGCTGCAGCTATCTGCATTGGTACTGATGTTTTGAAGCCTGCGCTGTCCCTTATGCCTGTATATTAAAGGTGGTGCATGAAAGATGAGAGAAGAAATGAACTAAGCAAGTTCCCAGAGAATAGTGTCAGTCATACAGGAGGTCTTACAGACCCAGACTGTTTACACACTACAGCTAATTGAGCAATGGGGGAAATGGTGCACATATTTTACATGTATACCTTTCTCTGTTCTATCAACAAGCATTTTCAAATCCAGACCATGTATCATGATGATCACCCTCCAGCATTGTCAGTCTACTTCACTCCATTACTTGACATTTTGCTTTCTACCTCCATCCCCACTGGCTCCCACAAATAGGGCATAGATTAAACAGAGCAACAATGGTGGCCCAGACCCTCAGCGTAAGTCACCAGTGTAACTCCCTTGATTTTAACAGAACTCTGCTAATTTACCCCAGTGGAGGGCCTGGCCCAGGATGTTCCAGGTCTACATTACAAACTTACATCAGAATAACTACATCACTCAAGGCTGTGAAAAATCCACACCCCCGAGCAATGTAGCTATAACAACCTAACCTCCAGTCTAGACAGGAGAGCTTCTCCCGTTGACATAGCTACCATCTCTTGCGGAGGTGGATTAACTATGCTGACAGGAGAAGCTTCCCCACTAGCATGGTCGTGTCTTCACTGAAGCACTACAACGGTACAGCTGCAGCTATGATGCTGCAGTGATTTCACTGCATACCTGCCCTTAATTTCACATGAAAGGACATAAAATGCTTGAAGAAGAAGAATTTAAGGGTTAAGCATCTTGGACTTGTTGCCAGCTTCTCTGGTTAGAAGACAAGAGAGACAAAGAAGGAACCATCAGCTGTGTTTGTTAAAGATCAGTGGTCCTGGCTGTAAATGTCTTGGTTTTCAACAGAGAATCCTGATGTGACAGTACAGATAATATGTCTAAAGTGCTGTACAGACACTAACAACATATATTGTAGGACTGACCAGAAAATCCATGGAAATTCAGTGAAAATTCAAAAATGAAAAATTGCAGCCACAGAACCAAAAGCTTTTGATTGACATTTTTTCTGAAAGCCACAATTTCAGGGTAGCTGTGGTGGCTCATGGGAATTTTAGTTCAGACACCTCATGCACCTCTCCTCTAAGGGCTGGGCTCCCTGGTCAGACTACATCGCGCATGCTGCATTAGGGATTCCTCTTGCTGAGTCGCTGTGCTGAACATCACAGATGTCAATCAAAACCTTTTTGGTTTTCATGTGTTCATTATTTTTATTTGTGGTGTTTGCTTTTTTTGTCAGAAAGCCAACATTTTCTGTGAAAAGCAGACACTTTTTTGAGAAAATTTTCATTTAGTTGAAAACCCAGTTTTCAAACAAAATATATTTTTGATGTTTAAAGAAATGACTGGCCATAATATATGGTATAGAAATAAAGCACTAGACTGTCAAAATTAGACATGCAATGTAATTGATGCAGTTGTATATGCTTATTTAGATACAAGTTTTATTCTTGCACATAAATAGGATGTTTACATGTACAGATGAGCAGCTAGGCACTCAACTGGCCATGAGGCATGCAAATACCCAAGATGTGTATGCAAATCAGGTATGTACAAATTAGGCAGCTATAATGGCATATGACAATTTTTGAAAATCTGACCTTATGAATATAATTAACATATCATATGGGGGGTGCCTTAAGTTTTGACATTCTATGTTGTGCCAAAAAGCTTCACATGTGCCTGCAGAAAACATGTATTTTCAGAAGTCATATAGTACCCACAGTTCCTGTGTTTTCTCTACTTGTGAGCAGGTGCAGTCAGGTGGAAAGGTTTCTTTCATGCCACAGGGTCACAAAGAAAGTGTCTGATTACAGAAGGGCTGCTACTAGCAGCATATTCCGCCTGCCCATCTAAACCCATTTTGGGATGGCATTTATGCTTCAATTAAACTGGCATGCTACACTAAGCAGGCATCATGCCATCATAACAGATGGGCATGGGTTGAAAGCAAGGCAGTGATCATGCATGAGTATTAAGAGCATTAAAGGGCAGAGATCCCAGTTATGAATGATGATGTGACAGTCCAGTCTGTGGTTGCAGGACTAAGATTTCAGGAGATTTAACATTGCTTCTGCAGCCTAGTGCTTGATTCATTCTGAGGGAGGGAGTCCTGAGGTAGGGTTTGTAAGTGGAAGCAGTGAGACTCCAGCAGTAAACAGGAAGACTCCTGAGGGAAGAGAATCATAGAATATCAGGGTTGAAAGAGATCTCAGGAGGTCATCTAGTCCAACCCCCTGCTCAAAGCAGGACCAATCCCCAACTAAATCATCCCAGCCAGGGCTTTGTCAAGCCGGGCCTTAAAAACCTCTAGGGATAGAGATTCCACCACCTCCCTAGGTAACCCATTACAGTGCTTCACCACCCTCCTAGTGAAATAGTGTTTCCTAATATCCAACCTAAACCTCCCCCACTGCAACTTGAGACCATGCTGGAAGTGGTGGGGAAAATCTGCTAGAAGAAAGTAACATAGGGAAAACTCTGCAGGGCCTGGGAGTCCGTGGCCCAGAAGTAGAAGATTTCTATTGCCCCAAAGGGTCAGAATCAGTGCTTAATATGTGCCAAGGCTGACCCCTGGCACCTCTAGACATGGGTCTTTATACTGGGCTTGCTGCATCAGTTATGAATGTAAACAAATTGCTTGAACTCCAGCACCTCTTTCATTACAAATTAAGCACTGGACAGAATAATTATTATTTAGATTTGTTTGGACTTCATTTCAGTCTGTTGTTACCCCTGGAAGGGGACTGAACTCTTATGGGACTTGGCGAGAGGGCCAGCCACAGAATGCTCACATAGAGTCTCAGAAGATGAGAGCTGGGAAAGGCCATCGTAGGGCCTAGGAAGAGGCCACCAGAGATGAAGAACCCTTGCCATGCCATCTCCAGGTCTGAGGGGATACTATGAAAGTCAGTCCAACCTATTACACTTTCCCAGGTCCTCACACACTCCTGGGGCAAAAGTACCATAAAAAAATACATCTGGCAGGATCCTGTTTTACATTTTTGTTCAGTTAAATATATAATCAGAAAAAAGTTAGGATTTAAAAAAATTGAAAACAATGACTTTATTTTTGCAACCATTGCCAAAGTGGCAAATCTAATATTCTATTGTCAGTGCAACAGCATTGTTGTATTTCCTCGCTTTACAACGAAGGACTTTAAAACGTCCTTGAAGGTGTAATTGAGCACTTTTCTCCAGTTACTTATAAAATCCTTGACATAAAACATGCTCTCACACACCTCATTGTTTGGCCTTCACTACACCCCTGCTCAGCTGAGGATCAGGTCCATGATTCCTTAAGAGAACCAGTTTTCTGCCATATAGATTAAAAAATGTAAGACTGCAGGATAACATTCTGACTAGAAACCCCATTACGCTTGATCTTGATCCTGCAAAGACTTACATATGCCCATATGTTTATGCACCTTAAGTCATCCTGTTAAAGTCTTTGCAGGAGGTGGGCCCTACCAGCAACTTTAGAGCCCAAACTGACCTTCCTCCTTAAGGGATTGAAAACTTTCCTTTATTCTTATGTATCCCCATATTAAAATTTTGAACAAATCCTCAGTTGTATTTTCTGAGAGTGATGATTCCCTGATCAGCAGATGCTAGCTACAGTGAGAACAGAGTGGCATTACTCACTGAAAAATGTTCAGATGCCAAAACACTAACATTTATTAACAAACTCTACTAGGACCTCAAGCAATCAGGTGCACTGAAAAACAGTCAAAGTAATTATTCTTAAAGTATTTCCAAAATATACTTTGAGTCTTAACCTCTGCCTGATGCTGAAAATAATAGAATATTTTTCATTTGTATTTGTTTAGATCTCAAGGCCTTTATTACCAAGACTTGAGATCTTTGAATCAATAAAAATGTTTAAAGGAATTTACAGATATACTGGAAGGCTTTAATCTCATCTCTAATATGTCATTTTAAAATATCAAAATATAAAAAGGTCAGTGCAGCTTGCTAAACAATATTGAATTTTCTTTAGAATGCTACTGATGCACATATTTTTTATTTTAAAAAAAAATCAGTAACTTCCTTGACTTTAAGAACCATGCCCAGTAAACGTCTAAATATAATTGGCACAGTAACTATCTCAGGAGCTGTCCCCTATTATACAGCGTCACTGGTTTATACGAAAATTATGCAAAACATTAAGGCAAATCTAAGGACAAGGAAAAATATTTTCCTCTAGTTCAAGCTTTGGGCTACAAATTTGGTTAAAGAGGAAGGTAGGTCCCTGGGGTAAAATTCCGGCGCTAATGAAGTTAATGGGAGTTTTGTCATTGACTTCACTAGCGCTATGATTTCAGAGCTAGATTTTAATTCAGGATCTGCCACTGAATCGCAGTATGTAAGTGGGCAAGCCACCTACCCTTCTTTCTAACTTAGCTTACTCATCTGCAAAATAGAGATAATCTTTTAACTTCTTCATAGAGTTACTGCGATTAATTAATGTCTGTCAAATGCTTTGGGATCTTTAATTTAAAGGGGCAAGATGCTTTAAATTAATTTATGATGGCATTGTATTGTAGGCACAGAGTACAAAGAGGCAGAGGTGTCAGATTGCTCTCTCTCAATGGTTTCAGGAGCTTGCTTATAAAGACTAGCTGGATATAATCCAAACACCTTTACATTCAGAATACTTAAGTCTGTGGGCGTGGCTACAGGAATCTGACATGAATAAAGCTGCTGCAGAGCCAGAACTTGTGAGTTACCAGTATTAAGGCAGCCTGTGCATCATATTTTCTCTTTACTCTAAAGTGGACTTAGGTGCTGCAAGTCCACCACCTAACTTTGAGTGTCCTGCCACCTAGGGGCATTCACAGCCTCAAGTGAGGTGTGCAGGATTCCCCTGCATTGTATGGGGTGAGTTAGGTGCTTAAAAAAGGGATTAATAGAAGTCAGCAAACTGAGCAGGAAGTGCTGAGGAGAGCAGCATGGCCTAAAGCCCTTCCCCTCAAAGGGAGTTAAGCATCTAACATCAGACTGGAGAGAGGCTTCTAGCTCTACTTGGAATTCACACCACGAACCCTCTCTCGGCGTTAGGGTTGGCAGAGGGCAGGTCTACACTACAGCCTAAATTGATATAATTTATGTTGCTCAGGAGTGTGAAAAAGCTCCCTTGCCCCGTGACACAAGTTTTACGCTGTCCACACTGGCGTTAGGTCGGCGGGCGACACACTCCTGCAGACATAGCTTCTGCTTCTTGCTGAGGTGGAGTCATTTTGCCAATGGGAGAGCGCTCTCCTGTCAGCATAGCGCATCTTCACCAGACCCGCTGTAGCACAGACTTGCCCTTAGGCAACCTTCACACAAAGGACAAAGGTGGTGCCCATACCCCTTTGCATCCTCTGGGCCAGTGGTTAGGGCACAAGCCCTGGATGTGGGAAATCTGGATTCCAATCCCCACTTTGCCTGATTCAGAGTAGGGACTCAAACCCAGCTTTCCCACCTCCTAGGTAAGCACTCTAACCAATGAGCTACTGGCCTGGGGGGGGGCACCATGACTTGAGGGGTCGGCCTGATCTGAACACACCTACTGGCTCAGGTCCCACAGGTGAGATAGGTGGGGGAACATCTAATTTGTGAATCCGAATGGCACTTAGACCTAAGCTAGATGCCGAGCTGCTCGGTGGTGTCAAGTCTGAGGCAGCTTTGCCTATGCCCACCAGCAAAAATGTAGGTGCCTAGGGGACTTTACTGATGGAAACTTAAGCATCTAGGACCTTGAAGTGCCTACAGAGTTGGGTGCCAGCTCTGTGGGGGTTTTGTGAATGCCAGTGGTGCCTAACGCTGGACTTAGCAGCCTCAAGGGGCAGTTGAGTGATTAAGTCCCCCTTGTGAATGTAGCCCTCAGCCCTTTAATTTTATGGCTCATTTAAATTAATCCACTTAATTATTCTGTGAGAAGTACAGTTGGTGCCATATGTTGGGGGGATCAAAGCCTTGTTCACTGTACGGGTATGTCGATGCTGCAGCTGGGAAGGAGTTTCCCAGCACAGGTATACAGGCACATGCTAGGTCTGGTGTGCTAAAAATACCAGTATAGCTATGGGTAGCAGCTCGATCCAGCCACCTGAATACAAACCCACCCGGATCCCCCTGGCTATGTAGGTGGGTGGCTAGCCTGAGCCACAGCCAGTGCTACCCATGGCTACACTGCTATTTTTAACACACTAGCTCTGCGTATGTCTGTCTACCCATGCTGGGAAGCTCCCTCACCGCTGCAGTGTAGATGTACCCTAAAGGTACTACAGAGACAGTCTTCCAAACCACAACCAGCTAACATGCAACAGGGGAACCTCATTCATAATTTTCTTTCAAAGAAAACAAAATGCAGACTCTCCCAGGATCTCATGCCTGTAGGTTTAAATAAGAAGCGGCAAGCACAACTGATAAATAACACAGGGGTGTGGCTATCCTATGATGACCTCTTCTTCCTCCTGGTTTGTACTCATCTTATACAGCAGCGCTTGTAAGTGAGCACATCTCCATTGACTTTACAGGCGTGGTATTTGGGCATAGCAGTGCTGCTAAGGGTGTTGTATAAAATTTGAGCTAAAAAGAGCCTGATTCTGGGGATCTCAAGAGTTTGACACCAATGTACACTGGGACTTAAGTATGAGCAGAATCAGGCTCAACAGTTATTTGTATGGACAACAAAAAGCCAGCTATTGCTCTCATTTAACAATGAAAATCCAGTGTAATTCCATTGATTGATTTCAATGGTGCTGCACTGCATTTTCATTGTTTCAAATGAGAAGAGAATTTGGCCATGAATAACCAAACTACCATTCATAAGTACCTCAGGTTACACTTCTTCTCGGCAGGAGATTGATTCTGCCCACCTTTACTCATGAGTATTCCCACTTAAATGAATGGGATTAATTATAAATGGAATTATTCCTTTCTGAATAATTGTTTGTAGGACTATTACCTGCCTTTAATTTCACTGGATTTATTTAAGGCACCTATATTCACACAGTTAAAAGTACAAAAGATAAACATCCCTGATACAAAGATTTGCCACCCAAAACTCTCATATACCTATCGATAACACAAAGAGCCCATTAAAAACCCCACCAGACTAGCAGCCCACATGCAAACTCTCCAGAGTCCCTCACCCCAAGCTAGAGAAGGTGCTTTGCTGCATGCCCGGAAGGTCGGCAAATCGGAGTTTTGTGGCATTGGGGGTTGTGCATTTATGGACTGAGCTTCCCTGATACAGGCTGGGCAGGGCGGTGAAGCTCTTGTTGATATGCGCAGCCAGTTGGTATCAGACACAGAATAAAGCAGAGTTGTTGCAAGCACCTTACGCAGTGAAGGTAGGATTCACAAGGGACACTTGGGTGCCCAGCTCCAACATTGAGGCACTGCTGGCATTCACAAAACCCTGCTCAGCTATTGCTACCCTGTAGATGCTTAAGTTTCTTCCAATCAAGTCCTCAAGGCACTCAAATTTCTGTGGCTTAGGAATGCACACAGCTGCCTCAGTCCTGACACCACCCGGCAGCTCGGTGCCTAACTCTTGCCTAAGCTCCAACAGGATTCACTAACTAGGTGTTCCCTGTCTGAGCCCCGAAGGCAAGGTAATCTGGTAGATGTGCTCAGCCCCATGCTTAAATCCCCACCAAAGGGAGGAGGTGATGGTATGATGCCTTCCATGTAACTCTTAGCCCATTGGCTGGAACATTCACCCACAGTGTGGGTGACCTGAGTTCAAGTCCCGACTTTGTCAGCAGGGACTTGAACCAAGTCACCTACTTCCCATCTGAGTGCCCTAACTGCTGGGCTATAGGACATTCCAGCATAGGGCTTCCTCTCTCACTCTCTTCTATTATGTTATTCCTTCACTTTAGCAAAGCTTTTGATACGGTCTCCCACAGTATTCTTGCCAGCAAGTTAAAGAAGTATGGGCTGGATGAATGGACTATAAGATGGATAGAAAGCTGGCTAGATCGTCAGGCTCAAGGGGTAGTGATCAATGCCTCCATGTCTAGTTGGCAGCCAGCATCAAGTGGAGTGCCCCAAGGGTCGGTCCTGGGGCTGGTTTTGTTCAATATCTTCATTAATAATCTGGAGGATGGCATGGACTGCACCCTCAGCAAGTTTGCAGATGACACTAAACTGGGAGGAGTGGTAGATACGCTGGAAGGTAGGGATAGGATACAGAGGGTCCTAGAAAAATTAGAGGATTGGGCCAAAAGAAATCTGATGAAGTTCAACAAGGACAAGTGCAGAGTCTTGCACTTAGGACAGAAGAATCCCATGCACTGCTACAGACTAGGGACCGAATGGCTAGGAAGCAGTTCAGCAGAAAAGGACCTAGGGGTTACAGTGGATGAGAAGCTGGATATGAGTCAACAGTGTGCCCTTCTTGCCAAGAAGGCTACCAGCATTTTGGGCTGTATAAGCAGGGGCATTGCCAGCAGATCGAGGGACGTGATCATTCCCCTCTATTCGACATTGGTGAGGCCTCATCTGGAGTACTGTGTCCAGCTTTGGGCCCCACACTACAAGAAGGATGTGGAAAAATAGGAAAGAGTCCGGCAGAGGGCAACAAAAATGATTAGGGGGCTGGAGCACATGACTTATGAGGAGAGGCTGAGGGAACTGGGATTGTTTAGTCTGCAGAAGAGAAGAATGAGGGGGGATTTGATAGCTGCTTTCAACTACCTGAAAGGGGGTTCCAAAGAGGATGGAGCTCGGCTGTTCTCAGTGGTACCAGGTGACAGAACAAGGAGTAATGGTCTCAAGTTGTAGTGGGGGAGGTTTAGGGTGGATATTAGGAAAAACTTTTTCACTAGGAGGGTGGTGAAGCACTGGAATGGGTTACCTAGGGAGGTGGTGGAATCTCCCTTAGAGATTAAAAACCTTAGAGGTTTTTAAGGTCAGGCTTGACAAAGCCCTGGCTGGTCTGATTTAATTGGGGATTGGTCCTGTTTTGAGCAGGGGGTTGGACTTCTACCCTGAGGTCCCTTCCAACCCTGGTATTCTATGCTGTTCTACTTTGTATGAAATACTTAACTATTCCTTGGGTCAGACAGAGTGACTCTATAGCCTAGGGGCTAGCATACTCTCCTGGGAGTGCCAGCTTCCAGCCCCTTCTCCAACGTCTATTTAAGTATTTCATACAAATCAAACAGCTTCCACAGGAGAGACTGAGCGCTCCATCCCAGAATTGCCTATAGCACAGGGATTAGGGCATCCACCTGATGGGTGGGAGAACTGTGTTCATCTCTGAATTGGGCAAACTGGGTACTTGAACCCAGCTGAGTGCTCTCACTGCTGGGCTATGGGGCATAAGGAAGTGGCACTAGTACCACCATCAAAGCAGGGTTTGAGGGGAATCTAAATTTTGGACTTAAATCTTTGTGGCTCTATCCCTGGGGCACTAGAACACAGCAGTGTCTTGGTGAATCTGAACCTTAAGTGCTTTTGAAAATGTTACCTCAAGTGACTTGCCTGCAGTCATAGAAGGAGTCTTTGGCACAGCCAGGACTTGAACCCATTTTCTTAACTCCCAGTTAAGTATCTTAGCCACACAACCATCTCCCTGCTTTTTGTACCAAGACTACATGACAGTGAGTAGCAAACCCACTACATAGCGAGAGAATCTTGAAGGGGGAGATTGTTTGCAAGCATTTACGGATTAGATATTAAAATGTTATTTAAGTGGGTTTGTGAGAAACACATTATAAGCTATTCTGATGAGAACTAAATAAAAATCAGTACTCAGAGACAACCAGAAGGTCAGATTGCACAAATTGCCGAAGGCCTGGTGAATCTAAACAGATGGGCAGTTGCATGTTTTCCTTTTTCTACACTTAGCCTTTAGGCAAAGCCTCAGGGTAGAAACTGAACAGACGGTTAAGTGTGACATTTTAGAGTCAAGAAGCATTTTTTCTTTTGGGACAAATGTTGGCAATTATTAAAGAGACATCAGAGACAGCGCTCTGCTCCAAATGGAAATTGATAACAACAACATGCTCTTAGCAATTCATGAGGGGCAGATAAAATGTATGGAAAAATAAATGTAGGACCACATTGTCTGACTCCATGCCACTCCAACAGTAAATTTTGAAATTATTCACATTCCATTCATAATTGCATAAAAACATAAATTGGAGTTTGGCACCTCAGTCTACTTTACAAGTACTTGTTGAATTGAATTAGAGCGCCTTAGCTAAGTGTCAGACAGGAACTTTGGCTAAAGAACAGTTATCAGTTTTCAGTTCATGAAGAAAATTATTGAGTAACTTATAAGACATGATTTCCTGACCATAAAAATGTTACCTTAACATGCTTAAACAATAAAACACAACTGAGTTATCTGTTTGGAACTATGCACTGTGAAGGTATGCAGCTGTTTGTTTTCCCCAAGAGATCTTACCAGGGCGTGTTCTCATCTCCTCCAAACATGTCCAAAGTTCACGTAGCTCATCTGAGTTTCCCCATTTCATATAAACAGTATGCACAGTGTGAATTATAATACTGAGCTCCTTAGATCTCAAAGTTAAGTTATGGGAAATGTTGTCATGTCCATTTTACAGATGAGAAACTAAAACAATGAGGTGAACCCATTCACACAAAATCACACACCAGGTCAGTGACAGAGCCAGAAGGAGAACCTAGCTCTCCTGATACCCTGTCTACTGAATGACTTTGCTTTCTTACACATTACTATGTGTGAGACACCGGAAAGTCACCTAAAAAGGAGAACCACAAAGAGATCTGTATAGTGATTGTTCTGCTTCATCTCTCAGTTCAAAGTATGCCTTTATCATTTTTGGCCATGATGTTGTCTGGCAGTCTACAATAAAGACTTTGAAACATGCAAGAGCTGACACTGTTATAACTTGGCCAGAGAGAGTGAGCGTGTTTGTACATACATATGCCACTGAAATCTATTACATGCCATCCAAATTGCTCATCTGTGTCAGAGGCCTTCCTTTGCCAATAGAGGTTCTCCTTTAGCCCAAGTGATAGAAGCCTGCAATTCTGACACAAGAGCGTCTGGGTTCTAGTGTTAAATTTCCATGTGCAGCACTATGAACACCACAAATTCCTAAGTGGCCACCAGATGTACACTTATCAATGGCATCATTCATGGAGTAAGGTACTTCTCAAGGGCAGGATCTAACCCTAGATCTGGTCTGTAACTGGAATGTGCTGTTATCCTAACAGTTTTGATGTGTGTTTATGTGAGCGAAGAGGATTCCGTCATGTTTTTGACAAAACAGTTAAAAAAATAATCTTTAAAAAGAGGGTTAATTCTTGATTTAGGTACATTTCCCTCTCCCTTCAGTAACAACAAAAACATACCAAGCCACATTATCTACCTAATGATGGCATCTTTTCTTCCTTAAATCCCCTGGACAAATCCAGTTAAAGGCAACACAGAGTAGGAGACAACACCTGAGCTCCATTCTGACTTACAGCAGGGAACAGAGGTATCAGCTGTTCCTGCAAAGTTTTCTATCTATTGGCTGTCTTCACTGAAAGACATTTGAGAGAAATCCAGGCCCAGTAATGATGCACTGTAACTCACAGCCTGAGAGAAGCCTCCACCTCCAAATTAGGAGACTACATGACAAAACCTAAAATACAGTACATGGCCTTCTTCATAGGACACCTTTGTGGAAGAGCAGCACGGGGGCATGAAAAGTCATCTATTGCAGTGTATCTGGCCAAACATACTGGGTTGCCCTGTGCCTGAGGAAAGAAAAGGCTGGGAGGACGGTACTTGGGCTTTTTTTGTTGTTGTTGGATTGGCTGGCTTGGGGCCAGTTTTGCCACACTTACATAAGGGGCAAATTTTGCATCACTGAAGTCAGTGGGACCTTTGCTGTAAACGTCAACAGGTGCAGGAGCAGGCATATGGAGCTGTACCTTACTCTGCAAATGGTCCCACTGACACCATTAGGGAGGATGGTGTTTAGTAGACAGTGCACCAGACTGGAACTCAGGAGCATTAAGTTCAATTTCCAGCTCTGCTGCTGAGTGACCTTAAGCAAGTCATTACACCTCAGTTTCCCCATCTGTAAAACAGTCAGTATCATTACCCTCTCCCTTATAAAGTGATCTGAAATCTACAGATGACATGTCCAGTATAAGTGTTAGGTGATATTACTCGCAGAGCAAGGGTTTTCACAGTATAGGGAACAGTGGCAGAAATTTGGCCCTGAAGGGTTTTGGACCAAATTCTCTGCTGGTATAAATGGGCAGAATTCCAGTGCTGTGCTCATTTACACCAGGAGAGAACTTTTCCTTTTGTCCATAGCTGTCTAAAATTCCTGCAATGGGAATTTTTCCAGGTGAAAAGAGTCCTTGTTTTGTTCTAAGTGTGAACTGCTGGCTCGTAGAGTGAAATCCCCTTTTCCTGCTATATTGCACACTTTAAAATGTTACACGTTCTTCATTTATAGCCTGGGGGATACATGAAGCCAAACTATTCACAACTTTCTAAAATGTGCAACATTGGGAAATCACCATGGGCAGCTTTAAACATTGGACTCTCTGCACCTGCAGAAGTCAAATTTACTTGGGCAGTTGAGGTATTTCCCACTGTAAAGGCAGAGAACGCGGCAATCATTGCAGTTATAATAAATACCGCAGTGCAGTAAGATTCCACTTTTTAATAGCACCTAATATATCAGAATTTACCTTACCCTCCCTAGCGGCTGCCTCATGTCTCCACAAGCATTCCTGGACTGACATCACCAGCAGAGAATGCATACGCAGGAAGGGGTTCCCTGCTGAGAACAATCTGGGGTGGAGCTTAACTCACAAAAGGTTCCTGGATCATCTGCTGGGATCTCTCACCTACTTAATTCCCTGCCCTTGCAGAGGCCTCAGGCATGGGTGGCACCTTGATCTCTCTGGTTTTCCTGGGGCTCAAAACAGTTTAGTTTCCTGAGGACTGAAATGCTTTAATCTAACTACAGATTTGGGGCTTAATCTGTAAAATTTAATGGCCTGTGATATGAAGGCAGTCAGACTAGATGATCTAATGGTCCCTTCAGGCCATGAACTCTATGAAACCATGACAAATAGGTTGCCGAGTGATACTCTTCCCGCAGGGTCAGGTTCTGCCACCCTCAGTCACCTTGTGTAGTACTTGACTTCTCCGATGCTCCCATTTACTTCAGTGGAACTACACATATTGCAAGGCACTATTTAGTGAGAGCAAAGGTATTCTATTCTGGCTCTTAATTATGTGTGGGCATTTGTTGTCTTGTTTCATACATTTGCTGGGCACCTTTTCAGATGCTACAACAGAAACAGGAAAGTCCAATTGCATTTACTAGGATGGGGATCCCAGATTGCCAAGGGAATAGAAAGCCATCAAGCTCCTTCCCAGTGACGTTATACCTAAAGTCACATCTTTATTTCATACCAAGAGACCGCAGCAGAATGATTTTTTTCTAGTGTAGAGTTCAGGCAAGGGAAGCTGAAACACTGCTACCTGACCGTAAAAACAAGAGGATGAAAGAATATGGTAAAATTACTCAAGCAGTAAGTGAATAATCCCTTATTATGCCTGTCTAAAGGAGACAGCAAACACATGCCAGCTGACATTTGGCTGCATCTCAACTGTGACTGCAGTTAATCGGATGGAAGGAGGTACTAGAGTGAAGAAGTACCCAAGCCAAAAAAATCTCACCAATTAATTAAAACTTAAGACCAGAAGGACATTTTTCAGTCGAGAGCGGACATCATGGAAAAGCTTGCTGAGGGAGGTTCCGGAGGACTTAAAAGAAATGCAGGCTCCAGAATTCAAACTGATCATTTAAAAACTAGCCAGGGAACTCTCAGGTTGACGATCAGCATAATGTAAATCATGCAGCACAATGGCAGGTAGCCAATGATGGGTTGAAAATGTATAGCACATGAGGACTGCTAACATAATAAGAGACAGCTTGGGCAGATTTATGCTCCACTAATGTTTGTAAAGCATTTGTGTAGCCAAGCTGTCCTGTAGCCAAGGTAGATAATGGCTATGCCCAACAAGTAGGTAACGAGACTTTTTAAAGCATTTTAAGTTAAAGCTATTGGGGTCCTTTCACAGGGTGGGTGAGAACCCTGCAATTATTGAAGACAGCAGGTCTGAGGGTAGTGTCACCTCCTTGGCATAGTTTGCTCTTCTCTGACACCAAAGATGACTTCCACTGGAGGGAGGACTCCACGTTGTGGCAGGGGGTAAGAAGGGAGATGGACATTTTCTGTAGCATCTCCTCTTCCAACCCCATGGCAGTGAGGAAATTTGACATCGTTCCACATGGGAAATTATTGGTTAAATATGAGAATTGAAAGGCGGATTAGGAACTGGTTAAAGGGGAGACTACAACAGGTCATACTGAAAGGCAAACTGTCAGGCTGGAGGCAGGTTATTAGTGGAGTTCCTTAGGGGTAAGTCTTGGGCCCTATCTCATTTAACATTTTTATTAATGATCTTGACACAAAAAGCAGGAATGTGCTGATACAATTTGTGGATGACACAAAGTTGGGAGGTATTGCCAATAGAGAGGAGGACCGGGATATCATATGAGATGATCTATGACATTGAAAACTGGAGTAATACAAATGGGATGAAGTGTAATAGTGCAAGGCCATGCACTTAGGGACTATCAATAAGAATTTTTGCTATAAGCTGGGGATTTATCAGCTGGAAGTGACAAAGGAGAAAGATTTGGGTGTGTTGGTTGATGACAGGTTGATGGCCAATGTGATCACAGGTATGAGCCGCCTGTGTGACACGGCTATAAAAAGGGCTAATGCAGTTCTAAGATGCATCAGGCGAGGTATTTCCAGTAGAGACAGGGAAGTGTTAGTATCATTATACAAGACACTGGTGAGACCTCATTTGGAACAGTGTGTGCAATTCTAGTCTCCCACGTTTAAGAAAGATGAATTCAAACTGGAACAGGTGCAGAGAAGGGTTATTAGAGTGATCAGAGGAATGGAAAAGCTACCTTATGAGAAGAGACAAAGAGTTTGCTTGTTTAGCCTAACCAAAAGAAGGCTAGGGGGAGGATATGATTTCTCACTATAAATACATCAGAGAGATAAATACCATGGAGGGGGAGGAGTTATTTAAGTTAAGCGACACAAGAACAAATGGATTTAAACTGGCCATCAACAAGTTTAGGCTTGAAATTAGAGAAAGGTTTCTAACTATCAGAGGAGTGAAGTTCTGGAACAGCCTTCCAAGGGGAGCAATGGGGGCAAAAAACCCTAACTGGCTTCAAATGAGCGTAATAAGTTTATGGGGGTATGGTCTGATGAGACTGCCCAATGGCATGTAGTCCATCTGCGACTGCTAATATCAAATATCTCCAGTGGCCGGTGATAGGATGCTAGATGGAGGGTTCTGAGTTACTATAGAGAGTTCTTTCCCAGGTGTCTGGCTGCTGGGTCTTGCCCACATGTGCAGGGTCTCACTCGTTGCCATATTTAGGGTCAGGAAGGAATTTTCCCCAGGGCAGATTGGCAGTGACCCTGAGGGGGTTTCTGACTTCCTCTGCAGCCAGGTCACTTGCAGGTTTAAACTAGTGCCAACAGTGGCTTGCATCCAACGAAGTGAGTATTCACCCACGAAAGCTCGTGCTGCAAAACGTCTGTTAGTCTATAAGGTGCCACAGGATTCTTTGCTGCTTTTACAGATCCAGACTAACACGGCTACCCCTCTGATAGTGGATTCTCTGTAACTTGAAATCTTTAAATCATGCTTTGAGGATGTCAGTAACTCAGCCAGAAGTTAGGGGTCCATTACAGGAATGGATGAGCGAGGTTCCGTGGCCTGCAATGTGCAGAGGTAAGACTAGAAGATCATGATAGTCCCTTCTGGCCTTAAAGTCTATGAGTGTTTAGTTGCTGACAGTGCCATCACTTTGTGCTTTCCTCCCTTTAATACCTTCCCCAAGAGTGTTGGATCCCTTTGATCTGAATACAGCGAGTTAATATTGCTCTTTCTCCAGGATTGTTAGCAGAGCCTATTCTCTGTTGAGAGTATTGTCAGTCTACAGGGAAAGTTAATAGATATGATGTTTCAGAAATCAAAGAATCTTTCTTTGATGTTAAGGTTAAGTTGGAAAAGGTTATGGCAAGTTTGGCTTGAGTCCAAGAATTCTAAGGGAAGCATTTTGCCTGCCTCCTTAGTAGCTGCTAATTTCAATAAGGTGTTTGGCATCCACTCTGCTCCAGGACAGCTTGAGAGCCCTGACATGGGATCCATATCCATCAACAAAGAGCTTGGTACATTCCCAAAGGGTGCTGCCAACTCCCAGTCCATTCCTACTATTCCTTCCCATATCTGTGAGGTGAGTAAGCCACCTTATGAGGGTCCATATGTTACTAATTCCCCTCCAACCAATCTAATTGTAAGTACCCGTAATTTAAGAGCAAGAAATGCTAAGCATTAATCATCGGTGGTTTTGGTTTTTAAAAATTTGTCTAGGGAAATGGTTGAGTCACAGACCCATTTGCAACACCCTTTATATCTATTACTGAAACGAGCCAGGTTTTACTACCCAGAAACTAAATTTTAAAAGCTTCTCTCGTATAGGTTCACAAGAGAGGGGCAGTGCAGTTTAAAGGCTGGTGAGTGACTAGGACATCTGTGAATGGCTCCTGTCGGCTTTTGCTCTCGTCAGTCAGGTCTTCAATGGCTCAGCCCTCCGGCTGAGTCACACAAAATCTTAAATGGATGAACAAAAAACTCTTCCGGAGTGAAAGGTCCTACAGGGCCTGTTCCTGTGCCCTTGTTAAAGTCCTTAGCCCAGTCTCTGGGCTCAGTCCTCAGAGCCCCTGGTGGGCTGGCTTTAAGACCATGCCTGCCCTGGCATAGAACACTGCCCCCAGGGCTTTCTCTCTGGAGACTGTTTGCTTTATCGGTTCTTATTGCTCCAGTCAGGTCACTCCAAGTTCAGTTCCCTTCTGGGATGTAAAAAAGGTCAGTGAGTGGTTGATCCTCTTCAGGGCCTTCAGCCCTGTCCCCGGGCCCTTTACATTCTAGCCCTGTGGTTGGGCTTTTCAACAAAACTTGTCCCCTTCTCGGGGCTTTGGCCACCCTGCCAGTGGGAGTAACTGGGCCCTCCCACTACTCCAGGTTGCAATGCAGAGAGCCAACAAATAGCAGCCACATACTGCTTCCTTTAATAGTTGCTGCTGCTATTCCCTGGGCCACTTCCCACATAGCCCTGTTCTCTTCACTCTTACCTCAGGAGCGAAGTTCTTAACTCCTCCTCTTCCTTCTCGAATGCCAGTGCCACCAGAACCCATCTTCTTGTTTTCTCTTGAACTCCAGCAAGGAGCACTCATCCTTACTCCTGGGTCCCAGACAGGAACTGCCCTGCTCAGCCCTTGCAGTTCCTTTTAACTGAGCCTGCTGAGCTCTGATTGGCTGCTTCCCTGCCGCCTTTCTAGCAGGCCTGGAGCACTCACCTTCACTGCTCCCTTTTCTGGGGCAGGGTGTGGTGGGACCACAAGGCTTCCAGCAGGAGCCCTCAAAGGGCCTGATACACCCCATCCTATACAATGAATGTACAACCAAAAGGAATTATTGTTCTTTTAACAACAAAATAAATGACCATGTCATCCAATGAAGTCCTGTTAGACTATATCCAGTTATTCAGGTGAAACTAAATGGCCTACTTGTAGAACCTATTGCATGAGACCTACAAGTCATTTAGAGGCTTGAAGATCACAGTCTGGGAGAAACAGACCGAATTACAAAGCTTATAGTGCTGTTTTTCATGACAACTTTTCAATGGCAGCCCTAGAATGGGAGCTAGACAAGCTGGGCCAGACTGGGTTTCCTTCCAGTAAAACCTCAGTCAAAATGATTTCATGGAATACTGATAAGAGTAAATCCCAGGATTTGGATTTTAGGAAAAATTTATCTCAATTTGATTTAGTTTTGGCCCAAGAAACTTGGCTTTCCAAGGACAAGTCCTTCTATTTACCAGACTTTGATTCCTTTTTACAAGGTGGTGTTAAGTTTGCAAAGAGAGAGAGACCAGCAAATGGTCTGGCCCTTTTCATTTCTACCAAATTAAATATTATAGCTAGTAAGTTAATACCTGGTAACCCCTATTTTCAGGCCTATAGTATTATTTTTTCTCATATAAATCTATTTTATTAGCCCTGAATGTATGTTTGCCTTCTTTGGCCTCTCCTTTTTATAATTAGTCTTTATGGAGAGAGCTTAAATCTCCTAGTGACCTACTTAAAAAAACAACTTTATTGCTAAAGAGCAGGCAAAAGTTACCAGTTAAATGATGTCTCAGACCACTTTAATATTAAAATTTAGACAACCTAAATTGGCAAAGCTGAGACCCCTTCATAGCACATATGTGGCAAAGCGCAGGACCCTGGACATGGGTCAGACCACTTCAATGTTAAAAAACAGACCAGTGAAGTGGCAAAGTCCACTCCATGTTAGAATGGCAAAAGATACCACTTTAATAGCAAAGCCCAGACCACTTAAGTACACAGAGATGGAAAAGCCCAAACCAGTGACTTATCTCAGACCACTTTAATGTCAAACGTTAGACCACTTAAACTGGAAAATCTAAGCCAAAACCACCTAACGTGGCAAAAGTTACCACTTCAAGTGCATGTAAGTGTCAATGCTTAGACCAATGACAAGTCTCAGACCATTTAAATGACATATCTTAGTCCACTTTAATGTCAAAGATTACTACTTACGTGGCAAAGCCCAGATCACTTAGGTGGCAAAAGTTACCACCTCAGCCATGACATCACACAGCACATCTCAAGACTAAGTGGGATTCAGAAAGAGGATTCACTATCCTCTGTTGGAGGTGTGCATTTCTGCTTGGGTCTCCAACATCCTGGGAGAGTGCCCTACTTAGGCCATAGAGCAGGCCTGGCCAAATCACCACTTGAGAGCCACATATGACTCTTTTACAGTTAAAGTGCAACTCGCATAGCCCCCCTCACCTCCCCACACATTCTGCATCTACACCACTACCCCGCTATACCGCGACCCGATATAACACGGGTTCGCATATAGTGCGGTAGCAGCGGGGCTCCGGTGGCGCTTTAAAGGGTCCAGGGCTCCGGCTGCTGTGGGGAGCCCCGGGCCCTTTAAATCACTGCCGGAGCCCTGCCACTGCTACCCTGGGGTTGCAGCAGGCGGGGCTCAGCTGGTGATTTATTGTTAAAAGGAAAAAGAAAGAAGAGAGTTACAAATGATCAATATACATACAAGTGATCAATATACATACAAGTGATTTTTCAGTGTTCATAGTTCAGGATCATAGCAGTGATTTTGTAAAAGTCTCTCTGGAATCATCCTGACAGGTCAGAATCCAAAGGCAGCTTAGGTGTAAAGTCTGTTTGAGCAGAGGTTCCCAAACTGGGGGTCATGACCCCTCAGGGGGTTGCAAAGGTATTACGTGGGGGGCACTCCACCCCAAAGCCCGCTTTATCTCCAGCATTTCATAGAATCATAGATTATTAGGGTTGGAAGGGACTTCAGGAGGTCATCTAGTCCAACCCTCTGCTCAAAGCAAGACCAATCCCCAACTAAATCATCCCAGCCAGGGCTTTGTCAAGCCAGGCCTTAAAACTCTCTAAGGATGGATATTCCACCACCTCCCTAGGTAATCCATTCCACCACCCTCCTAGTGAAATAGTTTTTCCTAATATCCAACCAAGACCTATAATAATATTTATAATGTAGTGTTACACTATAAGACAACAGCTGGTCATTCATTATAACAACGATAGTTAAGATGAAGGCAATGTAAATAGTATTAGTTTTCCTGCAGTATCTCACATCTTTGATCTTAAGGTTAATGAACATATTCCCAGAACATAACGTAAGGCAATTAAGACATGAAAAGGAATTAGCATCTACAAGCTAATTTGGTTACATTGTTAAACTTCTAACAAGATATAGATAAACACAAATACACTTAAGTATCTATCCTTGATTTCTATTACCACAAATGAATGAGTTGATGATTGCTAGTCTAGAACATCTCTTTGAAATTCATATACGAGTGAATTGTCTTGATACAATTGCAATGCCTCTTGTTAAGATGTTAGGCTGCAGTCCTCCCCTCCCCCGCCCCCCCTGCAGGCAGAAGGGGTGGAGGGGGGCCACCACTTGCTCTGGTCCAGGGCCCCACAAACCCCTAATCTGCCTCTGGTTATGGGTCATACACAGGTTGGCTGGTCTACCAGAATCACAAGGAGGTTGTTGTTGTTGGTGGTGGTGGTGTTACAAGAACCAAGTACACTGGTACCTTTCACAAGCACTAACACACATTTTTTGGTTGGGAAAAATCAATCCCATTTTTTCTAACATCCTTCCCTTGGGTGGTTTGCCTACATGCTACCTTAACAGGCCTAAATTATGCACGAAGCAAGATTAATGTCTAGTTTTAAACTATCTTTGGAAGACTCTACACTATATTGAATTTATTGCCTTCTAGATTGCCCATGAGTTACAGAGAATGGAGATAAACAATTATCTTTACTGGACTTCCCCTACCTCAGTAAAACCAAAGGATGTAGGGTTTCTGCTTCAGCAAGTGCCTATTCCTGTGCTACTTCCGGCATTATTTTCTTCAACTATGCTAAACAACATGACCGGTGCCAGATCGTTTCGACCTACCACTACTCCCTCAAGCCTCAGAAAACAATGGCAAAAGGCTAGAACTGAAAGCTATGTCAAATAAAATGAGAAAGCAATTTATGCAGCTTCTTGAAGGAAAATGACAGAGATCAAAGGAAAAGTGCTCAATATAAATTAATTTAGGTATGATCAGCTTTACATACCTCTCTCAGGAAGGTTAATCAATGATGTTCCCATCTAATCCATTAGAGAGATTAGATTTATTTCAACTGTCTTAACTCTAAGAGAACAGATTTAGGCATAAAACCATGGATCTGATTATGGTTAAAAACAATTTACTGCCTCCAAACATGTCGCGTAGGGATGATCTAGGGTACAGTTTGGAGGAGACTGTGTCAGAGATCAAAGAAGGTTTCCAGCAAGAAGGAGGCAAGATGAGTCTGGACTGTTATCCCATACCCGATCTTCTGCTAGGCACTACCCACACTACCTGCCTCTCTCCTGTTGGTTGGTTTCTGATCCAACTATGTACTTACCTGACGCCCATCAATGTAGTGGGTGAGGGCTTCATCTAACTATTGGGTCAGGAACCCCAAGAAGTGAGGTGGGTTGGCAGAGCACGCTCAGGGAAGGCACCCACTGAAAACCAGAGACATGAGCAAGGTAGCATGCTGTGGACAGCAGTGGAGGCAGCTTAAGTGAGGTGTGAAGAGGAGATTGTAGAATAGTTCTGTGGGGGGGCAGGGAGGGGTCAGTACATGAAGGTCTGGACTCTTACACTGAGGAGAGGAAGGGCATCTGGACTGCCTGTTGTGCTGCTAAAAGGGCTTGGGCTTTCCAGAGCTCAATAGCCTAGATTGCCTCTTCTAATTCTTTTGATTACTTGTCCAGCCAGTAGTGTGGTATGTTGTTTAAACCATCTTACTGCCATGGCCATTAACTGCAATATTATACATTTCTTACTTTTATTATTACTTTATAAAGCCTCGGTCTCTGCCACTGCTTTATGTATTCCAGTTCATGTTTCCCCACTATCTTTTTTAAATTCATATGGACCTCCTTTTCTGGCTACCCAGTGCGTGCATACCTCATCAAACTCTGCAGGGATTTTGAGGGAGGGAATAAGGGGTTCCTAGCTCAGGGCTTCCTGCCATGTTAGATTGCGATTCTTACAGACTCTTACCAGATGAGCGGTCGGGGTAACCAGTGTTGTCAGTTGTTGGCTGCATGTATGTTCTCTCTGTGTGCTGTACCGGCTCTGTGCCCAGCAGACCTCGATCGAACTGTCCAAAGAGACCACAGAATCTGCTGGAATCTGTTTACATATTCAGTGTGTTTTAGCAATGCTAACAATACCAGTGTCGAGTATCTACAGTGCCTGACTTTTGCACAACTTTTACTGACTTTGGTTCAGGCCTCGGGTCTTTCAGCAGGCCCATGCATCAGGCTCTGTCTTTCTACTACAGAAGAAAGAACAATCAAATAAAAATACATGAATTCTCAAAGGCTAAGAGTAGTAAAATACCCAATAATTTTATTTTTGCCTCAGAGAGTTCCTTCTCCACTGTCTTCTCCTGGCCCTAAAGAAATGTACACTAACTTTATTTTCCACTGGGCTTAGCAAAGAGCTCATTGTCTACTGTCTTGTTAACCATGGGGGAAGGAATCCAAGGAGAGCCTGTTTGTGATTACTGCTAACTGGGGAGAGGGATATAAAATGTTTACCCAGCTAATAAATCTTTCCCTGAAACAGAATGCTTAGAGAGTGCCACAGAGAAATGGCAATTTGACCCTGTTGAGAGCCTTCACAGCAGCAGCAGGCAGTAAAACATGAGGTGCTAACTTGCTCTTGACCTCCCTGTCTCCCATGCCCACAGGAAATTCAGCAGTTTCCTGATATCATAGCAAGATAATGTCTGCTTGGTGAGGATGAATAATTGATGGTAAATTCCTATCTAATCCAGTTGCAAACATTTCTGTGAGGATGCTGTATTGTGTATTAATCAATTAGCTAGTTCTAAAATTGTTATGTTGTCTGGTGCTTCCCTCCCTCTATAAATTTACAACAGATTACGGTCTGGTCTGTACTTGGACCAATGACACCCTGATGAACAAAAGGACCCCTACCCACTTTCTTTCTCTCCTTCTCCCCTTATACTCTTTAAGAGAAATAAACAAGCAATAAGGTCATTTAAGGTTTACAGAGATCAGAACAACAAAACGAGATAATGAGAGGATTAAGGAAAAAACATGTTTGTTTTTTTAAAGATATTTGGGAAATTTGGGGGTTTTAAAGGAAATCCTTCTACTTCTATTGCTAAAGAGCAGGTAAGTGAATACTTGGAAAATCTGAACATGTAAATCCAGGTAGAGCCACTGATAAATATCCCATAGCATGCAGGCAATTAGCTAATGAACTTAGTGTGCCATTGACAATTAATTAACTTATGAACAATACCACATGGATGAAGCAATGTAAATAAAGGGTAATGATAAATAATCTATCTAGCTCCATGTGCTCAAAGCCTTTCTGGCTTCTGAGTAGGCTACATCACTGACTCTTTTCTTAGCTTCTCTATCATAATTCATGGGCAAGGGCACTGTGTGTGTCACCCTTTAATGGAAATGGGATCACAGAACCCAGCTGCACTAGACTCTCCCGAAGACACCCCAATAGCATAAGTACATCCTACCCAGGACTCCAATCATGTGGGAACTTTGGGTTTACAGTTCACCTCTCCAGGGACACAATAGTGAAGCAGACAGACAGCCAGACTTTGTAAGGTTTCCTAAACACAATTACTCTTTACTTATCACGAAAAATACACACATCTAGGCAAATAAGAAACACCTGTATGCATTACCCTGACTTAGTTTCCTTACCATTTTTAAGGATTCTTTAGGCTTAGGCCAGAGTCCTCTAAGGAGTTTACGATTCCCCCTCCTGCACGTAGGTTCTCCTCCAAGTCTCTCCCCCAGTGTTGCCAACTCTTATGATTTTATTGCACCTCTAGCGATTTGGGATTTTTTTTAACCCTGTCTCATGAAATGAAAGCCATCAGCTCATGAATTTTCCCTTATTCAAAATGGCCATGGCTTCCTAGTACTGTGAATGGGGTTGGAACCAGCAAGATTGCCATCATTTCCCTATAATCTAACTGCCTGTGGAAGTAAGGCTGCCCTTAATAAAGCTGGTTGCCACCTCCCACTGGTTTCAATGAGACTGACGCCAGCCCCCAGGCAAAATGGCTGCCACACTATGCTTCAGGGGGCTGGACGGGACACAGGGACTGTGAGGAGCAGCAGAGACACTGTGACAGGGGAGAGTGAGGGAAAGCAGGCAAACTGAGGGTGGTGCACAGCACAGAGATGGGGAGTGGGATGTGGAGAGAACAGATGGCAGCTGCCTCCCACTTGGCGGATGTTGGGGGGGGAAGGGGAGTCCCCTCCCAGTAGCCAGGGGAAGGCAGTGTTGTCTTCTCTTGATCATGAGTCACAGGATTTTGGCACCTGTAGGAGGAGCTGTCACGATGGCGTGAGAAGCTCCTCCAAACCAGTGATTTTCAGAGCTGGACAGAGCTGTGTGTGAAGGCCTTGCTGATAAGGACATAGATCTGCCCTGTCCCTGAGCCCTGCCTTCAATGTGTGTTCCTGTAGCAGTGAGAGGATCCTGGGCCAGAGGTAGTGAAGGGAGGAGTTGGGGAAAAGACGGTGGGGCTGGAGCCTCAGACACAGCAATCACACTTCCCTGCCTCCCACTGCATTGGGATTTCTCTACTCAGGGTCTGGGCAAAGGAGAAGCCCTGGGGTTCAGGGATGGGGTGGGGGAGTGGTGCTGCTGTGCCCAGGGTAGTGGAGAAGATCCAGAGAACAGCAAGGCACAAGAATAGGAGTCAAGACAACAACAGGAATGAAAAGCAGATAGCAACTCTACCGCTCATGGCTGTTCCACTACCTCTCCTGGCACAAGTGAAAAATAGCAACTCAACATGTGTTCTGCTACTTTGGGGGCGTCCATTCCTCTAATTTGAAAGCAAACTGCATACTTGCCAGAGGTTCCTTCCCATGTATCAGGCTCGCCCATGCTCGACTCTCAAGACTGGCTGGACAGTGGTAGAGTCAAAAACCTGTCCTGGCTTGATGCACAGCTGGAACCACTGGTGGCCTGTCCCCCATACTACTCCTCCTCATCCACCGCCTCACTGTTCATGGCAGGGGACTGTGACTTGGGCTTCATGGAAGTATCCACTGTACTCCGGGCGGTCGCTGCCGAGGATGGCTTGCAGCTCTTTGTAAAAAAAGAGTTCAGCAAGAGGTTTGCAGCTCAGAATCAGATAGATTGTTGGCCGCCCTGACATGCCTGCTGTAGCTCCTTGGCTTTCACGTGGCACTGCTGCTCAGCCCTGTTGTAGCCCTTCTCCTGAATCCCCCTGAGCAATCTGCTCATAGATGGCCACATTTCTACAGCTGCATTGGAGCTGTACCTGCATGGCTTCTTCTCCCCACAGGCCCAGGGGATCCAATACCTTCTGTGCACTCCAGGCAGGAGTGCGTCTGGAACATGTAGTGGGCAGTTACACTCAACAATGGACAGCTGTTAGGTGTGCTCACCAAGCCAACCAAACAGGAAAAGAAATTTCAGAAATGTGCGGGGCTTTAAAGGGCAGGGGTGGCTTCTTGTCTATCTGTCCAGTGGCGTTCACAGTGGTGACCAGAACAGTCAGTGTGTGGCACTGTGGGACAGTTCCTGAAGGTCCATAACAGTCAACATAATTAACACAGTGTCTACATTGTGTCAACCTACCTACATGGACTGTGACTCTATGCTGGTTGGGGAGGTGGTGTTATTAAGTTGACATAGCGGAGCACTTATATCAGCAGGAGCCAAATTTAAGTGAAGACACAGCCACAGGTAGGTTGATGTAAACTGCCTTGCATCAACTTAACCAGGTAGACCAGACCTAGGCCAAGTTATACTGACAAAAGTACTTTTAGTGTGTCTACACTAGGGCTTATCCTGGCATGTTGGGTCAGTAAAACAAATCATGCCCCTAACAGACATAGCTATGCTGCTATAAGATTTTAGTATAGACCAGTCCTTAGGCATTTAGGAAGCTAAGTCTAATTCACAATCAATATAATTTAGGCTCCTAAGTCACTTAAGCACTTGACAATTTTAACTCTCATCCCTACTTTTAGAACAGATCTGTGACTTGGTAAAATTTGTAAAAAGAAACCTCACAATCTAATTATACATGCCCTTGTTAACTTCCCAACTTCTGATCTGCTCTTCTGATTTCCTGCTGTACATGTTAATGTTCTTCTGGAAAGAGTGGTTAATTCTCTTGACACTAATTCCAAGGCATTATTTTTGTTGTGCAAAATTTACATACTGCAATAAAACAATTATCTAAGTAATTTTTTTAAAAAGTCAAACCAATCCAGCTGGTACAATAGAGCGTGGGGAAGAATATTTCAGAGTCTCCTCTCTCTCAAATGCTGGCAGCATAAATGCTGCTGTGCTGATTAACGGTTATACTGTATGGATCAAGGGCATGATTATGTCCCTGGAGGTTTAGTGATGCTAGTAGCACAGCTCTGAGAAATCTTGTTTTCAGTTTGCAGAGCAGAGAACACGTTCACCTTATTTCCCTGAATGCAGGTCAGATTTCTGTACAACTCCTTCTGGATTTCTTCAAGCTTACAACTTTATCAGTGAAATATATGAAACACTCATTGTGGTCTGCCTGCAGCACTCACACCACCCGGGTTGCTATTACCATTGAGTCCATGTTCTGACTGTTGATACAAACAGAGGAATTTCCTCTTTCTAGGCTCAGAGTATTTTGCATGAGCTCTTCCACCACAAGAGGATGGGGCTGCTTTCCTACTGGTTCATTCTTTTCCAGTCCTTCCCTCCGCGTGGACGATCGGTCAATCAAAGTCTCATTCATGCCATCTCTGTAGGACGAATGCAGCATTTTAACAGGTTTGGGACAATCATCTGACATCTAAAGATTCTATCTGCTGCTTTGTTTCATCCATTCAATGATGTCATCCTTTTTGTGGATCTGGGCCTGTGCATGTTCTGGGAGGAATGCTCCAGCCTTCAAAACAATCCTGCCCCAATGAGCCCTGGGGCTGTGGCCTTCTCTATGATTCTTTCTCCATTCTGCTCCAGTTACTGATATTCTTCGCCCTCAATGTTCATGAGTTAGGTACAGGCAGTGAGCAGAGCTGATTAAGGCCATGCAACACATGCGGTTGCAAGCAGAAGTCCCCTCCCACTCTCATTTGTGTTCTGGCGGGTGAGACTTTCAATAGCACACATGCTCCTTTGCACGTGCCTGACTTGTATATGTGTATGGATGTCAATAACCACACACAACCCCTGATTTGGACATGCATATAGGCATGTGTGCAAATCAGGAGTTGCACATGCACATGAGAATTTGTGCCCATGCTTGAAAGCCTGGCTCAGATTGCTTAGTTTGCCTGGGCAGCAAATCAGTTTCCCCTAAAGCCATTGGTGCATATCCTCTGAAGACTTAAGACACAGGTAGGTTCTGGACACGGCTCTAGGATCCAACGAACTTGCTCTGTTTTCTCTTTCAACCAAGTACACAAGTTCCAAGTGTTACTGAATGAACCCTCTAGCAGCCCCACAATGCATATTTTTTTCCTAATTTTGAAACCCATTAATTAATAGAAATCCTCCACTTTTGCTTTTCAGGTCAGTTCTTTAGGGATATTTGCCATTGTTTTATACTAAAAAAACCAACCAAAAAACCAAAAAGCAGTTCTTATTTTCCCTACAATCCACCTACAATCCTCTTTTGGCATGCCTTGCCAGAGCAGCCCCACGTCCTTTTTTAATGTCCCCATTAAGACATGAAAGTTTCTGTTAAGTGTCTTTAAGGGAGTAATTCTCACTGCAGCTTTCCACCAAGGCAAAGATTAACTGCCAAATCCATTTCTTCAATCGCTTGAGTCCTCATAACTCTCTTAACAGTGGTTTTCTCTTCCTTCGCCTTATCATTCAGTGCAAATCTCAGATATCAAAGCAGCTATCTAGCTCCAAATGCTGGTGCATGTCTTCATGGCAAAAGTAATTCAAGTTATCTACACTCAAAGGAGCCACTCTATGAAAATGACACTCAAGCTGATATGTCCACACTAGGGTTGTATGTGTGTGACACTACAACTTATGGGTTCTGAGCGCTGCAGTAAAATGAGCTGATTTATGATTCTTTCCCAGTGAATTGTGGGAAAACTTGTCTGTCCCTTTTGGGCACACAGGGGGAATTGTGGGAAGGCACTGGAGGATTAGTGGCGGCTGAGTGACCAAGAGCAGCTGATGAGCTGTGATCACTTGTGTATTAAACTATCCCCCCTCTTCAGCCAGGCAACTCAAGCTACAAGCACCACTGCACTTCAGTGAAAGGTTTTTGTGTGTGGAAGGGCCCTGAGTTAGGGGCAACACTCCTGTTATAGCTTGAGTTAACTTTGCAGTAAACGCAACCCCCAAAGGTTTAGTCCTAGACATTTCTGTGATGCTGGCAGACCAGGGGCCAGCTCTTGCCAATGCTGTAGGCATCAGCTGAGCACTGAAATTCATAGCTAGAAACCAGACCAGCTCATCTGTATGTTAGCATTGTTCAAGATAGAGGTTAGGTTGTAAGGATGTGTTTAGTATTTAGAGTCATTAATGCAAGCATTTTATCCTTACTTGTAATGTCTCTATTCCATGCTATGAGACAGTATGGAAGTTTTGCTATATAACTGTAAACATGCCTGCTCTGAACTCGTGAACCCAGGCAGGAGGAGGGTGCCCCCTGACCATCAAGGAGGACTATCAAAACTAAATGGGCCACTTTGAAGCATCACAATACAAAGACTGGGCTAATGGCCCTCTCACACCCATAAGGTGCTACATGCAAGGAACAGAGGGGTAGCCGTGTTAGTCTGGAACTGTAAAAAGCAACAAAGAGTCCTGTGGCACCTTAAAGACTAACAGATGTGGTGGGGCATAAGCTTTCATGGGTGAATACCCACTTGTCAGATGACGTGGGTATTCACCCACGAAAGCTTATGCCCCACCACATCTGTTAGTCTTTAAGGTGTCACGGGACTCTTTGTTGCTTGCTACATGCAAGGAAGTTTGTCCCACCAACCTGAATTCCGGATGGCAGAAATAAAGATAGCGAACAAGCAAATTCTTCATCTCTTTGCTGTTTGAACTCTCACAGGGCTGGAGCTAGGAAACAAAAGCAGAGAGCCCCAGGGTCCACCTGGGTTAGCCCTCAAAGACATTCAATGGACAGATTAGTACATCTCTGTCTCCTTTTGGAACAATAGACTAACTCATCTGTGCGTACATTTTGCCCGCTTCAACCTGTGAATAACTCTCTCATTTCTTTTACCTAGTTAATAAATCCTCCATTAGTTTACAATGGGATTGGCTACAAGCACTGTGTTTGGACAATCTGAGGTACAAATTGACATGGGGTAAGTGAGTGGTCTCTTGGGACTGGGAGCTACCTGAATATTTTGTGATCTTTGGTGTAAGTGACCATTTATCACTAAATCCAGCCTGCCTGGCTGGCAAGAGAGACTGGAGTGCCTAACTGGACTGTCTGTGACTCCATGGTAAGACTGTTATAGTGTTTCAGGAGTTCGTATTTGTTACTGGGTTGGGGAAATCTAATTATAGACCATACCATCGGTTTGGGGTGTCTGCCCTGAGGTTGGCACTCATGGTCCTGGACCAGTCCAGACTACAAAGTAACTTCATTTTATGAAAGGGTGAAAAAAATACCAACCCAAGCTCAGAGCGAGACATCGGTGACAGAAACTCATTGTGACACTTTGGGGTTTTGCCCAGACCAGTAAGGGGTGTTGTCAGCACCTGCTCTGTAACCTTTGGTGCTTCTGTGCTGTGCAGCTTTGGTTCAGAGCCCTGACACCAGCAACATGCTTACTGCACAATGGCCTCACCCTGGCTTCCACCAGCCTGGTTACTCCTTGCAAGGTGACACCAAAGGCCCTTCCAGTCACAAGTATCCCCAAAACAGTGGCCTCTGCAGAGCACAGCCCCTTTCACCGTAATTCTCACAAAACCTTATTGAGTTTGCTGCTCCTTTACAGAGACAGTCCACAGCAGCAGCCAGTTAGGATTTTACTCTTCAGTTTGAAATCCTGCACTGAGATGGTTGTATAATCAAACAAGATTAAGTTTATTAACAACTAACAGATATTTCAGTGATACCAGGTAGAAGGAATTGGGATAGAAATGGTTACAAACGAGACAGCAAACGAGTCTTTGGTTCTGAGTCGTTTCCTCACCACAGCCATTCTACCAGGATGGCTGGCCAGTCCTTACCAGGATCCAATGTAAAGCCCAGAGCACCTTAAAGACTAACAGATTTATTTGGGCATAAGCTTTTGTCGGCAAAAAATCCACTTCTTCAGATGCATGGAGTGAAAATTACAGTACAGGCATAAATATACTGGCACATGAAGAGAAGGGAGTTACCTTACAAGTGGAGAACCAGTGTTGACAAGGCCAATTCAATCAGGGTAGATGTGGTCCACTCCCAATAATTGATGATGAGGTGCTGGTATTGGGATGTAATCCAGAATCTTGGGAATAGAAACTAGGAATAGTTTGAGACCTTGTTGTGAAACCCAGATGGAAGATCTCATCTACTTTGATCCTTAGACTGATCTTGTAGAGGGTTTCTAGCTCTCTAGAATCTTTGTGGAACAACGCCTGTCTGTTTTGCTCAGTCAGCTAACCTCCAGGCAGTCAGGTGTATAGAGATGGGGTTTGAGCGTAGAATTTTTCTCTAATTCTGGGAGACCAAGAATTAGAGACCCAACCCCCTGCCCCAGCTCTGAGCCCCCCCAACCCAGAACCCCTTCCTGCACCCCAAATCCCTCCTCCCTAGCCCCACCCCAGAGCCTGCACTCCCTGCCCAGAGCCCTGACCCCTCCTGCACCCCAACCTCCTGCCCCAGCCCAGAGCCCTCTCCCGCACCGTGAACCACTCATTCCAGGCCCCACCCCACAGCTCTCATCCTGCATTCCAACCCTCTGCCCCAGCACTGAGCCCCTCCCACACCCTAATCCCCTCATCCCCATGTTGGGTCACGGGCATCAACAATTTTCTTCAACTGGGTCTCCAGAAAAAAAAGTTTGAAAACCACTGGTCTAGGCCAATAGGGGGTTATAAGTATCAGTGTGGCTGCATCCTGCCTCATCTTCCTCATGACTATAGATAACAGGGGAATAGGAGGACAAACAGAGAAAGGGTTGAGGAAAGCATCCTGGAGGAAGCATCCTGGATTTAGTTCTACTCAGAGCCAGCTGAAGCAAAGAATCAGTCCATCCAGCAGTCCAGCCTAATCAGGCCTTTGGGCTCATGGTTTAGAAGACTGAAAAGGCCCATGACCATGACACTTTAACTACTTTGATCCACCCACATTCTGGGAAAGAGGGTCAGTGCCATATGTTGCCCTCAGGCTGGAGATCAAATCTGCCCAGGCTGAGCAGGATGGAGGTGGTACCATGCTTTGGCACTGAGTTCCCAGTCAGAACTGAACTCTGTTTGTAGGTCTAAGGATTGCAGAACCTTTCTCGTTACCAGCATCGGACGCCTTCAGTGTTGAGTCCTTACATACAGGAGAGCAGAAGGGGTAAGATCTCTGGGAGGAGAGTCTCCTCCACTCCTTTCCCACATCCCGAGTCACAGAAATCTCTTTCCAAATCTGATGCTTCCTTCATGGATTACTCCAGCAGGTAGAGCTTTAGTCAACTAGCTCTGAAGTGTTGAGTCCTGGTGGAAAAGGACCAGCATATAGATCAACGGTCTAGACTGTGGCTCTTGACCAAACACAAGAGACCTAGGCTGTGTCCATCAGTTAATGGGATGAGTGTGTTACCTGACAGGCCCAGCTTGAAGCTGGTGAGTTTAGGCTTGACCATTACTCTTGGCACTGAGAAGTAGTCTGGGGGGAAGGAATGGAAATTTAAAGAAAACAAATAAGAGGTTGCCAACAAGGCAGACAAATGTCCCTAAACTAAGCTAATTAGAGTAACTAATAATATATACAAAATAATTTGATGAAGGGATGCTACAGGATAGCAGGCAGCCAGTGCTAACTTCTGTCTTGCTGCTACGGGCAGTGAGAGGAACTGAGAGGTCGTTGCGCTTCTTCTGCCTTTTATGCCCTCGGGGCCTGAGGATGTGCAGGGTGCAGGAGTACTCCTGACAGACACTGCAGTTCAAAAGATTCTGAGGCTGTGAACAAGAGGTGCATGCGCACGTAGGGTGGGAAGCATACAATGACCACTCCAGGAAGAACAGTTATTTAGCCAGCAGGTATTCAGATGTCAAACTGTAGGCACCTCCGTTTGAAAACTTTGCCCTTGGGGAATTGACACGGCTGTATAAATCCCATATGTTTAATCTGCCACACAAACCTGTTTGTGACACTCTCCAGAAATCCAGAATTGCAGCTCCAACACTGAACATGTAATATTAATGGGGAAAAGATATAACTGCAGTAGCCCACAACCACCATATTTAAACTGTGGACTTTATTGCACAACTGTAAGTAGCAACAAGGGACACAGGTTTCTGGAACTTTTATTGCCAATTTACATTTTTCAGCCCTCTAGCTAGCTGTAGTTAGCATCGATTGGAAGGGCCATAAGAAGCATTCTATGTGTGGCATGCAGATGGGGCCATATACTATATTCTGCATTGTAGTAAAAAACCAAACTCACTTAAATGTGAAAAACCTCTGCTGAAGAGATCTTAGTGATCTAGATCTTAGAGATCTTCCGTCAAGCAATATGACTTTACTACAATTTACATATGTCCTTTATGGCACTCCATGTTTACAGCGAGACACCCCGAATTCCTTAGAGACTGTCATGTCAGAGTATCCAACTCTGTAGACAAAAAATACAATAATCAAGTACAAAAAGAAATGTTCATATTGCTCACAAAGTTTCCTATTTCCCTGTGTACTAAGCCCATCCGTCCAGTGCACTATTTATAAAGTAACTAATCACCGTGGTATTTAGGTGTGAAGAGAAACCTCACAGTCACGCAAGAACATTGCTAATGATTTTACTTTCAACTTCTTGGTTTAGCCACTGCTGCCTAGTTTCATCTATACTAGAAAAGATTACCTGTGGCTGACAGTGGGTGTCACCTGCACTCAGATTAATCACAACTGTAGATAAAGACAAGCTATGTGCAGCACCATTTCACCTCATTAAACCCCAGGAAGCCTTAAGTAGAGTTTTCAGAGGTACTGTTTGTCCAGGCCAACTCTGACAGTTAAAAAGTATAGTGTTAAACCCTTTGTTGTCAGTAACCCATCATTTTTCTAGTGTAGATCAGGCCTTAGTGTTCTGATTTTCTTTCCTTCCATCCTACTGTTTCTGCTTCTTTAACCACTATTTCCTGTCTAACTTCCTTTCTCCCTCCATCAAAATGACCTATCACGACATACTTCAGGCCTGTCATTATGGACCTAGGCACATGCCTTGCACGTGGTTAGGTCTGGGCTCCTCCTGATCATTACTGGTAACACGTTCCACACTCTAGGGTCTGCCACTGCGAATGCTCCATTCTATTAGGAATGCATTCCAAAAACCGTCACCTTCCACTTCATCTCTTCTGCTGAGCAGAGTAGACAGAGAGATGGGGCCAGATCTTCAGCTGGTGTGAAGTGTCATAGCTCCACTGACTTCAGTTGAACTACAGTCATCTATGCTAGGTGGGGATATGGCCCATATTCTCTAGGACAGCAGGCCTGAGTCTGTTCAAGACCTTTAATGTTGATATCTGGACATTGAATTGGATCCAGTCAGATGGAGAGTCATTGGAATGCACAGGTCCTCAGCGAGATTTATTTCCCCTGATCTTTTGCTCATATGGCAGGTTACTGCACGCTGTACGTGTAGGAGTCTTCACCTGACCTTCATCAGTAAAATGAGCTACAGTGAACTGAGCTGCAAGTGACTGAGTTTTGGATCACAGTCAGTTGTTACAGCCTCACCACAGAGGAGTGGGCACAGTTTTCTGGCTAGCAGAAATGCAAGAAGGAACTTTGCACCACTGCTGCAGACAGACAGATTTAGTGCCAAACACTTAATAATACATTTCAGCTGGATTAGGTTATGCTTCATGAGAAATGAAAGAATATTAAAACTGAAGATCAGAAATCGAAGGGACTTAATCTTAAGAAATTCATTCCATTTACTGCTAAACTCACTGGTGCATGTACATTATTAATCTGAAACCACTAATAATTTTGAAAGAACCTGTAAATCCAAATCCCTTCATAAAACCTGAAAAGAAGCTTGAGATTAAAAACAAAGTTTCATATAACATTTCTATTGCTCTTTAAAATCTGTTTTGGAGACTCTTGTAAGAATTTTTTTAAAGGAATAGGTATCCTTTTATTATTTCACCCATCACTCTTACCAAAATTGGTCAAAATCAATCAGGCTCTAAAGAATTGAAGCAAAATGTTTTGATATGAAAAGAATCAATCAATTGTAATGAAGATATTGTCAAGAGAAACAGAAGGTAATATTTGACATATAAGAACATTTGACTACCTATAAAAGTGGTAGTATGAGGCACAGATAGATTAATTCCTGGTAAAACAAGCTTAGCTGAAGAACATCAGAAGCTAAGTTCATCCCAGCAGAAAACATTGCAACTCAACACAGAATGCTGGTTCTTGGCTATGTATACTGTGGCAGAGCTCTGACCTTGCTCCTGTGGGTCCTGCGCTTCTAGGCGGTTTATGCTAGCCTCAGTGGCTCACTGTGACCCTCCACGTAGCCCTTCTCTCTCTAGGGCCAGGGTTACAGTCTACTGAGCCCTTTTCATCATAGGCTGCAAGAATGTTGGTGAGAGAACTCCCAGTCTCTGTTCAGCCTCCTGTCCTGACAGGGACCTGACTTCCCCTTCCAGGAGATGTTCCTGTAGTGGTGGGTTGGGGGGAACCCAGGCCCGCCCTCTACTCCGGGTTCCAGCCCAGGGACCCTAATGGTAACAGTTGTTGGCAGCCAACCTTTCACTGCCAGAGTTGCTACATTTCCCTGGGCCACTTCCCCACAGCTCTCCTGCTTCTCCCTTCTTCACCCTTACCTTAGGGCTCCTTTAACGATGGTTTTAGGGTGTCTTCAGTACCCAGCCCTTCAGCCGCACTTCCTCTCCTCTGGCTCCCTGACTCCCCTGCCTGACTGGAGTGAGCCCTTTTTATAGTATCAGCAGGGCCTTAATTAGAGTCAGGTGGTCACATTAACTGAATGGCCTCACCTGACTCTTTACAGGTTAATTAGAGTCAGGTGTTCTCATTAGCCTGGAGCAGCCCCTGCTCTGGTCAGTCAGGGAACAGAAAACTGTTAATCCAGTGGCCAGTATATCTGCCTTCTGCTATTCTGCTGTACCCAACTGGCCTAGGTCTATCACAATACATATCATACATAAGAAAATGGTCTAAAGCAGTACAGAAAACCAAGTGGTAGAATTTCAATCAAGTTAGCAAGGAGTTGAAAATGAAAGTGTTAGAGAAGATTTCTTTAGAAGAGTTGAGAGAAAATATGACTCAATGGTGGGATCATATTGCAAACAAAACTCAAGAATGTGCAAAGAGCCTGTTTGGTGAAGCAAAAGCCAGTCTTCTTCACTAGTGAGATCTGGTGGTTGAATGAGAAAGTTTGAGAGGCCATGAAGGAAAAGGGAAAGTATTTTAAACAGCAGGATTTTCAGGAGTATAAAAAAGCCAAAAAGATAGCAAAGAAAGAGGTGGCCTCTGTTAAGGCTAAAGCCATGGCCAACCTTGAAAGGCAGGACGGTGAGAAAGAAATATATAGACTAGCAAAGACTTGCGATAAAATAGCTAAAGATGTTGCTAAAATCAAAGTGCTTAAAGTTGAAATTATCTTAATCAGTGAGAACCAGATTAAGGAACGGTGGAGAAATTACTTTGAAAGGTTTATGAATGAAGATAAACCAAAAGAAACATGGCTTACGATTAAACCAAACCAGGGTCTGATGGTAGCAGTCCTAGAAGTAGTTGCAGAAGCACTGCATAAAACATGAAAAAGCTCTCATCCCCCATAGCATGCCAGCAGAAGTATGGAGGAGCCCGGGGCAAGCCGGCATGAACATATTGACACAATTGTTTAATTTCATCATGAAGACGGAGAAGATTCCTGGAGAAAGAGCACATTAGTATCTATATTTAACAGAAAAGGCGACATATAAGGCTAAACTCACTGCATTAAACTCATGAATCACACGATGAAGAGCTGGGAGAAAGTTATTGTGACCCTAAGAGCCCCTCAATGCCAACTAGCAAAGTATTCACTGTTCTGTAACAGCAACTTCTAACAGGAATGCACCTAGCAGACTGCGTTCATAGTGTTTATCCTTAAAGAATATCATGTGAGGTCTTACCTAAAAGCCAGGGTCACACTGGTCATTAACATCATTGTGAAATATATGTGCAAATACCATGTAAAAAGTTGTGCGTGCGTGAGCACACTACATACACACACAAAATATGTTCCTAAAAGTCTGAATCAAGGCAGGATAGACAAACTGACACTATATAAATCCATGGCATGCCCACATCTTGAATATGGCATACAGTTCTGGTAAAGAATCCCAAGTTACCTATCTTCTGTCTAAGATGACAAAGGTACCAGCCTTTTGATTTGGGGGGATAGGTTTTGACCCAGGAGTTCCGTCTGCCATCTTGGTGGAAACGGAGTGAGGATTTTACCTTGAACCAGCTCTAGCTAGTTAAGTTTTCATTCCTCAAAAGTGTTTTGTCCATTTCTCTTGTAACCATTTCTGTCTTTAATCCTTATCCTTGTACTCATTTAACATCTCTCTTTGGAATTAAATATACTTGTTTAATTTTTAACCTAAACCAATCCAGTGCTGTGTTTGAACTGAACTGTTGGATAATTCCAGTTAAAGTAGCAAACTGTTGGATATTGACTCTTTAAAGAAGCAACAAACCTGAACATTCCTCTGGTTGTTCCAGGACAGGGATGGACATTTCAGAACACGTTTTTGGGGGAAATCAGGGCAGGGGAGAGTGTGGAGTCCCTTACCAGTTGTTCACCAAGGCTGGTGAGACAAGTGGAAGTCTGTGGTATTCAGGCAGGCTTCTTGTTCCAAGGCATTAGACCAGGGTTGCCCAATACATAGATGAAATGCATGCTTGTTGTTGACTGTGAGCACCCCAGGCAGAGAGCTACAGTAGCAAAGCTTTAAGGTACTTAAGGGTTACAGGGTAAGAGGTGAAGAGCCAGACTCTTCATTAGTCTGGCTTTCACCCCAGAAAGTAACCAGCAGTAAACCTGGTATTTCCATGAGTAGCCAGTGTCAGGGATTGGATATCACAGGGGAATGCTTCAAAGGTGCTGTGGGACTTGGGTGCTCCTATTTTTATCTTGAAAAGCAAATTGAAGGCTAGCATTGCCCTGAGCAGATTGGGCGGGTGGTAACACCACTTAAACACCAGCAAGTCTCTCTCTCTCTGGAGACGTGGTGGGTAACAAAGTGACTCTCAGTCCTGGGCATCCTGAGAAAGAACCACAGTTATTGATATGACACTGTGAAGGGAAGTAAAGGTCAGTGACAATCAGTTTGTATTCACACAAGGAAGTCAAAATTGCTTGTGGGAAAATACAGAGAAAAGAGGAAAACCCTGCACATAGTATTCATCAATCTTGAGAAGGCTTATGAACATGTTCTGAGAGAAGTTATCTGATGGGGGTATAAGAATGAGGACATGTACAGGGGTGATATTCCCACAGCGAGAAGGCCCGATGGACAAACTGAACAATTTTTAGGGAGAGTCAGAGCACATCCAAGCTTGGCACCAAGCATCTTTTTGTTCACATTGGTGTTTGGTGCTCTTAGAGAAACCATCCAGAGACTGGCACCCTGATGCATGCTTTTTGCAGGTGATGTGCTCAGGGGGGAGAGCAAAGAGGAAGGGGGAGAAGATTGAGAGGGATGGAGGTGCCTACTTGAAAGAAATGGCATGAAAATACAGATATATGATCTATTGATTTGATGCTACCTTACAGGAAGACAATGAGACTGTAAGTCGCTACCAAAAGGTACAGAAGTTCAACAACAGAGGATAATGGTGAACTGAGCAATGAATTTATGAGCAGAACAGGAAAGGTGTGCACTAAATGGAGAGATGTGAGCAGAGTGATCTGCAATAGGAAATGCCTATCAAATGCCACATCAGATCTACAAGATGGGAATTAAGCCTGCACTTTTGTACAGCTCTGAATGCTGCACACTGAGGAAGAGAACAGGCACAGATTTTGACTACAGTGGAAATGAAATGTTAAGACGGCTGCTTGGAGATACAAGGGTAGATCATGTTCAGAACAAACCAATTAGGGGAACTGTGAAGGTGGCATCCATTACAGAAAAGCTGAGGGAATCCAGGCTTAGATTGTTTGGGCATGTGAAAAGAAGATCGTAAGAATATACAGAAAACAGGGTGTTAAATTTAGAAGGTAGGAGAAGGGTTGAAAACGAGATGAATGGATGTTATACATAAGGATATGATTACTATGGTGGTTTTGAGGAACTGCTTCAAGACAGATTGGTGAGGAGAAGGAGGACTCGAAGAGCCAACCCCATGAGACTAAGACCAGAAGTAGAAGAAGAAAGAGTAAAATTTTCAGAAGAATGAAGTGCTTAGGCATGTCTGAAAATGGGACTCAGCTTCCTAAATCCCTTTGAAAGTCAATGGGATTTAGGTGCTTACGTGACCTAGGGGCTTGTAAAATGTTTACCCAGACTTCTGGGATGCACAAATCCAGCAGGAGAGAGAACCACACATGCAGCCTAAGACTGCAGTCACTGTTATAATCAGCCCTATCCCAACAGAGGGGATGACAAACCAATAATCTGGAGTTGCAGTACAGGATGGGATGGATAAAAGCCCACTGAAATCTCTCATTGACTCCAGTGGGCTTTGGATCAGGCCTATGATGCAGGAACTAATTAATATGATTTCTCAAATAGCACAACTCCTAACATGAAGGCTGGGATGCATAGAGGCCTTGCAAGCCAGCCTGTCTCCTGAAAGCACCAAGCTGTGGTGTGGCCACTTCACCTTACTGTCTGGGTTTGTGCATCCCAAATATCTGTACCAATAGGGCCCCGTCTGTCTTAGTTTTCACACTTTGTTCTGCTGCAGGAAAGAGTGATGAGGGCCAGATTCTTGTTCCACTGCAGAGCAGCCAGAAAGTGCACACTCCCCTTCCCTCTCAAATAGTAGCCATGATCCTTGGTGCACCAATTGCTGTGCACCTGCTGCAGATAGTATAAACGATGCCAGGGAATACCTAGAATCACAGAAATGTAAGCCTGGAAGTGACCTAAAGAGGTCATCTATCCATCTTCCTTTCCATCCCTGCATGGAGGCAGGATTTAATAAACCTAGACCATTCCTGACAGATTTGTCTAACCTGTTGTTAAAATCCTCCAGTGACCGGGGTTCCAAAACCTATGTAGGTAACCTGTTCCAGGGCTTAACTATCCTTGTAGTTAGAAAGTTTTTCCTCTCGTGTGACCTAAAACTCCCTTGCTGTAAACTAGGCAGTGCAAATTAAGCACTACCTCAGCGACGGAGATCAGCTGAACTGCTTAAGCTGGATGCCCGCTGGTTTAACTAGTCTGGGAGGAGCCAGGAGATTTTTGGAAGAAGGACCCTTGACTCCGAAACTCAGTTCCTCACCTTGGTCTGACAGAACCTGAGTCACCTGACCTTCAGGGCAAGCGGCAAGATTTACACCAGGGACATCTTGAGAAAGGACAGTTCATATCCTGATATTAGTTTATTTCATAGGAGTTACTTTATTACATAGACCTCTGTATAGGGCAAAATGATGGGACCAAATACGCCAGAATTTTCTTCCCCATCTCCTTTCCCCCCCACCCCCATGCATTATTTTATGGTATGCTTGGCTCCCTATAGATAAATTGCACAAGGTCCCAGCCCCAAAGAGCTTGTAACCTAATTTCACACAACGCAGTGAGGCAAAACAGGGAATGAGGAAAGAATGGGAAGACCAAAGAGAAGTCACAAGAAGATTATTTTCATCAGAGAAATCATAATAAGATTATGAAGTCACTCAGCAAAGCCATGTGGGCAGGATGGCTGAACAATGTTTCTTACAAATAAATGGGTTGCATTTCTCTTTTCATCTTCTGTCCTTTTATACTGTAGATATTTCAAGACTTTTTTTTTATTTTTCCCCTCTATTGTATTTTAAACAATTCGTATTCATAAAAAAATTGCCAACAAGTAAAAGAACACCAGAAAACCTCTCACACGATGATATCTCAAAGCCAGCCAGTGGATTTGATTGAGGTACAAGCACTCACATGCAGAGACAAAGCTGCTTGATTTGCTTGGGACTCTACGGAGAAGGCTGGCACGGCACTGAAATAAGGATAGATTTATCCCCCTCTAAGAAGCCACAAAGTGTTTTCAATGTGAGTAGGTTAGTTGTCGGTTGCAACTGACACCTACTTAATTTTAGAGAGACGACTGAAGAAACAGGCTTGCACGGTATTATCCCACTCGAGCGGCTGACCATTCCATCTGCACAATTCCATCTTCAGAGCGCCTCTTCCAGGCTACCAGTTATTAATTAAAGGATCAAATCGTACAATCATTACTCAGGCAAAACTCCCATTGAAACGATTTCTCTTAACATATGTAAGACTGAGGCTCTCTTGCAAAGTGCTAAGCACCCTCAGCCGCCACTGAATGACTTCAATAGGAGCTGAGGAACTTGGTTGCTGGTGCTGAGTACCACATATGTTCAGAGCTTGTTTTGTGCCGGTTTTTGATTTGTCAGCCATATCAGCTATGCCAATTTACACCAGTTGAGCCTCTGACTCAGAGATTTCACCTTTTTAGGGAGAGACTGAGCAGAAATGAAAATCATAACAGTTCACACTACTTAATAAGTTACTAAGTCAGAACAGAACACTGTAAATTGGAAGAAAAAAAACACTTGGGAAGTTGAATGATATCTTTATAGTCCAATTAAGGATAGTTTTACCAATATGCTACTAAGCAGCAAGAAGGTTACATTAGTTCAGTTCATACATATTTAAGTACCATGACCTGTGTTAGGCTCAGGCTCAAAATATTTGTAATGGCACAATTTGCTTTAGGCAGATTATCTCACTAGATCAGCTACAATATGTATTTGTTTACAAATGACACAGAAGAGAATTAAATGCTAAACTCTCTCTTGTCCAGGAAACAATCGTCTTTTAAATTTTTAATTTTTTAATTTAAAATGTTTGCATTCCAAGCAGAGGAAGTCATTAAAACTGTATCAGGGGAAAAAAAACCTAGTGCATCTACTTATGGCAGAACTGATATACGCTGTAATTACAGCAGGTTACAGAGAAAAATGTACCTTTCATGTTAGACCATTGTTATGAATGTTTCAGCACATTACTTATGATTGCTATTGCTTAAGAAGTAGAAAATCATTTATTCTGCACATGTAATCTTTGGCAAAAATTGCAGGTAGGAATACATAATTTACCTTGTGTACTGACATTTTTATGTAAAATACTGGAATCATCACCATGAAAATGGTTGCTTGGTGAAGACAGTTTTACAGTGATATAAATGGTAATTTATGCATTATAATTTAGTTACTAATATCCTAATTTAATGTACTGAGAGAATTAGAGGGGAGGGCAAGTGGATTTTCTTGAACAAATTTCTTTAGAAGCCTAGGAGGAAAGGATATGAGCTCAGATTTGTTAGGATGCCTTCTCTGATGTCTCCCCAGGACAATTTAGAGGAAATAAATATCGGGTGAAACTGAGAGGGATCCTACATTTTGAACAATATAGGATCAAAATATTGAATCCAGACCTCTTCCTTAACTACCATATGGCCATGGATGTTTCTACAGCCCACCGTGTGTGGGTGGAAGAAGGGCCGGTGATGGAATGTGGAGAATGGTTGGGAGCTATCCCTGAAAGCCCAGTTCCTCATCCATTTCAGAGCATTCAGCCAGGGACAGTTTCTTTGGCCACATGACCCACTCAGTCTCCCGAGTTGTCACTTAGCTGTGAAAGAGCCTTCCTGCATCCTCTGGAGTAATGCTTCTGCCCTCAGTACCTGGCTGTGGTTGGAAGCAGACACCAGCTCCATTGCTGGGGAAGGTTGAAGGGTTGCGTGGGCCTGTGACGGGGCACTCTACCACCGCTGGACAGCGCCACCTCCTGGTGGTTCTGGGGATTAGCACTGCAAGGCAGATGCTCCTTCCTGCTGTTGCACTCAAGCTCTCTCTCTCTCTCTCTCTCTCAGCCTGCAGCCCCTCTGTCACTCCAGGAGCTGCTGCTGCCTCTTCGGGAATTGGGCCTCCAGCCACGTTACTCGGTGGTTTCCCTTTGAGGGATGTATCAAAGTCCCTTCTCACCAGCAGTCTCAGGGAGGTCCCTTTCACTGCCTCTCAGTGGCTGGCAGGAGAACCCAAGCCACCCTATACTCTGGGTTCCGGCCCAGGGACCTTCTAAGTCAGCAACTGAGGTCTGTTCCATTCTAGATCTTACTGCCTTTCCCTGAGCCCTTTCCTTACCATCTGGGCTTGCCAGCCTCCCAACTCCCTCCAGTAATTGTAGGTGACCTGTTTCTGCAGCCTCCAAACACACCTCCCTTCTCCCAGGGAGTGACTGCAGACTTCTCCAGCCACCCCCTCTCTTTATTTATCCAGCCCAGATTGTTCCTTCCAAGCTGGGCTCCCTCCCTGGGTTAGGGGATTCCTTAGCCACCTGATTCCGCTCATCTGCGGTCTGTGGGGATTAATTAGCCCCATTCTCAATCTACATTGACCCTTACATAGCCACTGGGGGGTGAATACCCCATCACAGGGCCATATAGACCCTTGCTGCATAGGGCACACCCATGCCTCCAAGTGGTGTCCCCCTTGGGGTCCAAAGAGCAGCTGCTCACAGCAATGTCAGAGTCACCCCAGAAGTGCTAGCATACTGGTTTCTTGTCAGCTGCGCTGAATATTGAGGCAGAGAAGACTTCTGGGTGATTCCAGTCCCCTAGCTACCAGATTTTGGGGTGGCAGGACCAGCTTAGCAAAAATAGGGCTCCCCCAAATTAGTCATGATTCAGTAGTTGGGGGGGTTTAATCTTACTAAACTCTGAAGTACAGTTCACAATGTCCAGTGAACTCATTTCAGTGAACCCCCTCCCACCTACAAAAAGACTGGCCTGTCAGCTGAACAACATAGGACCATCTGACTTGCCATACAGTGATCCATCTGGTCCAATACCCTGTCTCTAACAGTGGCCAGCATCAGCTCCTTCAGAGGAAGGCAAAAAAGACCCTGCAGTGTAGTTGTGGAATAACTTGCTGATAAGGAAAGTTTCCTCCAAATCTCCATTAGCTAATGGTTGGCTTTGGCCCTGAAGCATGTTAACAAGGGAGTATTATTAGTTATTATTATTTTAATAGTCACTAGCTTCCACTAAGAGCCTCAAACTTAGTTTTCCTTTTCAAGAAAAGGACCAAAATGTGTGGTCTATTTACAAGCTTAACCGAGAATAAAAGATTTCAGAACAGGTATTTGAAGGTTCTTGGATGTTTTATGACAGTGTTAACAGGTTGGTGATCTAGCTGTAACTCTACTGAGAGAAAGTTGAGGACATTAAAGAATGGATCACAGGTTAACCCCTTGGTGTCAATGGGTTCAGGGCTTCAGTAACTTTCATTTGATGGAGTTGGGAAATCCTTGACATTTTGCACCACGGGGTTAATTTGAAAAGGGATGAGAAGTCAGTTTCAGTTACAAGCACAGGTTTAATAATAAGGGAATGAAAATAATAAGTCACCTGGAGACCAGCCAGAGTGTGAAATTGTCTTTGAAGATGCATTGCTATTCCAAGGTGAAAACTGTGGGGTTTTGAATATAATTATATTCCAGTAACAGGGAGGAAATAAGGAAACAGCAGATACATTAAATTATTTTGCATCTCTGCAAATAAGTGGATAGCAAGAGAATCACACCTACAGGAATTAAAGATGATCACTGCAGAACTGTGCATTTAACCTCCAAAATAAAGGGGATTGAAAGATTATGTACAACTAAAAGGACTCTTTGAAGGGACCAGAGAAACCAAGCATAGTTAGAGACTCACTGAGAAACCACAGACCAAGTTCTTAGAGGTAATTTGTGCTGAAGTCTTAGAAACGGATTGGCAAGTTCACACAGATGAGTATTTAGTTGAGCACAGCTTCACTGAGGGTATACAGAGTGGCTTGGGTGACTCGAGCTGTCTGGTACCATCAGGTTACACTAGGGATGTAGGGAAAGCTTAGACCACATAGAATGAGTGTACAGAATCAACTCCTGTCTCTTTCCTCCATCACCTCTTTTACTGCCCCAGCCCTACCTCCCTGTCTAGTTTCTTCTGTTCTAGTCCTTATGTAGCTCCGAGATCATGCAAGTTTTGCACCACACCGGCTTCTGATGCTGCTGCTGGTCAAGCTGACATAAAGGTCAGGGAGTGCCAGTAGATGAAGGCCAAGAAAGTTTCCCAAGCAGTTTGAGGGAGATAGGGGAGAAAGGGATTGACTCTATGTAGGGTTCTTTAGATCCACCTTCCTCCTTATTAGATCCATTCTCTGGCTCCTCTCTTCCTGGGCCAGGAAAGACAACAGTGAAATTTCCGTCAACCACTGGGGAAACTGGGCACTCCTGATGGGTTGAAATGCCTCCACAACTGTCAGCATAGTGTTGATATGACAAAGAGATTATGCTCAGATACTATAGTGATGGGGACCATAACAGCACTCTCCTCAAGGAGTCCATGTGTTCCCTGCTCTCCACATGATCACCAAACACAAATCACATTGTCAGCAGCCTTTTGTCTGAGAACAATCCTTCAGCACCTTCTTCCATACATCACCAATTACTTTGGTAAAACATTCTTCCCCACACCTCTCATTCACTTTTAATATAGCTCCTTGTGTTTCATTATCAAATGTACATACATTTCAATATTGCTATGCATTTTTTTCTTCATATTTCCATCCCAGCCAATACTCAGCTTTCTGTACTCAAATAGGGACCACTAATTGTGTTGAAAATTGAATAGGATTGATAATACATTTTTTTTGCAAACGGAAAATAATTAATTACATATCCGAACTCTGAGCACTTTTATTGTTTCTTTTAATTAATCAAAAGTTTTAAAATGATATTGTGCAGTAACTCTTTTTAACAGAATGCAGCTCCACTTAAACATAAAAGAGTGAATGGTCTTGGGGAACTGTGTAAGAATAGTTTACTATATACCATAAAGCCACAATCAAGAAAGAAAGTCACACTGGTTAAAAAAAAATCAATCTGGTTTAGAGGGGAAATGAAACCTGGTATAACAAATTAAAAGACTCCAAACCCACACAACAATTGGAAGAAAGGAGCGGTTGATACTAATGAATATAAACCAAAAGTTTGGAATTGTAGAAAATTGATAAGGGAAACAAAAGGATACAAAAAAAATTCTATGGCCAGCAAAATTAAGGATAAGGAGTTTTTTTACAAGTATTTTAGGAACAAAAAGAATGCTTAACAGTTTTTTAAAAGCTTTCGTCAGATCAGGTTTTCTAAACCTTTTGTTAAGTTTTGAGAAAAGAAAACTGAACGTGGAACCTAATAAACCTTCAAATATGTTAAGAGCTGCTATAAAGTCCGTGATGATTTGTCCCTGTCCACTGAAGGTAGGACAAGAAGTAATGGTTTTAATCTGCAGCAAGGGTGATTTAGGTTAGATATTAGGAAAAAATCCTAATTATAAGGATAGTTAAGCTTGGAAATAGGCTTTCAAGGGAGGTTGTGGAATCCCCATCTTGGGTTTTAAAAAACAGGTTGGACAAATACCTGTCAAGGATGGTCTAGGTTTACTTGGTTCTGCCTCAGCACAGGGGTTGCACTTGATGACCTCTCGAGGTCCCTCCCAGCCCTATATTTCCATGATTCATCAAGGTACCATTGTAAGCATCTAAGCTAACCTCTGACATAGCTGTAGGACTTCCCAGAATTCGTTCCTGGTTGAAGTCAGATAGCTGTGATAGAACTAAAGCATATCTTTTAGAAAACCATCCAATATGGATGCTGGATCTCCAGCTACGGAGAATCTACCACAGCCCTTATTTCTAATCTGAATTTGTCTGACTTCAATTTCCAGCCATTGGATCTTGTTTTACCTTTGTCTGCTAAAATGAAGAGCCTTCTGTTATCTAAGTTGTGTTCCCTGTACTAACAGACTGTGAGCAAGTCACCCCGTAACCTTCTCTTTGTTAAACTAAACAGCTAGATCTTCCTGAGTCTATCGCTATAAGGCAGGTTTTCCAATCCTTTAATCATTCTTGTGGCTCTTCTCTGAAGCCCTCTCCAATTTATCAACGTCCTTCCTGAAGTGCGGACACCAGAACTGGACACAGTATTCCAGTAGTGATCACACCAGTGCCAAATACAGAGGTACTGATCCTTAGTCCGTCTCGATATTCCCCTATTTACACATCCAAGGATCGCATTAGCCCTTTTGACCACAGCACCTCACTGGGAGCTCATGTTTAGCTGATTCTCCACAATGACCTCCGTGTCCTTTTCAAAGTTACTGCTTCAGAGGATAGAGTCCCGTGGCCTGTAAATAGGGCCTGCTTTCTTTGTTCCAAGATGTATGACTTTACATTTGGCCCATTTAAAAATGCATACTTCATCAGTGAAGATTTTAAGTTCTCATCCAGGGAATTGATAAAAATGTTAAATAGCCTAGGGCCAAAAACTGATCCCTGCAGAACCCCTCTAGAATAGACCCAGATAGTAATGCTTCCCCATATGCAGTTATATTTTGACACTTATCATTTAGCCAGTTTTCAATCCATTTAATGTTTGGCATGTTGATTTTGTGTCATTTTAGTGGTGGTACCAAGTCAAATGCCTCACATTCTCCAAACTTTTTATCTCATTTTAAAAAAGTATCGTGTTAATTTGATAAGATCTATTCTCCATAACCCCATGTTGAGTGGCATTAATTATATTTTTAATCAAGTCCAGTATCAGTTCCATTAATTTGCCTGGGATCAGTGTCAGGCTGACTTTCTTATAATTACCCATGTCATCTCATTTACCCTTTTCAAATATTGGCATAACATTAGCTCTCTTCCAGTCCTCTGAAACTTCCCCAGTGTTCCAAGGCTTATTGAAAATCAACCTTAGCCAGCTCTTTTAAAACTGTTGGATGCAAGTAATCCGGAACTGCTCAATTGAAAATGTCTAAATTTAGTAGCTGCTGTGACTGCTGAACACGTCGACAGAATAGGCGTGTCTATGCAATTACAGGTCTGCTCCTGAAGTCTTTTCCCAGAGTTCAGCACTAGATGCCAGGGGAGAGCTCATTCAGACTCTGCTTACATTACATCTTTCCTAAAGTGTGGCGCTCGGAATGGGACACACTACTCCAGTTGAGGGCTCAGCGCTGAGTAGAGTGGGACAATCACCTCCCATGTCTTACACACAACACTCCTGTTAATACACCCCAGAATGATATTATCCTTTTCCAAAGCTGCATCAGATTGTCAACTCATGCTCAACTTGAGACCCACGCTAACCCCCAGATCCTTTTCAGCAGTACTATTTTCTAGCCAGTTATTCCCCATTTTGTAGTGGTGCATTTGATTTCTCCTTCCTAAGTGAAGTACTTTGCACTTGTCTTTATTGAATTTCATCTTGTTCAATTCAGACCAATTCTCCAATTTGTCAAGGTCATTTTGAATTCTAATCCCGTCCGCCAAAGTGCCAGCAACCCCTCCAGCGTGGTGTCATCTGCAAATGTTATAAGCACACTCTCTCCTTCATCGTCCAAGTCATTAATGAAAATATCAAATAGTACCAGACCCAAGACTTACCCCGGCGAGACCCCACGAGATACATCCTCCCAGCTGGACAGTGAACCATTGTTCCAAGAGTAATTAGCACTCTTTCAGTACAGTCTTTCAACCAGTTGTGTACCTGCCTTATGGTAATTCCCTTGCAACCACATTTCCCTAGTTTGCTTGTGAGACTGTCATTTGAGACTGTCAAAAAGCCTTACTAATATCAAGATGTAACATGTCTACAGCTTCCCCGCATCCACTGGATTTATAATCTACACGTCTCTGCCTTATTTTTCCAGCATAAAATCTGTTTAAAATCTTGAACAGATATGATAAATTTATGTTTTTTCTGACATACTTTAACTCTTCAATTTTTCTTATATTTTTAAAGATTCTTCCTAGACCAAAATGCTTGTTTATAAACTGGCTCTTGCTGATTACTGTCCCAGGTCCTGTTTTGTGACTCTTCATTCTTCTTTGGTTTTCTTTCCCCAGCAACATGAGTTAAGGTCCCCCAACATCACCACTTAAGGGAGGAGCTAGGAAGAAATAGTATTTTATTTGAGGCAGCAGCCACATCTCAGGAATTCCCAAATTCAATCCAAAATTATTTACCTTGTGAAATGAAAAATGGAGCTATCTGCATTACATTTTAAAAAAACTGTTGAAAAACATTAACGGTTGCAAAGTGAAGTATTAAAAAGTTGGAAAAAGAAACTACCCAGTCAGTGAGCACCATCCATTCCATGCACTGAAGGTGGTGGGGTCCTGTGGAGAAAGTAGAATGTGATTACATAATTAAAGACAATCATATTGTATGTGCAGAGGACGGCGGAGTTAAATTGCACGGCCTGTGTTGCCAAGTCTCATGAATTTTTGCAAGGCAAGCGATTTTGTCCCCGGCTGCAGGCCTCTTGCAATAACATGAAGAGCTCATGCATTCATGTGACTTGGAAGCAGTCACCTGCACTCACCTCCCTCCCACATGCAGCAGCTCCCATTCCTCTCTCCAACAAGTACCTGCTTCCTGGACTCCTTCCCTCTTCCTCATCCTTCCCAGACCATCCTGCTTCTCCATTCCTCTGCCTCAGCCCTCACTGTTCCGGAGCCATAGCAGTTACCTGCCACCCACCTCTCTGGCTCACTTGCACTTCCCCAAGTCATTCCCCTTGTTTCCAGATCCCTAGAGCGCCTGATTCCCTAAGATCCCTTCCCTCAGCTCTCAAACAGAGTCATGTGTAGCCTCTTCCTCCCAACTCTGGGACACGGCAGCCACTTGCTCCCCCGACTCCCCAGAAGTTTTGCTCCCCTCAGTCATACCTAATTCCCCACTGCCCCATCCTCTCATCTGCTCTACCCCACTCCCCAATTACCCTGAGAGTTTTCTCAGGGCCATGCCTGGTCATCTTAATCCCTTCTCCCCGGTGCAGGCTTCTAGGAGTGACCAGCTGGCTGCACCTTCTGTCATGAGGAGGTGGCTAAGCTGAATCAATATCCCTCCCAATCCAACAGATGCCTCTGTCATCAAGGGAAGTGCCCCACCCCTCCTGCTGGGCTGGACAGTTAGCTCCCACCCCTAGCCAGCTAAGCACCAGGAAGTCCCACCCCCAGAGGGCTGGGATTAACCTCTGGTGAGAGCCTACATCTGGTCTGAGGAGCCCCAGTCAGAGGGGCCAGCATTCAGCCTCTCTCCCTCCTACAATAGGAATCAATAGGGCAGTATATCCCTTCCTCCTTGGGAGGCGAAGAGAGGTCAGTCTTCTTCCACCTCTCCACTTCCTCATGTGTGTGTGAGAGAGGTGGTGGGGCGGTGTTAAGACTGAGCCTGCCTACTCTCTTCCCCTCCCTCCACATCGCTGGAGGCGATATCTGACCCCTCCACTACCCCATAGCCCTGGGGGACAGGGTATTGTTACAAGGAGCATTTCAATATGACCCTCTTCAACAGCTCTATACCAGTGGCTCCCAAACTTTAACAACCTGTGAACCCCTTTCACTGAAATGTCAAGTCTCACAAACCCCCTCTTAAAAATGAGTATAAATTATAAAAGCAGTGATCTTTGAAATATAAAATTTGTTTTTATGACATGCTTATTACACACTATTTATTATTTATAATTACAGTATTTTTATTACATTATGAAAACAGCAACACTTCCAAAATCTCACTTTCGTACTTTGTATCACTTTGAATAAGCCTGTTATAAGACAAGGCTCCTATGTTTCATCAAGGAGTATCAGATGTGAAACAGCATGAAGGTATTTAAGAAGCCAACTCAATTAGTTCCTCCTACACAAGCTCTCAGGTCTTGAGCAGTCCAGGCAAACAACGCATGTTACAACAAAGCTTAAACTTGTTCTTTATAATCATTTTAAAAACAATACTAGCTGCCTATTTAATTTTAAAATCAGCAAAAAATATCCATCCCCCTTTCCATTTCTTATAAGGAGTCTTGAAGTTTAAATCTTCTCAGTGTAATAGATATGTTTGCTTTGATCCGCTTAGCTCTTGGAAGTCCAGGGGCTCTGGGCTGCTGGCCCCATGCTGTCTGGGGGTCCCTATGGACAGCTCTGTCCGCCATTAGGGATTTTTTTTCCCCCCGAGAACCCCCAGGGGTTCCCGAATCCCAGTTTGGGAACCACTGCTCTATACTGTCTCCCTGTTTGGAACAGTGCTGCCCTTATTCCAGCTCCACCTCCATCTGCCCTTCACCCCATGGGCAAAAGAATGTCCTTCCCCTAAACTAATTCCTGAAAATTACTGAAACTAATACATACATACATAGAATAATCAACCTGAGGAAGATGGAGCATGGCAATCATCAGCCTGAATGCCTACACTTTGGGAAAGTTACGTGCAACTGATTACAGAGAGTTATAATGGCAATATAAATTGCCAAGCATTGGGCAACATAAATTGTAGGCATTGCAAGTGTTGTTAAGTTAAAAAACAAAATAAAAAACATGGCATGAAATCCTGGCCTCTAACTTCAATAGCCAGGATTTCACCCAAGTGCTCTCGTGTTTGAAAGCATTAAAAGATTCTTGGATAAATGTATTCATAATTACCCAGGTAAAAATATCACGTTTGTCATGAGAGGTTCACATTGCCAAAGAACAACTGGGAAGTTCTACAGGACAATCTTTGATTGTTTCCTTTGTTGAAATGGGAAATGTATCCAAGAAATGGCCACGGTATGTATCAGACAAACAAATCAAACTAAATGCAATCACCTTCACTGGTTTGGTTCACATTCAATTAATTGTAATCGAGCCAGGGTCCCCCAGAAGTTCACAACTGTCACTAGATGTCACCCAGTGTCAGTGTCACGTGCACTAATGTGTCAGACTGTGCACTATCACTTCCACAGAAAGGAAAAAACGAGGTCCATTATCTTCTAAAACACGGGCCCCTTACAACTTGAGCTAAATGAGACTCCCCTTTGGCTGTAGCAGCATTTTGGATTTACGTCACATTTGAACACTTCTAATTCTATCCAATAGAGAAGGCAGTGCTAGGACACACGACAGCCAGCCCATTGTAACATTATAACTATAGCATGTACAATTTTAGATATATACTGCATCTAGTAATGAGACCAGCACCAATAAGTGTAGACAAATTTCAAATCTTCACCACACTTATTAACTAAAATATTGACTATTAGTCATGTGAGGATCATGTCGTATTGACTGGGGGTCAGTTTTGAAGAAGATGCTAACTGGACCTTCTGGACATAGAATGGGGCACAAACAGAGAAGAAAGGAGCTTTGTTTAATGGAATGGTACAATTAAGGACAATAGACCTTCACATAAAGAGAACTTTCCCCCATATCCGTACAGTGTATATCGCATACCTACAAAATTCAACTTATTCTCCTAACATGTCCTTATAAGTAGTTGCATAATAGATAGAAATTCAAAGTCTAGAATGTAATTAAGACATATGGATGAGGATACATGTCATCAAAAAAACATGCCCTCCTATACAGATTTAGTTGCCAGAACCAATCCACTTCAACAGATTGAGAGCCTATATTAGGGCTTGATTTTACAAGTTGTCAAGCAACTCCTGGGAAGAGCTGCCCAGTGAACTCCCACTCATTTCAAAGCGAGTAGAGTGAGCATAGTAACTTCACTGAGACACTTATTACCTCTCGGCATCAGGCCTCTACTTGTGTACGCATTTTCTTGTCTCCTTGATGATATGACATACATGAATGGATATTTTGGGGAGACCTATTTCCAAGCTATTTATTAAAAAGAGATGTGGAAATTTTTTTTTTAATTATACACTGTGGCAAAGTACCTGCTTCTCCCCAGCTGGCTCAGTCCCTTTTTGCCTTGGGGACACAGGCTTGGGCAAAGTAAAAACCTTCCCAGTCACGCAGGGTCTGGCTGATCCTCCTCTCAGTCAGCCCCTTGCTGTTTTTCTCCCCTTCTGGGGACAGAGTGCAGTCTTCCTTGCTGGAAGAGGGCAGAGCCTTGCTGCACCTATTTGCTGGCAGCTTCTCTGCTTCTCTCACTCCCCCCCTGTTTCCCTGCCAGGGAGGGTTTAAAAAGGTCACCAGCAATTGGGGCCAGCTGAACCAAATTAGTTCCCTGGTAACCCTTGTTCCAGCTGAACCTAATGTCTCACAGCTGCCTCTCCTCAATGGATAGGGAGAAGCCTTTTAACCCCCCTGGGACTAATTCCTAACCCCCCCCTTTGTAGCCATTTGGCCTGGGTTTGCCACAACACAGTTTGTTAATTAATGCTACCTAAATGAAAAATGGAAATAATCAATATCAACAGATTCAGATACAAGATCACTTGATGTCTACCACTTTTTAGAGTGCTTGGATGGGGAACCTTCCCTCTTATCCTTATGGAAGTGCTTATGTCTCCCTTACCCCTGCTTGCTCTGTTCTCTAGCGTCTCTCAGAGCTGGAGGGAGGCAGAGTTCTTAGAGCCACTCAAGACCGAAGAAGGGTCACTTCTACGTTCCTTGGGCTGATGTACATGGGGTCTCCCCGGTCCGAGGTTGTTCCCACCTTCATTGCTTCCTCTATCAGGAACTTACTCAGGCAAAACTCCCTAGACTGTTTAGTCCAACTTGAGAACAAGCTGCAGATACTGCACCTGGAAGGGTTTTGTGCTAGTCTACATATCACAGCTTTTAAAGCCAGAGATCCTTGGCATACTCCCTGCAACCATTGGAGGGATGGAAGCCAGGGGAGTATGGCAATGGCTTCCTGCCCCAGAAGGGGGGTTTCCAAGATAAGGAACCAGACCCCTATTCAACTAATTCCTAAGTAACTACTAAGAGACTATAAAATGTTTTAGAACTATTTACAGTGAGAAGCTTAAGAAGTCAGTACGAACACTGAAGCTTCGTCCTAGATCATGAGCGGTAAGAAGGAACTATGATGCCAGTGGTCTGAGAGTCCCCTTTATTCCATTGGTGCCAGGTGCATGCATAGACCACATGGACACTACAAAAGAAAATTCTTCAGTCCTGGGCACAGGCACAACCCTGAAGTGCAGTACACGTGGGGACAATCACTCGAAGGATACACATTATTCAGTATCTTTCATGTTCAGAGTGCTTTACAAACAATATCTACTTGGTCCAGTGCTCTAACCAGGTTTCTCAGACATTACAGTCATGAGGGAGGTTGAAGTGTTCTCCTACAGGTTTTTGTATATTGCCATTCCTAATGTCTGATTTGTGTCCATTTATCCTTTTCCTAGAGACTGTCCAGTTTGGCCGATGTACATAGCAGAGGGGCATTGCTGGCATATGATGGCATATATTACATTGGTGGAAGTGCAGGTGAATGAACCGGTGATGTTGTGGCTGATCTGGTTTGGTCCTGTGATGGTGTTGCTGGTGTAGATATGTGGGCAGAGTTGGCATCGAGGTTTGTTGCAAGGATTGGTTCCTGAGCTAGAGTTACTATGGTGCGATGTGCAGTTGCTGGTGAGAATATGCTTCAGGTTGGCAGGTTGTCTGTGGGCGAGAACTGGTCTGCCACCCAAGGCCTGTGAAAGTGTGGGATCATTGTCCAGGATGGGTTGTAGATCCCTGATGATGCGTTGTAGGGGTTTTAGCTGGGGACTGTATGTGATGGCCAGTGGAGTCCTGTTGGTTTCTTTCTTGGGTTTGTCTTCCATGGACACAAATCAGACATTAGGAATGGCAATATACAAAAACCTGTAGGAGAACACTTCAACCTCCCTGGCCACACAATAGCAGATCTTAAGGTGGCCATCCTACAGCAAAAAAACTTTAGGACCAGACTTCAAAGAGAAACTGCTGAGCTCCAGTTCATCTGCAAATTTGACACCATCAGCTCAGGACTAAACAAAGACTGTGAATGGCTTGCCAATTACAGAACCAGTTTCTCCTCCCTTGGTTTTCACACCTCAACTGCTAGAACAGGGCCTCATCCACCCTGATTGATCTAACCTCGTTATCTCTAGCTTGCTTCTTGCTTGCTTATATATACCTGCCCCAGGAAATTTCCACCACTTGCATCCGAAGAAGTGGGTATTCACCCACGAAAGCTCATGCTGCAAAACGTCTGTTAGCCTATAAGGTGCCACAGGATTCTCCATTATTACTATGTTCAACTAGGCTGAGGAAAAAAATGCTTCGGACCATACCTCAGCCTTTAATGGTCCAGATGTAGGAGGAAAGAGAAATAGTGATGCAGAAGGCTTAAATAACCAGTGGGATTAATTTATTTACAACATAATCTACATTTTATGTCCTCATTTTTGAGATTCAGCTTTTCTGATGTAAATAATTTGCAATACTGAAAAGTGAGAACGCTGGTTTGTGCAGAAACCAGTTAAATGTGGGGCTAAACCAGGGCTAATTAACCGATGCTTTTTAACGGACTGCACAATCTTTTTATTTACTTATTATCATCATTGTTAATTTTTATTATTTTCTCTGGAGTCTGGACCTTGACTATACTTTGACTAAGAAATCTAGTCTGACAAAAAAAATAATTGCCTACCCCTGGTCTAAACTATGGGACATAATTAGGTCAGAAGCATGGGACTGACATAGTGTTTGAGGAATGGCTCTTGTCAGATGTTAAATATAGTGGAAAACCATATAGCTGTACCTTTGGAGACTCAGAGGTTCAAACTATGAAAAAGAGCAATGAAATTGGGTTCCATTTCTCTAGATCAGATGATTTTATTCTAACCACTTTTTTGAAATGATGTATTTTTAAAAAACATGTTCCAAATTCTTCAAAATAGTACAAAACAAGAAAACAAACGGTAATTATCTAAAATGTAGGAAGCATGAGAATGAGCTATTCAGGGTAGATTGTGTTGTGTAAAGATGGAAGGAGCTATCAAAAGGATCTGCGCAAAGCACTTTGGAAAAAGTCTGTAGTCCTATTGTAACTCCTTAAGCTCCTGACAATTTTATGTTTAAAAAAATATTGCTGAATCTGTGCATGAACACAGAAGCTACGCTGCAGGGAGTTGTCACTTCTTTTGCTGTCAACACAGCATTTGAGAAAAACAGAGGTGTTTATGAAGAGAACAAATTTATGAGGAAGATAATGGAAAAAAATAGGGACTAGTACAGATGCTGTAGTATTTCTGTTGCTAAGATGTTTTATGCATTACAGATGAAATACCACACATGCTATTCCAACATCGTTCTTCTCTTTTATTAGCTGCTAATGAGAACCCTTTACACATTTTATCAAATATTTTTAAACTCAATCTGCAAAAGACAAAAGAATATTGTTTAAAAGTTACTATATGCAATCTAGTATTTTGCCATACTTGAACAAGTTATCTGTTGACGTAAACACACTATACACATTGATTTCATGGAACTTTAAACACTTCTCCCCTGCAAGCATATATCCAGGTTTCAGCTCATCCCGACATGTTTTTTTATGTTTATTTTTGAAAAGACATAATATCTAAAAATACTTTTATACAATATGGCTAATTATAACAAATCCTCTATTTTAAAAATATAGAGAAAAATATAGTCAGTGGTAATTGGCCTATCAAAAACTATGCTCTAATAAAACATATTTTGAACCTGATTTTGCAATTGGTTTTACATGGGCAGACTCTTATATCAGTGCTTACTGGAGCCCCACTGATTTTAAACAGGGCTCCACTGGACTTCAACAAAGGACAAGTTTCTACTCACGTGGATCTGACTGGAGGAATGGGACCTATGATCACTTCATATCATATCAAAAGAAAATGTTTGTACAATACAGTAAAAAGGCAAACTGAAGGTTGGCTTAATTCAAACATCAGGAAGTTAAGAAACTTGGCAAGTTAAAATAATTCATTTCTTCAAAGTTTTGGTCTTCAATTAAAGATGGAGAAGAAAGTTGTCAGCAAAAAAATTGCAGGCCCTATCATAATCTAAGACAACATATATCTTATTTCTGTATATAATACAAATTTTAGATAACAGAAAATGACAAATTCTACATCAGTATTACTGAAGTCTCAATGATTTAAGTGGAAAACTATGGGGTTGAATCTCCTGACTGACTTTGGGAAAGATGAACTGTCAATGTCTTCATACATAAAACTTTACAATTTTGAAATTAAAAAAGAGGAATCACCATTTCCAAGAGTGTTAATAAAAGTAACCAGCAAAGTTCTACAAATCTCTCTCCTCTCTATGTCTTGTCTCAAAATGGCAAGAGATGGAGAATAGAGACCTTCTTAGAGATAATGTAGGGGCAAATTTTCCTCCCAACAATTCTGACAAAGAAATAAAGAGTTATTTTGTTTGTACCCACCTTAAAACCTGTCTCACATAGGCTGGAGTCTCTGGGTTTTTTTTTTTTTAATTTGGAGCCTCAAACTAGCGGTACAATATAACACTGTCTTGTTGCTAACGGGCAGAATCTCTTTTGTACCCTTCCTAACAGGCTGTGTCGTCATTGGTTGTGTGGCCATATGTGAAGGTGGCTCAGGAACAAACAGAAATCATTCACGCCCTCTGTCGGGGTAAACTGAGCCTGGAGGAGGTTCAGCAGCAGCCATTAAACAGGCAGAATAATCTCAGGTGACATCCTTGGGGGCAGGTCAGCCCAATGTGGAGCTTTGACTAGTGCTTCTCAATTCTTGACTGAGCAGTTCACATAGAACAATGCTCAGGTGCAAATTTAAGGCAACTTTGTAGCTCCTTTGTGCAGCCCTGCTGGCACAAAGCGTCCGTGGTGTTGGCCAGGATTTGATTCCTTCTAGCACAACGCGTTGAATGGAGGCACACAACTTCAATTAACAAGTGTAAAAAGTAGGGCCCCGATTCAGTAAAGCACTTAAACACACTTTGCTTAAAGTGTGTAAGTAGAGCCACTGAAGTCAATATGATCAAAGTTAAACATGTGCTTAAGTGGTTGCTGAATCTGGACCTGAATTCTTAATTGTCCAGGCAGTGTGAAAACATAGTGCCATTCCTTTTCTTTAATAAGGACCTTCGCTTTCCCTTGCTCCTCCTGCCAGTGGGTTTGAAATTTACATCACTATCCACAGAGAACAGATTCATGGATTATAGGGCCAAAGGGACCACTATGATCATCTAGTCTGACCTCCTGCATAACACGGACCATAGAAACTGCAGATTCTTTAATAACTTGTGAGAGTTATAGCCTCTCTTTTGGAAAAATGCCCAGTCTGGATTTAAAAACGTTAAGTGATGGAGAATCCACCAAATCCCTAGGTAAGTTATTTTAATGGTTAATTATCCTTACTGTTAAAAATCTGTGCCTTATTTCTAGTTTGCATTTGTTTTGCTTCAGTTTCAATCATTGATCTCATTATGGCTTTTAACAACATCACATTTACTCATATAGCTTCCAAACCGATGGCATATTTTGAAATTAAAAACAAAGTATGTGGTTAGTTTTTATTCTGTTATGTTTGTTACGCACATTCACCACCAGATCCCCAGCTGGTGTAAATCAGCATAGCTCTACTGACACCGCTCTAGATCAGCTGAGAGTCTGGCTCTCTATGCATTAACTTGGGTCTGTATCAGAATACTGTTACGTTTTTTAATTCAATAGTTTGGTACTACAGTTAATCCTATATCCATGCCACTCTTCCATAAATGATTTTTGTTTGTACAAAGTTTTCAAAATCTAAAATGATGTGAAACGTGTGACTTACCGATGGGAATCTCTCCAACTCTTGCAATAGGCCAGTGGTTCTCAAACTGGGGCTGCCGCTTGTGTAGGGAAAGCCCCTGGTGGGCCTGGCCAGCAAATCCCTTGTCCCGCGCCGCTTCCCGCAGCCCCCATTGGCCTGGAGCGACGAACCGCGGCCAGTGGGAGCCGTGATCAGCCGGACCTGCGGACCCGGCAGGTAAACAAACTGGCCCGGCCCGCCAGGGGCTTTCCCTACACAAGCGACGGCCCCAGTTTGAGAACCACTGCAATAGGCATGTATTTTGTGCATGGCCCATCACAATTGCACCCAGGATGGCCTGACAAGTACATCTTCATTGCTTTTTTATGGGAAAGCACTCTGATGAACCTAACCAGCACTGCAGGTAGTCTGTGCAGTAAGTTTGCAGAAGCACTAAAAAGGATTCTTTGGTACATCAGCTTCTTTCATATAAATGGCATGCAGTAAAGTATGTTCTATTTTAAAACCACCTTGTTTAAATTCTTTTACAGTAACTGCCTATAAAATAATATTTTATTGCAAAGAAGAAAAAAATGTCTTCCTTTTGCAACAAGCTTAGCTTTACTAACATTTTCAAAAGCAGCTAAATGATTTAGAGACCTAAGTCCCATTTTCAAATTGACAGGCTCCTAAATCCTCTTGACTTTCAGTAAGACAGTGTATATCTATACTCTACAAAGAAAACAAACCACCACCTGCAGCAGTGGCTATCAAAGCCCTGGTCAACTGACTAGGGTGTGGGGCTTGCACTACAGGGCTAAAAATAGCACTGTAGCCATCCCCACTTGGGCTGGAGTCTGGGCTCTTAGTAGGTGTCAGAGTCCAGGCTCCAGCCCAAGCGGGAACATCTACACAGCTATTTTTAGCTCTGTAGTGCAAGTCCGAGTCAGCTGACCTGGGCTCAAACTCACTTCCACTTTTCTATTTGCAGTGTAGACCTACCTTTAGGCTCCTAAGTCACTTTTAAAAATGGGACCTAAGTCTCTGAATCACTTAGGTGCTTTTAAAATGTTTACCCTAACGCTAATATTTACTAATTGGAATATGCACTAATAGATGTGCAACTTATTAGAACAATTCTATTTATTCACATCATCTTTTAGGTTTGAAAGGTTTCTAAAAGAGGAACTGTCACAGTGATTGAATACAAATGTGTAGTCTTCACTTTTTCTCCTTGTGCTTATAATGTTAATGTTGCCACAATTTAGACTGCCAAATACACATTGTCAACTTTGTCAAGCCACGTTTAACTGTATGACCATTTCACACAATATAAACTAGCATGGCTAATTTGACCAAATATATGGAAACTCATATTGTAGTTCTGATTAACCAGGTGGCACTTTTTATACTCAGGAAAAAAAAGCATGAAAACCTATTTTACGAAACATTTTAGTATCTGAAAGTTGTTTGAATCTGCTTTTTACTAGGGCTCTCGATTAAGAGCAATTAACTCACGCGATTAACTCAAAAAAATTAATCACGATTAATCACACTGTTAAACTATAGAACACCAATTGAAATTAATTACATATTTTTGGATTTTTTCTGCATTTACAAATATATTGATTTCTTTTACAACACAGAACACAAAGTGTACAGTGCTCACTTAGTCATTTTTTTATTACAAATATTTGCACTACAAAAAATGATAAACAAAAGAAGCAGTATTTTTCAATTCACCTCATACAAGTAGTGTAGTGCAATCTCTTTATCATGGAAGTGTAACTTACAATGTAGATTTTTTTTGTTACATAACTGCACTCAAAACCAAAACAATGTAAAACTTTAGAGCCTACAAGTCCACTCAGTCCTACTTCTTGTTCAGTCAATCGCTAAGACAAACAAGTTTGTTTACATTTACAGGAATGGTGGTTAAAGCATGAAGGGACATATGAATCTTTAGCGTATCTGGCACGTAAATATCTTGCAACGCCAGTTATTATAGTGCCATGTGAACGCCTGTTCTCACTTCCAAGGGACATTGTGAACAAGAAGCAGGTAGCATTATCTCCTACAAATTGTAACCAAACTTGTTTATCTGAGCGATTGGCTGAAGTAGGACTGAGAGGACTTGTAGGTGCTAAAGTTTTACACTGTTTTATTTTTGAATGCAGTTATTTTTTGCACATAATTCTACATTTGTAAGTTCAACTTTCATGATGAAGATATTGCACTGCAGTACTTGTATGAGGTGAACTGAAAAATACTATTTGTTTTGTACAGTGCAAATATTTGTAATAAAAAATAAAGTGAACACGATACACTTTGTATTCTGTGTTGTAATTGAAATCAATATATTTGAAAATGTAGAAAACATCCAAAAATATTTCAATAAATTGTATTCTATTATTGTTTAAAAGTGTGATTAATCGTGATACATTTTTTAATCACTTGACAGCTCTACTTTTTACACAATCTATTATATATAACCTGTACATGTCTTCATTCCAGTTAATATTGTTTTTTTTGTTCTATAGTAATACAAAATGGATACTATACTGTATATACATGTGCAATTCTAAACAAGTCCTGAGTAATTTTAAAGTATTAGTAAAACCTCAATTCTAATTTGTGCAACTAAAATTCAGATAAGTGTTACTCTATTGTGAAGAAACCATCTACTCCAAAATAAATATAGCATTTTACCTTAGTTCTACGCATTGCTGAGACCTCTGTAAAGTGCACAGTATACAGTTACATTCCAGGTCATTAGAAAAAGAGAAAAGATGCTGACCTCATTCTTGAATAACTATTGTTTCCTTTCTTTTAATTAATGGCAAGTGATTCATTCTGCATCTGTATAATCAAGCATGGAAGACTTTTACAGAGTTTGAATTAAAATCCTCTGCAGTACATATTTTGTAAACGTTCAAGTCACAGGTCCTTTGATTCTTATAAGGAAAACTGTACAATCAAATAGTTAAACTGTGCTTCTTGGGATAAATAAATACCAATGGAGCGTGAGTATCATCTCAAATGCCACAATATGTTAAGGGGAAATGGAAAACAGGAAATAATCTTAAGAAACAGCTTGGTGGAAACTGAACATTAGAAAAACTCCCCTTATGACTACATAACCACAGTAAACAGGAGATAATCTTGCAGTACTATAATGAATTGTTTGAGCAAATGTAAAGGAAGCACTTTCACTAATGAGTGGATCCCAACACAGCATGAGAATTAGAATTTTTGTACATCATTACCAGAGCAACTAGTGCTAACAAATGTTTGTATATTCCATGCCAAGAAAATGCAGGCACTAAATACGACAACCGCTAAAGGATGAAGGTCAGCATTGGTGCATATCTGTTTTTAACTGGCAAAATTTCTGATGGAAATTTTCAGGCATGGAGATTGATTCTTTATTTGCATTTTTCTGACACCACAGAATGGAAGGCACAGCTTTGGATTCTTCTCCACTGGCAAAGAGTCCCGGGCACAACAGTTAGCTGGTCCCATGGCTGCTGTAGTCAAACACTCCTTTCTTGAAGAATGGTGAGAACTCACAGATGGTGTGTTTTGACAGGGTTGGGCCAACTTTATCGATGTGTAACGGAGATGATGGAGACTTGAGCATCATGCAGAAAAAGTTCCTGAGGTATTTCTGAGAAAAGAAATCCACTATGTCAGAGTGCTTTCATGATCACTTTGGTTACAGTCATTTTGAAGAGTTAAATACAAGGCAAAATAAAAAAAGTTAAATCTCTGTGAACTTGGAAACGTTCATTTTAATAACTATCCATACTTAAATACCAACCTATAAAATGTGTCTCTGAAATGTTTACGTTGTTGTCAGGTAATACAAAGAAATGTTTACTAAATTCTTCTCCTGCCAGGATTGTTACTATTTTGCTCTACCTCCAGAGTAATACTCTCTGCTAATCATGGCTTACCAACATGCCTGGAAAAGAACACCCAAAGCTAGCAAATATTGCAGCAGGTCTGTAGGAATTTCCAACTCTGCAGGAATTTCACTAAATATGGATGCAAAAGAACTTAAGAAATCTTTTCAGCACCTAAGTACTATGATCATTACATTGAAAAGGAATTGTTTTGATCAAGGTCATCTGTATAAATTATACATGTCCGGCTATACTGAAAAGGACAGGAGACAGTTGATATGGTTTTAATAAGGCCGCAGCTCTATAATTAAATGTCTGGGACTATCTGGCAGATAAAAGTGTACAGCACAGGTAGCTTCATGTTCATTCAATAACTATCCCGGGGGCTTCTGCCACCCCACCCCCCTTTTCCATCTAGGTCTCCCAGCCAACCCATTGCTGGGACCTTATCCACCCCTCCTTGTAGGAGGGTTAAGGTGGGCTATAAGAAAGGGCAGTTGGCTCCCTGCCGGACCATTCATAGGAGCCCCTGACTCTCCCCACCTGTAAAGCACTGTTCCCCCTTCCTCGGCCAACCGGACAATAGCCTCCTCCACGTAAAGGTGTGGCGCAGTATTTATCTCTGAACTGGGTCCTTCTAGTGAAATCCACCCTAAAACTGTCTAAAAGAAATACAAAATGCAAGAAGTGTTCCAGTTCCAAACAGTCATATTTACCAACCGTTCCACGAATTGTATCCATTTATATCTTGTGAAATTGTGACAGTAACAACATACAGATCACTTTTGTAAAACCGATGGGGTTTTCTTTAAGTAAGGTTTTGGGGGAACATGAACATTTAGTGTGCTTTAACAAACAGCGCTTGAAATGTTTAAATGAAATGTGGTAGATAAAACATATGCTGAGGGAGACACACAGACCTGTACTAAAGAGTAACCAAAAATATCACCTCACAGATTCCGTGCAAACAGCTGCGAGGGAAATCTTATCTAAAGTAAAAGGATAAAGTCTTTTGCTCTGCTACAGACTGGATTAAAAAGATAACTGACTTGTCATATCTTTAGATATTACACACTAATCATGTATTCAGGAGGAAGAAATCTATTTAGTACAATATCCTATGATTAATGTGATGTTCAGTTACCTGAATGCAGCATACAGCCCTAATCCATCCATTCTGGGAAGCAATCACCCTAATTAAAGTTCACATTACCTGCTTTCTTTTCAAGAAGAACTTCTTCATAATAAAACAAGCTATTTATCCATTTGCTGTTAAGAGTCTTGGAAACAAACTATATTAATATCACGGAATGCAGGATAACAAAAAAGCAGCTGGCACATAAGCTATTCTCTTGGCAGGACTGGTGGATTTTCTTTTTTATTCAGATCTCCCACAGGTTGTATTAATGTTCACAAAAAAAATTCATTATGAAAATGCCTTCAAGATGAATTCCAACAGACTAGGAGATAATTTAAAGCAGGCAACAGATGTTGTGTCAACATTTGTCATAATTAGTTCACGAAGTAGGGTCCCTTAAAAAAAAAAATCCCAACCCGATAAAGCCTGAAGGATGAATAGGGAAGTAAATCAAATGTAAAAATATAACACTCTGCTTGAGTTTTAGTAGTGGAAAGTTACTGCAGTAATTCCAGTTTACTGGATCTGAAGGTTCACAGAAGGTACCAATTTTTTAGTCACAGTCATCAGAAAGGAAATCATATTCACCTTGGTCTGCGTGGCCAGGTGATTTACTGCCATGCCTTTCCTGTAAAGTCACTGTTCTTGCTATAGCCTGGGCATTTCTAATTGTAGTACAAAGAAGCCCTGTGCTAGGTGAATATATGTATGTGAAATGAAAATGGTAATAGCAGCAACTACTGTTTCACATGATTTTCCCAGATCTGCACAGAAATCATCGTTGGAATACTACAGCTGGCTGGAAAGTGGAAAACAAATTGTGAAAATGTTACTCACCTCTCACCCCCCATATTTTTTTTGCTGAAATTTATATTGCACTCTAGTAACACCATATACTACATGTCAGTATGTGCTACTTTGTTTAATAGCCTCTGGATCTGATGTTGTAGTGCAGTCTGGGGCTGTTGTGCCCTTCACCCCATATGGCTGGTCCAGATGTGCTGGTTGGAAGTTAAAGATTCCATAGTACCGTGAAACATGTCCTAGACCACATGTGACACTAAGGCTGAGCACATTGTTGCCATGACTTCCTATCCAGTCACTACACTAACAGTGCTTAACTCAATGCCTTGCTATCCCCCAAATGTGGAATGTACTACAGTATATCAACATCTATTTCTAGCCTTGCAGTGTTAACTTTGAAAGTTAACTATCAAACTCACTATTACGAATATTCCAAGAGACATGTTCTTATGACTTATTTTATTTTTCATTCTGGTAATTGCTTTCAGAATAGCAGAAATTACAATATTCACTTGTTCTGGATTATTTAGTCTAGCAATCAGTGTTCAACATGTACTTCTGAGTTCATGCTGCTACTAGTGTTTACATTGTTAATATGTTGGCTTACAAAACACCCACTGTAAATATCTATATGTTTTCCAATGATGGCATGGAATCTTGGCATCATTAGATGGACAGCCCTTACACTTAAACACGTTAACATATCTATCTATCTATCTATCATCAGTCATTTGGTCCAAGAATACACTAAGAAATATGGAAGATTACTTTGTAAAGGAATTTTATGTAAGAAAATGTTTAAAACAGGAATCCAATCTGTTTTATTCTTAGGTTCCAAGCATGTGTCCCCAAGATTTGAAAGGTGATGGTTGTGCCCTTTTGGTTTGTCCTACATTTTCATGTCCTTTAGACTGACTAACTTGAGATCTATATTATGTGAACTACACAAACTTAAACCTCAAAGCTTTAACCTTGCATGACAAGTATCCCTGCGGGAGAAAAACTTAGAAAGCTTTGTAAGCCTCAAAGCTGCTTCTTTTGTTGAATGGGCCAAGCTGCTTTCCCTCCATTTTCATTTGGTGAATGGTGAAATTATAACCATTTCGAGTTTTAAAAAACTATTATTTTAATAGGGTTCATTCTATAACTGTAGGCCAGTGTTCATCTGATGTGCAATGTCATTGTAATGATTTTTGCACTACTTCACTATGTGGGGACCTCATAATTTTACATATTTTAACATGAATCCATAACTTAATTTAACAGTATTAAAATTGAAAAGTTTTCTGGAATGTAAAAGGATTCTTATCTTCCATTCAGTTGTGGCATATTAACAGGGAACACAGCTCAATTAGATTGTTCTCATACGTTAAAAAGAGTGACAGCTTTTGAGACCAATAGCAGAGTTAGTAAGAATTAGATTTATTTTTATCTCATTAATCTTTGCATTGTTTTGAAACTCATCAGCTGCAGTTCTTATAGAAAGTGAAAGAAACTTCCAGCATCAGGGGTTTGGACTCTAGGGTCCTTCCCAAACTTACTAACTATTTTTACAGCAGGTTTCTTGTCATACTGGGCTTCACAACCCCCACAATAATGAAATATTTTGCACTTGTATTTAAAGGAGCTCACAGTTTTACAAACCTTAATGAGCTAAGCCTTACAGAGCCTGGTGAGGTAAGGAATAATCCGCACTTAATAGCTGTACCTCAGTTTCAACTATAAATACATTTGCCCAAGGTCTCACAAAGAATCTGTGGCAGACTCAGGAAAAGGAATGCCTAGCTTGTTAACCCAACTCCTATCATTTCCTTGATTAAAATGCTAGTCTTGCTCAGACCCAGCCATATAACTACTACATGACCTGTTAACAAGAGGAGTGTGATGCAAGTTTTAAGCCAAATCTTGGTTTAAACTATTCATAGAAGAAAAACACATGGCTCTTTTCTATAGAAAAGATGGAAATATTATAAAAAGGGGCAGATTTCAAGTTCACTCACTCTGAATAACACATTACTCTGCAATTAGAACATGTCGTTTCAATGGGAGTACCTCAGCCTAAGATACTCCTAAACAAGGGTATTAGAATCTAGTGCAAAATGAACAGGTAAACTGGAGTCTGGTTAGCTATGAGGGCTTCCAAGCAGTGACAAAAAGAAAGAAAGATCTGCTTAAATGGCAGAGACTCTAAAAGACTCTGATTATTCAGGCATCCAGTGTCACTGCACTGAGTCAGAATGTTAGCCAGCTTGATCTTCCTCAAATCATTAGATCCATCTAACGGGGGAAAAGGGGAAACACCTTCCAGGTGTTTTCTCTACCATTTAATTTTTAAAAGGTTAAACATATTAGTAGTTCTCTCTCCCTCCCAGAGGTGTCATGAGGAGTAACTGATGTTTTTCTGCAGTGGTTTTCAGATGTGAAGCACTATATAAAATGTCAGGTATTATTACAAACTCTCGGAATCTGTTAAGCAGCAGCCTTCTGGAGATGGCATGCTGACACACGCAGACTGGAGGCCGTGTCTCATGGAGAGACAGGATTTGCAAAGTGCACGATCTGAGGTGATCCTACAAAAGGAATGGTGAGGTCTAAGAGGTTCATGTCTTCTCTCTAGAACTGGGCTTTGCAACATTTAGTCATTTCTGATTGTTCTCTTGGCATCTCTTCCTTGCAAACAGGCAAGAGCTACAGGGAATGAGACTCCGTAAATGGATGTGTGATGGCCCAAGAATAGGCAGCAGGCATAGCTATACGTATCATGGAGAGGGGAAGAATGAAGATGATACTTGTAAGGAAGAACGGAGCTGAGGGGTTGCAAACTGAACTAATTCTGAACCATTGGGACATTATCTAGTTCTTAGGTAGATAATACATTGGAACTGGCTATTTGGAAACCAGTAGACGGTGGGAATGGGAGGGAATTGAGGGTTACTAGCAGCAGGAACTTAGGATGGGTTAGAACTATTGTATGCAGCAAGTCTCAAGTTGCCGTGTTTTCTGGCTGCCAGTAATCCTGACTGCTTTGACACAGGACTCCTTCCCACTGAGGCTCCCTGATATCACCCTAACAATTGTTTCTTGATCCAGCCCTGAGGCTAGTGAGCAGCATGGGACAAGCATGTCTATTATGCATGTCAGTCTAGGGATCAGAGTAAGAACTGGCACACAGCCTAGAGGCAGCAGGAAGGTGTCAGAGCTCAAGAGGGCAGGGCGTGGAGTAGGATGAGGCCATGTGCTGTCTACAAATAGCATTCTTATCCCCAACTGCCTCAGCATTAAATCCACAAACACACCATAGGGATGTTCTCCATGCTTTCCAAGATACACAAACAAGGGAACCCAGGCAGACCCATCATATCTGGCCATGGCACTTTTACTGACGGCATATCGGGACTCACAGAAAATCCTCAAACCACTCACCACACAAAGGACCAGCTTCCTCCAGGACACAGCTGACTTCCTCCACAAACTCCACAACATTAACAACTTCTCTCAGAACACCATCCTTGCCACCAAGCATGTCACCTCCGTAGACACCAACATCCTTCACAATCATGCCATAGCTGCCTCCCTCAAATATTTACCTGACAATAGACAACCCTCAGATATCCACCCCAAACATCTCCAAACTCATCCTCACCCATAATAATTTTACATTCAACAACAAACACTTAGTCCAAGCTATGGGAACAGCTATGCGGATGGCTCCTCAATATGTCAACCTTTTCATGGGCAATCTTGAAGAAGAATTTATAGACAAATGCACGATAAAATCAGTGATATATTTCATCCTCTGGACAGATGACAAACTCCCTCATAGATATTTACCACAACTTCAACCACACCACCTATTCTTTAAACTCTCTCTGGAATACTCCCACAACAGCATCAACTTCCTGGACACCACAATCAGCTTCAACAATGGAATCTTACAGACAACTATATACAAGAAACACACAAGAAACCTTCATAGATCCAGTAACCACCCCAAACACACCAAAAAATCTTACCTACAGTCAGGCACTCAGATACCACAGAATATGCTCTGAGGATAAAAGTCTGGGATATACACCTTAATATGCTCAAAACCACCTTCACCTGACAAGGACACTCCACTGGAGAAGTAGACTGTATCATGGAACAGGCCACCCGAATATCCCGAGGGAGCCTACTTTAATACAGAAATAAAACCCCCTCTGATTGCATATCCCTAGTTGCCATTGCATATCCCTGATTGCATATTGCCTAGTTGCATATCCCTAGTTGCCCGACACTGGGATCCATACTCAATGAGGAAAGAAAGAAAGACATCTTTCTTGAATCCCCTCTTCTGACCTTCAAACAATCCCCCAACCTCTCTAAACTCATAATCAGAAACAAACTCCCCACAGACCAAGACACATCAACTCATAGCGGTACCAGATCCTGTCTGAACAACAGATGCAAAACCTGCAGACATATCTCCAGTGCTACAATGATCAATAGCCCCCATAATAAACCTTTCGAGATCCATGCCTATCACAACCTGCGGTGTACCTCATCCAATGCACTGACTGCCTTGATAGCAACCATGTGGGTGAAACCAGATAATCACTATGCTCTCAGATGAACTCACACAGGAAAATGTTAGAAGACAAAAACACCACATCACCTGTGGCCGAACACTTAAAGTGATCACTCTATATCTGACCTCATCGTCACATAAATCCTGCACAACACTTTCAAAAGACAAGCCTGGGAGCTTAAATTCATAACTTTGCTGGACACTATAAATCATGGACCAAATAGACACATTGTATTTATTATTAAATAAACTGCTTATTAAAACAGCCTATAACCCATGAACCACCCTTCCAGCTGCTTCCTCACCCACTCCCTTTCCTTCCTATGACTGGAGAGGTGTTAACGGCCCACTTTACATTGCACGGCTCCTTGAAATATGTGTTAACTGCTGACGCTAAACAATCTGTTCCACTTTGTATTTAGCTTTGACACTTTGGGGCGTGGTCTACACTACATACACACTTCAGTATAAATACATCCCTTGGGGTGTGAAAAATCCCCACCTCTGAGCGACGCAGTTATACTGAGCTTAACCCCCTGTGCAGACAGTGCTATGTCTGCAGGAGAGCTTCTCCCACCAACATAGCTACCGCCTCAAACAGAGGTGGAGTTTTTAAACCAACAGGAGAGCTCTTGCCCATCTGCTGAGTGTCTTCACCAGATACGCTAGAGGCACAGCTGCATCTCTGCAGCTGCACAGATTGAAATTTGTAGTGCAGACCTGGCTTGGGTATGCTTCCCAGACCTAAAGAAAAGAATTCTGGGTAAGCTCGAAAGCTCCTCTCTCTCACCGAAGAGGCTGGTTCAATACAAGATTGTATCTCACTCACCTTGTCTCTAAGAGTTAAACAGTCAGACTTGCATGCAAGGTTCTTCTTACAAGACTGCTTCACCCACTCTTGCTAAAAATACATTGGCAGTAGTTCTTTTCCAAGTTCTCTTGGAACATATTGCAAGATATCCTAAAATCAACTCTAGAGTAAAATATATGAGCATACTAGCTTGCGTTATTCAATATCTTAAGTTCTATTTCATGCACTTTATACAGTAATTAGTCACCTTTAGAGCCCCACACTACTGTATATACATTGAGGTCGCTGTGGGCAGTTTCAATTTTATATGAAGGGGAAAAAATCCTAGTGCCTGAGAAAATATTTAGGCCTGGTCTACACTAAGGGGGGGGTGTCAAACTAAGGTACGCAAGTTCAGCTATGCGAATAGCATAGCCGAACTCGAACTACCTTAGTTCGAAGTACTCACCCATCCAGACGCCGCAGGATCGAAGTCCGCGGCTCCCCCGTCGACTCCGCCACTGCCGTTCGCGGTGGTGGAGTTCTGGAGTTGACGGGAGCGCGTTCGGAGTTCGATATATCGCATCTAGATTAGACGCGATATATCGAACTCCGAGAAGTCGAACGCTAGCCGCCGACCCGGGCGGTAAGTATAGACGTAGCCTTAGTGTTTAAAAAATGTTATTTCTTTGAAAAGCTAAGCACAAATGATACATTGCTAGAAATGTTACAGTATCATCTGGTCCTGTATCTTTTGTAGGGAAAGAATCAAGTTCTGGATTTTGCTTATAAAAAAACTATAGAATTAAACAGCACTGTCATTAGTGGACAAAGTTATGGAAATCTCATTTTAATAAAAGAAACTATAAATACCTCTGTATCTATTATAATTCTACACACATCCATCAACATTAAACCAGAGCCCTTCCCCTGCAATTAGATAATTTATGTAGGCACAAAGATAAGAGGTTGATCAGGACATGCAGGAGAAAGAAGAACGATACATAAATGGATTTAAAGCAGCACGCCACAACTGCATTAGTTACAATATTAAAGGGAGGGGGACCTGCCCGAAGTTCCAGGCATTAACTGGGTCCAGTGCTTGGTGAAATGGCCTCACGCTCTACAACCAAAAAATATGAAATGGGTTCCTTTAGCCAAACCCTTCTTACTCGATTCATGATTCAGCCTAATGCTGAATTGTATCACCTGCCCCGCCCACCCGAGCAATACTGTTTCCTGGAAGTGGGGTTTTCAACCTTTTGAAGGTTGAGGAAAGGGGGGAGCAATAGCTCAGTGGTTTGAGCATTGGCTTGATAAACCCAGGGTTATGAGTTCAATCCTTGAGGAGGCGAACTAGGGCAAAAATCAGTTGTCATAAACAGATAGTTAAGGGTTAATGTCTCTTTTACCTGTAAAGGGTTAAGAAGCTCAGTAAACCTGGCTGACACCTGACCAGAGGACCAATAAGGGGACAAGATACTTTCAAATCTTGGTGGAGGGAAGTCTTTTGTTTGTGCTCTTTGTTTTGGGGGTTGTTCGCTCTTGGGACTAAGAGGTACCAGACATCAATCCAGGCTCTCCAAATCTTTCTGAATCAGTCTCTCATGTTTCAAACTTGTAAGTAATAGCCAGGCAAGGCGTGTTAGTCTTATTTTTGTTTTCTCAACTTGTAAATGTTCCTTTTTTGCTGAGAGGATTTTACCTCTGTTTGCTGTAACTTTAAACCTAAGACTAGAGGGGGTTCCTCTGGGCTATATGAATCTGATTACCCTGTAAAGAATTTTCCATCCTGATTTTACAGAGATAATTTTTACCTTTCTTTCTTTAATTAAAAGCTTTCTTTTTAAGAACCTGACTGATTTTTTCCTTGTGTTAAGATCCAAGGGGATTGGATCTGGATTCACCAAGAATTGGTGGGGGAAGGGAAGGGGGATGGTTAAATTCTCCTTGTGTTAAGATCCAAGGGGTTGGATCAGTGTCCACCAGGAACTTGGTGAAAAAGCCTCTCAAGGCTGCCCAGGGAGGGAAAGGTTTTGGGGGGACAGAAAGTGATCCAGACACTGACATTTCTGGATGGTGGCAGTGTTACCAGATCTAAGCTAGTAATTAAGCTTAGAAGTGTCCATGCAGGTCCCCACATCTGTACCCTAAAGTTCAGAGTGGGGGAGGAACCTTGACATAAGTACTTGGTCCTGCTAGTGAAGGCAGGGGGCTGGACTCAATGACCTTTCAGGGTCCCTTCCAGTTCTATGAGATAATATAATATATGGAGATATACCTATTTATAAGGTTAACAGAATTAAGGCTGCTTACACATATTTTCTACCAATGCAACTGTAAAAAATAAATCAAGACAATCACCATTTAATATCCAGATCAACCTCAATTTTCATACCTTACCACCCACAGATTACAATCCCTAACACCCACTTAGACGTCTCACCTTCACAGTTCCACCAGACAGCCATGCATAATGCACATAACCAATTCTTCAGAATCTCACACATGCAATCTTACCTCTGGCCTCACCAAAATTAAGTTCTCTTGCTGACAGGCAAGTTTCAGATGTCTACAATGTACAAATGAAGAAAATCCAAGATTGCAGTTATAGGGACTCCCCAGGAAGAAGAACCAGAGAGAGAAACTTGCTGGGGAGGGTGTGTGTGTGTGTGTGTGTGTGTGTGTGTGTGTGTGTGTGTGTGTGTGTGTGTGTGTGTGTGTGTGTGTGTGTGTGTGTGTGTGAGAGAGAGAGAACACAGACATCAGAGCATCACTGCTTCTGCTGTAAGCTGGTTGTGTTTGCTAGGAAACCATGAATACAACAGTTATGATGAATAATGCTAATAACTTTTTTTTAAAGTAGCCTATGTCTGAGTTGTGTGCAGGTACATAGGCCTGAACTTCAACATGTTAGAAGCAACCCGTCTGTTAGTGGGACCTGAAGGAAATATTAGACCACAAGTCTAAATTAAAAAAAAATGAATAATGTAACTCATGTTACTGAAAATATTTGTTATTCTCCAAACAATTAACTCTGCCCAAGAGCAAGTGTTGTGACTCTGGTGCATGTCCACAGCTTTCTGCTTAAGTAACAAAAAGGATTTAACTCCCATTAGAACTACAAATCTGAGCACAACCTGAATTATGGAGGAGGCCATTCTCAGCAGGTGTAAGTCAGTACAGCTTCAGTAATTTATACTAATGAAGGATCTGGCCCAGAGTTGCTACAGATGTCTTAATAACATACACACAGCACAAAGATCTGGGATAACATATTCAAAGTGCCTACGTGACTTAGGAACTTAAGTCTGATTTTCAGAATTGACCTAGGCACTCAGGAAATTAAGTCCCAATAAAACTCAATTTTAGTCAGAGTGATAACAAACAACTTGAATTCAATACATTAATATTAAATTTTTCTTACCATAAAAAGCATTCTCTCAGAGGCTGGTTAAAATTCAAGGTGAAACTGCGATTCTATCTTTGCAAAACCAAACTTTTCATTATTGCTATTTAGATAATTTTTCTGTTCAAGTCTAACAGCATGAGCACATTATGTTGAATTATTATTATCCAGCATCAGTTGAATTAACTTCTAAAGTCAGTCTAGTTCATGAACTGCAATAATATTCTGCTTGATATTACACTTTAACAAATGAAATTCATTTACAATCTGTGAGACTTAATATTTCTTACAATGTCTGCATGTTAAAAGGTTACATTCATTGGCTTTACGTAGTTCCCATAAAAAACATACCCATAGCCTGCCACAGAACAACTGTGATTTACAGTTGCTATATCTGTGTGAATCTGCTTTTGGAAGTAAAAGGCCATATTAAAAAGATCAAAACAGACCGAGCTAGTGAAGGAAATCAATCTTTTCTCCAGAGCACAAGTCAAAACAAATCCTGTCAAAACTTTTTCACAGGCTGCAACAAAGGAATTGAATTTACTACGCATCCCTTGGCCAGCAGTGACAGCATGTCATCTGCTGGAGTGGCCTTGGCAAATAGCTACCAAAGTACTTGACATGCATCACCTTCAACTTCCTCTGGTGAAATCAAAAACTGGAGGATGACTGATAAACTTGCCTCAAAAAAGGACAGCACTGAGTTGCACCTTGTGTCCTTGATCGAGAGCTCACTTTATTGATGCACTCAGCTCCAGACTGTGGCGGGTCATTATTGGGAAGCTATACCGGTATGGCAACTATTCAACTTGCTTTGCAAGAGGATGTCGAGGAATATGTCTTGAACTGACAGCAAAACAAAATGTAACTATTACAAACACTAATGTGAAATTAAACTAAGTCTTTAATGGGTTAACTTGTAAATTTTCTAATCAACATTAACGGTTCCCTCCTTTTTACGATACTTTAAGAAAAATTTGTGAAATGGCTGAAAATTCTGAATGATTGATCCTATTTTTTTCCTTTGAAAAGACAATGTATTGCACAGGAAAGTTTATATTTTTATCACAAAAAATCCAGTGCACCTTGGTCCCGCCTATTTTTTCTGCCTGTGGCACACAACATTTCACTCTCCTGAATGTTGTAATTCTTTGGTCTAATTTTGATTGTTGGGTGTAGTGCGAAGATGGCTGGATGGTGTTCAATAGTAGTGATATACTGGAGGTCAGACTAGGTGATCTGGTGGTCCTTTCTGGCCTTAAATCTATGACTTGAAGGGGTGCCTGAAGTTAAACAACTGAAGTCATATTTAGGAACCCAAAAGCTGTTTTGGGGGTATTTATAACAGTCAAAAGTAACGTTAGACATCCAAGTTTGCAAATCATGTTTAAAAATCCAATCCTGCAAGTGCCCAACAGTAAATTACTGTTGGTCACTGGATTGAAGTGAATCAATCCAATAGGTTATTTCCAGTTACCAATCCATTCAAGTCTAGTAGACCACTTTTTAGGCTAACTTGGAGGTTTGAACTGAACTCTTCTAGAAAATAATCCCAGGTTTCCATTCATGAACTGATCAACTCTTCCCCCTACCAATATTATTAGAATACAATATTTTGTACATGCTCTGTTCTGTTTGAATCTCAATGGAGTTTATTCACACTATATTTCGTAACCTGCATGTAGATTAAGGTAGAGTATGCAAGTTTTTGGTGCATGAAAAAAAATCTTAGTTTCTTCTTATTTGTATCTATTAAATGTAATCATTAGGAAAAATCATTCACTTTTTGAAGATGGTGCCTGATACAAAGATGACAGAGCCACCCAAAAATGTTGGAATGTTTAATCTCTTCACTGCTGACAGCTGCTAAAACACTGAACACTGCCACTTCAAAGGGGATATACCAGGTGCTTCTGGGCAACTCTGGTGGTGCACCATGAGTCATGAACCTGGTGTGTCATGTAGCATCAAAGTGGCTAACTAAATAGGTTTTATTTCCTGAACGCAAGCCAGTGCTTCATTTATTATTTTTGTTTTTAAAAATATTTTCTTAATGCAAATATAGGTTATAAGAGGCCCAATCTAGCTATCTATAGCTAAAACAATCATCCTAGAAATGCGTTAACATATTTGATATTCACAAAATCAACCTACTATGCTCTCCTTTCTGGGCTAATGTCAGTTTCTTTCCTGTCAGAGCCTCCATTATAGTACCTCTCTCATTTTGGGGAATTAAAACCAAAAAAAAAAAATGGTTCTCCAAAACAAGCGACATTTCAAAGTTCAGACTGACTCTGAGACCATGCAACTGACACCTTCTCCAGTACAATCAAGTGCTGCAAATCTCCAATACTGTTTGCTTTTCCAATAGCAAAATGAGCAGGTACATATGCACATGTATAATGAAAAGAAAAGCTTCAATCTTTCTTTGAATTATTTCTAAATTTATTCTCAACACTTTAAAAACTACCTGGGAGAGCTGCTTCTAAGGGCAGTAGTTACTTTCATACTATCATAGACCTACAATCAAATTAGAAGAACCACGCTAATGAGAAGCTGGCTTTAAAGCTCTTCCTAAAGCTCTGATATTAAGGAAGCTGTTGCAAGCTCATCACTAGAATCTAATAATTGTCTTTTAATAATCGCTTTGAATTGACATCTAATCAGCAGCTTTGACAGCTCTTTGTACTTGGGTTCACTGGCATGAAAGTCAACCAGAAAAAGGCAACTTTTATTTACCACATTTACTTTGATTACCACATTTTTTATACAGTACTCACCTTCTCAATTTGCCTGCAAATAATGTGAACTAGGTTACCTCAGATAACAAACAGATTGGAGTGGGGGTGTTCAACACCTGGCCCATTTAATGCACTTGCATAGCCTGCGTTGTATATTCAAATATACAGAAAGTGCAGGATAATGGTGTTAATCTATCTCTGTAAAGTGCTTTGGTCTCAATCTACGGACCTAAATCTTGTATTTCCTTAAACTGGAGTGTAGTTCTTCGTGTTTAGGAGAAGAAAAACAGTGGATGTTGCAAATGGGATATACTGGGAAAATGGGTGGGGTGAGTAATGCTTGGAGTGTAGTGACATTTCCTTAGCCAATCCCTCCTAAAGGGAATACATCTAGCCAACCAACTAAGCAACTGCATTCTAATGAAAACACATTTTGCAACCAAAATGGAAACAGACAAATATATTGAAACAGCTTTTCCATTTGGTTTCTTTACCAGTTTAAAAAATAAATAAATCCCCAAACAGTCTACATTCCTTGTAGTTTTATTAACAAAAATAGGATAGTACAGTATATCCTTATTTACAGAAGTCTAATTGCATGAAAGGAAAAATACACCCTAACTTTTATTAACAAAATGAATCAACAAAATGAATCAACAAAATTTTTGGCTGTTTCAGTTAAGGCAGATTTAATCAAGCAAAGTTGGCTCTAAAGTGAAGTTACAGTCGTTAAGCAACTGAACAATTAATTTAGAGTTTTACCCTAAACAGGTCTCTGATGAAACAATTAATGGACTGCAAATAGAGCATTTATTGCTAAAGCCCAGAATTTAAATCTACCATAGGTAATTTTGAATATACAATTAGTCTCTCTCAGTTCTCTAGAAGAAAAGAGAATTCTCTGTGCAAACTTACCACAGTAATTCAATATAGACATAAGAGACGTGGATGTCCTGTGTTATATTAAAAAAATCAATGCCAAAAGCCTCTGAATTATAAATATGTAGACTGGTCAAAGGTTACACAGACTACTCTTTGGATAATTTAAGTCACATTTTCCTATCAATGAATGAACTGAAAAAGTTTTGACCTTCTGAGGACTGGAACGCATTAAGATACATATAAACTTCAAGTAATTTTTACGATGATCCTGTTTTGTAGTTAACAACCTTGACTTTAATTTGAGGCTGTATGGACCCTTTTCATCCAAATGGCCCCAACACATGATGAGGACCTATGCAGACCACAACCTTCTGTGTCTCCTTCTCTCAAAACACAGGTTCTCTCTCAAATGCCACCCACTCACCCAAGCCAAAAGAGAAGTCTCGCATGAAGTTTCCAAAGATATTCTGGCCCTGGTTGGGTTGAAAAAAATGCCACAAAAATCCTCATACTACTTTAGTAGTTTTGCTTCCTGTTTTGGCTGGAACCAGAAAGAACAGAAGTATATGAAAATTACATTAAACTGCTACTTAACTACCAGGGATTCCTGAAAAAAAAAAGCGTTTGTGTTTGCTATCATCAAGTGTGCAGAAAACTTCCTTTACCAAAGCCAGTCAAGGGAAGCCAATTAAAATAAGTGTATTTAATCATCAAATAGTTTATGCTACTGCATAATTCAGGTGATACATTTAATTCATATTGAAGTTGAACAGTGGAAAATCATCCCGTAAGATAAGTTCCTCTCAGAGAGTCTTCAATGTTTCAGAATACAGAGCCATGGCCAAATCTTGCAACTAGTTACAAACTGGTTCTGATGCAAAGTGAGGAAGCCACAAGGATATCTCAGCTGATGATGATTCAAGGAATAATTCTTGTAGACAAACTGTTGAATTTAGCCTGACATGGGAGTTTGCTTAAGGTACATGATGCCTTAATCCGTAAATGGACAAATACTGAACTAAACATTTTTAATTTGATGCTGTCTGGTTAATTCCAAAAAGTAAGAAAAACCTAAATTTTGCCTCCGCTCGAAAGAAGCAGTTGCTGCTCACCACAGATGAGATACTAATTGAATCTGATTAGTCATCAAAGTCTGTCCTGTCCTTGATAGATGTTCAGGAAATAGTGACAGAAGCCAGAGTCTGTTCAAGATTACAAACACTACGGGAATGTAAACAACTGAATATCATTTATGAAGAGTGACCAGATTTTGTCATCCACCAGAGAAAAACACCTACTTCTGACCTTGACAAATCCAAGTTCAATATTCAGGCAGAACATTGTTATGGTGTAACACACAATTGTGGCTGCATCCAATAAAATCAGTATAGAGACTCTGAAAAGAACATAACATTTTTGTTTTGCAGGGAGACAATTCAATCTCTCTTCTAAAAATCTTGTATTAACTCTACATTAGTCATATCAAATGACAAAATAAGGTCACATAAATGTTTTAATGCGCATCATCTCCCAAGATTCAAGGGGAGATGGTGACGTATTATGAGATGTAATGTCATCAATATGTTGAAGACTACCAATTCTAGGATTCTTCCTCATTGGATTCAGGCATTGCTGTTTCTTTGCTTTCCCTGGCTGTAGCAGATGTAGGGATGTGGGTGAAAGCTAGCTGTCTTAGAGTGAATATAGATAAGGAGAAGCTGATGTTTGATGGCATGAGCAGCTGGAGGCATATGTCTGTTGATCATCAAGGTACTGTAGTCAGTCTTTAGTTTCGTTGTATTTCCTTGCCAGAAATGCCTAGTTTTATGTTCAGCTGGCCAAGGCATTGCATCACTTGCAATGGCCATCCATTCATTATTCACCTTCAAGTGAGGCTACTGAAATGTACTCTATCTGGGATTAATCTTGAAGACCATATGAAAGTTTCAACTAGTGCAAAGTATAGCAGCCAACGCTTTCGGAGAATCTGTAGTTTATAGTACATTACACTAACATGTTCTGCACTGCCAGTTTGCTTCCAGGTCTAATTCAAGGTGCTGTGATTATTAAAAAAGCCTTACTGATCTTGGAGCCAGTTATTGCTAAAACAGCCTTGGTCACTCTGTTTTACCAACCTAGCTGCAGTACTTCAGGTGTTAGTTCACAGCACAGAAGTCATAGGAGCCAACAGCAAAGCACTGTCAGTAGCAGGGGCAAAGCTTCAGAATACACTGTCATTGGTAATCCAAAATATTGCACTTTTACAGTGTTACCACAAATCTTTGACCAAGCTTTTCCTGTCAGTGGGTGTTAGTATCCAGTTAGACACTGGTCTCTTCAGTATTTCTAGTTTGGGTTCTTTCTTGTTGGGGATTACTGAGTAATGTGGGAATATGTACGGTATGTATGGGTAAATAGTGTATTTATTTATGTAAATAGTGTCCAGATAGTATGATAGCTGAACTATGTATAGCTAATAAATAAGGTTTAAACGGTTTAATTTAATTAAGGTGCGTATAATAAATTAAAATGTTAGAGACTATTTGTATAAGTATATCTAAAATTATAAATACTATATAACCAAGACTAAACTCCATCATTTTACAAAGCAGTTAAAATATTTAGATGTACATGTATAAACATTGCAATAAAATCAATTAATAAAATCAACAAAGACAAGAGATTAAGTTACTGTGTGGGACACAAAATACGGAAGCTAAGTCCAGCACTGAGAATGGAATATAACCAGAGATTTAGTAATATGAAGAGCATTTAAAACTACTGTAGAAGAACCTGAAGCTGGAAACAGATTACATTTTGAAATTGCACTGTTGGGTGGTAGCCCGTCAAAAGTCAGTGGGAAGAGATGCTTGAGTTTCACAAAATGCTGTGGTATGTAGAAAAAGATTAACTAAAAATAAGAATCATAAGGTTCAGAGTACGATACAATTTTCTTTGTTTTCTCTTTGTTCTGTTTAAAACGCACTTCTTATTATTTTAACTTAATGCAATGGCTCCAACTCCATACGGACTTGCATCCCCATGCAACCCCCTTAGCTATAACAGGGCTGCAGAGTGGTGTACATTAGTACAAAAACTGGACATCCCCCCCACAAATACCCTATACTATAATGATGAATGAGTTATTAATGAAATACAGAATCCTCACAGAATCCCTGTAGAATAGCTAGAAGGATTTGGAAGTTGGAATAGGCCCGCCCCGGGGGGGGGGGCAAGTGGTGCAATTTGCCCCAGGCCACGGGTCCAGCAGGGCCCCCCACGAGAGTTTTTCGGGGCCCCTGGAGCGGGGTCCTTCACTCGCTCCGGGGGCCCTGGAAAACTCTTGCGGGGCCCAGGCCCCCGGAGCTTCTTCCGCTCCCGGTCTTCGCCGGTGGGAGGGTCATTCCGCTCTGGGGTGGAAGGACCCCCTGCCACCAAATTACCGCTGAAGACCCGGCTGCACTTCGGCGGCGGTTCCCACTTCGGCGGTAATTCGGCGGCGGGGGGTCCCCGCCGTGGGTCTTTGGAGCACTTCGGCGGCGGGTCCCGGAACGGAAGGACCCCCCCCCCCGCCGCATTACTGCCGAAGTGGGGGCCCCCGCCGCCGAAGACCCCAGACCCCCGGAATCCTCCAGGCGACCCTGAGTTGGAACTGTGTACTGTATGCATACCACAGCAAGAGGATTTGAAAATGATCAGAAACATTGTTATACTACAATCAAACTTAATTCTAATACTAGTTCAGAGAAGAAATAAAGTAAATTCAAAAGAAGTTAGATTACAAATAAAGCTCAATGAAGCCTAAAGAGTCCTTGTATCTTCATCCCCAGATATTTTGATACAGTAATTAAGATAAAATATTGCAAATCTTCAGTTAATACATTGAGTTTATAGTAGGCAATCTTCTTTAAAATCTTACGCTGTGTGGAGACCATCTGTCTACACTGAACGCTTACTTCACCTCATCTACCACCTTTTCCTCCTTAAATAAATCTACCTCCTATGAAGAAAACTAAAGATGCCTTTTTTTTTTAAAAAAAGACCAGAAGGATTTTTTTTTTATAAGCATGTTTCATTACTTTGCAATCTACTGCTGCCATCTCCTGTGGTAAATGAAGCAGCAAGTAGCTTCACACTTACAAATAGACTATTTAACTTCTGCCATATGGGACTGGTTTCTATAGGTCAGGCAGACAACTCTGTCTAAATACACTCTCAAAAGTTTGTTAAAAAATTACCATTACCTCTAAGTGACTCCGCCGTTCCGCAATCACTCTTTCATCCTTATTTCCAAATAGCTTCTTTGGAGGGAATTCTAAAGTAGCAAGCTGTAACAGATGTAAGAGAATTAATTGGTACTGTAAATGATAAGTTAAGCCGAAAACAATTCTCTTTACAACACAAAGTGATCAGAGAGAGGAAAATGACAAATATTCACAAGTTACAGTATATGCCATTAGGTCCAACCCCATTATGCCATTCTACTAATGTTAATATAATCCAATCTGTACTAAAACAACAGGATTGTACTGTCACAAGTGAATAATGGCAAAGCAAATATAGGAATTTGAATGTCTCCATCTACCAACATAAAAATCAAAAGTCTGTAAACTAAACCTGCATATTACACTGGCTGCAAAGAAGAGAATATGAGCTGTTTAGGAATTCTGTATATTTTAAAGACCAGAATCATCTGTTAAAATCATTGTAAGCTTATCTCCGATTGTGTTACCATCTATTTCATTTGATTTTGTCTATGATAACTATATAGTTTCCATTATTAAATCTGAGAGCTTTTACTGAAGTCATGCTTTGCAGATAGTTACACTGGGCTTCAGGTGACCCTAGGTTAGTGGCAGCATGTTACTAAAAGTCACCGCGGGTGAGCATAAAGACAAGTTAACCTATGATCAAGGTATTTTACTGAATAATTGGTCTAACTTTAGAGTGTCCAAGCAGAATCCACGTAAATACGGTAAAAGCTCATGTATTACACTGAAAATGAAACTACCAACATCACAATTTTATTCTGAAAAATGACTAAAGATGTCTGTTACCTATGCAATAGATGCACTCCTTGTAGATGTTCAGAATTATATCTGTTTACGTCACTACTTTTTAATCCTGTGGGAACTGCAGAAGCCAACTCATGAAGAGAGAGTGAATAGGATTCTATACCCTTCTTGTGCATGAAATACAATTGTTTATTTCCAGTCAATCAGTTATATCTGTTCAAACTCATAGAAGGCAATAGGTTTACACAAGTGTCATGGAAAGTGTAAATTGGCCCATAAAGTCTTATTTCTGGTAATGATGCAAAGGAGGAAAGAAACCACCATTACTCTTAAAGCTGAAGTTTGGTCTGCAGGGATGGCAGTAAAAAATATCTTCACTCTATCACTGACTGTGTCAAATGAGGAAATCATTGAGACACAAACATGCAACCACACAATTTCATTGTTAGAGTCACTGTTCAGAGTGGGGCACTTCCAAAAACAATTGCCTCTTTCCGCACAAATTCAAACTAGCTGCCTGAGGATGTCAAGAGAGAACAAAATAAAAGAACCATCACCTAGTATATAAGTATAGTTTAGGGCTGTAAGGAGTTTATGCTTGTGTACAATATGCAGAAGCACAGTATATTAAATTACAAACTTTATTTTTTGCCTTTGAACATAAACACTCAATGTAGAGGAGTTCTTCAGCAATCTCCAGTTTTTCAGCAATAATTCTTCAACCCTATTAAACTCTGACCTGGATAATTTAGAGAGATGTTACATTTAGTTCCTGTCTAGACATCTTCAAGTCAGTAATCTGAAGTGGTGCACCAGGGGGCAGTGGTGGAGAGTCTCTTGACTACATCAACCTCTTTTTCCTCAAAATTATATAACCTCGAATTTCCCCCACTATTTTCTTTTCATCTACTTGCTTCCACATGCTTAGAGAATTAGCAGCATGTTGCCTAATATTATTGTATAAAAGCAATTATGTCCTTGGTAATAATTCTCATTGTATTAATCACTTTTTTTTTAGTTTGATGGATGGCAAAAATCTCACCCCTGAAGAAGTTACGCTATATTAGGCATCACTGCATTATGTGACCACTAGGTATAATGGCCAGACAAATAAAAAGATATGCTTTATATTTTAAAAACATATTTCACTGTATATATATATTGGAGATGGACCTCAGCCAAACAAACCCACTCTGAAATTTGTGGAGATTCAGAATATGAAACATGACTCGGATCAGAATTTCATGGCTGTTCAAAAGCTAGGATCTGAACACCTGAAACTTGGGGGAAAGGGTATATGTCAGAATCTGGATCCAGATCAGAACATGGAGGCTCAGGCCTATCTTTAGTATATAAAACTTACATACTGTGAGGATCTTGCATCCTAAAAAGCACATTAGAGCTAAATTATGCAGCACTGACCATCCCACCCCATTCACCATCCCCTCTAATCCAGGTCATTCAGTACAACATTGTTTTATTAATTTATTTTGATATTAAACTCAATTGATTTTATTTTACATTGACCCAGATTTTAAATGTGTTGCAAATACTTGTCATCTCTGTGTCAGTATACTGACAATTAGTAACATCACCTTCTGAGCTATCTGGAGGCTTTGGCATCCAGGTAAGTGACAGCTGGAGGTTTTGGCATTTGGGTAGGGAACAGCTGGTGCTTTTTTCTCCCCAAGATGACGTGGGAGATGGTTTTGGTTTGTGGTTTCCAAGTGGCAAGCTTCTGGTACTTGGGAGCACATACAACATTGCCTCCCTCCCACTTTTGGGAAAAGGGTTAAATTTGGGAGGAATGGGTGTGAATTTTTTCTTCCCCACCACAGCAATTCTTGAAAGCCATTAGTTATCCCACTCCACCTCAATATCTGTCAAAACAGCCAACAATGACACACAAAAGCATGCATATTAACTTGATGTTCCTGCTAAAATGATAAGCAGTGAACGTTAATATTGATTCCATTTCAAACAGTAACTTCTACAATGAAAAGCATTGGAAGTTACTGTTGAAAGGAAATCAATATTGACATTTACTGCTTATAAGTTTAGCAAAAACAGTGTCAGCCTTCATTACTAGCAGCCCATTGAAACAAAAGGCAGACATTCAAAGCACTTAGAACTCATGTTTCAGACTGGCTGCAGACTCAGGCAGATATCAAGCCATCAGTTAATATCCAATTCACATTCCGAAGGTCATCTTTGCAATCATGAGGGCTAGAAACTCTTTTTTTATATTACACAGTGGAAACAAATTTGTTAACAATTATGAAGAAATGTAAACATTCTTTGTAATTATGTGGGAGAGTATATAATGTTTATATATTACTGGTAGTGGTCTCCTTACAGCTGCCATAATTTGTACAACTGATTAGAGTAAAAAGGGGAGGCTCTTTTGCATTTTTGTGGGGGGAAATCATTAATTGTAAGAGGTTCTACTAAATATGTGATGTATAAACACATAACAGCGATTCTTATATCAGAACTGTGACTGTTATAACAAAAAAGGAAAAAGCCCAGTAATATGAACATACCAAGCCATGAGAAATTTTGCCATAATTTTGTACAAGTAGCTTCTGTTCTGATGTGTAGTTTAACATGAGGTTCAGAATCAATTAAAAGAAAACTTCACTCAATTCAGCAACCTGACAGTTCAAAAGTTAAAAAGCATTTGTCTCTACAGGCATAAACTAGGGAATGTATCTGAAACTAGGACGTTTTTTAAAATATGACTGGTATTTGAGCTACTATCGGTAGCAACATTTTAATGCATACAGTGAAATTGTCACTGGCAATGTGGGAAGCCTTTAAGAAACTGTCAAGCAGCTGCAAATTGTATTACATTTGCCGGAGATTATCACACTCCTGATATTTATACATCACTGAAATTCACTTGCATTCACTTGTTCATAGACTCAAATGCACAGGATATCTGAGGGGGGTAGATTATGTATATGGATCTCTGTCTCAGCTAAAACAAGTGTAAAAAAAGTATATAGTATCCAGATCTGAAGACTGTCAGGGATATAAAATCATTCCTTTGAAAAATCAATTGACCTTTCATTTACCCTCTCATCCAGCTGAACTCCCAGGCAGCCACACCTTAGCTATTAGGACTAACTTTTATCATTAATGTAATTTAAAACAATGCCACACATTAAGACAGCAGCACAAGCGTTCTAATTTCCTACTGGTCTAGGTTCCTTCTTGCATGACTTTTTTCCTCCCGTGCTGCAGTGGTGTTGAAAATATTTGCCAGCAGTTCTACACTTTGGATGTTTCGTCATTTTCTTGGGCTGCTGAGGAGGTGATGTGTTTTTTGTAGGGCAAATTAACAAACCCATTCCCTGCTTTGACAGGAATACTGAGTTCAGGGCCATTCTTAACCATTTTGGTCCCCTACGCAGCCCCCACCATGTGGGGGCTGTGTGGGGCCCCAGGGCTCTGTGGAGTGAGGCTGGGGGGCAGTGGGAAACCCACCCCCCAGCCCCAGCCTGCTTCACTCTGCTCCCCTGGCTCCCAGCCTTGGGGGGTGGGAGGACCTGCCCACCAGCACTCACCAGTGGCACAGCTGGGAGCCAGGGGAGCAAAGCAGGCTGGGACCAGGTCACTCCACTTACCACACGGGGCAGGGGCAGGAAGAGGCGGGGCGGAGCAGGGGCGAGGGCTTTGGGGAAGGGGTGGAGGGGGGCAGAGTGCACACGCAAAGAGCTAAAATACTCAGAGCTCTTCTGGCTGAACTTCAAAGAAAATGGTGAATTAAATAATCCAAGGAAATGTCAGATAGGAGATTGTATATCAGTGCTCTTTTAATGTATGTTAGCGTATGTGATGGGGCCTCTGCCCCATGCTGGGTTGGTAGGGGTTAAGGTGGCCCGGAAGGCCAATTAAAACCCCTGAGTAGACCTGGAGGAGGAGCCAGGAAGCAGGCCACTAATTAGGAGTAAGCTCGGCTGAGCAGGAGCAGGTGGGGCCAGTATATAGCCAGGTTGTTGACTATTGCAAGGGCAGGGACAGGCTGCAAGGAAGTAGGCTACAGTCACTCTCGAGTGGAAGGTGTTGGAGGATGGCAAACCCAGAGAGGGGAGAATCCAGTAAGGTAGGAAGAAGCCCAGGGAAACTGCAGCCAGGTCTAAGAGATACAGACCTTGGCTTCATGTTATAGGTTACCTGGCCTGAAACCCAGTGTAAAGGACGGATCTGGACTCCCTACCAGCCACTTGGTAGTGTAGTAAGAAGCGAGAGCCTGAAGCATGGCCTGAGCACTGAACCAAAGTCAGCAAAAGTTATGCTGTGAGCAAAAGTCAGGCCCTGTCAAAAAGCAGATGCTTGCTGATACAAGAACTTGACAAGTACCAGCAGCATCGCTAAAACACATTGAATATGTAAACGTGTTCCAGCAGATCAGCATGAGGACACCCCAAGCCAGCACAAGATGATTTGACAGAAGTGATGAATGTGGATGCTTTGCCTGAAACACAGGAGAAAGGTAGAAGGGGAAGTAACAAACATGTCACGAGACACGTAAGGTGGTACCTAAGATGTTTATCCCAGATTGTTTGCCTCGATCTATAAATGTTGAGATACCTCGTCCTCACCATCTTCCGGCCTAGATCAGAGCGGGAAGTCCTGCCGCTCACTGAATTGGTGCATAGTAACAGGCATACATGTGCTAGTGTAATCGCAGACATTGATCCAGGGAGCTAGGACCATGCTTTGTTGACAATAAATCTGGCCCAGCGCCTCCGCCATTGAACCGAATCTGTGGTCTCTTTAGGCAGTTCAGTCGAGGTCTGCTGGTCTGGTAAGTAGGCAAGCTGTCCTCTGTAGGAATTGCGATCTAACACGGCAGAAAACTCAAGCTAAGGAACCCCCCCCTTATTCTCTCCCTTCAAATCCCCCCAGTTTGATGAGGTACAGATACACTGCACAGCCCTCAAAGGACGTCCATATGAGTTAAAAAAAAGATAGTGGAAAATCATGGACTGGAATATGTAAAGTGATGGCAGAGACTGAGCTTTAAAAATAACAATTAGAGTAAAAAAGGTAGAATATTGGCAACTATAGCCATGACTGTTAAATGGTTAAGACAACACGCCACAGAATTGGCAGTGCAAATAACAGAAACCAAAAAAGAGTTAAAAGAAGGAAGAGAAGCCTGGAAAACTCTCTCTCTCAGCAGGATGGCAAGCAGTCCAGAGACATTATATGGTACAGCAAGTACAGGAACAAAATAGGAAATTGGAAACAGCTGTAGAGACTCTGCAAAAAAAAGAGAAATGCCGTCCCCCGTTATAAATCTCTTTGGGCTACAACGGACTTTGGGTATTTATACAGTGCCTGAAGAACGGGGACAGAAATGGAAAAAGGTGGCCCTAGCAAAATTAAAAGATGAAACGGGATGATTGGAATGGGTGTTGCAATGGGGACATGTGGAATGACCCAGACCAATCACGTAACAACTCATGGGCACAGGCCACTGCATTGCAACCACCACTATACAATAAGAGCCAGGTTCCAATAAAACTTAAATCACCTGGCATTGGTCACTGTCGGACGACCGGATACTGGGCTAGATGGAACATTGGTCTGACCCAGTATGGCCGTTCTTATGAGACCAAAACTGGTGCCTGTCAGAACGGGAGAAGTAAGTGCACAGGAGGGGGAAGTAGACTCTGGATTAGTAAATCAGATAAAAGGAAAAAATGGAACAGTTCACAGAGAACATTAGGAGACAGGAGCTGCAACTTAATCGCGGAGTGGATAAAAAAGAATTTCAAGGTGAAAAACCTAGAGTGAGCGAGTTAACACCTAAAATTGATGCATTCATGTATGGATTTGCCCAGAAACAGTTAACAGCAGTTTCTTAACGTACGCACAACATGCCTCAGGTGGCACATGACCAGGATTCATCACTGAATTTGGTCCGCTGGTTGGATCATTAGCTTCCCCGGCTCGGGACAGGTACTGACAAGGAGTGTAACCCGAACGCTGATCCCTGCCCCAAAAGCAAAGAAAGGCAATCGATCCTTCAATCCATTCGGCAGACAAAAGCAACAGACACTGAGAGAACAAATTCAGGTTTTGAAAGAGCAGATGATAACCCTCATTTTCCTCTCAAAATCAGGATTAAAATCCAGGGATATGGGTTCCCAACTGCTTTAACCCATCAAGCCCCATTTCTCACTCAGAGTAATCGTATAACCTTCTCTCTCAAATATTTGTATATACTATTAAATTTTTTTTATATCCTCTGTTTGCTAAATACGCTGCTGCCGCTTGTACTTTAATTAACTTTATCAAGTTATCTTAATCTCCCTCGGCTCAGTTCTCCCTCCCTTCCTAGGTTGCTCTCCCATCCTCCCTCTCCTCTCCACTCCTGTTCTAAAAGTTCTAGTTATTACAGAAACCTCCATCGCTGAAAGAGAGGAAGCAACTGAAAACACTCCTAACTTTCTTGAAGATATAGTTGCCAAGCAACAAAAAAAGGTACTCTGCTTCCAATCCTAACCACTGACTAATATTTAAAACATGGTTTTTCCCTAATTCATATAGCAGAGTTTTTAAAATAAATAATTATATAAAGTAATGGACAACGTCTTAAGTTACAAGTGGGCAAATAACAGTATGAATTTTTATCAATTCTTATTAAAAGTTTTAAACAAAAAGGTAATAACTTGCTTATTTAATTATTTAACTCCTTCCCCCCACCCCTGACTTTCCCTAGGGAGGCATGCCCCACTGTTTGGGGACCACTGCTTTAGTGGAAGCCTTGGGGAAATTCTTGCCCTCTGAATGTTTTTCCTAGTATGGGAATTATTTTGGCTTAAAATTCATAATGTTCCTATTCCAAATACACTACCAGGACCTGATCAGTCTGTTAGTTGTGTATTCACAGTTCCCATTGACTTCACTGAAAATGATAAGATAATGAGGCCCCTGGAGCGCTACACTTACAGAATGTATTGCCAGTTGACTAATGTGCCTGACTTAAGTTCAGAGATAAGAACCCTCTGTAGCAGTTTTACCAGTTCATGCAGAAATGATTGGCCTGTTGCATACAAGCTCACCTAAGTGACATCTGGCTGCATTTATGAAACTTCCTTCTCTTGTGTGACTGACTAACGCTGTAAATTTCAGCCACCCTTGCCTTTGAGAAATACTAATAATCAAAACTCAAAGGACAGGAATAATTCTTTCTGCTGAACAGACTTGCATTTCTTACTACTCAGTATTAATGGCAGATCTCAGGTTCTTAAAAAACAGCTGTCGCAGAGAAATATACCTGCGAACAAATAAGCAGTACTTCTCTAAGTTTGATTTGTTGTAGGCATAAAGCAGCAAATCTTTAGGATAAACTAGGCTTGTTATTGAGAGAAATAAAATAGCTTTCTACATTGCTTAGAATGGTAAAAATGGAAACATTCAAAATAAAAATGCTATAAGCTAAAAACCTTATTTTAAATGGTGCTTTAAATTTAGATAGCCTACATATATTTAAATTTATGTTTAATCTTTAAACAGATTATAAAGCTGGCTGCTTAAACGCAAGTTTAAATACACACCATAAACCCTCATACAACTAATTTCCACAAACCATCAACTCTCATCAGTCTATGCAAAAGTGAAACTCAAAAGACAGTAAGATCTCCTAGCTGGACAGCTATATTATGAAAAGATGGACTCTCAGGAAAACACTTGGGGCAAAAGGAGTTTGGAGCCAAAGGGAAACAAGCAACTGTGGGGAACAGAGGGCATTTGTGTTGGTGACTCTCTACTTTATTGTGAGTCTTGCAATATTTTTCTTAAGGCCTCAGATCCTAGAGTCAAATGAACATATATGAGAATCTCCACCTGTGACACATGGCCAAAAAGGGTTGAGCATCCTGCAGGATAAATCACCCAAATTCAACCTTTAGGGACATATTGGTAGATGTTTGTGTTTTTGTGTGTTTACATATATATGGTTAGAGGCTGACAATGTAATCAAACAGTTCCTGTCTATGCTGTATTCCGTTAATTCAGAGATCAAAAGGAGATATTAACATTAAAATGAATTGTAAATATAGTCCATGAAAGCCTATGCTCAAATAAATGTCTCTAAGGTGCCACAAGGACTCCTGTTCTTTTTGCAGATACAGACTAACAGGGCTGCTACTCTGAAACCTGTAAGTATAGGGATATCACTGTATTGATTTCTCTTTGAAGTATAGAGCAGATCACCTGCAAATGGTGGAAAACAGCTGGAGATCTTACTATGAGTTTCACCTTTGCATAGACAGATGAGAGTTGATGGTTTGTGGAAATTAGTTGTATGAGGTCTTATGGTGTGTATTTAATCTTGTGTTTATCATCTGTTTGAAGATTAGACAAATTTAACTATATATGTAGGCTATCTACATTTAAAGCACCATTTAAAAATAAGGTTTTTAGCTTATAGCTTGATGCTTAGGAAATAGGTCTACTTCAAAGTCTGGATGATTGCCTATTGTTCGCCTAAGGACTCCCAACTGTCAAGAGAAGGCCTGGAACTGTATAAAAAAACCCTTGGGTCCTGCTCCTTTTTATCTCAGGCTTTGGCTACACTTACACTTCAAAGCGCTGCCGCGGCAGCGCTTTGAAGCGCTACGGGTAGTCAAAGCGCCAGCGCTGGGAGAAAGCTCTCCCAGCGCTGTCCGTACTCCACCTCCCTGTGGGGAATAACGGACAGCGCTGGGAGCCGCGCTCCCAGCGCTGGGGCTTTGACCACACTGGCACTTTGCAGCGCAGCAATTTGCAGCGCTGGAGAGGGTGTGTTTTCACACCCTGCTGCAGCGCTGCAAATTTGTAAGTGTAGCCAAGCCCTCAGATCTGCTTGATGCTGTATGCAGGGGAAGCTTGAGTCACAAGACTGAGATCTCCAGTCCCATCTGGATCACCCTGAATATGAACACTGGACTATAAACTATGGACTAATTCTGAAAGAACTCTTTGCAACTACAAAGCTCACCATCTCTACTATAAAACTGATCTCAGAATGGTACTCATGTCTGTATGTATACTTAAAGAACAGGAGTACTTGTGGCACCTTAGAGACTAACAAATTTATTTGAGCATAAGCTTTCGTGGGCTACAGCCCACTTCATTGGATGCATAGAATGGAACATATAAGAAGAGTATATATATACACACACACACATAGAGAGAAGATGCCATACCAGCTCTAAGAGGCTAATTAATTAAGATGACCTGTTATCAGCAGGAAAATAACTTTTGTAGTGATAATCAAGATGGCCAATTACAGACAGTTGACACAAGGTGTAAGGATAGTTATCATAAAGAAATAGATTCAAGTAGTGTAATAACTCAGCCATTCCCAGTCTCTATTCAAGCCAGAGTTAATGGTATCTAATTTGCAAATCAATTCAAGCTCAGCAGTTTCTCCTTGGAGTCTGTTTTTGAAGTCTTTCTGCTGCAAAATTGCTACCTTCAGGTCTGTTACTGAGTGGCCAGAGAGGTTGAAGTGTTCTCCTACTGGTTTTTGAGTGTTATGATTCCTGATTATACTGATCTTTTAACCAATACTCACTCTCTTCTTTTTTAATAAATTTTCGTTTAGTTAATAAGAATTAGCTGTAAGTGTGCATTTTGGTAAGATCTGAAATATTCATTAACTTAGGAGGTAATGTGTCTGATCCTTTGGAATTGGTAGAACTTTCTTATATGATGGATAAGATTTTCAGTAATCCTCATCATATTTGACTTGGGCGTCTGAGTGGAAGCCCAAGGCTGAGTTGCTATAAGGGAACTGTGTTTTGGCTTCTGCGCAACCAGTAAGGTATTGTAGAAGCTCTTTTGTGCTCGTTTGGTAAATCTAAGCATTAGAATATCCACCAGCTTTGGGGATTGTCTGCCCCATTCTTTGCAGTTTGCCCAAACTGAGTAACCTCTGTGCGGCCTCCCAGGACCCCAGTCACACCACCTCATTCATTTTATTTTACTTTACTTTTATATCTAGAGATATATAAATAAATAAAGATTCTAGACCTTGTGGTTACAGAGACAACTGTGGAAGTATGACCCAAATGTGTCCTACCAGTTCAAAAGCCTAAAGACAAAGAAAAAGATCTCAAGATTTCTTATTTTAAATCTTCTGATTTTTAAAGCAAATCTCATAATGTTGGGGGGCCTGACTCGATATTTGAGCATTTGGGGTTGGCAATATTGGGACATAAGTCAATTTCACAAGCGTCATGACTATTGAGTCATTGCTAGAGGAATATATTACAATAGTTCTAGAGTAACAAGTATTACACAACCAATTTAACATAATGGTGTCAACCCATTTGTAAAGGATTTGCTAATCCAGCCAGGTAAGGAGGCGACACAAAGCTATAATCGCTTGAAAACATCCTTGCCAAGCTACTTCATCCTCAGCACACACAGAGTCCATCTCACAATGACGCATTATTGTTGAGAAATCTTTGAGTTCAGTTAGACAACACACCTGGAAGACAGACTATACACACTTAAATATGCAAATAAACCCCCCTACAATATTAAATCATTAACAAACAATTTTGTGTTGGTTAATAGTTTGCCTGACTTTAGTGTTAATGATTATTTATTCCCAAATAAACTTACGTTATAACTGGAGTTAAAGTTGAGTACATATCAGACACTTATGCTTAAAAACATTTCTCTTCAACACAAGCATAACAAACCTAGGAAATCCAGTATTATGTTTAAATATAAAAGAAATCCAAACAATAAGAAAATATACAACTGAGGCACCCAAACTACCTTAACTCCACCCAGGAGGTGACACCATGGAATAACCAGACAATTATGATAGCACATAATGACTACAGTTCCAGATTAGAAGAAGCTGACTTTTAAAGACACAGATTGATTCTTCTATTGCTCATGGTCTCATGTCCATTTTACAGATTGAAACCAACATTGAGAGATGGTCTGCTCTACTGTTCACTGAAGTCAATAGGAGTCTTTCTGTTCACTTTAGTGGGTGCTAAATCACTCAGATTCTAAGTGATTTGTTCAAGGGCACACAGCAAGTCTGTGGCAGAGTCAAGAAAAGCACCAGAATCTAACACCCAGCACTCTGCTTTAATCACATAGCCATTTTCCACACCTCTCTATTAATTTGTTTTAACACTACCTTCAAAAGTACTTCACCCATTGGGATGTGAGGGGCACTTTTTATATAAATGATACCCCCATCCATCTTCTCCACAAAATGGATATTTTTCTTCCTGGGGTTTCCAGTTACCTGTCCATTGCAGCATACTTTTTGGCTATGATTTTGATATATTCCTTAGTGCAAATTGGATGGCTTTGCTCACTTTTTAGTTTTCACCTCTGCTTTGTCCATGAAATTGTCAATTCCCCAATGCAGCTCAATATTTTTCATTTGAGCCACTGTTTCTCTGTTTATTTTTATATTAAGCCATGAAAGATTGTAGTCTATTGATTTTGTCATGCAGGGGTTTTAATAACTTTTACTGTAATCTCTTGCTTTGGGCTTTGTAGAGGGGTAGACATTCTTGGGAGGCAAAACTGCCTTCTGTATGCTGCAGAGATAGGTGATGAAGAATTCACTTGATTGATTTTGTATTTACTTTTCAGCAATCCAGACCTCGTTCTCAGAACAGTGAAAGTCAGATCTCACTGCTGATACAACACTAAATATTCTCCAATTTACAAACAATGAACAGTGTTCTCAGCTCCAGCGTGCCTAAGAAATGAGTCCTCTTCCTAGCTACCCTTATTTATTTAAAGAAGGAAATGCTATGCTGGTTTCCCATGGCCCAAATCTGAAAGTTCAGGACAGAAAAGTTTCTCTCACCATGGATGAACTAACATTCACAAGAAAATCATTTAACCTGAATGGAATAAGGGAAATGTGAGTTTTGATCAAAAGGGAAGTTTTTATTCTAATACACACAGGAAGACACATTCAAAAACCATGACTGTCCAAATCTGGCTAGGATACATTTATTCAAGCCTATGGGCTAATCTAATGAAAGACAGCCACAACTAGGGTGACCAGATGTTAAAGGGAAAATATCAGGACTGCGCAGGGGGGAGAGGGGGGGAAGGGCAGGAGGGGCGTGGGTTGTTTTTGTTTTTTTACATTCACCCCCTCTGGGAGTTCGGCAGCAATTCGGCAGAGAGCCCTTCAGTCGCGGACAGTCTTCGGCGGTATTTCGGTGGCGGGTAATAAACCTTGCCACCAAAGACAGAAGCATCCGCCGTCAAAATACCGCCGAAGACCATCCGCGACTGAAGGACTATCCACCGAATTGCCGCCAAAGACCAGGAAACAAAATATCGGGACAAATGCCATCCCAACTGTATTCTGGTCAGGAGGCGGGACAAACTCCTCAGAATCAGGACAGCCCCGATTTTATCGGGACGTTTGGTCACCCTAGCCACAACCACCATTTCTAAGAATCTGGTGGTGCTAGATCCCGGGCTGACATAGGCTGTTTAACAGCTTTGTTTAAGACACCTCGCAAGACATTCTGCATTAAGGGTGATGTCACATCATGGTTAGAAGACAAAGTGGACATCTCCATTTTGCCTTCATTTTCTGCTTCATTTCTCTGGACTGGATTTCTAACAAAGAAACTTCGAACAAGGACTGATGACCCTCAACCTGTTTGGGTAATTTCCAGAAAAGCTTTTGCAAGCTTGCTGTTTATTCCATCACTGTTATGATCTTGATCCATGAACTCTGAAAAATCATCTGTATGTACATGACCTATTAACTTTTCATCTTCTTTTCTTTTATTATTAACTTTAGTTACTAAAGGATTAGCATCAGTGTGATTACTGGGTAAGATCTGAGTTACATATTGACCTTGCTAAGTGTTCTCTTGTGACTGGAAGGGCCCTATATCTGATGAAATTGGTTTTCAATAATCACTCATCATAAAGTCCAGTGTCCAGCTGGTGAGTCAAGGGCTGGAATGCCTAAGGAGACTGTGTGTTTGACTTCTTGTTAAGCAGTGTCGTGACACAGAAGTTTACTTTTATTACTGACTTGGTATAGTCTAGTGATAGAATAAGCATAAGCACCAGTTATGAGTCTGTCTTATTTCATAGAATCATAGAATATCAGGGTTGGAAGGGACCTCAGGAGGTCATCTAGTCCAACCCCCTGCTCAAATCAGGACCAATCCCCAATTAAATCATCCCCACAAGGGCTTTGTCAAGTCTGACCTTAAAAACCTCTAAGAAAGAAGATTCCACCACCTCCCTAGGTAACCCATTCCAGTGCTTCACCACCCTCCTAGTGAAAAAGTTTTTCCTAATATCCAACCTAAACCTCCCCCACTATAACTTGAGACCATTACTCCTTGTTCTGTCATCTGCCACCACTGAGAACAGCCGAGCTCCATCCTCTTTGGAACCCCCTTTCAGGTAGTTGAAAGCAGCTATCAAATCCCCCCCCCTCATTCTTCTCTTCTGCAGATTAAACAATCCCAGTTCCCTCAGCTTCTCCTCATAAGTCATGTGATCTAGTCCCCTAAACAGTCTGTCCTGAATTTGGTATCCTTAGTTGTGACCCACTGAGGCTTGGTGACACCGTCATAAATCTTGCATTGAACAGTATGAAGCAACAAACAAATATGAACAGGATTTTACAGATTATTCATGGTGAGCAATGCTCCTGTTTGTATATATTTTCAGACTGATGGGCTCAACAAAGTGGTATCAATTTTTTTTTATGTAATCTATAGCAGAAAAAAAAGCCAATACAGTGTGGAGCCATTACAGGCCTATTTATTTAGCTGCTTTGGTAACTCATAGCAAACTAAAAGATGACGTGAGAGGAGCACCTAAACTAGAGCTGCATACATTTTTTTTAGAGTAAATAGCATTTTTGCCAAAAATGCATTTTGGAGGGCTCCAAAACCATTTGTGAATTCAAGTCAAATTCAATTAATTGCTTTGGTTGAAAAAAAAAAAAAAGTAAAAATGTTTAGTTTAATCTTTTGTTCGAAAACTGTGTTGTGTTTTGAAATCTGCCTAATTTAAAAAAAAAAATCAGGGCAAAAAAGCCACCCCAAAATGACTGATTTAAAATGAAAAAATTTAAAAAAGCCCCTGAAAAATCAGTTATTTGCTCAGTTCTAATACACACTATTCTATGAGTACAAGAAAAAGGACAGTTATTTGCCTGTAGAATTCTCATAATTAAGGTGTTTGGGTAGGAAAAGTGTATGTGATTTTATTTTATTTTTACAAAAGCATTCCCCATTAATACTTGAATGAGATATGAATATAAATGGAAAAATGGAAAATTATATATACTGTAATTATTGTAATTTGTGCTGAACAAAAGAGATGACTAATATTCTTTTATAAAAGTATTGTAATGTTTATAGACAGATATGCATTTTAATATTACTGTTTTATTAGTTTGCTTTCAATATTTATGGAAAGTGGCATCACTAAGACTAGCAAAGGGCTAAACAGGAAAATTAAAAATTAAGCGGTAAATATGCCCAATGACTTGTGATGTGATGTTAGATGGGGTGGGATCTGAGTTACTACAGAGAATTCTTTCCTGGGTGTCTGGCTGGTGAGTCTTGCCCACATGCTCAGGGTTTAGCTGATCATCATATTTGGGGTTTGGGGTTCCTCCAGGGCAGATTGGCAGAAGCCCTGTGGTGTTTTCGCCTTCCTCTGCAGCATGGGGCACAGGTAACTTGCTGGAAGATTCTCTGCACCTTGAAGTCTTTAAACCATGATTTGAGGACTTCAATAACTTAGACACAGGTTTGACACAGGAGTGGGTGGGTGAGATTCTGTGGCCTGCATTGTGCAGGAGGTCAGACTAGATGATCATAACGGTCCCTTCTGACCTTAAAGTCTATGATTCTTTTATGGACTATATTTCATATACCATCTTCTTAATGCTTTTCTTTGTTTGACATAATTACACTGCCAAAGGGCATCTTTATATGTATTATAATGCTTGCTGGTCACAAGCATTATAGTTAATGCTGCAAACAGTTGCCATTCTAACCTTGTGTTCTCACACTCCGTTTTCTGTAACATTCACCTTTTGGACTGCAATTTTCCATTCTCTGCCATTCCATTCTCTGCCTTTAGGTGAATATAATTTCCTGTATATATAATTTGGGAAACTGAACAAAATCCTTTCATTTCTGAGTCACAGGGCAATGACATAAAAACACACATTTTCAATAGCTAAAAAAATCTAAATCCACTGTTCATATTAGGGAGCATTTTTTAAGTATCAATTAAAATCAGTATGTTAGAGTTTATTTTGATTGTCACTGGGTAAAATTTTCAAAACTAGCAATGGGATTAGGATCTTCAATCACTTAGGTGTTTTTGAAAATGTTGTCGAAACATTGATAATTGCAGGCAGTTAGTTGCCTTTAAAATGATCTATAGTAAGAATCCATATGAGGATAAAAACTTGTCTTCACAAAACAGTAGTATGGCATTATGTACTATGCTGGTTTAATTGATAAATTGTATGAACTAATTTAATTCTTGTTCATATATCTTTAATTTACTTTTTGTAACTTTCTTTAGTTCACCATTGAATTTTGGTTTGATTTAATAAAACTTATAAAACCTGATCAAGTCTGAAATTTATTGGATAAGGCCCCAATCCTACACTGAATTCATTGCAGGATCAGAGCTTTCGCCTTAGTAACACATTTCAAACAAAATCATTAGAAATAATTAATATTTAATTTAAGTAATTTAAGCATCGTGTTTTACACCTCTTTTATACAAAACAGTAAAATAATCCAAAACCCACATTCGTGAACATAAAACGCACATGCTCCATATGTCTGCACAGTAAGTATGCATTTACTGATGCCAATAATTTACACCCTACAACGGCAAAAACGGCAGAGCTTCAGTCTCGATAGCTCTGAAGCAAGGAGCTTTCAAGTTGTGCTGGCACAGCAGTTTATAAAATCCAGAAGCTCAATAGCTGCATGGCAATGGGCTTAAAAGCTCTGTAAACTAAGTAGCACAAGGTTATTTCTCTCCTCAGCCTTTTTCTGCTAAAATAATCCCAGGAGATTAAATACAAAAAGCTGTGTTAATGAAACTACAGCTGCACAGTTAAAAATTGGAAAGTCAGGAAATGGAATATTTAAGGTTCCAAAAGCAACAGGGGCAAAAGGATTCTGAAGAACCCAGAAGAGTTTAAATAGGTATTTAATTTTTTCCCCATACAAAAGCTAAATTGATCGGCTTAGTCCCCCCCCCCAGCCCCAAACAATGGGAAAGTAAAGGGCCTGGAGAAGGATGGGGCCAGCCTCCAACTTGTTGACCATGTGCTCACATTACCCCCACTACCAACGTGTGTGTGCCCCCACTGCCCCCCAGTGTCGCATCCCTTGCTATTTGGTCAAGATCACTGTGATGGTGTTTCCCCCAGACAGGGCCTGTCAGAGCTAAGATGGCTAACTGGGCCAATTAACTGCCCAGGCTGCACCTGGAGAAGGAGACAGGAAGCAGGGGATTAAGTAGAACAGGTTCAGCTGAGCAGGAACAGGCAGGGCCTATATAAGCCAGAAAGCTAGCAACAGAAGGGGCTGGAGGGAAGGAGTCTTCAGCCGCTCCCTGGAAGAAGGGAGGGGTATCTGGCGCTACAGGCAGGTAGTTCACAGTTACTCCCTGGGAGGAGGGAGTGTGGCTTGGCAAGCCCAGAGAAGGAGGAGAGCCAGAGAGGAAGGCAAGGTTCAGGGGAAAGAGCAGAGAGGTATGGAGTAGGTCAAACATTGACTATCAAGGAGAGGGCTCCTGGGACCTAGAGAAGAGGATGGACCTGGGTCCCCCTACCAGCCGCTGACAGATTGTCATTGGCAAGTAAGTGAGCAGGAAGACTTCCTGAGCCCGCTTACCAAGAAGGACTATGATACCCTGGAAGGGGGGGAACATATATGGTGACCTGGCTGGAGGGTCGAGTCATGAAGAGGAGTGAGAGGGATCCACAGGGCGAGGGGATGATGGGAGAGATGCAGGGGAGGGCATAACATCCGGCTGGAGCTAATCCCCGGGATGACCAGCAGGAAGTGCCACCAGCAGTGAATGACAATCAACATAAGTGTACACAGCCCTATACAACAGAAGAGAGTCCCTGCCCTGGTGAACAAACAATGTCAGCTAACAAAAGGAGAGGACACAATGAGCGCTCAGGAAGATGAAGATGAAAACAATAAGATCACACTGTTTAAGTGAGTTGTTCATGCATCTTCAGGCATATTTATTGTATTTTAATATCATTAATATGATAATTTATATACCTCCCTGAAGAAGTTTTGAGAAGGGCCTTACAACCCACTTCAAGGATACTTAGGAAGAAAAACATTTGTATAAGTTAATATCAAAGGCTTAAATAAAGCTAGGTGTTTATGTATCATGTGTGGTTCAAAAAAAAGGGGGGCTTCACAGTACACAAAATGTTTCAGGTGAACAACTTATGGGAATAGTAATTTCGCAGTGTGTAGATTCTCAATTTAATATGAATAAAATCATTTGGCAGTTTATATCCCGGTACGCCAAGGAAAAAAAATGTTCTCCATCTGTGCATCAGTACCTCTGAGCTCTTTCAGAAATATTTTCCACTCTGAGTCAGAAATAATTCGTATAATCATAGCAAACAAGTAGAGAAAGGCCTATTAACAACCACAGTTGGCAATAACCGTAGGTCCTGTCAAACAATAACACGATAATCTGTCAGACAAAGGCTTCTGATAAGTGGAGGTCATTGACCTCAGAAATGAAGAGGTGGTATCCCAGGAACATACAACTATTATTCACACTACTGAAAGAGTCTTTCCTCTAGAAGGCTAGATTGATAAAACATTGACAATACATTATTGCAGAAACACTTTCCTGGAGGTTATAAAATGCAACCTTTATTGTTTGAGACATAATGCAATTTGAAATTTCATAGCCTCTATGAGTATCACTGCAAGAATGGTGCCCAATTCCAATAACCCAGGGTTCAATAGACTTATTCATGAATGTTCTCTAACTGTGTAGTACATCCCAGCCAATTCATGCGCTTGGATGGAAGAAAGGGGTCACATGCTACTCAGGCCTCTCCTGAAGGCGCAAGTTTACCCTATGCACTCTGCTCCTTCAACCTGGATATTCTATAGCCAAATCAGTTATGCAAAAGTATAAAAACAAGCTGGGTGGGGAGGAAGGTGCAGAGGGGAAGGGTTAGCTTAATCACTGCACAAAATGCTTTGAAAATAAATATAAGAAATAGTCATGTTAGTGCATGCACATGCTCAGCACTGCACATTAGAAGATGAAACTGAGGGAACTGGGATTGTTTAGTCTGCAGAAGAGAAGAATGAGGGGGGATTTGATAGCTGCTTTCAACTACCTGAAAGGGGGTTCCAAAGAGGATGGATCTAGACTGTTCTCAGTGGTAGAAGATGACAGAACAAGGAGTAATGGTCTCAAGTTGCAGAGGGGGAGGTTTAGGTTGGATATTAGGAAAAACTTTTTCACTAGTAGGGTGGTGAAGCACTGGAATGGGTTACCTAGGGAGGTAGTGGAATCTCCTTCCTTAGAGGTTTTTAAGGTCAGGCTTGACAAAGCCCTGGCTGGGATGATTTAGTTGGGTTTGGTCCTGCTTTGAGCAGGGGGTTGGACTAGATGACCTCCTGAGGTCCCTTCCAACCCTGAGATTCTATGATTCTATGAAACTATAAAAATATTGTAGGGAAATAGACAGTTCCCAACTTCCAACTGAAGAAACAACATGGGAACCATATAAATATAAAATTGATTTGTCTTGTATAATTTTATTTTTTTACATGCACCAAGGTAAAAGTGAGTAGCTTCAGTAGTGGAGTGCTCCTGCCTGCATGCCTCATGTCCTTTTATTTTAATTAGAAAGGTATTTAATATTTTTAATATCAGAGGGGTAGCCGTGTTAGTCTGGATTTGTAAAAGCAGCAAAGAATCCTGTGGCACCTTATAGACTAACAGACGTTTTGCAGCATGAGCTTTCGTGGGTGAATACCCACTTCGTCGGATGCAAGTCGACGAAGTGGGTATTCACCCACGAAAGCTCATGCTGCAAAACGTCTGTTAGTCTATAAGGTGCCACAGGATTCTTTGCTGCTTTTAATATTTTTAGTGGATCCTGCATATTTTTAAAGACACACACTAGTAAGAATAAGAAATCCTTCAATTCAACCATCTAGTGCTTCTCTGAATAATGTTTAGAGGAACAATGAGCAAAAAAGTCCCAGAGGAAGATTGACAGTGGTCTGGTCTTCACTTCAGGAAGATCAACGCTGCTGCAATTGATGCAGCAGTGGTCGATTTAGTGGGTCTAGTGAAGACCCGCTAAATTGACTGCAGAGCGCGCTCTGGTCAACTCCGGTACTCCAGCTCCCCGAGAAGATTAAGGTAAGTCGATCAGAGAGCGTCTCCCGTCGATGCAATGCAGTGAAGACACTGGGGTAAGTCGACCTAAGCTACATCAACTCCAGCTTCGTTATGCACGTAGCTGGAATAGCGTAACTTAGGTTGTCTAACCCTGGTAGTGAAAATAAGCCCAGTGTCCTCCTTGAGCGAAGCCTACATTGATAACCATAGGCCAGATGATGCCAGTACATAGGGACATAAGAGGGAGAAAAGACCCCCACCTGGATGCTGATGAATGGACACCCAGACCTTGGGTTCAGGCACGAGAGAGAAATAGGGACTTACTACTTGTCCTTCTGTATTCACATCCCACCCACCTGTTTTTGGGCACCAGACAGGGAGTAACTCCAATGAGACCATCAGTTTCGCCATAAAAGGGTGATTGCTACACTGGTAATCTGCCTATCTGAAGCAAGGTGGGGAGCAGGGAACAAATCTTTTCCTGCACTACCCATTACTTGGGGAAAATTGTCAAACCATGATATAGCACTAGATAAAAAGGGCTGCTTTAAAAAAAGAAAAAGAATTCAGCTCTAAAAGTTCTTGCTTCTCAACTAAGGTACCTGCTTGTCAGGCTTCTTCACTGAAAGACAAACAACAAAAACACTTTAATTACAACTGCTACTATATCTGAAAGGCAAGTATTGTCTGGATTAAAATTCCAAAGGTAATTAAAGAATCAATGTAAGAAAAAATCCTGAAACTGTCTACGACTATTGCGCACACTTAATACAATACACCCAGTTAACACCAAAGTACAGTATTGCCTGTAGCACTTAAAAATCTCACACTGGTGCATGCCACTTTGGTCTTTTAAAATTTCCATGCAACACATTTCAATTAGATAAATTCAATTAGTTATCAAAATCTATTTATTAATCTATTTTGAAATGTGCTGCTAAGTAAAATAATTTACTGCATATTTTGAGACAGTAGGACACTAAGCAGTTCATCTTTCTGAAATGTTAGACATTCTACCTTTCCAATAAATCAGTTTTTCAATACATTTCTTTTGGGAATGCACTGGCAATAAAACAAACTGCAAGATCGGCAAATTATTAAAATACTGATGTAGTAATTCAAGTGAAGCAACTAATGAGTTGTAAAGTTCACTTCCAAAAGCAGGGCACTGTATACATTAAACATGTATACAATATTTTCTGTTTATAATAAATAATTTAGAGTTGGAAGGTGAATTACATGAAATAATTCAACTCAAATAGATTTTTATGCAGCTGCTTTTCAGAACTAAATTTATTTGGAATAATTCATGGATGCAACTTTTCCAAATTTTATATTTATGCACTTGTTTAATAATTCAGTGACAACTTATGTCATGGAGGGATCAGTAGAAATGTCTGGGTGATTTTCAGTGAGTTAAACAGAGATAGCTCCTTTTACATGTTGCAAATTACATTTTAAAATAGCACAATTCAAAAGGTATTTTAAATAAAGGTAAAATATTGGAGGCTCTACAGAACTTACCTATTTAATATAAGCATTGCTATTCCTGTAAAAAATGAAACAAAACGAAAACCAAAAAAAACCCCCCAAAAACCCACGCTCCACCCTGGTTGCCCCATGTTCTTTATGATTTGGTAACCAGATTTATTTTCTCTTCTCCTTCTCCCCCGCCCCACTTCCTTAAATAAGCATGTTTCACAAAAGAGACACAACACAGTTTGTGGACATGTTGATAACTAGAAATCAAGTGTAGATGTTAACACCTCTTTTGCCCACAAATTGATCACTTATTATTTGTAGTGCTGAAAGTTGCAAGATAGAATTGGGTCCCCACTGTGTCAGGTGCTGTAAAAAACCAAACCCAAACCGAAAACCACACACACAAGACTACATGGTTGCTGCCCCAAGGTATGTTAACATCTAGAAATTATCTATGGCTATATACAAATGGAAACAACCTGTCACCTTGGTAACTAAATAAGTACTAAAAAGTTCAGAGTGACAAAAGTTAGTGTCATTGTTTAGAAATAAATGGGATTATACAGTCTCTCTTAAATATAATGTATTTTAAACCAAAAATTACTACTATGCTGTTTTAAGAAAGTATCTCATATTTTAAGAAAATATCATGTGCCATGAGATATGGCAATGATTAATATACTGTGGCTGTTAGTGAAAATAGTTAAGAAGGGAACAAGTAAAACATGTACACCTCTACCCCGATAGAATGCGACCCGATATAACACGAATTCGGATATAATGCAGTAAAGCAGCGGGGAGCCCCGGGCCCTTTAAGGCGCCACTCGAGCCCCGCTGCTTTACCGTGTTATATCTGAATTTGTGTGGAGCCCTGGGCCCTTTAAATCACCGTCCGAGCCCCGCTGCCAGAGCTCCGGTGGTGATTTAAAGGGCCCAGGGCTCTGGCCACTGCAGGGAGCCCAAGGCCCTTTAAATCCCCACCCGAGCCCCGCTGCCAGAGCTCCGGCAGTGATTTAAAGGGCCCGGGGCTGCCCGCAGCGGCTGGAGCACCGGGCCCTTTAAATCACCGCCAGGGAAGCCATACCGGATCAAACCCAATATAATGCTGTCTCACCTATAAAGCAGTGAGATTTTTTGGCTCCTGAGGACCGCGTTATATCGGGGTAGAGGTGTATATCAGTTTCTAGTATCTTCATTATCATCCACATTGCTAAACAAGTATTTTATTATTAAAACAACCTTAGACCAGTCACAAAAATTTTACTAGCCATGTATATCAAAATGGATATTCTCCAGAGGAGAAGCGATAACTATTTACATGTAATTATTGTTCTTTGAAGAGATATAGATGTACTACAGCTGAATACTGATAGGAAACTAGCTCAATACTGGTAGGAAACTCAAAAAGCTTAAAGTTCTAAGCAGCAAGCTCCAGCAGGGGGCATCACTTGCCAACCCTGTCGTGGAGTTGCAATGACACCTAGAGCTTCCAATTATCACTGCATTTGAAGCAAAAAGTGGAAATTTGTGAAATTTGGAAAAATAATGAAGGATTTTAAAACGTTCCACTTTGAGGGCAGGTAAGTGGGTGGTCAATCTGGTTATATCTCATCAGATAATGTTAACTACATTATCTCTTATCCAATACATGTTATAATAGATTCCTACTCTAAGTGTCATCTTTCAACAATATGTAAGTACACCACCCAAAGATACTGCAACAGACAGTAAAAGACACACTGCAAGGAAAAACATATGTTAAATTCAATTTAAAATATAGGGGAGAGAGGGAGCTAAGATATCTTAAAAATATGTACAGCAAAATTAGGAGGTAGCAAGAGAAATAAGTTCTGTAACACCAGCAAGCCTGACTTTGATTTTTGCTTAGGCAGCGATCAATCAATAATGCTTCATGAGATGTGCAGCTCAAAAAGGAGGTCTTATCTCATTCAGAAAGGTCACAGTAATACTCCATGTCACAAGGGGCTTTTGAACAGGTGTTTTCAGAGCAACAGGCTCTTCCTGAATCTGATCATAATACATTGCAGAGAAGATAGTCTCCCTTCAACAGCTATGGAATGTAATGTCAGGGAAGATGTCTGTAACCCAGACTCAGATGATAACTATTCAAGCATGGGGTGTGTTTTTGGAGGAAGCCGGGAGGTGCATGGAGTTGGTTCTGCATAGGTAGATCTTTTGAGCAGCTAAGAGGATTTAAAACACCAAACCTTGCACCTTCACTCTCTCATGAGCTATGCCAGAATAATGGGATTTAGATGGGGGATCTGGTTTGGTGAGGGGAGATACGACAAGACTCAGTCTAATGGACCTGTCACTGCTATCAATAACAGGGCTGACAATCGCATTTGTATCAGGCAACAGGATGTCGTTAGATTGTCCAAACAGCTTCCTCACCTGAGTTTGTTCAGAACCTTTGCTACTAGAAATACCAAAGAAAGTCATATGTAAACTTTCATAATCTATTTTTAATAAGCATCCATCTTTAATCAAGTCTTTATATAGTGATTTGCACTCTGGCATTCACAGGAACGGTAAATCTCATCTACTATCCCCCTGATCAAAAGATCAACAATTGTGTCTCTCAGAAGAGCTTATCTGTGATAGTGTTGTGTTTTCCTGCCAGGTAAAAGGCAGCCAGAAATAACTTTGACGCAGACTATAACACTAATATCCTATGAAGTTGGATTCTGTGAGGCTATGGTGTATAAACTCTGGGACCTATCACATCAAACCTACACTCACACAGACATGGCTGACATTGGAGTCAAGGCATAAAATCAGGTATATGACTTGAGAGTAGAGTGGTTTGGAAAATTTTGGATGAAATTTTTTTCAGTTGGAAAATTCTGATTTGTCAAAAGTGACATTTCTGCTAAACTTTTCAAGCTCAAGAAAATTTCATTTAGAAATTGAAAAATAGCATTTTGATAAGGTTAAACGGGAACATTGTGACTTTCTGTTTTGAAATGAATTTTAATTTCAATTATTTTAATTCTATATTATACAGTGTAGTATAAAATAAGTCAAAATTAGAAACAGTGTTGGTTTTTAGAAATTACATTTTTGGGAAATTTCAAATAGGTGGGGGAGGAACCATTTTTTTTTTAAATTATGGAAAATTTGTGTTTCTATCCAGGTCTATTTTAGACTTTCAGCCTCAGAGCTTTCCAAATTGCTTAGATTTTCTATTTATAGGAAATGCCAGGGGAGGGAAGGAGAACATCTCAGGGCCTGGCAAGCCCACAGTAATTTCTATTGCATGGTCTACTCTGAAATAAACTAGGCATGTTTGCTGTGATGTGCCTCACACAAAGATACTTCTTGACGCTGCTGGGATGCTTTTTCTATGACATCCAAGAAAGAGTCAAAAAAATTTAAAAAATCAAATGTTAAGGATGGAGACTAGAATGTTATTAATGCACACTGCGGTGAACCAAAGCGTGGTGAGACATTACTCTTCAACAAAGGCTCAGTACTCAAAACCTCTGAGGTGTCCAGAAGGAACAATCTTATATTTTATAGCAACCTGCAAGGAACTATTATAAAAGGATAACTAAGGAACATAAGCAGTTGTCAAGATGACTCAATGAGACAACAAGTATGTTGCAGTCAATTGCAGAGTAGAGCACAGCAACTGCAGGGACCAACTCCAGTCAGCCTTAAGAAAGGAATTAATGATTAGAGGCAACATCGTTTGTTGACAATGCAATGATTATCTTGCTGACCCAGTGACTCTGGAACTTCTAACTACTACAGGGGCCTGCGAGTCTTATACAAGGAGCACAGATCTGAGAATAAGGATCTTAGACAGCATGTATCTTTTGAAAGCATCTTTCTTTTCAAGCCTCACTCCCACTCCGTCCCTCAAAAGAAGTTTCCCCATGACTTACCTCTGGGTATTTTAACTTTAAAGTTTTATGCATTTCTCGAAAACGACTATACCGCCTGAATACTGTCCAGGTCTCATCCAGGACTGTTATCTGTTCACCAGAAAACAAACAAAAAAAACAGTTTGTCATTAAAAAGAACGCAGCAAAGTTGCTATATAAAGCAGGCAACATTAGTTCCCATATGTAACACTACATATTTTGATAAGTTTACTTAATTTTTCAGTTGTAACAGTCGTAAAATGTATTGAGGGGGAAAGCTCAACTGGCTTTTGACAAAATTAGTTGCTTGATTTCACAGACAAGAAATCTTTAGTCATATTTATTCAGTAACAGAGACTGAACACTTTTACTGCATATTCCAGAGTGGCTTCACAAATCTGTATGCATGTAAAACTAAATGTGCATTGTGTAACATAGGAACTAGAAAAAATAAGGGTATGTAACAAACCGATCTCAAGATATTCAGTTATCTTTTTAACATAGTTAAGAATGTGAGTTTTCTACTGCTTCAAGTTTTTAATAAGCAAATTCATTACCATTCCCTTGTTTGAACGTTGTTTTTTTTATAAAATCCATCTTTCATGTCACAAATATGATCAAATGCTACTTAAACATAATCAACATTTCTGCATGATACATTGCATTTCCTTATAAACAATTCATACCCAATTGCATCTTACAGGCTCAAAACATTCATGGCCCTCTGGACCACATACCTGTGGAAGATCACTGATGTCAGTGTGCCAAAAATGCCTGTCAACATATCTTGCTCTGCATATGAGAACTGCATAAATTCCAGGGAAGCAAAGAATTACTCAAATCAAACTGCCTCAAGATGACTCCAAATCCCAATTATTATTTTGCATCTCCATCCTGTGAAACTTTACCAAAGCTCAATGACTATTATCTACCTTGCTTGATGCTAGACTGGGTTGAGGTAAGTAGAAGGCAGTATTGAGAAGCTATGTTCCAAGGTTGTTTTAAAAATGAAGGCATTACCTCCAACGGTCCTTTGGTGGGTAGGGGCAGGGGGTTGCTCTAAGTCATATGGTCCCTTTCTCTAGTGTTAATCCAGCAGCCAGAGAAAGTAAAAAACTTCAAACCATTGCTATTTTAAAATCCTTCCTTGGTTAGCTGGTGTTCTGCCGCCCAGGCAATGATACTTTCTTCACACACCCAACGCTGAGATACTAAGTGGCTCAATTTCAATGTTTGGCAAGATCCTAATATTCCCAAAAGCTCCATAATCCTAGTGGATGTTAGGACAGGACAGACACAGACTACACGCATGGAGAGGGTGGTTGTGCAGAACCTAATGTAACTTTCTATAGCCACAACACAGGGCCTGTTCCAACCAATGTAGTCAAAAGAGTCTCTAGTGAGAGCACAGCTTCTGTGGCTACACAGCCAAGAAAATCTGCAGAACTTCCCTAGAGCAGTAGCATGTAAAGTTAATTTCAGCTGGACTGGGCCAGTCATTTTTGTGCTGCTGCAGTTCAAAAATCAAATTTTATATCTGAAACATAGGGACTGTTAGTCCATACACAGAGGCTATGGGTAGAACTTCCAAAAGGCTGACCTGCAGAATGGGATTTAGTTCCTTTTAAATGTTATGGTATGTTCTGCCACAGTTTATTTTAAAACAATTTTATATTATCAGTGTTAGTATCTGTATATAGAGGATAGCAAATAATGTATTTTTTCCATAACATTTTAAACACATTTTCAACATTGTGACAGTGCAATACTAAATATGGATTTATGTGGAAAACAGACTGTAAGGGTTCCAAAAATGGCTGCTATCGAGTTAAATATATTTTTGACTTTATTACAAAAACTAATAAATTAATATTGAATTGAGTAGTCTAAAACTTCAGTTTTATTTCTGATCTAGATTAAACAGGGTTATTTCCTACCTGAAAATTAGGTTTATGGAAAGAGAATATGACAATGTGGACTGCTGAACTTCTGCTTGGTGACAAAGGGTAAACAGTCTAATCAACATTTTATGTTGATTTCCTACAGAGGCACTCACAAGAAAACTGTAGTCATTGTCTTTCCCCCCCCCCCCAAAGACACAAAAACAAGAGTGGGAAAAAAAGTAATTAAAAATGTGCCCTATCCTGAAGCCAACAGAAAGGGAGATAAAAAGGTAGGAGAAAGTGTAGCCTATTTAATTATTTTTGTGAAATAATAGTGCAGTTATTGTCACTGTGAAAATTAACAGTTCCTCAGCTCACCAGATGTGCGCCTTGAAAATAACTTCTGCAAGCTCTATTTACAAAATTAAGTTATACTAATTTTACTTCTGTTAGCATAGCAGAACCAGATACAGCACTGCAGAACCAGATCAGTTATAGGTGAGTGAGCTGAATTCTTCTCTGGCTCATTTATCATCTGCAGGATTAAGTTTGATGCTATTTTACAGTACTTTTTCCAGAGTATAATCACCCTTTAGGACTTTAAGTCTACATGCAGCATCAGCCAAGAGGTCCAAATGGTATAGTAAGTAAAGGAGTGTGAGGAAGTTCCAAATGGCTACTCTGCAGATCTTTTCCTTGGAGAAAGATTCCATCTCCACCAATGACATTAACTATGGCACTCGTCAAATGGGACTTTAACATTGTGGGACAGGTGACTTGTTTGGCTTTCAAGTCAGTGTGGTTTTGATCCAGTGATGGGAAAAGTTGAAAACCTTGTTTACATTTTTGTTTCTGCCACAATCTATGAACTCAGCATCTGCAGATCTAAAATTCAATGGTCCTAAATTATAACTAGATTTACACAGATCTTTTTCTTGGAAGACATTTTTTACTAAAATATTGAGCAAAGAATTTAAAGGTGAACTGAGGACTTTTTAAAAAATGTATTTATATTTATTGTATTTAGGAGGCTGTGAGTGAGTGAGATATTTTCTCTAAAAACAGAGGTTAATGATCTCTCTTCTGTCTCATACTAATCTTTAGAGTTGTCTTTTAGAGTCAGTGAAATCCATGCCTGGAGGAGTCAAAATTTTGAGGGAATCCAGTACAATCTGATTAGGTCTATGGATGAATGGTGACATCTGGCAGCTATCAGTGGCATTATATCCACCACAAACTTCCTCCTGGATGCTGGCCAATTGCTTGCCTCTCGAGTGGGCTTCCCTGCTGAACATCCATTGTGGCTTCTGGCCACAACTATGGGCAGTACAATAACATGAGAGTAAGCATGCACTGAGAGCAAGTGACTCTTGCATTCCAATCCCAGTCCCAATACAAACATGCTCTGAGGCTTTGGTCAAGTCATTTAAATAATCAAGTACCTTCACTTATGTTAACATGACTGGCTATTTTGGATTCTCTATGGAATGCATACAAAACTGCCTGGCAGATGGGAGTTTATATGGAAAACTATCCATTGGCACTGTGTAGGAAATATATGAATATTAGCAACTACCACTAGACACCAGTATAAGTGGCTGGACTTCACCTCTCCTGCTGCGGAAGAGGCTGGTGCTGACCTAAGGATTCATTTTTATAGAAAATGAATCAATTCAATGTGGGGTCTCAAGTCTAGGATCTCCTGAAAATCATAAGGTAGGTCTTGTGCGCAATAGTTTCAACGTGATAGACTAGAGTTAGCTAACTATGAGAGTGGAGGGACCATTTAAAAGACCCACTCCAAATCGCTAAAGCTCACCTATGGATGGACAAGGTGCTAAGCCAGCCTGCACTAGAAAATAATGTTGTCTTGACGATGTACTACAGTATCGCTAGAAGTGAACATATTTAAGGACTGCCAACTAGATTGAAGGACTTATGAATATTTAGACTAAGGTGCTGCCAAGATGCCCTGAATTGCTTGCTCTTCTTTGTGATACCAGGGAAAGAATTTATCTATTTTGTGCCAGCAGAAGACAGTTTTTCACCCTCATTTCTTGATTCTGTTTCTTCAAATTATGGTAATATCTAGGGTGTTGGCCACATACTAATTTAAGCATCTGCTGATAAAAATGTACGTTTCCAAAGATTCACAGATGTGGCTTGCTTATCTTTAGATAGTTCTCTGATAGTTTAACATGTATCTGAGTCAGAGTTTGAGGGCTGTAGGCTGCAGGAAAGTCATAGTTTTGTGGTAGGAAAAGAGCAATAAAAGCTTGAGCAGTTTGTTGGGAGACCAACAGCAGGAGTAACACTAGGAAAAAATCTCACTCTGATAAAAGAGAAACTTAGATCTAAATTTGGGAGAAAGGAAAGACTCTCAGGTAATGAGTTATTTCAGCAGTGGTAATCTTCCCTGACCATGAGGGACATCCATGAAATAAACAGGGTAGAACCTTCCTTTCCTTAATAGATTCATATATTTTAAGAGTAAAGGGAAGCATTACATCATCTAGATATGTGCAAAAAACTATCTAGAAGAGGTTGAGAGAAAATTACCTCTCCCAAACCCTATCCTATAATAACCTTAAACTATTAATAATCTTGGGACTTTACAGAACATTTTCATTCTATTAAGGAAGTAACTATGCATCAACCTAACTTCACCTGGTGGAAAATAGGCTTTGAGGGACACCTCTTGAAAGGTAGTCAATCTGGATTAAAAAAAGGTATATCTGCCTAAAGAAAACAATTTTGGTGAAGAGGCCTCATTCTCAATCTAGCAAACAGAGGGTTATCAGTAGGCTCAAGAACCCATAATCTAGTTTTTGAGGTTAAGACCATTTTGACAGGATAATTATTTCTTGAAACCTTCCACAAGGCAGATATCAGTAAACTCTTGCCACTTTTGAATCTATAGTCGAGTCAAATGCAGTGTGTTTTGAGGAGTGAAAGGGAATCATCTTGGCTTATCTTTTGGTCTCAGAAACAAAACCAGGAGCCAGCCATCTGGAATGCAGGTTGTCTCATCATTTATTAATCAACTATCAAGGAAGAGGAAGATGTGAATTTCTTTCTTTCCCAAGTGAGCTTCTGCCACAGCTGAGGCTTGCTTAATACCCTGGCCAAAATGATAGAACTTTGCACTGGTAATGAACCCCTCCAAAGAAGATACGAAGGTAGTTCTTGAGAGATAGCCTGGCAGATACGTGTAAGTAAGTGACTGAAGTAGAGCACCAAGTCAATCCTGTGAATTTAAAATGCTATATTTGAGACTAAGGTCACCATTCTGAACTTGCAGATAGAGATGCTGAGTAGTCATAAGACCAGAATTGAATACAGAAGCTCAGGAACTGACATAATGAATCATATCAGTGCTCCATCTCATCTAATAGGCTATCTCTAGCAATGATCAGCATTAGATGCTTTAAAGGAAGATGCAAAAACCTGTTTAGTGGACATATCTGAAGTAACCAACTCACTGAGGAAGTTTCTTCCTAACCCCTATCCCTTAATGGTTGGCTTATTCCCTAAAGCATGAGGTATCTTGCTTGTAATTTCTCCCCCAGTCATCTGAATTAGGTTTGGATGGTCTCATTATACCCTCAAGCATTTTGGTCTTCAAGAGTAGGAATCATTCAGTCAATATGGTATTTTTATGGAAGACAGTCTTGTAATTATGGTTCCATGAATCACAGAATCATAGAATTGGAAGGGATCTTGAGAGGTCATCTAGTCCAGTCCCCTGCACACGTGGCAGGACTAATTATCTAGACAATTCCTGACAGGTGTTTGTCTAACCTGCTCTTAAAAATCTCCAACGCTGCAGATTCCACAACCTCCCTGGGCAATTTATTCCAGTGCTTAAACACTGACAGTTAGGAAGTTTTTCCTAATGTCCAACCTAAACCGCCCTTGCTGCAATTTAAGCCCATTGCTTCTTGTCCTATCCTCAGAAGTTAAGAAAAACAATTTTTCTTCCTCCTCCTTGTAATAACCTTTTTCATACTTGAAAACTATTATCATCATGTCCCCTCTCAGCCTTCTCTTTTCCAGACTAAACAACCCAATTTTTTCAAACTTCCCTCATAGGTCATGTTTTCTAGACCTTTAATCGTTTTTGTTGTTCTTCTCTGGACTCTCTCCAATTTATCCACATCTTTCCTGAAATGTGGGGCCCAGAACTGGACACAATACTCCAGTTGAGGCCAAATCAGAGGGGAGTAGAGTTGAGGGCCCTGCAGCCAGATTGCTGAATAGAGATAGGGAACTCGGAGCAGAGAAGTAGCAGCCTTCTAAGCCCCTCGTAGAGTGGCAGTTGTAGGCTTATATGACAAGGACTGTGGGGTGGGGCTTGGAGCCTAATAGTCACCATATGGTAAGCAGCTTGGGCAACAGCATGGCATGGCCTCCAAGGACAGAATATACTATAAAAGAGAAACATGAGTTGTGAGGACAGCAAAGTTAGCTGCCTTGAATAAAGAAAGGATTTTGGATTATAAGGGATATCCCCCGTACTAACTTCTGAAGAGCCCTAACCAATTTCAGAGTTGCCACCTACAGGCTGTTAGGTATTATGTTTATTACTGTAACTAAGCTGATAAAGGCATACCAGTATAACAATAGTAGACTCCCATTCCCTGACACTGCTATGTCACCCTCTTCTATTGTTCTGACCTGTGGAAAGGCTGCAACGTGTTCCTTAGTAGTTACTTGCAAGAGGGATTCTTGAAAAGGTAGGGGGAGAGGGATGATTTGGTATCATGAAGTTCTCTGAAGCTAATGGCTTATAGAGATGATGTGGTTAAGGCACTTCAGTTTCATAGCCAATGGTACACAAGGAAATGATGTGGCCAGCAGCAGGTCTGACCACCTTTGACCTAACCTGATGGATCAGGTACCAATTCTGCAGCTGGCAGAATGTGAGCACAGCTCAGAAATGATCTGCATGTTGTAGTGAAAGTCCTTTAACCTGCGGTAGCTAATGAAAAACTAGGTCAGCAAGTTTGACACACAGCAGCTAAAGGATGTCAATCCTCTTATCTCTGACCCCAGCCAAATTGATGTCTTCAGTTTGCAGAGATGTATCAATCATACAAGCTTGTGCATGCTCTACTTTCACCAAGCATGTTTCCATTCAGCTTTTCATGTTCTGCTTTGGAGAGAGATGGTCTTGATTCCTGGGTTAGGAAGGAAAGGCAGTGTACCTGTACTTACCCAGCAAGGTTGAACATGAAAAATCTCAGGCTGGAAGAGATAACATTGAGGGGGAAGAAGATGGGAATAGCAGAAACTAACAGAGTTTGGTCATGGAGAAAATGAATGGAGAGTGGAAGGAGAGGAGTAACATGGGGAGACCAGGGAGCAGATAGAACCTCAGAAAATGTCTATAGCTTAATGCTGTGTTTGTTATTAGAGCAAAACATGGCAAGTTTAATAACTTCATATATCTAATAATTTTATATCAATTTGTACCGTGATTTTTGTGATAAAACCCGTATTATTTGTAAAACTTAGCTTGTGTTAGGAGTCTAATCTCAGCTACTGTAACTTCAACATAGTTACCCCAAATTTACACTGGAGTAATGAGATCAAGAGTCTGACCACTGAAGTTTTGTAGTTGTTGTGCATATGATCCGTTAGATCAGCGGTGAGAAAATGTTTTAATCCATCCCTCGAGCTCCTACCGGGGAGCAGGATCTGGGGCTTGCCCCACTCCAGTGCTCCAGCCAGGGAGCAGGGTCAGGGGCTTGCCCCGCTCCACGCTTCTCCTGGAAGCAGCGGCATGTCCTCTCTCTAGCTTCTACGTGTAGGGGCAGCCAGGGGGTTCCACACGCTACCCCGCCCCAAGCGCCGCCCCCACAGTTCCCATTGGCCGGGAACCATGGCCAATGGGAGCTACCAGGGTGGCATCTGTCTGTGCCTCTGCATGTAATCTGGAGAAAGAAAATGCCGCTACTTCTGGGAGCTGCTTGATGTAAGCACCGCCTGGAGCTTGCACCCCTGACCGCTTCCCGCCTCTCAACCCTGATCCCCCTCCCGCCCTCCATACACCTCGGTCCCAGCCTGGAGCACCCTCCTGCACCCCCAACCCCTGACCCCAGCCCCACCCGAGAGCCCGCACCCCCAGCCAGAGCCCTCACCCCCTCCCACACCCCAACCCCGAATTTCATGATCATTCATGGTCTGCCATACAATTTCCATACCCAGATGCATCCGACGAAGTGGGTATTCACCCACGAAAGGTCATGCTCCAAAACGTCTTTTAGTCTATAAGGTGCCACAAGACTCTTGGCTGCTTTTACATACCCAGATGTGGCCCTCAGGCCAAAAAGTTTACCCACCCCTGTGTTAGATGCTGTATGCAGACATCCCCACAGTATCCAGTAAAGTGTGCTGTTGAGTAAGAAAATTTGTGACTGGGGATTTTTAATAGAAAAAAAACATAGAAGTGACAACCTTCAAAAAGAATATTTACAATGCTTCCTTGTCTTTAACAGTGAGATATCAGTGATAGTTAAGATTACACAGATGAGCCTCTTTTACCAAGGATGACATCTTGCCCAAGTCAAGACACTGTCCCACACAACTCATCTTGAGTTAAAAAGGCTCGTTTTGCACATTTTGAGTAGAGTTATTTCTATCCTGCCAATAGTCTTCTCTGAAATCCAGAATGTTTTCTGTTGGAAAGACCTTCGGCAGCCAACACAATACATTTCCTGGTGATAATCATGCAGATTTCTAAAGTCTAACATTTTTTAAACTGGGAGTTTTCTTCCAGGTTGTTGTCTACTTCTCTTGGCTGCTGTACTGCTTGTGACATCATTGTGAACAGCAGGCAACTCAGTTATATCTCCACACTTTATTACCAACTGCATTTCATAGTGCAAGAATGTTTTCCACCTTTTGAATTCTGATGGCTGGGTAGAGCGATCTCATAACCACTTGCTTGTGAACCTTGGGCATTTTTGCATTTTTCTGTCACTCTGTAATGGTATAACAAAGCAGCATGCACGCAAGAAACCCAAACATTAAAGAAAGATAACTGAAAAACCCTTACCTTTATCTGAAACTCATAGTGCTCATCTTTTCCCTGCCCACAAAGGACATAGCGTGGAATGCTAATTTTAATTGGGTCCTTTAGGTCATCTGGATTTGCTCCCAGAGAGCGACAGATCATCCGCTATCGAGTAGATATCAAATAAGAAGAACAAAGGAAGACCAGAATTACTACATGGAAAATACTTTAGTTGGATAGAAATAAGAAAATGCTCTTGGACAGAGAAATAGAGAAAAGACTATAAAGAAGGTCAAGGTTACACATGAAGGATTCTTTGAAAGAAAAATGGTATCATCTTATTAATGAATCCTCACATTTTGTTTAGATATACATGAAAAAATTGTGATAAAGCCATTTCAACTGTTTAATATTTGAAGGCATTTGCAGCTTAGAAGTAAAAAGCTAAAAAGGAAGCATTAAATTTTATGTTTTGATCTTACCTGAAAATATAAAAATATGAAGTAGGACTTTACAACCAGAAATTAACCTTGCTTTTTGTTTGTTTGTTTGTTTGTTTTAAATAGCAGACCTATTTGCAGACATCATGCAAAGCTTGAGGGAATCTGGGCAATCCTAAAAATATTTTAAATCCTAAAGCATTTTATAATTCAATAAGGTACAGATAACACTTTAATCCATTGTCAAAACAGTTTCCTAGCATATCCTTTAAGCCGCATCTGATTAACAGAAATGTCAAATATGACAAATGTTCATGGTCTGGATAACAAGGTGCTGGAGATTACAGACATCTTTACAGATAAGTCTACAATGAGAGCACATTCCTTTGACTAAGAGCTAATAGGATCTGCAATTTAGCAATCTTGTATTTTCCAAAGTTGTGTGAAAAATTAAAATATTTTTGCAACTCAAGATATTAATGTTTTGCAACGCTTGTGTCCAAAAGTGGCATAAGCATATGTAATGAATAAATATATTAAATTATGTGATTTCTGGTACCATTAAGTTCTCCATCTTTTTAGTGGAAAGAGTTCAGTTTGAAAAGCTTCGTAATTTCACTTTTATTTTAAAAAGCAATAGCACTGAGACAAATACAAGTTTCTAATATAGATTTAAAAAACAGCTTTAATTTTGCTGTCATATTCCATTTTTATACATAATGATGTTACCCAAGGACACCTATATAATCTAGACCGTGACCCATCTTCAATGCTTTACTGATGACCACCTGAGACTCTGTGTTCTTTGCTCCAGAGCAAGCCGACAGGCTATTTAGAGGTCTTATTTCTATGAAAAAAATACTAAAACCCCAGTTGAAAGTGTTATTTCCAATTTATTAACATCTGACTTTTTATTGTATTGTAAATTGATCTCCAAAACCAAAATATCCTGTTTATTTTTTTTATATTTCTATACCACATATAAACAATCTTTTAAAGCAAAAAAGACCAGGTAATCTCTGTTATTTTAGTAAGTGAAATCCATATTTATCACGTGTTGGACTGACAATCCTAGAAACCTAAGTAGAGCCCCACATTGCATGAGCTCCTATGCTTAAATGCCCCAATTCTGACCAGCAGGGACTATATCTAGGGGAGAGTGAGAGAAAGTGTAGTTCAGTCTTCAGCTCACTGACTCATTGGTCTCTCCTCTGCAACTTCCCACGGAGTGTTTGTTGGTTTCAGTTGTGATGGTGATTTTTGTGCTGTGTACTTATATCTAACAGGAACTGGACCAAGACTACCAACTCTTTCAGATAGGCCTCTTTCAGTGGTATCTGTCCATGGATAACTTTTGGTTACTTACAGATTTACCTGGCTTGACTTGGCCAGCTAGACCAAAAAGCTCTCTCACACATTACTAATCCCAATCTCAATTTTTTTAAATATTATTAGGGCTGGTCAAGAACTTTTTGCCAACATCTTTTTCCAATAGAAAATTAAGCTTTCAAAAATGAAATTTTTCACGGAAAACATCTGCTTTCTTGAAAATTTTCATTGTTTCCATTTGAAAACTAAACTCGAAAAACAAACGTTATTGGTCAAAACCTGAATATTTCAGTGGTTTTTTATTTCTAAAAGGAGGGGAAAAGGGTCTGATTTTTTTTTGTTTAACACTAGTTAATATCTACCTTGAAAGGAAGAACAGTTCATTCCCCTGAAACTGACATTTTAGTTTAATCTGGCTATAAAATAATACCACAAAAGTTACTCTCAGTAAGTTAAAATAGTGACAGTGGGTGTTTATCATTTATTCATCTTTGTGGAAAATATATGGTTTCTACTGAGAATTTACATACAAATAATAGTTTAGAAAAAGAAAGAATATAGTACTAAACAGAATACACTACAGTATTTGGCAAAGAATGTCCTAACAAATTAACAAAGCTTTGACAACCATCAATGTTTATCAAATAACATTTAAATTACAGTGGAATAAAAGGAGTTTCAGTGCAAGACTGTTCCGTGAAAAGTGTAGAATTTACATTGCCTTAGATTTGAAGACAAATAAGAGTACAGAAATTCTGTGGTGTATCTAACCAAATGCAGCCATATAGTAGAATTTTTCTGTATAATCCGAAAGGTGTTGCATACAGTATGTATAGTCACATACCAACCCTGATAACAGTAGCTCTCACAATTATTTACTTTTTAAGTTCTAATAAGACTCACTTGGAATGTCTTCTCAGCATCAGTAAGGCCTTGCCTACATTACACAGTTTTGTCAGCAAAAGGCAGCTTTTGCTGACAAAACAGTGGCGGTGTACACACTACAATGCTATTTTTGGTGGCAAAACTCTCCTGTTTTGGCGACAAAATAAAACTACCTCAACAAGAGGCATAAAGCTTCTTGCAGCAAAGTTAAACTGACAAAGCATCAGTGTAGATTGGGGTGGGCAAACTTTTTGGCCCGAGGGCCACATCTGGGTATGGAAATTGCATAGCGGCCCATGAATGCTGTCAAAATTGGGGGTTAGGGTGCAAGAGGGGGTGAGGTTTCTGGCTGGGGGTGAGGGGCTGGGGGTGGAGGAGGGTGCTCCGGGCTCAAGCAGCTCCCAGAACCAGCAGCATGTTCCCCCTCCGGCTTCTACACCGAGGTGTGGCCAGGCAGCTCTGCACGCTGCCCCATCCACATGTGCCGTCCCTGCAGCTCCCACTGGCTGAGGTTCCCAGCCAATAGGAGCTGCAGAGGAAGCGTGTGGCGCCCCCTGGCTGCCCCTACGTGTAGGAGACGGAAGGGGTACATGCCGCTGCTTCCAGGAAATGCATGTTGCAGGGCAAGCCCCAGACCCCCCCCCCCCCAGCAGGAGCTAGAGGGCCAGATTAAAACATCTGGAAGGCCAGATGTGGCCTCGGGGCCATAGCATGCCCACCTCTGGTGTAGATGCTGCTGTTTGTTATGTCACCATTACAGGCCTCCCCCAGTATCCCACATTGCTTGCCATGACCACTCTGCTCAGTTTTGTCGTAGGGGTTTCTTTAACTCTCTTCTCCCGGGGCAATTTTTTGTTGTCTCTGTATTGTTTCAGACATACTTGATGACAAATATTTTGAAATAAACTACCAAAATATTGAAACTGATGTGATTATATAGTGTTATTTTGACAAATAAAATCCGCAGATTTTTTTGGTGCAGAATTCCCCCATAAGGACAAAAAACTGTCCATCTATTCAAAACCTTCTGTATTGTCTTTTTTTCCTATGTATTTGTTGAAACAAAAATCAACATATTTCAATTTATTTAAGTCAACAGGTTTGTAGGTTTTTGTTTGGGGGAATGAGAATTGGGGGCTTTGTTACTATAAATAATCATAACACCCTCTCTCCATCTAAACCAGTGCTTCTCAAAGTCGGGCTGCCGCTTGTTGAGGGAAAGCCCTTGGCAGTTCGGGCTGGTTTGTCTACCTGCCGCGCAGCCGCAGGTTCAGCCGATCGTGGCTCCCACTGGCCGCGGTTCGCCAATGGGGGCTGCGGGAAGGGGACGGCGAACTGCGGCCAGTGGGAGCCGCAATCAACCGAACCTGCGGACGCGGCAGGTACACAAACTGGCCCAGACCGCATGGGGCTTTCCTTGAACAAGCAGCAGAGCGGCTTTGAGAAGCACTGATCTAAACCACCCCATATCCTTCCAGTTCCAATCTCCCAACCAAAATTGTTTTTAAACCTTTAAGATTTACATTATTATTGTTATGGCTTAACATATAGTAGGAACTAATGTGTTTATATTAATGAAGAAACTGCACCTCAACTGGAGAGAGGTCTTTACAATTCAGAATTTCAGATTAGACCCCATCGGTCTTTCTGCCAAGGGCCATTTCTCTCAGATGGTCCAGAGAGCATATTCAACCAATGAATTAGTGTCTATGTACCAGAAAATATTATAAAATACACAAACATTTACTCCTCCTAAAGAGAAACAAGGAAAAAGTAGAGAGACAACCGTTGCTGATTTTTTTAAATATCTGTAAGAGAGGTAAGGGGTAGATTTTATTATGTTACAGTCATGCCTATGGGTTACTGGAGCTCTCGTGCCACTTTTAAATAGTTCAGATAATTCCTAGAGTGAGATCTTAAAAGAGAGAGTGGTGTGCCGAGTCTTCATTTATTCACTCTAATATAAGGTTTTGCGTGCCAGTAATACTTGCTAAAAACGTTAAAGTGTCTCTTTCTACAAGTCTATAATATTTGAAATATTTGTCAACAAGCTGGGTTTTCAACTAAAGGATCTGCTTCCCGGGTCTGAGCTGTCTGCTTTGCATTGCTTCAGTGATACACAGCAGCTAAAAAGTCTGCTTAACCACCTCACTCAAGATGTACAGATAGAAACCCCACTGGGATGCATACAGCAACATTTCTCCTGGCATTAAGTATAGGAGATTGGCAGAATGACTCTGAGACCCAGCAAACCCAGGTTGCCAGAACAGCTGGGTCAGTGGACAGTCAGGGATAACAATGCAATCCTGAGACTACTCTAAATTATATCAGAAACCAGATCAGCCCCCAGGATCAAAGGAACAGCACAAATATCTTACAGCTATCTTATCCCCCACCCACCCCAAGATTATGTTGGCCACAGCTGAGAATCTAGCACTTAAGTTCTTCTTAAAGCATCAGAAGTAAGGAAAACAGATAAAATACAACATTCAAAGGACTCAGCCATACCAATAAAAAATGTAGGCAACTGATCATACCCTGATTATGGAACAATTTGTTTTAAAATAGTAAAGAAGATTCAGTTTCAAAAAGAGTCACTATGTCCTTTACTTATGATTTATTCCTAACCATAACTCTAGCTTCTCACCCCACTCCCAAAAATAATTTTTCAAAAATATTTTATTAAAAACTCCATGTTTATATTGATTGACCTTCTACGTATTAAAAAAAATCACATACTAATTATCTTAGGGCTTAATCCTTAATCCTTCTTTATGATAGGCAGACATACCATCATTAGACCTTATGAAAATGTCTGCACTACTAAAGGAATGTGTGCGATTAGATATCTGTCAGTGCATATCTGCATACTGGACAGAAGTATCAAGTTCTCATCTTAAGGAAGCCATAAACTATGGATTGGCAATTAGAAATATAAGAATTACAAAACACCCATAAAGTTCACTTTTTGTGACTTGCTTTTAAAACTATAAATCACTCAAATACAACCACATGACATACTTTGTTAAAAAGAACTAAATAAATCCTGATGATATGTTACAGGGTTTTGACATGTCCAACTTCTCCCACCCCAAACTATTATTAAGTATTACAATATATAATGTACTATAAACGAGTTATAGGCTATACCTGTATGTTTTCTATAAGTTTGCTTTAAGGATTTACAACATTGTGAAATGTAAGTGCCTATGACGAATCATGTTTAAGTAACAACTGGCTCACTAAGGGATCATGTAGATTCCTTTGTTTACTTTATAAGATTATAATTTATTCTTTTCCTATAGAAAAAACAGCATGTGGGCAGACAGTAGAATGAGTAAATGAATGTAGTTCCTGATAGTGTAACTGTGGTCCTGCAAGATGTGATGCAGACGGGTATTCCAAGTAAGTGTGTGCATGCCGGGTGCTCCGGAGCCAGAGACTTTTGCCTAGCAGTAGCTGTGGGGCAGTGCTTGCGCTTCATGCCTGTTGCCCCTCCCCTAGCTATATGAGGCAGTGCTGCCCCGACTCTCCTCAGTTCCTTTGCACTAAAAGTCCCAGGGGAAGACTCTGATGCAGAGGAGATGAAGGGTGGGTCATGGAATACACATCTCCAGCACATCTCGAAGAATCACTTCCTTGAGTGGATGCAGACGTATTCCAAGTAGATGACTAGTGAGCAGTAACCCCATCCGGAGGCAGAGCTCAGAGTCTACCTGAGTAAGGATTGCAGGGCTGCTCTTCCAACATTAGCATCTGCTCTGGAAGAAGCAGTGATCACATAAGGTTCCCTAAATGCATGTATGGACGGCCACGTGGAAGAGTCATGGGAGGCTGAACTGACAGAGCGAGGAGGTCCAACATCAAGCACTGTTTTGGCCACTCTGGGGCAATCAGGATGAGCCTGGCTTTATCTGCCTTGAGCTTGGTGATGACCTGAGGAATGATCAGGATAGGAGGGAATGTGTACAGAAGAGTTGACTGCCAGCTGTAGTAGAAAGTGTCAGAGGGCGCCCAGGCTGAGCTCCTCCAAAGAGCAGAATAGGTGACACTTCCTGTTTGCCCTCATTGTGACAAGATAGATCATGGGGATGCCTCATGTTGCGAAAACTATCTGAAGGACCCACCTTCAGAGACCATTGGTGGGTCAGGGAGAAAAACCTGTTGAGATGATCTGCGAGGTGGTTCTAGATCCCTGGTAAGTGGACAGCTATTGGGCGACGTCGTCTTCAATGCCTAACTGCCACAGGTTTATCGCCTCAAGACGAAGTGATCTGGAGTGGGCTCCTCTTTGTCTGTTCACATAGTACGTTGGAGTGGCATTGTTGGTGAGTATGTGAACCACTGAATGCCTGATACAGTCCCAGAAGGTAGGACATGCATTGTGGATGACCCAAAACTCCAGCACACTGATGTGGAGCAAGGTTTTCTGTTTCGACCAGAGGCTTTGCACCCTCAACAGGTCCAGATGTGACTCTCAACCCCAAGGGATGTCTTGATAACCACTGACTTGGCTGGAGAGGACCAAACAAAGGGGACCCTATGGCACACATTGAGTGGGGACTGTTACAAGCGCAGGGGCTCCAGGGCTAATGGAGAAAGGTGACTCAACCTGTCCAGAGAATGCAGGGCAGGGCGGTAAACCATCCTGAGCCACATCTGAAGAGGCAAAGATACAACCTGGAAAGTTGGACCACCTGGGTGCAAGCTGATATGTGGCCCAACAGGCTGTCATGGAGGGCTATGATTGCAGACTGAGACACAGCTGTCGAATCGCCTGGAAGCAGTCAGTCAGAAGGAATGCTCTCGACCTCATGGAATCTAACAGGGCCCCAGTGAACTCTATTTGTTGAGTGGGAACCAAAGTCGACTTCACAGTGTTTAGAATGACTCCCAAATGGTCGAGTAAAGGTAGCATGATGTCAATGTGGGCAAGAACCTCCTCTCTGAAGCACTGTTCAGCAACCAGTCATCGAACTAGGGGAAGATATGGCTTCCCTTCCCTCTTGCGGTGCGCAACAACCACTGCCATGCATTCGGTGAAGACTCAGGGGGGCAGAAGAGAAGCCAAATAAGAGAACGACATACTTAAAGTGGTGGTCTCTTACCACGAAGCAAAGAAACTTCCTGTGACTTGGTAGGATGGCCATATGAAAGTAAGAGTCCTGAAGGTCCCGAGGGATGAATTAGCCATTCTGAGACAATTAGTCCTGAAGGTCCCGAGGGATGAATTAGCGGGGAGAACAGCTGATAGAGTGACCATGAGCAACCTCACATATTTGATTAATTTGAGTCCACAGAGGTCGAGGATGAACTTCATCCTGCCCTTGGATTTTGGTATCAGTAAACACCAGGAGTAGAACCCAGGACCCCATTGTTCTTGTGGAACCTCCTCCACTGCTTCCAACATTAGCAGACAGCTGACCTGCTCAAAGAGCAATGTCTCATGAGAGGGGTCCCTGAAGAGGAACAGGGAAGGGGGAGGGGCATGGAAAGGAACCTGATTTGACAGGGTCTACGGACCCAAAGGTCTGAGGTTATTGAGACCCAGGCATTGTAAAAGTGGGCCAGTCTGTCCCAAAAGGAACGGGGGGTCAGCACGGGAGGAAGAACAACTGGAACAGTGCTCTGAACCAACAAGTCAAAATGGGCACTTAGCAGGCACCAAGGGAGGTGGCGCAGACCATCGAGGCCTTGTCCGAACACAAGGTTCAGCCATTGAAAGGTAGGTCAATCATTTGCTGGATATCCAGCATGATCCCAGAGTTCTAGAGCCAGGAAGCCCTCCTCATAATAATCACCGAGACCATCACCTGGCCAAAGTGTCTGCTACATCAAGGGCAGATTGCAGAGATATTTTAGTCACCAAGCAGCACTCAGTGACAAATGCCTGAAATTCATCATGGTGCTGGGACGGGGACCTCCATCCCAGCCTCGGGGCACATGCCAACCCTGGCAGCTGTACTGATCTCCTGGTAACCTTCGGAACTCCTCTGGTGAAGTGGGAGCAGGATGACAAAGATCCTGACTCTGAAACAGAGTCTGGGGGCCTCGGAGACATGGGGGGAGCAACTCCAGATGGAGCCAATAGGCGAGCCGACTCATCCAGGATCCAGAAAGAGGTTGGAATCATCGCTCCTGATGCAGTTGACACCACTGGAAAAATTTTGGTGTCGCAGGCATGGTCGGTCCTGGTGCAATCACTGGTACCAGACTGCCTTGATGTTGGGGGCAACAACAACTTCCATGGAACCATCTGCAGCGTCAATTGCGTCAGTGCTAAGGAAGGGCCTGGTTTTGAAGAACCTTTTATTGTCTCCGGTACCATGTCCCTACCAACCCCGGGGAGGGGTGCTTTTTTGGTGTGGTGCCGAAGGGCCCAAGAGTTCAGTGGCATGCTCCAATTGGGATGCCACTGCGGGTGCTAGCCTCATGAAGTCTTGGACCAGCTGCGTAGACAGGACCGAAAGGCAGAGTAGGTCCACTGTAGCCAGGTATGACAACAGCACAGACACTGTCGATGCCGGCACCATTCTCATTGGTACCGGACTCCCCGGATGCCGGAGGCAAGAACTGAAGTCAACAGTAAGGGATGTTCATCCTCCCTACCTTGTACCAAGGGAGGGTCAGAGGATGCCACACCATCCCATGTGCCAGAGCCAGTCCCATGAGAGTAAACACTATTCTTAGGGGAGGTAGAAGAGTCACCCTGGGACCTGGAACGCTCACGATTGGTCTTATGAGCCCTCTTTTTTGGCATCAACGATGGAGAAAGACTCCTGCACCTCTTTGGAGGCAGAAGCACTTTCTGAGCTGGAGGGCGATCTGTGGCCTGAGGAGGCCTCAGTACCAAGTCAGGCCTCATGGTCTTTTTAAGCAGGTGCTGCTTCAGGCAAAGTTCCCGTGCCACCTGAGTCCTCTTTCTGAATGATCTACAGATCAAACAGTGCTCTTTAAGGTGGGCTTTGCCTAAGGCAGACCAAGCACCTTGTGTGGGCATCACTGTTGGAAATCACCACTCCGCACAAAGGGCAATGCTTGAACTCCAGCGAGGGCATCGCTGGGGAGCACTACCTCTACCATTATTCTATAGTCTATAACTTTTACTTTAACACTTAACTAAACTAATAACTATGTACACTAAAACTAGGCTACGAGGATGAATTGCAAGGTGGTGAAACCACCATCACACAGAGCTCTGACTCAAGCTGACAGGCAGTCAGAAGGAACTGGGGTGGGGAGTGTCAGGGCGGTGCTGCCTCATGTAGCCAAGGGACAGGCTACAGGCATGACTCCCCTTACCACCCCACTCCCCGGTACTGCTAAGAAAAAGTCTCTGGCTCCAGAACATGCGGTGCGCACATACTTACTTGAATACATGTCTGCATCTAGTCAAAGAAGAATTTATGGAGCTTCTGCACCTTAAAAGGAGAAAACATTAGAAGAGGCTCTGCAGTATTTAAGATGGAGTTTTATGACGTAAAAGCCAAGTGTTATTAAAATTAATGAGCAGAATGTTAGCACCCAATGATTTTAACATTTAAATTGTCTCCCTTTAAGAAACGAGCCAAAAATTAAAGCCTTAGAGGGTTGGCAGGCAATCTCCAGACTACCAACGCAATGATTTTTGGAAACTGTGTACACGTGCGTGCACGCGCACACACACACACACACACACACACACACACTCATCCATAGGGTTACGAGGAGATAATACACATCCTATGGGGTTGAATACACTCTAATCCATGTACAATACTAGAGTAAAGCTAATAGATACGACAAACATGAATCTTGGAATCCAACCAATCACCACTACTAAGTGGATGAGATCTCTGGTATCAGGAGGCAAGAGATACTCATTTAGGTAGTTAAGAGTCCTCTGAAGGAGGGCGCCATTCAGATGGCAAGAGTGAGGAAGACACTAACTGGAGCTTTCTGGTGAAGCTAGGTTAAAAGATGGCAGGGGTAAAAATCGGCAGCACAGAAGAGAAGGATGAATATAGTACTAGTAAGAGCAGAGAGTGGTTGTTTGTGTATAGATTCTGAACCATTCATCATATCAAACACATACATTTTAAATTTGTTTGCCTTTTCAGGAAGCTGTGTGCTCAATATACTACACAGACCCATACAAAGCAAAAAAGAAACTAATATGGGATGAAGAGAAGATGGGTACATATTAGGGCTGTCAATTAATCGCAGGTAACTCATGCAATTATCTCAAAAAAATTAATCATGATTAATCACACTGTTAAACAGTAGAATACCAATTGAAATTTATTAAATATTTTGGATGTTTTGAAAATGTAGAAAATATATGGATTTCTATTACAACACAGGAATACAAAGTATACAGTGCTCACTTTATATTATTTTTATTACAAATATTTGCACTGTAAAAATGATAAAGAAATAGTATTTTTGAATTCACCTCATACAAGTATCGTAGTGCAATCTTTTTATCATGAAAGTGTAATTTACAAATGTAGATTTTTTTTATTATATAACTGCACTCAAAAAACAAAACAATGTAAAACTTTAGAGCCTACAAGTCCACTCAGTTCTACTTCTTGTTCAGCCAATTGCTAAGACATACAAATTTGTTTACATTTACGGGAGATCTGCTGCTTCCTTTTTATTTACAATGTCACCTGAAAGTGAGAACAGGCATTCGCATGGCACTTTTGTAGCTGGCATTGCAAGGTATTTATGTGCCAGATATACTAAACACTTGTATGCCCCTTCATGCTTTGGCGATTTTTTTAATCGTGCGATTAATCGTGATTTTTTTCATCACAATTAAAAAAATTCATCGCTTGACAGCCTTAGTATGTACCCTGTGGTATTCTCTACAAGACTCAAAGAAAGGTCCTAAATTTACTCTTTTGCTTACTGTCTAATAGCAGTGATAAAAAGTATATCAATATCCATTAGCCTGTCTACTTTTGTTGTATCTAAGATGTATCTGGATTTCTATGCCTAGTCAAATACATAATTAGCCAAATGGCTTCTTCATATGAACTGAACGTTATTTTCCAGATTTCCAATGGAACATTTAAATTGTCTTGAAAAAAAGATGGAATAAGTGTCAGCTGAGTATTTGTTTCTTTTGTATGGGGTTTAGAAAAACCAATCCCTGAATCAGATCCAACCTTGCTCATTTTAGAAAAAACAAGTTGAATTCTTGTTAAATTCTCTTTGTCTAGGACAACCACACATCGAAGTTCATTCAAACAGTATAACTGAATTTTGTCAAACTGGGACCACTGAGGTAAAGTGTACAAAAAACTAGGAACAGGATAGAAAACCCTATCTTCCTTCATGAGTCCTATATGAGTAGTTGTAAGAACTAGTGATCTGTAGGTCATTTGTTTAAAATGGTCTTCTATCTTCACTGTGGTATAGAGCAATACATGAACATCTCCTAAAGGGGGTTTATTAGTTTCCATGTTTTCATGAACTAAGTACACCAAGTCAGCTAAGGCATTCCGGAATTTGCAGGACAACCGTACTCCACTTGCAAAATCTAAGTCAGTGACTTCTGATGTCCAGCGAAGTGACAGCTGTAACAAATCACCTTTCAACAGCTGGTGATTTAAACAAGCATCATCATCTGATGTCGTAATCAAAATACTCAGTATATCATGGCATATTCTCTGCGTGAAGTCTTTGTTATAGGTAAATATTGTGAGTAAACTATCTTCAGTACAGCATACAAGTCTAACACTCTGTCCAGCAAAACCAACTTCAATTTCTCTTATTGTGGTGATTGGAAGAACGTGAAAAATTGCCAAGGAATCCTGACAGCTGTCTTCTTGGTTGACTGATGAAACAACAGCATACAAAATGGAGCTGAACAAAAGCAAACAAGCCGGCTCTGGATCAGGTTTCTTGCAATTGCCAACAGCAAGCCAGTATACACCTTTTAATTGATCCATCCTGGCACAAACTTGTGGTAAGGCACAGATCACATACTCCAGTAGTCTTTCAAGAGAACAGACTTGAAGTTTCAGTAGTTCATCTGGAAAATGCACAAGTTTTTGCTTTAACACTAAACTCTTTTTCATTTCTTCATTTCTATACCAGTACATAGATCCTTCAGAAGAATCTCGTGCATGCATGGTTGAGATTTTTGAGGATACACACTGAACCTCCTGCCAACAAAGAATATTGTGTTCTGACTGAATGCTGCTATCAACATGTGCTTTGTCCTCATTAATGGAGTGAGGCGTAGCCTTCTTCATATCCGATTTGAATGGCACATTTATATGTAATATTTTTACAAATGGCAAATTTTTCAGCAATGATACCACTTGTGCACATCTCTCACTTCTATCACACAGATTGCCCAGCTCCTTTATTTGTTTAATAATTTGGGCACTATTGAGCAAACTACTACTAGTGTCTTTGTAAAGACAAGAGAGCTTGCTGAAAAGATAGCCCAAGCCATAGCTCTGTTCTGTTCTCACATCTGAACATGACGCTTCTGATTTTGGGGAGATTATTTTGCTAATATCCAGGTCTTCCTCAACTGGCTGCTGAGAAATAGGAAATTGGTCTGGAATTGCGCGATACACTGTGTTACATGGATTGTTCTCTTTGGGTGCTATTTCAGAAAGTATACTGGACTGAGAGAGAATTAAGCAAGATGTGCTGCTAACGCTAACCTGCTCATTCCCACAGTCTAAAGGTTCTGAGCTAGAGAGATGTTGTGAATGGGAACAATCAAATTCAGTCCTTGTGGGGTCCCCATTCTGAGAAGTAATTTTTGAATATTCAGGATTATTGAGATTCATCATTTTATATTGCAAATGCTCCACTTTGCCCATATCATGATTATGTGGAGAAGTGAATGTAACATTTTTACAATGAATTTTCTCCCCATTAAAAATGTTAGTATTTCTAGGGTGATTCAGTTCACATTCAGCATCATATAGGCAATCAAAGCAATGCATTTCCGACTGGTTCTTTTCATTCCCAACTCCCTTTTGTAATGGAGAGAGGTAACAGATTTGTTCAGGAATAGAAAATAAGCTCCACATCTCTGGACATTTGGGGTGTCTTTTGAGGTCTGCTATGGTTGTATCTTCTCCAGCCAAGTTAGAGCCAATATCATCATCTTTAAAGTCATAAGGGAGGCTGTAATGTAGCTGCCAAGGTCGTCTTTTCTGTTTAAAAAGTCAAAATAGGGAAATGGAAGCACCTTTTGCTTTGAAAATGTCTTGAATTCAGGTTTAATTTTAATTAGGTTTGTGCATTCATTTACAAGTAATCAAAAACTGTGAAACCAAATCCAAGTAGACTGATTGAGGTCTGATTCAGGAACAATCTTTATGTCTTTACCCCATACCCATCATTTGTATGTGTACAGTATCCATTTCACGTTGTCTAGTACTGCTTTTGGTTTCCCCAAAAGAATCAGAATGTTCATAGGATAACAAATTTTCTATATGCTTTTAACAAATTTCAAGATCTTAACCAGGATAAGAAAAATGAGGAAAGAACTAGGGGGAAAAATGTGATATTGCCAAATAAAACATTATAGTCCTACAACACTTAGTGGTAAAATACTTTCAGATTGTCTAACATTAAACCTCCAGGACATGTTCACAAATATTTGCACTGTAGTACTGCTAGTATTCTGAATGCTCTGACGGTAATGAGACAATTGGGAATCAGACATGTTAGAGCGTACTTTGATTAGAAATAATAATTTTGTTCCTGATCTTAAATTGTTTTTGTCCTATAGATCTAGGAAAGGGATACTGTTCCAAATAAAGAATTATGAAAAAAAAATCCTTCACCACAAAAATATGCTATTTAAATAAAGCAAGAACTGTACCCAACATGCAAGATTCCATTTATTTTTTGCCTGAAAAAGAGCTTGACTTCTCTATTAGCTATTAATCTTACTGTAAATTTGAAATTCTAATTATGCAGCTAAACATTAAGAACTTTAATTACTGAGCATGCCATAATTTAAGACAACCATTTCATTCTGACGAATTATAACCTACCTCATACTTCAACTTGCGTTGAACAGAACCATTATGAAGCATTTCATTATCCTAAGAACCAAAAAGGTACATGTGATTAAAAAAAAGTTTCCTTGTTATAAAAGTTGAACTATTTATACCAACACAGACCTAAAGTAATCAGCTTAACTGTCAAAAATATGCATCATCATCTACTGCTGTTTGCTAAGATACTGCCTTACAGCTGAATTAAACTATTCCGTTTTCCAATTAGGAAAAAGGGAATTTTAACAAGAATAGCTTGTTCATTTTTAAGCATGTATTATTAAAAATATTCAGTATTCATTTCGATGGAACTTTATGTTTTCATCAACAGAAGCATAATAAAAGGCAGAGGGAGTAAAAAACTCTTCACATTAATTTGGAAAAGTTAAAGGCTTTGGTGCCATTTAGAGAATATCTTCATTGAGTGCTACATATCTGAGAAGAAACTTAGATTAAGATGCAGTTCACTGAAAATAACCACAATGCAGGACAACATGGAAATATTGGGTGAAATCCCAGCCCCATTGAAGTCAATGGCAAAACTCCCATTGACTTTGATGGAGAGGTAGAGGTAGAGGTAGAGGTAGAGGTAGAGGTGTGTGTGTGTGTGTGTGTGTGTGTGTGTGTAAAAAAGACTCTACGATGCACTAGCATGCTGTGCATTAAGTAGCTATGTACACCCTGCTGCTATGTACAAGTTCCATAGAATGCCTTGATATACTGCTGTTTGAAACTAAAGTATTTCAACCCTTAGACGACTTAATGTCAGCATATAAAACTAAATTCCTTAAAAATAATTTGAAACATGTTTGTTCTGCTCTTCACAAATAAAATACAGCCACTCTTTTTATATTATTTGATAAACTAAACTTACATTAATACAGAGAAAACATGAGGAGTGTGAATAAAGGAATTAAACCAATGATTTTGAAGGTATCTTTAAAAGTGATGTTTCATAGCAAACTCTGCTCACCTTTAAAATTTCTGTAGACTGAGACAGGCCCATACTGTTATTTTCAGATGTGTGGTGAATATTCTGAAGACGCCTTTCCACTTCTTCTTCAATTAATGCATTTATTCTTTTAAAAAATGAACAGACATACAATAAAAAAATTATTCTTAAGACAATCAATACAGGTATTTTAAAGTGTTCTTTGAATAGTTTATTCATCTTAAGCATTGTATATATTTTAAATATAAGAACATTGTGGACAGACTTTACTGGCCCCCAAAAAAAGTTATGATTTTTTTCACCAGTTTTTCTTTAACTTAAAAAGGCCAAAGAATTAATAACTGGCAATTAGTGGACCCTTGGTTAAGTATCTAATAAATGTTTCTCTCCATTTACATGTTGCCTTTGTATTTTACATTTTTTTAACCTAACAGTTCCCTTTCATGACTTTGCCAACACACACACTATAAATAAGCAGACTAACAATATTTTGGCCTGCAGACACAGTGAAAGTTTCAAAAGTCTATACTAATTATTATGTGCGTAAGTGTAAAATGAAATGAAAGAGAAAATAATGGAATTAATTTGTGTAATGTTTTGCTATTCTGCTTCCCTTAATATAATTTTATTTGTCACTCTTAGTATGCAAAGGTGTAAGTCAAGCAGACATTTAAGCAAATCTAAACAATTAAATTTAGGAACAATTTAAAATAAATATAAGCCTAAAGTTTCTTCAGGTTCTATTCTAATACAGCATATATCTCACAGAAGCCTACTGATCATAAAAAACATTTCAAAGTGGTAAAGGCAGAGCATGTTTCTATCTAGATTGCAATTAAAGTACCATTTTGATATTTACTAAATAAAGATCAAATCTTGAAAACACTTATGCAGAGTTTGGAATGTTTCAGTGATACTTTAACACTATTGTTTAAAATCATATTAAGTCTGAATAAAATCAGTATATGTACCTGTCATCAACCAGTGGAATAAAATGAGACTGTGACTTTGTAGGGCTGGTAGGGGAATTGGTGAGAGAGAGTCTCTCCTCTACTGTTGCATGATACCCTTTTTGTACACCATCACCTTCATATATCTTCTGCTTCAGCTGTTGAATTTCCTGGTCCAGTCTATAAGTAGATTTTAAAATATATTTCAAAATCTATGTTGTTCAAAATAAGAAATATGTCCATCTGCAGTATTTTAAGTTCCCTACTTACAACACACTGTATCCCAAGAATATTTGCATACAGATAAGACTGGAGATAATTAGGTGGTGGTATAATTAAATCAGGATCTTACCCCCCTATGGTCTTTATGTCTGTAGTCATAGAAATACTAATAAATGTTCTTTTATTAATGCATATTTAGATAGGGAAGTATACACTTATCATTTGAAAACTAGACTAGAATAGAAGCATTTTAGCTCAATAAATCAACATCTGTAACTTTCAATGCAACTAATGTCTCAGCTAGCTCATTAAAGTTAGATTGATTCATAAGACTTGGCCTATTAGAACCACTTGAAAAACCTTACCTCATTTTAGAACTCCATCAATGATTTCAATTATTCTGCTGCTAGTCTGGAAAAATTGGTTGAACTCAAAAGACAATACTAGAGTCAGAAATGAAGAAAATCTAACAACATGACACAGAGTCCATTCACAAAAACACCCTAAAAATTGCATAATAATGTATGTAAATCCCATTATTTGTTCAGGCATCTTGTAATCTGGAAATGGACCATTTTAAAAACACCATACAGAGCTAGAATTTATTTTGAATGACTAATAGATCATTTTTCCCAAACACAAGTTTCCTCACATTCTCAAATATATTTAATATGTCATAAAAGCTGATTTATGCACATAAGAAGTCACTCACATTCTGGTTGAGTATTTTTCTCTGAAAATACTTTAGGCCTCAAGTATCACAAATAAAAACACTTCCTAGCATATTTATTGTTTTCATATAATAAATTTTAATTCAACTAAGTAATCTGCATCTTTCAGATGTATTGTAGTTTAGACTAAATTAGCTTGTATATTCCCATGGATTGGTTTGTGTAGCCTTCCCTGCTTATTGTACAACTTTTGTCTAAGGTAGCTCTTCTTTTTAACAACCTGTAATTTAAAAATAAAAAACACAAACATGAAAAAGATCAATCACTGTAAATGAAAGGGAAATTATACAAATTCTGATCTTTGCAGATATACATTATTTTATAGGTTCACAGTTTTCAGTCATATATCCTCAAATGTACAGTATTGAGTTTGCTCTACACCCGTGGTGGGCAACCTGTGGCCACTGACCAGGAATGGCAAACTGTGGCCACTGGGAGCTGCGGGGGCCCATGCCTGAAGACGGTCAATGGCAGCAAAATGTCTCGCGGCCCGCAATCAGATTATCCTGATAGGCCGCATGCAGCCTTCAGGCTACAGGTTGCTCACCAGTGCTCTATACACTCTGAGTTCAGAACAGAAAAATAAAAATGGGGAAGGAACGTAGTGGATTGGGGCCATGACAAATGAATTTCTATTTAACTTTTAAACAGAAGTATACCTCTAGCACCATGACCAGAAGCCACCAGTTCCTTTTGACCAGAAGATAACAAACCTATTCAGTGTGGGGAAAAATATGTGATACTCTGGCTGTATTAATCTTTCTAGATCCACTAACTCAAAAATAAAGCAGGCATTAGGGTGATGTGTTCTCTCTACTGCATTAGGGGTAAATGACAATACTGTACCAACTGAGACACAATTTTGTATGTATTTTAACCCTAGCACAAGTTCACTTGCTGTAACCATTGTTTGGCCATCTTTATTTTCCCGAAATATATATTTACAAATAGGTGACAGAATTTGGAATTAGAATTAATTTAGTAATAAGATATGAGAACTTGAGAAAAATAACATGTATCCAACTTCAAAGGACTGACAGCTCACTGCAAAGTGATCACTTATTCCTAGACTACTTTAACTGAAAACTGGACTAAACAGTTTTGTCTAGCTAATATAGATTTGAGCCTCTCCTTTCATCTCCTGATAGCCTGACGAAACAACATCACAGAGATCATATGCAGCAAGATGTCATAAAATAGACAATGCAAGACATTTTATTGCTGGTTGGGATTTAGACAGCATTTGAAGCTGCTGAAAAACAAACAAATGACAATATCTACTAAACAATAAAAAACAAAAACATTGTGTGTGGCGCATGTATGTTTATAATTTATTATGCATTACGGTCCAACACCTTCATTCAGGAATGGGAATCCATTTTACTATGTGCTGTTCTCTGAAAACCACAAACAAAATACAACATGAGTGTCCTGAAGAATTTAGAACCTTAAGATTAAACTAAGTAAGATTGTCTTACTCCATGAAGCTCAAGAGAAGTCAAAAACAGTATTTATGTATCTAGGCACATATATGGTTCATCACTGTACTGCATGTACCCCAATCAACTCAGTGGGCATGATATTTTTACTCAGACCACTTTATACCACCACCTCTGTGTTAAATAGTCTTAGAGAAGGAGGAGGAGTAAAACGACCCCTTTACATTGTCAACGTGGTTTAAAGTGGTGATAGTGCAAAGTGAATCAGGACCAGTATCTTCACTGAATCATCAAAACCTTCATATTACTAAACTAATGGAGAGAGTTTCAAAAAGTACACAAGTGATTTAAGGGAATCTGTGGTCCTAAATCTCTCCTTGGTTAACCATGTGATCTTGAAACTTATCTTGTTTTCCTTCTTCAACCAATCCCTTTCCTATGGTTTATTTCCCTCACTTGCAAGGTCTTCAGGGCAAGAACCATGTCTTTCTATTTTTTCTGCAACTCTTATTTGTAGCTAACTACAGATGTTATAGTAGTCAAGTTAAATACTTAATATATACAACTATTCTTACTATCCCCAAGGTAGGGACCATTTCTTCTGTAATGTATCTTGCACAATTTCTTCTGTAATGTATCTTGCACAATTTTGGGAACTGTTAAAATTATTTCTTGTTGTAAAGTTATTGCTTTTAGTATGCTCTGTAACTTCCAAGCAACCAGAAGGACATTACCTCTATCCCAGACAGGTTATTAGACATTTAACTATAGCAACCACCTCCAGTTATGAGGCAAAACTGGGCCTCAACTTGACATAAATAGTCTAATAAATATTCAGTACATTTGAGAATCATTTACAAAATCAGAATTCTAGGCAGAGATATAAAAGCTGTAGGCAACTATATATGCTTCATAAACCTGAGCTTAGCTGACTTCCATCTTAATCTGTATGTATATATTGACACACACCGTCAGGTGGCTTAATTGAATAATAAAACATCAGTGTTACTAAAACAAGTAGAATGTACGTAGCTACAGAATGCTCAGAAAACAACTGAATTACCCATGAACAAAAGATGGCTAGGGGATGTAAAAACACATCAATATTTAGTTCTTAGAAGAAAAACTATAAAGCAATATCAAACCGGTTAAATTACATATGCACCTACGGTAGCCTTCATAAACTGGTATCAAAGTAACTTCTTCCAGAGAAGAGGATGAAAAGGAACTCATTCTTTGAAATAATGATTTGAAAACAACAATAGAGAAGAGCCAATCAGTTTGGCTACAGGTAAATGTTTATCTGACCTATTCCATATGAATTATTTTCTAAGAAAGTAGCAGTGTAAAGTGTGGGAGAAAGGAGGATCAGATAATTAATTTGGGTTTCAAAGAATCAAATTTTCAAGACTCTCTCAAGAAACAGCCATTTTAAAGCCATGTTCTAAAGCTTTCCTTTTATCTCCAGACAATAATTATGGGTGTTTTTTTTAAATGCAGTAGTGCCCTTCTTCCACACAGTATGGGCCTGATGCATTGACTTTAATGGGATTTAATTCAGGCCCTAGATACTGTGAAACATTTCTCACTTTTTGAAAGGCAAAAATTTCCTTAGCTGAATTCACTATGTTTGACCTCTTCCATACTTCATGTAAGTGCTGGGGTATAGTCCCAGCCAACAGATGAAGACAGAATATTAGTAAGTCTATTGATGGCATCATTGTGACACTCTGTACCTCAAAGTAGCACCGTGGAACCTCCATATTCACCTCTGTGATATTATTATGTTTTGTACAAAGTATACCTTATGAGGTATCATTTTAAAAATCCTGATCTGCTGAACATTAATATCCCTGTATGGGAAGTTATGAAGTATTGCTATATGTGTGTTACTGCAACATGTTGTGAGGTTGGGAACACCCACAACCAACCTTTCAGTTACAACAAAGGAGTAACCATCAATAGCCAGATGGCGTTAATGGCTCATCAACACGCAATCCACTATCCCAGAGACTTCTCGGAGAAGGCACATACACCATTAGGGCAGACTAACCCACATCCCAGCCAAGATCTTTCCAGCAATCTGGAACAAAGTATACAAGAGAGACAGTGACATCATCACTTGGTCTCTCTCCCCCCATCTCAACACCTGGAAGCACGCCTGGAATACAAAGGCTTTGAACTGGGTACGTTTGATTTCAGATTGGAAGGCAGTCCCAGTTTATGTACTTATGTACTGACCTGCTTGTACCATCTGCCAGGGTGAAAAACGCTGCTTGAGTCAACTTTTGCTTAGACTAAACATTTAGGATTTAGAGTGCGTGTTTCTATTTTTATTTCTTAAGGTAACTATCTCTGACCTTTATGCCTACCACTTATGATCACATAAAATCTATCTTTCTATAGTAGTTAAACTTTTTGAATGTTCTGTCCTTACCAGTGAGTTGTCCAAAGTGTTTGGGAAAGTGCTGGTGCATTTCCACTTTCCTTTGACGAAGTGGCGAACTAAGTAATGAATGTACACTGGTCAGGCTTCTGACCAGTGCAACACAGTACAGTTCTGGATGCACGACTGGGGAGCTGGGAGGAAATTGGCTGGAGCCAATTGATGGTTTCTGAGTGGCTGGGAGATCATTCATGTAACTCAGCTGGGTGTGTCCCAGTCTGTGGATGTCTGTGCGAGTGTAGTGCCCTTCAGAGGCTTGTAGCTTGACATCAGTATCACAGTGTGAGTGGCAGCCCAGGTTGGTGGGTTTGGAGGCCTCAGCGGCCCTGTAGTCCAGATTGCACTCCGGTGACCCTGTCACAATCATCCCTTGCACATATCAAGAACAAATTGTGTCAAACCAACCTAATAGCTTTTTTTTGACAGGGTAACAAGCCTTCTGGATAGGGTGGAAGCAGTAGATATTGTAGATCTTGACTTTAGTAAGGTTTTAGATACTCTCTCGCATGACCTTCTCATGAACAAATTAGGGAAATACAACCTAGATGGAGATAGGTTGGTGGGTGCATAACTGGTTGGAAAACCATTCCCAGAGAGTAGTTATCAGTCAAGCTGGAAGGGCATATCAAGTAGATCCTACAGAGATGAGTTCTGGGTCCAGTTCTGTTCAATATCTTCATCAATGGTTTACAGAATGGCATAGAGTGTACACTTACAAAGTTTGAGAATGATACCAAGCTGGGAAGGGTTGCAAGTGCTTTGGAGGAGAGGATTAAAATTCAAGATGATCAGAGCATTTCTCCAGTTTATCCAGAAATAAATAAGATTAAATACAATAAGGACAAATGCAAAGTACTCCACTTAGGAAGGAACAATCAGCTGTACACATACAAAATGGAAAATGACAACCTAGGAAGAAGTACTGTGGAAAGGGATCTCGGGGTCACAGTGGATCACAAGATGAATATGAGACAACAGTGTAACACTGTTGCAAAAAAAAAGCAATCATCATTCTGGGATGTATTAGCAGGAGAGTTGTAAGCAAGACATGAGAAGTAATTCTTCTGCTCTACTCCATGCTGATTAGGCCTCTACTGGAGTATTATGTCCAGTTCTGGGCACCACATTTCAGGAGAGATGTGGACAAATTAGAGAAAGTCCAGAGAAGAGCAACAAAAATGATTAAAAGGTCTAAAAAACCTAATGACCTATGAAGGAAGACTGAAAAAAATGGGTTTGTTTAGTCTGGAAAAGAGAAGACTGAAAAGGGACATGATAACAGTTTTAAAGTACATAAGAGGTTATTACAAGGAGAAGGGAGAAAAAAATTTCTCCTTAACCCCTGAGGTTAGGACAAGAAGCAATGGGCCTAAATTGCAGCAAGGATGGTGTGGCATGCTGTGGCTCAAAACGGTATCCTGGCACCCCCATATTCACATGTCATATAATTAAGATATGTTTTGAATAAAGTATACCTCGTCGAGGTATCATTTTAAAAGTCTTGACCTGTTAAGCATTAATATCCTGTTGGATTGTATGCGCTATCATTGTATGGGAAGTTACAAAGTTTTGCTATGTGTGCGTTACAGAAATATGTTTTAAGGCTGGGAACACCCACAACCAGCCAGCAGGTACAACAATGGAGCAGCCAGATGCTGCTGATGGCCCATTAAAGGGAGTCCACACTCACGACAACTATCCTAGGAAATTCTCAGAGATAGCATGTGTAGACAATGGAGACTGCTTGACCCACGTTATAGCAAAGGCTCTAGAACAGGGATGGGCAAACTTTTTGGCCTGAGGGCCACATTGGGGATGCAAAACGGTATAGAGGGCCGGGTAGAGAAGGCTGTGCTTCCCCAAACAGCCTGGCCCCTGCCCCCTATCCAACCCCTCTCATTTCCGGCCCCTTGACTGCCCCCCCTCCAAACCTCCGACCTATCCAATCTCCCTGCTCCTTGTCCCCTAACAGCCCCCTTCTAGGACCCCCTGCCCCTACTTGCCCCATAGGACCCTACCCCCTATCCACCCTCCCCGCTCCCTGTCCCCTGACTGCCCCAACCCCTATCCACACCCCTGCCTCCTGACAGGCCCCCTGCGACTCCAACATTTATCCAACCCCCCACCCCGTTCCCCATCCCAACTGCCCTCCTAGAAACTCTGCCCCATCCAACCGCCCCCTGCTCCCCATCCCCTGGGATCCTCTGCCCCTTATCCAACCACCCAGCCCCAGCCACCTTACCATACTGCTCAGAGCAGCATATCTGGCCACCATGCCATCCAGCCGGAACCAGACATGCTGCCGCGCTGTCCTGCAGGACTGCACAGCCCTGCCATCCAGAGCACGGCGTGGCTGCAGGGGGAGCGGGAGGAGAGCAGGCGAGGGACAGCAGGGGAAGGGCCGGGGTCTAGCCTCCCTAGCCGGGAGCTCAAGGGCCGGGCAGGACAGTCCCGCGGGCCGGATGTGGCCCACGGGCCATAGTTTGCCCACCTCTGCTCTAGAAGAAGCTATAAAAGAGGGGAAGTGACATCATCACTTGGCTTCACTTCTCCCACACCTGGAAGCACATCTGGAGGACAAAGATCTGGAACAGGGAAGTGGTCCCAGGCTGGAAAGAAGAATCCCAGCCTGTGTATTAAGAAATTATACCATCTACCAGGTTCAAATCAGATTCAAATCCGGTCTAATTTATATAACTCAGTTTGCGATTTTACTTTTATTTCGTAGGTAACCAACTTTGAGCTGTATGCGTATTACTTATAATCACTTAAAATCTATCTTTCTGTAGTTAATAAATCTGTTTTATATTTTATCTAAAAACAGTGCATTTTGGTTAAAGTGTTTGGAAAATCTGCTCAGGAACAAAAACTGGTGCATGTCTTCTCCACATTGAGGGAGGGGCAGACTGGGTAATAAACTTATACTAGTCGGGCATCTGACCAGGGCAAGACGGTACAGCCCTGGGGTCCTAGGCTGCGGAACTGGGGGAATCAACTGGAGCCTCTCTATTGTTAGTTCATGAGTGAACTGAGAGAAACATTCATGTAAGTCAGCTGGGTGTGTCCCTGACTGTGCATGTCTGTGTAAAAACAGTACTTGACACAGGTTTGTGGCTTAGCAACAGCATCACAAAGTGATAGGAAGCCCAGGTTGGAGGGACAGAGGGCCCAGTGATACCCCAGTTCCAGGTTTCACCCCAGGAAGACCAGTCACAGGAAGTTTAGGTTGGACATTAGGAAAATCTTCCTGTCAGGGGAGTTAAACACTGGAATACGTTGCCTAGGGAGGCTGTGGAATCTCCATCATTGGAGATTTTTAATAGCAGGTTAGACAAACTCCTGTCAGGGATGGTTTAGATAATACTTAGTCATGCCATAAGTGCAGGGGACCGAAATAGATGACCTCTCTAGATGTCCTTCCAGTCCTACAATTCTATGAGTCTATGAATGTTGACTGGCTGGTGAGGGAATAAATTAGTTTTTTGTAGGAATCTTTCATTAGGGTGTTTCCAACATGAGCTTAGTCTTTGATTTTAGTCTTATAGTAAATTACCAAGTATTAAATACCATGTCTGTTTACTCTTAAGACAAAAAAGGTATGTAAGAGGATGTTAAGCCCTATCAAAGAATTACTGTTAGACATTTATCATACATATCAGTTCCCAACTTTTATATCATTTTACTTTGTCATAATAACTGGGTGCTTTCTGACTATTCTCCAGTTTTCAATTACAATGACTAAGTAGCCTTTAGTGAGTGCTGCCAAAAGCTATGCTTTATCCAATCAAGATGAGGTACCCAATACCATGACCGCATTCCTTCATTTATACTTTATTTAACTTGATTTCTAATTATTTTTAAAGATGGAAAGCAACATATATGAATGCATTTAAACCACTTATGATAATTGTTTCTGTATAAATATAGAATGCGTGGCTGGCCCCTTGCTCAGCTGAGCTTTCTGGACAGGAAAAAAACAAGTTCAAATAAGGAACTTAAATACTGTGATAACAGACACAAATACTCTGCTGCTGAAGAAAGAATAAGTAGCTGAACAGAACTTAATTGAAAAGCAAGAAATATAGGCTTTAGAATGAGTTCATAATTATACCCTCTCACTTCTGGGGACAACCACCTTACATGCAATGTGGAACTGGAATACTAAGAAAGAGAAGTCTCTTTTCTACAATCTAAAATATAGGCAACACACACTTCTTTGTGTACAGAGTCTATTAAATTGATGATCCCCATAATTCTCACCTTTCTCTATCCTGTTCCAGGGCTTTTTGTTCAGCTTCTAGACTAGCCTGCAGACCTGCCTGTTCACTGCAGCTGCTGTTGAGAATTGCAAGTTTTTGTTTTTGCTCTTCAATTTCAACCTCTATTGTGGAACTACGCTGCAGAGCAGAGTGTCTCCTTTCCAACTTAGCTACTGCTTGCTCCAGTGCCTCTCTCTGCTGTTTTTCCCTTGATTCGAGAATTTCTTTTTCTTTTTTCCGAACTTTTTCCTCCTGACGAACTATGTTGGCTGTAAATTCAAATGTTTCTTGGAGCTGCTGCAGCTCGTTAGTGCTGACTCTATATTGCGCAAGCTGTTCTTCTTTTTCTTCCATTTCTTTCTCAACTTGATAAAGAGTATTGTCTAACCCTAGCAGACCTCTATCAAGGACTTCAGAAGCTCTCTGTTTTTCTTCCAACAAAGCTGGCAAGTGATTATGCATCAGGTATTGAAGCTGGCGCTCTTTATATTGGAGCCTGTATTCTGCTGGCTTTATCTTGTCAAATTCTTCAACCATCAGTGCAGCATCCACAACGTTTTCATCATCTTTCTTGAGGAGGTTTAACCGTTCTTTGTGTGCATATTTTAAACGGTCCAGTGTTTCATGTTCATCTGCCACTTCCTTTTCTAGATGATCCCTTTGCAGAAATAAGTCTTTCTCCAAAATAGTCAATTGTTCTAACTGCTTTCTTTTAAAATCCATGAAATTATGCTGTGCTTTTTCTAATTCTTCACTGTCTTCGTCACCTTCAGATCTAGCTTCCTTGACCCTCAAGAGAGATTCTCTAATTTCTTCAAGTTCTCTTTTCTCTTCTTCAACCCTTTGCACATCCCCTCTCTTGAGTAGCTGTATCATAACCTGTTTCTCTCGAAGCTGTCCTTCTAGGTGAGCCACTTGCATCACCTGCTCCCTTTCTTGTTCTTCAAGCCTCTTTTTTTCTAATTCCAGCTTGATGCACTGTTCATCTTTTTCCTTTTTAAGTTTTTCTAGTTCTCTGAAAATCTGCATTTTCTCAACTTTTTCATTATTATTAAGTTCTTGCAAGCGTTGCAGTTCTTCTTTAACTCGAGCAAAAATTTCTTCCTGTTGTTTCGTTTTCTGAAATTCTATCTCCTGATGTTCTCGTAGTCTCTCTTCTTCAAATTTCTCTTTTTCAGCCAGCAAGTCTTTTAACCTGCTTTCAATGTGAACGCTTCGCCGTTTCAGGCTCTCTTCCTGTTTTCGTATTTCCAGTTGGACTATTTCTGTTTCCTTGCGCTGTGACTCCACCTCTTGCTGCATTCTTTCTAGTTCTGCCTTGTCAGATTTTTGTTTTTCTTCCATTTCTTCTATCAGTTTCCTAAAATAAAATATGTACAATATGTATATGAGATTAATACCTTCAAAACATTCCTTCCCTTTCCCTAATATGGTTAATATTTTCCTAAAAGTTAACAGGGTTTGGAAGAGGAGCTAAAAACACATACCAACTTGAATTGTTTTGTTTAAAGATACAATTTTATTTCAGTCTTTTTTGATTTGCCTCATGTTAGTAACATGCCTTCATAATTTAGTAGCTTATATTTAACTCAATTTCTGGAGAAAAATATAGTTATCAGATCCAAATTACTTCGAGCAAAGCTTTACCTGACAAGCAGATACACTACAGAATTGACATATACTGAACTATCATTAAATTATCTTTAAATTGTAGGTATATGAAATTACATTAAGTCAATTCATGTTAGTAGTAGAAGCACTACATGTTTAAACCACAACAACTCCATCCAATGCAATAATATTCATTAAATACACACTGCATGACTGCACTGCACAATAAGATTCAGGCATGAACACAATGATTAGATTAAAAATTCACATCCTCCAATCTTATTTGAGTCAATTGTTTTAATCCATCAAATTTCACTCTTTTAGGGAACTTCCTCTTGTAATTGGCACATTTGGTTGGAAGTGTGGGAATAGCTGCTGTCTCCTAGAGACAAATTGTCTTCTCTTCCTTATACAGAATATAATTCTCCTCTCACAGTCTCTCTGAGGGCGGGGGGGGGGGGAGTCAAGATTAATTATGAAAGAGTGTAGAAAACGCCAAGCTACACATATCTGCATAGTGCAGTGGTCTGAAGATTAGTATAATGACATTGTACAGCCAATCATTTAGCCTTGAATAAGTAAAATATTCAAACTCAGACAAAATAAGAGCATGAAAACACATACAGAAAACAGACAACAAAATCTGAACTCAAATACATATGCCTTCATATATACTCAACCACAGTGAGTATAGTGAGGAAGGATGGTAGAGTGGTTAGGGCTTGGGCTTCAACTCCCTGGACTTCCTGTGTGACCTTGGGCAAGTCATTTTGCCTCTCTGTCTTAGTTTCCCATCTGTAAAATGGGGACAATAGTACTTACCTACTCCACAGAGATGTTCTGAGGATATATTCATTAAAGATTGTGAGGTATTCAGGCTAAGTCTTCACTACCCGCCGTATCGTCGGGTAGCAATCGATTTCTCAGGGATCGATATATCGCGTCTCATCTAGACGCGATATATCGATCCCCGAATGAGCTCCTGTCGACTCCGGAACTCCACCAACCTGAACGGCGGTAGCGGAGTCAACATGGGGAGTCGCGGACATCGATCCCGCGCCGTGAGGACGGTAGGTAATTCGATCTAAGATACTTCGACTTCAGCTACGTTATTCACGTAGCTGAAGTTGCGTATCTTATATCGATTTCCCCCCGTAGTGTAGACCAGCCCTCAGACACTGAGATTATGGGGGGCATAAATACCTCAGATGGGTAGTAGAAAGAAGTTACCTTTTACTTTCTAATTTTTCCAGTTCCTCTCGTTGTTGTCTCTCAAATTCTAGTCTAATTAAAAAAAATGGGAAAAAGGAGTGTCATTTCTTGAAAATAACAAAACAGAAATAAAGCATGGCACATTTTACATCATGGTGTCTGTTTTAAAAATTTACATTAATATTGTGGCCTGGCAAGTTTTATAATAGCTTAATATGCTCTATAAGAATTGAAAACATTTCCTTAAATATGGCCACCAATTAGATTCTGTGCTGCTGGGCCCTTGTATGGAAGCTGAAAAGTAATTGAATTTCTGGGAAGAAACAATTTAAATAGTAAAGTTAAACAAGACAGATAAATGATTAGCACAGCCTCTGCAAGTTAACTATATGCAGACATAGCAATCAATATATGGAAATTGAGTTTCTCTACCTTAGACAGATTGGTCCTTTTACAGGGAATAGACTGCCACAGGAGGTAGAGAGAAACAAAGTGATCAATTAAGAAAGGAACTGATAGAAAAAAAGGCAAGAGAAAAGCAATGAAGAATATTTTAAAGCCAACAATCTACCTACAAAATTAGCTTTTTAAAAAAAGCAAACAGTCAGACCATTAGCTTTGCTTTCTGACATTTGTTAGGTTTACATTCTTCAAGCAACAGTCAATCACATTGTAACTCTAAACTAAACAGCTATTCACATAAATTAAACAGTTATTTTTCCTAAGCATGCTTTTCATATGCCAATGACTGTTATTCAACTTTCATGTTCCTTTGGCTTATTAACTGGGCACAAATTTGAGAAAGCTAAAAGGTATTTGAATTTCAAAGGACCTAAATGGAGCATGAAAGCTATTTTTTCTCCGAAAAAGCAAATAATCATTGTAATTCAGTCATTCTAATACAGCTAACAAAAAGGCCAACATAAAATGAAACATGGTATAAAACCTCATTTCAGGACATCAAAATACTTGGATTAACAGGGTTTTTGGTAACTGAGGGTATTGTTGGTATTTTTAATACTGCTGGGAATCTTATGTAACATTACAAGTGCCAGGTGCCTGAAGCTCTTGAACAGAAGTCTTTTTTCCCCCACTATTTAAATCTAAATAAAATAAAATATTGGTTAAGAGACTCATGCCTAGGAGCATCGCCTACATTTTTATAAGAAATATTTTCATATTAAGGACTCAGTTCAACAGTATTAGTATAAATACATAATCTATGCTTTTATTTAATATTATTTTCTGCAAATAATACAACTGTCCCCCACACAAATGGAAAAAGAGGTACTGTATGGGGCAGGTGTAATGGGAAGACAGAATATACGGCAAGCATCTACTGTTTACATTTAACTAAAAAGCTAAAAAACTGGACTTCTTGTACTCTAGGCACCTCTATCCATCAGTTTAAATACAGTAGAAATCAACAAACCGCACAATACTCCATACACATAACTTTATAACTGTGAAATGAGTTATTGCAAATCCCACTTTCTGTAGGTATCAACCCATAGGCTATGATTTAGTCATGGAGGTCGCAGAAGTAACGGAATCTGTGATTTCCAGCGACCTCCGTGACTTCAGCCTATGGTGGTCGGGAGCTCCAGGGTCCCCCCTGCCTCAAGTGGGGGGAAGGGAGCTGCAGGGTATCCCGGTGCGTCTGATGGGGCCCCCGGAGCTCCAAGCTGCTGCGGGCGGTGGAGGAACCCCAAGCTCCCAGCCTCCACGGATGGTGGGAGAACCCCAAAACCTCTGCAGGGGATGGGGGAACCCCAGCTGCCAGCAGGGATACCGGCCACCGCAGGCAGTGGGGGAATCCCAGAACTACCAGCCACCATAGGCAGCAGGGGAATCCACCGAGCCCTCGGGCACCACGGCCCACCTTGCAGCTCCTGGCCAACGTGGGAGGCAGGGGCACTCCACAGCTCCCAGCCCCGATGGGCAGTGGGGGACCCCTGGAGCTGCAGGCGGCCTGGGTAACTTGTAGCCCCCAGCTGCTGCAGGCAGCTCCTAGCCCCCGTGCAGTTGCTCTGCTTCAGGCAGTGTGGGGACCCATTTTGTCAGGCATATTTTTAGTAAAAGTTATGGACAGGTCACAGCTTCCGTGAATTTTTCTTTTTTGCCCGTGACCTGTCCATGACTTTTACTAAAAATATTCATGACAAAAATCTTAGCCTCAATCATCCTTCATCCTCAAAAGCTCCATTAAAGAGGATAAGCATGCCCTAAATGTCAACAGGTTTGAGTTACTGTAGGCCAAGATGAGGAATAGAATCCTCACAAAGATTATCTCACCAATAAGCCACTTGTGTTCACCTCAAGGGGATGTCTACCTAGTGTGCCTCTGCTGATCTCAACTTCAGTAATATGGTACAGGAAGAGAAGAGGTCTCTCCAGAAGACAGACCTTGAGCTACTTAGCACTTTATAGGTCAATGCCAACACCCAGAACTCCATCCAGAAACACACAAGAAGCCAGAGCAGATCACAAAACACTGGCTGTATATGGTCCTAATGGAACACTTCACTTAGGCATGTTGCCATATTCTGCTCTAGTATTAGCTCAGAAATGGGGTTAAATACAGCACAATGCTGCAGTCTAGTGTCAGGGTAATAAAAAGCATGAATTACAACAGTGTAGTCTGTAACAGAAAATGAAAGTGAAAAGTTGCCTTGGGTACCAATAAAAGATGACCATCCAACAAGAACTAGGAACATAACCAGACTATCAGATTGCAGACATAGGTAATACAGTGGGGAAGCATGCCTGACAGACACGGAGAGACATAAATTTGCCATATTTCTCATTGCCTTCCTCCATAACACCTCTGTTTTACCAGGACTGGTAAACCTCAGACAGTTAACTTCCAGTCACACTAACACCTCAACCACACATTGGGAAAGGAACTCAACTGCACATACAGCTAGTATACTGCATACTAAAAACAACAACACAACCATATGCTTCCTTATTGGTGGACTCATATACATATTATTCAAAAGAGAGGACAAAAGTGGACTTCGGGGAACTTCATACAAAAGCAGCCTATAGGTAGAAGAGCAGTTCCTCTTTGGACCAAGCCCACCTAAAGCAATACTATCAACTCTTACCAAGATCAAAAGCATATAAAAATAACTTTGTTGTCAATAGTAAAGACAGCTAAGAGATCTAATACCAGCAAGAATACTTGGAGCCAGGTGTAAACTGGTATACTGGTGATTTGAATGGAGCTAGGTTGATTTAAACCAGCTGACTATCTGGAATTTGATTTTCATGTACCACTACTGAGTAGTTTGTACCCAGACAAAGGTCACAAAATTCTGAGACATCTACCTACTGTGACTTATCTTGCAACAAACTTGTCAGTAATCCTTACCACAAGGAATTGTGATGGTTTCTTGAGCATAGGTCATACCAAAGACTCTTAAATGCATCAGATTGCCAGCTTCTCTCAAAAGGAAATGTTAACAATTTCCATCAATATAAGGGTAAGCATTTCCCTGCTGTCCTTCAGCAACTAGTAAAGACATGGATTCATGTTCTCCCAACACTTTCAGTACCTGAGAGTGCCACTCATTAAAACCCAAGCAGAGATGAGGTAATGTTTGCCTCCTCATGATGCACCAAGTTTGGCCTGAATCAGAATGCAGTTTCACCATAAAACAAAAATTTCCTTTCAACAGAAAGTATTCAAATCAGCACTCAGGTGGACGCAGCCAGGATTCACCAAGCCGTTTACAACCCAAACCAAAACTGAATGAGAATTTTGCAAAATCCTTCCTAGAGACAAAGAACCTCTACTTGCCTTCCCACACAACTACTGCATAAGAGTTTTTAAATTCTTTATGAGTTGATCAGTTTCCCTCCGAGACTTCCATCATCATTCTAGCTCTCATCGTCTCCTTCCTCTTTCAGTTGTTGCAGGCCATCTGTGAACCAGATAACTCTGAAGGGAAAGCCAGGGTGGGCAGTGTATATAGGCCACCTCATCAATGGTGAAGGATAAAAGCGTACTATAGAATTGCCAACCATTAACTCAGTGATCCATCAGAGGAAAAGCTTTCTCCCTCAGAGCCCTTCAAAAATGCTCTGGCTCTATTAATTTCCCAAGAGAGACCAACGAAAAGGTCAGCTGAAGTTTATATGATTTATAGCTGTTTGTTTCCACATCCTCTATTATTTGTTAGTAGCATTTGGAGTGTGTTAGGTGAAACTAAACTACTAAAATCAGCTTCAAATGCATAGAAAGTATATTAAAAAAAAAAAAAGAAATTTCACCACTACCATCATGTCACTGTCAATTTTACATGCATAAGCACAGTAACTTGCTTTTTTCCCTTCATTTTTCTTGTTCCGTGAAAAAATTCTTATATTTCCTTAACATACATTAGTTATTAAAATCATGAATAGTATAATCAAAATGAAGAAAATCAACATTAACTTTAAAATAAGGATTAAAAGCTGCCTTTGTTCTTTTGCACAATTCCCACAATGGAATTTAATCTGATTTATTTGGAGTTAAATGGACATCATCATCCCTGAAAAAAAATAAGACTTTCAGTACATGCTGCAGAATAAATTAAACCAATTCTTACTAGCACAATACTCCAATAGCTTAATTTAGGCAGCACAACATGTACTGTTACTGACACACACCTATGTAGGCAAGACTGAGTGCTGGTAAGACTACAAAGATGTTACAATACTAGTTTAGCACCCCAAATTATATGCTTAATTAAAAAAGCTAAATCTATGGCAAGACCAAGGTTTCTCATAAGTGGTTTTTAAGTTATAGTAAAATGTAACTTACAGAAGATTCTCAAGTGAAATCTTCAACGTAAATCTATGAGTAAAAGCTCTCTTATCCATAGCTTATTAGTTGAAGTAGTGTTGAATGACACCGGATACGAGAAGAAGGGTGAAAATAAGCAGAACAAAACATTTTGGAAATTAAACCAAAATTTTATTTAATATGGCACTACATTTTACAGATTGACAACAAGAGTAAAACTAGCCCTGCCTGAAGGCATCATAACCGAACAAAAAGAATCCCTAAAAAATTCCTTAGGGAACTGCATTATTATACAAAAAGTTATCTCTTTATGAGGCACACAAAATACTCACTGTATGAAAACAGCAGAGAAAGACCCATTTATATAGAAAACATGTAGAAAGTACAGCAATCTCCAGTAACCAGCCAACATTTAGCAACAGTTAACACACAGTGTATCCAGGATAATGCAATTATAGCCTGTTTTGGATGGACTAATCTGTCTCAAGTAACACTGTTGGCAACTGTTGAGCTTTTTAAAAGTAACCACTAATTCAGACTACATTACTGTCATACTAGTAAACCTAGATAAAGTTCTGGCTCTGCTACAGAAAAAACCCAATTTGAAAGAGTTTTTTTTATAATGCAATATGGTAATTCTCAGTTTTAAATGTACATAATACATTCAATTATGTTAATCCTTAATGCCACAAAAGATGACAATTGCCTTCATTATAATGCACCAAATTTGCTATCGTTACCTGTTTTGCACCTTTGGTTTGTCTTATTGTCCAGTTTAGCTGCAGTATCAGTGCTATTATGAAATGTCATGCCAATGCACCGAACACTTAAGCAGTTAAATAACTGCAATGTTGACAAGGTATGGTTTAAAAAATAGCAATTTACATCTTTCATCTCTTCTATTCACTGAGGCAATAGAAGTTATTCCCCGTCTTAATACTTTCCCCTTACTCTTTTATATCTTCTTTGTATATTAGATCCTATTCGTCTTTTCTGTTCTCTTATTGTATCTTTTCTCTGCATCTCCCTTCCACTTTCCTTTTCTTACTTTCTATGTATTCCTCTCTACCTACTTCATTCCTTTATTTTGTTACCCTGTTCACGTCACTCCCAAGCTTTTATTCTTTAAAAGGTAGCTAATCCCCACCTCCCAAACTACCTTTTATTCTTTCATACAAAGATCAACTGACACATGTTCATTTAGTAGCCTTGGTTCTAGAGGGGTATAGCTTTCAGACCGGATCGAGCTGCTTACGAGCTGACGGAGGACTTGCAGATAGCCTTCAAAGACCCACATTTAAGCACGGGTCTTCTGAAGTAGAAAAAAATTAATGGATGTACACTTACTGCATCCAGGTATTTATTGCAAAACTTGATTGTCAACTGAGAATAAAACAAGTGCTGTTACAAGTGCAGAAAGTAGCCTAGTACAGTAGAATCTCAGAGTTAAGAACACCAGAGTTACAAACTGACTGGTCAAGCATACATCTCATTTGGAACCGGAAGTGTACACACAGGCAGCAGCAGAGACCAAAAAAACCCAAAAAACAAATACTGTACAGTACTATGTTAAACATAAACTAGTAAAACAAAGAGTTTAAAAAAAGATTTGACAAGGTAAGGAAACTCTTTCTGTGCGTGTTTCATTTAAATTAAGATGGTTAAAAGCAGTATTTTTTCTTCTGTGTAGTAGTTTCAAAGCTGCATTAAGTCAATGTTCACTTGTAAACTTTTGAAAGAACCATAATGTTATGAACATTTCAGAGTTATGATCGCCATTCCCAAGATGTTCATAACTCTGAGGTTCTACTGTATGTGCATATACAATAATTCTGAAAAGCATTAGGATGTCAGGAGAACATTCTGAAGACACATCAAGAGCAGGAAAGCAAATAATCTTACCTGCATTAATAGCCACTAAAGTTTAACAAGCTGGCTATTCAAAGCTCTTTATACTACCGTGCTGAATTTATATGGCATGAGACTCTAAAAAGCAAAGTGTTTACATTTAAAGCTGTTTTCTACCTAGAGAAGAAAGAGAAATGTAGGACTTATTGTCCACCCTAGTCCAATTCCACCTGCTCCTTAAATTAGGATACAGAATATCAACCTGCTTTGAAAGCAGAGCTGGTTAAACTAGCTCGAGCAAAGTGTTTTGAGATCAACTTCAGGTCGTTACAATTTTATGAGAACCTAGGGCTGTCAATTAATCGTAGTTAACGCCCCCGTCCGCCCTGTCATCACTCCCCTGTCCTCCCAGACTCTCCTTCTGCTCTAAAGGACTTGTAGACTCTAAAGTGTTACATTGTTTTATTATATAAAAATAATAATAATTCTAAATTTGTACGTTCAACTTTCATGATAAAGAGATTGCACTAGAGTACTTGTATAAGGTTAACTGAAAATACTATTTCTTTTGTTTATCTTTTTTACAGCACAAATATTAGTAATAAAAATAATATAAAGTGAGCACTGTACACTTTGTATTCTATGTTATAATTCAAATCAATGTATTTGAAAATGTAGAAAACATCCAAAAATATTTAAATAAATGGCATTCTATTAACAGTTTGATAAAAAAAATTAAATCACATTTAATTGCAGTTTTAATCACTTGACAGCCCTATTAGAATCCAAATGTTTTTTTTAAAAAGCTACTTGCTGCTTTAGACAGAATCCGAGAGAGAGCAATATAATCTTAAAATGAAACCTCCTATGGCACAGGTACTTCACAGAGTCCAGGGGATGACCTCCAAATTGCTCTCAGAAATAGGAACCCAACTTCATTAATGGGGCTAGCAATATGAAACTCTTAATTTATAAGCTATCACAGAAAATGAGAACAGAAACCCACAGGCTCTTCTGCCACTGATTGTCCAAGAGATCAGACCTTACAAGCTGTTTACTGCAATCTATAGAAACTGTAAAGTTAGCTACCAGCCCTTATGTTATAAATTGCTGAACCCGAGAAAGACCATGAAAGTAACAGGCCTTGTAGAAATCAATCGAAGACGGAAGGCAAAAGAGCACTTCAGACCACTCCTATCCAGACGGTGGGATAGAGACAAGAGAGATTTGGATCCATATAAAATTTCAAACCTTTAAATTTTAATATGAACTATATTTATGAACCTACAGAGAACTTCATCTCTCACTGCTTCATACTTCTGTATCTTCAATGTGTTGCTTTGGAAAAGTATTCCCAGATGTTAGTGCATTGTGCTACACGCTAACTGCATCTTTACAACGTACAAAGTTTTGAACTCTTTTAAATTAATGTTTTATTTTAACTACTAATGTGAATTTTTAATACTTATTTCTTGTGAAAATGACTGTTGGCACTGGATAGATGAAGGTGTAAAAGATGGTAAAGGAAGTTTTGATTCTTCAATTAATATTGAGGTCTCTCTGCCTGTTCAGCTGTAACCTACAAGAGCCTTAAAAAACACAAAGTCTCCTAAATGTATGAATGTGGGAAATTAAAACATGCCTCTAGGTCCTTCTTCCCTATGGAGGAAGAGGGCAAAAAATAATTGCAGCATAGGAGACGACCAAGGACATGACATATTTGATCTTCAGGGATAATTCTTACCCTGTAAGATGAAAACTCCATGGAGAAAGAGCACAACAAGGAGGGTAAATATTTTGGGTTCCCTGCTTCCTGACTCCTTGCCCAATCAGTTTCTCTCTTCCCTGCCCCTTCCCTCATGTTCCCCACTCCCACTGGCTCTCAGTCCCAGTCTCCCTCCCCAGGCTCCTCATCCAATCTCCGTGCACCACCATCCCCCAACCTCCTTCCCTGTGCCCTATTTGTTCCTAATCCCAATTTCCCACATAGCTCCTGCCTCAGCCCTGAGTCTCAGTCACTGTGCCCTGCCAGACGCAGTCTCCCCTACCCAGTTCACAATCCCATTCTCCTTGCTTAACCAGTACCAGGCTCCACAGACCGCAGCTCCCAGGCCCAGGCCCAAATTTCATCCTCCTTTCCACTCCCCTGCCAGCCTCCAATCCCAGTTTCTCCCTTGCCTGAGGCTCCTTGTCCTAATCTACTCAACATTCCACCCCCAGGTCTGGCTCTTGTCCCCTCTGCATTTCAATATGGCAGCTGCCTTCAGCCTAGGTGGTGGGACACTGGGAGCACAAGACAGAGCTTCCTTGCTCTCAGTTATGGTGCCCAGCCTAGCCCACAACAGCCCAGACCTGCAACAGCAGAGAAAATCCTGCTCAGCTCTAGGCTAGACATATGGACAGAATCTCCAGAGTTTTTAGCTGCTAAAATCTAAGTCTCTATTGAGCGCATATGAAATGTGAATTTTTCCAAAAGTTTATAACAGGGATCTCAAACTCAATTTACCTTAGGGCCAGTGCCAGTCCTCAAATCCTCCCAGCAGGCCAATAATGTCACTGAAAGTTTTTTATTATTTCTAAGAAATTTGAAATAAAAAATCATCATACAACTTTATACAATTCTTCACTTGCCAGAGTTTTTAGTGTTTGCCAGACACCTGGCAGCGCTTCAGTTCTGTCAGTTTGTTGATGTTTGGCCTCAGTGACTGAGCAGTTGAAACCTTCAGGATTGCAGCAAGGTGTGCATCAGATAGTTGTGTTCGGTATTTTGACTTGTTTATATTCACTGTGGAAAAAAGTGATGCTGCCTCCATGGCTAACTGGGCCTGGCAACTAATGATGCTGCCTCAATGGCTGACTCTGCACAGCAACTAATGATGGTATCTCTGTCCCTCTCCCCCAGCCAATGAGAGCTGCAGGGGGCAGCACCTGCAGCAGACATTGCCGGCAGCATGGCAGCATGAGTGTCTCCTCCATGGGTCGCAGTGGGGAGGTTCTCGGGCTGCAGACGGCCCGTGGGGACTTTGAGGACACCTCGTTTATAACTTGGCCATATTTGGCAGATTTTCATGGGGATTGGAAAAACCCTAACACACGGGACTCTTCAATGCAATTAGTCTCTTTATTAACTGGGCAGACTTTCTCCTATCCCTGATGCTCGAGGGGCGGTGGAGAGGGGGGCTGCTGGGAGAGAATGTATTCACCTGCTGAGGAAACTCCTTTTGGTGTTCCAGTATTCTGAGTTGCAAAGTGTGAGGTTCCAGCTGCCTTTTGTGTGCCCTGTCCTCAGCTTCCACGTTTTTTTGGTGGGCTCTCTCCTCAGCTTCCTTTGGTTTCCCTAATCCAAAATCTCACCAAGGTCTCCAGAGCTCATGTTCTTTATGGGCTGCCCAGTACTGCAATCAGGCCAGTTCAACTGCGGTGTTTTCCTCTGTAACATCTGGGGCAGAAAGGTTCTTGGACTACCTCTGGTCAGCACTTATGAGCAAAGCTCTCAGCTCCTGGAATTTTCTTTTTATGGGCTATTCCCCTCTCCTTACACAACTATTCCAGCTCTTTTCTGTCAAGACCATCATATGACTGTGATTCATTCATTATGACTAATGTGTAACCTTTAAAGCTTTCAATACCAAGTTTACACTTTTATCAGAGCTAGGTTATAATCTCTAAACCCAAATGACCTGTTGCATGTGAATCCTGCTAAGAATACATGAGTGTCAAGCTGTCTGGAGTGGCTCACAAGCATGAGTATCAACCTCAGAACAGACTGTTAAGAAGTAGGGCACAAACTCCAAACTAGTTGTGAGCTCTATACTTAGATTTCACCAACTAAGTATCAAGTGTGAACTCCTAAATCACTACAACATGGAGTCACAGACTGTTCACTTGGCTGCTCTGATCTATCTTGCCACTCAGGCACGCTTGCTATTGTGACAGATGGTCCCTTACACCAAATATCACAACAATATTCAGGTTACTCCCAGTTTAAAGGACCAGTCACTTACCGCAGGGCAATTGCACCCTAGATCTTTCACCAAAGACAAAGCTTGTAGCCAATCCTACAATAAACTAACTAAAGATTTATTTCTTTTCTTAGCTAATAAGAGTTAATTACAAGATTAAAGCAGGTAAAAACACACACAAATGAGTTACAGCCTTAGGCTCCAAAAGTAATATAAAAAGTAATAGCTGCAATATGCTAGCTTTATACGTCCTCCAGGGCTAAGCCAGGCCAAGCACTAGGGAACTCTTCCTTATGTTTAGCAATCTTCACCCCTCAGAGTTCAAGCAGCATAGGGATGCACAGGATCCTTCTTGTCAGGTATTTTTATTCCCTTCCCCCAGAGTTCAAGCTGATGGGATGAGCCCACCTGCTTGTCTCCTCTTCACAGGTGTGGAAGAATCAGCAAAGTCTTTGTTCTCTGATATTTCATAATGGCTCATTAGCTTTCAGTGGGCCTTCTTGGTGGGCAGAACATAATACCTTCCATAGGAAGCCAGCATTTCTACACTAATTAATGCTCCTTTCTTGTTTGATGACTCACATAATTACGGAGGACTACAATGCAAACATTTAACATAACCTTAAAACATGGGGTACACTGGTGTTATAAGCAAAATTAATACACACAGCATCCTACAAGCATTTCATAAAATCTAAACACTAAACCCATTCTTATAAACTTAACATCTATTGAACAATACTAACACGCCAGACTGGTTCTCAGCTATGCATTTGTCAGTGTTCAGTGAGGCCTAGGGCCTTGGCATGAGCTGGCACCTGGTCTGCCAGCATCACAGTGTTCTTTGGGGAAAACTGTTTAAGACTTTGTTCCTGAAAAACACTGAGTATATTAATAGTTCAAATTCAACTTGTGTAATTTCAAAGGAAGTGGGAGGCCCAAGTGGTTTGAAGATCTTGTAGAGAAGACAGGGGTGATCTGCCCACAATTCCCTGCCACAGAACACAATCTGGTCTACACCTGAAGTACCGGTATTTTATGAGGTCAAAGGAGGAATCCTGTCTGGCAGGCACATTTTGGCAGCATCTGGAGATGCAGTGAACTCCTCCAGGGATAGAAAAATCATCCCCAACCCTCCCATCACATACTTTTCCATACTACAAACCTGTACCCTAAGTTTGAGGGCTGCGAGTGAGACAACCTTGAACACCGTTTGTCTGATCTACATTGACTACCAAGTTGTGGTCAATACTGTGAGCTATAACTCTATTGTTCATAGCCGTGTTCAAACAGGATAATAGTCGGGAAAAGGCACGGAGAGGCAGGATTATAATAAGAGGCTCTCCAAGAACCTCCCCCCTCCCTTTACAAGAAATAATCTTAAGAGCAGTCAGTAGTAGTTTTTTAGATCAATCTGTTTTGGGAGGCTGGGGAAAACTTCCACTTTTTAAGAATTCTTTTTCACCTCCCTCAGAAAAGATAAATGTGAAATTTATGAGCAACCAGTTCAGTGTCTTGAGTTCTCTGTGAGTAACTTTCTGGCAAGAGAGCAATGATCATGTGTGTGTCAAGGAAACCAAACAACATTTTTATACATAAGCTACAGAGCTGAATGCATTATTTCAACTGAAGTTATCACTAAATGTCCAATCCTGCAAATCAGGGAGACATGGAGAATGACTCCATAGTTAAGAGTTAGATACAATGGAGGACAAACAACCCATTATTCAGGTGTGTAATTCAATTTAGGGTAAAATTTACCAAAGTGACTTCAAAATTTAACCCTCCATATCCAAACACCATTACAACTCTTTAGAGAACAATTTTCTTTGTAAAATTTCAGTAAAATATTTACCAGCTTTTTTAGAGGAAGTGTATATTCCTTTTTTGGACTATCCTGTTTCCTCAAATTTCTGAGGGTTATTCTAATTAAAAATAATTGCCATGATTTCCAAACTTCTCTTTTCAGTCCCTCAGTCCTTCTCTTATCCAGTTACTCTTGGGTAACAGTAGACACATGCCACTTTCAACATTTTAAAATTAAACACATTCTTGTCCCCCTTACTTGGGGTAACCTATGTTACATCAGAACTAGCCAATAGAACTGTCAAGTTACATCAGCTACTTCTGCCTTCAGATGCTGCCAACCTGCCTCCCCAGCCGCACTGCTCAGAGACCATGGGGAACCCAGGAGACAAATGAGGCAGCAGGCAGTATGGGGGTTGGCTCCTGGGAGGGAGATGGGGGAGCAGACAGGTGAGCCACATGAGAACAGCTTTGGAGAGCTGTAGGTTAGCAGGGATGTATGCAGGAGGGGAGATGGGGAGGGGGAGAGAAAGAGACAGAGAGAATGCGAGCATGAGAAGGCTTGCATCAATGCATGGGGTGCAAGAGGCAGAAGGAAGCCCCAGTGTCTGTGCATCACAGTATTGGTGTTTGAAGAATAAACTCTTCTCCTGATGGAGAAGCTGATGCATACATGCAGAATCATGGGACCCCCTCCCACCCTAAGCTCCCCAAAACAGCTGAATCAAAATCCCCTTCCCCTAAACCTCCCAATCACTCCCTCTCAGGTCCCTCAGACAGCAGCACTACAGGAATTGGGGATCGGGGTGAGGGCGGAGTTGAAAGAGATGAGCAGACATGCAGAAGGGACACGAGGAGTCAGACTATGGGAGAAAGGAGGCAGGAGAAGGGGATGGAGCTTGAGCTGGGAGATCCAGAGAGGGGAAAATGAAGAAGACATCTCTACCTGCAGCACAAATCCCTACTCCCTCTAGTTCTATACTGGGATTAAAGTAAGAGGTAAAGATGTAAAGCAGTGGATCCTTCTCTTTTCCCTGGCCTGGGTAAATGGCTGCTCCCCAGCAGAATCCCCCTTCTCTCCTTGGCATGGATAACCAATGTTTTCTCATAGCTCTCCTTCTGCTTGATTGGCAAGATGACTGCTTCCCCCTCCTGTTTCAATCCACTTTAAACACTTCTCAAACTCATGCAACTTTATCCCTCAACACAAAACGTTAGCTATTGAGAAAGCAAAAAACACCATACTTCTTCAGTAAATCATTTCAAGGGCTCCAGTACAAACATTGAACAAACAACCTCAAACATGATAAGTTTTATATTCTGTTAACTGCCTCCATTAACAATCAGCAGCAGCAAACTTAACTCAAACGAGCGACAAAAACTATTCACCATACTCTAAACTAGCCACCTACTTCAAACAATACCAGTTCCCTAACCCGAACAATCGCAGAACATCCATTACTCCTGGTTGGGCTGTTAAGTGTGGAGCTGGTGAGAAGTAGCATGTGTTGTGTGTGGGTGGTATGTTTGCATCATAATACAGAGTTGGCAAAGTCACTGTAACTGTTGAAAGGGCTGGGTGAGGACTTCAGACACTGATTTCCTGGCCTTATTATGCTTTTATTGTTGTTACATGTACTTGAGCAACCTTGAATGATTTGCAGTCAAATTACACACATGTAATTTTTAAAGAGAAATATCTTGCATGGGAAATTAGGAGAAACGGAAAATTTGTTACATCATGAATTCTACTGAACTGTCTTGTTTGCACTGGCAAAACTTGCCTTATGAACTCCATACACTGCCATTTTATTAGTGTCAAACTCCTAGGTGTGCGAGGCTGCTCTCTAGAATAGGACTGTTCTCATGTTTGGGGGCTGAGCTCCAGGCAGGACTGGCTACTCACTAATGCACTAATGCTCTCCTCCTATGTAAAGGAGACATTTTGGTTTACAGGTGAAATTTTCAGAAGTACTTAAGTGACTTTAGTAGCACCTTCATAGCCTAAATCCCATTTTTAAAAGAGATTTAGGCACCTAAGTCACTTTGAAATCTTTAAAAAATGTATCCTACATTTTTGGCACAAACATCATAGTGTACACAATAAGTTAATTAACGAACTGAACACTTCATCTATATTGATATTTAAAAATACATTTAACCTAACTTTTTCAAGAATGAATTATTGCTATTTGTGTAATTACTGTTTAGAATATACTTACCCTGGATTATAAAGCATAACAGCTGAGAGGTTCTCACAAGATTTTGAAAGATCTGTCATAGATAAACTGAAGGAAGACAGTAGTCCACTCTAACAGAACATAGAATTAAAAGATTATTACTAGTATTAAAGAAACACTGCTGTGCTTACAGAAATATCACTTCTTCTACTTTGCAAAATATGAACTATTTTGATGTAAAGCAACACAAAACAAATATCTAAACCAGTGAGTATTTAAACATATTAGAAACAAAAATTATTAAAAGATTTGAATTCCTCAGGTACTCACCTTTCTTTTTTCCCTCAGTTTGGCAGCTTCCTTGGGATGATTAAAGCGAAACATATTGGTTCTCCCAAGTAATATAACGGCACCTGGCAGGAAACACACACACAGGTTTATTGACAGCATACTGTATCAGGAGATGTCCAATAATTTTCTCAGTCATCTGACAAGAGCACTGACTTCTACAATATAAGATAAAAATGAAAAAGGATTATTCTAACTGCTAAGGTTTTTGGGGGGGGGGGTTAATGTTCAGACGGAGCTGGAGCTGTGTTAAGAGTTGTAGTATATACCTTGTTCTTCCCTATTACTACTTTAAAATACATGGATGTTATGTCTTTTTTACGAAATATAGACTAACCATAGGACTATTTTATCCAAAGAACAGAGGTGAGCAGTAGAGATGGCAGTAGGAGCTTTCTCACACTGCTTTACCTATGTATACCTCAAGGCCCATTTGGAGAGATCTCTTCTATGGTTAGAGGACAGTTCAGTCTCCAACCCATTTAATCTCTGGACTCCTTTCTGAAAGGTGCCAGTTATTACCAAATGTAACCTGTCCACTACTGAAAACACATGCCTAATGGCAATGACTTTCAATCACTAATGATCTGAGACAGATCGGAACCAGCTACTATACATGCAGAAGACTCTGTCATCATCTGTGCTCTCAGCCATTCATTCCAACCAGATAAACATTGATCCAAAACTCTACAATATCCAAAACAGAGTCATCTGACTATGATGCTGAAAATCTATTTCATGAACCAAAACCATGAATATCTCAAATTATTCAATAGTCCCCCATTACATTCAGATAAGTCAACTTGTTCTGTGTTTAATAAATTACAGATGACAAATGAAAACACATTTCTGGGCAACTACTGCCAGAGTTGGAGGACATTAAGGCCAATTTTAATAATACTCTAATAATAACTGTGTTGTCAGTGGCGTCTTACTGTTGTAATGAAATAGAAACTCTTTTTAAATAGCCATAGATTTACCTGGTTTTATGGACAAAAAACTTGCCAACACAGTCAGACAAAGCTTGAGGAGAGGTGTCATATTTTACTTCAACAAACCAAGTATGTTAAGATCAAATTCTGCCCTTAGATATGAACGTTCCACTTGATTAAGAGAATTTGCCTTACTGAGAACATAAGTTGTTTTTTTACTGTGATCTCAATTTATGTGGTCTTTAATAATTATGAATAAAAATCTGGAGTGAAATTCTGGGCCCAGTGAAGTCAGTGGTAAGACTCCCATTGACTTTGATGAGGTCAGCATTTCATTCCTATATAGGCAGCACCCCAAATGTAGTTTCCTATTAGACTTGTGGTTACAATATTTACTTTAGGTGATCTAGACTTCCTAATATATATATAGGAAGTCTATATATACACACACACACACACACACATACATACTGGTAACGAGCGCGCCAAGCCTATTGGCCAAAATAATTATCCAACTAAAATGGAAAACTGACATCTTCAGATGTGGGAAATTTTGCTAATTTGCAAAAGTTTCTTTACGGTCTAGTGGGAGATCTTTAATATTTTGTCTGAATACTTAGAAGAACATGAGTATCAATTGGTATAGTCTCCACTGATTCTTAAAGTAAGCATTCATGTTTGTTTCTGATTGTAAGTTATTATGTATCTTGTATATACGCAGATGCCATCTTGTTCTATGGCCTCCCTTCCCTTTTGTTCTACTTTGAACAAAACTTTGTAAAAAAAAGTTTTAATAATGTATTTGTAGATATTATTTGTATGTTGGCAATGCCTACAGATTCTCATTATGCTCAGGACTTTGCATACGCAGAAGTGTTTTACAACTTAAATAAATCTGGCAGACAAAGAGCATGAGAAATGTTGGCATTATCACACAGAAAGGTGAAATCAAACATCCTTTGCTTTCAATTCTGGATTATAGTAACAGTGCTATTGCATTTCATCCCAGTGCAATCTTAAAAAGATTTACTGTTCATGAAGGTTTGTGTTGCAAAGTCATCTCGATACCATCTCTGTAATTTATGTGATGCAGTCAGGTTGGCCTGTCTGTCATGAAATGCATTGGGTATCCTTTTTATAGCTTAAGTTGTAAAACCATTTCCATTCTACCACTATTTCATATGATTATAATTTTCCCAAACATATTCATTTTCATTCTTGGTCTCTGCTGGAAGGTTATTTTGATTATTCTAAGGGGGGGGGGGACTGATTTCAGTGAAACTCTAATCTATTTCGGAGTGAATGTAAAAATCATTCATTCTAAAATCTTTAACCACTTTTCCATGTGATCAGATGAAAACAACAAACAAGTGAACTGAAACTTCAGAATCAGTATGTGGATAAGCATTATTGTTTCTACAAATCTGAAAAAATGGTTTTAAAAATAAGTAGGAATGTTTGAAACTAGGTGATTACGCATACAAAGTAGGACACTCCATTGTTAGCTGCACATTTAGATTCCTAAGCATCTAAGGTACTTATATGGCTCCCATTATTATAATATCTGAATTCCTCACAATCTTTAATGTATGTAGCCTCACAAAACCCTTATAAGGTAGGAGGAATGTTATTTCCATTTTACAGATGGGGATTTACATTTGACAAATCAACATTTTAGTGTTATTCTTTCTATTACTTAAGCATGATTATTCAATTTTTATTCCCACTTGAAAGCACTTACTTAGGTTAGTATCTACACTAAAACAGAACAAAAAACATATTTGAGCCTAACCAAAGGTTGCAAAATATTTGCTCAAGAAGAGGTCACATTGCTCAATATTACATGATTGTACAATGCAAGTCCCCATCAGAATACATGCGTGCAAAGTGTAGAGTTGATGTTGTCATGGAAACAACTGGATTTGCTATGAGTTGCGTGATTTATTTATTTTTTTATTTTAAGTACCTACATTCAGAGTGGGAGTATGCGGCAAGGGAAAGGGTTTATCAGACAGCATCAATAGGCATGTTCCCTACCACTGGCGTAATTCTTATCTGGTAATGTAATTGATTTCTCCCCATTCATATCCAGTTTCAACAGAAAAAAAAAAACATTTGGATGAAAATAAAATGTGCATGGTTCTGCACATTATATCACCAAACATATCCCCACCACATTGGAAAAAAAATGTTGCAACCATTAAAACTAACTGATACATAGTGAGAATCTTCCTGGTTGTAAGGCAAAAGTTATTTTTAGTTGAATTCTAAAAAAAGGGTATTTTTTAAAGTAAAAATGTGATGGTATTTTGGCCTAAATCTGGATCCAAATTGGATTTAGGCTGGGATTTATTCAAAACGGAAAACAGTCAAACATTTAAATATGGATTTAATGCTGCTGAAAATCTTGTAAGATATTTTTATTAGGCGAAAATTTTTGCAGTGGGTTGTATTTAGACAAAAAGCACATTAACTAGAATTTACAAATCTTTGAAGTAATTTGGAGAAGGAAGTGCTAATTATGTGCATTTATTCCCAGGGAAATCTAAACACTAACACATTTCCAAATAAATGGTAATTTACTAATGAAAGGACACATTTAAAAGTCTCAGCGGTAAATTACAAGTACCCAGAGCAGATATTTAAAGGTGCTGAGATTCCAGGTTGAGAAAGTAAACATTAATAATCAGTGCTAAGATATGTGCATTACAGAACAGCATGACAACTAGCTAGTTCATGAGTTCTGGGGTGTGTGTGTGTGTGTGTGTGTGTGTGTGTGTGTGTGTGTGTGTGTGTGCACACGCCCTCGTGGCGAAGACGGCGTCTGCTCTGCAGGCATCTCTGTCCAAGAAAAGGCACACGCAGGAATGTAGCAGGGAAACTCCGTTCCACTCCAGGAGTACCTCTTCCACACCCCTAGAGTAAATACACACCCACCTAGTGAATACAGTAAAGGCAGCTAGGCTGGCTCCTTCTTATTTCAGCTCCTTTACAGTTAAATGCTTAGATGACTACAGGAATAGCTACACTGCACCATGTGACCTGCTAGCCCTGTAAAAGCCATCAGCAAGCATTCCATGAACCACAGTTTGAGAATCACTGGCTTAAGCAAACAGCAGAAAAATCTGGTGAAATAATTTTAACAAAAGGAAAAAATCCTATACTAGACAGCAAAACCTTGTCTGATACAGTCACGTGATTTCATTCAAATACTTCTCACAGCAATTCCAATCTGCCCCTTCTCATGTGGAGAGCCTCACTCTGCACTAGTATACTAAGGGGCTCCTCCCCAAATCCTAACTCTTTCTATGCAGTGGCCACACTCACCCTAGTTGTGCTTGGGTTTGGGACACGCTCTGGCACTAAAATTTCACGAAGTCTACAACAGACCATTGCCAAGACCACTGCCAATACAAAGCTGCAAATAAAATGTTTAGATATTTGAGCTGGCGCAGAATGTATCAATCAGAGCCTCCCAATAGCAGCACAATGCACCTGTGCTCAATGATCTACACTGACTGTTTCTTGGCTTCTCGATGAAGTTTAAGGTTTTGTTTTTAATCTAATCTATAAATGCCCTAAACAGCTTGTGATCTTCCTATTCGGGACATCGCCCCTCTCCTCACGCCATTCTCCTGCAGCTACAGTAAGCAGAGGTGCTCGATCTGGATCGCCACCTATTTAAAAGAGATTGGCAGGAGTGTGTGTTCTCCATGAAGGGCCTGCAGCTCTGAGGGAAACAAACTCCCTCTGCTCCAAAACAGTCCTGCTCTGTTGGCCTTTAGGGACTGGGGGAGCGGGAAAGAGGGGGGGAGCGTGGGGAGGAAGGGTAACAAACATGGACTAGCATTCCTTTTATTATAGCAGTACAAACAATCTGACTTTTAACCTTTCATAGACTTCCCTTGTATAAAAATCCATAAATTCAAATACTTAATAACCACGAGTGTGAATTCATAACTACGGTTTAAGCTTGTTAACCATTCTCTTTCCATTATACTATTGCTCTAGTTCAACCAAAGAAACCTACTGATTATTTTGGGTAGTGAGGGAGGAGGAATGGAACAGTAAAATTAAAACTGAAGTTAACAACTGCATCCTTGTGACACAAAGGCCTTCCACGGTTATCACCAGGGAGAAACAAAACATCATGAAAGAAAATATGTTCTTCTGAGCAAATACCTTGGTTTAGTTGTGTGGCCTCTGTAATCTGAATTCCATTCACAGAACACTGTGCTCCATTCAGTGGTATTAAAGTCACTGTACCGCTGAGATTTTCAAACACGCAGTGCTCACTTTCCAAATCAAGGCCATGAAGCACTAAAATACCCCAGAGCAAAGATAAGAGTTATTTTCCTAGCATTTAACGAGGTTTTTTCATTGATTGTGGGTGCACGTCACCAGGCATTTGAGTATGTATTAGTCACTTTATTCTGGACAATATTCTGTGTCCTCTCCACCAACCCATGCAGACATTTGTTTTGCCTCTTTTTTCGGTAGGGACAACTTTTCTTCTAATTCCACTGGACAATAATGCCTTCCAGACAAATCTTAAATTGTGGGAGCAATTATTTTTATCTACATGTGTAACCTGGGGGCAATTACATTTAATCTGAAAATACAGGATGTTTATAATGTAGAATACTTAATGCTTGTCTGCAGTCACAATTAAAGGATAGTCAAGACAGAACAGAAACTCAGGGTTCCCATCCCCATGCTAAATCCACTAGACCACGTAGCTTTTTTCCTTCTCCTCCTCACGTCCCATGTGAATTTTCATGGAAAAATAGCCTGTGTTTTTCACCTTAATCAGATAAACATACGCCATTTTGTCAAACATTTCCGAGTCCAGGACACACACTAATTTAATGGAAGCTTTACAAACACAAAATCTGGCATATTTTGATCAAAGAAACCTGGGCAAATTTTATAACAATTCCAATTTCTCAAATTCTACCCAAAGGATATGGTTTTATCAACAGACACTACTATCAATGTCACTTGACATAACATATGCCATGCAGTACTCCAGAATTAGCTCTCATTCAAACATGAAGAGAATATGCAGGTTAGTTTAAGTAGGCATTGTCTCCATCAGCCTGGGGAGCTTCCCATAAGACCATACAAAAATACTGTCAGCATGCCAACAGGTTAAGCAAATGATCGTGATCTTGACTACAGCAGTTTACTACACAGAAAGAAGGCACTGTTTCAGTTTTACAATGACCAGGTTAACAATGCATCTCATGGTGCATGGATTTGAAGGTCTGCCAAAACCCATTAACTATTTTAAAAATTATACTGTTGGACACTACTTGAACCAAGTCCCACTGAATTATGATAATGAAAATCAATGTATTGAAATGCAGTTCTCTTGTGTATTTTGTTTTTTAAAAGAGTATTAATGTACATTCGTAATCAGCAAAATTTATGAATATCAGTAACTAAAGAGGAGGGGAAATTTTAAACATGTCGTATGTTTGGATGTTGGAAGAGAAATGGACATTAGAAGGAAGGATGGATGTAAAAATGCCTCAACTTTCTTACCAATATCCTGTTCTGTCGCAGCATCTTCTCTGCCAACATATGTTTGGCCCTCCTAGACAGGGGAAAAAGCTATTTTTTTAACTCTTCAAAATAAGATAGGATACATTTTTTTATTACTCATCCCCATAGACACAGTACTTCAGATCAAATTACTGTTTACACATAGTATTTTGATTATCTAGGAACAATTTTAAATTGCTTTATCAGACAATCTTTATTATAAAACATTGTTAGTTCAAATTTTACTTATATTGAGCAAAACCACCTTGATGGTTCTTAGGCAACTCATCTATATTTGGATTTCAATTCAAGCTTTACAACAAGATGAATGAAAAACCAATAGAGCTTGCAAGAATGTCATACATCTATCATTGGTTAAAGAGTTGACCCTCAGGATAGACCTAGGCTCTAACTGATTGGTATTTTAATTTGAACAAGTTATAGACTTTTTACAGCTGATGTGACAGCGCTGGAGAAATGTAACGATCACTTACTGCAGATTATAAAATAATACTATAATTAAAAGTTGTCTGTTTAAAAATCATGAGGCAGATAAAGTCTGCGGAAGCACAGAAGTGTGTTTACCTTCAAGTGATACAAGATGATCCCAGTACTGAGAAGATCATCATCAATGCCAATGAGGTGAGGCAGTTCCGAATCTAAAACGACACCAATTCCTTCTTTCCTCAGGGCTAAGGTTTGTTCCTGCAATGACAAAAAATGACAAAAATTTACTTTCTCCTCAAAGCAGAAAGAGGGTATTACTGTTAATTCTCTATTTAATTAACACTTTTTAATGAATCAGTAAGACAAAGTCTACACTGCACATCCCCTACATGTAGGGAACGTGTAGCTACACAGAGCAGAAAAAAAGCAAGCTGTGACCACACTGCGGTGAGTAGCTACATGTGTCAATGGAAGGCTTTGGCTGTAGGGAGGCAGGGGGAAAGCCCCTGGCAGCTTCCCTCTGCCCATGCCCTTCCCCACTGCCTCCTTGTCAGAGCTTTTCCCCCTCCAGTGAAAGTCTTGGGCAGTGGGGAGCTGCCAGAGCCTGTTGCCAGGGACTTTCCCTGCAGTGGTGAAAGGCTTCAGCAGATCCCTGCTGTGGAGAAAGCTCCAGCAGGACACTACACTGCTATTTTTAGAAGGGGTAGGCACTGTTTGAGCAAGGAGAGAGCCCGGTAGGGTACATATCCATAGAGTGCGAGCAAGTCTCTGCTCTACTCACCCAAGCAGTGCCTCACTGTCTACACTATTATTTAATCCATGCTAGGGGGGCACATAGCATATGTGCAGCATAGACGTACCTCAAGTTGACCTCTTGTACAGAGTCCACAAGGAAATAAACAAGCCTGAAAAATTAGATTTCAATTTTCAAGTGGGAATTCCAAGCTTGCTATTCAGGAATTCTATAAATTCTATAAATGTATGTAGGAATAGTCAGTAAAGCAGCTGTATTACAGCAGATTAGGAGGATTACTCAAAAGAACCCTACAGCAATGTTGGCTGAATGGAAGTTATGTACTATTTTTGATGTTGTATGAAGAGTTTGGATATTCATATGGAATTTGTAAGCATAAGGTATGGAAAATTGAGAGTTCAAATATTGAGTCTCCTCATAATGAGCCTGGAAGATTGAAAAACCAACAAGCTTGAGTAATTAGCATAACCTATAATGTAACAGTACCATAGGATATTGACAGTAATAAATAAGTAACAGTTGCAGCCATAATTTCAATTGTACACAATTCCTCAGGTGCTTGATTCCATTGGGACTACTCAGAGAAAAGTACCATTCAGCATGAGTAAAAGTGCAACCTTTAAGTGATAAATGATTTCTGGTAACATCTTTAAAACATAATACTCTATTGATGTATTTAACGTATACAACAAGACCAGAAACAACAGCTTGTTTTGAAATAAAGTTTAGTATGATATTTACATAAAATTAAAAAATAAGGTTTAGATATAAAAGTACCTTTATTATTGAAGTTTGGTTTTGGTTTGGTTTTGTTTTTAAATATAAACCACACAGCAAAACTCCAAAGGAATCAGGATTTATTTTTCTTATACAAGTGAAATTGACATTGTAAAAAAAGAGAAGTTAACAAATCTCACACAACCCTGCATCACAAAGCATGCACTTTTCCAGTGGCACTTCTAAACACATAAGATATATGTCTAGTGACAGTGGAATGACTATTGCCTATTCATTTCATTGATATGTACCCTATAGGGTCGTGCAAGACCTTAAAATGTTTCCACATGTGGGCAGACTTGCTATGCAAGTTCCCCTAAATACAGCAGGTTGACATAAATCTGAATATTTTCCAGCATTGCCTCCGTCAAGCCAAAATGTTACAATGACAAGACAAACACCCCCAAACAAAAACAAACAAAAAAAACCCCACAATGGTAAAATATGAATTAAAGTTTTCAAGAGTTCAGAAAACAAATGAATTCGTGATTAATGCTGCCCTGCAGCTCTCCGACATTCAAACTGCATTCGGCTACTCCTTGATATTGTAGAAATGTCACCTTATAAAACTAAAATGTAGAGCTTAAATCATTGTTCAAGTGAAAAAGTAATTTCAGACAAAAACATCTATCACATATTAAATATTTATTGAGTAAGATCTACTGATATACATAATTTATAACACTCCTATATGACAAGACTGAATACTTCAAAACACTACAGGTTGATGGCCGTTTGCAAATTGCTGGCGGTTTTGGTCCAACGCAACACATGAAATATTTAGAGCTAAACATTTTTTCAGCAGAACAAATCACTTGCTAACATCCCTTGCTGAGGCAAAAAATAGGCTTGCTAGGATGTACAGAAATCATAACTGGGGGAGAAAATCAATTATGAATAATTAAGAGCAATGAAAAATGCTTCTCCTTTCGGTTGGTAAACAACGTTTAAATTTACTGACTACCATTAAAAATAAAATGGTTAATTATGATTTAAAAGTGATGTGTTGTTCATTTATTCAGATCTAAAAACAGAAAATCAACTGAATTCCATTATCAATCTCCTATTTGGGCTATATTCCTGAAAATTACATACACATAATGCATCCTATTAGTGTATGTTTTACAGACAGAGCTTATAGCACCACTACAGTTAAGGTTACCTAACACTTCCCATTTAAGACCTGTTTTCAGGTGTTTACAATTTTCTTGAACTTAAACCATTTGGGCCAGGCCCGTCAACAGCAATTCTAGGCCCCAGGTTGTCCCCAGCCAGGTGTGGGCTGGCCAATCATAGGGCCTGGAGCGGTCGCCACCCTGCGGCCTGCCCGGGCAATTTAAAAGGGTTACCGTGGCAGCGGCAGCCCCTAGGCCCTTTTAAATCGCCCGGGCCCCTGGCCAATTGCCCCATTTCTCACACACACACACCGGCAGGCCTGATTTGGGCTGAAAACCTTCCATGCCAGGTGTCTGCCTCACACTGAGGGGGAGGGGTTTTGAAACTTTCAGCTAGAATGTTTAGCTATTTCTGAGAATAAGATTGGGGGAAAAATACACTTCTACCAAAGTTAAAAAATAGTTAATTGAGAGGATCTAGCACCTCTAATGTTTTGGCGGAGGGACTTGGAATGTGGTAAAGGGTTGCCCTAGTATCAGGAATGTGCATTTTGCCATCCTTGTGAAAATCCACTCAAATTTGGTGGAGTGAAAAGCCTCTGGTGGGGGAGGGAGGGGAATCAAAGATCCCACATTCTACTTGTAGTATGTTAGAGTTTGGCAGCTAAATTCTCCCAAGACTCTATCTGCACTGTGCATGTTCCATCCCCACATATGTGCAGACTGGCCAGCAGCACAGAGCTGTGTAACACCAACAAAGCCCGGTCAGCGTCAGGCAGGATCAAACCCGGGACCTCTAGAGCTAATTGCGTGAGCTTCTACTGCATGAGCTAAAAGCCATATGGCTCTTAGCTAAGGCTGTAAAGCAGACTCATTAATCTCTCTCTCTAAGTGGTCTCAGTGCCACTAGATGGGACAGAACACCAGTCCCAGGAGGTGTGTGGGGTACACATGCACTATCCCCACAGAGGACAACTGAGCTTGCTCCATACTGGGGCTTCAGGACTGAGCAGGGCTTTCCCTGCAATTGCTCCTCCTGGCAACCAGGGACTCCTTGGGCACTGGAACCAAGATGAAGAGTTCTGTCTCTCTTCTGCTCTCAATAACCCTCTACTTACTAGCACCCAGTCAGTGTGGAGAAGAAAAAAGCTGCCTGAGCTGTGAAACCACCAGGAATCACATTCCCCTTTAGTGAATGGTTCACATAGAGGACAACAGCCTACTACTGCAGTTACTCCATTACCACAAGCAGTAGAGGTCTGCCCTGTAGAGCTAAAAGATCCACTCCTGCAAATGATCTATTTGGGGGTCAATATGGTTACATGAGATACAAGGTGTTTAGTGCTTTTTTAAAATCTTAGGATATTACAAGGATCTCCACAGTGTCCTATGTCATCCTGACACTGTCCCTAGTACATGGACTCCCAAACATGAACAAAAGTTCTGAGAAAGGAAGGCACAACATCCAACTTTAAGGATGCCCTCCATATGAAGTTGGGACACTTTTTAAAAACAAGTACACCATGAAGAGAAACTTCCTCTGAACTGTATAAAACTCAGAAATACAATTGCACACAGTTTTTTCATCAGTCCATCCATAGCCATTATGGGGGCACTCTCTTGGGTTCTTCCAACCTCAGTTCCAGCCAGGTGAGCCCTACAAAATACTATAGAGAAAAGTGAAAATTCCCTTCTAGCTTGATCAGTGTGCTGTGAGCGGATGTAGGGATGGAAGTTGGAGAGAGAAATTTTCTAACCCCAAATGTAGCGATCCTGTTCATCCTGAGGTTGTTGTAAACAAGGATCATTATCAATTACTACCTCAAAGTAATGGAAGCAGTAGTCTCTCTCTCTCTCACACACACACACACACACACACACACACACACACAGAGCTTATTTCAGTACAAGAAAAGTTGTCTTTCCCTACTGCAATTCCTGCCAGAGTAGGGGAGATAGGGTCAGCAAGGGAGCAATCCTACTCTTATTGGCAGCTTCTTTTAACTCTTGTTATCATAAGGAATGATAAGGTGAGTTTTTGTACCAAGACCTGCTACTGCTCCGTCAGTGCTGTCTTCCTCCCCCGCCCACACACACACACACACACAGGTCACTGGAATGCTATCACCCAAAAGTCAACCTCTCCTTTGTGGAAAACCAACAAGAAAAGGGAAGATACCAGAAGAAGGAAGGCCAGCCAAATAGAAATAGCCCTTGCATCATCCCACAGGTCACAATAAGATCAGTTCCCATGGAAGCAGGATCCTCACAGTTAAGTAAGTCAGAGGTCTGTAAGCATGCCATATTTATGAGGCAAATAAATGCTTAGGCTTGTTCCATGGCTTGATTCACCTGGATTTGTATAGCAATTTTTCAAAAGCTGTGAACCAATTATTCAAGTTACAGAGTGAAAAAGCTTAAAAATTATAATTTTAAAAATGAATAGAAGCTCGGGTTTCTATTTTTAAAACCTGGAGATACTGCATGCATCGACTCTTCACTTATCACTGAACAGAAAAAAAATCATTGTATTTATAGTCTATTGAAAATAATATAAAAAGGCCAAAGAGCAGAACACAAAGTATCAAACAATAGTATAATAAGCTGTAGTTTTACACTGAAAAGTGACTTTGTAAAGATTAAATTTTTTTGGAAACTCACTAACTTCCAGATCAAATGTGCTCAGTTGACAAGTAAATGCCCAGATTCAAGAAAGCATCCCTATTCAAGACAGCACTTCAGCACACTTAATTTAAGCAATGCTTAAATACTTTCCTGAATCAAGGCTACAAGCATGGGATTTTAGTTGTTTATTTAAATGACAGCCCTGGGTTCCTTCTTGTTCTCCCATGGTCAGAAACAAATATTCTGAAACTGCAATTTCTTTAATAACTCTGTGGAAGATGTGAGTGCCCAAAAAGAATCCCACTCACTCCCACAGAACTATATTAGTCTGTAGTGCTAACTAGGAGTAAAAGCTTTTATGGCCCAACCCCCAGTGAAGATCTACTCATCAAATTTTTTGAAAGTATGGTTCTAAAATACTTGTTTGAATCTTTGGGCTAGGCATGTTGAACCATGTAAAATGCATAAAAGAAAATATGCAGTAGGTAGCAATTCAAGCATTGTTTTAGTACCTTTACCTGTATGGAAAATGCAAATCATATCTTATATAAAGTTTTCTTTAAAACCAACAGTACAGTCACTTGAAGAAATGTAGAGGGTCCAAAGTACACTTAGAATACTAATACTGATCAGGGAATATTTAAAGAAGCATCCAGTTAGTCACACTTTCTAATGCTATTGGCACTGCACATATTAAAATGGTAAATAATTTTAATAAACTCCAAGGGGTTCAGCTTAATTTCCACTACACTTTCCACTGCAAAAACTTAATTCCTTATTTAAATATTAAACAGTTAACTGCTGGCACACAGTTCAGAGAACACATTGCACAGACATTTCTGGTAAAATAGAACATTACATTGGCTGAGTAAATTGTCCAGATGTCTATATTTAAATTATGCAAAAATACATAATTCAAAATTAAAGAAATTATTTTGTAAAAATATACAATGGCAAAAGTCCCTGCATTAGCAGTAAATGAGAGTCCATAACCAGAGAAGATTTTTGTGGTAACAGAAACTTTGGGTGTATTTGAACAAAAATATATTCTAATATCCTGGGTTCACAATGTTTGAAAGTTTTCTGTGGTCTGACACTAACGTTTAACGCCATATAAAAAAAATACATACACAACTATACACAAAAAAATTCTTAATTCATATCTGGTTTTCCTCCAGATATATTTATGTTTTTACATGGTCCCTTTTAGATACTTGGAAACTTGAAACTAATCTGTTTCCTTGGAAAAGAAAAAAGTTTCTATCATTCTGCATATTGTGTTTGTTTCTTTAAATTTCAAAATAAATAAATAAACAAACAGAGGAGAAAGAATTACATAGGCTATGCGTGCAGAGAAAAAAAGTCAGTGAAACAGTGTTCTTAAGCAGAGTTCCTATACAATTTCAAACTGAACTAAGACCCCTACAATTTTAAGCACAAAGGACCAGGAATAGAGTCAGCTAAAGTTTTTCTTGCTTTTGTAGACTTTCATGACGTTAGTGTATCTTAATTTTGAATTCATTTGCATTTCTTTTAATATCTATGTGAAACCTTTAAAAAGTCTGTCATATAACTTTGCCTTTAAAAAGTTAATACCATGAACATAAAATGAAAATGAATACATGCTATTAAAAGCGACACATTATACGTAAACTTTATGTTCCTATACTGTAAGAAAAGTTAATCCTCTGTTTATACAGCACTTATCTTTCAGAAGAAGCAAATACCAAGTTACTCTTACAACTTCCTTCATTACAAATACCTGGCCTGATCCTGCACTCCTGGGGTACACAAAACGCCCACTAACTTTAGATGGTTATCAAACCCCTCAGGAAAGAAGTGCACACACAGCTTGAGAGGATCAAAGCAAGGGGTATGCATGTGGAGGAGAGAATGGGAACAAGAAATGGAGCACGAAGGGGAGAGCAAGTAGTGTGGAGATGGAATTGGTTAACTGGGGCCAAGGATTACACACACACAGATCTGTCCCAAGGTAATTTTCACATGACACATACAAGTTTGTAAGACTGGTTCTCATCGTGTCTCTGACAGACTTTGTCTTGGCAAGAGCTGGGATGTTTGCTGGGTTTTTGATCCAAAGACCATTGAAGTCACTGGGAGACTTTCCATCAGCTTCAGTGCACTTTGGATCAGATCCTAACACTAGCACCACTTTTAACTCTTCTGGTGTACATGAAGAATGGGATGTGACTCCAAGACAGAGTATCTGTGGAGGTATTTTAATGAAGGAAAGCACATGCTTAACACTGAATTTAGAATTTAACCTTATACAAAATGAGCATTTTAAAAGCTAATATAAGAAAGTAATTACATACTGCAGAAGTGTTTATGTTTTATCTAAAATAGCTGAAGTGTTTTGCTTTTTTAATTAAACAAGAACCAAACAAATACAAAGAAAATGTTTTTTTAATCCCATTTCCATTAAAAAGCTCTTTCTTTTTCAGAACAATAAATTGGTGAATATTAGGGTTCTCAGTTAATAGCAATTAATTCACGCAATTAACTAAAAAAATTAATCACAAATAAACAAAATAATCGCGATTATATGCATTTATAATAGAATACCAATTGAATTTTATTAAATATTTTCTGATGTTACATTTTCAATATTGATTTCTATTACAACACAGATTACAAAGTGCACAGTGCTCACATTATATTATTTTTATTATAAATATATGCACTGTAAAAATAAACAAAATAGTATCTTTCAATTCACCTCATGTAAGTACTGAAGTGCAATCTCTTTATCATGAAAGTGTAACTTACAAATGCACATTTTTGTTGGTTACATAACTGCACTCAAAAATAAAACAGTGTAAAACTTTAGTGCCTACAAGTCCACCCAATCCTACTTCTGATTCTGCCAATTGCTAAGACAAACAAGTTTGTTTACATTGACGGGAGATACTGCTGCCTGCTTCTGATTTACATCACCTGAAAGTGAGAACAAGCGTTCACATGGCACTTTTGTAGCCAGCATTGCAAGGTATTTACGTGCAGCATATGCTAAACATCTGTATGCCACTTCATGCTTTGGCCACTGGTTCCAGAGAACGTGCTTCCATGCTGATAATGCTAGTTAAAAAAATAATGCGTCAATTAAATTTGTGACTGTGCTCCTGCTCTGTTTTACCTGCATTCTGCATATATTTCATGTTATGGCAGTCTTGGATGATGACTCAGTACATATTCATTTTAAGAACACTTTCACAGCACATTTGACAAAACGCAAAGAAGGTACCGATGTGAGATTTCTAAAAATAGCTACAGCACTCACCCAAGATTTAAGAATCTGAAGTGCCTTCCAAAATCTCAGAGCGACAAGATGTGGAGCATGCTTTTAGAAGTCTTAAAAGAGCAACACTCTGATGCAGAAACTACAGAATCCAAACCACCAAAAAAGAAAATCAACCTTCTGCTGGTGGCATCTGACTTCACTGATCTACAACTCAGCTTGTTTGGCTTTATGACTGTCTAGCAACATGCAACTAAATACAAGGAGGATTTACAAGTTAAACTGAGTATAAATGAAAAGTGGCTAAGTCAGTAAATTTAGGAATCTTCTCTGTTTAAGTTATAAGTATAGTTACAGTCTGCACAGGATTTTACACCTAATGCAAAGTAATGGTGAACTGTTTTTTCTAGTAGCAAACAAGCAATATACTTCTAGTGATATGCAACTGGGATGTGTGATTATATATTCCAAGAAACATACATCTGTATGGTTATAAATAGAATATGTGACAAGTGACCATTTATTAAAAAATTTAAGCAGCTAAACATTTATTTTTATTAAAAAAGTTGTAATTGAGCAATGTGGTTAGAGCACAAAGTATTTCAAGAGCTGCCTTTGAAGAAACCAGAAACAAAAAAATAAAAAATAAAAAGGAAGACAGCACAATAATCCCAAAAGCATTTTCCTCCTATTTTCTGTAAAAATGCTAGACACTAGATGATTACATGGACTATAACAACATGTAGGTGAGGGTACGGCTCAGCAAGGTGGTATAAGGAGCTGTTTCTCTCCATTAAAAAGTTCTTCTTTCACATTTGTCACTGAAGCAGAGAGGCCACTCTGCAAAGGCAGAACATACTGCATGCTGGGTTCTAATGTGTTTTGGCACCAGCAGTTGTAAATTAAAGTAGTGACAACTTTAAAACAATACTTATAAAAAATAATTGCACTACACTTTGGTATTTTATTTTAAAAACCATTCTAGAGGGATTGGTATTTCCTGTTTCATAAGCAGGGTCCTATAAAAACCATAATTTCACAGAATGCACAGAAATTGCTAAATTAGCCCAGAACTGCAATCTTTCCAACTGGGGGGAGGCGGGAGTGGGCACATGGCTCTTAGTATATGACAGCAACATATCATAGCCCCAGTATGGGTGGGGACATGGCAGTTGGTTTTATGCTATGGTGTCACCATTTTCTCAGGTCCTTACTCATCAGAACAAGGGGACATTCAATCAGAGTCTAAAAGGTGGCAAATTCAAAATCAATAAAAGGAAATATTTTTATACAATGAGCAATTAAATTGCAGAACTCATTGCCACAGGATGTCTCTGAGGATGAAAACTTAGCAGGATTCAAAAAGGGACTGGGCATTTATATGGATAACATAAACATGCAGATTTATAGTTAATGCTAACAAATTTTGAAAGCCTATCATGACTTAAACCAAACCAACTATTAGGGATGAGAATGTTTCTTGCATCTTCCTCTGAAAGATCTGGTGCTGGCCACTGTCAGGTTGCAGGCTGGACTAGAAGGATCTCAGGTCTAATCCAGTATGGAAATTCCTATGTGCGTCCTTTGTAGCCACAAGCATTGAACACTAGAAATCACAGAAAGCTTCACAAATATTAACTAAGTGGAAGAGGACTATGAAAACAACTGACCTTTAAAGTCAGTGACTACCTTTCCAACTTAGCAACTTATTTATTTGTGTTAATAGAGATTTATGTTTTGAAGATAAACTTCACAAGTAAAAAGACCTCAATCGTTAAAGCTCCTCAGTGCTCCTGTATACTGTAGCCCATTTACTAAGATCAGGCATGCTTCTGTGACCCTCTACAATTCACCTCGGCATAATGATGTGAAAAAGGTCACAATAGCAACTCTGAATCTAACATCTTTATGTAGCTTTCAATGTTTAGTTCTATGAGAATATTTTAGTGGTAATTTTAACAGATTTTTGCATTAATTTTGTGTAGGAAACAGAGTTTATAATGGCTTTTCTGGTAGTTGATGAGCGCATTATCGTCTTACATTTTTCCCAGAAATAATTTGCTCATTTTCACCAGGTCACTGACATCAAATACAGGTTGTCACTTTTGGGAAAGCAAATTAAGAGTCTATTAAAAGGTCAACAAATAGCAAAAAATATATTCCTTTTGATCTCAAGTCAAATGATCAAAGATGTTACAAGGACAGAATAAGATGCCCTTTAAAACTATCAATTTGATTTTGTGTACTCAAAGCATAAAATAACTGGCACTCTAGCACAAATGTCATTAGTAATTGGTTATGTGTGTAAAATGGCTATGGATTTTGATACTTTCCTTTTGTAATCCTGGTTCACTCAGGGCAAGAAGGGTAAACTATCAGGTATGTGACTCTGCCCTTAATTGTTTATTTCACTGAAAAAAACCAGTATCTAGGCACACACTTAAGTTTATTGCTAATGCAATTATAAATTATACAGTATACTCTATATACAATATATGCATAATTTTTACTAGATGCAGTGTAAAAAAGTCATGAGAAAAGACACAAAAGTCTATAAACCAGAGAAGCAAAAAGTAATTCTATTTATCTGACAAGAAGAACATTAGGAGGTTTACAGTAAGTACCATGTGAGAATTAACAGTTCCTCAATCCAAATGTTGAATTATAACCATGATAGAAGGGCCTCCACTTCAGTTATGGAAGACAATGAAGAGCACAGATTCATGGCAAGAAAGATAAAGGCATTCATAAAATACAATGGACAAACAAAAGCAGTAGGAGATAAGGTATATACAGTAAGATCAAAAGATGGGAATACAAATACCACCTCCCAAAAACATTCCCTGGGGAAATGTGTTACTTTAGTGGTTCTCAAACTTTTTGTATTGGCAACCCCTGTCAGACAGCAAAACACTAAGTGCAACACGCTTTATAAGTTAAAATGACATTTTTATATTTAACATTATTTTAAATGCTAAATTTAGAACCCTATTGAATGAATTTACCTTTTCTCACTGCTTTTAAATTAAGAAACATTTTTATCTAATTATTGTTATGAGTATAAAAGGTTGGTTCTTTTAAATAGTTACTCTAATACTGGGGGTAGGCGCAAAGAAACTTTATCAATATCACTTTTCACAACAGCCTTAGCACCTCATTGCCACCCTTACTTCTGCACTGCTGTTGATGCCAGCACTGCCTTCAGAGCTGGCGCCTCTGAAAGCTGTGCCACCACCACCAGCAGGGCAGATGTAAGGGTGGCAATAGGGTGATAAGTCTGCTGTAAAAAGTGATATTTGTATGTTTGTTAAGATCACTTTTCACAGCAGACTTGCTAGCGCAGACTTCACAGCTAGCTAGCTGGGAGGCTGTGAAAAGCGGTATTAACAAGCATACAAATATCACTTTTCACAGCAGACTTTCTAGCACCCTATTGCTAGCATTACTTCTGCCCTGCTGCTGGAGGCAGGTGCTGCCTTCAGGGCTAGGAGGCAAGAGAGTGGCAGCTGCTGGCCGGGCACCCAACTCTGAAGGCAACACCGGCAGCAGCACAGAACTGCAGAAGTAAGGATGGCAACGCCATACCATGCCACTTATAATTCTGTGTAACATTTGACCTTTGTGCTGGAAGGGGTAGTGGCGGGGCAAATTTTGGGGTGGCTATAGTCCCTGCAAGGGCACTCACCCCACCCCAGCACCATCCTACCTTTGTGTCTGACTGTTAAATTATACGTTACTTTTTCTTTGTCAATCTCAGTGTTCTCATTGGTCTCTAGTTTAATGCAGCTTTTCAGCTGCTGAACAACCAAGCCCTCTAATGTTGTCTAAGTCCCACCTTTTCAGTCTCAAGACAACAAACCTGCAGGCATGATACTACAATCTGCAGAGTCCAATTTCCTTAAAGTGGTGATAATACAAATATATATATTGATTAGGAACAATGATCACTGCATTTTATGTTTACAATACTTTTTGAAGAAAATGCACTACATTGCAACAGAAAGGTATGTGTAATTTTCTAAAATGCTGGATTTAAATTATGTTTTTTATAGCAGTCACTCTCTGTTTCATGCATGTACTCACAATCCTCACGTAATAATCTCATGACTCCCTTAGGGGTCACAACCCCCAGTTTGAGAACCCCATCTTAGAATAACCTGCTCTTAAAATCAAAATGAATCTACGTTTGTGGATGAATCATCTGGTATTATTCCATAATGTTAAGGTCAGTAGAAATATTCTCACTAATGAACCCAGACTCCATAGTCCAAACATCGTATCTAGTACTGATGCTGACTAAGTACTGACTGCTATGAAGAGCTCTCATCTTGCTTTGCTGAAAAGATCAATGAAAAATTGAATGGAAGTAACCAGGAGAGAAAATTTCCATTACTGTCTATATTGCATTGCCCATCCCATCATCCCTGGCAGAGTCTTGGCCTCATCACATTTGCCAAATATCAACATGACCTACACATTTTGGATCCATACTCCTTCTGGCTAATAAAAGCCAGTGAGGAACAACTACACCCACTACTAATAGAAATTATGAATGCTTCCTTCAGAGCAGCAAACCTGTTATACTCCTTGAAAAATGCAATAGTCTTTCCAGTCCTCAAGAAGCCATCAATTGACCATGAAAATCTCTCCAACTACTGTCTTTAAAGCAACTTGCTGAATAGTCATCCAGGATTAGAGAAAACTTTCAGAAGCAATTAGCAATTTAAGGATTCCTTTACTTCTGGGTGCCCAACATGAGACACCTTATAAGGCCCTGATTCGTAGAGGGCAGGTGCTCACAGAACTTTCTGAAAATCAGACCCCTTTAAGGTGTCTCACGTAGGGCACTCAAAAAAAAATTGGTCATGCAAAATTGCTAAACACTTTAGAAAATCCTGGTCTTAACTCCTGAATTTAATTGTTAAAAATTTCTTAGCAGAAATTCTGCTCACAAAACAAAGTTCCAATGTAGCCCCTCTTTTAGTTGCATTTTACTAACCTAGAAGCAAGATTCTGGCCACTTGGCTCATGCATTTTGCCAGGGTTCTTAACGTTTACATTTTATAGTTTCTAAACCACTAACCAGTGAACGAAGACTATTTACCTCTGCCAGCACTTTGTGGTGGTGAGATTGTCCTGCTTTGTAAAACAAGAACCAAGCTTTGGAGTGGACAATTGGACTTGGTTGGGAAGTCAGTCACAAAATGAATTTTCATCTCAAAATGATGATTCATCAAAACCAAAACTGTTTGTGGGAAAGAGCTGGTGTTCCAATTTTGAAAATTTTTTTGAAAATAGTTCTGAAATTGTCAAAAGGTACCATTTTGACATTCTTGAAATAAAGTTCCATTTTTCAGCCCAAAACAACTGTTTTGACATTAAAATTAGTGTATAGTTTTAAAAAAAAATGAAAATGTTGAAATTGAAAAAAATGTATTCACCCAATCTGAATTATTTCAGATTATTGGTTAGATTTTGCTTTTTGGACCTATTTGGGATAGGAAAAAATTTCAAAATCTCAAATTCTCACTGGGTGGAAAAGCCATTACCACCCAGCTGTACTGACAACGAGCTTTTTGTTGCCTTTCATGCTAGACCTAGAGATAACCAAACCTGACACTAGTTTGGAGATGTCACTTTTCCCTCTTCTCCTTCCCTCACACCCCACCTCTCCCCCATTCCTGGTCCAGTTGGTCCGAGTAGTCCAACTTGGGCAAGTTTAGAAGCTGGGAAGGGCTCTCTCTTTCACAGTGATTTGAAGTGTAGAGTTTGCCCTGGCAGTAGCAATCCAATAATACTTCCATCCACCATTAGTATTAATTTTCCTTGCCCATTTTATAGAACACACTTGTCTCAGATGGGATTCAGTAAGCAATCCAACGTCCTCGGTAGGATCCAAGTGGGCCATCTTCCACTGGGTAACATGCAATAAGTGGTCATGTTCACCAGTTGGATGTGACATTAATTACATGTTTGCATAGTGTAACAGGCAAGATAAGTCTTTCTTCCTGGATGCCCTAAAGTTTTATGCTTACACAGGGACATGCACAAGGGGGCGCAAGCAGGAACATGCCCGCCCGCCTGCCCTCCCCGCCGGCGACACTATTCAGCTAAAAAAAAATTTCTGCTCCTGCCCCAGCCCCAGCCACTACTCCAGCCCTTGCGGATGACCCATGTTTCGCTGACCCAGCCACTGCTCTAACATGCCCCTCCAAAAGCTGTCAAAGTTAAATTCCCACACACGCCCCTGTGCTTACAAAAAATTAGCTATGACTTTTAATGTTTCAGGATTGTAGTAGGTGAATGAATACATAAATACATCGTGGTAAACTTCTGTCCCCTTTACCAAAATCATAGTGATGTCTTACGGGTAGTACCATGATCCAAAAATCACAGCTCTCATGAAATGTAAAACACATCCACTACGTAAATGAAAGTGGCATAAAACTTTACATCTGTCATAAACAGATAGTTAAGGGTTAATGTCTCTTTTACCTGTAAAGGGTTAAGAAGCTCAGTAAACCTGGCTGACACCTGACCAGAGGACCAATAAGGGGACAAGATACTTTCAAATCTTGGTGGAGGGAAGTCTTTATTTTGTGTTCTTTGTTTGGGGGTTGTTCGCTCTCGGGGACTGAGAGGAACCAGACGTCAATCCAGGCTCTCCAAATCTTTCTAAATCAGTCTCATGTTTCAAATTTGTAAGTACCTAGTCAGGAAGGCGTGATAGTCTTATGTTTGTTTTCTCAACCTGTAAATGTTTCTTTTGCTGGAAGGATTTTTACCTCTGTTTGCTGTAACTTTGAACCTGAGGCTAGAGGGGGTTTTCTCTGGCTATATAAATTTAAATACCCTGTAAAGCATTTCCCATCCTGATTTTACAGAGATAAAGAAAAAAGAAAAGGTAAAAATTAATTAAAAGCTGTCTTTTTAAGAACCTGATTGATTTTTCTTTGTTTTAAGATCCAAGGAGTTTGGATCTGTGTGAAGCCTCTCAAGGCAACCCAGGGAGGGGAAAATCTGGGGGGAAAAGGACAGGCGAATGGTTAATTTCTCCTTGTGTTAAGATCTAAGGGATTTGGATCTGTGTTCCCCAGGGAAGGTTCTGGGGGGACAGGGAGTGTACCAGACACTACTTCTGGTTGGTGGCAGTGTTACCAGATCTAAGCTAGTAAATTAAGCTTAGAAGGATCCATGCAGGTCCCCACATTTGTACTCTAAAGTTCAGAGTGGGGGAGGAAATCTTGACAACATCTAACTTCCTTTCCCTCCTGTGAAGTTTTTCAGCTATTTTTCATGACTTGCAAGTAAAAACCACTGACAGCAACAAATGAAGTCTAATACTGCTGCTTAAATTCCAACCCTTCCAGGACACTCTGGATGCTTTAAACTTAACATTTTCTGATAGAAAATAATTAGACTGTCCAACATGCCTAATTTTAATTATTCCAATGTAAGTGGCCTAAGATCTTGGAATATGTAATTTCATTAGCATTTGAAGTCAATATCTCTCTTTTTTTTTTTAAATGAGATACCAACCAGAGCTGTGTGACATGGAAATAAATTTGAGATTAACATGTGTGATGTCCCTTTTAATGAAAGATAGATGAGAGGTAGCATCAAGATAAAAAAAAGTTGAGTATACAAGTAGGCTGTCCAACTACTATTCTGAAAGTGTAGCATCAATAGCGTAAACACTATCTCTATTGCCATTATTTTACAAAGAGGCAGTCCATAGCATTAAATCACTTCCAGTGGGAAAAAAATCAAATTTATTTAAAAAAAATATAAAAAAATGAAGAGTCACTTTAGAATTTCTACCTTAGATCACCATATATTTATGTAAAACCACAGTGATTAAAAACTAGAAAAAATTTAACTGCATTCTTTCCAGGAATAATGTGATTAAGTTCATTTAAAATGGTTTTATGTTCTCAGCAAAAAAAGTATAATTTGGCCAGAAGTCTGCCAGAAGTCACGTTTCAACCTATAGGATGCTTCCTTTGTCCTACCTTTTGCTTGCCTAGTCTATTTAGATTGTAGGCTCTTCAGGGCAAGGACTGTCTCCTGCTAAGCACATGTACAGCACCTAGCACAATAGGACTCAGACTTCAGCTAGGTTCTGCAGTTTTGGCTGTAATAAAAATAATTTACATTCAAAAACCCCAATATCAATAGAATGCCAAAGCTGCAAAGTTAATCACTGAAAGGTTCAAAAATACCTGTGCAACCTTAAGTCTGCCCCTTGTGCCTATGCATTATAATAGTCTTTAATTGCATAATCACATTTTTCCACAGGACTCCTGCCTCATTCAGTGCACAGAATGGACAGTGTTCAGTGAATGGGTACATTTCGATTTCCTTTTTTTAAATCGCCATTCATTGTGTGGCTCCAAGTGTTATTTAATGCAAATCTTTCAACACTTGCACTAAATACTAAGTTAATAATTTATTCATGGATATTTCCACTTGATGATGTCCAAGAGCAAAACAAACAATGAATTTATCTTTACAACACCCCTATAAGGTAAGGGTTTATTGCTATCCCCATTTCACAGATGGAAAATGGAGGCACAGAGCAGTTAAGGGCAAAACTATCAAAAGTATTCACTAATTCCGGGTGCCCAACTTGTGAAACCTGGGGACTGATTTTTCAGTATACTTATTAGTTGAACAGCACTTTATTTATGCAAACCACAGTAGCAATAGACTTCAGTTGCAGTCATGAGCATTCAGAACTTCTGCAAACCTGGCCCCAGATGACTCAAGATACTTGGAAAATGCAGAACACAGAAACAGTGGCCATCTGAAAATTTTGGTTTAAGTGACTTGTTCTTACCACCTAGGAAATTTGTGGCAGAAGCAGGGATATAATCCAACTCGGCATGGTGGCAATTCAACTTCCTTAACCTGAAGACTATCCTTTCTCTTTCTGCAATCCTCAGCCTCATTCACTACACACCTTCCAATTTCTCCAACTAATAAGGCAGTGGGCCTACTGAAAACAGCCTCATTCACTACCCAACTCCAATTCATTCCAAGAGCACAGTCCAGCCTGTGCACTGAATGAGCCAAAGGTCCTGATGAGAAAATAGTATGTGATCATGTCATTAAAGACTGGATTATACCGCAGGGCGAAAGGGAGGCAAATTACAGTTCCATGGGAAATTGAATTATGGCTTTTTCTAACTTAAGAAATGGACTTTGCAACCTTAACATTCTTTTATTGTGTTTTTTTCAATACAATTTCCTAATTTAAACAAAATTGAAAACAAATTCTGTCTTGTGGAATAATATTGACCCCCAGTTTGGATCACCACCAGTGTCTGGACCTTTGGATCCACAGCACAGACCTCTACCACTTAATATAATGGACTGACTGGCAGAAATAGTGCACTGGTATCTCTTATGTGGACCAGTGACTAGCGGGGGATGAGACATTCACTTTCCCAGTTGGTGGCACCGTTATTTGCCCACAGCAGAGAAATGTACAAACTCAGAACTCACGGGTTCAATGCCAAGTTTTGGAGGGGAACGTGTTCCAACAGTTTTACACCATTCTGCCTCTGTGCCCCCAGCCTCTCTGTCCTTCTCAGCTGTTATCTAACTCCACATTCCCCAGCTCCTGCCCTCCTCCCCTTTTACTTCCCTCTCACCCCCTGCCCCTGAAAACCCCTCTTTCCCCCATTTCTTAGCCCTGTGTATTTGAAACACATGCTTCCTCCTGCACACTGCCTTGGTGCCAGCACCGGGAGCACTGAGTGCACAGGAGAGAATCTCCTTGCTCTCACTTCTGGTGCCCATTGCCACAGCAACCCCAGGCAGCCAGGAAGAGCAGTTGCAGGGAAAATCCTGAACAGCCCCTGCAGCCCTGTGCTGGAACATGCTCGGTGGAGATGGAATCTTTGGATAATTTAGTTAAACTCTATTAAGTCTCTGCTGAGCGTGCGCAATTTTTTCTGTGGGATGAGGGGGGTTGTCTTATAAATTGGTTGAATTTGGCAATTTTTTGCAGAGATAGCAAGAGACACATCCCTGACACCAGGGTGACCTCTTCAGCCCATTCTCCCCTCCTCTCCCAACCAAACAGCAAGCCACTGTTCCAACTGGAAGCCTGGAGCTTCTCTATGATTTGTTTTTTTGTTTTTAACATGCACAAAAAAATATATTGATCTCTAAACTCATTCTTGGCTAAACTACTTTAGCTGAAAGCTTCAAAATAAATGATACTGAGCTAGTGTGGCAAAGACATAAGCAACTGAGAACAGGGGCTTATAATAGGAAGGGTTGGACAACCTTAACTATAGGTGGGGCTACCAGTTCTGCCTAAGATAAACACTGAAAATACAGGCCTTTTTGTACTCACTGGATAGCTGGATTCCCAGTTCCCCAGAAGTATAATATATTTCTTGACGCTTGCTAGAGCTGTGAACAAAGAACTTTACCAATAGGAACTCGATTAGGAAAACATTTGAAGAGTTTGAAATTTCGAACATACCACATTGTCAGCTCCAATTCCCAATGGAAAAGTTTCTCCATGCACGCTTCAGGTGAGCTGATGAATGTGACCAGGATATACTTCTTAAGGCAGAGAGAAAATGTTTGCATTTTCCCCTACAACCAATAAGCAACTCTTTGTCTGACTTTTTGGACATCAAGAAATATAACCACATCCCTTTGCTTCCCTTCTCACCCCAACTCAATTAAATCTTTTTCTGGGTGACTGTAATAAAAACTCTAGTTCGATTTATCAGGACAAAGAACATTCTTAAGTCTGTAACTAACAATTAAATGATGGCAGAACGTACTGCTATGTAACATTTGCATTGCTTTTCAAGTTTTGGTTCTCCCCAGATTCTTTTTTAAAAACAATGTCACTTCGGAGGCTGCTATAATACAGTCGTGTCGTCAGTGATATGATGTAGTTTCCAGTGCATCAATCTTTCATGCTTCAGTAGGGCAGCTTCTGGGGCTTTTCGTTTTAGCATTGAGATAGCTGATCTTGCACCTTTTGATAGGGTTTCCTTTGAAGGAAGCATGGTCTCATGGTTAGGAATAGACAGATTTATCCATCCTTACTTGGAAATTTATCTTCAAGATGTAGGGTCCCCAGATTCCACAAAGGATCTTCACTCTGAGTGCTGCTTAGAAGTCAGGAGAGACCTGCTTGTCACTGCCTTAGCCCGGGACTCAAATCAGATTGGTTCTATACACCTTAATGACAACTCTTTGAGACTGCTGACATCTTGTTCCACCACACACTGGCACCGCTGGCTTTGAATGATCGGTGGCACTGATACCAATCTTCCAAATGGAAGATGCCTGTCCTTGGGCATAGAAGCTCCTGCCCAGGCCTGCTGCTACTCTCCACTGTGCTAGCAGCCAGCAGCAGAGCGGACTAGTACAACTGCAGAAGGGGCAGCTGCTCACAAGGGAGCAGCTGAAGCTGCCAGAGTATTTCCTCTACTCCTGACCTCCAGAAAGAGAAGCAGCAGCATCTTGAGCCATCAGAGGAGAAGCAGACCCAAGGAGCTATTACAGCAACAGCAGCTCAGTATCTCTTGTGATCAGGGAGGAACTGCAGCTACGCCGAACAAAAAGTAGCCCAGAAAGTGGAGGGTCGGTCCACCCCACCACAGTGTAGGTCCACAAGGTAGAGACTCCAGTGCATCTTAGTAGAAGACCCATGATCCCAAGTTTTTTTTTGCATAGGTGGCTCTTGGAAATATAGTAGCGCTAGCTCCGAAGAACCTGCTGCTGGGAGGAGAGTTGAATCAGTAAATACCTATTTATTTTTAAATTAACTTCTCTTTGTGTAGCAATTTCCTTTATTCTTTAGGAAAGTTCAGCTATGAAGTTTCTGAGAGTGACAACAAGATAAGAAACCAGCAGAAGACAGAATCTTGCAAAGAGTTCGAGTAAGAGCCGTTGAGTACCAGACAGCCCAAATTCCTCCATGCAGCTTGATGTGGACATTGTTCCATGCAGCATCAGCTCTTGATTGCTGGATTCTTAGCCAGTGCCTGAAGAAGAAATTTGAACACCCCTCTGGATCATTGCAAAGGCTAAGAATTTGAGATGAAATACACATAAAAAAGTGAAGAATTCAGGAATTGAATCTGTGTTTATGGAGTGGGCAAATGGAAGTATCTTCATTTGGTGAAAACAAGCCTGAGTCAGTGCATCCCTTCAAAAGCAAAGCATTTGTTGTGGCTAAAAACAAAAAACAAAGCAAAAAAATCTAAGAGGCAAGCAAACACATGTCTGAAAATTTGCTGGCCCAGAGTATCTGTCTAACAGAAAAAATCCTTTTTTCATACAGCATATAAAATTGTCAAATATCAGGGGGCTTTTACAAAGTTTCCCCACAAAGTGCAGGAATCAAATGAACTCAACATGAACAAATTCTTCACTAAGGGTGTGTCCAGTCATCAAGGACTAGGTTTCTGCAGAAATGAAAAGAAGTGTCAAATATATAGAGAGAGGAGGAGATGGTTAAACTCTGATGATAGATAAGTCCACAACTTCAAGTAAGCTCTGAGTCTTGTTCACATACCTTAGAGCTGTGATGGGAAAGCTCACTATCATTCATGGGTAAGCTATTCATCTGACTGACTGTTCAGCTACAGGAATTATCTGAAGTCACAGCTGCTATGCTGAAAAGCTCCTGCAAAACAACTGGATCTCTTTTGCATCAAAAAGAGCTCCCATGATAACTGGAGGGAAGGGGGGGGGGGGAGGGAGGAAATCCAGAATAGCCCTCTGCCTCTTAACTCTCTAACCAGAACTCAGTCTAGCACATCTACTCTCACAGGCTTGAATTTATTGTTGGAGAGCAGCCAGAAACTTCACTGGAATGAATCAACTGCAGGAGTTCTTTGATAAGTTATAGAGGGCTTATAAATTGTCTTCCAAGGATAAGAATGAACTCACGCTGAGCCCAGACTCCAGTGGATCAGATGATTACCACTGACAAGATCTTTGATTTCTTCTGGGTGGGATCAAGTCAGCTATTAATCAGGGTTGTCTGGACTATCTACACTGTGCTCTGAACATTTCAGTGAAGCCTCCACAGACCACAAAAACCAAATCCCAAATATAATGACCTGAAAAACATCTTGAACCTCTGAGTTCCTTCATAACATAGCAATCATGTCAATCAAACTTGGAGAGTTATTAGGACAGCTGCAGAGAAATCACGTAACATTACCAGAACACTCTCAGCTAGATATCCATGCAGATTTGTGTATTTGCAGCAATGGGTAACCCATCAAGACCATATGCTGAAAAATGCAGAACAGGTGACTCACTGTATTTTGGGAATACTGAATTGCATCTTTGAAGATATGCACAAATCCTTGTGAGACAGTTTTTCAGGAGTTTGAAATACAGCTTGGAAACAAAGCTGATATTCACAAGGGTCTTCTACACCGCAGCCTGTGATGTTCATGTTTACACCGCTGAATATTCAGAAGTGGACAATGCCATGAGCACCTGGCATCTGAAGAGCTCGCCTCCTACTTACGACATACTCTGTGAGGACCTAAGTCTCTGCCAGATCCTCAATATGAGCAGAACTGTCAATATACAGTCAATAACTGTTCAAAATACAAGGACTGCAAAGGCAAGGACTGTAAAAAGACTAAAACAACAGTAGCTACAATTCTCCTTGCCCCAGCTGAATGTGAGAGAGCATTTAGCACTGACGTGCTCCGGCAACAGCTTGGAGGTGGCGAGGGAAGGACAGAGGTGGAACTAGATAGGACAATGGATTTATTGGCAATGGTTCTAAAGAAATGAAAAGGGGAGATGACAAGTTCAATATCTGACCCGTTGAGTTTGAGTTGGTGACAAGACATCCAGGAGGAGAACTCAGACAGACATTGTTATAGCAAGAGAGCCAGGACCGCAACAAGCATCTTACCATAAAAATGGGAGAAAATTAATGTCCTTGCAAACATTTAGCAAGACTAGTCAAGACAAAAGCAGCACTTTCAAGAAATTCAGTTGTGTCTAATTGTGATTGACAAGACAATTACAGCCAAAAACCATTCCAAGAAAATGACTTTGACAAATTTGAGATTCCCATTAAAATGACAAGGCACCCATTAAAAGGGAAGAAACTGATTCACTGTGTCTTGTACCAAAGAAGCTGCTTTCCTCATTACCCATGTCTGTTAAAGACTCTTTGTCTATATTGCGTAATACTGTATATATTCCATCAAGTTTATGTCCTACTTTTATATGTTCACTGAGGCTGAGTTCTTGTTCCCAGAATAACAGTAATTCTGAATTTTCTGCCTTTGCGCATTTAAATTGCCAACCATAGCAAAGCTTTGTTAGAAGCTTGCTGCTATCTTTTGTGCTGAATAGGGAACACATCACTAATGCTATAGTGAGTATTTTGTAATCTAAGAATCCAGTACTCTGAATGATGTGCTATAATGTGCTTTTATTAGAATGTTTTGGAAAATTAAAGAAAAATTGCCCTTTAAAAAGAAATATTAAAAATATATAATCATTCACTATCAATTTTGATGTTTACATACATATGTAATGAGTCTTATAAAATCACAAAATCACCACCAAATCCTCCTCTCCCAAAAACAGTGCAAAGCAATAAAACTATCCATTCTCGCTAGTGGATTCAATTTCATTGTAAAAAGAGGTACAATAAACATACTTTACTCTTCTGGAAGAAACTAACTTCCACTATTCAAAGCCACAAAGAAAACCACAACTGAGAAGAAACTTCCTAATCAGATTTTTCTCTGTCTTAGTGCTTTAGGCCATATCACCCTCATCAATCAAGAAAACCCATTAAAGATTCTGCAGCTACCAAAATCAGAAAATTGTTGTGAACGGCTTACTGTGAAATGCAGGTGCTGCGGCAGCAGCCCACGCAGGCATCAACAGCTCTCTGAAATGAATGTCAATTAAAAAGGCAGATGCAGAATGCAGAACTGTCCAAATGAGTGAGTACTGGTATAGTGAAGCTAAAATGATGGGAAATTAATGATGCTGTTGCTTTCAAGAATACTGGAATTACAGGACCAGTTATACACCTTATAAGGTCATCTTACCTTTTTCATAATTTATTGTTTCTCTCTCTCAAAATCTGGTAGACATAGAATTACAGCTGTTTATTAACACATAGAAACTACCATTATCCTAGTGACACCCAGAAGTGCCACAGCAAATAATGTTCTGTGAGCACTTCCATTATAAACTTTAACAGGTACAAATCATTATTCAGGAAATCTGGTCTTCATTCCTAGAATTACGTTGATCAATTTAGTAAGTTAAAATGTCTGATCTTTGACTTTTGAAAGGACAAAACTTCCACTGATTTCAATGTATAAAGTATTGTAGCTCGTGTTGGTCCCAGGACATTAGAGAGGGACAAGGTGGGTGAGGTAATATTTCTTATTGGACCAATTTCTGTTGGGGGGCAGGGGAGGGACAGCAATAGCTCAGTGGTTTGAGCATTGGCCTACTAAACCCAGGGTTGTGAGTTCAATCCTTGAGGGGGCCATTTAGGGAACTGGGATACAAATCTGTCTGGGGATTGGTCCTGCTTTGAGCAGGGGGTTGGACTAGATGACCTCCTGAGGTCCCTTCCAACCCTGATAGTCTATGATTCTAAGTTTTCAAGTTTACAGAGAATTGTTCTTCAGGTCTGGGACTAACTCAGGGCAAGTCTACAGTTAAAACACTACACCAATGCAGCTGAACTGCTGTAGTGCTTTAATGAATTGACCTATCAGTCCTCATCCTCCAAGAAACGTGCATAACACTTTCAAAAGACAAGCCTGGGAGCTTAAATTCGTAACTTTGCTAGACATTAAAAATCATGACTAAATAGAGACACTGGATTTATGGTTTATTACAGCAATCTGTAACCCACTTACAACTGGGAGCTGCTGGAAGTGGCACGGGCTGAGGGACATACTGGCCACCATTTCCAGCAGCTCCCATTGGCCTGGAGCAGCGAACCACGGCCAGTGGGAGCCGCAATCGGCCAGACCTGTGGACAGGGCAGGTAAACAAACCGGCCGGCCAGCCAGGGGCTTTCCCTACACAAGCGGGGTCCCAAGTTTGGGAAACACTGTTCTAGGGGTGTTAACGGGCCCTTCACCTTGAATGGTTTTATAGATTGTGTGTTAACTGCTTATGCTAAACAATCTGTTCCAGCTTGTATTTAGAAGTGACACGCTGAGTTAAGCTAGTTGTAAATGTTGCAAGAGGATAAAAGGGAAGTCTCGTGGTTAAGGTTAACATTTTAAAAGTTAAATTCTGCAAATATTTCACTGGCAAAAGAAATAAACAAATAAAACCAATGTACTTATTCTAGAAAGCCACCATTACATTTTTACAGTAGTTAGTTTCAAATTCTTCTGTCAGTCCTTATCTCCCTCCTTCCCTGCCTGCTCTGAACACAGCAGAAGTTGCACTCTCTGCTCAGGGAGACTGAGCAGCACACTGAGAGCATATGCTACACAGTGACGTTCCAAAGGAGTTACCTAGACCTCAGCCTACGGTGGTGCTTTGATGGGGTGGATTCAGGACCATGACGGTCCACTGGCAAAGATCCCTGTGGAGGGAGAAGGGCAGTGGGAGTTTCTATCTAGTCCCCATCAGCATATCTTTGATGTTTCTCATAAACAGGCAACTGAGCCTCTGAGATTAAGTGACTTGACCAAACTCAAAAAGAAAATCTCTGGCACTCAGAAATTGAATGTTTATCACCTAAATCCAATGCCTTAAACACAAAAAACTCTCCTTCCTCCAGTTGGGATTACTCTCAGGCTGCAGTAGTGGCCATAGCGGTTGTATCGCCAATCTGAAAAGTAGAGTCATCCTCTAGCAGAGCTCATAAACATAGTCCATGTACTTGAGCAGCGTATAGGGCCAACGCCTCATCTCTAAATGCATTAGAATTGCAATACAAGTCCAGGATATGCTTAGCTGCCAGTTAATACATATATTAGGTACAATACGGCATTATATATTTAAGCTACCCAAGTCATGTATTACTGAACTAATAAACACATCCTGGAATGTGAATATAATAAAGTGGCTCCGGTAGTTTACATTAGTTTAAACTAATCTCACTGAACAGATATTTCTATACAATTACTGGAAATAATTAATTTGAAAGGAGAGGGGGAAAATATGTGTTTACATCTTTCTTGTGAAGTGTTGGTGTTTAAAAGTTTCTTCTTCCTGCCATACCCAAGTTTAAATAGGAATGCCTGGTCCACTTTGCCTCTTTCCTCTGCTTCTCTCCAGAACACTTGTTTAGCAGATAAACTCTCTGATAGCAGCCTATTGCTTCTCTTTAAAAAAAAAATAATTTAAAAAGGTAGATCAGGAGTTTACTCTGCTTTCAATCTAGCATATTTCCACAAGAAAATGAATGGAAAAAGCAGTCCAGATTCCCAGAAAGAACTGCTGAACAAGTGGCATCTGGGCAGTAAAAGGAATTTTAAAAGCAGCCCTCTCTTCCCCATTTGAAAAATGCATGCAATCCCCAGGGATGGATTAAGGCTAAGCATGGCCTAGATAATCCACAAACATAGCAGTCCAATCATAAGCAGAAGGCTGGCAGCCAGACACTTGGGAGCACAGACATTCCCAGAAACTTGAGGGCCCTCTTTGGAATGCACAGCCTGAATCAACTAATTTATTCAATCCTGCCCCTAATCCACTGCTGGTGAGTTCAGAAGCTGCTGCTCCCAACTGTGCTGCTCTGATAGCCCAGGTGGTTTTAACTTAAAGAAACCCTCTCAACTGAAATGAAAACCAATCAGAAACATAAGATGTCACTGAGTTAGACTATCTAGCAGAAAAGGAAAGTTAGAAGAGGTCTGAGCAGCAAGAAGGCATTGCAGGCAGCTGAAGGGGAAAGAGAAGGGAGTTTTCCTAACAAGGTCAACTCAGTTAGCAGGGGGAGACTTGGAATCAGGCAACTATTACTGTTGAAATCCACTTCTGACTGCTGCAGTCAGTGTTCCCCAGGTGGCTGGGCCACTTTCAGTAGCGTTTGTATTAGGGAAAGAGCTACGGGTAGATCAGTTCCCAATTTCCCTTTCCTCCTCACAGATGCAACTCTCCTTTGAAACTGGACAAGGCACCAAGAAATCATTGTTGAGTGCAGTGAGGAGGGAGGACAATGTTTTCCTGGAGGAAATATGCTGTGCTCCAGGAGCAGAACTGGAATCCTTTATGATTTTCTAATTATTTTACAATACTTGTACCTACTATATTATTTCCCTCTCTTATTAACATATGCATATGAATAAGTACAAGCAATACGCAAGTGAGATGATCCGGTGAGGCATTAAGCATTGATATGATATCATCCAAAGATCCAGCTGGTATAGGAGAACACTGTTTTGGATAATCTACGTCCAAACTCTCATTCAAAATCTGTATAATTTGTAGTGGAACAATAGATACTGGGTTGGTCAAACACATACCACAACCCACTATTCTATACATGTCACACTGAATAACTACTTCAGAACTATTTTAGCCCAAGTTTTTAAGATACATTGGTATTTCTCATGCCTCTCCTTCTATAAAACCAGGCCCCATTAGTACAAGTCCAACTATATAGGCTTGGGGGGAGTAGGAAAATTACGTGTTCTTTAATGACCACAAGTTCTCTCAACTTTAAGTCCCAATGAAAGTGATCAATGTGTGTGTAGCCACAGTACTTGATTTTATAAATAAAGATAAGCCAGTAACCTGTCTACTCTGAGGAGGGGAGGTGGGGGGGAGGAGAGATCGATCACAGGTACAGGGAATACATTTCTAATAAAATGGAGAGCTAAAAATATGAATTAAAGGTCATCACCAGAAAAAAAAAATAGTACTACACAAGGGTTAACAATGATCAAAAATTGATTGTTATCAGTCAACTCTGGTGAAAGCACCTCTGTCACAACTGCCAGATGCAAGTAGCGAACATTAGAAGGAGTAACAAAAAAACAGATTAAATCTTAACTATTTTAAGTATGATTATAAACCTGCTGATGTAGTTGATGGAAAATTTTTTTTGAAAAACAGTTCAAAATGGAAAAATTATATATATATATATATATATATATATATATATATATATATATATATATATATATATATATATATAAAAAATCGGTGCCACTGGCATTTCCAGCCACAAGATTCTGTAAGTGGAAAGTAAATACATACTGTCTCAAGTTTTCAGCTCAAGAAATATTAGTCAAACTTTTTAGCTCTTACAGTATTTTAAAAAATAGCTGAAAATGATGACAAATAGCTGCAATAATCCTGAATATATAAATAATCATTTTACCCAGTTTTTAAACTGTTGTTCAGACAGCATTTCTATCAAAACAGTTTGTGCGATTCATCGGGACTTGTCCCTACAGCAATGTTTTGGCATTCTCGTGTTCTTATGTTTAAGAATGTCGACATGGCAATTACAGTTATGATATTGCAAGCCATTTTACCTGGAAATGTCTGCAAATTAAACAGCCACAGAAAGCGGATTTTGATATCCACAGTGACCTCTAGTGCCAAAAAATAAAAAAGCACTGAAATGGGTTTTTAGAAAAAAGGGGAAGCTATGGTAAATTGTTGAGTTTTTATCACTGAGAAGGTACAGACACTGAGAAATAAATGCTAGCAGCTAAAAAAAACCTAACATCTTTCCTCCCCCCCAGCCTCCAAAGCAACTGATGGGGAAAATTTTATAATGTGTAAATAAGAAGTTATATTTGATGCAAACTATCTTTACCAGTCTTTGTAATACAAATGTAGTTTGATAAATGCATCAATGTTACACATTTTTTTGGCTAACAGAAAAAATGAACCCCATCACCCTGAAATCTAGTTATTTAAAAAAAAAAGCTTCAAGTAGAGCACCTGCCCGTGAATCTCCCTGACAGTTTTTACAGCTGTACTATCATACTTTCTTATTTCTTACTTATTTTTCTCTAGCCTATTACTTTGTTAAAGATCTAAACAGTGAAAACTGTGTCTATAAAAGGGAAATAACTAAACTGGAGGTACATAAAGTGTTATCAGAGACAGAAAGCAAATTGAAAAATGTAAAAAAAAAATCTGCTAGTTATATAGGCAAAAAAATGTTCAGAATGTGTGATTGTTATGTTGACTGTGTCCTCCTAAAAGTGAATGATACTGTTAGTAATATGACTTTTTTTTTAAATTCAACATGCTAATCAAAATGCACTAACCAATACAGGTCAGTCAAGAACAGTTTCACAGTAATTGGATTCACTTATTGCTACAATCTGAAAAATCTTCAGAAATAATTTAAGGTTTAAGTGTAATAGTTATTCCTTCCAATAATATTTTCAAGTACACGAACATATGCAAAAGCGGAGTATTAAAAAAATGTCAACAGAGTAATGTAAACATCTATATGCTGACAAATATACTCTACAGGGACGGGCTTAGGTGCAGGCAACCCAAGTGACCACCTGGGGTGCCAGGCCTAGGGGGCGCCGGGCTTGGGGTCTGTTTTTGTTGTTAGTGACAAAAGGGAAAATAGAATGTTTGAAGTAAAATGTTTCAGGTATTCCATATGTGGATTCTAGAATGTTCTGGATCTTTGTAGAGTCTCGTGGAATCTTTCAGATTTTCTGAGAGCTACATTTTCCTTTAACCTCCTAGAATGTCGCAGGTATATAAAGGGGAAGGACATCACCAGTCAGTCAGTAAGTGATAAGAACAAACTGAAGTGAAGTGAGAGCTCAGCTGCCACACTGTGAATCTTGTATTATTGTGTAATTGTGAAAGTGTACTTGTGTTTTAAGACTTGAAGAGTGTACGTAGCAACTAATAAAGGACATATTTAATGAGAGGCCAGAGATATCTATTGAACCCCTACCTACGCAATAACATAAAAGAAATACTGTTACTTCTTTTGCCACACTTAACACATAATGTTTGATGACTTTCTAAGATTGTTCAACATGGACTTTTGCTCTCCCTAATACTGTCTGTTTTTACCCGAAGAAAACAAAAGATACCCCTGAAGAAGCATTCAAGAACTCCGTATAGGAAGCAAAAAGCTCAATTGCAACCTAGTTTGCAGGCATGGGCATTCAATAGGAAAATATCTAATCATAGACCAAGCTTTAGACAGTAGTGATTGTCCCAGTGCAGAAGAAATTGAGGAGAAAAATGTAAATGAAGGAAGTCCTATGACTAAGGAATTAGCAGATTTACCTGAAGATAAGGAATGGAAATCTGAGGAAAGTGTTGGAGAATCATCCAGTTTTCCTGGCGGCATAAAGGAGAGTGATGATGACAAATGTGGCTCACATGAAAAAGGAGAGAAACGATAAAGAAGAATCCATCTTGCATGATGACAGAAATAGCAGTAAGAAAAACAGCACACCACAGATCGATACATCAGATCCTGCTTTATGGCCAGCAATCCTAAACACTGACGATATCATACAATTTTGAATGGGCCGGGCAAAAATGAGGATATGACATTTCCAGTAAAAGCGCAAAAGCAACACTTCTCAAAAGCCTGGTCTACACTAGGCGTTTAAACCGGTTTTAGGAGCGTAAAACCGATTTAACGCCACAACCGTCCACACTAGGAGGCACCATATATCGATTTTAATGGCTCTTTAAACCGGTTTCTGTACTCCTCCCTAACGAGAGGAGTAACGCTAGTATCGGTATTAACATATCGGATTAGGGTTAGTGTGGACGCTGATCGACGGTATTGGCCTCCGGGAGCTATCCCACAGTGCAGCAGTGACCGCTCTGGACCGCAATCTGAACTCGGATGCAGTGGTCAGGTAGACAGGAAAAGCCCCGCGAACTTTTGAATATTTCCTGTTTGCCCAGCGTGGAGCTCCGATCAGCACGGGTGGCGATGCAGTCCGAAATCAAAATAAAGAAAGAGCTCCAGCACGGACCATGCGGATGTGATCGCTGTAAGGGCAGGCAAATCCGTTCTATCAGCGCTCCGTTACAGAAGATGAAATTCAGAATCCTTTTTTTAAAATCTCCAGACAGACGCCATAGCAGGGACTCAGCGCACTGCAGCGTGACAAGCGTAATGGAAAGCCAAAGAATCAAATGGACGCTCATGGACTGGAGGACTGAAGCTATCCCACAGTTCCTGCAGCCTCCGAAAAGTATTTGCATTCTTGGCTGAGCTCCAAATGCTTCTAGGGTCAAACACAGTGTCCGCGGTGGGTCAGGACATAGTTTGGCAATCTACTCACCCCCCCCACCCACCCACCCCCAGAAGCGAAAGGGAAAACAATCCTCTGACTCTTTTACATGTCACCCTATCTTTACTGAATGCTGCAGATAGACACGATGCTGCAGCCGTCAACACCAACATCCTCACTCCCCCCCTGCCATGGGTGGCTGATGGTACAAAAGGACTGGTAACCGTCCTCGTCATCAGCCTATTGGCACATGGGGCAGTAACCATGCTGACTAGCATCCGTCAGGTCGATCAAGGGCGCCTGGCCCTAATTTTTTCTGGTGGATGGTGCAGTATGGCTGGTAATCATCGTCATCATAGCAACAGGGGGCTGAGCTCCATCAGCCCCCACCCTTCATGTGTAAAGAACAGATTCAGTTGCCCCTGGACTAGCAGACGGATGCTGGGCTTCTCTCCTACACACTGCTTAATGTCCTGTCTGGACTATCATAGCAGCTGGAGGCTGCCTTCCACTCATTTCTCACTAACAAGTCACCATGTCTTTTTATTCCTGCATTCTTTATTACTTCATCACACAAGTGGGGGGACAATGCTACGGTAGCCCAGAAAGGCTGGGGGAAGAACGGAATCAACAGGTGGGGTTGTTACAGGAGCACCCCCTGTGAATAGCATACAGATCATAGTTTCTGCAGGATCTGACACAGAGCAGCTGTGCTCTCTGGTTCTATGATACAGTGGTTATCTAGTACACTTGCCTATATTCTAGGCAGGACTGATTCTATTTTTAGATACCAAAAAGGAGGGATTGACTCAGGGAGTCATTCCCAATTTTGGCTTTTGCGCCCCTGGCTAAGAGCAGCCAGGGGCATTTATGACAGCAGCAAATGGTACAAAAGGACTGGTAGCCATGATCATCTTAGTTCCAATTTATGGAAGGGTTTGGATGGTGCAGTATGGCTGGTAACCATCTCTGCTGTCATGCAAAAGCAAAAGCATGCTGCTGTGTAGCGCTGCTGAATCGCCTCTGTGAGCGGCATCTAGTACACATACGGTGAGAGTCACAAAAGGCAAAACAAGCTCCATGATTGCCATGCTATGGCATCTGCCAGGGCAATCCAGGGGAAAAAGGCGCGAAATGCTTGTCTGCCGTTGCTTTCCCAGAGGAAGGAGTGACTAACGACATTTACCCAGAACCACCCGCGACAATGATTTTTGCCCCATCAGGCACTGGTATCTCAACCCGGAAGTTCCAAGGGGCGGGGGAGGCTGCGGGATCTATGGGATAGCTAGGGAATAGCTACCCACAGTGCAACGCTCCAGAAGCCGATGCTAGCCTCGGACCGCGGACGCACACCACCGAATTAATGGGCTTAGTGTGGCCGCGCGCAATCGATTTTATAAAATCTGTTTTACAAAACCGGTTTATGCAAATTCGGAATAGTCCCGTAGTGTAGACGTACCCAAAGTCACACTGCGAAAGAGTGCTCAAGAATGGTGAGTTGGCAAGTTTACTCGAAATCAACTGACAAAGTGTTCTGTTTTGGTTGCAAAATATTTGACAAGAATGACAAATCATTGCCTGTATTATCTGGGTACAATTATTGACATAACTTAGCTGATGCTCTGAAGCAACATGAAAGTCACCCAGCCATTTTACGGCCGACTCCAAATAGATGGAGGTCAAGTCCAGGCTCAAGATGAATAAATGTACAGACGCAGAAAACCAGCGCATTATTAATGTAGAAACCCAGCACTGGAGGAACATACTCGAGCATCTGATCTCAATTACCCTCTTCCTTGCAAAGAATAATTTGGCTTTCCGGGGCTCATTGGATAAGTTGTTCAGTGAACATAATGGTAATTACCTTGGTTTGGTAGAGCTCCTTGGGAAATACGACAATATCATGCGTGAGAATCTACGTCAAGTAGTTTGTAAAGAAGCTATGGACCATTACTGCAGCAAAACTATTCAAAATGAATTGACTGACCTTATAGCAAGGAAGGTGCTTGATAACATATTGATACAGCTTGGCAAAGCGAAGTACTAGACTGTAATAATAGACTGCACTCCCGACATTAATCACAGCGAAAAAGATGTCATTTGCAGTAAGATTTGTTGACAATGAGGATGGCTGTATCCAAGTAACTGAACACGTTATCTGTTTCTGCTCTGTGGATGGCTCTACTGGAAAAGGCCTAACAAGACTGTTTATTTTATTCTCATTCAAAACATTCATAATGCTTCTGGACTGCCACTTCAAGGCTACAACAATGGCCCAAACATGAAGAGAAGAAGCAGTGGCATCCACACAAGGATCCTTGTGCTGAATTCAAGAGCTTCCTTTGTGCCTTGTGGCTGCCATTCCCTCAACCTGGTTGTGTCAGATGCAGCATCATCATCTTTAGATTCAGTATCTCTCTTCAGAGTACTGCAAAGAATATATGTCCTGTTTTCAGCATCAATTATCAGGTGGAAGAGCCTCGTGGACAATGTTACAAATCTAACTGTGAAGCCACTAAGTGACACTCGCCGTAAGAGCTGCATTGACATCATAAGGCCAGTGAGGTACCAAGTGACTGAGGTTTACAACTCCCTGGTATAACTGGCCCAGTCAAGTAAAGCTGAGGCTGGAATCTGACACGAGGTGCAAAGCCTGGCAAACCAAATCATTGACTTCAGATTTCTAGTCTCAACTGTGGTTTGGCACGATATTCTGTTCCAAGTAAACATTGTAAGCAAGGCACTACAAACTCATTCAATGGACATCGCAACCGCTACTACTTTGATGAGAAGCTGCCTTGATTTCGTTGTGGCCTACAGAGACAATGGACTTGAAGATGGCATCACTGCTGCCAAAGAAATGGCAAAAACTTAGGAGGTGAGCCTGTCTTCAAGGAAACTCGGATTCAGAAGAGGAAGAGACAGTTTGGTTACGAGGACAGAGATGAGGTGATGGAAAGTTCAGAAATAAAATTCAACAGGGAGTTTCTTTGCTCGCTCATTGACACTGCTCAAGTGTCCATCAAAGAAAGGTTTGGACAAATGAAGCACTACAAAAAGACCCAGGGGAATTTTCTATGACCTCAGTAAGCTACCAGTGGGTAGGAAAACACTCTTGAACACTTGCACGGATCTTCACTGGACACTGACACATGGGGAGTGTTCAGACACTAATGATAAAGACCTCATCCATCATATTTTGCCACACAGGAAGCACTCTGCATTCCAAGTTCTCCAATTCATTCATGATTTAAAGCTGAAGGGCACTTTTCCTAATATGTGGATAGCTTTAAGGATTCTGCTCACGCTGCTGGTCACAGTTGCGAATGGTGAGCACAGCATTTCGAAGCGCAGGCTCATCAAAACATACCTTTGATCAATGATGGCCAACGAGAGACTGACATCACTTATTATTTATCACTTGAAATGCCATTGGCCAGTCTTTGGATCTCTCTGACACTGTGCTTCAGTGTCATTCTGAGGTTGGCACCTACTGCAACACTATTTAATACTTGTCCACCCAATATTGGTGCACAGTTCAATTTCTTCATGCTAGTACATTTCAGTAATTCTTAAAATTAAAAAGTTTCTATAAGCTTAGGGGAAACAAATTTTGTTATTGGCTTATAAGTGGCATGAATATATAGAGATTTACAGATCCTAGCATGTAAATTTATAATCTTATATGACAGGGATAAATCATGCATGCAAATCGTGCATCGAAGTCATAAAATGGTCTACAAATGCAATAAAAAAGAAGGTATTCAAAAGTTTAACAAATGGGGGAGGGGGGCACTGAAGATCCTCCTCGCCTGGGGTGCCATTTGATCTAGGGCCAGCCCTATACTCTATCATTATGTCCATTGCTCATTCAGCTCCTAAATATTTACAACTTAGCACCTGGATCCTGCAAACACTTAAACACATACTTAACTTCGGTGGGACTTCTCAAAGTTATGCCCCTGTAAGTGGTTGTAGAATCGGGGCTTTACACAATAAGTGTTGTAAATATTCTGTGAATACTGCTTAATTGACTAGTAACATGAATGAGAAATGACATTAATCATCAAAATTAAGGCCTTATTTTATGATTATATATAGGTTTAAAGAAGAAGTATGTATTAGTGGACTCTGACTATTAAGCCCATTGTGCATGAGGGTCCTAACACGTTAACAGTTCATGGAAGTTGTGCTAAAAATTGTTTTTTTGTTTGCTGAAGACACCCACTGTGCACATGTCACAATTATTGTAATTCAAACACAAAATAAGCATTGCAATCATGAGCTGACATCAACAGCTGGCAATGGGAGATGTATTACTAGCTTTATGGCTTGTGGTTTCAAGAGCCTAATTAGTGTGAACAACTTGTCTATTAGAAGTCTGTTAAGTAGACCACTGATTATTGGTCTAAATGGAGGCAAAGGTTCTTTGTAAGCACACGGGATATTTGTTGAAGGGGTGCATTTTAACTGAGGAGCTGCTAAAAGATTTAAAGGAGAAGAGGGATCAGATTTAAGTCTGTGCTTTATTCCTGCTTCGTGTTTCTATTGTTATCACAGTTATTGCTATTAATATCATGCAGTTAGGATCAGTGTAAGGTAGTCATGCCAGGGTTTATTATGGAAATATTAGCAAATAAGCAAGAGGGGAAAGGAAGTGATTCTGAAACTTAATAGCCTGCCAACAATAGTCAGTGTTCTACAAAGAAAACCAAAAGTAGTTTTGGCCTCTTGATCATTCACTACCCTGATTGGTTGGGGCTGAGAGTTATCAAGAGGCAGATCTCCAGTGCTTAGATTCCATATCCTAAGGAGTATGGGGAAAGTTCTGCATGAGTCTGCAAATGCCAACCAGCCTGATTTAGGAATGGATTTAATTGTTTCTAAAGTGAGCTTTATCCACTCTTTAGTGGAAAAGAAAGTTGCTGTGAGAACTTTGGAGGATGAGAGTGAGGCATAAATACTTATAAAGACTGATAGATGTTTGGACCATGGACAAGATAAAAATGGAACACTTCTCCCACCCAGTCCTGAAAAAAGAATGAGGATTTTTAAGGAAAATAGGGGATTTTAGGCTAGAATACAATCAAAGGGCACAAGGGGCACAAGAGAGAACTGTATAGACATAGTATCAGAGGGGTAGCCGTGTTAGTCTGGATCTGTAAAAGCAACAAAGAATCCTGTGGCACCTTATAGACTAACAGACGTTTTGCAGCATGAGCTTTCGTGGGTGAATACCCACTTGCATCCGAAGAAGTGGGTATTCACCCACGAAAGCTCATGCTGCAAAACGTCTGTTAGTCTATAAGGTGCCACAGGATTCTTTGTTGCTTGTATAGACATAGGTGCTCAATATCTTCCTTGCACAACATGTGGTAAAGGACTAAGGCAGAATTAGGGTGACCAGACAGCAAGTGTGAAAAAATCGGGATGGGGCGGGGGGTAATAGGAGCCTATATAAGAAAAAGACCCCAAAATCGGGACTGTCCCTATAAAATGGGTACATCTGGTCACCCTAGGCAGAATTACTATTATTGATGAAAATATGGCTATGTCCCTAAACAACAGTGTGAACTCAGGAAATAAGGCTACTAAACTGACAGATAATTACATGAGAAATCAAGACATAGGACCATGTCTTTTAATGAACTCTGTGCAGACAGATCTCTGTGCCCCACCTAAAGCTGCCCTTCCACCTAAAGCTCATTGCAATGTTGGGGCCAAAGATAGGACAATGATATAAAAGGGGTCTGTCTCCATCTAGTCTCTCTTGTTTTATATTTATATTGCAAGATCTTTGTGGCAGGGACTGTGTTTTGTTGTTTGTACAGCACCTAGCACAATGGGGACCTGACCCATGAGTAGGGCTCCTAGATGCTAAATGAGGGAGGTTTTTTAAGCTATAAATACAGCAAAAGGGTGCAAGAATCATGTGAAATACAGGGGAAGAAAGCTGAGAGTGTAAAACTGATTTGTACTGCAAACACTAATTAAGAAAAGAAGAAATCTGAAGCAAAGATGCAAAGATGAAAAAAAATAAACACTTTCTTCTTCATCTATTTAAAGAAGTTTTATCTTAAACTGATTTGTGGGACTTCTAAAAGTTAGTGGAAAAAATTTGAAACAAGTGAACAAAAGTAAGATTCCAGAAAGGGAAATGATGTCTAGAAGAATATGATAAAATATTTAGCAGAACTCAGCAGCCAAATCAAAAGACTTTTGTACCAATTAAAGTCTACGAAGAGAGGCAAAGATTGACAGCTGAATGGGTTACACTAATAGCTTAGAAGATGTCTAAAGAAATTATGGAACTCAGAATTGATCTTTAATAAAAGTACAGAGGAGAGGAAACAATCCTAATTTTTCAGAACAAGAACAGGCAAGAGTCAAAAGCTTTAAATCTGACATTGATGTAAGCAAAATTCTAAAGGTAGTAAGAGATGTTGACACAGGACACCTAAAGATATGACAGCCAATATTAAGGAGCATTGTTTCATAATGATGCCAAGAAGCCACCATGCTAGAAAGGCAACAGGTGTTCCTAAGGAGATGGGAAAAATATCTAAAAGCCAATTTGTGGAGGTTCCTCCTAATCTTTCCATCACAGATAATGAACAGGGAGCTTGGCTCTACAAATCACCAGACAACCCAAGATCCATATGAATCTTGAGACATCTGCAGAAGCCCAGCACAGCTGTGATGGCAATCCCTCCACATGGTAGCATGAAACTGTTCTTAAATCCTCCCTCACCCCAATAGGGTTTTCACATGTCTCACCAATGCTAGAGGCCATTGCTATGTAGGATACTGTCAGATACCCAGCAGGTGTAAATCCGTGTAGCAGCTATACTACACCCCACAATACACAAATCACAGCTTTTCTTGATTACTAGGGCCCCAACCCTTGCAATCTACCAGCAAAGGGGCTTCCTCAGAATCAAGGGAAGAAAGAATAATTCTCCAGACTAGCTGCTCCCAACTCTTTATATCCCCCATCCCAAGAAACATCTGATCTGGCACCTGTCCACATGAGCAGCCAGGATGACTGGGCCCAACGTGCTGAAGTTTGGTTACAATACCAAACTAGGTGGGACCAGAATCAAATCCAAAGAGTTCTGTAAAGGCTAGCCGCACTAGCAGACAAAATAATTCATGATGTTCAATTTGAATAAGCACACTGTCTCAGTGCAGTGTGGGAAATCATCAGTGATATATATTAAACATATGAATCCTACCAAAAAACAGAGCAGAAAGTGAAAGAAACAGTGAGCATGTTATATAGCTGCATGCAATATGCAGGCAGAACATTGTGATGCTCAAGTTTAAGTTACACAAACAGCATTACAGCTGTTACAACTGCTATTGTGCTGCAAAACATTTTCAATTTCTTATTTTCACATGCTAACAACTTTCTGAAGCATTCACCATTTAGACTTAAATTTTCCATACTTGGTCTCCATTTTAGAATGTTTGAGTAAAATCCCATCAATCATTGTGGAGTTACACATTAATGATTTATTGTGAAGATAATACAAAACCATCCAAACTTGGACATTTCAAATTGGATGTGCGAATAGACCGTAAGAAGCTGTACATGCTGCTAAAAGCTGAAAAAAATCTTTTTAAAAAAAAGTTAAATATTGGAAAATGTGGGACTGAAAATAATAAGAAGTGGAAAGCATTAGGATATTAGATGAACACCTGCATGTAGTGGACACATGTTAGCAGTAGTTAACAACAGGTATTTGGTTACAGAAATTTACAATCTCAGCAGCTTTGGAACAATGGGTGGTGGAGCATGTAATGGCAAAAAGCAATTTATTTCTACAAACCAGTTGGCTTCAGCCACTACGGGGCAGGGAGCAAGCAGTACCAGAACCTCTGTAGAGCTAGCTTGGGTGGGAGGAAGAGGATCAAGCACTCTCAGACACCCGAAAACTGGATTAAAAAGGGAGGGAACCAGGAAACACTCAGGCACCATCCCCCATCGGGTATCAATGGAAGCATCAGAAAAACATGCCTCCTAACCTGCGATAATCAGCCAATTAACATTGTTTAAGAAAGAATGGACAATTAATCCCCATTACCTGAGGAAGTAGGGGGAGGAGGAAGGTAACTGGAAGAAGGTAGCAGGTAGCACAATGGACTTACATTACCACTGCCCAGGTCCTTTTCTCCCCTGCTCTCCCCAGAGGCGGGGCTCCACAAAAACCTGGGTTCCCTGACAGGACATCCTCCCTTGAAGCACCATGGAGAGGGAGCAAAGCCTTGGGTTGAATCTGCCCAGTTCCCTTAGGCTGTGTCTACATCAGGATTTTTCTAAATTCGACCATCACTGTTCTACAATATTGCCAACCCCATCTCCAGTAATCTTGAGTCATGCCTTCAAACGCCATGAGATTATTTTAAAAATCTTATGATTTTAAGTCAATGAATTTTAGATTCATTTTTGAAGCTTTTCTCCCCAAACACAATAGCTGGGAACTTACTTTAAAAAACCCGCAAACACTCAGATTTCCATTTCATCATCCCACTTTCTGGTGAATTGGATTAAAGAAAAACATCACATATCATAAGACGTGATAAAGTTGGGAGACTTGGCAACCAAGCTCTACCACCAGTCCATTTCCCTAATGCTTGAAGAAGTGGGAGAATTTCAAAAAGTCCACAATGTAAACAAGGTTTCTCAACACTAGATTCAACTCAGCACCACCCAAGCCTCCCAGAAACAAGACAATTGCTGGGACACTGGGTGCTAAAACCGACCCCGACTTTGGCCATGTCTATATTTACACCTAGATCAGAACTGCAGCAATAGATGCAGTGGTGTCAATTTGCGGGTCTTCACCAGACTCGCTAAAGTCGATGGCAGAGTCCTCTCCCATCGATTTCTGTACTCCAGCTCCCTGAGAAGCATAAGGTAAGTAGGTAGGAGAGCGTCTCCCATCGACACAGTGCGGTGTAGACACCACTGTATGTCAACCTACATTGCTTTCAAGTTCAGTTATGTAACTTACGTAACTGAAGTAGCGTAACTTAGGTTGATTTACAGCTGTAGTGTAGACCAGCACCTCCCTGCAGCCCGCTGCTTTCTGCAGCTCCCATTGGCCAGAAACGGCAAACTGCAGCCACTGGGAGCTGTGGGTGTCCGTGCCTGCGGATGGTCAATGTAAACAAAATGTCTCTCAGCCCACCAACAGATTACCCTGATGGGCCGTGTGCCTAAGGTTGCCGACCCCTGTACTAAAGCAACATTTTAAAGCTGGGAGGGAACTCAAGCTCTCAAAAAAGTCAAGAAATTGTATATAAAAAAAAAGTAAAGTTTCCGCTGCAACGATAACTTTTTCACAGCTGTGACATTTTCAATGCTATTTTTCTTGTAAAATGTAAATTGATAGATGACGGTAATAACATAGGCTATAAAATATATAGGACATAATATAGCCTAGTTCAAGCTGTGGGGAAAACTCTGGTTTTTGGAGGTTCCTAACTTCTGAAAGTTTAAGTTCCCAACACTGATTTTTTTTGCCATTTTGTTTCCCTTTCCACATTTAATATTCTATAAGCAGAGGTAAAATAGAACCAAAAAAATTATTCCAACATTTGATAATGGATTTGGGAGACATTTTTAATATTATGTCTTTTTTCATACATTACAGGAGGCAGTTCTCAAACATTTTAATATTTTATTTCTTCAAGAGTTTACAAAATTACAGTAAAAGTCCTACCCAATTCTGAGCTCTCCATTAATCTCTTAAAAATACACTAACAAACAGACATGCTCATTACCCCAGACTAAATCAAATAACCCAGCAACAATATAAGCATAATAAGTTAACTGACTTTCTCAGAGTCTCCACATAAGAGTCAAGCCTCACCCCCACCCAGCAAGGGAGAAAAGGTGAGCCTTACACCTTGAAGATGAAAGAACATGGGCTCTTCCAAACCTGGAGAAGAAACAAGTTCCAAAGGCTTTAATGGCGAATGCCCTACTGACTGAAACTTTAGCAATACATCACAGAGAGTATCTTACAGCTTGTCTACATAAACAGTTAGTCCACTGCAAGCTGGAGCATGAATCTACTCTGCACTAGCCTGCTGCATATTAACTGTTCATGTGGCCACTGTTAAGTTACATTCCTTAGCTTGCTTTGATCTAACTCATTTTGAAGTGGGACTAGATCAAAGCACACTAAGGAATGGTTAGCATAAGACAGGCTAGTGGGGCTTAGATTCATGTCCCAGTTTGTTGTGGGCTAACTGTTCGTGTAGACAAGTCCTTCGACATAGTGTCCCACAACATTTAGTGCTTTATAGGTTATCATAACAGGATAGCTGGCCCCTTAAACGAAATTAGGCTCAGCCCTTCTGTTCCAGTCCAGGTGTGCCTAGTTTGGTGTAACAGGGAAGGTGGGGCTGCCTCTGGCAGTTATAAAAGTCCAGCATCCTGAGAGAAAAGGAGCTCAGAAGGAGAGTTTAGAACCCAGAATTAAGAGAAGAAAAACAGTTCAGTCATGAGAGCAAAGAGACCTCAGAGGAAGAGCAGATATGGGCTGGGAGCTTCAGGGAGGGTATGCTCCTGAATGAGGGAGTGGTGAGAGTCTGGCTGAGCAGTGGAGCCAGATCAGACTGATGAAAGCAGAAAGCAGTCAGGAGGTCACTCACAAACTTCCCCAGGCCAGAGAGCCTTGGTCAGACGGCTAAGAGCAGGAGAGGGAAAGGTCTGCTGGTTCTCTGAGCCAGAGAAGTGAAGCCAGAGGGCGGAGAGGGCTGAAGACTGAGGAATGATAGAGGGGTGAGCCTGCTGATGTCTTTAGGCAAAAGCTAGAACCCTACCTGAGAAGAACACAGGGCAGAGAAATACACCTGGTAAAGGGGCGCAGCTGGGGCACTGTGGGAGATGCCAAAGCCATACTTCGTGCTGGATTGTTGTGTGGTAGGTTGATTCTGCTGTCTTATACATTTGCAAGCCCTCCGATTATGTTTCATTGGCAAAGTTGATCAAGTCTGAATGTACATCAAAAAGGACAGCTAATAAAGACAATAAGCAGCTGCAAAGAATATAAAGGAGCAGTGAATTCTCTGCACCCTCAAAAAGAACCTTTGGGAACTGGAAGTCCAGAAGGGTCCAGGGCTACTTCTATAGAGCAGGAAACATTTCTGCTTGACAACCGACAAATGCTTCACTATTGTGACAAAATCAACTCCAAAGATTACCTGAAATGCTCAGTAAACCACAGCTTGAGAATCACTGTACTGTAGAAGATAGAGAAAAGCTTTGGAGGAATACCTGAAAATTCAGCTCTGGCATAATGGGGAAGGCCTGAGAAGAAATAGGGTTCTGTAACATGCACCAAATATGGTAAGATTTGGGCCCATTCTAATCTCTTTTGATAGTGAATTCTGTACTTAGGACCTTTTACTATCAACATTCCATTCAATAGCTTTTTAATCTGCAGTTGTAAGTATGGGTGGATTGTTGGTGGGAAAACGCTCTCTAATATTCCCAGGTCCCAGCCTACTCAGGGCTTTGTAGATTAGGATCAGAACTTTGAATTGGATCTGCGATTTGGTGGGGAGCCACTGAAGGGTTCTAAAGCCCATATGTGAGGTGTTCTAATTTGTTCTTTTATTTTGGCCCATAGTTTTTAAAAATAAATTTCAAATTCATTTTTCCCAATACACATGAATATCTCAAAGACATTTTTCTGTAATATTAATATTAATTTATTAAAGTGGTGTAAAACACAGCAGATAAACCAGCAAATCTTTTTATAGATTTCCATTTTTCCAGGGACAGGAGTATTTTAATGATTGCCTCTAGTCAAATTAGAGAGACAAGGTGGGTGAGGTAATGTCTTGTATGGGACCAACTTCTGCTGGTGAGAGAGACAAACTTTCGAGCTCTCTGTAGGATACCTTACACAGGATAACTGTGTACGGTATCCTTACACAGGTACCTTACACAGAGCTCTCTGTAGGATACCATGGAGAAACCTAACAGTGGAAAAATTGGAACAAAAATCTGAGGAATTTGCAAATATCAAGTCCCGGTTCAATTTCTAGACAGACATTAAAAAGAATTAGTCCATTTTGTCATACCATCTGCCAGGCAGTTTCCAATTCTATGCCCCACTCCAAATTACCTGTGTTTTATTCTGAAGCATGGATACAGTAAGTTATTTGTAAATCAGATAATGAGTAAAAGGTCCAGGGGTGAATTATGAAATACTGAAGTAAAGGAATCAAAAAGTGATGCAAAAATCAATAAGAAAAAAAAAGCCTCAAATCAGGGTGATAAGACAGAATTCTGGGATCTCCTCTTCAATTGTTTGCTTGTGTTATTTTCAGAACTCATCACCAACTGCGCATTCAGCATATGTATGTAGGTAGGACTAAACAAGTACTAGACTGAAATGTTAAGATTTAATGTAATCAATCAACTAAAGGTGTTCGACAAGAAACGCTATGCTGTATTGCGTGGGAGATCAAGTGGAGAGAGAGATTCTTACCCTTTGGACTGGTAACACCAGAAAGTTAGTCTGTTAAAAATAGCAACTCAAAGTGTCACTCATCAATAGTCAACTAGCACTAGAAAATCTATGCAGGCAGAGTGAGGCAAGAGATTTAGATTAAGGCTTGGCAACTCTGATTATAAACAGAATTTGTAACAAAAGTTTACACAGAGAACAACTATTCTGGGTGGTGTTTTCAAAAGCACCTAAGTGACTCAGAAGCACAAGTCCCCTTGAAAGTCTCTTCCAATTTTATAAGATATTTTAGAATAAGAGTGAGGGGAACAGATGTGCCTTTTCTTAGTGGGCATGGTGTTAAATAATTGTGCCACTTTCTCCCTAATGCTTTCATCCAAATCTAGATGGCCAGTCTTTACACTAGCTGGCAGCAGCAGACATAAGGGGGAGAATAAAAAATTTGAACAAGGATTTATTGGATAGTCTAAGATTGGATATAATGGTAGCACAGATTGGAAGGGAAACTTCCAACAATTGCTGCTGAACACTACCACTGAAATAAAGCTAAAAAGCAAATCTGGAACCTAAACTTAGCCATTCAGAAATTCCAAAACCTGTCTCAGTATCCACTAACATAATACGTATAGTAATGATGCCACCGACTGCCATGGGAGGTCACCACACAGAGGACAGGGAAAAGCAGAAGGTGGTTTCTTTTCAGATTTGTTTTCACAGAGAGCTCAGGAAAAGCAGATTAAATGTTTGAAATATTCAAAACAGATCTCCCTTTTGGCAGAGTCCAAGATGGAAACGATCCAGCATCGGTAAGAAAACTGAACAGGTTGTGCTGTAGAATTATTATAAAAATTCATGGCTTTTACTCAAAAAGCTATTTTCGAAATAGTCCAGTCAGAGTGAGGTTCACACACTTTTTTTTGGTAACACAATATGTAAAATTATAATAGAATGGTTAACTCTGGAACCCTATTTTAAAGAAAAAAACTGCACTTCTGCAAGTTTACTTAAAATGTCAAATGAGAAAATGGTGCATTTAACTGATCCTTACTTTTAGAATATTTTGGGTTTCATTCCACTTGTTTGTCCACTCTTTGGTCAGCTCTTGTACCTGTGAAATGAAACAAAAAGATAATATCCTATATTAAAATAGTCTTGTTTGAAATGCCACACGTACTCTCACAGTGGATTTGGCATAGAATTTCAGAGAACAACTTAAAATGCCAAATATTTGCCAAGTTTCTTGCTCCCTGCAACTGATTCCACTTCCAATATTGGGATAATAATTAAATGTCACCAAAATCTGCTACAGTGACCACTTAAATTTTCCCCACCAAAATAAAGCCTGTGCCACTTATGAATTTGTTAGTAATAATTATTTGCCCAATATACAGCAAGACGACAAAAATGATGGGCTATCATACCTCTGATTTTTATATTTTTAGAAAGGAAAAGACATTTAAAATTATGAAGGACACAGTGAAAACTCCTATTTGTAATATTTCATAAGAACAAGGATGAAAAGGGCTGTTCACTTAAAATAATGGCAGGTAATTTCAGAACAAATAAAAGGATTTATTATATGCAGTGCTTAGTCAAACCTATGAAATCTACAACCACGGAATGAGTTAAAGGTTATAGCCAAATTTTACAATGAACTGGAATAATTTTAGGATCAACTGTCACTGTGATTATGCATGGTAAGGTAAGAGTACTCACAATTCAGGCCATATGTTGTCCAAAAAGGTTTACAAAGGCTAATAATTATAGAAATGTTTTTGTGGTACAGTAAAAGCTTTCTTATCTGGCATGTTGGAGGAATAGGGGGTGCGGAAAAATTCTGGTTAACTAAGAGGAAGGAGTTTGGGTGTGGGAGGGGGCTCAGGGCCGGGGGTTGGGGCATGGGAGGGGGTGCGGGCTCTGGGAGGGAGTTTGGGTGCAGGAGGGGACTCGGGGCAGGCCCTGTGCCAACCAGACTATAAACCAGACTTTCAGTGAAGATCAGAAATGTCAGTTTATAGAGCTTTCTGGTTGGTAAAGTGCTGAATAACACAGCTTTTACTGTATTTTTATCTTTCCACTCACCCAATGCATGGGATTTACATTCATTTTTTTAAGACTATGTAAAATCAAGGAACAAAAACTAAAGAGTATAAATCTTTTTATTTAAAGTGTTTATATAATTCAATTAAAAAATTCAAATTCTTAATAATAAGAGTATCCTGGAATGCCCTATTTTAAATACAGGTCAGGACTTCCAAGTCTTTAGATTATGGATCAACAAATCTTAGATGTGTGTAACGCTGCATATCTGTACAATGGCACACCTGTCATATGTTATCTTATTCCCCATGACCTAACTTAAATTTCAAACCTGAAATCCCTGATGAAGGCTATATTTCTTTGATTTATATACATAAAAAAGCACTTGTCCCAGGCTCTCTAAATAGCTTACATAATGCATACAAGAGTGTAGTTAGTATAAACTGTTCACAATCCTCGGACACTGCCTTTTATTCCCAAGCAATATTTGATAATTACTTCTCTTGATTTTTTTTTATCCTGGAATTAAGTTTATACATCTTTTACTACCTGAATCTACTTTCAAGTGGTGAAATGCTTAAACTCAAGACTAACTGCTTCTGTCTCCTTTAAGATTTATAGATAAATTGATCATTTACTTAGAGGGACAAATAGCAATGCTTCCTTTCACAGCTCTGCCAAAATGATCTCAATCTCGACTTGCAACCGTATCCTTCAGTTTCACAGTTGGCTTTATTTGTGGGCTGACTATAAATTAAGATGCACTGTGTGGTAGTTACATAATATGGTCAACTGCCCACAAGGGAATAAGCTGAAATCATAAATCAAATAAGTAGCTCATTTTCACTTGTAACCTAGGATTTAAACTCAGAAAGGAAAAGATAATACTTCTCTCCACTGTGCCACCTAGGTCCAGAATGCTGACAATCACAATATTAGTCTTGTCAATTATTTTCTTTTGTTTTTTTAAAGAAACAAATATTAAAGAATCCTGATGCTCATCACCTCTGTCCTTCACCATTTCTGGAGAATTGTTAATGCACATGAGTTGTTTAAAATAGTTCTTGCAACACAGAAATTAATTCATTTCAAGAGAACTACTGTGCACTAGTCAGCTAATTTAAATATGGTAAAGTCTTTAGAGCTGCAGAATCAAATTCACTATTCAGTTATAGAACAGCTTTACCCTTTGTAATTTGTTCTAAAAATGTGCAGTAATTCAGTAATTATGCTTGTGGTAATTATCTTAAGTAGCAATCACATAACGTATTAATGAGGTTGACAGTGGACAATAAAACATACTCGATAAACATCTCACACAGTGAGGACAACACTTCTGAATAGGACAAGCAATGAATACTATCAGAGCATGAAAAATATATTCCAATTAATACCACACATTCAGCAGTTTCTACCACCCATCTAAACATTCATAAGAACAATACTCTGCTAACACTAAGTATATTTATTCAACTGCGATTCAAGTTTACAAATTAATATTAATCAGTATTTTTTTAAAAAATATTTTAAGGAGGAAAAGCATTGCTGTAATTCAATGTTCAAACTACTATTATTCACGTTCTGCCACAAGTACTGAACACAGTACAGAAAGCTCATTTTTTAGGATAGGATAACTATTATAAATGCGCTCCAGGCAGAAACGTGCCTTACAAGAGGCCTTATTCTCCTTGTTTTATATTTTGTCTATGTTGGTATCAAATTTAGCTTAAACCACTGGAAGAGCTTGAGTTAAGAAAAGAAAAGAAGCCTAGATAATTTGTAGTTTCATGTTCTTTAAACAAATATGTAAGCGTAGTTTTTCACACATCAATTTGCCCTAAAAAATTAGGATTATGATCAAGAGTCATACATAATAATGTAAAGAGATAATGTATAGTATCAATTAGTTGAGTCAAAAATGTGTTTCCTAAAAGGGATATACTAACTCCAGAGATTTTAGCAGACTGAGTGATTCTAATGAACCAAATCCTCAGCCAGCTTCATTCAACGGAATTAAACCAATTTACACCAGCAGAGGAACTTGCCCAATGATTTTAGAAGACTATACATCCATATTTGATCCTTAAAGTAGGGTTGCAACTTTCCATTTGCAGAAAACTGAACACCTTTGCCCCGCATCTTCCCTGAGGCCACGCCCCATCCACCCTGCTCACTCCATCCCCGCTTCCTCCATCGCTTGCTCTCCCCCACCCTCAGTTATTTGTTCATTTTCACTAGGCTGGGGCAGGGGGTTGGGGTGCAAGAGGGGGTGAGGGCTCTGGGGTGTGGCTGGAGATGAGTGGTTTGGGGTGCAGGAGGGGGCCCTGGGCTGGGTCAAGGGGTTCAGAGTGTGGAATAAGGCTCCAGGCTGGGGCAGGGAATTAGGGTGTGTGAGGGGGTATGGGCCAGAAATGAGGGGTTCAGCGTGTGGGAGGGGGCTCCAGGTTGGGGTAGAAGGTTGGAGTATGGTAGAGGAGAGGGCTCAGAGGGGGCTCAGGGCTGGGGCAGAGGATTGGGGCACAGGAGCAGGTTCAGGGTGCGGGTGCTTACCTCAGGCAGCTCCCAGGAAGCTGCTGGCATCTCTCTCTAGCTCCTAGGCAGAGGTGCAGCCAGGCGGCTCTGCATGCTGGCCCTGCCTGCAGGCACCACCCCACATCTCTCATTGGCTGTGGTTCCTAGCCAATAGGAGCTGTAGAGCCGGGGTTCGGGGCAGGGGCAGCATGCAGAGCCCCCATGGCCGCTCCTATACTTAGGAGCCAGAGGGAAATGCTGGCAGCTTCCCAGGAGCCGCGTAGAGCTAGGCAGGTACCCTGCCTGCCTCGCTACAGGTGGCCAACTGGACTTTTAACAGCCCAGTCAGCGGTGCTGACCAAAGCCACCAAGGTCCCTTTTCAACCAGGTGTTCCCGTCAAAAACCAGACACCTGGCAACCCTACCTTAAAGATTCTAAGTACTCCCCCCACCCCCATCTGATTAATGCTACCTCTTTTTGTACAGTCTGCTATTGTCTAAATATGATCAACATGACGCAGATAGTAAAGAAGTAAGAAGAGCATTAAATTCTCAGATATGGAAGATATAGGTTCATTAAGTCTAGACTCATATGTTCAGTTATCACTACTGCACATTAAAATAGCTTATACGTTATCTAAATCAGTGGTTCTCAAAGCCAGTCCTCCGCTTGTTCAGGGAAAGCCCCTGGTGGGCCGGGCAGGGCCGGCTCCAGGCACCAGCTTATCAAACAGGTGCTTGGGGCGGCAACTCAGGAGTGGGGCGGCACTTTCAGGGATTCAGCGGCAATTCGGCGGAGGGTCCCTCACTCCTGCTGGGAGCAAAGGACCTCCCGCTGAATTGCCGCAGATCCCAATTGCAATCGTGGCTTTTTTGGGGGGGAGGAGGGGCTGCTTGGGGCGGCAAAACCCCTGGAGCCGGCCCTGGGGCCGGGCCAGTTTATTTACCTGCCGTGTCCACAGGTTCGGCTGATCACAGCTCCCACTGGCTGCAGTTCGCCATTCCAAGGCCAATGGGGGCTGCGGGAAGCAGCGCGAGCTGAGGGATGTGCTGGCCGCCCTTCCCGCAGGCCCCATTGGCCTGCAGGGGCAAACCGCAGCCAGTGGGAGCCACGATTGGCCGAACCTGCAGACGCGGCAGGTAAATAAACCGGCCTGGCCCGCCAGGGGCTTTCCCTGAACAAGCGGCGGACCGGCTTTGAGAACCACTGATCTAAATAACCATTTGCATATGGCTATACCAGATCTGAAGGCAGACCAACATTACTTCCTGAAAATTTGCCCCAGATTCTTAGAACACAGCATGGCAAGTTTAGAAACTAGAAACATGAATTAGTCCAACACTATACCAGCATTTAATTTGCAATTTTCTGTCGGCATTGCAATCTTTTTCTGATTCTCTATATTATAGTCTATTATTATCTTTCTCAAAAAGTTTTAATACACACATTTTTAAGAGAAGAAGAGAAAAGGAGATCTGCCCAGGGAACAATATTTTCTATTATTCAAACATGAGTCAGTTAAATTGATTTCAAGAAAGCATGCAAGAGTATCTATAATGTATTTTCTTCTGTGTTGCACTGTATTTCACATAAACAGTGCAACAAGTAATAAAATTACAAATTCTCATTTTTTATAAAAAGTTCGAATAAAATAAATCTGAGGTTTTTACATCTAGTTGAATTCAAGAAAATGCTGCTTTGTAAAATAAACAAACAGACAAACAAACCACAACATTAAAGTCGGTGTTGATAAGTGTGTATACCAAAAAGTTCCTGAAAATGAGCTGTTACTGCTCCAGCATCCAGATCACATTTATCTCTAAAATAAATATTGAATCATAACTTACTCTTGCTTCATTCTGCTGAAGCTTCTCCTCCATACTTAAAGCTGTTGGAGAATCCAAGAGTGCAATCTAAATTGTAAAACAACTCACATTAGTATATAGTAAAATAAACAGTACAATGGATGGTGGATTAGAAGGTATGAAATATTCTTGTGCAGATATTTCAATAAATTTGTATAGTAAATCATGTTCTAGTCTTTATCTGCAGTGGATGACATTTCATCTTTATCTATATAAAATATTCACATTAGTGGCAATCTTGTCAAAGTATAAATTTGAAGTACAAATCAGTAATTTATAATTTTACACACACACTTTTACTGATTTGTCTACATTCATATTCTGCTGAAGGCACACAATATTTTGACAAATTGGCTCTACAAACATCAATTTTTAAAAAATGCAGTAGATGACAATTTACTATGCACAAGTGTCTATTTAACTATTCCGCTATAAACATTTCTATGTGTATGACATTTGTATTGTAAAAAATATATCTTGTTAATTTGACTGTGGAACATGAAAATTACTAATACTTACAAAAATGTAAGCAGTTTTCTTTGTTATATAAAACATTGACTAGTGTTGGATTTGGGGTAAATAATTATCAATGAGCCATGGTGGCATTTGCAATACAATATTCTGGGAATATAAAGACTGTCCATAGAAGAAATTACACAGGGATTTATATTCTATTGTACACATTTACCACCACCTGCTGTTTTACCAAGCAGCACAAATTCAATTAATTTAGTCTTGCTCGGCATTGTATCCCTCACAGATATTTATAACTTAAGAATTGAAATTCTCTGGAATTCTTCGTAGCATAGCCATATTTATTTTGTGATATCAACTCTTTTACACCTTTGAAAAATGTCAAAGTATTAGATCTTCAAAGCAGTCTAAAATATGTGTACCCAGAGTTTGCAAACTCAAGCTGTATTTCAGAAATAAAAATTGTCAGCTTACCAGCAAAATCACTCAACTTTTCCCCCAGACAAGCACAGGACAAAGCACAGAGTACAACAGAGTAACTTCACCCTCATGGAGGGTTTTCGGTTTTACTATTTACAGTACAGCAGAATCGTACTAATATTTCCTTTAATAATCTGCAAACCTGATATTTTTCACAAAATATGCAGGGGGACCTCATCCCATTTCTCAGCAAATATTTAAGCAGGATACTATGGACAATTAAGTTTTCATTTTGTTGTATTTTACAACAAAGTGCCATACTACACTGACTAGCTTTGATATCTCATACCATAATTAAACTAAATTATTTTTACTTTTTAAATTTATTTTTATAAGTACAATTTTTAATATAGTTTATTCACGCCCTCCAATCATGTTTGTTCAATTACAAAATCTGGTAACCCACACATCGTTTGGGAGTCTCAATTAGCCAGGTTCTACTATAGACCTTTAAACCATATTACTTAATTTCAAGAATCACCATCCTAACGTTAGCTTGTTTTTGTCATCCAGAGACAGATATTCAAGTTAATCCCATTTTACGGCACCCAAGAGAGATAAAAATTAAACAGAACAACAATAAATAGAAACAAAAAATAGAGGGACTGTACTGCTTAGTATTGGATACAGAATTCTCTTGATGCCAACCAGCATTCTATACAATACCTTCCATATGGAATGAAGCACAATTCCAAAGAAGCTGTGCTTCTTTATATATGATCTCTTAATATGCATATTTGACACTCAAAACTTTGCACTGAAGACGACAAGTACTCCTCATCTGAATAGGGGTCCTGGAATGAACACTCCTGTAAACCTTACCTATGGTGTCATCAATCCATATTTACATCTATAATATCCATCTATATTTACAGCATTATTAGACTTAGACTTAGCAGCAGGATGTCTTTGAGGGAATCAAACACCAAAGCATTAGGAAAAATATACATTCATTTAGTAGTACTAAATTTTTGCTGTTATTTAGAGTGACTATTATGTGGACAGAGCTGTAACACCTACAAATTTCTTCAGTGGTTCATTGGTAGCTGGATGAATCACATATTTCAAATCCAGCCTGGATTCTTACAAATTGTCTTTAAGAAGGAAATAAGTTTTGCTCAGTCCAGCAACTGGACAGGTTAAGCAGCATCACATAAATGATAAACAAATTAAAATATAGTTTAACAACTGGCATTTCTTAACCCTTTGAAAAGGGTCACCTTGCCAAAATAGGTGAGAGGTCTGGCAGTATGGGAGCCAATATCAAATACTGTTTTTAGAAACTTTGTGCTTTAGTAAAATTAAAAACCTTCAGTGTTAAAGAAATGTAAAATCTGGAATTCATTTTCTAAATATAACCTGTTTTACCATCTTTAATTAGACTCCCATACTTTTAGTGTCCAAAATATCACTTCCCTAAAACATAACCAGCAACAGACTAATAGCAAGACTAATTAAACAACTATTTTTCAAATAAAATGTACATGTCTTACGTTCTGAACTTTCTGATTGGAAGACTGAGCAAAATGGGCTGACTGTTTCATTTCTTTATTGACTAATCTGTTTGTTGATACCTCCATATAGTACAAAGTGAAAACTACGAATAAAATAATGTTTTTCAATGTTTTTAAGCACACTGTTTGCTCTCTGGAGTACTACATAGTGAAAGACAGTGTGGTTACAAGCTTTCAACTACCCTACCTTTCTCTACAGTATAATATTTACAAGTCTCAACATGAATTTAATCTTATTTACAAAGTATGTGTTCAGATATTTTAGGTATCTTGAATATTCTTGTGCTGGAAAAAAGTGTACAAGGGTATCTTTTCAACCCATCAACCTAGGCATAGCTATTTCTTTACTGTTAATGGGGTGATGCACCTAAATGCCCATATGCTGCAGTGAATACTTACCCACCCACAACATATAATTATGTTCTAATCATATCAAGGCGAGGTTAAAAATTTCACACAAAAGCAGATATCACACTGGCCAATTGGAAGCCAATTCAAAGAAGAAAATTACATTCATTCGTGATGTCAGAGTGCTTGTTTTTTCAGATCAATATAATGAAAAAAGGTAATGATCTCATTAGGATCTAGAATTAGATGCTATTACTCAAAGAAAACTATACATAAATCTAAAACTAACCTGATTCCCTTGAGCGAGCAAGGTTTTTAATCGGGCTATTTCAGCTCTCAGCTCACGAATTAGTTTGACGTTAGGATCCTCATTAACAGTAGGCTTGTTGATGATGTTTTTGGCTCTATTTGCATAGCGAAGCGTACTTAAGGTTTCTCCATAATTGACATCAGCAGGTGAAATAGCTGAGAATTAATTCAGAAATAGTTTAGCCAGCACCAGATGTTTCATTTAATAAAGTTGGTTTGTAATTTAAAATGTCAGATAAGCATCTTGCGGATGGAGAGAAAACAAGGTCAATTATTCAGAGATTTGTAAAAAATCTTGTCATCAACCTGGCTGATTTTTATAAAACTCAGAGGTTCAACTCAATAGTGAGCATACCATGTTCCTTGAATGTATACCCTATATAACAGAGTTCAAACTCAAGAACAGGAGAAAGCAGTACGTTTTTTCTAGGTCTCAATACCATCTTCAAATGAGGAAGTTGATTCAAGCAAACTACAACATTAACTGTCCATTTTTAAAGGAAATTATAGGTATACCTTGACAGAAACTAGACATAAAAAAAGAACAGAGAAGAAGCCACAGCACCCACTTATAAACTTGGTCTTTGGGCTGAGCTGTGGGTGTACGGCAGCACACAGTCCTATCCTTGAACTAACTGCTTCCAAGGCTTATGTGATGCACAAAAGAACTCCAGTAGTGCTTTTCTATGGAGGCAATTTAATGAGAAAGAACTGAATGTGTCAATAAATATTCTTTTCTTCACATATTTTTCTAGTATGGCAGCCATTCATTACTGCTTTTAAAGGCAAATGGACAAGATATTCCCAAGATTTTTAAAAAGTGAATCCTCAAATACAGGTAAAGTAGCAAGGTATGGGACAGATATTCTACAGCGATATCTAACATCATAGCACAGGAGAAGATGACACTACTCGGAGACGAGATAGGATACTGACTTTTACTAAAAAGATGTTTAACGTCTTTATAAGGCTGAACAGGAGAATAGCAGAATGAGACCACGTGAGCTCTGAGAAGCTAACTAAACAATCATCAGTAGAAGAATGTGGTATTTTCCCCTTGCCTCATTCTGTGTTTATGGGCTTTTCCCTTGTCAGTGGTTCACAAATTTGGGGATGGTGGGGGATCGAATATATTTCCCTCAGCTCTTGCCCTGTATCCCTTTATGCTACACACTGCCATAGCTGTTATCATTACTCCTTTATTGTACTCATTCCTGTGATTGAATGTAAGGGTACAATCTCCACTTTTACAAAATTATGATAAATTTTGTGCAGAATACAAACTGAAAACTCATAATTTGCTGATCAGTATTGTCCTGGTAAAAATATGTGGCAACATTATATGTAAAGTTATAAGATTCTATTGTATGATGTTACTAAGGCATATTCCAAATGTGGAAAAGCAGCCCAGCCCAGTTCCTCAGAGACAGAAAGGCAAACTGATGGCTCAGTCAGATGTCAAGAACTTCAAATGGACTATCATCTGGTTAAGCGGTTATTCTTTGTGAGTGAGAAATTTACATCGTGGCAGACAGACTTGCTGTCACCTGAACCCCAGCTGGAGATGATTCTTGAAGAGGAGGGAAAGATATAAAAACAAGGAACGGAGGCCCCAGATCACAGCATCAACATTTGAAAGACAAAAAGGAGCATCACTGAACTGAGGGACTGGTCCTGGCTGAAGGAATCCAGTCAGACTGTTGTAAGCATATGGTGAGAGAAAACTTTTGCTTTAAATTCACTTAGCTTGTTAGGTTAGGTATTAAATCATGTTTTACCTTTTATTTCTTTGTAACCAAATTTGACTTTTATGCCCCATTACATCTCATCACTTAAATTCTATCTTGTTTTATTTTATCTAAACCAGTGTGTTTTAACTGACATGTTTGGAAACCTCCATTTGATATAACAGGGTTTGTGCATATTATTTTTTATTCATGAAATGACAGACTTTCTATGAGCTTGTATTGTGCAGGAAGGCAATACAAGACGCACATTTCTGGGGACTAGTCTGGAGCTGAGAATTTCCTGGTGTCACCCTGTAATATAATTCAGGAGTGACTGGCTGGAAGCACTTATATAACTGAGCTGGGAGTGATTTTGCATGCTAGAGGCTGTGTGTAAAACAGACCAGGAATGGTTATTCTCACAGCAAAGCAGTGTAAAAGGCACCCCAATTGGAGGACACAGCTGTTCAACCATCCAGATTGTATCCTGGGAAATGTCACAATTCCCTTATGGAAAAATCCTTTATAGTATTTAATAGGGAAAGAGGATTCCAATTATTTTGTATTTGTTTCTAGTGGTGCCCATTAAGTGTTAGGTACTTTTAACATGTATGATTCTCAAAAGCCAGATATCTGGTACCAGGCTCAGTTAACTGGACCTAAAAAACCTCTCCCATCTGTAGTATGAGGTGGCCTTCCTGATCTTTGCAAGTTTGGTTAAAGAAGAGGCAGACTAAACACATTTGGGCTGTGTAACTTTCTTACAGGCACCAAACTTAGGTGTTGGTAACAGACCATCACATTACAAGCACTGGGCTCTCAAATGCTTCCACCATGTTGTAGGTCAGACACTGGGGAAGAGGGGGCGCGGAGGGGGAAGAGAGAGAGAGAGAGAGAGAGAGAGAGAGAGAGAGAGATGAACTACAAGGGAGAGGAGGAAAGTGAGCCTAGCAGGAATGACATTCAGAGAAGGGGAAGCAGCCCAAAGAGCGCAGTGTCCCGGATGATGCCCATAATGGCATGGACTCTGAAAACTTGTTTTTAAACAAAAGAAAAAACTGATTGTTTAGATAATTTAAAAAAAAAACTTCAAACAGCTAAAAATACTCAAAGGAAGAAACAAGCAGACTGTTCAGAAATGACTAAATGGAGGCGGAGGCCACAGCTCCTGTTTATACTCCTAAAAGACAGCACGTGGGGAGGGAGTGGCAGAGATTTCTAAAAGATTTCAAGATCATGCACTAGAAGCACTTATCCTGGGAGTGCTAGTCTACTAGGTAGTTTTCACTGAAGAACCAGAACTTTATCTGTAACCTTTCAGATGCTTCCTCTAGCACCAGAAGAACCCATTGAGTTACACTACACTTGCATAAGCAAAGGACAAGTGAGAACCCCAATTAAAGTAATTGTTCATAGTCCTTCACCCTTCAGTTCTGCTACACAAAACAAACAACATACACAGCCCAATCTCACAGCGGTTTTATTTCTTTATAATCTTGTTTGGAAACATACTTGACATTTCAACGGGCTGATGAACTGTGGAATAAGCGAGATCATGGCACATCTGCCGTGTGATGTAGAGATAAATATTTGTTGAGTGAAAAGAGCCATTATTGAACTTTTTGTTTAAACTGTAAAAAAGTTCTCAGAAGAGCAGCTTATAAATAATGAAGCTTAACACAACAGATTAAAGTGCTGTTAATTCAGAAGAGTAACTATGTAGAAATGGCACATTCTTACTTAACAGATCTGACTCCTGTGTGTATTCGGAGTCAAATGTGACCACATTATTCTTTATTACTATTTTCTCCTATAATACAGTTACAGTAAAGTAAGCTAGCTCACACACATCAACAAAATTATTGGGTATATTCACATTGCTGGATCTTTATTACTGGTGATGATACACAAGCCAGAAGGAGGGAGAAAAGTCTTGACTTTTAGATCACAGATTGAGGGTGCCCGGTGTGAGAGAAGTTAGAACACACACAAGTAAACTGAGTTGTCTCGGAGGCAAATGAATCACAACATAATAGGGATGTTTGATTCCAGGCTTAATTGATCAGATTAGCTAAACAGTACAGATTTAGAAAATAAAATTTCTAAAGAAGGAACAAAAAGTCCTGGTACAGATTTTCAAAGTGGTGGTCGTAATTATGCACATACATTTGTGCACACCCTATTTTTGCATAAAGTGCTCAGTGAATGCACATAAACTAGGTATTTGGCATACAGGATCAGTTAGACACAGCTAGTGATATGCACATGCAAACACCTGATTTGCACATAGAAATATCTGCAATTATTCATGTCTACCTGAAAATGTGGTTGCATATACACCTCTACCTCGACCCGATATAACATGAATTTGAATATAACGCAGTAAAGCAGTGCCCCCCCCCCGGCTGCGCACTCCGGTGGATCAAAGTTCGATATAATGTGGTTTCACCTATAATGCGGTAAGTTTTTTTGGTTCCCGAGGACATCGTTATATTGGGGTAGAAGTGTATTCAGTAATAAAATAGCTTTTGCATTTTTTTTCCATTTTAAGCATACAAATATTTATGTCCTCATTCCACTGCTAGGTACCCATGCTACAATTATTTTTTTTAAAAAGGACAACAGTGTTTATATCATACTTTATGAAGAAGAGAACAGTTAACGAAAGGGTATGGACTGTATTAGAAAGCTGTGCTCTGAAAAGTAATCATTAATTTAACAAGGTGTTAATAACACCATTTCTTAATGAGGCATTTGGAATCAAATTATTTACAGCTAATTTGTATAAAGTGTTGAGAATGAAGAAAAGTAATTTAAAACACTTACTGGCAATCATTATCGTTTTAGAGTTTCCTCCTAGGCTATCTTTCAAAAGCCAAGTCAACACAGAGTCCCTGTAAGGCACAAATACTTGCTTCTTCTTTGCAAGAGGATTTGTTGCATCCTGAGATAAATCAGCTGTGAGAGGGGAAAAAAGCAATTCTGTATATTGATTACTTTTTTAAAGAAATTAAAACCATGGAGCTATTACCATTCCAGTGGATTCAACACAAACCAACTGCAAAAACAGATATATAATACTAATGCAGAAAGAGGACTGAGCATGAAAGAAAATAGAGACGTACCTAAGGCAGAAATGACATTTCCCAGAGTAACTAGAGATTTGTTAATATTCCCTCCTTCCTTTAATCTAACCCCTGTAGCACCAGTGGCATCTGCTCTCTCACTTCCAGCAAGATCTACCAAATGGATCTTGCTAACAGTCTCACAAGGCATTTCAGCATCAAATTTAGCCTAAAGAAAAATACAAAAAGAAAACAGAAAATAATGGGTTAAGCTACAAAGTTCTGGAATCTTACTGAATTCAGTTTGTATCTCCCATGTCATGTTTTAAGATTACATTAATTTGTCAGTAGTAGAGCTTTAGAAGTCAGATATACTAGAGGTACCAAAGGAGTTCCGTTCACAAGCAGCTGCATAATACCCATTTAACTGATTTTCATAAGTAATATTCCAAGCTATTTACATATATACACCACCACAAATGTCTTAAAATGTATTGATATTTTAAAGAAGTACAATAAACTCACCTGTTAAATCTGTATTAAATTTTTGGCTAACAATCAGTGTTGCACTTTTTACATACACATACAACCTTTTCACTCAGGTTTCCCCATCGTACTTTTATAGTGTCTTTGAACAATACGTTGATACCATTTGTTGGCTTGCCTCCCACCCTTCTCTAAAAGTTGTAAGCTGAGTAATTCACTGTTCCCAAAATACACAACTTTTTGCAACATGCTATGGAAAAAATGAAACTGTGCAACCATGCCAAATTCTACCTTCCTTCCATCCTCCCTCCATAAAACTCTCCATAGACCTACTATCCCCACAAAATTACAAAAAAAAAGTAAACTCCCTTTTCTAAGGTTGACTGCTACTGGGAATTGGAGTGGAAAACAAATACCTAGAAGAATGGATTTGGTCACCCCATTAGTCCAGAGATGAATGAGATGAATATACATTCCAAGTTAGGACTCTAGTAGCCAGAAGAGGAACAGGAGTGAGAGCCAACTGGCAAGAGGAACAGTTAATGGGAGACCAGTTTGGGCCATGGGACTGTATTTCAGGAGTGTCTGGCCAACATTAAAGCATAAAAGGCAGTCACTACTTTTATGCAAATCACACATAATTTTCAATATTTTTCCCCTGTATTGTTGGGATTCTATGGCAACATAAAGGACTATGCTTTACTTATTCACTGAGTTTTAGCTAGCTTGAGTTTCAGTCAATTATCTCCCAGAATGGTGCATCTGAGAAATGTTGTTTTAAGAATTACTAGGCACTGTAATGTACAATGTCTTACTACAGTCACTGAGAAGTTCATCATACCACACTTAACTCTAACAAAAACATACCCTTCCCTTTCTCTGCTGCAGAAGACAAATACCACCCACCTGCCTCAACAGGTGAGGGAAATTGATGGGGCTGGTGGTAAAGAGGGTCAGCCCTAGCATTGAGGGAGGGAGACACTCACTGAAGGACACCAAGTAGCTTCTCCCCACCTGGGAGTCTCTAACACCCATTGGCCAGTTGTAGGGGAGAGGTGCCGACTGGGTCACAGCCCCAGCTCTGGGGATTTAACGTGGAGCCCGCGCCATCTGGAGCCTCCTTCAGCTCCATTCCAGCAGCTCCACCCCATATCCACCCTGAACTAAGAATAGGAATTCAGTCTGCCAGATGCTGCAGTTCTAGTCGATTGCCTTGGGGATCAGGAAGGAATTTTTCTCCCAGAGAGCCAACTGGCAAAAGCCTGGGGAGTTTTTCACTTTCCTCACACCTCCTTCAAACCACAAGTGACAGTAGGAATACACTTAGTACCTAACTGAGGTACCTGGCTGAGCTGTTAATTCAGATCAGCCTGGGTTTTCAGTGCAGCTGAAAGGATAAAATGAACATTTCCCAGAGGTAAAAGACCTGGGATTTTGCTGATGGGCCTTGGGTTCATGGGACAGGGTAAGGCCGAAGTCCCCACCTTTCTGCACCTTTTGTCCCCTTCATGGTGAGCGGTGGTGGCAGGCCTCGGACCGAGCTGAGTGCTAGGGGACAGTATAGGGAAAGGGTTACGTGGTAAGAGCCCTTGTACCCTTCCCACTTAAATGCCTGGTATAGGCAAGTAAGGGTGATAGGCGGATAACACCCCTCCCCTGTGTTTAAGCTTAATAAAAGTTGCAGCCTGCCACTTAAGGACAGACACTTGGATGGAGTTTGTTTCGTCACTGTGTTTGCATCAATAGAAGTAACTGGGTCTCCCACGTTGCTGATTTAACAGTTACATGTTTCAATTAGCAAACAGAAGTTATTACATGCAAATATTTAAAGACAATGCAATTTTTTTTTACCTGAGTGAAGTTGATTGTGAAAATGGCATGAGACCTGCTGCTAACGTCATTCATTCCAGTTGCAGCAGTGGTTCGATTTATGTTCCCTGCTTCCATAAGTTCCTCTACATCGCTGTAATTTTGTACTAAATGTTTGGACAAATCTGAACAGAAGCAAAAATGATTATAAATTAAAACAAGTATACTTATGAAGGTACTGTGAACTGATTGAGATTCAAGTTCACCTCAGTACAATGCAGCAGTGCTGAAATAACACAGAAAGCGTTAATAGTCAGATTTCCTTTATTTCTTTTAAATAGTGTAATGAGACATTGTGTGAAGAATACTTCTTCAGACTATTATTATACAATTTACAGTAGAATAGTTTATAAGACTGCATACTTCTCTTTGAAGCATATAGTATATGTCTAACCTCTCAAGGGAAAAGAACCTGCATTGGCAGAGTGGTAGACTAAGATAGTTAGAGTCTAACAGATCCTTTCCAGTTCAAACATCCATGATTTATAAGTTAGCCCTCAATGCTGATTTGAAATCAATTAGCAGAGCTTCACTTCAGTAAAAAAGTGGTGTACTTTAGAAGAGATTGGAAATGAGAACTGTACAAAATAAAAAAGGCTGTTCCCAATAATGCTTTTACATTGATGATGAAATATATTCTTTCACCTTCATCTTCATTTGCATTTACAATTTAAAAACAAAAAACAGGGATATACACTTAAACATAAACCTGAAAATATTCATTAAGCAGAAAGCAATGAAGTGATTTTACCCTCAACGTAAGGCCCTTCTTTCGGATGCTCTCGTATTCTTAAATTATAAGTTTTTGATGATTTCCGCCTAAGCAGATCTCTCACACGTTCATTATATATTTCCAGATAACTGAAACAAAAATATTTGAATTCAGAAAAATATTGAATGATACAAGATTTTAAAAAGCAAAATTACTGGCAAGAGCTCATTCCGATGGCAGAATTGAGCCTCAATCCTGCAAGTTTACATAGGAGTGACTTCACCCACGCAAGTCCAGTTGACTATTCAGTCACTCCTGCATGTAGGCATTCTGCAGGACAGATCCTAGTTTGTAACTTTTTCACCAAGTTATGATACCATTCACAATATAAGCTCTATGGTAACAGAACTGCTAAAGATCACATTATGATGTAAACATCTCCATGTGTTTCCTGTAATATGCTTCCTAACCCAATACCACTGAGAACTAGTATATCTTGATGCAAATCCTATTACTACCAATAGTTGTAGCAACAGAAAATAAAGTAAGCTGTTAAACTTCTTTCCTTTTTATACTTTGGACATTAGAAAATGGTCTAGTAAAAAAGGTTAAAAACTTGTTTTCATCATGATCAAGTGATAACAGGATGTAGAAAAATCTAATATTTTTCATAATTATTACTCTTGCTGCTTACAAAAAAGCCAAAAAACCCGCAGAATTAAAGTATTTTAAAATTATTACAAATGGCGCATGCAGCAACAGCTGAAGTTAAGGTTGTTTAACTGTTTCCATTCTCAAGAGCTATTTCAACTGACTATAAATCATGTCAAACTTTCACCATCTGAGATGAAGTTTCCCAGGTTTGGTCTCTGTCTGCAGTGAAATTTCTGAATGCAAGGGAAAGGATTAGTGAAGGTTGCTTTATAAAAGCATGAACATTTTCAATACTAAAAAGTGTGGGAGGCCCAGCAGAGAAGTACTGAAAACATTTTACCAGAGCTTTCCACAAAAATCCATTTTCAAGCTGAGAAGGAGTAGTTTCATCCCTAAAACCACATTGTACAAAAAGATACTAACATGAAAACAAGGAGTTTATAACAGAGTAGGTTCATTCCCAGCAATCTTTGTAACATACACAAAACCTACCTGACTTCTGTTCGAAAGGATGCTTCATTCCATCTTGTTTTCTCATTTATTCTGCTGAATAATCCTTCACAAATTCTAGGTATTAAACCAGCATCACCCTGCAACAACAATTTTTATTTTCTACATTGCTACATGTATGCACTGTATATTTTTAAAACAGAAGAAATCACTAGTTGAAATTGACAATACCCAGAGTCATTGTGCCAGATATACAGCAGGGAATTATTAGCAAATATTCTTAATATCACATTTAACAGACATGGCAACTTGGAGGTTAAGCAGTTTGTGATTCAGATCCTAGCACTGGCCCTTAGTTCTGGGTTAGATTTTATCCTGTGCCCTACACATTTGGTCTATACAAATCTCACCTACTTAAAGCAGAGAAAGAATCCAGTTCTCCAGGACAACATTTAACTGCCTTAACCATGAGACCATCCTTTCTCTCCCCAAAACCTTTTGCCTCATTCACTACACACCTTCCGACACCTGCAACAAAAGCAGGGGTCCTACAGATAACCACCTCATGCACTAAATAACCCTGATCCAGCCCCAGAGCAAATCCATCTTCCGCACTGCGTGAGGCAGAGGTCCTGCGGAAAATTTAGCATGCAATAGCGTAATTAAAAACTATCATAATATATATGCACCGGGGGGGGGAGGCAAATTAAGGCAATTTTAATTCTTGCATTTCCCTATTTCTGAGTACTTTATTTTGCAACCTTAATATTCTTTTTGCACGGTTGTTTGTGTGTAATTTCCTAGGTTTCTGAAAACTGAAAAACAAAATTTGAACAACATGGAAACATATTAACACCTGCTGATGGGGAAAAATATAAAAGCGAGACAAAGACATAAAAGCCCGCCAAAAATATAATATTAATTTTAATGAAATATATGGGCAAAAATATTAACACCTTTGTTTCATATATTCCAGCACACCCGTGTGGTTTATCAGCACAAACCTCTGCCACTTGAGCGAACAGAGTAACTAATAACAGTAGTAGGTTGTTATCTTCTATGTGGACCAACCACTAGGAGGCAGCTGAGACACATCCCCCAGGGGTTTCACAGACATTTATTGGCAGCAGAGGAATGTTGAGACACCAGAATCTTGAGTTCACTTCCAAGTACTGGAGGGGAATGTGCTCAAGTGCAGTGGTGCCCACACACTTTTTGATGCCGTGACCCCCTTTTGGCTCACCTCTGTTAACACAAGCCCCAGGATAAGCAAGGCCACCCTGCCCAGGGTGGCCTCAAAATTCTCTCTCATGGTATGGCCCCGGAAGCCTGATTCTGCCTCTGCCAGGGAGGAAGGAGGCCAGGTTCTTCCCAGACAGAGCCAGGTATGCACGGTGCATCTGGATGAGGGTACCATACAGTGCCACTCAGGTTTGGGCCATCCAACCCTCCATAGATTTTCAACATCTCACAACCCCTCTGGCGATTGCGACCCACATTTTGGGAACCACTGTTCTAATTTTAACAGCTGAACAGTTTTAGCAAAAAAAATTGTGTATATGTATACGTATATAAAATGATCCTGAAATAGACACCCAGCATGGAATATCTCAGTCCAAGACAATTAAAGTTTGGCATACTGAAAACACAGTCTTAATAGATAGGAAATGTTGGATAAACTTAACTACAGGCCCCAGATATAAGAAGCATGTGCTTGCACCTTTCCTTTATTTTATATTTCTGTTTAATTTAGCCATCCATTTTAAGTTGGGGGTTTTTGGTGGTTTTGTCAGTAATACAGTTGCATATTTCTTATTAAAATTAATTAAAAGTGAACAGAAATCTAAAAAAAGCAGGTATCTAAAACCAATTATGATTACACACTAGTGAAGTCTTCATCTGGGGACCCATTCTGCTAATGAATATACTGTTACTAGAATATTATCAGCGCCACTTATAGAGTTTGGCAATCAATGCATATTTGCTAATGGCACTGTAAGCTCTAGGAGAGTGAAGAGTCCCTTGACTAGAATTTTAGTATTAGTACTTTAAGGAATAGCAAAAAAAAGGAAATTATTTACTTGTAACTTGAATTTTGTCTATTATAGGAAAAGTCTTGGGTCAAATGTTTTATACAAGTGATTCTGTGAGCCAACTGCCATTGTCTATGAATTGATATAATCTTATACATACAGCCAAAGTAGAATAACTATGGCACACAGCGAGAAGAATCAATGTAGACCTCTATTTCTGAGTTGGGTCAAACAAACATTGCTACGTATATCATAACAAAATCTCTTGAGGATAATGTCGACTAGATTTACTCATGAAGTCTCACAATATGCATGTTACTTAGCACACCATTTTCAGCAATTTATATCTTTCATTCATAAAATTTTCTCTGGCCCTAACATTCTATTATGCTTATTCACCACACGGAAAAAACTTCCTAACATTATACATGGTTACTTATTCTGCGTGTATAGTAATATGTAAAAGACAGAGCCAAATTCACACTTGCCAGCTCAGGGAGGTGAAATTAGTGACACAATTACAGCTCAATAATGATTTAACTGGCAGAGGGCAAGTGGCAGCCTTCCCAGCTTAAATTCTGATGGGAGTGGGTGGTTATTATTTTAGCTAAGGATTACCAGAGAGCCCAGCTAACAGAGGATGCTTCTGGGATGCACTTAATCAGCATGCCATTGCCTGCACTGCTCAAAAGTTTCCTCAGCCCTTCCCCTTTTAAGCAAGCATCCCCCCTCAATGGAGTCAATTGTGAGCAACTCTACTCCTGTCAGAATGCCCCTCCAGTTGGGCTTTCCTTTGCTAGGGGTCCTGTGCCAGAGTTAGCCAGAACTTTAATCCTTAAAACGAAAGTCTGCATAATATTATTTTGAAGTTTTATTTATTTTCCAAATAGGAATCAAACAGCCATCTTGATTTTTGTTCCCCCGCTCAGAACCAGGCAGATTCTTTCAGAAATTGCCAAGCATACATACTCTCAAAATCATGGCCTCTTTAAGGTGTCGCAAGTTGAGTACCCAAAAATCACTAGTCACTTTTGAAGATTTTTGTTCTGATCCGTGCATGACAAATAGCTTATTATTAGATGTAACAGCAAGACAAAAATATTTTTCCTGATTTAAAATTTCTCCCACATAACTATAAGGAACTTTGAAGACTTCCACGTAACTAGTAAAAGTTAGATATAAAAAGGAAATAATGTGCAGACAAGGTAGAGAACGATAGTTCCAAGAGGAATCCAACTGCATAATAAAACTGAAGTCTGCAAAACATGACATACAGCATTTCCCATCATAGTGTAGGACTTCCCAGATCCAGTCTGTCCATACGCAAAAATACAAGCATTATAGCCTTCAAAAGCAGATGCAAGGACATCTGTGCCAAGATTTTTGAAAACCTAAAAACAAAAACAAAACAAAAAGAAGGCTTTGTAAGAGACTGAACAGTTAAAAAAATCATTATATCTGCAGTAGTTTTAATTATAGTTTAATGTATTCAACATAGCATTGCAAATACAACAAAACATCAGAGATATACTAACACACACAAGCTATCGGTTTGGACCAGTGATATTTGCTTTAGAGAATTAGCTAGGAAGTGTTTTGATTAAATGCAGAATGTTACTAGTATATTTCGTTTACAGCAGTGCCAAAGTATTCTTTTCACTTTCTCTGTCAAACCTAGATCTTCCCCTATTTTTTTTAATCTAAGGCACTAATGACCATCTTTCTGCTATTGTTAATAGTTACTTTACACCTTTAATATTTTCCCCAATGCTACAGAATTTGAAAGTGTCTATTCCCATCTTAAAAAGAAACCCCTTCCCTGATCCTGAAACTATGAGTGGCCTTTTTTCAGCCAAGTGTAGGCAAGTGGCCTTTTTCCTCTCACCAATCACCTCTTGCATAATAGAACTTTTGAGTTCAAATTCTGTTTCCTTCTGGTCAAAGCACAGAACATGTCTTCTTTATAGTAATTACCTTCTTTCCTCAGATCGCCCCTTCTCCTTCTGCCCTCAAATTTAATCAAATCTGACACTGTAGAGCACTCCATCCTCCTGGATCATCTACATAGCCATTAAGGTGTGCCTGGTTCCTTTCTGTTGTGGTGGGGTTGGATGGCTCCATGCCCCATTACCCCTTAAAGAGGACAAACCACCCTGTTATACTGTGCCACTCTCAACAAGCTCACGTATCAGGATTTGGGGACCTCTGTCTTAGATAATCATACACACAATTCTCTCACGCTCTCCCTGTTATTTGAAGAGAGTGTCTCCCATTTAATCCCATTCTGATGGTACCTTTCTTGAAACCATCATCATCCATACCTACATTTCATGTTGTTTTGATTGCCGCTCAACCATCTCTAGACTCTAGCGTTTGAAGACAGCCACTATCCAGCTTCCCAAATGTTCAAAAAAGTGAAGCTGTATTATCACCAAATAATTCCACTGACATCTCATTCATGTCAAAATCCAGTTCAATATTTGCCTCATTCTTAGTAATCCCTCGATGGGTATGCTCAAACCTGCCTCATGGAGTTGTGTCTCATTATTCCTATACAGAGCTGTAACTAGATATTTTAGCATCTAGGGCAAGCAAGCATATTTTCACCCCCTGCTGATTTTTATTAGGCATTTCTTCACCCGATTTTACCACCCCCGTGGCTTTACAGCTGTCCCACTCATCCCGCCCTTGTTATAGCCCCATTCCTATCCCTAATTCCTCCACTAATCTAGTACTAGTCTCTTCTTTCTCACTATACAATCTGGCTACTCTAGGGGAACAAGAACATCTTTATACAACATAAAATTGTATTATGCTACATGACTTTAAAATTTATTCAGGTTAAAGTAAATCAACGATGTTTAGACAGAAGCAACCAGAGATTACCATTTTCTGAATTATTGCCCAGTGCATCAACTTGAACAGAACATACTGTTAGCACTAGGACTGAATCGCTAGGGCATTCTGTTAGTGGTTTCAAAAGGCCGGTACAACTGACCCAAAAAAAAAAAATCTATCTTCATTCTTGTTGCACAGATATACAGCTAAAGATCAGCAGGTAAAATCTCTAGTCTAATTTCTGAGTCACTGTAGCACAACTCATGTCCACAAGAGGGGATTGATGGGACATGTAAAGCTAGATACAGTTTCATTTATCACTCAGCTATGTGTACATGGCAAAAGTTGAATGATAATGGACCAAACATGCTAGTAATTCAAGTATCCAGCAGTAATGCAAGTATCCATTGTGCTCCACAGTGAGCTGGACATGAATTAGGCAGGAAGGTTTCTGCAGTACCCTGGTGTAGTCAACTGGAAATTCTGTAGCAGCTTGAGGCAAGTTAAAATATGAATGTTTTCAATTATATATGAAAGTGAGTAATACAAGGAAGACAGCCTGTCTTGCATTTATTTTTGAAGTTGAAGTTAATTTATTTGAAGATGGCCTTCTGTTCTCCACGTGCCACAGGACTTTTTATTTAACACAAATGCATGATAGACAATGGAGGTTTTGATAGCTTGGCAGAGAACTGTTGGGATTTTTGGTACCCAAGAAGATCTGGGAGGCAGTTTGGGATTGTGGGATATGCACTTAAATTGGGTATGTCTGTTGTAAAGATCAATAGCGAATGCTGACATTTAAGAAAGTCGTTTTTAGATTTCACAGTTAACATCCTATTGATATGAATGGTACAGTTCACTCTTCTAGGAGCTATTGTTTCAGGCTGCTGCAGCCTCAGGTCTTTCCTCACTGGCATTTTTTTCCTCCACAAGCAGTGCACCTTGTATAGGAATCCTCCACAGGTGTCAAAGTGACTTGTACCAATGCACTTTGCTCTAGTTTGAAACAGGGGCAAAACCTTAAAATGTTAAATCTATCCCTATTCAGCAAAGCACTTACGCACATGCTCAACTTTAAAAGCACATGCTTAAGCATCATTGGGACTTAACACATGCTTAAGCACCCTTTCTGAATAGGAATACTTTCCAGGACTGGGACCTCAATGTTTGAGTTTGGGATTTTTATGAATGTTTTCAGTTATAGTCTTTTCCTTCACTTAGTATCTTTAACTATCTTAATTTTTGTTTTTCAAAGTATACATGCACAGAAACAAAACCTACAAAATTCAGAAAACTAAGAAAACAGTGGCAACTACTGCAATGGAAAAATTTTGAATTGCCAAGAATTAATGACTTCTTTAGTTAAACATGTAATCAAGTGTTTGAATTAAATTGTAGATTAATTTATTATTTAAACTATAAAAATGAATAAGGAACTTTTAACAATGGGATCTACTAGTTTGTATTAAATGGTTAAAGAGAAAACCAGGAGTGGAAATTCCCTGTCAAATAGCCATATTGGTTAGCATTGCCAATAAAAATAGTCTGTTATACTAATGCACCTTAATCTTGGCCTGAACTACCATTTTTCTACTTTAGGAAGTTATTGTAGTCTTCCTGTTGGTTTTAACCGCCATGTCTTCAGGGATCAGGCTCATCAGTATCACTTAATTCTAGACCACCAATATCACCACATTCACAACTGCAATGTATCTTCAATGGTATCCATAAATTCAGCAGGAATTTCCATTATTTAAGTATACTGAAAACTCTCTCATATAACAGGAGAGGAGCAATTGCCCTAACATGTTGGTACAGGATCAAAAGAGGAAAGTGCCGATATTGAAAAACATTTGAATTGTGTCAGATAAATTAATTTGGGTCTGGAAGGGAACTAGGAAGGTCATAAGCATCAAAGGTCCTGCAAAAAGCACGTATGACATATTTCAAAGTTAGTAGAATACCAATGTGCACTTACATTTGTGTGCCTAAATTAGGTGAAAATATGTAGTGTGCATGCAATTACACAAGCCTGTCTTCAGAAAAACTGTCTCCATATGTTTAGACTTGAATGGAGGAGACAGTCACCAGATCTACATATCAGAGGGGTAGCCGTGTTAGTCTGGTTCTGTAGAAGCAGCAAAGAATCCTGTGGCACCTTATAGACTAACAGACGTTTTGCAGCATGAGCTTTCGTGGGTGAATACCCACTTCTTGCATCTGAAGAAGTGGGTATTCACCCACGAAAGCTCATGCTGCAAAACGTCTGTTAGTCTATAAGGTGCCACAGGATTCTTTGCTGCTTCTACAGATCTACATAATTATGGATGACAGATGTGCGGTCTTGTGGGTGAGAGAAGAAAGATAATTTAGAGGGCAAAGTCTACAACTCTACATTAGAAAGCTGGCATGTAATACTCTGAGGAGAAGTATCAAGAACCTATTTCAAGCAAGTTCTCAAATCCTTAATAAATCTTTAGTTCAAACAGGATTTTACCTGGAAAAACAGAATGTTTGTGTCTTTTTGAATTAAGCAGATGTATTTGGTGTTCAGAAGGTGATTTTTAAGTTTTTAGGTGACAAATATAGGCAGCACAGTAATAGCTTTACTGAGGATTTCACTAACCTGACCTAACAAAATAAGTCAGACAAGAGAACCAGACAATGGACATTCCTTCTGTACCGCGAGAAAACATATAGCTAGCTGTGTTGGCTGTCCTAACGCTTCTCTCAAACATGTAGGGAATTTCCAAATTGGGCAGAGAGAACTGTAAAAGGGATAAAACGTCACATTATTCTTTCAATATAAAAAAATCAATCAATTCTAAAAGTTTAGAAAGCCTACCACTTCTTGAGACACATAGACAGGACTTTTACTATCTGCTGAGAAATAGGCGAAGTCGTAGGTAAATGTTTTTGTCCGTTCTCTTCCTATGTCTCCAGTTCCTCCTTCTGGTATCTACAGGAGACAAAAGAGTTGGCATGTTGCATGATAAAGTAATCAATTCAAAGGATATTTTGCAACATAGATGATTGGAACACAAATTTCATAGGAGAGCACACAAAGAGAGAGCATTTTAATGAAAGGCTATCCCTTTTTGTTACTCTAACAAATATACATACTTAGTGGTGAAAAACGTTAGCAAGTAACATCTGCTTTCATAAGAAAGGGACAGTCTTATTAAAAGAGCACTGTAGGCATGTTACTCTTTATTTTAAATTAATTTTAATGTAATGGCTCATTTTTGTTATGTTACTATGTAATGTTTACCATTACTAGTTATGACAAGTTAAATTCTGTGTAGGAAATTCTAAGAAAATATTCCGAACGTTTACTTAATGAACAAACACTTTACCATGTACAAACTGAATTGCATATGAAAGCACAGATGTAATTAAAATGGTCATATATGCCTTCAGCTTAAGGCTATTATCATGCTGGAGACAGACTGCTCATGACATTAGCAATATGTACTACTAACCAAGTCACAGACACAATTCTCCTTCCGGGGAAGGAACATAGGGCTTGGCTACACTTGAGAGTTGCAGCGCTGGTGGAGGCTTTCCAGCGCTGCAACTTAGTAACTGTCCACACCTGCAAGGCACATCCAGCGCTGCAACTCCCTGGCTGCAGCGCTGGCTGAACACCTTGTCTGCTTGGGGTGTAGCAAGTGCAGCGCTGGTGATCCAGCGCTGCTCATCAAGTGTGGACACACACCAGCGCTGTTATTGGCCTCCAGGGTATTAGCAGATAACCCAGAATGCTTTTAACTAAATTACTCTCTTTGTTTTGTTATGCAGCCTCTCTTTGTTTTGTTGTGAATTCGGAGCTCCTGATGAAAGGTGCATCAGGTAGAATAGTGCAGGGTTCTCAACCTTTTTCTTTCTAAAGCCCCCACAACATTTTATAAAAATTCCCTGGCCCGTCTGTATCTAAAAAACAAACACAGCTCCTGTTTGCTGTGATCAATCTGTACCTGACTGTGAACAATCAAATGAGATAACCCCTGTGAATGAGGCAGGCAGGGAGTGAGTGTTTGCTTGACAGAGAAACAGCGTGGGCAGAGGGGAGAAAGGGAGTCCGTTGGATGCAGGCTGTTTGCAGTTAAGAGTAAGGGGTCGGGAACATTTTCTGATTTTGCAAGGCAGGAAGCTAACACACAGTGTTGGCTCCAAAAATCCACTCTCTCTCTCTCCCCCGCTCCCTGTCACACTACACCCAACCCCACCCCCCTCTTTTGAAAAGCACGTTGCTGCCACTTGAACACTGGGATAGCTGCCCATAATGCATCACTCCTAACAGCGCTGCAAATGTGGCCACACACCAGCGCTGGTAGCTGTGAGTGTGGCCACACACCAGCGCTGTTCCTACACAGCTGGATGACCAGCGCTGTAAACTCCCAGCGCTGCAACTCTCAAGTGTAGCCAAGCCCATAATGTAGTTGTTAAGAGTGGGGGATTATGCATCAGGTATACTGGATTTTATCTCCAGCTCTGCCACTCGTTTCGCTATATCATCTTAAGTATTTCAACTTCTGTGCCTTGGCTTACTCTGGTATAAAAAGGTTGTAAGGCTTGTGTATATGAAAGGTGCATCAGGTAGAATAGTGCAGGGTTCTCAACCTTTTTCTTTCTAAGGCCCCCGCAACATTTTATAAAAATTCCCTGGCCCGTCTGTGCCACAACAACTGTTTTTCTGAACATGAAAGCCAGGGCCAGCATTAGGGGGTAGCAAGCAGGGCAACTGCCCAGGGCACTATGCCACAGGGGGCCCTGTGATGCTAAGTTGCTGAGGCTTTGACTTCAGCCACGGGTGGCAGAGCTTGGAGCCCCAGGCTTCAGCCCCCCAGGCAGTGGGGCTTTGGCTTTCTGCCCTGAGCCCCAGCAAGTCCACTGCTGGTCCTACTTGGCAGACCCCCTGAAACCTGCTTGCAGCCCCGCAAGTGGACCCCGGACCCTTGGTGGAGAACCAGTGGAACAGTGTTTATAAAGCACTGATGAGAACATGCTACAATAGCACAAAGAAAAACATCTAAAGATATTTGACTATGTAGCATTATTTAAATAATAAAAGTTTAAAATAAAGGCCTACATTTTTTGTTAAATAAGCTAAAAGTATGTTAATTTGCTGAATCCATCAAGTAACAAAGGCATGATTATTTGGCATATTTTAACTTTATTGTACCTTTCTTCATTCCCATTTCAAATTCCTTTGAAATAAAAATCTCACCAGCCAATTGCTACTTCTGGGCTGCCCAACTATACACAATGTTAGGATATCACATCTGTGGTGAGGATAGCAAGAGTGCATGCAGATAACTGGCCATAAAATGCTATCTTTCACCAACTTTTTTCATTTATCTCACATACATTCGCAATATATTTCATTTTATACATTTTTCTAAAATCCCAGAAGCCATGTGTATTAAGTCTTTGTAAAACCACTCCATATAAATACAAATCTAATGGTATAACCCCTTTGGGGTATTTGTACATCCAGCTTAATTGCTGATAGCAGATGTAATAGCATGGTTTATGCAAGAAATGGCCAGCACAACTAGGACCTTAAATGATTGTAAATTAGTTATGTGTTGAAAGCCTCTTTAACATTTGTCATTGGAGGCTTTCAGAACATCAACATACCTTTAATATCTTTAAATATTTGCAGGTGAGTTTTGCACACCTTGAAAAATTCTGTATACCTGGTGCAGTTAGTTATCTTTTGGCAAGTAAGAAAAATTTAATAAGATTTTTAAATCATCTTAGTAAACAGTGGCAAGTAGACCTTTGACCTGATTTAGTAAATTTTCACTACAATTTTGGAAGGCTGTTTGTACAGCAGGATGGAAAACTGGAGTTCATTAGAAACAGAGTATAAATGTTTTTTCCATTGTAAGCACTCATCCTCCAGCTAACTGAATGGCCTCAGCAACAGAAATACTTAAGAAACAGGTCCTATGGGTTTGCCTTTCAAATGAAGTGTGTACAACAAACAATAGTAACTTCCCTATCTTGGTCTCCAGACAGCACTTCAAAGATGTAGATAAGCCAGAGACCAAAGGCCTCTCCCTAATATCAAATGGACACTACCAATTACCTATTTATCAGAACCTTGTTTTGATGGCTAACTTGGTTATAATTTTTCCTTCCCAAATGAGAACACTCACCTTTATATTTGTGATTGTTGTTTTATTTTTTTCCATTGAAATAATAAATTTAGCATCCAGGTCCTTTTCCCTGTAAATAAAAAAGCATGATTTCAGTTTGTTGAAAAAAAAAAAAAAAAACTTTATCTTGCACATAGCAATCAAAGATTACCTGTTTTTATAACACTACTTAGCACTGTATATGAATATTAGTCAATTTCTTTTTTCCATTTTGGCAAATTGCTTTACATTTCTGATATATTTGTATTGCCTGGGCTTGTTTCCAAGTCCCTTCTGCCAGGAAAAATTCGACACCAGAAGTTTGATTAGACACCTAAATTAATAGTTTTCTCTTACTGGCAGATCTGATCCAAAGCCTGGTGAAGTTGTTGCGACAGACTCCAGCTAGCTCTAATGAATTCTGAAATAAAGCATTATGAAGGAAACCTTAACTCTTTCCACCGAGTTGGCAACAATTCTGTTTTGGCCTGAACTAGGACCCAACTTGGCCACACGGCCTAGGTAATGAACTGAGTACTGTTTTAACTGCAATTATTCCTTAGAGACTCAGTGTTGACAACTCTCGCAATTTTACTTAAAAAGTCTCACAATATTTTGTGTTTTTTGTGATGTCCCAGCTGCTAGAATCGGGTTGCTACCTGAGAATCTCAGCTTTCATTTAAACAACAAACTAGCCTTCATGGCATTGGTGGGCAACCTGTGGCCCACGGGCCACACGCAGCCCGTCAGGGGAATCCGCTGGCGGGCCACAAGACAGTTTGTTTACATTGACTGTCCACAGGCACAGCCACCTGCAGTGCGCAATGTCCGCGGTTCGCTGTTCCCGGCCAATGGGAGCCGCAGGCAGCCGTGCCTGCGGCCAGTCAATGTAAACCAACTGTCTCGTGGCCTGCCAGCGGATTCCTCTGATGGGCTGCATGTGGCCCGTGCACTGCTTCATGGCAAACATCAAGAACCCAAAATGTATTTTTTAATGCTAATGATTGGGGGGGGGGGGGGGAAACTGAGTGTTTTAAATACTTGGAGTTGGCAGCTCTAGAGACTTTGGTTGTAGCCACAGGGGGCATGCTTCTCTCCTCCTGTAGTCTAACTGCCCTCCCCGGCAGCTGTTCCACAAAAATCTGTCCAATTCTGCAGCAGAGAGTGGGGAAGACATAAAGGAGATCAACCCTGGAAAAGCCAGGACAGGGCAGGAGATAATCAAATTACAGCCCTGACATATGCCCTCCCATGAACACCTGAAGACACCAAAGAAAGAGCAAGCTACAATCTCACTAGATCAGTTTCCCTCACACAGACCCCTCTAGTGCCTGGCGACTTCGAGAATTATTTGGATAACTGATCTTGGAAAACATTCTCAAGTGTTAGCAACTACATTATAATCAGCATTCCTGCCTGTCTGAAATATCAGGAAAGAGCCAACTCAGTGCCTGGGAAACAGCATGTGCCAATCTGTTGCAGAGATTTGATTCCATTATACCTAACTATAAAACATGAAGAGTCCATATGTATATTTGTAATTACATTTGTTTTAATAAGGTTACCCATTAAAAATATTGTTACACATAACATCCCATGCATTATAAAAATGTGTGAAATATAAAAGCTAAACTAAAAGAGCAAGTAGTGTTGTACACCAGACAAAATGATATTCACAATATTAGTCAAAAATCACATCAGCTGTTACAAATATCAGATCGATAAGTCACCTAGCAAATAAATAATCATATCTGACTGACACACAGCAAAGTAAGAGGGGTTAAAATAATAACTGTGTTTTCACGATTATTTGATATTTACTTAGGCCAGATTAAAATGAAAAATATCAGGGAGTAAACTCTTCCCTCTCCCCTCCCAGCCAAGGAATAGCCTTGCCAAGCGCAAACGGACCAAGGAAAGACTTTTGGTTTAATATTTCCCTCCAAATGGTAGGCTGGAACATCACTTCTTAATCCTTGCTCATTGATAAGTCACCCTTTACCCCATTCAGTCTCCTTCTAGAAGTAATTCTGAAGGAACAGGAGAGACATTTTAAAAACCTCAGTCAATGAACAAAAGATAATAAATAATAAGCCAATAAAGATGCTTATTTAAATATCAATACATGGATTACATTATTTTCTAACCCAATAAAAACAGACTTTTAATAGTGTATAGTTAATGCTGTAATTTGAATTTAGGTTTACCAGAAAAACCACTAGAACTGCCTTTGAGGATGATCTCTATATAACATTGATTTTTTTTTCCCCACAGCTTCTTCCAGCTCCCTGAATATATAGCTCTATATTTCCAGACTGAAGAAAAATAATTCTGGTACTGGTGACAGACAGGGGAAATGGAGAAAGGTTTCCAGTGGTATTGTTACCAGGAGATATATTGAGATTGTCTCTTACGCCACCACCCAATACTAGGTTTCAGAGAGGTAGCCGTGTTAGTCTGTATCAGCAAAAATAACGAGGAGTCCTTGTGGCACCTTAGAGACTAACAAATTTATTTGGGCATAAGCTTTTGTGGGCTAAAACCCACTTCATCAGATGCATGGAGTGTGGTATAAATACACAGCATATGACAAGATGGGAGTTGCCTTACCAACAATGACCCCCCACACACTTGGTAAGGCAACTCCCATCTTGTCATATGCTGTGTATTTATACCACACTCCATGCATCTGATGAAGTGGGTTTTAGCCCACAAAAGCTTATGCCCAAATAAATTTGTTAGTCTCTAAGGTGCCACAAGGACTCCTCGTTGTTTTCACCCAACACTAGTGCAACAAGGGCCCAGTTCCTGCTCATAATAGTGTCACTGAAGTCACTTGAACAAGTAGTGTTACTAAGGTGAACAGATTTATTATTCCCAAGATGTTAGAATATTTATTATGCAATTTATTCATGTTTTAATATGAAAGTTTGCTTTGAAGTATTTTGCAATCCATTCACACTTAGAACTCTGCAAGACATTCCTTTCCACAGGAAAGAAGTGGGACCAGGATTACCTAGTTTTTCAACTGATTTTGTTTTAATCTTCATTATTTTTTGGGAGAAACGAGAAAAAAGGAGAAAGGGGGAAGGCAGTCAACAGTAGCTTCAATAAATTTAGTTAGCTCCACACACCCAAAAAAACCCAAAACCTATTGTGGTCATGAAAAACATCCAGATGGAATATTTACAGCAGGAGTCGGCAACCTCTGGCACGCGGCTCGCCAGGGTAAGCACCCTGGCGGACCGGATCAGTTTGTTTACCTGCTGCATCGGCAGGTTCGGCCGATCGCAGCTCTCTCTGGCCGCAGTCCACCGTCCCAGGCCAATGAGGGCTGCGGGAAGCGGCTTGGGCCAAGGGATGTGCTGGCCGCATCTTCCGCCCCATTGGCCTGGAGCGGCAAACCGCAGCCAGTGGGAGCCGCGATTGGCCGAACCTGCCGACGCAGCAGGTAAACAAACTGGCCCAGCCTGACAGGGTGCTTACCCTGGCGAGCCACATGCCAGAGGTTGATGACCCCTGATTTACAGTGTTGCCAAAAAGAGTTTTAAATATAAAAATGTACTACATATTGTTTTTACAAGAAATCTTCAGTCACTTATTTTTGTGGGTAACACTGACAACATGCAAGGTCTCAGCATTTTTCTTTTACTCTATCAGTTTATAAGGCTGTACATAATAGAATTGGGATTCAGACCTCTTTAAAAAAAAGCAACCTCTTAAAAAGGTGACCTGCAAAAGGAAAATCAGGGATTTTACTCCTGGAGTGAGCGCATGGTTAAAAATGAATGTAGGATCTGTGCTATTCACTGTCGAAACTGAGTGAAATGCAAATGTAAAGAGAATAAATAATGGAAAGTAAAATGGATTTTTTTTAAATCAGTTTAAAGAATGTATTATTTATATTACTAATATTAGGTTTCCAATATGTGATTTTTGTAAGCTGACAGGGTCCATTAAAATCTAAATGGAGATCAATTATGTAGCCATAATGCAGTCTAACATTACGTCGCTGCAGTCTTTACACAAGTATTGTTTGGAATTGAATTTTGCTCAAAACATTTGGGACTGAACGCGTCATCTTAATTACCAAAAAATTAAGCAAAATAATAAGCTGCAATTCACTGTCCCATTACCATTATATGAGCATTGAAGGCCTGAAAAGAAGCCTATTGCAGTTAGCAACTTTTACAATACACAGTACTTACATTCAATCTGAGTCTTAGTTCACAATCTAGACATGAGCTTCAAACACTGCCCAAAAACACATTATCACCAGAAATAAGATACAAGCCTCTATTTCCCTTCCCTTCATTATACAAAGTAAAATAAAGGGAAAGGCTACCAAAATGAGTTCACGTTTAATGGCGTGATAATTTATTGCATTGAAAGAACTTGTTTCCTCTGAAATCAGATCTATTCTCAAGCTAATGCTCCACTCCAATTTCCAGCCTTTCACCACTGCCACTTCATACACTATGCCGAGCTCTATAATTAAGCTTACAACCTATGACCTCTTGGCTCAAAACCAATGTTATAAAGTGATCAAGGCAGGTAAATTGCTTGACACCGATGTCAGGAAATATTTTAACTAAGTATTTAGTATTAACCCTCTAGTACTACTAAATTCAGATATTCACCCAGACCGTAGGGGGAAGAATTCTGGAGAACTATTATAGATATCAGCCTCTTGTTTCAGTATCAACAGTACCGACATCAGAAATTAAGGTACACTAACAATAGTCTGTATATCTGACAAGTGGATTATCTGCTCACAGATTTAATAATTCTTCTTCACTTTTATAGGGCTAGGATCCGACATTATGCAGAGCCATGAGGTGGGCTGGTACATAAACTGTACTGATCCAGGAGAAGAACTGAAGAACTGAGGAACTGTGACTTAGGAGACACTTGCTTTCTCTATGCACTGCATTACTACCCATTCCCCATCAAGATTCCAGTTCCTTGCTCAACTGCTCCACAGAGGGAGAAAGCAGGCAAGTAGCCCTTCTTATTCCTATGCACTTGGACTTTAGATCTAGTCAGCCCACATAAGAGGAGTTTTTTTCCCACTGCATGGGCATGTAATCCAAGCCAAACCATTAAAACTATCCCCTCACATTTCAAGGAACAGAGTAAACCTCATTACATCCTCTTGTGATGTCACTATTCCAGTCCTTCACAAGCCTTTGTCAAATTTCTCCCACAAGGAAAGGGAACCAAGAACTGGAAAGTCCTGGCACAGTAAACATATAAAGCAGGGGCAGGCAACCTATGGCACGCGTGCCAAAGGCAGCAAGCAAGCTGATTTTCAGTGGCACTCACACTGCCCAGATCCTAGCCACCGGTCCGGGGGGCTCTGCATTTTAATTTAATTTTAAATGAAGCTTCTTAAACATTTTAAAAACCTTATTTACTTTACATTACAATAATAGTTTAGTTATATATTATAGACTTATAGAAAGAGACCTTCTAATTTAAGTATTATTGACATGAGAAACCTTAAAATTAGAGTGAATAAATGAAGACTCGGCACACCACTTCTGAAAGGTTGCCGACCCCTGATATAAACAAATGAAGGACAATCTTGGGACAACATTTTTATACATAGAGCAGCAAAAGGGCACAATTTTTGCCTTTGCTTCACAGTTCACCTTTAAGATCCTGTTGAAAACTGGAAAACACCTAGAAATAATTCAGCTGTCTTTGTTCTTTATTATTTGATTACTCATGAGGTATTCATCTGCTCCTGATGCTTATTCCCACAAGGAAGGCATGGTTTTATGTTTATCATTGAATTACTTATACAGTAATCAATTGTGATGTCACAGAGGAAAATTTTAGGAAGAGAATCAGTACCAGGAACAAGATGTGTTTTATCAATAAAAAACAAAAAGGGAAAAATATACACACAGAAAACAACCAAAGCCCTTTTCAAATACAGTGTTCTAATAGTGGATTGGGCGCAGTATTGATACAAGATGGAATTGGGGGGAGGGGAAGGGGCACCCCATTGTCTACTGAAGCAAAAATATTAACAAAACTATGCCATAATTGAAAAGGAGTGCTATGCCGTGCTCAAACTTCACATAGGCACAACTCTTCATTAAACACTACTACCAGAATTTAATGCCCAATAAAGGCTATTAAGTACATTTCAGGCTTAATTTTTTTGCTGCTGCCATGACATTAAAGGGGTAATTAGAATTTTGTTTTCAACATTATCCAGCTGTCGTGGCCAAAAAGACTTCCTCAAGTTTTCAACAGAAAATTCACATTTGGGTTCACACCAAACAGAATGTTTCAGCCCAGAAACATTTCAGGAAGTTATGATAACTTCAAACTGGGAAGTGTAACTGAAATAATTCTGTAACCATACCACTAGGTTTTATTGCCAGACGAGACCTAATTTCTTTACATAGCTTATAACAAGTAGAATTTTTCAAAAGCGTATAAGTGACTTTGGCTGTAAGTCCCATTTTCGAAAGTGCCACAAGACAATTAAAGGTGTCCAATTGTGTCATCTGACCAGTTTGTACGCAAGTAGCTGAAGTCACTCATTAGAACTGTATTATTAGACTGAACTGTCTCTTTGAAGTCCTTCAACATTATGTATTCAATATTCTTCTCCTAATCAGGAGACTAGTAGTATAACCTTAGTCTATATTTGTATTTTTATGACTTATGAGTTCTATCCATATCCAAATAGATTCACAAGTCATTAACATTCTATTTGTAAAACTAAAAGATTCCATGATCCCTATCTCTATGACCAAGTCAGTCCTTCCTGCATAGTTTATAGCCCCATATTACATTATCTCATTAATTTTTATCTTTCCATCAAGTTTCAGTAATTCCTACTGTATTATGTTAGCATCCTCTTTCATTGTCAGACATTCTACTTCACATCTGAAATGAAGAGGTGCTCTTCCTTCATATACTTGGTTCCCCCCCCATGATTAGAAAAGCTCTCTCAACTGGAGGTCAGAGAAGCCAGTTCTGAGATGGATTTGTTCCACGCTGTCCTTATATGCCATCCTGAAAAATAATTATGTCTCTGTTCAGCAACTCTGGCCTCAAGATTCTCTACCTAGGCTCTGAAGCCTTTTCTGCACTATATACCACTTGGTCACAAGTTAAGTACTAGTAATTGTATATGACACCCTCAGTTCAGAAAACTGAGTAGCTCCCACCTTGATTAAACTCATGTTGGTATCCTACCTCCATAGTTTACTCTCACTTGTTACTGCGTTTTATATTAAGTTAAAAGATAATTTAAACAAACAACTAAAACTTGAACAGTGTCTTCTTCAAGACTGAGCATCCTCCCTGAACTGACGTATAAGACCACATATTTCTTCCCACTTCTCCTCAGCTGTGATACGTACAAGTCTGGCTTGAAGAGCAGATGGGGTTATTAGGCACTAATACATTTTTAGAAGTAAAAATAATTTAAACATTTGAAAATGTAAATATGTCTATATAAAAGTTATAAATGTGTCCCCTCCTACTGTACCCTTCCTATATCACTTGTGATTTTAGATTATAAACTCTTTGGGGACAAAGACCATGTCTTCATAAAGCTGTTGATCAAAGCCTCTGGGTATTAGTAGGATACATATACTTAATGATAACTTTAGTCAACTAGCAATTACCCTCTTGTGCTCAGTCTTTCAGAGCTTCACTATTTCTGGCGCATCTCTCCGTTTAAGAATATACTCTCAATAGCTATGGTACCTCTGTATTTTGTATCTAACCAGTATAAACATGATGACTCACACACAGCTGGCCCTACCTATAACTCATTCATTTCAGCAAAAAGAACAGGAGTACTTGTGGCACCTTAGAGACTAACAAATTTGTTTATTGATTTATTATTCTCAAATAAATGTGTTAGTCTCTAAGGTGCCACAAGTACTCCTGTTCTTTTTGCTGATACAGACTAACAGGGCTGCTACTCTGAAACCTGTCATTCATTTCAAATACTCAGACTTCAGAGACACCAGTTCAAGGAGTGTAGTTGTATTAACTGTTCACAACTCTAACAACTTTTTAAATATTTATTTTAAAAATTATGGTCTAACTCTCAAAATCAGTGTTAATTTCAAATAAAAACTCAGTTGTGACAGATTCTCTCTCTCTTACTTTCTAGTTCATCATGGGAGTTATAACCTTATGATTCACTGTCTTTTCCTGGTATTGTTGCAGGGAGTTCGCAGTGAGGGGCAGAGGTTTCAGTTTATTTTGTAATTCACAATTTTATTTACATAAGACACGCAGGCGCCTCAAAAGTGTGTTTGATAAAAATCACTAAAATAAATGCTTATGTTTTTAATATAAGCCACTATAAAAGAAATACAGTTTGAATATTCAGGATGCAAAATGTTTTAAACAGTTTAGCCAGCATAAATTAAGAATTCTAAAAACAGAAACATAACTAAGTTTGCACCACACATTCCCATTATGCTCCAGTCACAATGGCAGTGGAAACATTTTGTTCTTTAATGCTACACAGGAGAATGATGGAAACAGGGCAGCAATTGAGATAATCCATTATAATGCTTGAAAAATATGAGGCATTAACATTAAAAAAAATTGGAAAGCTCAGGAAAGCAAGCATGTGTAGACAGAGGCATCCTGTATTTCCATATTGTATGCAAGCTTAACTGCCAGCCCAACCATTCAATTAAAGGAACACAAAATTTAGCCTATTAGCATTAGGGGCTCCATCCTGCTCTATTCAAATCAATAGGAGTTTTACCATTAACTTAAATGAAAGTTGGACCAAGTCCTAGCTGTGGGACACACACAAATGGCAAGAAATGTATGGGGTGTCCTGCAGGGTATGCACAGACCTGTAAACACAGCACATTTCAAGAGCTCACAGAATCATATGGAAGTCAGAAATAGGAAGTTACCTATAAGGCCATCTAGTTCCAGTCCACTTCCCCGTTTATGCAAGATTATTCCTTATAGTGTTTTCGAACATTTTAATCAGAGAGTTGTAGATTCTCCAACTGACTAAGCTTTCGACTCTTACCTTGGGAGACTATTCCACAGTCTAAAGAAATATCCATATTAAAATGTATTTCTTTATATGCAGTTTAAATTTCCTTTATTAATTTCATCCCATTGCTCCTAAAATAAGGAGCTATAACTAAATAATTAATACCTCTTTCTCCTTGGTATTTATACCCTTCAAACAGTTGTTGGCTTATGTCTTCTAATCTTTGCTGGCAGTTGTAACACGCCTTTATAGAAGCTACACACATTTAGTTCAATCTTTTCTCTCAAATCAATCTGTCACTTTTGTTGCTCTTTTAATGCCCTCCAATTGGTCAATATTTTTCAGGTAATGAGGTGCCCAGAAATGAACACATTCATGGTATACTCACACAGGAGCCACACAGAAAGGAACCTTCGAGCTTGATGCGATGCTTCCATGCATGGAAGCCAAAAGTGCATTGCCCTTTTCTGAGGCCATATCATAGCAAATTCATGATCCCACATTCTAAATAGTAAAACTTCAACAAGCACCAAGGGAGAGGGGAAAAAAGCAGTTTGGCGTGCTTGATGAAAGATTACTAGCTTTACTGCTTGTCAGATGAGAGAGACTGGGAAAATGCATGCACCACAGAGCTCCTGAGGATGGTAATCATTAGTCAGTGCCTCCCCACGCCCAGCTCCATCCTGCTGCGTAACTGTTGACACTGGCATCTCTTTCTTATGACATCCAGTGAGCATTCCCATTATCTGATGACTTGGTGCAACACATCCTCTTTTATCCCTGAGAGGCTCTGACCTGCTGTTTCTCCAGTTCTCAGCCTAACATTGTTTTTCATTGTCCTACCATATCAGAAGGAAGATAAGAGGCAACGGATGTGGTTTAATAAAGCTGCAACTGTATTCACCTAAAATATCTGGGAGTACCAAGCAACAAGTTCGACAGTGCAGGTCAATCATCCTTTCCTTAATCGTTTCCACATAATCCCCAACCAAGTCAAAGCAATACTACTGCTGGTACTTCACCATCCTCCCCTCATATCAGGTGAAAGGAGGCTATAAAAGGAGGGTAATTGGCGGCCAGCAGTACAGGATGCAGGAACCGCAAACTCCCTGCCCTCCCCCATCTCCCTTAAGGGATGTTTTCCTTCAAATCCCTTTCCAACCCATTTTATCTGAGAACCCATACCAAGAACCTATACTGGACATCTGCCATAAGGAGGCACCAGCAAAAGGCTTGGCTGCCTCTCCCTCACCAAGTTCCACAAGTCCATATCACCACCCCTGTTTTATAATCCTGAAAGTGGAACTGCAAGAAAATGTCCCAATCCCTGGGACATTTTGACCTGCTGTTTCTCCAGTTCTTTGCCTACACTGTTTTTCATTCTGTCCCTTACCTTTAGCACAGCTTCCAATTTAATCAGCCAACTCCACTTCCTCTTCAACCCTTTCACTTGATGTAATCTTCCAACAATCTCCTCCATGTTGTAATCATTCCCTACAAATTTTGCATATAATAATGTATCCTTGGCATGGTAAATGCCCGCCTGAATGGGATTTAAATTCTTTGAACCAGGGACAATTTCTTGTGTTTGCAAAGTTCCACACACAACATTCCAGAAATACCAGTTATTAAAATGAAGAGTGTAAAGAGTCATTTTTGCTGTTAACAGGACACTGAAGACATGCCCTACCTTACCCCAAGAGGTGCTCAGTGAAATTATTGTAATGACTTTATATTCAAAAGTCAACAGATGAGAAGCAGAAATTTATTGCATAGAGAGGAGAAAGTGTTCTCACCCATGTTATTTATTTACAAAGTTAGCTGTTGCCAGTTCTTAAAATAGAACCTGGGTAGTTCTCAGCATTACAGCCTATTCCATGAAGACAACAGGAAAAATCAGGGTAAAAGTGAAGTAGCATTACTGTTGAGTAACAGATTGCCATAGTAAAACATTTAATGGCCATTCAAAGAATATGTTATCTACTAATAAAAGAAAATCAATCCAGAATTTAAGAAGATAGTTGAGGCATCTCCATTTAGGACCAACAGTTGTTCCTTACAAAATCTCTCTTTTGAAAAGAAACACACACACACACATATATATACACACACAAACACACACTATAGATATATATAGATATACATATAGCTATAGATATATACATATATAGATATATACACACACACACACACACACACACCCCAAAGCCCATGGTTCATATTTGTCCAAATACTTATTATTTAAAAGAATACTTCAAAAGTTAAAGTCCCAAAATCTGACCTTCTCTAAAATCATAATGTCATGGGGAAAATTTTTAAATTCAATTTAAAGCCTATGTATTGTATTTCTTAGGTTGAGAAAACTGCTAAACCAAAGTGCCAAGGTTTCCCTACCTCTTAAAGATCGGTTCTTTAATTTAAATAAGTTCTGTTTTTTATACTTATGAAGTTGAGCCGCTCTATGGACTAGATTTAGCTGATGTAGGAACTGGCATCTTAAGTTCCAAGTAAGAGAATGAGTATATCCTACTAGTAACAAACTGAACAATCATCTTTTCATTTTAAAAAACTGTAAAGAAATATACTATTTATCAACACCCTTGAGTTTTGTATCATGAGTTTATAGGTTTACATCAAAACAAATGATTACTCACTATCTACTGTCACTCCTAAGAATGAACCTCCATTTGTTTTGGCTACAAGCGAATAAGAAAGCAGAGTAACTGATTCCAAAATATCTAAAGCAACTGTAACAAGTTGACAGAGTTCCATAAATAAAGATATCAGGGAACAAATATATGCACAAGGGAACTTCAGGGGTCAGATCTTCACCTGACTCAAGTTGTCATACGTCCATTGACTTCAACTGAGCTATGACGACAATTTACACAAGCTGAGGATCTGGCCAATTGTGAATGATTTATGAGAAGATGGGAGCAGCCTTTGAAAATTCTGCTTGCTCAAGTAATTTTCTCCCACTCCCACACCATCATCACAAAGTTAAGCCTAGCAATAGCAAGTTCTATGGCTAGGCTAAGAAGTTTTTCATGACAACTTTATATGGCTAAACTAATATGTATGTTGTGAGAAAATAAGAGTGTGTAGCTATATAATTCACAAGTGCAACAATACAGATTACACTGATGACAAAAGGTTATCTAGAGCTAAGAGAAAGATTAAGTTCTAGAGCAGGGGTAGGCAACCTATGGCACGCGTGCCGAAGGCGGCACGCGAGCTGATTTTCAGTGGCACTCACACTGCCTGGGTCCTGGCCACCGGCCCGGGGGGCTCTGCATTTTAATTTAATTTTAAATGAAGCTTCTTAAACATTTTAAAAACCTTATTTACTTTACATACAACAATAGTTTAGTTATATATTATAGACTTATAAAAAGAGACCTTCTAAAAATATTAAAATCTATTACTGGCACACGAAACCTTAAATTAGAGTGAATAAATGAAGACTCGGCACAGCACTTCTGAAAGTTTGCCGACCCCTGTTCTAGGGCCTCTGAGTAACATATAGAATTCTGAAACCAAGGCTGAAACTCTCCAGGAAAATGACACATTTTCAAGTGTTTTGCTTCCTGAGGATTTTCCTGGGATTGCTGCAGAATTTCACTGTCCAAAAGTTTAAAGTTCAACACACTGATTGATAACTAATATCATATACAGTACAAGTCATACAATTTAGGCTATTTAGTGATTCTTCTCATTGGAGCAGCGAAATGAGACTCGAGATGCAAAAGCAAAGATTCAGTTATCACAGATTACAAAATCAAGTGTTTAAAAAGATATATGCTCTAAATAAATATTTAGAACAGTCAAGTGTGGAACTAGGTTTTGCTCAAATATAAGGAGAAATCCTAGTAGATTATCTAAGCAAGCCGTGATCCAAAGTACCAAAAGGTGGGGCAATAAACAGACTGAAATGTAAGCACTGGGTATTATTCGAAACATACAGTAGGTAATAAGTTATCATTCATGCAGTTTTATAGAGTACCTAGACAAAACTTAGCACATCTTAGGAGGACGACGACGACAGGGAGGAACCTATTCGTTGTGCCTTCAAGTGGAGTAATTGCCTGACTTCTAGTTCTTCTAATATGAGAAATCAATATTTTTCATGTAGTTTGTGGTGTTGTCTTTTTCATAATAGTCTTAACGTAAATATATTTAAAGTTTTGTTTTTTTAAAGTGTGATTGTTCACATACCATGCTAGATTAGAAACGAAGATGCAGCTGTCTATGCTATAAAACAGGGGTTCTCAAACTTCGTTGCACTGTGGCCCCGTTCTAACAACAAAAATTACTACATGACCCCAGGAGGGGGGACCGAAGCCTGAGCCACGAGCCAGGCCACCACAGGAGGGCCAAAGCCCCAGAAAGTCTAACACCAGCCCTGACTACAGTTTGAGAACCACTGCTATAGAGGTACAGTATAATGGACTAATATTTACTTTCTACATGGGCAAACCACCAAGTTTAAAACAATATATTATGTATGTTTATGCACGGTTTAACGTACAATTGTGGCTGCACTGAGCTGTAACAGTTCATCTGACCAATGTGGCCTGGGCTAAATTATGTTAAAAAAATTAATTAGTCCACTTAAAACATAATTTGGCCCCAAAGACAGTGCCAAAAACTCTACAGTATTAGAACCCAGCACAGTTAAAGAAATCCATGTTTCTGAAAGCACAATTTAACACAAATTGCTTTTACTATATTACATCCTAATATCTCATGTTTTCCTACTTCAATATATTTTCTCTTTGTGTAATAAACAGACATGCTACAATACAGTTTCTGTTGTTTACTTCTATTAAATCTTTTATTTATTTATTTTTAAGTTTAAAGAGCTCGGCATGACTATTTTAAGTGTAGTTGACAAACCAACGGAATTTTTATTTCAGATTTTCCATTCTTTATTACTACCAGTGCTTTAGTTGGATCCCAAGAGTCATATCATGCTTTCCATCGATCTGCACAACTCCAGCTGATACCAAGAAGGGCATGCAGATCAAGGGCATAAAAATTACTGACTTTGGGAAAATGAGTAAAATGTAAACATTGTCAAAAATTAAGTAATGAGAGAAAAGAACTGTGCTCATCTGAAAAATAGAAGTCATTGGTCAGTTTCTTGAAATTCTCCAACATCAGATGAGTCATTGAATTAAGATGTCCATTGAAATGGAAGAACAGAACAGCAGCGAGTACAACAATCGTGACATTTTCAGTACCACTGCTGTTGAAGTGGTAGCGGTGAGGATCATTTAAATCTGTGTTCCAGGCCTCTCCAATACCAGGTTCATTCAGAAGTAGTGTATAATTTTGGGGTGTTGAGTATAAACAAAGATGATTGTGCAAATATGCCATAAAAACAGTGAAGAGTCAGAAATTGGTAAGAGAACTGCATCCTTTTATGTTAAAAACATTGCTTTTATTGTACCACAAAATTAGTAATTTTTTTAAAGTACTGACATTCTGTCTTGGATATATTTTTCCAGAAAGATTTAAACTTGCAAATTCACTATTAATTGTAAGTATAGATATAATGGGGAGGAGGAGAAAACAGAGGGGAAGGGAAAATTGAAGAACTAAAAGATTCACTGCTGATATTAATGCAAGATTGTCAGGTAACTTCATAAGTTTGACCAGCAATGGGTAAAAGCAGCCAAACAAGGGAAAAACAGAATCAGTTTCATTAAATAGGAATGTAAGGTCAACAGAAAACCACATAATAGTGTCCAACTTGCTCAAGATGCTATCCAGCAATGAACAGAGAAGCATAAGGAGCTCTCTGATATTTTCTCAGGCAACAAAAATAAAAGGGAGAGTTGAGAGAACTTCAGAGGTACAGCACACTGCAAATGGGAATGCTCCAAGGAATGACAGTCACTTGTTATAAACACCCTACTTTCTTCAGTATCCTTCCCACCCAACTCCTCACAGGCCGAAGTTTTAACAACTATTTCTGAAACTGAACCTCATAGGTAACTTTATACAGGTAAGTGACAACTAAGACCATTCCATAAGCCAATGGGATAACTTCAGTCACTTATGAACTCCTACTATATTTTTAGTCTCAGAAGCAATCAACTGCTTTTTCCTTCTGTGGCTCAAAAGATTTATTTCTAAGCTATTTTATATTGCCAGAATTTTTTTTTAAAAGGTTGCTGTCACAATACAATAGTAACTACATTTGTCCCTCTCCACTTCCACAAAATTATATACACATGCTCAAGAGAGAAAAATGAAGGCTTCATGGAGACTTAACGTGACTAAACTGTTTTGTAACTACATGAGCTCACACCTGCAGTTTGGTTTCAAAGAGAATTTGTTTAGCTCCTAAACCTTCTCTACATACCATACTGTTACTATTATATTATTCAGCAGGAGAGATACTGAATCATAATTTTGTCAGAAACCCTTCTTACATATGATACACTTTTGGATGTGAATTATTTTTAGAGAAGCATATGGGGAAGGAAGGAGGCAGACTATTGTGGCTCCCAAATGAATGTGTCCCTTTTCAGGACAGATCAAAGACAGATGCCATTGACCAAAAACCACAGAAAGGAGGGAAGTGCATTAAAGTTAGTCACCTATATGATGGAATGGCAAATTATATTTAATAAAGTAATATGTTCCTTCCTACTGCTTGACTCATTCCAGAATGCATATATACAACACATTATATAGTTAATGGTGCTGTTTCACTAATTTGCATATCTCTGTAATGGACAACCTACAAATATGGCCTACAAATTTCAAGCATTAACATTGACACAGCACACGTTAATCCAACCAAATCCTAGAGTCACTTAAAAGCTTCTTTTAGAGAGAAACCCTCAACACTATAACATTTTAAAGCTGTTCATCTTATGAAAGTAAAACTGATTTATTATAACAACTGTGAATGACTTCATGTGCCTAAGCAGCATACCTGAGCATATGCATTTCTATCTTTCCCTTCCGTTGGTTTGCTACATGTAGAAAACCAATATCCAAGGAAGAATTGAAACAAATTTTACAAAATATCAGTAACTTCCAATTTAGTTTTATTTTTAATAATTCAATATTCACCTCTATTTTCATATTTTGCAACTGCATATAGTGCAAAAACCAAAGCACTCAAAGCTTTGCTGAAGAAGTCTTACCAATAGACATTTTTAAATAACTACACACTGCCTGGCCTGCTCTAATTACAAATGACCTGAATAGTTAATCATAAAATAAGCTGCATAATATAATTAAATTTAAAACAAACCAAAGATGTACTAAGCTTCATCTACAAGAAATTACAAGTTAATGAAAGTATCAGAGGGGTAGCCATGTTAGTCTGGAGCTGTAAAAAGCAACAAAAAAAGAATCCTGTGGCACCGTACAGACTAACAGACGTATTGGAGCATAAGCTTTCATGGGTGAATATCCAGTTAAGTGGGTATTCACCCACAAAAGTTTATGCTTCAATATGTCTGTTAGTCTATAAGATGCCACAGGACTCTTTGCCGCAAGTTAATGAAAGTCATTTTTTTTTTTTATGTATACCGTTCTTAGAGTTTAAAAAAAAAACAGGGATACAGTAAGGCTTCATTGACACGTTTCTTTTAATTAAAGAAAAAAGTCCCTTCACCAATCTATGACTATGTACTTCAGCATAGCAGATGTGAAGAGCACAGCAACAACTTAGGGAAGGACATAAAGGATATCATATCCAAATAAAGATACAACAGAAATTTATATGGACAAAATGTAATTATCCCATTTGGTTTACGCACCAGGGCCAACATCACTACTCTTATTAACGTTTCAGGATCTTGGCTTTGCACTTTATCTCAAGGATAGCACCTCCTGCAGCACAGCAGCCCATAAAACCAGGCTGACCAAAAAAGAATAGTGCCATTTTAATAAACTACCAACTTTCTGCTGAACCCTGGGTTTTCCAAGGAAGTCTCCCATCTAAATATTGATCAGGCTAAACCTTACAAATGTGGTAAGAACACAGTCTGAGGTGGTATTTTTGCTGACAGTGAGGACTTGCCTACACCATAACTTCAAGGCCCAAGTCTGCAATTTACTGTGTGCAGACAGACTGCTTCAACCAGGCAGGCAACATGATCAATGCCTCAATTTGTAACCAGTTAATGGTTAGTATTCTCAGAAACCAGAGCAGCTGGTCATGTTGCCCTGGTTAGCAACCTGCGCTGGCACAGCTGTCTTCCTGTAAACAAGCTGCAACACTTTGTTGCAGCACACACAAGAATCCTTAACAGTGTCTTTGTAAACTGGTTTGCTGGTTCTCCTTCCTGCTTGCTCTCTGAACCTTAACACATCCCAGCGTATGCTGCCCAACACACCAGCACTGTTCCACTGTTTCCACGTGCTCCCAATCTATCTGTTGTATCCACTTGTGTTTTGTACTTAGATTATAAATTCTTTGAGACAATGACTGTCTTCTCATTATGTATTTGTAAGGTGCATAGCACAATGAGGTCCTGGTCCATGATTAGGACTCCTAGGTGCTACCATAATACAAATATATAATACTTTGCACTTTTATTCTGCCTTTCAACCCATGGTCGCAAGGCCCTTATAAATTTTTTTACAGATCTTCTAAGGATTTTGCAAACTGATAAGGAGATATCAAAAGTGGGTAAAATGTGGAAGTTAACAGACGTCTGGTTGACAATTTATAAATTTAAAGCATATCTTTTTCTTGTAAAAAATAATAAATCTTTGTCACTTCAGACCATTGGAATAAATGAAAAGATTGCCAAGAGAAGCCACAGAATTTAATATGGGGGGGAGGGTGTTTGTCTGTCTCTTTAAAGCAGTATTTGGGTTAGTTCATTTTAAAAGAAATTACTATATTTACTCTGTACATTAAAAAAGTTTAGTTATCTAGAAGAAACTGCTTTTATTTTCTGGATTTACCTCAAGATGTGTACATTTTGCAACAATCAACATTGCAAACAGTCCAAGCAGTGTCCTTTTAATGTCTTTTTCAGCTGTCAACTAACAGTCATTACCTATAAAGACTTCTAATTGAGGTCACTTTTTGAAAGTGTCCAAATATTACTTTCCAGATACCTGTCTACCTTTTTTCAATTTTTAAATGGGAAAAAAAAAGCCCTCTCAACAGCAACTGAACAAACATTTTCTATGCCTTCCCTCACTGCAAACCAAGAGTAGTTATATTTGTACTATGCAAAAATACCTCTTATTAAAATAGGCAAAGCAGCTTGCAATACCCATATGGGCCCAACAAATAATGTGTGGTGTTCTACTTTCTTTTAACATTCAGATGAAAGGAAGTGTGCTCAGCAGTCTCATCTCTCACAATACTGCAAACTTTCTTAAACTATAAAAGTATTCGACTAACATATATAAATTACTAATGACTTGGAAGACAAAGCTTTCATTCAATAAAGGATCCTGACAAAACAATCCCTCTTACGCACAATGCAAAAGTATTTCTCAGTCCACCAGAGGAGAAAGAAGGGGACCTCATTTGGCAATCAAGTTTGAAGTAGCTCTTGCAGTGGATTATTTGGCTGCATATTAGAGACATTTAAAATTCACAGACATGATTTTCTTAACAATTATCGATATGGTATTGCCAATTCAGCCCTTACAGGAGTTGTGTGTTCTGGCAGCTCAGACGTTTATGTCCCCACAAACTTTTAAAACTTCCAGATACAGAACCTGGAAGATCGGGAATAACAACATGGTTCTAACCATCGTAACTCGTGTTTCAGTGGGATGTAGCCCTGACACCCCATCTGACATGCTGAGAACTGAAGGGGGAAGAGAATTTTACAGAACATTTTAAAGCAATTTTCAGTGGTCTCAAATATTACTGTGGGAATGGAGAGTTTCTGCTCTGTTTCAGAAAGATTTTTTTTTAAACTTCCTCATTGTTTGAAAATCTCTTTCACGCTGCCCCAGCCCTGACTCAGCAGCCACCATGGAAGGTGGGTATTGAGAGGGGATAATCGTAGAATCATAGGACTGGAAGGGACCACGGGGGGGGGGGGGGTCATCTAGTCCAGTCCCCTGCACTCATGGCAGGATTTAGTATTATCTAGAGTCTAGACCATGCCTGGCAGGTGTTGTCTGTCCCAGCCAGCCCCAGTGACTAGTCCCAGCCCTGGCCAGCAGCCAAGGGGGGGTGGGGGCAGGTAAGGGCACAGCAGAACAGTCTTTGCCCCAGAGACGGGGACAAGGGGGGGGGGGATACGGAGGAATAAGAGCAGTGAGGGCCCCGACCCAGGGCAAATCAGGACCAGTCCGACGTCGGGGAGGGGGGCGGGAGGGGAGGATCCCGGCCCCGCAGCCCCCAGGGAAGGAGGCAGGAGGCAGGACAGTCCCTCCCCCCCGACTCCGCAGCCCTTACGGCGGGAAACGAGCAGCAGGAGCCTGCTCCGCCCGGGACTCACCGGCGGTCCATGGGCCGGACTCGGACAGCCACCTTCACCGAAGCCATGGCTCATCCCTGCCCTGGCCCAGGGCTGGCCCTGCCGGCTAGGGGGCAGGCCACATCCCCGCCTCCTCCGCTCCGGCCTGCTACCGTCACGGCGGGGCGCGCCGCCCCCCTCCCACGCAGGCGCCCGAATCACTGCGCCGGTCGGGCCGGCTCCCCTTGTTGTCACGGCAGCCACGGGGCAGCAGCGGCGAGCGCCGCTAGTACGGCGCCAGCGCAGGGACAAACCGCCGCGGGACGCGCTCCTCCGCCCCTCTCCCGGCTGCTGCCCGGAGCCCCGCCCACTGAGGGCAGGAGCCCCCTATCCAGGGCGGGGGGGAGCGAGCCTGGGAGTGCCCCTCCCGCAGCAGGCCGCTCACAGAGCCTCGAGCCCGCGGGGGGGGGAGGGGACGGGAGCACAACCACAGGGAGGGATTCCCCCCCTCACACACAGAGCCGGGTGGGCAGGTGCAGTCACTGGCCAAGCCTGTCCCCTGGGGTCACACACTCCTGCCCCCATGGGGCTGGGGTGGGTTTAGCTGTTGTTTGCTTCTTTTCATCACAGGAGGGATGAACTCGAGAGCTGTAGGGTTTGTGTAATCCCACCCAGCGGCTAATCCCAGATGTTGGAGTTACCAGGCCCCTCTGTAATTAAAGACCTGATGCGCTCTAGAGTGGAACAATAATCCCAGGCAGCTAATATATGTATATTAATCTCCCAGATAAAGACTTGACCCAAGAGGAGCTGCCAATATTTTTTTAACTTTGGCATGTGGTGAGAAGCAGGACGGTTAGGTTTGGTCCATACCCAAAGCAATGGGAGTCTTACTAAATGGGCTTTGGTGATGCACAGTGGCATAATAAAAGTAGTATAAATTGTGGTATAATGCTAGGAAGTAAGGACATGGAGAGGAGCCCCATCCTGCTCATACTGAAGACAACAGGAAAATGCCACATAACGCAGTTTGCAAATATATTGCAAACACAGTAATAGGATTTTGGCCCCTTCAGTAATGCAAAATGTTTTAAAAGAGTGTGTCTTTGTAAAGTGTGTAGTGGAGTCCTTCTAGGTGCTGCCATAACACAAACACATTATTAATAATGATTAATTATGAAATTATTATTATTAATGGATCAAAACAAATGCCCAGATCCCACAAAGGATCAGGAATTTTATTTGTGGAATTGAAGGTTCTGCTTGTGATTCCCTTTGCAGAAATGGAACATGAGAGTGGACACTTCTTTTACTGGTTTATTTATCCCACCCAAGAAGAAAGACTGCTAAAAACACCTGAAGAGACAAAGGCAAGGGCTGAGTCCAGACTAAAACAGAAATCTAGTCTGTAAAGAGAAATAACTGGAACTCTAAGCTACAGAAAATTTGCATCTTCCCTAAATCAACATTTAGGATGAGAAATTATATTTTGTAACCAGTTTCTTTAAGATCTTAAATTTAGTATGTGTGTTTTGTTTTATTTGCTTGGTAATCTGCTTTGTGATGTTTTCTATCCCTTATAATCACTTAAGATCTACCTTTTATAGTTAATAAACTTGTTTTTGTTTATTATTAAACCCAGTTTGTGTAATCCATATCAGGGGGAAAGAAGCTGTGCATATCTCTCTTCACACTGAGGGAGAGGGCGAATTTTTATGAGCTTGCGCTGTGCAGATCTTTCTATATAGCACAAGACAGTATTATTTTGGGTTTATTCCCCAATGGGGTGTGCATGTGAGTGCTGGGTGAATCCTCTCACACAGAGCTGACTTCAGTCTGTGTCTGCAACTGGTTGTGGCCCTACCTGTGTGTGCGTGTGTGTGTGCTGCAAGAGGCCGGAGAGCCTACTGTATATACTTGTTCATAAGCCGAATCTTTTTGGTGAAAAAGTGATGCATCCTGGAGCGGCGAACTGTGGCCAGTGGGAGCCGTGATCGGCAGACCTGCGGACACGGCAGGTAAACAAACCAGCCCGGCCCGCCAGGGTACTTACCCTGGTGGGCCGCCGCGGGCCAAAGTTTGCCGATCCCTGAGCTAATACATTGTAATTTTGCTTAGCTAGAGCATCTGTAGGCATGGAGCCCCTCAGCTCCTTGTGGCCACAGTTCGCCGTTCTCAGCCAATGGGAGCTGTGGGAATCCCCATTGGCTGGGAATGGTGAACCATGGCCACAGGGAGGTGAGGAGCTCCCTGCCTGCAGATGCTCCATGTAAACAAAACGTCCCAACCCGCCAGCGGCTTACCCTGACACACCGGGAACCAAAGTTTTCCAACCCCTGAAATATAGGGTCGGCTTATGGAAGGGTCATACAGTTTTTGCTATTTTTACCTATCCATTTTGGGGGGTCGGCTTATAAACGAACAGGCTAATGAACGAGTATATACAGTAATTCAGCAAAACAGAGAGAGGGAATCCAGGCTGTTGGAGAAGGAGGGGCTCAGTAAAACCCCAGTACATCAGTGGCATACCAGAAGGTGGGTCTAACCCATCACAAAGACTTCATTGAAAATGTTCATTAATGGAGCAAATACCAACCACTTTTCACTGATGCATTTTATACTTCATCTTTTCTTCCACCTACTTATATTTTAGATGTATCCTAACTACTTTTTCCTGTGAAAGGCTTCTACATAACTTTGGCCTTAATATTATTGCTGCTGTTGTCCCATGCTGTGTTTGTGAAAGCACTTTTTCATTCCTCACTAAGCAGTTCTTTATACTTCATGTTCCAAGAGCTTGCCGTGCAGTTGCAGCTGCATATATCCTTCTCTATGATCCTATTTATTCTCTTTCAAGTCCCTTCTCAAAACTCACCTTCTCTGTAATGCTTCTGTAATCCCATAATTTCCTGAGATGAAGGCAATCCATGTTCAAATCCCTTCTCCCCCATCAATTGATCGAGGAATTGAACTTGGGTCTCACATCCCATGTGAGTTCTATGACCACTTGGCTCCAGGTTATAAGGAAGGCACCTCCTTCTCCTGGCCTCGGTTTTTTTGTGAGAAAGGGCTGAGGTGCCTAACTCCAATAGAGGGCTCATGGCTGTGAATCCCAAATGGAGATAGCTATCTAGCTCCCTTTGGGAGTCTGGGCTTAGGCCATTCCCATCTCCTCAGCATTTTTTAATCAACTAGCTTAGGCATCTCCCCATTCAGCACATACTCGCTTTTGTGAATCTCATTCTTCGACACCTAACTCTCCCCAAGCATTGTATAGTGAGCCTGGATGCTATCTCAGGGTTGGGAATTCCACTATGGGAAAGGGTGCCTACAATTTAGCATTGTAATGCTAAGCATTGCAGCACCTCGGTCCCTTTGCAAATCTTGGTGAATTAATAGTGGATACAGGCCTTCCTGTAAGTTGTCTTAAATCACAGTGAGCATCAGTTTGACTGAACAGCTGGTGTTTGTATTTCACAGTTTGGTTCAGGAAGCAGAACTGTCATCTCTGTAAAAAGAGTGATCTCTAGTTCATCAGAAACCAGCAAGAGGCTCTTCTCTAGCCAAAGCTGGGAACAGTGTTACCTCCTCACAGCTATAGGTCAGTTCATCATAGAAGTTATCCTAATCTTTGAGTGCTTTGAACTCTTTTGGGAAGAAAATGAGTGCAGCTTCATCTGCTGATCTATTCTCCCTCTGTAATTGTCGGTAAGCTGCGTGGTGCTGTTTAAATCTGTTTTGACATGCAGAACTAGATGTCATTTCTTCATAACCCAGTGAGGGTCATGCTGAACTTCTGCACCTGAACAATCAGAATAGGCTTTCTTTATTGTCTCTTCTGTCAAAACATGGGAAACAAACCTTCCCAGTTCAGAATTCTTTACTGTATGTAAACACTTATTATTTAATCCTTATGCAGAGTTAGTTCTTTTTGATCAGCAATTTGTTTTCAAACCATCTTCCAGATGTAGATATAAAGCTGGTGTCAATGAAACATGTATCTGGGTGTCTCCATTTCTGACTTGCAAAAACAAGTGTACAGCATGCACGCAGCACAAACCTATGCACCACAGTTAAAAGTGGGAGGGCGCACTGGGCCCTAACGCCTCTTGTATTTCAGTAGATGTCTGTAGCTGACTCTTCAATTCAAATACAAGCACTCCTTGTTGTAGACTTCTAGACCTTATGACCAAACCTCAGCTAACCAGAGTGCCATGGGGAATTATTTCTTGCTGATAGAATGTCCAAACACAATAGTATGATGACTAGAAAATAAAGGACTCAGTCTATTAAAGGAATAAACTTGTATCACCAGCTCCTGGTGTGGTCTTTTGAGGGGTCTCTGCTGCTCCTGACCAGCTCTCCTCAGCTTGCTTCTGTCAGGGCAGTTCTTGGACCCTCATCTCTAACTGAGTCCTTCTCTGTACCCTCCCCTTTATAGCAGGCCTTGTTTCCTCTACAAGCTGCAGCTGTGGGTGCCTGCCTCCATGATTGGCAGCTGTGGCAGCTGCGTGGGGGTGTGGTCAAGCTGCTTGCTGGTAAACAGGAGAGGCTTTCCTCTCCCTTCTGTCTGTGCTCAGTATTGGCTAGCATAGGCTCCTTTGCTGGACAGAAAATCAGTGGTATGATGCAATCTTCCTGCCCAGTGTTGTATCCAAACGGCACATGGTTGTAGCGACAGGTATCATCTCATGATTCTTGGGTTTCTCTCTTTCATCGCATTTAGCCAGTGCAGGGTGCAAGATCAGTGACTCGTGTGAACGTGTTTCCTAGGAGGTAGTACTGCAGGCTCTCTATTGCCCATTTGGCAGCCAAACACTCTTTTTCTATCACTGAGTATGTTTTCTCATGGAGGAAGCATTGCTGTCCCTAGTCCTATCTCCAATGCAACTGTAATACAAATTCCTTTTTGAAGTTCGGCTATACAGAACTGGTGTCTGCAGAATATGGTTGTGATGGGTTGGACCCTCCTTCCGGGGTGCTATCTGATGTAGTGGGATCCCACTAAGCCCATTCTTTCCACTAGCCTGGGCTCCCACACCCTGTTCTGCTGCGCGCACGCGTGCACACACCCACACACCCACACACACAGCTGTAGAATCACACAGCATCTGCAATCAGCATTGTGTGGCAAGAGTCAGCTCAGGGATTCCCCAGCACTTAAGTGCACACTTCCTTTGAGGTGCAAACCCAAAATTATATTGTCTTGCACTGTATAGAAATCTATGCAGCGTAAGCTCATGAAATTTGCTCCCTCCCTCAATGTGGAGGAAGATATGCACAGCTTTTTGTGTGCCTCCCCCCCCCACTAGTTATGAATTACACAAACTGATTATAGAATAAACAAAAAAGTTTATTAACTACAAAGGGTAGATTTCAAGTGATTATGTGGGATAGCAAACAGATTAAAGCAGATTACTGAGCAAATAAAAAATGCAAATGAGGTTTAATACATTAAAGAAATTGGCTATAAATAGTAATTTCTCACCCTAAATGTTGTTTTATGCAGGTTGCAGAGTTTCTTGAAGGTAGGGTGACCAGATGTCCCGATTTTATTGGGACAGTCCCGATTTTGGAGGCTTTTACTTATATAGGCACCTATTACCCCCCACCTCCGTCCCGATTTTTTACACTGGCTATCTGGTCAGCCGACTTGACGGTAAACTGCACTGCTTGCAGCTTAAATCTCCAGGTATTCCTTTCACAGGCTGACCATTTTTGCCTGGGCCCAGCCCCTGCCCCCTCCCCGTCCCCCAACTTAGTTCCTTTGTTTCTTCAAGTGTTTTCAGCAGTCTTCCTTCTTGGGCGGGGAAGCAATGGAGGAGAACCAAGATTAACTCACTCCTCAGCCTTAAATAGGATTTGCATATGGCGGTAATCCTTAGTTTCCCGGAAAAATACTAGAAGTCCAATATGGTGATCACATGACCCTGCCGAGTCATTGCAGCATCCCAGGAAACTTCTCAGGAATGAGGGAGATTAGCATCTTCATAGTCCTATTGTCCTTCCTAATGGCCCATTCAGGCTGATTGAGCACTATCTGGTGGGCGTTCCCCAAGTGTACACACAGTTGTAATTGTTACATAGTCAATATTCCTAACTTCAGATGAAGAAATGATACATGCATCCAAATTGGATAATCATATTCAGTAAATCATAACCTTTCCAATGATATCTCACATGACCCATCTTGCATAAAATACATCTTAGTTAAAGCAGATTATTGAGCAAATAAAACAAACATACAAACTAGGCTTAATACACTGAAGAATATATACATATCATAAACATATTTCTATGAAGAATGGATCGTAATGTCACAATGGTCTTGAGTTTTTGATACCCTTTTGTAGGTGAGGCATCTTGGGATGGCATCCTTAGTCAAGTCAGTTAGTGGGGCTGTCAGGATTGCATAATGAGGTATGAATTGGCGGTAGTATCCAGCTAGGCCTAATGAGACATGCACTTGCCTTTTGGTCATGGGGGTCTTGTATACCTGTACAGTATGAATCTTATCCACCAAGGGGCAGACTTGTCCTCTACCAACCCTATGTCCCAGGTAACAGGCTTCTTCCTTTCCTATTCCACATTTAGTGGGGTTTGTCGTTAACCTGGCTTCTCTCAGTGATCAGAGAACAGCAGCTACTTTTTCTAGATGGGACTCCTAATCCTTGCTACAGATAACTATGTCATCCAAGTATGCTGCTGCATATTGACTGTGCTGTTGGAGTAATCGGTCCATCAAATGTTGCCCTGTGTAACCCAAAGGTCATACTCTTAAAATGAAATGGGCCGAGCAGCCTAGAAAATGCTGTTTTCTGCTGAGAATCCAGTGGTAAGGGGATATGCCAATACCCCTTTGTCAAATCCAAAGTGGTGATGTATTGGGATTCTCTCACTTGGTCTAAGATTCTTGGCATGGGATAGGCGCCAAATTTAAAAATTGCATTCATTTTTCTGAAATCTATACAAAAACATAGTGTGCCATCCGGCTTTGGGACCAGCAAAATAGGACTCCTCCAGTCATTCTGGGACTCTTCTATCACCCCAGATTCCAACATTGTCCTGCTCTCTTTCTTGATGGCCTGAATACTTCCCATATTACTTTACCAGGTTCTGTATTAATGTGATGTTGTGCTAAGAATGTCTTCCCAGGTAAGAGCTGAGAATACCCATGGGAAAGTGGGCACCAGTTGGAACACCTGTTCCTTTTGCATATGGTTTAAGTTCTTTCTGAGGATACTGAGGGGTCCTAGTTCCGGTTCCTCAGGATACAGTATGATGAAAAGGATTTCCCTGGATTTCCCAGCCTTCCATAAATTTATATGGTAATTTTCTTTTTTCTTCCCTGGTTGTCTGATCAAGTAGTCTACGGTCCCCACTTTCTTTATCACTTCAGTTAATGGCCTTACCACTTGGCCATTAACTTTGGAAGAAACAACAGGATTAGATCTCCCAATTGAAAGACTTGCATCCGTGCCCCTTGGTTATACTGTCATTGTTGTTCCTGTGCTTCCTTGAGATTTTCTCCATTATATGCCCCAATAGCCTCCAAATTCTCACATAAGTTTAAAACATACTGCACTATGTTTTCAGCTGTCGGTGCTCGGCTTTCCCAGGTTTCCCATACCAGGTCGAGTATGCCTCTTGGTTGTCATCCACACAGCAGTTCAAAGGGTGCAAACCCTGTTGAAGCTTAGGGTACCTTTCTGATGGTGAAGAGTAAGGCTGGGATTAGCTGGTCCCAGTGTCATGGATTCTGGGTAAGGATATGATTTGGTCAAGTACTCCATGACTTCAGCCCGCAGCAGCCGGGAACTACAGGGTACCCCTGCTGCCCAGAGTGGCGGGGGTCCTGGAGTTCCCCAGTCCCCGTGGGTGTGGAGGTCCCCTGCAGCTCCCCAACCACCGTGTGCGGGGGTGGATCCCCTGCAGCTCCCCAGCTGCTGCGGGTGGCGGGGGAAACCTGACAGCTTGTCAGCTGCCGCTGCCAGCGGGGGAATCCCCCGAGGCTCACCAGTCCCTGCTGGGGGCGGGGGATCCCCAGCAGCTCAACTGCCGCCTTTAGCAGGGGAATCCCCCAGAGCTCCCCATTCCCTGCAGCTCCCAACCACAGCAGGGCAGAGTGATGGACCCTCCTCCCTTCCCATTTAGTCATGGACATTTTAGTAAAAGTCAGGTCACAGTTTTCATGAATTTTTATTTATTGCCCGTGACCAGTCTGTGACTTTTACTAAAAATGTCCATGACAAAATCATAGCCTTAATCCTGGGCTATGAACTGCTTGAGCATCCTTGTCAGTATCTGATTGAACCTTTCTACTAGGCCATCTGTCTGTGGGTGGTACATGGATGTGTGTAAGTCTTTGATTTTTAATAGTTCCCATACTTCTTTCACATCAGCCGGGATGTGAAATTTGTCCCCTGGTCTGTCAGGATCTCTTTGGGAAACCTGACCTGTGCGAAGACCTTCAGCAGTTCATTGGTGATGGTTTTAGCATTCGTAGACTGTAGTGGTATGTCTCCTGGGTATCTGGTGGCATAGTCCACAATGACAAGTATAGCTAGTGCCCAGAGGCACTCTTCTCTAGGGGGCCCATAAGGTCAATTCCAATTATCTCAAAGGAGGTCTCCACCAAGGGAAGAGATACTACTGGACCCCGGGGGATTCCCTTAGGGGCTGTCAATTGGCCTTCAGGACATGAGGCATAGAAATTCTTCACTTCTTTAAAGACCCCTGGCCAAAAGTATCATGCCAGGATCCTAAACGGTCTTGTCTTTCCCAAGAAGTCTCGCATATAGGGTTGTGTGCACCAGATGGAGCAACTCGCAGTGATATACCTGAGGTACTAGCCATTGTGTCCATATCTCTTGCATCTGCTTGTCTTGGTCTACATGATATGACAAGTCCGTCTTAAGGGCAAAATGTGGGTACTGCTTTGCCTTTAGGGGATCCACCTCTTCATCTTCTATCATGGCTACTTATTCAAAGACTCAGCTCAAAGTCTCATTGTTCCTTTGCTCCCCACAGAAATCCAAGAATCCAATTAGCTTCTCAGGTCTCGTTGCAGAAGGGGTGGTATTTGGGCCTGTAGATGGTCCTTCTCCGGGCATCAGATCTTGCATCTGTGGTGTCTATTACAGCTATGGAGGGGACTGTCTCTCCCACCTTCTTTCACTCTTTCCTCTCTTCCATTTTTCTTTCTGAGAGTTTTTTCCCTTGGGTTAGAAGGTAAGGAGGTCACAGTTCTTAAAAGGGAACAAGACCCCTAACACTTCCTCTGAGGTGTCTTCCTCGAGCCCCTGTGTTACAGGAAGCTTTTGTAAGAGCTTGAAGAAATATGGCCAGTCTCGGCCTAATATCACAGGGTAGGGGAGGTCCGCAGACACACATACTCTCATCTGGTCTCCCAGAGCTGCCTGGGTTTCGTTTGGATGTGGTGGTGCACAAGATGAGTCCTTGCCAACTGGGAGGAGAACACCCTCGGGAAGGCTTTTACGAGGCTCCTTACCTGGGACCTCTGCTCTAGGTGAAGGTGTTCTCCCACCTGTATAGAGTCTGGGGGCAGGACATTAGGCACTTGGGGCCCCATTTCCAGTTCAGAGGGGTAAAGGGCAATAAGCTTACTCGCTCTTTCCATGAATTTAAAAGGTTGATATGATAGATTTGGATGGGCTTCCACTTGTCAGGCTTCCTAATCTCATAGTTAACTGGCACAACTTCATAGGATCCTTGCCACTTGGACAATAGCTTGGATTCTATACTCAGGAATAAAAGGAGAACCCATTCACCTGGCCTAAATAAGCGCACCTGTGATCCCTTGTTGTAGGTACGCTCCTGGGTCTGTTGAGCAGTGAGGAGGTTTTCTTTAGCAAAGGTCCCCACAATCTCCAGTATCTCTTGGAACTTCAACACATATCATAGGACATTCTCAGTTCTAGGTGTCTGTCCTTTCCACATCTCTCAGAACGGTTGAGGATTCCCCAGGGTCATCTTCCATACACGAGTTCAAATGGGGAGAATCCAGTAGATGATTGTGAGACTTCCCGAATAACAAACTTTTTCAACATCTGCTTCAGGGTCCAGATGAAGCATTCAACCAGACCATCCATCTGGGAGACAGTTATACACCCGACTCAAGTTGTCCCAGACTAGGGTCTGCCCACATCCAGAATCTCCTAGGCCTGTTACCTTGATCCCATTTATTTGCACAGTGACCATTACCTTTGCAGGAGTGTGCTTCTGGCCACAGCTCTCTGCTGTCCACACTTGCCCATGTAGGATAACAGTGACCCTGAAGCTCACATGAAAATCAGATCCCGTGGCTAGCCAAGGGGCTGCTGGCTGGAAGCTGTATATCTGGGGGTGTCCCACCCTAGGTGCTTGACATGGTTCCCCCTCCCAGCCTTTGGATGGGGGTGTCCCCTGAGGTCCCCAGACTTTTTGTTTGAGCCAGGGTTGGAGGGGCTGGGGTTTCCTCTGGGATCTTAGTCCCAGGCTCAAGGGCCAGCTGGACCCCTGATAGGCTGGGGCCTTGGGGACCACCCTGTCTATTTTCCAGTTCCCAGGCTGAGCTCTCCCTTCTCTGGAGGGGTCCCCTTGGCATCAGGTAATGGCTTGGGTATGGCAGTTAGAGCAGTGTCAGCTGTTCCATTTATCACACAGCATCAGTTACGGACTTGAGTTGATATTTAAGCACCCAGTCCCTACTCCCTGTCAGGAGAATATAAGTGAACTGTTCCAATAGAATGAGTGCAGCCACCTCTACTCCTGTCCATTCCTCTGGTTTTAGCCACCTCCAACACAGGCGTCACAGTTTCTGAGCAACAGCATGGGGTCAGGGTATTGTAGGGTACCTCTCCCTGCAGAACCTCTGGCAGGTCTCCTCCATGGTGGCAAGGTAGTCCAAGATGACTGTTCTCACTTGGCCATAATCTCAGGCAGACTCAGTATCCAGCCCCTGATATGCAGCCTACGCCGGCCCCATCAGGTATAGTGGCCCATTGGTCAGGTGGCCATCGGTTTGCCATTGCCACCTATTCAAACGTTGTCAAGAAGGCCTCGGGGTTGTCCTCAGGGCCTATATTTGTGAATTTCACTGGCATGGAAGGTGCTCCTGGGATAGGGCTGGTGGTGTGGTTGAGAAGTCCCAGGGGGCTTCTGGGGATGCATCAAGGCCATGACCTGCTGAACCAACCATTGCTGCTGTTCCTGTTGTTGGGCCCCTAAATCCCAAACCAGGTGCTGCTGTGGGGCATCCATTTTCTGTAGGAGCTTTTGCTGGGCTGCCTGCTGCTGGTGGTGATTCTCCGTCACCCATTTCAGCAGACACTCTAGATCCATAATGTCTGACTCACCAGTCCATGTCATTTTAGTGTAGGCTGTTTGGCTGTCTAGGTCAGTCTGTCCACCCCTCTCTCAGGGTGGGAAAGTACCAGCGTTCTCCATCAAGTTCTGATGGTCCTCACATGAGGGGTGGTTGGTAGAAGAGCATCTCGTAGTGGACTGTGGCTTAGGCCTGTGCATTGCAGGGGGGTTGTTAGTAGTGGAGCCTGTGGGCCCTCCCACTCCACTGGGCTCTGACCCAGGGCCCTTTGAGGGCTATCAGTGATGTGACAGCTGGGGGCACTTAAGGCTGCCCTCCTTGGGCCACTTCCTAACACCACCCTGGGATTATCCCAAGGTCACCATCTGGGCTGAGGTGGCATAAAGGGTGTCCACTCACCACAAAGCACCTTCTGGGTAGCTGTGTGTAGCATGGTAGCTTCCTCTCTCGCAGGAGGTAACTGCCTCCTCCCGCAGTGGGTTCACCCTCATGGGCCAGATCAGTCCTAGAGCTTTCCCCTGCTGGGGTAGTCCAAACAAAACAAAGGGAATTAACAAACCCAGAGTCCATAGGAAAGGGCGAGGGGAATGGTGTCTCTGTAGCAGGTCCTCCCTTCCCTCAAGGAGGGACCTTTGTGCAGTTGTTGTAGGGAGACATTCTACCTTTCCCTCAGCTCTTCTCTGCTGGAGCTATAGGTTGCAGGTCTGCTCTCTTCCCTAGTCTGCCACCAACTGAGCCGTTCCCCTACCTTTTAACTACTCCTCCTGTTAATGCATTTCCTACAGGCAGGGCAGGGTGGGGCAGGACTGGCTGAGCCCAGAGTAGTTCCTTAACCCCTCGTTGCCCAGTGAGGGGTTTGTATACTCCAGGGGTCGGCAGCCTTTCAGAAGTGCTGTGCTGAGTCTTCATTTATTCACTCTAATTTAAGGTTTTGCATGCCAGTAATACATTTTAATGTTTTTAGAAGGTCTCTTTCTATGAGTCTATAATATATAACTAAACTATTATTGTATGTAAAGTAAATAAGGTTTTTAAAATGTTTAAGAAGCTTCATTTAAAATTAAATTCAAATGCAGAGCCCCCGGACCTGTGGCCAGGATCCAGTGTGCCATAGGTTGCCTACCCCTGGTATATTCCATCGCACAGCCCTTTAAATATAACAAGGAGAACACTGGCTTACCAGAAATAAGGTCTAATCCCCCTGTTTCAGTTTCAGTTAAGTATCCTGACAAGAAAGAGTCTAGTGCATAGCAAGGGAAATGAAGAATAAGTGTCTATAGTTGACATTTAATTTCTACACAGTTGGAGAGAGAAATGAGATTGTCTGTTGTTCAATTCATTATATCTTCCAACCATCCAGGAATGTAGCAATTTGTTGTTTCTTTATTAAATATAATAGGGAGATGTTTTGATAACTTTTCCTTGTAGAGTTCTCATTCTTCAAAATTCATATGCATTAGCAGCCGGCAATCTCTATATTGTTCATCATGTTATTGTTATATCTCCCAATTAACGTGAAGGCAATTTGTTATGTCAAAAAGGTAATATGACAAAACTTGATAAGCAAGCAAGCTGCAGAAAGATCTAATAACTTTTTATGAGTTACTACACCATTACTGACAAGATTTTAAAGTGGTCTTTTGGTAGCACTGGGAAACCTGAGGCATGAAAATGAAGGCCCTCTCTCATTCACTAGCTAGATTTTTCTGACTGCTATTAGGGTGCATCTTTATTAGGAAATGATACATTGTTGCTTCAGCTTTGGGTCAAAAACAGTTTTATTTATAGGATTTTCTATGAGGATCTGAGAACTTCACATCAGTTTATTTTCACTACACCCGGTAGGTAGGGATGTATTATTATCCTGATTTTATAGATGGAGAACTGAGTCACAGTTAAATGATTTTTGCAAGGTCACTCAGCATAGCTGTGGAAAAGCCAGGAATGGAGACAAGATAGTAGCTTAGCCGTGAGACCAACTATCCTGTCAAGTCCATGTCTCCCTCACATTCGATAAGTACTACAAATTATTTGATCCTACCTATGCTGAACTGTTACAAACTGGTTAGGTAGTGGGGCAAGAGGGAGCCTTATTTAATGGCTCCCATTTTCTTCATGTAGATAGAGCCTTAGAGAGTTGATAGGTTCTTCTTGACCCTCACTCCTTCCTTTCCAAAGCTGATATTAGGGAGGCATGAACTCTGTGGTTGCAGGTGGCACACTCTCAACCTGTTACATGAGACACTTCTTCCAATCGGAGATAGCAAGAAGTAGAAGCTAAAGCTCAAGTTTCACCTAAAGAACCTGTAGTGCTGGAAGGATCAGGGAGGCCTGTCGCATACACATCTACTGGCAGTGGATTCAGAGAGGCAGGAGAAATTATGATGCTGGCAACTTTAGCAGCAGGAGCTAACAGCTGTTGAGGTCATCTTTCTGCCACCACAGAGCTGGGTGGTGACTGCTGGCATGTTGTTGTCTAGTGGAGGAAACTGTCCTTCCAGAATGGCTGTGGAATACTTCATGCCTGGCTGACTTATGCACCGAGACTGTGTGCCTGACAAGAGCCTCTAACAAAAACAAAGTAGGATACAAATTTGCATTATTTTCCATATATTTGCAGAAATTCAGGCACAAACTGAGGCATGTGCCTTCCCATTTTAAAATTATAAAAACCCAATATGAGAGGTAGGTGTAAGCATTTCTGGAGAGCCTAGAGTGTTAGGCTGCTGCCTCATAGAAGACAACGAAGAATGAAACTTCCATGCCACAGCATATTCCCAATATTGTCATTATTCTCTTTTTCATGGTAGAAAGTCCTAAAATGATGAGCAGGGATGTAAAGTGTTACCCATAACTTATCACATCCCCAAAACTGCCAAAAGGAAATGCAGAAAGCCATGGTATAGTCAACAACTTTCTATTGGTGGGCTTACAAGAACTGGTAAAGACATATTAAGATTGTACACTGGAAAGTCAGGGGTCCGCAAAATCCATTCGCTTTTATTTTCCTCTCAAAAAATGTTTGCTCACTGACCCCTGGAAACAAATTGAAAAAGTCCAAGGCTACCCAAAACAGCCCTTCTGACAAATTTCAAACTGAAATCTGATGAAATGAGACTTGAGGAAATGTGGACATAAAGGCCCTGACCCAAAGTCCCTTCTATTCACTGACAAGACTCTGATCCAAAGTGAACTGAAGTTCAGAAAGAAATGTGAGCTCAGAATTATGTCTTCTGAGAAGACATTTAGAGGACTCTAGATGTGGATAAGTTAAATTATGAAAGAAACTACAGAAATTTTACTTTGAATGAATTTAATGCCGGAGTTGTTTCCTAACACATTCATTTCATATATCTTCCTTCACTGAGCATGAAGCCCAGCATCAAGAAAAAAAATCCAGCAACCAACCAAAACATACCAAAAAACTTAGACTGTTGGTCAAGTATCCCCAGTGAAATAGGGCTAAAGATCTGTAATCTACAGGGAAAAACAGAGTAGGTCTGAGTGTGTGAGTAGTTAGTACATAGAAGAAATTCATGTTCTGGGAGGCTCTTAGAGTGGGATTTTCAGACGTGGCTAGCCAACTAATTCACACTGAATGAGAACTTGGTGCTTCCTTAGCAAGATAAACGTTAGTAGTTAGTACATTGCAAGGGGCATTGGAGAAGGGAAAAATGTAAACGGGAGAGTAGGATTGTGGGAGTGCTATAGAGGCTGACTAAGACATGTTTTCTCTTCCTGAAGGAGAGAGCACATGGGAAGCATGAATGGTCGAGTGGTTGGAGTGGGTCTCAAGGTAGGCATGGAGGGGGAATGTGACTTTAAGAATCCTTCAATGTCAACTGGCAAAGGGTCCACTGTTCTAGAACAGCAACTCCCATCAGGCCTCAAACTCACTACATTTAGCACACTGCTTTCATGGTGTTTATCCATACAAGATGTCATGTAAGATCTTAAATGAAAGCCAAGATCAGACTGCTCATTATTATCATTGTGCAATTTATGCATTGATACTATGTAAAAAATTATATATGTATAATGAAACTATGTTTCTAAAATCTGAATCAAGGCAGGGTTGATCAACAGGTTTTTGCCAGACAAAGAACATATATTCATCAGTCTGCATTGGTTCACATGTGAATTAAGCATTGTAAACCAATAGAATAGAAGCTCTATTTGCATATGGTCAATGTGAGGCTGTGAAGGCAGCATGGGATCAGCACACCAGGAAATAAACCCTGGCAGGTTGTCCTGACTCAGGACAAAACAGTGAATTTGGGTGGATATAAGGAAATGGCAAAAGGAAACCTTTTTATCCTTCACCGAGGAAGGAAAAAGGACAGCACTTTTTGCATTCATGAAGGAGGTATCTCAGTCAGGTTGATTGGAGCTGCTGGGAGACTGCTTTAGGTGAGATAAACTTCTTTAGACAAGGGTTTAGCCTGTTAAAGTTAAGTTTAGATTCAAGTAAGCGTGTTATAAAAAAAAAAGTAAATGTAACCATTTCTGTTTCCATTATCTTGACTCATTATCTCTTAGGCCTTGTCTACACTACAAGACTATTTCGAATCAACTTAGTTCGAATTTGTGGATTCGACCTTATGAAGTCGAATTTGTGTATCCATACTAAATACACTAATTCGAATTTCTGAGTCCACATTCACGGGGCCAGCGTCGACTTTGGAAGCGGTGCACTGTGGGAAGCTATCCCACAGTTCCCGCAGTCCCCGCTGCCCATTGGAATGCTGGGTAGAGCCCCCAATGCCTGCTGGGGGGAGAAATGTGTCGAGGGTGGTTTTGGGTAAGTGTCGTCATTGAACCGTCAATCACAACCTCCCTCCCTCCCTCCTTGAAAGCGCCAGCGGGCAATCTGTTCGTGCACTTTTCTGGTCAGTGACAGCGCGGACACCACAGCACTGCAAGCATGGAGCCCGCTGCGATCATCGCCGTTTTCTCCTCCTCGCACTTTATCGTCCACCTCTTCCACAGTCAGCTGATGAGAAATCGGGCTACTTTTCAATGGTGCTGCAAGCACTGGGGGACCATAGGGGACATTTTGCAAACATCAACGTCGGGTGGCCGGGCAAGGTTCATGATGCGTGTGTTTTCAGGAACTGTAGGCTGCTCAGACGCCTGCAGGAAGGTAGTTTCTTCCCGGACCACGAAATAACTGTTGTGGATGAGCAGATTCCTAAAGTCATCCTCGGGGACCCAGCCTGCCCGCTAATGCACTTGCTCATGAAGCCCTATACAGGCGCCTGGGACAGCGACAAGGAACTCTTCAAATACCAGCGAGCAGCGTGACCTGTGACTGTTCAGTTTCTTTACAGAGAAGCTGAACCTGCCCCTGTTTCTTTACCCACTGACTGTTGACTCTCCTCTTCGGTTACATACCCCGTTCACCCCGTTTCCCTCACTTCCAACACACGTGTAAACATAAAATACATGTCCCATTGTTACTGAAGAAAGGTTTCTTTACTCATGACTTTGCGTTAAAGGGTTGAAACTGGGAGGCAGACTGTGCTGGGTAGGGTGTGCGGTGATGTAAAGACCGCCTCTAAACTCAACGAATGACAGGCTCCTGCTCCTAGAGCGGTCCGCAGTGCCGGAATGCTTCTTTCAACGGAGCCTGCCATCCCTCTTTTTCGAATTCTGTGTGCGGGGGGATATGTGACTTTGTAGCGGAGGAGTACGGACACAGATTCCTTTGCTGCGTGACTCAGCGGTCCAGGACAAGGACTGCTGTATAAGATCTGTAACCGCCCTCCCCCGCTACAAAGTCACATCCCCCCCGCCCACACAGAACCTGGAAACCACCTCCCATACCGACCATGGTGCCTACTGACTGCACTGTGTGTGTGACCCGCTGCTGATCCTGCCCCCGTGTCTGTACCCTGGGAAAGGTGACTGTCCTATGCAATTAACAACCCCCTTCCCCGCGCCCCCCATTCAAACACAGTCTTCTTTGAAAAAACATGACGGAAACAGTAATTAACAGCAAAGTATTTTTATTACTTAAGTAGACACTCAGGGGATGGAACTGGATTGGGACTTGTGTGAGTCCGGAAGGGAACGACTTCTGCAAATGTAGGGTATGAGAGCTTTTTGGTACTTGAGCACTCTGATGGGGTGCAGTGACAGTTTACACGGCCTCTGGCGCCCCTCCTTCTGGTTATTTTGGGTGAGGGGGGTATGGGACTTTGTGGCGGGGGAGGGCGGTTGCAGATACACTGCAGGGGGGCTCTGTGCTCCTGCGGTCCTGCAGAACATCCACAAGGCGCCTGAGCGTGTCCGTTTGCTCCCTCACTAGTCCAAACATTGTTCGAGTCGCCTGCTTGTCTGCTTGCCACCTCTCCTCCCGTTCGCTGTGTGAGCGCTGGTACAGAGAGACGGTCTCCCTCCACTGGCTCTGCTGGTCCGCCTCGGCTAGGTAGCAGCCCATACGTTCATCGAACATCTTGTCCCTTGTCTTTTTCTTTCTCCGCCTAATCTTTGCCAGCCTCTGCGAGGGGGATGCTGTGGCAGGTCTGGAGACAGTGGAAGCTGTGAGATGGGAAACAGGGAGTGAATTCCTTGCAAAGATACATTTTTGCAAACAATTAACTGAGTCTAGGCTGTCTGTGAATTCTGGGTTGAGACCCCTGTGCCTGCTGGGGCACAAATAATTTTCGCGGTGGATTCTGGGTAAATGTCGCCAGTCATTCCTTCCTCCGGGAAAGCAACGGCAGACAATCATTTCAAGCCCGTTTTCCCAGAATTGCCCTGGCATACGCCATAGCATGGCAACCATGGACACTGTTTTGCCTTTTCTGTATGTCACCGTATGTGTACTAGATGCCGCTGACAGAGGCGGTCCAGCAGCGCTACACAGCAGCATGCTTTTGCTTTTGCATGACAGCAGAGATGGTTACCAGCCATATTGTACCATCTACCATACCATAAATTGGTAATAAGATGGTAATAAGATGGGCATGGTTACCTGTCCTTTTGCACTGCACCATTTGGTGCTGTCATAAGTGCCCCTGGCCGAGCAGCCAGGGGCGCAAAAGCAAAAATTGGGAATGACTCCCTGAGTCAATCCCTCCTTTTTGGTATCTAAAAATAGAATCAGTCCTGCCTAGAATATGGGCAAGTGTACTAGAGAACCACTGTATCAGAGAACCAGAGAGCACAGCTGCTCTGTGTCATATCCTGCATAGATTATGAGCTGTATGCTATTCACAGGGGGTGCTCCTGCAACAACCCCACCTGTTCATTCCATTCTTCCCCAGCCTTCCTGGGCTACCATAGCATTGTCCCCCAACTTGTGTGATGAAGTAATAAAGAATGCAGGAATAAGACACAGTGACTTGTTAGTGAGAAATGAGTGGAAGGCAGCCTCCAGTTGCTATGATAGTCCACATAGGACATTAAGGAGTGTGGAGGAGAGGAGCCCAGCATCCTGCTGCTAGTCCAGGGGCAATTGAATCTTTTCTTTACACATGAAGGGTGGGGGCTGATGAAGCTCAGCCCCCTGTTGCTATGATGACGATGGTTACCAGCCATATTGTACCATCTACCAGGAAAAATTAGGTTCACCTGACACTGGGGAACCTGACAGATAGTAGTCGGCATGGTTACCAGTCCTTTGGCACTGCCCCATGTGGCAATAGGCTGATGATGAGGACGGGTACCAGTCATTTTGTACCATCAGCCATCCATAGCGTGGGGGAAGCAAGGATGTTGGTGTTGAGTGCTGCACCATCGCGTCTATCTGCAGCATTCAGTAAAGATACGGTGACATGTAAAAGAGTCAAGAGAGGATTGTTTTCCCTTTCACTTCTGGGAGTGGGTGGGGGGGTGCGTAAATTGCCGAGCTATGCCCTGACCCACCGCGGACACTGTTGTTGTCCCTAGAAGCATTTGGAGCTCAGCCAAGAATGCAAATCATTTTCGGAGACAGCAGGAACTGTGGGATACCTTGCGTCCTCAGTCCCCCCTCCCTCCATGAGCATCCATTTGATTCTTTGGCTTTCCGTTACACTCGTCTCGCAGCAGCGTGCTGAGTCTCTGCTATGCCGTCTGTCCGGAGATTTTTTAAAAATACTTTGGACCAGGCGTAACATTACAGTAATTCCCCTAATTAGATGCATGAGTCTCCTAGCGAGATCACCGTGAGGACGGGCACTGAAGGAGATAGAGAGCGCATGCTGCGTGAAATCTATCATGAACCACGGACCGATGCAGCCGTGCTCGGGGAGGCAATGCTCCCTGAATACCGCATGAAAGCCTCGCGCGGAAAAGGGTGCTATCACGGAGCATCCAATAAGGCAGCTCTCCCCAGGAACCTCCTGCTGATGCTTATCGATTAACGGAAGTAGAGCTTCGTGGAGATCTCCCAGGAGGATTTCTGATCTATCACCATATATAGAGAGACCTCCTTCTCACACACTTCAGATTCCTGTTATATTAAGAATAAAAGTTAACATGGTTAAAGCACTTACCGACTGCTCCTTCCCCTGATTCAGGATCCGGGTTCATGGCCGGGGAGGGTTGGTAGGGGATCTCCGTGACGGTGATGAATAGATCCTGGCTGTCGGGGAAACCAGCGTTGTAAGCGCTCTCGCCTGCCTCGTCCTCCACAAACACTTCCTCATCTTCCCCGTCCGTGAACATCGTCGAGGAACTGTCCGTCGACACTGTCCCATCATCAGAGTCCATGGTCACTGGTGGGGCACTGGTGGCAGGCTCCGTAGCGTCCGTTTGCCGCTTTGATTTTTTGGTAGCCTTGTCTGGGGTCCTTGGTTTTCACGCGGCGATGCGTTGCATGACGGCTGTATCCTCAGTCTGGATCATGGCTTTGGAGACCTTCTCGTAGGTCTTTGCATTCCGTTATTCGGAGCGCAGCTCCGAAAGCACAGACTCCTCGCCCCACACACCGATCAGATCCAAGAGTTCCCGGTCAGTCTAAGCCGGGTCCCTCTTTCTATTCAGAGATTACATGAACTCCTCTGCTGGAGAGCTCTGCATCGCTGCCGGTGCTGCTGAGCTCGCCCCGATGTCCAACCACGAAATGAGATTCTAACTGTCCAGAAAGGAAAAGGAATTCAAATTTTCCCGGATCGTTTCCTGTGTGGCTGCTCAGAGCATCGAAGCTCGGACTGCTGTCCAGAGCGTCAACAGAGTGGTGCACTGTGGGATAGCTCCCGGAGCTACTAAGTTCGATTTGCATCCACACCTAGCCTAATTCGAGCTAGCCATGTCGAATTTAGCGTTACTCCACCCGTCGGGGTGAAGTACCGAATTCGAACTAAAGAGCCCTCTAGTTCGAATTAAATGGCTTCCTGGTGTGGACGGTTGAGCGGTTAGTTCGAATTAACGCTGCTAAATTCGAATTAAAGTCCTAGTGTAGACCAGGCCTTAGTCTTAGCTGTTGAAAACATATTTATAATAAAACAATCATATCTTAGTGCTCTGATGTTCTGAAAGGCCTTATCCTGAGTTGTAACATTCAAGCTGTCTGTACACTGTTCCCTTGGACCGCAAAACTGGTCATTTCTGTGAGTGTCCGGCAGTTAATGGCTGGGCATTGCAGGGCAGTGCTCAGGAGGGGTTGGTGTGTGCCTATCACTAACCTGCACAGAGAGAGCAAGGGCTGTGAAGGCCTGAAGATAGTTCTTATGTTTCCAGAGGCTGATGGTTTCAGAGAGCTGAGCTACAGCAAGAACAGACAAGACCGCTTCACGCTAACAGCAAGTAGTGATGAGTTACCATAGGGAGGAAGATTTATTCAAGCTGGAGGAAATGACAAGGGCTTGCACCTTCTTCAGGCAATTCCTTCCTGTCCTCTGAGAATATGTAGAACCACCTCTACTTTATGTCACTAGACAAAACCTAGTCTTTACTCCTTAGTCAAGCAAAACTACTATCTATTTCAAAAGTCTCTTGCAGTGTTGCTGTACCTGTGTTGGTCCCAATATATGAGACAAGCTTGTCTTGCTTACCAACAGAAGTTGGTCCAATAAAAGATATTACTTCACCTGCCTTGTCCGTCCCATTTACTTCAAAATGTAGTTGAGCCTGAATAAGGAATAATGGCAGAGAGAGTCAGGTGAAATGCACTGTGCCCTCCAAAAGGTCACCATCAAAGCAGCTTCATGCTGCAGTTCAACTGGAAAGGATCAATCTCCATAAAGGGTATGGTCCCTTCTATGACATGCCAAAGTACTGAGAGAACTAAGACCTGGTCTACACTGGGGGGGGGGGCACGGAGGGGGTGGAATCAGTCTAAGTTACACAACTTCAGCTACGCGAATAACGTAGCTGAAGTCGACGTACTTAGATCTACTTACCGCGGTGTCTTCACTGCAGTAAGTCGATTGCTGATGCTCCCCCGTCGACTCCGCTTACACCTCTCACTCCGGTGGAGTACCAGAGTCGATGGGAGAGTGCTCTGTGGTCGATTTATCGTGTCTTTAGACATGATAAATCGACCCCTGCTGGATCAATCGCTCCAGAGGTAAGTGTAGACATGCCCTAAGAGTGCCCCCAAATGCAGCCATTAGCATATGGTTTACAGTTGGTCATTTTGATCAGAAATGCTTAGTTTTCTTTTCAGATCAATAGTGCCAAAGAGGATTTCATACAGTCTCAATAAACGGAAAAAAAGTACAGTAAAGAAAACACATTGAACAAGCCACCTATAAATAACTCACAGAATTTTAGTTTCATGAGCAGTATGCTGGGTTTTTTTAAGTGTTTTTGGGAGGAACCTCACAAGAAACCAAACGTTTCTAGAAGATGTCTTCTCCCAAGATGCCAAATATCATCTGATTGAAATATATTTTACAAACAACAAACTGACACAAAAAAACAACCACTCTTCTTTTAATGTAACCTTTAAACTTGCAAAACTATTGACAATAATATCTGAAGAGAATGCATTATGCAGTGTTTACTGTAGTGTATACAGTAGTTTACTGTAGTTTTCCTTCTTACCAAATGAATGTACTTTTAATAAGAATACAGCTTGTAATTCATACTTCACTGTGGTTCTTCAATAAGATAAAAATGATATTGAGTTCACACAAACAATAAAAACAGTAATTGCGTGTTGGGGATATGATTAACTCAAAATATGCATTTCCAAAACAAATATATAACCCGGGGTGAGAAAACTTTTTGGGCCAGGAGCCACATCTTGGTGGGGAAATTGTATGCAGGGCTGGGGCAGGGGGTTGGGGTGTGGGAGGGAGTATGGGGTGTGGGAGGGGGTGTGGTGTACAGGAAGGGGCTCAGGGCAAGGGATTGGGGCAGAGCAGGGATGCAGGATGTATGAAGGGGCTCAGGGAAGGGGGTTGGGGTACAGAAGGAGTGTGGAGTGCAGGAGGGGGCTCATGGCAGGAGGGTTGGGGTGCAGGGTGCAGCAGGGAGCTCAGGGCAGGGGGTTGGGGTGCAGGAGGGATGCAAGGTGTACGAGAGGGCTCAGGGCAGGGAGTTGGGGTGCAGGAGGGGTGCGGATGGTGGGAGGGGGCTCAGGGAAGGGGGTTGGGGTGCAGGAGGGGTGCAGGGTGCAGCAGGGGGCTTAAGGCAGGGGGTTGGAGGGCGGGGTGTAGGAGGGGTTCGGGCTCCAGCCCAGCACTGCTTACCTAAAGTGGCTCTGGGGTGGCAGCAGTGCACTGGGGCCAGGGCAGGCTCCCTGCATGCCTGCCCTGGTCCCACGCCATGCCGCTCCAGGAAGCCCTATGGCCCCGGGGCGGGGGGGGGGGAAAGCAGAGGGCTCCACGTGCACTGCCCTTGCCACGTCTCCAGGTACCTCCCCCGAAGCTCCCATTGGCCACGGTTCCCCGTTCCCGGCCAATGGGAGCTGCAGGGGGCAGTGCCTAGAGGCCAGGTCAATGCACGGAGCCCTCTGTCCCCCACCCAGGGGCTGCAGGGAAGTGGTGCTGGCCACTTCTGAGAGTGGCGCGGGGCCCACGGTACCACAGGGGGCAATCCCACAGGCCGGATCCAAAGCCCTGAGGGGCCAAATCCGGCCCAAGGGCCATAGTTTGCCCACCCCTGATATAACCTATTCTCCCTCTAGTGGCAAACTATTCTAGAACACACAAACAGCAAGGAGACTAAATTGCACTTAGCAGGCAAAGTACAGCAATAACATGGGGAAATTCTAAAAAACTCTCATGAACTTTACTCTTGTTTCATTGTTTTATGAAGTGGTAGTTAGCAGTTTAGTTATGCACAAACAGTTGGCAATACAGCTGGATGATCTATGTCCTCTTTATGTGGCCTACAGTTTATTAAGTGTACATTGTGCGTCATAGTCTGAGATCATTGATTTAAAAACTCAACCCAGGATTTTCAGTGGACTAACAGAGTTAGGTGACAAAGTTAACAAGAGTTGGGTGCCTAACTCATTTTGGCCTCTTTAAAAATCACAGCTTTGGGCCCTTTCCATTCTCTGATAAAATACTGTGGTATACAAGATGGGGTCTGCTTCTCTAAACACCACCTTCCCACCTCCCTCAGCCTTTTCCCCTTTGACTATCAGGACTGGGAAACAGGCCTGGAAAAGCTGTCTCACTGGGATTAGTGACTCAGTACAAAGACCAGGGGCCTCATTCTTCATCTTTTGAAATCAATATAATTATTTCTAGTGATTTCAATTGAGGCAGGATTAGGGCCTTAATTGTTTTTTTTATGTACTTATCTGGTCCCCACTTCACAATCTTTAATGTATTTATCCTCACACACACTTGTGAGGTAGGGCAGGGTTATTATCCCCAATTTACAGATGGAAAACTGAGATACAGAGAGGCTATGTGACTTGCCCAAACTCACAAAGGAAGTTTGTGGTGGAGCAGAGAATTGAACCAGGAACCACTAAGGATCAGATTAGCCCCTTAATCACTTCCTCCCAAAATAGGCTTTTGTTTGACTTGTTAATAACTTGACACAAGCACAAAGGATAAGGTTTTCAAAGGTGCCAAGTGATTAGAAGCACAAATGCCATTGAAAATCAACAGTTTGTGTCCCTAAATCACTCAGGTGACTTTGAAAATTCCACACATAGACATTTACAATTTGGTTGACGTCATTAAGAGGGCACTTTTGCCCAAGTAGAGACTATAGTTATAAGTTACAAATAGAGTTACTATAACTGAAGTTGTTTGCAGGGCCGGCTTTATTAACTGCAGGGCCCGATTCAAATACCCAGCGACTGTCGGGGGCTTCGAGGCCAATTTGGCAGCAGGTGGTCCGCTCTGGGTCTTCCGCAGAACCAAAGGATCCCCCCACCACTGAAATGCTGCTGAAGACGCCGGAGCGGACCCCCGCCGCCAAAATGCTGCCGAAGACCCCGGAGCGGACCACAGCTGGGTGAGTTTAAAAAAAAAACATTAAAAAGGCGCCTAAGGCACGGGGTCCTGGCGCAGGGCCCTCTTAGGCGCAGGGCCGGATTCCAGGGAATCAGGCGAATCGGCCTAAAGCCAGCCCTGGTTATTTGGATAAAAGAATGTTGTAGAGAAGGTTTATTAGAATGGTGAGAGGAATGGAAAATCTATCTTATGAGAGGACACTCAAGGAGCTTGGCTTGTTTAGCCTAATCAAACACCAGATGGAGGAGGGCTTTAGGTTACTACAGAAAATTCTATTTCCAGGGGTCTGGCTGGTGAGTCTTGCCAACATGCCCAGGGTCCAATTGATCACTATATTTTCCCCCCAAGTCAGTCGCCAGAGACTCTGTGGGGTTTTCGCCTTCCTCTGCAGCATGGGGCACAGGTCACTTGCGGGTCAATTGTTCTCCCTGTCCACTGAAGGTAGGACAAGATGTAATGGGTTTAATCTGCAGTAAGCAAGATTTAGGTTATATATTAGGAAAATCTTTCTAACTATAAGGAAAATCTTTCTAACTCTAAGGATAGTTAATTAGTGGGAAAAGTTACCAAGTTTATGGAACTCCCATCACTGGAGGTTTTTAAGTACTGATTGGACAAATACCAGTTAGGCATGATGTAGGTATACTTGGTCCTGCCTCAACATGGGGCATTTAAAATGAGACATATCAAAAGACTTCTTTTCTTATAATCAGCTATCTATGAATGACAAGAAATATATTGCATGAGACTCTAGAGCAAAAAAAAAAACAAAACATTTCTTCCGTATATATTTTCTATAATTTTTTCAGAACTCCCAGGTTACTGATAGGAATTAAGTGAAACTGACAGAAACAGCTGCATTTACAACAATAATTCTTCTTGGTTTACTTTTCTGAATACTTTTTTAGAATAGTTCAAAAGATCTATTGTTCAAAACTATGGAAAAAATAGGCAAAAAATGCTTATGCAGTTTCATTAGTGCATAATGCAAAGCCCTTTGAAGTCAATAGGAGTCTATAAAGAGGACTGTATAGAACACATCTTTTAAAAATACCAGAATATGAGCCCTATAGGATCTAGCCTGGTGTTAAAGGAACCAAAAGACTATGTTTACATGTTGGCTGCAATGTGCAGCAAGTCCTGGATTGTAGTTGTGCTGCTGGTGCTGAGATGGGAAGGTTAGCTGTAAGCAACACAGAAACAGATGAGAAATGTCGAAGGCCTGTGGAATTTGACCCTTTTTTCATGTGAATCCTTGTGCTCTGCGGTTTTGTCAGGATTGCCCCAGCTTTCCTGCACCTCTCCTAGTGCAAAAGGCTGATATGGCTTTCAAAAGCTGAAGACTGGTGTACAATGTTTCCCCCCTCTGCATATGTTTTTGCAGCAGGGTAGGATATGACATGATGTTATTTGTAACAATGTAATAATTTGCTATGCAGGTACAGCATGGAGCCCTACACAAACATTTTCTACCGTGTAAGTGATTAATATAATCCTATCGCTAGTACAATCCTGGAAATCACCACTCTCACAGACGGTGAGCTGAGCTCACCTTCTCATTTTACACTGAATTTCATACTAGGAGACAGTAAAGCTTCTCTGGGATCCATTTTGGTGTCATTTTTTAAAATGATGTTTTACATATCTATTAGTGAAGTGACCTTCCCAGGTTCCTGCGGGTGTATTCATGTTTGCAAATGATATAGATCTCCTATCTGTGAAACGCAGGATTAATGTCGCAGCCTCGTATCATGGAACCTGGGCATTGGTATAGTCTCATTATGGTTCCCTGGCAACAAAGCAGCAAGGCACTCTCATGAATGTTAACAATTCTTATTCACATAACCTTCAATCACTTCCTTAGAATCTTGCAGAAATAAATGAGTGTATCAGTGTTATCTGCTTCTGGAATATCAGACTCAAAACACAAATCTTTTTCTGTTCAGGGAGAGAATTATTACTATGGTTTTATCTAGGAGTATAGTTTCTATTTTTCTCTGTAGACTTTTAGTGCTGGAGTCATACCCTATTGCTTCATCTGAAAACGATACAATAATAATCCCATTTTCTCCTCACATTGTCTAGAGAAAACCTGACTGTTGGTATCTGTTCTTAGCTTATAGGATGAATGTGTGATAATGTGACTAACCTATTGCTAGGTGTATAAATAAATATCTCTTTTAGAAGGGGAAAAAATCACCATTGCCATTTTTAAACATTTTAAACTATTTTTTTCAATAATTTTATAGCTAGAAAAACAAAAAGAACAAAGGATAGTGTCATTAAAACATTGCACTAACTAGTACATATAAGCATTCTTCCTTTTCTTTATGATTTTTATTAAAGTACTACCTAGAAGCTGCAACGAAAATGAAGGCCCCTTTCTACTAGGCACTGCACATATATGTAGTAAGAGAGAATCTCTCTGTAACAGGTCAGGACTCACCCTGCGGCGCCTCCTGCTGGTGACTCTGGGAATTAGCTCTATTCCAGCGTTGGGAGCACTCTCTGCAGGCTGGTGATCCACCTGTCTTCAGGCCCCCCGTGTCCCTCCCTGGACCCGGTGCCCTCTTACATGGGGTGCTACCCCCTAGCAGTAACCCCTTTCTCTCTGGGTCTCCCCTCCTTAGGGAACCCTCACCCTCTATCCCCACCTTGCCTCAGTATTGGCTACTGACAGTCATTGTCTAGCCCCACACTCTAGGGCAGACTGCAGTATCAGCCTACTCATCACAGGCAAAGGGGTTTGGATCTGCTGCTTTGGCCTACCCCTGGGCTGCCCTCTGCAACCCCCAGTACCTGTTGGCCCTGTGCTAGGCCGCAGCCTGGGGCTTTCTAGGCTGGAGCTCCCCAGCTCCTCAGCCTTCCCCAGTCCTGCTTCACCCTAGGTACCTTGTCTCAGCTCCTAAGCAGCCAGGCCCATCTCTCTCTATAGCCAGAGAGAGACTGTCTCACTCCTGGCTTCCCTGCCTTCTTATAAGGCCCTGTTCCTCAGTTTGGGGCGTGGCCCCCAGCTGCAGCCACTTCCCCAATCAGCCCAGCTTCTAAAGCAGCAGCTCTCAAGCCCTGCCAGGCCACTTTTAAACCTGCCTTCAGGGCCGGAGCAAGGTCCACCCTGCTACACCCTCCCTTGAAGAACTTACAGGCTAAATAGACAAGACAGATAAAGGCTGGGAGGGGAAACAAAACTGGGGAGAGGTGAAGTGATTCTCCCAAGGTCACACAGCAGATCAGTGATAGAGCTGGGAACAGAACTCAGCTCAGTGCTCTATCCCTGGGACCACATGTCCAACGGCTTTGCCCACACAGGCTCCTCTGACCAGGACTGAAAGTGAGCCTAAGATTATGCACAGTTAAAACCAGCACATTAGAAATGGGCCTCACACACAGTGGATCAGATCCTAAGGTGGTGTAAATCAGCCTAGGTCCATTGAAATCTACAGCTTCACACCAGCTGAGGCTCTCTCCCAATATTTGGAGAGACATTTTGATCCAGACCTAAACTTCCCCAAAGTTCAAGGTATTCGGATCCAAGCTTTCGTTCAGCCCACTGTAGAGAAAGCGATCAGTTATCTGGACCCCAACTTTACAGAACAGGGGTATTCAGTTCCTGTATGTAGATTTAAATCCAACTGTCAGACATATATGCCCTCTGCAGGGGAGAAAGCTTTGAATTTTTAGACAGAGGACACCCAGTAGAAATGGTACTTACAAAGCATAATAATGTACCTATAAATATAAATTCTGACCACAAAAATTCCCCATCACAATAAGCACTAAATAATACCTCAGGAGGCAGTCACAGCAGGACTGAATGGAGATGGAGAAACTCATACTCCCTGCGGTGACAAGATGTGGTAGGGAAGCTTGCCTTGCCGCCGCCTTTGCTGAATCTGCGGAGTAGGGGGTGTAAACAAAAACACTTAACGTTACTAAAGAAACCATTGTTTGTAGTGGGCTGTGGTTCAAGCCCTACATAAGCTGAGGACTTCTGTCACTAGGCCTTGATTCTGCAAATACTTGCGTATGTGTGACTCTTAAGCACAAGAGTAGTCCTGTTGACTTCAATGTAAAGTTAAGCATATGCCTAAGTGCTTGCAGGATGGGGCCTACATCATGTAAGGTAAATGCCACTAAATTCCCCAACCTATCCAGCTCCCCACGTTAGTTTTAATTCTTTTTAATTTAAATAATACTTAGCTCTTATATATTCAGTGTATTTGTAGCCATGTCAGTCCCAGGATATTACAGAGGCAAGGTGGGTGAGGTAATATCTTTTATTGGACCAACTTCTGTTGCTCAGAGAGAGAAGCTTTTGAGGCACATTTTGAAGCTTATGCCCAAATAAATCTGTTAGTCTTCAAGGTGCCACCGGACTCCTTGTTGTTTTTGTGGACACAGACTAACATGGCTACCCCTCTGATATGAGGCACATTGTCTCTCTAGCTCTTATATAGCACTTTTCACCTGAAGAACTCAGAGCACTTCATAAGAGGGTAAACAATATCTTGATTTTATACCGTGTCACTTTATGATTCTGTTAGAGAAAAGATCCTGGGGGAAAACATCCTAGAAAATTGACCTGTGAATAAAATGCTCTTAAGGTATGAATATATGACCCTGCAACTTCACACACTCCTGTCTCCCATGGGATTCTGTTCCATTATGGCAGCCTATTTTAGCTGTTTGGAACAATGTCACATGCAACTAGCATCTCATTAAATTCCATTGTGCGCAGTTATGCAGGCATGCAAAGCCCTGGCAGGCGGGCCACACTACTCATAGCAAAGGTTTCCGTATTCAAAGACTACAATGAGAATTTCAATCACAATACAACACGGCCAAGGAAGTCTGACATTTCATCACAGCTTTCATCAGGATCAACAGCAAGAATGCACCTGCAAATGCTTTCATACATCCCTCAGCCCAAGGAACAGCTCATGGTTCTAACAGGAGAACGTACAAACCCACAGAGTACGAGCAGGATTCTGTGGTTCACCTCTTCAGAAACTCGGCGTGGAAGGCCGAGGTGGCAGGGTGGGCAAAAATGGCTTTATGCCACCATTGTGCCATCCAAATAATGGACTACTGTGGAGGCCAGAATGGCTCCTGGCATAAGTTAGAGCAGCACTGGGGGTTTGCCCTTTGTTTTTGGCTCCTACTCCTCCCAGTATGCCCACTATGCTAGGGCCTGTGAGGAAGAGCAGCACAGGGCCTCTCCAGCTTCTCTGTGGCCCATATATTCCATCAGAACAGCATATAGAGGTCAGAGAAGGTGGACCAGAATCCAGCCTTAACTTTCTGGCATTTTCCCATTTGGCTTAATGCAAAGCTGCATTTGTGCCACTATATGGGGCAAAGGGGGCAACTTTCAGGCATCATTAACTCTCCTGAGCCTCCTGACATGATCTAAAAGTGTTTCCATTTGCTAGCACTCCTCGATCTCCTTGGATCTAGAGGAAACCCTGAATAATAATATTAAAATACATATGCCTGGGGTCTTTACAATGTAAGGGCAGGAGAAAGGGAAAAACAGCTCTGGAGTGCCCCTCTCTGTCCTGTTGAGACCCTAAGTAAGGTTTCAGTTACAGTTTAATGAATACTCCTCTATATTAACCCTTTCCAAACTGGCTTTTGCATCCCAGTTTTCTGGTGGCTCTGTCATATGCAGATTCTGAGAAGATACACTGTGGTTCTGGCTCCAAGCAGAACCAGTTTCTCCATTAAGAATTGCTACCTGGGTTTGCACTGATGCTGTAAATATTGATAGTGTGCTTTTCAGTCATAAGGCCAATTTCTGTTTAGCTTGGAGAAGGAGCTGAATAAATTTGGGGATGAAACATCTTTCATGTTGAAGTTTCCAGTAGCTGGCCAGAGTTCTAAGAAACCCTTTGGATTGTAGCTATTCTCCCCCCCCCACACACACACACACACACACATTGCTTGGTTATAACTGTCCAGATAGCAAGAGACTGTGTGAGCAACGTGTTTCAATCCATTCAGCTGATAAGAGGTTAGTGGCCTCTTTAGGTCATATATAGCTCGGTCTGAGTTAGCCTAAAATGAGTTTAAGATGAATTCCCTGAAGAAATGGTTCCTGGCATGTGATCTGGCTGCTGAGTAGCATTTCTTAAAGTGATAGTATTCCAATCTGATTTCCCCACAGGCTGTGGTTATTTAGCAAGGTTAATATGGGGACACTTCTTTCATTTAAGCAAGGACCATAAGGCATCACATTTCTCAAAGAATTTACTAAAGAAAAAGCAAGGATGCATTTGACATAGGAACCAAGGGCCAGATTCTCCTTGTCCTGCATCTTGTGAAGTCATTTATACTCGTGCAAAGTGGGAGCAAAAGGCTACCAAATCAGAGCAGTAGCGTTTTACAGCTACTTTGCACTGGTGACAATGACTGTGTGGGGTGCATGTCAAGGGAGAATCAAGTTCCAAGCCCGTAGGAAGAGCATTCATTTTTTATCCCATTGACACATCCACTTAGCTAAAGTCCCTCTGTAGAAATTGGATTTTATCTGTTGTAGCAATGGTTTGAAATGGAAACCGTAATGTTTGCTCAGGTCTGTAGAGACAGACAACAATGAAGATCTCAGGATTTTGTTGTTGTTTTTGTTGTAAAGGGTAAACTGAGGTGCAGCATGATGGGATAAAAATTAAAAAGTGATTTGTTTGATATTTTCAAGACTGACTTTGCATTTAAATACTTGGCCAGTTTCCCAGCAATCCCAACTCTCAGAAAGTCACAGTTCAGTTCTTGGTCTGTTCCTGGAGCAAAGAAACTATGAGCTGCCTCTTACTTACGCATGGTCTACACTGGGGGGAGGGTGGGCGGTTAATCTAAGATACACAACTTTAGAGGTATTAGTGAATTTACCATCTTGTCCTTTGACTGACAACTCTTGGGGTCAGGGACTGTCTTTACTATGTGTCTACACAGTGCCTAGCACAATGGAGCCCTGGTCTTGGAATGAGCCTTTAAGTGCTATTGTAAGACACATAATAAATAATATTGTCTAAGATCACCCATAGAAATCTCCTCTCTATCATATCAAATGTTTTTTCAGCAACCAGATTTTGATTCTGGTGAGTCCTTAGCAGTGCTTTACAATGCTGTGACTAGACCCTGAATATTAGCAATGACTGATGATCTGTCACTGATACAGCCAGTATGCTCATTAATAATGAGAAAAGAAGCCTCCTACTTCAGATGTTTAGCTAAAAGTTGTGCATATATTTTACAATCTAAACTTAAAAAGGAAATTGAACATCTCCTGTAAATTGAAGCTCTATCCTCCGACATATCTTTTCCAGGCTTGTGGAAGACCGTGACAGATGCTATAATAAGATGGGCCAAGAAAGCATCAGCCTCTAAGAAAATGATGTAGGGTGGAAATCATAGGGACAAATACATCTTGGAACATTCAGAGATTTGTCCAAAGAATACACCTCAAAGCAAAATCTCAAGAACTGTCTAATGCAGTGGTTCCCAACCTTTTTGTCTGGCGGGCGCCAGACGAAGGACCATGGTGGTGGTGGAGCATCCGCTGAAATGCCGCCGAATTTCTGCGGCATTTCAGCAGCAACGCCTCTCGATGACGTCGCTTGTTGGTGGCAAGCAGCGTCATCGAGAGGCGTTGCCGCCAAAATGCCGCAGAAATTCAGCGGCGACACCTCTCGATGACACCGCTTTCCGCCGACAAGCAGCGTCATCTAGAGGCGTTGCCGCTGAAATGCCGCAGAAATTTGGCGGCATTTCGGCGGATGCTCCACTGTCGGCCAGGACGCGGGCGCATTTAGATGCCCCCGCGAGCGCCATGCTACCCGCGGGCACCGCATTGGGGACCCCGGTCTAATATAGTGGTAGGTCAGCACTAGATTAGGCTCCCAAGGGAGGCTGTGGATTCCTCATATTTGGAGATTTTTAAGAACAAATTAGACCAACATCTGTCAGGGATGGTCTAGGTATATGTGGTCCTCCCTTAGCACAGTGGGCTGGAATAGATTACCTCTCAAGTTGTCTTCAAGCACTACATTTCTATAATGCTCCAGGATATACTGCATCCTTTAACAGAAAGAGTTAAAGAGACAATGGTGGCAGCAAAGGAAATTGCCTGTACCTACTTCTTGCAGGAAGGGAACAAAATGTCTTTATCCTGAGCAACAAAGACAAACATTTGTTCAAAACTTTCAACTCCTTTTTCCCTCACCCCTTTTCCCATTTGATTTTTCATCCTGTTTACATATTCCCCATTACTCATATGAGGACCTCTCTTCATATTTTTAAATTTCACCCAATATATTTCCGGGAAACTCTGAAATAATTTCAAAATGGTTTCTTTGATGTTACAGTAACCTAAAGTATCCTGAATTTGCATTTCATTGAATATATTCCATGCTTTACCAGTTAACTTCGCAACAAAGGTGGGGATTTCCTTGTCCTCGGGAATTTCATGAATTACACACAGCCTCTGAAAAGTAGCAAAATATTCTGTGACATCATCTGTCTCTTTGTTTGCAGGACACAATTGCTCCCAATTCTGGAGAGGTGGGAATCGGAGGTGTGGGCGAGTTCTGGTTCTGTCTGTCTGACAGACCCAGTTGGTGCTTTTGCTTGCCCGCCCTCTCTCTCTCTCTCTTCCATGGCTAGTCTCTGGGCCTTGGCTTCCTGGGCTTTCAGCTCGATGGCCTGCTGATGTGCTAACTCCTCAGCTTGCTTCTGGCCCCCTATTTCCAGTTCCTTTAGCTCCAGGATTCACTTATGTTCTCGCTCTTTCTGCCACCTCCCGTCTGAACAGCTCTAACTTTGCAACTGCATTACTCTCACCCATCTTTCTGCTTTTTCTGTTACTACTCCCCTTTCATGAAATAAGCAAACAGAAAGTAAACTCGTAACCGTCTCTTTGACTGTTCTCAGTCCCACACTTAAAATCTCCACACCAGTGTATGAAGTGCAAATCTCACTCAGAACAAGCAGCTGTGCATTTCACCCTGCTTGCTGCAGGACAGTGGTGGGATCCCATCCCTGGGGTACAACCTTGAACTGTGGGACCACTGTGCTTCCTTAACTCTCTAGCCTAGGCTGTCTCTCACAAAGCTACGCAAGTGACAAGCAGCAAAACCCATCCAAGTGCTGTGATCACTCAGCCATCAACTGAGTATGTGGAGCCACATACCCAGCTAAATTGCATGAATACTCCCTCAGCCACTCATGAATTGTACAGAGCTAGGCAACAACAAATCACCCCCCACCCCCACCCCAGAAATATACCATCTTACACTGCTCTGTATTCCCTTGGACAGTTCATTAATACGTTCACCACTTCTTCAAATTAGAGTGAACATGCACCAGTCCTCATCATACAAGCTGAGATTCCCCAAGCACTTCAACCAAAACCACGCTGTTTTAGGTAAAATATAAAACAGATTTATTACCTACAGAAAGGTAGTGATTATAAGTAGCAGGCATAGAGATTATAAGTAGCAGGCATAGAGATCAAAGTTGGTTACCTAAGAAATAAAAATAGAAACACAGTCTAACAGGCTAAGTGAAGTTTGAATCAAGCAGTCTCTCACCCTAACAGATGTTACAGGCAGCTCACAGCTCCTCAGTACACAGACTGGATTCCTTTCCAGGCAGAGGCGGCTCCAGGCACCAGCACGCCAGGCGGGTCACTTTATGTCGGGGTAGATGTGTATTCGTAACTTCACATACTATGATGGTACATACAAGGCTACAGGATATTAAATTTCAACAGATCAAGACTTTTAAAATGATACCTCACAAGGCATGCATTGTACAAAATGTATCAATCATATGACAGTAGTGAATATGTGGGTTCCAGCAGGGTGCTATTTTAAGGTACAGCGTCATAGTGAGCCTGAGTGAGATGTTTGCTAAGGTTCATATGAATCTTGAAATTAGACCTGGTCAAAAAATATCAATTATTTTTTGCAGTACATTTTGAAAAAAAATTAATTGTCAAATTTCCCGTAAATATTTCACCTTTTTGACCAAAACCTGAAACTGAACAGCCAAACACTTTTTGGTTTTAAAAATCTGTTTTTGTCAATAAAAAGCATGATAAAAATTCAAGTTTTGAAAATCATTTTGGTATAAAATTTAGGGGTTTGTTATGAAGACCCTGAAAATTTCATCAAAATGAATTTTTTCAACAAAAAATTTCATTTATGAAGAAAAGCCATTTTTGTTGAAATTACTTTTTATTGAAAAATTTCAGCTAGCTCTATTTGCAATATTTCCCATCAATATTCAATTTAATCTGATTTGGGGTCATGGCTGAAAGGTGTTGCATGGCTTTAATTTGTACACAAATGCATGGAGCAAGTTACAGCCCTACGTCACCTAATGTGTTCAAAATTAGGCCATTGAAATCAATGGCAGTTTTCCGACTGACTTGTACGGGAGCAGGATTGAATCCCTTAATATAATCCAAGCCTTTCTTCCATCCATTCCCAAATCAGCCACTAGGTTACCTTCCTTGGCATCTCCCTGTCTAGTAGCTGTCAGCAGGATGTCTTGAAAGCTTTTGTGCTGAAAGAGAGAAACTTTAGAATGATCTCAGAAGACTGAAGAATATGAAACATAATGGTAATTTAAAATTATTTAAGTGCTTGGTGAAAGCGGGAATGGAAAGCAATAAAAGAAATAGGCGTTATTTATAAAAGTAAACATTACTTCAGCTTTATTTGCATACGTATATGTCTGTGTCACATGGGGCTCAGGACATATACTCCCAAGGAACAGTTCTCATCTTGCCTTGTGGGGTTGGGGACTTGAACTCTGGTCTCATTTCACTATTTGGAGTTTGGGGGGATTTATACACTGAGGTATTGTCTCACTACATGCAGCTGAGGATTTATACACTCAGGCTCTATTTTCTCATCTCTGGTTGTGGTACGCTATAACTCGGGGGTAGGCAACCTATGGCACGTGTGCCGAAGGCGGCATACGAGCTGATTTTCAGCGGCACTCACACATCCAGGTCCTGGCCACCAGTCCAGGGGGCTTTGCATTTAAATTTAATTTTAAATGAAGCTTCTAAAACATTTTAAAAACTTTATTTTCTTTACATACAATAATAGTTTAGTTATATATTATAGACTTATAGAAAGAGACCTAAAAACGTTAAAATGTATTACTGGCACACGAAACCTTAAATCAGAATGAATAAATGAAGACTTGGCACACCACTTCTGAAAGGTTGCCGACCCCTGCTATGACTCATACTTGTAGCAGCTACATCTCTGGGATATTGTAGCAAGTGAAGGTGAACATACGTGCAGAGTTGTGTTCCAGCATGGAATTCTGGCATAGAGAAGATGGAAGCTATAGCTGATGTGAATTTACTTGTATTTCTTTGATTTGGGGCATGTTGCATAACACCAAGATCTGTCATCCTGGGAGAGAGTTTTCTCCATACTGAGGCTGAATGGGAAATGGACATAATACTGTATTAACACTGAAGAGCTGTCTGTTGACTCCTGCCATGGCTGCATACATAGGGCTGCACATGTGCCAGGGTTTTTCCTACAGCCAGTCTAGCTGTAAAAGCAGTAAAAAAAAGGTACAGCCAGCTTGAGTCTACCAAATTCACAGCCAGATCGAGCAACAGAGCTGTTGTAATTTACCACCAGCTCCCCCGTGTATTCTGTGACTGAAACTATGATTTAAGTCGATAAATGTTTGAAAGAATGAGACAATCAGAACAACTCAAGGCTTTATTAGTATCCATGCAGGGAGCTGGCAGAGCCTCAATCCTGACAGAACTTTCTAGAACAGCTTACTGCCACTGTTAGTTCTAAGTGTAATAATGATTAAGCACCGGACTTGTAATGAACAAGCTTATTTATTGCGTCATAGCTTGATACTGGCATTGCTCTTAGTTATATCAAGGCTGGGCTGGCTTGAGAAAGAGACTCTGGGAATGTGAGAGAGCTTCCTTTTAGGAACTTATAGTTCACGCAGTGCCATATTTAATACCGGCCATAAGCTACTAATTAGCATGGTAGGGAGCAGAAAGCTGGCGGATCTCCCAGCTCTAATACATTGGTTATGAATGTGAATAAGGCAATATTTGTACCATACCACACAAGTCCATAGGAAATGGTTCTTCACAGTGGATGTCCCATCTCCTTTCCCCTGCTTTTCATGACAATGTTTTAACACAACCTTAGATATAAATGTAGGGCTCAATCATCCCTTTCATGGGGAAGAAAACCATGAGTCTCACCTCACGGAATTCTCCTTGGAAAGTGTGGGGCTGCACACATTATGGACCCAGGCCTTGTTGCAAGTACATGGATGTGGGGGCTTTGCAGTGAAGTTCCATGCTGAGACAGCAGCTATCATAGACTATTCCTGAGGCTAAGGCTACACGACAGCTTAAGTCGACATAAGTTATGTCGCTCAGGGGTGTGAATTAGCCACCCCCTTGAGCGACATCACTTATGCTAATTTAAGCGTTGGTGCAGACAGCGCTATGTCAGCAGGAGAGTTTACAGTGGCTCAGCTAGTGTAGGCCATACACTGACTCTCTACCCTAATCCATTAACTTAGTCCTTCTTTGGCTGTAGAATAGCACCACAGACAAGATCCAGATGGAAGTAATATTGCTCTGATCTATATCATCTCCCATCTTGAAATCCAGAAGCAGGGCCAAGGAAAGTGTCATAGAGAGCAGCAATTCCCACGCTCCATCTTCTCCCATCCCTGTCTCTGCCCCCTGGAGACAGTGGAGCTCCATCGGACAGAGACCTGGGAACAGTTGCAGGACTGGGGGCTAGAACTGACATGTATCAACATACTTCTCTTGGCTCACAAATGGGATCCCAGCTAATATGCAAGATAAAAAAAAGAGAGAGAGAGAGTGAGATGGAGTGGCATGCACAAGTGATGAACATGAAAGGAAGAACACAAAAAGTCAGACAGGCAATTTCCTGTAAATAGAGGGTGAGCCTTGATTTCATTATAATAAATTATTTGTTTTATTTTATTTTAGTATTAGAATTAAGTTACCAAAATAATGTAAGACATAATTTACAATGTACTCAGTGTTCTGTGGCACTTGGGGTTACCTAATAAAACTGAAGAAAATGAACCCAAACATAGAAAATGGTGAGAGGAATTAATGTATTCTACACAGCAGTGAATCAAACTGGTGTTCTGCTAACATTCCCAATGAGAAGTTACAGAAGGAACAGATGGCACTGTCATTAATCAATAATAATAAAAAATGGGAAGCCCAAACATCTAGAACTAATTTGGAGCCATCTGTATGAAACCATAAGTGTTACCAGGTTTCATCCTATTTAATATGTTAGGGTACAAAAGCTACTAAATGATCAGTAATTACCATAGTGATAAACATACCAAATGTGACGAATTCTCTATTCTACTGTAATGCACTGTTACTTTGTCATTTATATAGGGCAGTTGGTAGCAGCACATGGTAAAAATCGTGAGACTTACATGATTGGAGATGCTGAGAACACTCATCTGAAGATAAAGGCCCTCCTTCAAAATCAAAGGAAGGAGAAAGTGACTTGCTATGTAGAAAACATGGTGATCACAGGGAAAACAGGGCAAGGAATTAGCAAAAGGCTAAATAAAAACAATATTTCTGTAATGTTAGGTGACGGTCCTTCTGAGTTTAAAAGGGTGTTTGGGTTTCTGAGGTGAGTCTGGTTCATCAAAGTTTCTAGAAGAGAATAAAAATGGTAAATAAAAGGTGAAAATGTTGCCTCCTCCTTAGCCTACTGCTCAGGAATTCTGCTTCCACCCCATCATTCTGTGCTAGCAGCAGCTTCCCTGAAAAACCCCACAGGTGAGGTTGGCTGGAATACTGACAAGGGCATTTGGGATGGATAGGATGTTAGATGGGGAGGGATCTGAGTTACTACAGAGAATTCTTTCCTGGGTGCTGGCTGGTGAGTCTTGCCCACATGCTCAGGGTTTAGCTGATCGCCATATTTGGGGTCGGGAAGGAATTTTCCTCCAGGGCAGATTGGCAGAGGCCCTGGAGGTTTTTCGCCTTCCTCTGCAGCATGGGGCACGGGTCACTTTCTGGAGGATTCTCTGCAGCTTGAGGTCTTCAAACCACAATTTGAGGACTTCAATAACTCAGACATAGATTAGGGATTTGTTATAGAGGTGGATGGGTGGGATTGTATGGCCTGCGTTGTGCAGGAGGTCAGACTAGATGATCATAATGGTCCCTTCTGACCTTAAAGTCTATGAGTCTATGAGAGCACTGGAAAAGAAATAGAGGCAGCATTGCAGATGTGGGTGATGTTACACACTGCTTCAGTTGGGATGATGTAGGATCTGACAAAGTGTTGAGGCAAGAGCAATATGAAACAAATAACTTAGAGTAAATAAATATCTAATATGAGAACCTGCAAGAAGGGTTAGCACCTAGCTCTGTAATGAGTTGGACTAACTGGGGAAGACAATAGTTGCCTTTGAACTGATTGGCTATTTAGAGCAGCCACTAACCCATGGACCAAATTCAGACCCTTAACATCTGACCCTGGTTTCAAATGGAGGGTTGTTGATATCTGAATTCAGGAAGGGTTCATTTTGTTTTGCAAATTAGTCGAGGCCACATGAGGGTGGTCACTGAGTGACAGCTGTGGAAGGAGCTTAACAGTGGATGTGTCTGAGGCTGGTTTCATGCAACTAGTGTCTTTTTTACACCAGCCTTTTACTTCATATCTCCCACCATTGGTGTAGCACCAATGCAGCTGCACTGGTGGGAGAGATAGCGTGGACCAGCTGTTATCATTTTGCCCCTTGCCCCGTCCGGCCGTAAGAATCAGTGGACAGTCTAAACTGATACTCCCAATGTTGCTGCTGCTGGTGGTGATAGGTTGCAAAGGGGAGAGATTTTAACAAAAAGTCTAGTGTAGACAAGGCCACTGGATCATAAAGCTGTGGAAGCAAATGGCTGTGTAAAAGCAGCAGTGATGGGGACATAGGTGGCCTGAGAGCTTGAAGGAAGATCCCCTGACATTCTTTTGAAATATTTCCTCTCTTTTTATACTGCACACATTGAGAGCAAAGAAATAAAATCCTTGCCAGATTTTGTGGCCTATTTTTCAGCTCCATGCACATGCTAATAAACCCCCAGGCAGCAAGAGGAGAGGATTAGAGAAATGGAAACTGTGTGGTGTGGTGGCTGGAGCAATTCTTTTAGGATGTAATTCAGGGCTAGCACCAGGCTCTCCACACCACTTATGGGCTGCACTGATGGCAAAGGTCTCCACACTGCCTACCCATAAGTAGGATGTTGAATGGCAAGGGAAGGGCTACAGATCCAACTTTATGTAGATCCAGAGAGAGACTGTGGTTCATAACTGGTATATGGGGTGGGGGGGTTACCACTATTTCAGCTTATAGGCTGGTATATCCGCGGGGGGGGGGGGGAGAAAGGGGAAGGGACAGCACAGCCACCCATTCCTTGGCTCTGGATTGTGGCATGTGTGTGTGAATTCATCACCCCAAGCATTCTGCCCACCAGCTGTACAGAACTCACTGTGCAGGTCTGATGCAGACCGGATGGACGTAATCCTTAGATTGTGGTTAAAAGTGTATAAACAGGCAGAGATTAAAAGAAAGAACTAGAAATGGGCAATATTTTGAAAAAAATGTTTTAAAATGATTTGGAACAATTACGCCTATTGTTGGACTATCTAACTGGCTAATCTAATCACTGTTGTCCTTCTTGTCCCTCCTCCCTGCTCCCAAATGTTTGCTAGATTCACTTGTTGCATCTTGTTTTTTGTTCTGCACAAAGCTCAAAGTTGCCCTAATTGGGAACGTTCAAGACGTTACAATCATCTTTGATCACTGAAATTGAAGAGATGAAGATGCAGGAAACATGTTCCTTCATTACTGCAGTCAAATGGGTTTTGCCAAATTAGCTATTTGTGTGACCCTTTTGAGACCTACTTCTTTAAGATTTCAGCACAGTTGATAAAACACAGAGATGAGAAGTACTTATTTCACAGTTTATGCTAGATAAAACTAATTAACTATAAATGTCAAGTAGCCACAATTTAATTAACTCTGGTTCATTTAGCCACCGTAATTCGATTTTTTTTAAACAATGCAACTTTGTTTTCTAAAAGTATATCTAAAAAAGCATAAAATGCAGTACAGTGGTGCATATAAGAAGACCAGGGGAGTCATGACGTGGTGGGGAAAAACAGGCAAACAGCAATAATTATGATCATGACTGAATTATTTAGTTCTGAAATATAAACATTGCTCCGGATTGTACTCCCACTCACAATGGCGCAACTCCACTGGCTGATTTACTGTGGCTATCTGAGAGCAGTCTCAAGCACTGTATTTGTAAGAGATTATTAAAAATATGAATTAATGGTAAATACTGAAACTTCAGATGAGCATGATATTTAAGCTGATTAATAATACATTTAAGTATCTTTTAATAATTATCTGACAGCCTCCATTATAAATGGTTTCAATATTATTTTCCATCACATTCTGTAGTTTTGTTTGCCTTTTTAACTGCTGCTGCACATTTAGCAAAGGTTTTCTTTGTGCTGCTCACAGTATCACCTGGGTCTTCTTCCTGCATGGTTACAATTAATATGTATGGGTGGTTCAAATGATTCCTTCCAAATGCCTTGCATTTGTTAACAGTGAATTTCATCTGCCATCCTCCTGACCATTCTGAGCTTTTGAACAATAATCTGTAAATCACTGCTTTGCCCATCCTTGCAATTCACACTCAGACAGTATTCTGTATAACAATCACTGATTTACAGGGCACTCCGTTTTTTCTTTTTGCACCAACAGGTTGAATATAAATCATTAAGGTGTCCAACTTTCAAGGGACATTTTCTGTCTGTAATTCTAGGTTTCATGCATATTAAATATGTCTAGGTATAAAATTAAAGTGCCTGCACAAAGTGTATATATATATATATATATATATATATATATATATACACACACACACACACACACACACATATACATATAAAGATCTGGTGAGGGATTTTTACAGTATTCATTTTTATTTTAACTTGAAATGTTCAATACTCAACTATTGAAGACGGATGGGAAAATTTTGTCATGTTATCCTACCTCTCTTCGTACCTCAGAGCAGATCAGACCAAATGCGGGACCAAAATAAAAAACATACTAAAGATGACTGCAGCAGGAAACACCAGCCCATCAATGCACTTAAACACATACTTTAAGCACGTGAGTAGTCTCATAGGTAAAAAGGAAATAATTTCCTACTGATAAATAAGGGGATCCTCCATTTTTTGTGTGCATAATTCTACATTTATGTGACCACATTGCAGTGATGAAAAGTAGGATATCCCACTACATGTGGGTGGAACAAAAGAACAGTGGCAGAGACTGAATGATGCTATGAAATGTCCACAGGTGAAATCTTCATTAAACCCATCCTATGGTTATTGTTTTATTTCTTTCAGGGAAATACATTTAATTTAAAGAAGACAGAAGTAAAAATCCCAGAACCGACTTTATTGCAGATTTTATAACAAACAAACAAAATACCTGGTTTCCATTGGCTTGAATATTTGCAAAGGGCATGAAAAGGGCACAGAATAATGACTAACTATAGAAGTCTAAGCATCTTATTCTCTCCTGCTTTGTTTCTCCAAGGGTATGTCTACACTACGGGATTATTCCGATTTTACAGAAACCGGTTTGTATAAAGTCGAGTGCACGTGGCCACACTAAGCACATTAATTCGGCGGTGTGCATCCATGTACCAAGGCTAGCGTCGATTTCCGGAGTGTTGCACTGTGGGTAGCTATCCCGTAGCTATCCCATAGTTCCCGCAGTCTCCCCCGCCCATTGGAATTCTGGGTTGAGATCCCAATGCATGATGGGGCAAAAACAGTGTCGCGGGTGATTCTGGGTAAATGTCATCACTCAATCCTTCCTCCGTGAAAGCAACGGCAGATAATCATTTCGCGCCCTTTTTCCCTGGATTGCCCTGGCAGACGCCATAGCATGGCAACCATGGAGTCTGTTTTGCCTTTTGTCCCTATCACCGTATGTGTACTGGATGCTGCTGACAGAGGCGGTACTGCAGTGCTACACAGCAGCATTCATTTGCCTTTGCAAGGTAGCAGAGACAATTACCATCCCTATTGCACCGTCTGCCATTGTAAATTGGCGATGAGATGATGGTTATCAGTCATTTTGCACTGTTCGCATTTGGAAATTGGTGATGATGGTTATCAATCCTTTTGTACTATCTGCTGCTGTCATGGGTGCTCCTGGCTGGCCTCGCTGAGGTCGGCCGGGGGCGCATTGACAAAATGGGAATGACTTCCCGGGTCATTCCCTTCTCTATGTTTTGTCTAAAAATAGAGTCAGTCCTGCCTAGAATATGGGGCAAGTGTACTAGAGAACCAGAGAGCACAGCTGCTCTGGGTCAGAGCCCCAGAGATCCTGCAGAAATGATGAGCTGCATGCCATTCTAGGTGGTGCCCCTGCAACAACCCCACCCGTTGCTTCCCTCCTCCCCCAACCCTCCTGGGCTACCGTGGCAGTGTCCCCCCATTTGTGTGATGAAGTAATAAAGAATGCAGGAATAAGAAACACTGAGTTTTTAGTGAGATAAAATGAGGGGGAGGCAGCCTCCAGCTGCTATGATAGTCCAGGCAGGACATTAAAGGGTGGGGGGGAGAGGAGCGCAGCCTCCTGCTGCTATGATAGTCCAGGGAGTACAGGATCTTCTTTAGACATGAAAGGGGGGTGCTGATGGAGCTCAGCCTCCAGCTGCTATGATGAGGACGGTTACCAAGCATTTTGTACCGTCTGCTGGGAATGACCGGGAGTCATTCCCATTTTTACCCAGGCGCCCCCGGCCGACCTCACTGAGGCCAGCCAGGAGCACTCACGGGCTGATGATGACGATGGATACCAGTCATTTTGCACCGTCTGCCACCGGGAAGGGGATGCTGGTGTTCAGCGCTGCAGCACCCCGTCTATAGACATAGGGTGAAAAAAGGCAAGAAACGATTTTTTTCCCTTTTCTTTCGGGGGGGGGAAGGGTGTAAATTGACGACATACACCCTGTAACACCCAGAAAAATGTTTTTCACCCTTCAGGCATTGGGAGCTCAGCCAAGAATACAAATGCTTTTCGGAGACTGCGGGGACTGTGGGATAGCTGGAGTCCTCAGTACCCCCTCCCTCCCTCCCTCCCTCCATGAGCGTCCATTTGATTCTTTGGCTTTCCATTACGCTTGTCACGCAGCACTGTGCTGAGTCCCTGCTGTGGCCTCTGTCTATCATAGCCTGGAGATTTTTTCAAATGCTTTGTCATTTCGTCTTCTGTAACGAAGCTCTGATAGAACAGATTTGTCTCCCCATACAGCAATCAGATCCAGTATTTCCCGTACGGTCCATGCTGGAGCTCTTTTTGGATTTAGGACTGCATCGTCACCCGTGCTGATCAGAGCTCCACGCTGGGCAAACAGGAAATGAAATTCAAAAGTTCGCGGGGCTTTTCCTGTCTACCTGGCCAGTGCATCCGAGTTCAGATTTCTTTCCAGAACGGTCACAGTGGTGCACTGTGGGATACTGCCTGGAGGCCAATACCGTTGAATTGTGGCCACACTAACCCTAATCCGACATGGCAATACCGATTTCAGTGCTACTCCCCTTGTCGGGGAGGAATACAGAAATCGGTTTAAAGAGCCCTTCGTTGTGTGGACGGGTGCAGGGTTAATTCGGTTTAATGCTACTAAATTTAGTTTAAACTCGTAGTGTAGACCAGGCCCAAGACTGTCGGTCTGACTCTCTCTTACAAAGGTACCTGTTCATTAAAATCTGGAAGTACATTTTCAGCACATTGTGTGGGTGATACATTGTGATTATTTAATAAGTTTCTACAGGCATCTAGTTAGACAGTTTGAAACATTTACTTCTCGAACTCCATACAATAGTTAAAGCTTTACGGGTCTTTTTTTTTTTTAATGAATGTTCTGGTGAATATAAGAGCACTGTAAAGCTCTTTGTTTCAGGATTAAGGAAACAAAACATAAAAATAAATCTGAAAAAACTTGATGAATGAATGTCACTCCTAATGAGCTGGCAAGCTGAATGTGAAATCCCATCTAAAGAGCAGGAAAGCCACAGCTTTGCTGTTTTATCTTCATTCAGATTCATGGTAGAATAAATCAACAGTGTATAAAGTGCCTCTGAGCAAGTCTGGGTGTGACATGCTGCACCCCAGGAATTATGAAAGCCATGAATTCTTCTTTACTTTGTGTTCCAGGTTTACTGAGATTCTGTGATTGCTTATTTTAAACTGTTCAGAGGAGAGAAGTAAAAGTTTTTTATAGGTCATTTATAATGAGCTAACAGAGAAATATTCTTGGTTATGGGAACAATCAATCCAGCTCTGACGATTAAATTAGAAATAAGGTATTGGCAACTGTGTTACATAACTTGTCATTATATGAACTATGCTATTAATCAACACATAAAACAGTACATGTGCAGCACTGATGGAAAAAATTGTTTTACTGGGTTGTTCATTCTTGGATTTCAAAGTGTATTTTACCTTCAAAACTACTTATAGAACATTCAACACAGGGAAAAAAAACAAAGAGGATTCTTAAAAATCAAAAATACATACTGAAATTTGTGTGGAGCTGCTATCTGGCCTTATTTCAATTTGTGCTGTGCCTGTCTTGCATATGGCATCATATTGGCACACTGACTTATCACACAAAGCTATAAACAAATAAAGATCAGACTGTTCCATTCCACCAGTAAATACTAGCTAAGTCAAAAGTTGGGCTTTTTGTTTTTATATTCAACCCATTCCTTATCCTTTACATAGTGAGTTTATTAAAATCAACAAATCCGTTGTTTTACTTCCACCCAGGAAAACTCAAGATAGGTTCTGAATTTGAAGTACCGGTAAATACTACTTTTTGGAAAAGTAACAGGAAGCAGCAACTCTGTTTACATAATGCTCACATATCCCTGGACAGAGGAGAGTTTCACAGTGGTTCTTTCCAAACATAGTCTTCAATTTTAACAACAAATGCCTTATGAATGATTTTTTCCCCCATGGACTGCCTCTTGATATGTAACCAGATTAAATCCTTGCAGCATAAATCCTTTCTGAAAAATACTTTCTAATAGCTCATTCATAGAAACTGATGCATTCTACCTGTAAAATTATTCCAGACTTTCAAAGCTTGAGAATCTCCTCTCTGGTTTTGTTACTGACCTAACATTACCACAGGCCTTTCAAAAGTAACTCTAAGAAATTTTTAAAACTGTTCCGATAAACTGTATTTTCAATCTTTCCAAATAAAAACAAAGGTGGCTTATTAAATATTATTTTTCTATGGGCAATATCAAATGATTGCCTACATTCATTTCCCTGGAGTTTCTTATGTCACATTTTAGTCCTTGTCACAGGGCAAGAGCACTCTGTCCCCTCTTGGGGTGGGCTGTGTGTGTGTGTGTTAATTATTATATCAGTAAAGTTCTAGTACAATGGGGCCTCACTGGCTGAGGGCTCTAGGTGCTACAACAATATAAATGATAAATAATGATAAATTGGAAGCTAAAGCTCCATGCTCCTGTTATAAGACTGAACAAAGTTCTCAGCTAGTTCAAACCAAGAGCAACCTCCCTTACTAACACCTGCCTTCCTAATGATGATATTCTCTACATACCCCGTGGAGACCACTGTTGCATCTTAGGTTTAACCTGAATAAAGGGCACTTGTTACACTCATCAATTGATGGGGGTTTAATCCATTTAATCTATTATAGAAGGTTTCTAATTACCTTCATCCCTTTGGTGGCCAAATATCAGAAGGGATGTTCTGGTCCCAGCACAACTTTTAGACTTGCTCAGTGGAATCTTGTCACCTTTCTTCTCCTAGGCTGACTATCCTCACCTTCTCTGCCCCCGTGATGATGAGTTCTGCCAGGTTTTTCTGGAACAGAACTGTTAGAAGGTGTCTAAATGAGACCTAATTAATAACCTACAGCAGACCCTGGGCTCCCTACACAGCCTGAACCCAAGAAACCCCCAACTGCCATGGAACTGGAATAGGAACAGTGAGTGGGGCATCCCTAGCAGAGGGACTTTACATCTGACAACACCTGACAAAAGCAGTGGGAAGGTGAGTGGCAAAAGAGCCAAGAGTAGTGGGGAGATAATACAGAGATTCACAGAGAAACACTCAGGGCCAAATCCACAGCTGGTGTTAATTGGCATTGCTCCATTGGCTTCAGTGGAGCTATGCTGATTTACACCATCAGAGGATCTGGCCCCATATGTTTGCTATTTTTATTCCTTTTTTTAGAAGTCATTAATGACCATGAAATATTTGGCTGTACTGATTACACAGTATCTCCCCACCACCACCACCACCACACACACACACACAAAAGAAAAAGAATTATGGTTAAACATGTGTTTCAATGGAGTCAAGCTAGTATTTCCCCTCCAAATTACACTTTCTTTAAAAACCCCTAACCTTAAAAAAATCTCATCATTTCAAAGTCTAGAAATGGAATGATTAAGGGATCCAGCCAGTTTCCCACTATTTCTCTCAACATCCAACACATACTGCTCATCCATCCTTAATGATGATCCTTTTTTTTTTGTCTGCCAAGGGAGTCTGCTGTGGCATGTTCTGAAGGAGCAGAGAGACTTCAGCCGGACACGGCAGGGGTTAAAGAACAGCTGTGGGTTCAGCTAGCCCCACCCCGTTATACCTGCAGCCAGTGCCAGGCCTGGAGGAGGGGGAGAAAGAAGGAAGCCTGGCTCAGTCATGGGCTGACTGGCGAAGAGGCAGGAGCTGTCTGTATGCCTGCCTGAAGACACAGACCAGCAACCGGCCTGCCAACGCAGCCACTGGAGGCAACTGGTGAGACCCCCCCATCCAGTGGTCAAGGTCCCCTATCTCTGGCCTGAAGGTGCGACCCTTGCGTGGGTGGGAGAGCTTGCTGATCTTGGTGAAAGGACTTCCCAGCTCTCAGCATCAACCCAGCCCAACCAGGCCCCCTCCCAGCCAGAAGGGGAGTTCCCCTCCATTATCCAGATTGGACATCCTGACTCGCCTCTCTGATTTTGTGGAGGAGCAATGGGCTGATGATACCCTGAGTCAGGCATATGCCCAGGTGGCGGCAGTGAACGGAGAGACTGTCGAGCCCCAATAAGCGGGACAGTTCCCATGCTTTGAGATTCCAGGTGACCGTCTGTACCGCATAGAGAAAGACCAACCGACTGAAGAGGTCCAGCATCAGTTCCTGGTGCCCCGAATCGTACTGGAAGGAAGTTATATGACTTGCCCATGCCGTACTCGCGGCTGGGCACCTTGGAAGGGAAAAGATGCTAGCCCAGATTTTAGCCCAGTTCTTTTGGCCAGGAGTCTACTGAGAAGTGGCAGACTTCTGTGCCTCATGCCCAGAGTGCCAGCTCACCGCACCTCAGCCAGCTAGAGAGCCCCGTTGATCCCCCTCTCGCTTGTAAGTATACCCTTTGAGTGAATTGGAGTCAACTTATTTGGCCTGCTAGAGAAGAGCGCTGCCGGATACCGGTTCATTCTTCTTGTAGTGGACTACGCGACCCGGTACCCTGAAGTACCACTGTGCTCCAGGGCGATGGCTACAGAACTTATGAACATCTTCGTCCAAGTCAGGGTGCTCCAGAAAATCTTGACAGATCAAGGGACAAACTTTATGTCCCAGACAATCAAGCAGCTCTGCCGGTTACTCAAAATCAAGACCTTAAGAACATCTGTATACCACCTCCAAACAGATGGCCTGGTAGAGCACTTAAACCGAACCCTAAAAACAATGCTTTGAAGGTTCGTCCTGACAGATGTCCGGCATTGGGACCAGCTGCTCCCACCTCTCTTGTTCTCAGTGCAGGAAGTACCCCAGTCTTCCACTGGCTTCTCACCATTTGAGCTTTTATATGGAAGGCAACCCCAGGGGATTTTAGACCTCATGCAAGAAATGTGGGAAGAGCAACCGTCCCAAGCTAACGACATGGTACAGTATGTTTTAAACCTGCATGAGAGGCTTGAGGCCCTAGGCTCGTTTGCCAGGGAGAACCTTTTAATGCCCAGGATACCCAAGAAACAGCCTACAATAAATGGGAGTTTCAGCCCTGTGACCAGGTGCTGTTATTGTTGCCCAGTTCAGAATCGAAGCTCCTAGCCCGCTGGCAAGGACTGTATGATGTGATCCGACATTTGGGGCAGGTGAACTATGAGATCAAGCAACCAGACAAACATAAGGTCTGATAAATCTACCACTGAACCTGTTAAAACTGTGGAAAAGCCTAGGAAGCCTTACTAATAGCGCCCTACCCACCAGAGCCCGAACTAGGCCTACAGATGGAGGCCTCAACTCCAGGGGTGGTCAAGATTGGGGACAATCTTATCCCAGAGCAGAGAGATCAGGCACAAAAACTGATCACTGCCTTCTCTTCTGTTTTCTCGACCCGACCAGGGTGGACTCACCTAATAACTCATCATATTCAAACGGACCCAGGAGTTAAGGTCAGAGAAAAACCCTGGCCCCTCCTCCAGAAGCTTAGAGAGACCATGAAAGAGGAACTCTGCTCAATGTTAGCGTTGGGGGTGATTGAGGAATTGTTTTGTGACTGGAAAAGCCCTATGGTATTGGTCCCTAAGCCCAGTGGAAGCACCTGTTTTTGCATCAACTTCCATAAGGTCAATTCAGTATTGATGTTCAATGCCTACCCAATGCCACGGGTTGAGGAACTGCTTGACCGGCTGGGAAAAGCAGAATGCATCACCACTTTAGATTTAATGAAGCGCTATTGGCAGATCCCTCTCACACCCAGTCCAGGGAAAAAATCGCTTTCTCCACCCCCTTTGGGCTTTTTCAGTTCCAGACCATGCCCTTTGGTTTGCATGGGGTCCCGGCCACATTTCAGTGGCTAATGAACTGAATTCTCCATCCCAATAGCAGATATGCAGCCATGTACCTCGGCAACATGGTAATTTATAGTCACAACTGGCAACACCATTTGAAACATGTGACTTTGGTTCTGCAGAACCCCGCCAAATGCCACCTTGGGAAGAACGAGACCACCTACCTTGGGTACACATTGGGAAAGAGCTTGATCCGACCCTTGGTTAGCAAAGTTCAAGCCCTCCAGCTGTGCCCCACGCCATCCTCAAAGAAGCATGTATACCGATTCCTGGGACTAGCCTGGTATTACCGCCGCTTTATCCCAGGATTCTCCTCCATTGCAGCCCCCCTGTCCGATCTCCTCAAGAACGAGAGTCCTAAAAGGATCCAGTAGACCAGAGCCTGTGAGGAGGCATTTCAAACTCTGAAGGCCCGTGTAGTGAGGCGGCCTGGCTCCCAGCTGCACCTGAAAGGGCCGAGCCAGAACAGCTGTCGAAGTGGGCGGAGTCACCGCTGCCTGTCCCCGCCCCCCGGAAGTCAAGGGGCGGGACAGGAAGTATAAAGTCCCAGCCAGAACACTCAGTTGCGGCCCGGCCGCTGGAGAGGACAGACGCTGGTGCCCGAGCTCCTGCTGAACCGAGCCTGCCTCGAGCCTGGTACCCTGAGGAGGACTGGCCGAGCCTGCCCCGAGCCCGGTACCCTGAGGAGGACTGGCCGAGCCTGCCCCGAGCCCGGTACCCTGAGGAGGACTGGCCGAGCCTGCCCCGAGCCCGGTACCCTGAGGAGGACTGGCCGAGCCTGCCCCGAGCCCGGTACCCGGAGGAGGACTGGCCGAGCCTGCCCCGAGCCCGGTACCCGGAGGAGGACTGGCCGAGCCTGCCCCGAGCCCGGTACCCGGAGGAGGACTGGCCGAGCCTGCCCCGCTTCCGCTACCCAGAGGAGGAGTCGAGCCCACCCGTGCACCCGTATCCTGAGGAGCCGATGCTGGTGGACCCCCCTGCCAAAGCTACGATAACACAGGTACCAGTGGAGGGGGAGATTGGAAGTGGCCCGGGGATAGCCGACCCCAGTCTGGCTGCAGCAGACCCTGAGCCTATGTCAGTGTGTTGCGGCCAGGATCCCCACTGACTGTAGCGGATCCACGCCGCTGCTAGGGCCCCGGGCTGGGACGCAGTGGAGTGGGTGGGCCTGCGTCCCCCCCTGCCAACCTCCTCACGGGTGGCAGTCTCCCCCTCACCCCCAATGCTCAGGCGTAGAAGCCTGGACTTACCAGTTCCTGCTCAGCCCTGCCTGAGGGTCTGAGCCCTGTACTTGTGTTGCTGCCCCGCCCGGAGCCAGGGCTTGGGCATTGTTGCGTTGCATGCGGGCCGGATAAAGCACAACAACCAATATGATTGCAAGCTGAATCATTTATTGAGTACAATGCATCATATTATATAGGCTTCTCCATATTAGCAAACGTCAGACACACCAACATCACATTGCTGCTGATTGGTTCTTAGTCCGATACACACGCTTTTCACACGCATGGCCCTTTGCTTACTGATTTCCCATTTCCCATGCAATTCATCTGATTTATGGACTTGTTTATCACCTTGAAACCGACCCCAGCTAGGCCACCTGGCGTCTGCCTCCCTCTGGCAGTTCCCTACTTTCTCACAACAACTTTATCTCACCCCACTGTCCTTGATGTCCGCTGCCGTAACTTTCCACCAAGGCAGCATAGGGATAATGCAATCCCACAGGGCATTACAGACTTGAACTGCTGCTCAGCCCTGCCTGAGGGTCTGAGCCCTGTGCCTGTGTTGCTGCCCCGCCCGGAGCTCGGGCGTGGGTTTTACAGACTTGAACTGTTTGTTTGCTCGGCCCCTGCCTGAGGGTCTGTGCCCCTGAACTACTGGTTGTTGCCCCGCCCTGACCTAGGGCTTGGATGGACTTTAATACTGAACTGCTTACTCAGCCTCCTGTAGTGAGGCGGCCTGGTTCCCAGGCGCCTCAAAGGCGAAGAGCGACCCCTTCACCCAACAAGGGGACCCGGACCCGGACCCTTACAGCCCGGCTCTCTCAGGAACCCGTCTTGTACAGCCCTGACTTTGCCAAGGAGTTTTTGTTACAAACAGACACCTCAGACGTGGGCCTAGGAGCTGTTCAATCACAGGTAGCCGGGAGTGATGAACGCCCCATCCTATATATTACCAGTAAGCTATTCCCGCGAGAGAAGACCTATACTGTAATAAAAAAAGAAGCCCTGGTGGTAAAATGGGTCATGGATTCACTCTGTTATTATCTTCTGGGTGCACACTTCACCCTCGTTACCGACCGTGCCCCTCTCCATTGGCTCCATGCCATGAAGGACACAAATCCCAGAATCATGAGGTGGTACCTTTCCCTCCAGCCCTTCTCCTTTCGTATCCAGCATCCTGGCTTCTCACCGTTTGAGCTTTTGTATGGGAAAGCGCATCTGAATGCAGACTTCTTTTCACGGGATGGGGGAGAGCAGTTGGGGAGGGGGCCCAGACCCCAAAGGGGGCCATGAAGGGGGGATGTGTGAAGGAACAGAGAGACTGCAGCTGGGCACAGCAGGGATTAAAGAACGCAGCCGCTGGAGTCAAGTAAATCTCCCCTGCCAAGGGGAACGTACAGATAAGCCTCAACTGTGGGGCAACTGGATTTGCGGGGCCACTCCCCAAACCAAAAGGATTTGCATAGGGAGCAGGCCAGGAAAACAGGCCTTGAACCCCTGCTTACAGCTGGGGAAAAGATCCATTTCCCCTGTTTAGGGGTTGAGTGACACAGGACCCTGGGCCAGGATCTGAGGGAGAAGGAGGGATCAAGTCCCTCTATAGCCCCCCAACCAATGATCTAGCCACTAGGCTCCCCAGCCACTGAGGGCCCTATCACACATGTATTCAGTTGATTTTAATATATGTTAATTAAATGTATAGAAAAGATTTTGAAAGGCCTATAATCCCAGCATACAATACTTTATGTCAGCGTTTTATACACTTTCTTATAGTGCAACGTGTTCGTAGAGTTGAAGGATATTTTTATGAACAGAGTTTGAATGAATGATCTCTTTGGTGTCATGACATGGGTTGATTACATGGTGTTATACATATATGTAAATGTATGCAGTTTGTATGTTTAACTATATGAACTATACTTTGTAGCCAGGGCCGGCGCTTCCATTAGGCGACCCTAGGCGTCGCCTAGGGCGCCAGGATTCGGGGGCGGCATTTTGTGCGCTCCCCACAGGGCGCACAGGAGCTTCCGGTTCCGCTCCCGTCGTGCCGCCGAAAAAGGACCTTCTGCCGATGTGCCGCAGAAAACAGCGGCAGGCAATTGAGCAGCTCGATGACTGCCGCTGTCGCCTGCGGCATTTTGGCGGAGGGTCCTTCTTCGGCGGCGCGACGGGAGTGGAACCGGAAGCTCCCGCGCGCCCCATGGGGAGCGCACAAAATGCCGCCCCCCAAATTCTGCCTAGGGCGCCAGAAATTCTGGCGCCGCTCCTGTTTGTAGCATCTAATGTGTATAAGATAGGATCGATTCTCCCTCAGAGCTATGCATGCCAGGGAATCTTTGCATGTGGCTGTCCCTGCTCCTGCGCAGAAGAGGAGACTGGCCTCCTCCATGGCATCATCCTCTCTCCTCACACCCCAGAGAGTACTCCAGGTCCAGGGTCATGCTGAGGCATTTATTGGAGACTGGGTGGATTGCAGGCCGGAGTGGGTGCATTGGGTGTACATATAGCATTCTCTCTCCAGCCTCTTAGTGGTTTCTGGGCCTTTATATTATTTTTTCAGTGGCCATCCCCTGAGGGTCCTGAGGACAGCTGTAGTTACGGGGAGTATAGAACAACATTGTGAGGGATTGGATGGGGCTCCCAGAGATCATAGCAACTGAGACAGGATCTGGATCTGGTTTCTTGAGGGTCCCTGAACACCCATAGGGTTTCTGGGTGGTTCCTGCAGCCTATTTCATGGGGGTTGGGTAAACCCCAAGCTCCTGAGTGAACAACTAAAGAGGAACTGTGATTTTCTCCCAGAGCTCCCCCTGTAAAGTTTTCCATGAGAGATGGTCATCTTTTTGTGTACAGTAATGTTGCAGTATATATTAGTGTGACATCAGATTTGGATCCCTTGGCTAAGAAATGGTACTTTTTAATCTAGCAGTGCCACTTTGAACTTTGCACTTATTTTTACAGATTTTATAGGGCAAAGTTAAGGTTCTGTAGGAGATGCTAACTGGATAGGATGATAGTGTGCGGTGAAGGATTTTATGGCACTAGGGCAATGACTGGATCCCTTTAGTTTCCAGACTTTTAAAGCTAGCTTCATCCTTAACCATGGAACAGTACACATGTCTTCTGAGAGCGAGAATGCATAAAGATTTCATTGGGTGTTGGACTAGATGACCTCCTGAAGTCCCTTCCAACCCTGAGATTCTATGATTCTATGAAGATGTCTCAAAGACACCGGGATAAATCGCTATGCTTACAAAGAGTAACATGAGATCTTAAATGAGAATGCAGAGAAGACAAAATTTTGTTAATCTGAAAGATCAATTACTGTCTGGAATTCAATTCTTCTCCCTCAGACGATGATGAGCTGCAGCACCCCTGCCAAGTTTCAAATCTGTAATTCTGGGAATTTTATTTTAAACTTGATATTTAGACCACAATGCCATTACCTCCTGCTGAATATCAGCATATAGCCCTATTCCTACCTTGTCACCTTTTAATATCTGGACAACACCAAAGATCCCATAAGGTGATGCTGCAAAGAGGACAGAGTACATCTAATAATAGTTCCACCAGGCTGATTCTTGGGATCTTTATCCCAAAACTATGCAGTAGGAAACTGACATGTTAATTTATTGATCGTGTAAATTGGGCTTTGGTGTTCACATGGGGCACAGTGGAATTGCAGATTTGCTGGAATGGCTCAAAGGAAATGAAATCACTTTCCCATCAATGAAGCTCTAACGCCATCTGTCCAATACCTATTCAATGGGAAATGCCAATGCAATATGTAGAGTAATAGACTGGCCAGTATTAGCCCCAAAGTATTATAGGCTAAGCAAACTCCTAAAAAAAAAAAAAAGTCCTGAAATAGCACTTTGAGAAAAATTCTGAATTTGCTTTTAGTGTGTTCACAACCCTTCTGGGACTACTTGTGCTTAAAGTAAAGCATGTGCTTAGTGTTTTGCTGGATCAGAGCCTTTCTGTAAATATTCTAGTGAATAAGTTACTGGAAGGCTAAAGAAGAGGAAGTCTCTGATGATGTCTGGGATACAATTAAAGACTTCTGTCTTTGTAATCTTCTAATGAATGGCATCAAGGCGATGATGAAGTAACAGCAGGATGCAATTTTTAGCATCTTCCAAACTAGGAAGAGAATGGGAATGCAGGTTCTACAAAGGTCATTGAGTGGAAACTGCCAGGTTTGAGCAGCTAGAATTAAGATTCAAGTAACAGAAGTTGTGTTTTGCATTCAGCTCAAATATGAAGCACTAGAGGCTGTTTTTTGGACCTGCTGCTAGGAGGTAGTGGACAACAGAAACCGGGACAGTAGTATTATCTATGAATCCATGAGATCCAGGGAAGGGGGACATTTTACCCCATGTGAGACTGTTAAAATTAGGTCTGGGAAGAAAGATAACAGCTGTAGTGAACAGTACACTTGAGGCATCTTGAAGTGGTGTGTTTGCAGTTGAAGACAATTGTTTGTTGCGATCTTTAGAGAGAAAATTAAGTTTGCATATTATTAACATTTAGTGTACTGACTCCTGAATCTGTGTTGTCCCTTGCTGTTGTTCTTGGGCTACTCCATTTAAACGTATTGATAATATCTATACATTCATCTTTTGGTTCAGCCGGCCCTCATGAGTGGTCACCTACAGTGAAAGACCCTCTAGAGGTAGATTTCAGAGTAGCAGCCGTGTTAGTCTGTATCCGCAAAAAGAACAGGAGTACTTGTGGCACCTTAAAGACTAACACATTTATTTTATTTAGAGGTAGAGTGGCCTAAAAGCATCAGCCCTTCAGTTACATTACACACTAACAAAGAAATCCCTGGGAGCAGGAAATTTCCACTTGTCCCTGCAGCGCTAGCAGTGAAGGGGGCAGAACTTAAGAAGCCTTTGTCCAGTCTTACAAGCCCCCTGTGCTGACCCAGGCGCTGGGAGAGGTGATGGGCGGGGGATTTCCTTCCCGGGGGGGGGGGGGGGGGTTGGGGGCTGCTGTCTGAGGGAGGAGCGGGCTGAGTGGCACGGGGGCAGGGGGTGGGGGCTCCAGGGCTGGCTCAGGCCTGGCCCCTTGAGGCGGGGCGGGGAAGAGCCAGGCGGGCTCCAGGGAGAAGAGCCGCCCGGGCGTGGCGGCTGCCAGAGGGCGGCGCTCGCTCGGGCCAGAGCCGCGCGCAGAGGCGCCGGCAGGGGTCGCTGTGGAGAGCGCGGCGGGCTCCGTCCGTCGCTGGGTTTGTCCCCGCCCGGCCCCCGTCGCTCGTAGTCCCGGCGCTGGCTGGCTCCGCGGTCCGGCATGGCGGCGGAGCAGCCCCAGCCCGAGGCCGCCAAGCCGCTGAGCGGGCTGCTGAGCGGCATCGCGCAGGCCACGTACTACGGCCACGCGGGCATCCCCGAGGAGCGGCTGCGGGGCCAGCTCTACCCCGAGGCGGCGCCGCACGAGTTCCGGGCCCTGCTCGCCAAGATGAGCGGCGTCCTCAAGGTAGCAGCGCCCGGGGGGCCGGGCCCGGGGCCGGGCCGGGGCCGGGGCCGGGGCCGGACCCGTGATGTCCCCGCTGGCGGGCAGGACACCGAGGCCTGGTGGTTTAAACAGACCCCGCTCCTCAGGCTTCTCTCGGGCGTGCCCCGCGAGCGCGCGTGGGACCGAGCGGGGTTTGGGGCTGGGGTCGCCCCGCGGCGATGGGGCTGGTCCCTGGAACCTCAGAGGCGCGGCGGGGTCGGTGCCTGCCCGTTCGCTTAAAAAAAAAAAGCCCGAATAAATCCCCTGCTCCGGTGGGTCCGTTCTTCTGCCATGTTGCCCCCGAGATTGGGGACGGGTTGGTGGGTAAAACCGTGGGGCGTGGCTGGCATGGGGCGCGGTTATTCGCGTCCCGAAGAGGGGACAAGGCTACGTTTTCTTTTAAATGCTCTACTGGTCGAGGCTGGTTTGACTAGCCACCGGCTAGACATAACTAGGGCCCTACCAAATTCATGGTCCATTTTGGTCAATTTCATGGGAATGGGGTTTTTTAAATAGTCAGTTTCATGGTTTCAGATGTTGACATCTGACGTCTCCTAGTGTTGTAACTGGGGTGGGAGGGGTGGGGGAAGAGGGTTGGGGGTGACACAACAGGGCGCTGTGGTGAGCAGTGGGATTGCCACCCTTACTCCTGTGCGGCTGCTGGCAGGGGCGCTGTCTTCAGAGTTGGGTGACCAGAGAGCAGCAGCTGCTGGCCAGGTGCCCAGTGCTGAAGTCAGTGTCACCGCCTGCGGCAACTCAGAAGTGAGGGTCACAGAGTATCGTGGGGGTTGTCACTTGGCGGGGGTGGGCAGGGCCGGTTTTATGGGTGGGTGACTGCCTAGGGCCCCGTGGTCAGGGAGGTGCCCTCATCAAACCCCCCTCCCTCCCCTCAAAGCCATCCCGAGGCCCCTTTAACCTCTGAGTGCTGGGCCTGGAGCTGGGGAGGGGCAGGGTTGGGGGCGCTCCAGACCGTGCACTGGGGTCCAGCTGTTAGTCCTGGCTTGGCTGGGGAAGGACAGGACCTCCTCTTCCCCTGCATGGGCCACTCCAGGGGTCAGCTCAGACCCATCTCCAGGAACCTCCCCTAGCTGCAGGAAGCTCCAGCCCATCTGGGACTAGCAGCTGGAGCCTACAATAGCCAGATTTCATGGGGGAGATCAGATTTCATGGTCCATTATGCATTTTTTAATGGCTGTGAATTTGGTAGGGCCTTAGACATAACACGCAGTAGTAGCAAGAGCTTCCCCCGTTGTGTCCCACTACTGTTTCTCAGCCCTGATGGGAGGGACCATTTCAAGGGGTGATAGGGCAGCTCAGTTTCTAAACTAATTTGTTCTTTGATGTCTCAGTTGAGAGTGCCAGCAGAATAACCAGTTGGTGGTGGTTTTGTGATGTGAACAGCTGTCCAATGGACTGTGCACTGAGGCCACCAAACCATTTTATATAGACATGAAAACAGGTATCACATGGAGTGAAAGTTAATTACCACCAGTCTAAGGCCATGTTCTGCAATCAGACCCTCTTACCTGCATAGAGATATTAGCACAGATGCAATTGTAGGATCAGGTGTTTCACCTGGATGTGAACGTGTGATTTAGAAGTTAAAGGCTCTATTGCATTTCCAATTTCTGAAAAGTTTGGTTCTCTCCAAGACAATATTTCTTACACTGAATTTAACTATCCATTATATGAGTGACCATATTGCCTAAATCAGTGTATCTAGCCAGTCACTCAGTCAAACAAATAACGATGAACGCACATATTGCAAGCAGAAGAGTTGTTAGAATACTCTGCTCTGTGGTGTTACTGCAGCATTTAATAGGAGCAGGTTGGAGCTGGCTGCAGCTGAGTGTCTTTATACTTTGGCACGTCAAAGGAACAGGAAAAGTTGGCAGAGGGCATTTGTACCCAGGTAACCTCTTGACACAATGTCTCTGTGCTGTAGGTAGGGAAAATGGAACTGATCAACCTCTATAAAAATGTCAAATTACTATCTGAAGTCACTGTACATCTCGCTGTACAGAAATGAGTTACATTTCTCAGCGTAGTTCAGCAGATAAGAAACTGGAATGTGACTTTGGAGACTGGAGTTCTATTTCCAGCTCATCTAAATTGAAGTTACTTGCCTAAAATCAAACAGCACCTTTGTCCTTCTGTTTCCCCTCTCACCCTATATCTGTCTTATTTTATTTAGAGTCTAAGCTCTTTTCAGGGCAGAGACTGGTTTCTACTGTGTGTTTGTACAGTGCCTTGTGCAATGGGGCACTGATCTCATTGGGGGACTTTAGGCACTACTATGATACAGATAATAACACACAAAATAATAGACTTTTACAATGATTAATATATGAAATGCATAGGACAAAGTGCAGTTTTCTTTTGTATCATTTAAAAAAAATGAAAAGTAACTAGTATGTACTCCTTGATTTGTTTGAATAATTGTTGTAATAAGCATGCCTGCTGTGAATAACTCATTCCCAACATAAACTGAGTAGGAAATAAGAGATTTTATTTACCCTGCAAACAGATTTTCTTCGGGTATCCCTAGTATAGGAGGAAAACCTTCATCTGGCATTGGAAGTAGAAATGTTTCTTAGGAATTTTTTTTTTATCTGTAGGTCCTACTAGGTCTAGATCCTACTAAGAAGTTATAGTTATTAGCAGACAGCAGCAGACAGTGATGCTTTGCTTAAGACTGTAATTAAGAGGTATACAGTAATCAGCCCATTGAGTCTATCTTCATTTGGCACAGATGGCTAAATCCTTGCTGCCACCTAGTGGGGAAAGTGTTAGATTTCTCAAATTGTATTTTTAGGGATTTTTATTATTAGTATTAATGGCTTTTGGGGATACTCATTTCCAAATGCATTTAAAAAATTAGTTGGCTTGCATACTGTAAACAGTGTTGTGCAATGAATGTTTCTATTGTACTTTTCCCCCAAGACACATTTTTTTATTTTTATGTTTTGTATAAATACAAAACAAATGCTTTGTACCATCAGAATGTCACTTTTTTATTAGATGCTACTTGTATTATTCAGATTGATTAAACCATTCTTCAACATTGCTTGTTGTTCAAATTACTGTCTTTCTGAACAGTAGTTGTGGCTCTTGTGGAGTATTTGGGACTGCTATATGTGACTTCTTATGGAGCAAAAACTAGCAGGGAAGAATAAATGTAAATGTCTTTCTAGAAATTTTGTTTTGTTTCTGATTGAAATCACAAGGTTGAAAGTAGGCATTTTCCAAAAAGATGCTATAAAAGCCATCATCTTCTTGTTCCATGGTTTGCTATCAGTTACTTCTGAAATGAAATATCGTCAGTTTACTAGTGAAAACAATAACTTGGTTTGTGTATATGGGTACGCTCAACTGAGTATCTTAAATAGGAGCTGTTGCTTCAAATCCCATCCCACCCATATCCTAAAGGCTGATATCACCAGCTACAAAGTCTGCCTGTTCTTCCATGACTGTATTGGCCCTGCAATGCAAATCATAGCAAACTTTTGTTTTTGTCAGTAAACTAAGGAGTTACATACACTTTTGCCAAATAGTGTTCACATTTAAATAACACTTTAAACTGAGAGTCATGTTCTGGGTACGGAACTGAGAACCAAAAAGTCTTGCGTTCTGATTCCAGCTACTGATCCCCTCGGTGGCCTGTGGCAAGTTTACCTTTCTAACTTAGTTTCCCTTTATGTAAAATGGGGATATTACCTCCCTTACATGACCTTTGAGGATTAAGGACCTGTCCCTTTAGGTCTTTTCTCACATGCACAAACCTTATTAATTTCCCACTACTCATGATGCCTGATAGTGTTTGCAGCACTAGGCTATAATTTTGTAAAGCTCTTCGCAGATAAAAACACTATTTATGCTACATAATTTTACTAAGGAAATATTCTATTTTTTCTGTTTTTGTGGCAGTGAGTAATTTTTGGGATGACGTGGTTATATGTTCCCCTCTCTTCCTTCCCTCGCAAATTGTAAATATGGTTTATTGTTACCACATTAATTCTTCCCATTCTGTATTTTTGTTTCTGACATCACTTTCTGCTGCAACCAGGATTTGTTAATTGCCTATATTTTGACTGATGGTTCTTGTTCAATTCTTGATTTGTTTTACTTTGATTCTGTGTCTCTGGTTCTGGGTGTGTCCAGCGTACTGTGTATCAGGGCATGTCTACATTAGCTGGCTACATCGGACCAGCTGCACCGTATCTGGTGAAGATGTGGATAGCACTGTTGTGGACAGTACTTAAGTCAATGTAACTTATGTTGCTCAAGGGGGTGTCTTTTTCTCACCTCTGTAACTTATGTCGCTCATCGACTTAAGAGGTAGCATAGCCCAGCCTTCAGGGTAGTGAAGACCCGCTAAGTCGACCACAGATCGCTCTCCTGTCGACTCCGGTACTCCACCGGAACGAGAAGTGTAAGGTAAGGCAATGGGAGAGTTTCTGCCGTCGACCCAGCATGGTCTAGACCAGGCCTGCACAACCTGTAAAGCGGAGAGGGCCGTATTACTCCAAAGAAAACAGCTGAGGGCTGAAACAGCCCCCCCTCCCTGCGTCGCCAAAACAACACATCAGCCCCCCAGTGGTGCCCGCTCCGCGGAAACAAACCCTCCTTCCCCAGCGCCACCCCGCTGAAACAGCTGTGGGCCAAAAAAGGAAGGTTGGGGGTGTGTGATACTTTATTAAGAATTTTTCAATTAAAGCAAACAATTGTATGTATGGCACACTAGGAAGGCACTGACAGTGTGTGGAAACCTGTAGTGTAGAGTGGGGAAGAAACGGTGTGCATAGGGTGACCAGATCACAGCAGTAAAATAGGACCCACTCCATCCCCGCTCGGCCCCACCATCACACTCCTCTTCACCCCCTAGCCCTCACCCCCGCTGGCTTGCTAGTCAGTCCCCCCACCCACCACTCGCCTCCTCCCACCTCCTCCCTCCCCTGCCAGAAACCCCCATGCCCACCCCTAGAACCCCTGCTGGCTCACTGCTGGCCTCTTTGCCCACCTGCCGCTCGCCCACCCGCTCACCTCCGACTCGCCGCTCGCCCCCTGCTCCCCCCCCCCAAGTATAAAGCCTCGTTCAAAGACTCAGGGGTCACTATATTACTGCACACAGCAATCAATCAATGCAGTTGTAGATAAATCTCTGCATTATGCATTTTTACTTTTATATGACTTTGTATCGAACCTTGGTAATATGTTATAGCGGGCCCCTGAGGTAGTATAATTAAGGTAAAAGAAAAATGTCTTTTTGCTAGAAGTAGAATAAGATCTTCCCCCCACTTTGTAATCGATTGCCCTGTTGAATGACTGAGGTGTGAATGAGGAAGGTGTGGAAGACCTCCAGACAGCTGCAACCTTTGGAGAGGGGATGGGAGCCAGACCAGATCAGGCCCAATGCTGCTCGCTCACCTGGATGTAATGGGCCAGTGGTAGCCACTCCATAGTTCAGACTGATCCTAACTTACAACTAAGATCCATTTTTAACTTCCGTGTAACTTCAAAAAATTACCAGATCCCCTGAGCTCTCCTAGGCCAGACAGGATTTGTCTGGGAGGTTTGGTAACCTTCAGAAAAGGGGGGTTGCAATTAAGGTATTCACAAATATCCATCATTCCCTTTCTGAACATTTTCCTAGCTTCCTACCCCAAAAATGGCTTGGCCCCATACACCGGGTGTCTGGCTGAGTTGGACGGGGGCCTCTGGGTGTTACTGGGGGAGAGCCGGGGGATCACAAAGACCTGTATCATGTTTATAACATTGACTCTGTACATTATTTAAACTGCCCTTCTGCTGAGTCCTGAAATGTAGTATCTTAAATGTATACAGGTGAGTCTCATCTTACGCGCATTTAACATGCGCGAATTCAGCTTTGCGTGGTCGGCAAAAACAAAAAAAAAGAGAAAAATAACAATTTTAATACTGTACCTGTAGTGCAGGCGATTATGCCTGCCATTACACTCAATGTAATTTTGACTATACACGATTTTCGCTTTACGCGCTGACAGCGGAACGTAACCCCAGCGTAAGATGAGACTTGCCTGTATAGTATCAGAATTCCCCAAAGACCCCTAAGTTTATAAGTGCTTCATCTACTCCATGTATGCGTATGTAGCTCTGTAGATAATGTTCACCACCACTGAAATGTGGCAGCTATTCAACAGCGCAAAATACTATATTGTAGTTCAGGGCTGGATGTAAAGAAAAATGTCATATCCAATTGAAACAGCAAGGGAGATTAGGTTGGCAGAATGTAATTGCTAGAGTTGGAATTTGGCCAGGATACAGGGGTTAACAATGCTTTTCTTATGGCAAGTCCCATGTTTTCTTTAATGACTACAGGAGTTCAGATCTTCATTGTTTTTAAGGCAACCCAACTGTGCAGTGCCTGTAAAATCATGTTGGGGCATTTGCTCAGTATTGACTCACAGGGTAGTGCATCATTAGCTGAATCTTGAGCACTGCTTTTAGCAGCACCAAGAAGTATTTGGAAGACTTCAATTACTGATTCAGATTGACTCTTAATTTGTGATACACCTCTACCTCGATATAACACTGTCCTTGGGAGCCAAAAAATCTTACCGCGTTATAGGTGAAACCGTGTTATATTGAACTTGCTTTGATCCACTGGAGTGCACAGCCCAGCCAACCCCCACCCCCACCCCCGGAGCACTGCTTTACCGCGTTATATCCAAATTTGTGTTATATCGGGTGGCGTTATATCGAGGTAGCAGTGTATGTGACAGTATTATGTTCAAAATGGTGCGAGTGGGTTCTACCTAGCTTCCAGAAAATTTAGTTTAGTTTAGTTTTGTTTTAAACCATTGCTCTGCACCTATAATGGTCACACTGTTGAGGTATGTGGGTTGGGAAGATAACACACAGTGGGGAGAGGGGTTATTTTCCAACTGGAGTATTGGTCCAGATTGGAAGCATCTTTCCCCTCCTTTATTTTTACTTCCCCTTTTGCCTCTCTTCCACCCCCTTGTTGGGTCTGTCTTTTCTCCCCATCATATTTATGCTGTACTGCTGCTCCGTATTTGCTTATAGCAGGGTGAAAGTAGGTTAAATTCAGATAGTTAATTTGCGATTGTGGTTCTCTCAGCTGCATGTGCATTTGGGGTGGAGTAAAATGTGGAGTGCCATGTGAAAAAAGAGGTAATAGGTGTGGACTTTAGGGTCCCAAGCTCCTCCACTAAAACAGGGATCTCATGATATGTCTGGCCAGTTCCACATGCTCCATTGCCAGATGCTCTCCCTCTCCTTCGTTACAGGTTAAATGGTTTGGGAATATCAAGATTTTGCCCTTGCTCTGTATCAGTTTACTTCAATGGCAATATATTGTCGGGCTCAAAACTACACTGGCCAGAAGCCCTAGGTTACTGTGTATAACTGAACAAGAAAATCTTTCAAGGCACTTATGTCTGGCAGGCCATTGAGAAAGGAATGCTAGGGATGGGACTAATTCAGGGGCCTGTGAAAGTTGCTCCTTAACTTTCTGGAGAGGTTAATTGGTCAGTATGGATTTGTATGCTGCAGTTAAAAACCCCGCCTGGCCCATGCCTGCTGACTTGGAATAGCACTATCTTAGTTTTCCTTAACATTTCTTTTTAAAAGAGCAACATAATAGTTATATCTATGCTTCCTCCTTTTGAGCTCTCTTAGCAGGTTCATAGGTCTGAAGATGATGGCCATGGCAACCATCTGAGGAAAATGGTGTGATCAGGTGGGGTTAAAGCCAATGAGGGCTTCCTTTTCCTTATTGGATATTAGGTGCTTCAAGAGCAGAGTGGATGACTGGTTCCACCTGAAGATCTGTCATATCACCTCCTTAGCAGTTGTCATATCTGTTCCCAGATGTAGGTTGGCCATACTCTGATTTTCCATTAACTCCAGAAAATCTCCCCCACAATTGTGATGTTTACAGCAATGCTGGGCATTTCTCACTGATGCTTTGCTTTTTTTCCTTCCATTGGTGCATTACAGGGGATGGAAAGGAACATAGGAATTGCCATAGTGGATCAGAGTACTTGTTCATCTAAGAGCACTGGTCTTTCTCTGGCAGTGAAAAGTATCTGAGGCTTCAGAACAAGGCAAACCTCCATGCTTCCTTACTGCATAATGCACTTAGTCAACTGGTCAATGCAATGCACTTTGTGGGTAATTTCTCTCCGATGTCCAGTCCAATCACCTGATGCTGTGAAGCATGAGATTTGATTACCCACATCACTCTTAGGGCAGGTCTACACTTACAACACTGCAGCGGCGCAGCAGTACTGGTGCAGCTGCACCACTATAATGCTTTTGTGAATATGCTACTATGCCAATGGGAGAGCTTCTCCTGTTGGGTGTAGTTAATCCACCTCCACGAGAGGTGAGTAGCTGGGTTGATGGGCGAAGCTCTTCTATTGACACAGGGTTAAGTTGGTATAACTGCGTTGCTCAGGAGTGTGGATTTTTCACACTCATAGCTACGTAGTTATACCAGTGTAAATTTAGAGTGTAAACCTGGCCTAAGTTAGTACTTGTTTTATTTTTTATTTTTTAAGGAATAATCAAAAAATCTAGGCATACTATTTGGATGTATTTGCAATCAACATAAATGAGAAGAAAGGCAGTCTTGTACCCCTCTGCTCCCCACACGTGGAAACCATGGTATACTTGAAAAATATTGGTTTTATTGGAAGCAATTAAATATGAAACCCCAAACTCTATATCAGATCTATTGCAGAAATAAGCATTTAAATGTTTTCTTTCACCAAAGTTCTGCATAAAATATTGTCCCTCTGGGTATAAAGACTCCTAAGGGGGGGGGGGTCTTAAAAATCCACTTCTTATTACAGGTTTCCTTTCCTGTCCACATACCATTTGTGGGAGGTAAGGATGAAAGAAAGGGGAGGCATTAATCCATGTCCTGATATTTTAGTAATAACATGTCCTGAATATGGTATTGCATAATTTTGCTGCTCCATTAGGGGATAATGAAAGCAAGATGGAAGCACTTTGGTCCCTTTTGTTCAACAAACACATGTTGTTTTTGACGTTTACTCAAAGTTTTGCAGGAGAAAGAATTTTTATGGCCATATCCTCATTGAATAACACAATTGAGACTTTTCTATTAAATTACCTTGAGATCTGGAGAAAACAGCTGGAAAAGTCCTACTGCCAGGTCTGCGCGTGCAAACGTTAGATTGTATGTGTGATGTCTGGTAGAGGAGCAGTAGTTGCTCTGTATTCTGGCTTACCTTTTGATTCCCTCTCCATAGCATGCCGTAACACCACTTCGCATACTGTTTAATAAGGTCCTTCCTTTGGCTGTAGTTTTCTTGAGCTGTGACTTTTACCTTCATCCAGCTGACATATTCAGATGATATCTTGTAAAGCTGGGCTATACCAGCCGATAAGATTTTTCATTCCTCTGACTCATGATTATTAATGTTTCTTCTGAGACACAAAATCAGCCACTGCTAGGTTTCTGGAACATGCTTTCTTCTCCACTTGTTTGTGTTTGTTTTTTCCCTTGATCTCAGTTTTTTCCATAGAGCGCAGTTAGTTGTAAATGAGGTAAATGAGCTGACCTTTGTTTCCAGAACCTCAAAACCCTCCACTAGGGTGTTAGGATCTTGTGAGTTTATAAAAGTATTTTTTCAGCCAGTTTGGTTTTGTCAGAAAGTAGTTCTTAGTGGCAAGGAGGCCAGTGTTATTGGACTTCATGGGCAGAAGAGATCTGTTTTTAGATTTCTCTCCATTTCCTTTTAGCGTCTTTCATCTGAGTTCACCATAGCCTTCTACACCGTAAGGTTACAGAAAAGTTTAGGACCGTGGGCAAATAAAACGATGACCAAATCGTTTGTGGGAGCTCTAATGTGCCCATTGTAACTTCCAAGCACTTTTGTCTCCTAAAGCAGGGGTGGTCAACCTTAGCCTGAGAAGGAGCTAGAATTTATCAATGTACATTGCCAAAGAGCCACAGTAATACGTCAGCAGCCCCATATCCGCTCATTCCGGCCCCCAGCGCCTCCCGCCCACCGGCAGCCCTGCCGATCAGCGCCTCCCCCTCCCTCCCGATCAGCCGTTGCGTGGTGTGCAGGAGGCACTGGGGGAGAGGGGGAGGAGCGAGGGCACGGCAGGCTCAGGGGAGGGAGTGGGAAGGGGTGGAGCGGGGGCAGGGCCTGTGGCAGAGCCAGGGGTTGAGCAGTGAGCATCCCCTGGCACATTGGAAAGTTGGCGCCTGTAGCTCCAGCCCCGGAGTCTGTGCCTATACAAGGAGCCACATGCTAACTTCTGAAGAGCCGCATGTGGCTGAGCCACAGGTTGGCCACCCCTGTGCTAAAGAGAAAACATGTTGAAGTTGGGACCTTAGTACAAAAATATAATTCAATAAAAGTATGGCGAGACAAGGCGGGTGAGGTAATAGCTTTTATTGGACCAACTTCTGTTGGTGAGAGAGACGAGCTTTTGAGCTACACAGAGCACTTCCTTAGGTCTGGGAAAGATACTTGGGCCAGGTCTACACTACAGACCTATATCAGTGTAACTGTCGCTCAGAGGTGTGAAAAATCCACAATACCTGAGTGGTGTAGTTATACCTAACCCTGTGCGTAGACCGTCTTCACTGGTGCAGCTGCACAGCTGTATCTCTGTACACGAAGACCAGCCCTCAGGGTATGTCTACACTTAGGCTATGTCTACACTACAATGTTAAGTCAACACAAGTTATGCCGACGATCATAAACCACTAACTAATTACATCGATTGTGCAGGCTCACGCAGCACTCCTTGTGTCAGCTGAGTGCATCCACAGTTGGTGCTCTAGCATCGAGAGAGAGCAGTGCACCATAGGTAGCTATCCCACGTGCAACTTGTGCATGATGGGTGTGGGCTCACCGTCCCATGATGCAGTTTTTTCTGTCCCATCATTCCATGGCTTCCGACTACGTTTCCTGATATTTTTCAACAGCCCATGTAAACTGTGTGCCCCCCATCTCTGCCTGAAAGCATGGATCCTGCGCTGCTCACCAATCTTGTGATAAGTGTTATATAGTAAATCCTCACGTAATGTCATCCCAGTTAACATTGTTTCATTGTTACGTCGCTGATCCATTAGAGAACACGCTCTTTTAAAGTTGCGCAATGCTCCCTTATAATGTTGTTTGGCAGCTGCCTGCTTTTTCCGCTGCTTGCAGGAAGAGCAGACCATTGGAGCTAGCTGGTGGGGGCTTGGAACCAGGGTGGGCCGGCAGCCCCCCATCAGCTCCCCCAAGTTCCCTGTGCAGCAGCTGCCCAGCAGGCTATCAATTACTGGGCAGTTCAGGTCCCTCCCCACACTGCCATGTGCTGCTCTTGCCCTCTGCCTTGGAGCTGCTCCCAGGGGTCTCCTGCTTGCTGTGCAGGGGTGGGGGTGGGGGTAGAGGGGTGCTGATGTCAGGATGTCCACCTCCCCCCACTCCTGTACCCAGGGGCGGCTCTAAGAATTTGGCCGCCCCAAGCAGGGCAGCACGCCGCAGGGGGCGTGCTGCCGGGCGCCGGTCCCGCGACTCCGCGGGACCTTTTGCAGCTGGTCCGCGGCTCCGGTGGAGCTTCCGCAGGCATGGCTGCGGGAGGTCCACCCAAGCCGCGGGACCAACGGACCCTCCGCAGGCATGCCTGCGGGAGGTCCGCTGTTCTGCGGCTCCGTTGGACCTCCCGCAGGCATGACTGCGGAAGCTCCACCGGACCTGCCTGCCGCCCTGCCGGGAAAATGCTGCCCCACGCGCGCGCTTGGCGCGCTGGGGTCTACAGCCGGCCCTGCCTGTACCTCATGCCCACAGAGCAGGGGGGTGGGGGAAACACAACAGGGCTCAGGATGGAGGGAGCTTGCTGGCAGCAGCTGGTGTCTCAACTTGCTGATCTACTTAAAAAGACAGTGTACTTAGAGTGGGGTCAGTGTACTTAAAGGGGCAATGCACGTCTCTCTCTCACACGCACACACACAATGTGTGTCTCTGTCTCACACACACATGGACCACATAGCACTTTGGATAGTGGAGGGAGTGGTGCGCTGCAGTGGGATAGCGTGGGTTCATCATCACCTTCAGTTTCAACAGGGAATGTTTGCAGCCACTGCATGCCTCTATAGTTTCTCCTCCCTCCATTTGTGCTGCCTTGTAGAGTGAGAGGCTACATTAAAAAACAATGTGTTAACCCTTGAGGGCTCAGCCGAGTGATAGTTCATCATTTAGCAGCAAGGCATTCCCCTCTTCCACCTTCTGACTTCACCACCTCAACCAAACTTTACAATCATCATTGCTCTGTGTGTGTGTGTGTGTGTGTGTGTGTGTGTGTATATATATATGTGTGTGGGTATACGTTATTCCCGCAGCATTTGTGGTGAAGACGCTCTGTGGTAGTGAGAGAGAGCTCTCCCGGCGGCATAAAATACCCACCCCCATGAGCGGCAGAACTTGCCGTGGTGGGAGAAGCTTTCCCACTGACATAGCGCTGTACACACTAGCACTTACGCTGGCGTAACTTATATCTCTTAGGGGTGTGGTTTACTCACACCCCTGAGCAACATAAAATTATGACAGCTGTAGTAGACATAACCTCAGAGTCACAGCTAAATTGCAGGGTGAACTGGTAGTTTAGCATAAGTAGTTAGTACATATTCTAAGGCAGTGGTTTTCAAACTTTTTTTCTGGCAACCCAGTTGAAGAGAATTGTTGATGCCCGCAACCCAGTGGAGCTGAGCATGAGGGGCTTGGGGTGTGGGAGGGGGTCAGGGCTCTGAGCTGGGGTGCAGGCTCTGGGGTGGGGCCAGGGATGAGGAGTTTGGGGCGCAGGAGGGGCTCCGGGTTTGGGGATGGCTCAGAGCTGGGGCAGGGGATTGGGGCGTGGGCTTACCTTGGGTGGATCCTGGTCAGTGGTGCGGTGGGGGTGCTAAGGCAGGCTTCCTGCCTGTCCTGGCACCACGGACCACGCAGTGCCCCAGAAGTGGCCAGCAGCAGGTCTGGCTCCTAGGCAGAGGTATGCAAGCGGCTCTCGCCCACAGGCACCACCACCCCCAACTCCCATTGACTGGGAACTAGCCAATGGGAGTGTGGAGCCGGTGCTCGGGGCGGAGGCAGTGCGCAGAGCCCCATAGGCCCCGCAGTTAGGAGCCGGACCTGCTGCTAGCCACTTCCAGGGCGCAGTATGGTGTCAGAACAGGTAAGGACTAGCCTGCCATAGCTGGGCAGCACCCCCGAAGGACTTTTAACGGCCTGGTCCGTGGTGCTGACCCAGTGCCTTACATTCCGTCGCGACCTGCAATTTGAAAACCACTATTCTAAGGTACCGCGCAAGGTAAAGTGGCCTGTTAACACCACTGTAGTCACGGGGGGGAAACAGAGCTCTGGGTAGCTCAAAAGCTTGTCTCTCTCACCAATAGAAGTTGGTCCATTAAAAGATATTGCATCACCCACCTTGTCTCTGTAATATCCCGGGACTGACATGGCTACACAAATACTGCATACCACAATGGAAGTATAGACATTTTCGGTAATTATATGACTCGCTGTGGAATATTTTATATTGGAAACGGTTCTATTCTCTTCCAGTAGGTGGCAGTAGAATACCAGCTTTGCCTCAAATGATTACTTGATAGATGTGTTGGAAACAATAAACACTCTTTGAGTATTCTTGTCACTGGCTGTTCTGCTTCAGACCAAACTTTGTATACTTTGGCCACTTAACAATAAAAATATTTCATTCAGCCTTAAGACGCTAAATATTTGGGTTTGTATTTGAATTATTAATATTAATTTCTGCAAATGCTGAGTAAATGTTAACATTGTAAGACATATTCTGGTATTTCACTGCTAGAATATGAATCAGACTTGTATACATATTATATATGATAAATAAAAAGCTCTTACTTAAGTTATTAGATGCATCCAACATCCTTGTATATTTAACTCCTGTTAAATATATTTGTCCCTTTCCTTGTTTATATCTTTTCAGAAGTATTGGAAAGCGTGCTTGTTTCAGTACAGGACTTTGATTCTGATAGTTTAATTTCACTGTTCATCCATCAAGAGGCTGGTAGTGCCATTGGTATTTTGGCTATATTGTGCCAACAGCATACACAGTTTTTGTAACTTCTGTCTTGAGGCCATTCCTATATTGTGACGTGCCCGGTACTTCTAGTGATTATTTTTCTCCCTATCCTTTGACAGCATCTCTTAAATAAGAAACCTTTTAATCAAAATGTGATCTAAGGGCATAGGGGGGGGGGGGAGAACACAAAGCCACTAATGATTAAAACTGTGCCAATACAGAAGTAGCTCTGGAGGAGCTGTGCCACACTTCAGATGCTTGTAAAGGGTGATTTGTTCTATTATGATGTGCTGGCTCTCTAAAGAGTGTCATGCTGCTTCCAGAGACTGATCTCAATCCCTTCCCTATGAAGCTACTGTTGTTTACCCAGAGAGGGGAGTCCCAAAGTATTACTGCTGCCACTTTACTGGGAGCTGTGGTTATGAGTCTATTGATTCTCTTGCAAAGAGATAGTCCTAACGTCAGGGGATGGGCAGAGAGACTACCATAGGAAATCACTCATTTCTGTGGGCTCCGAGCCTTAAAACTACTCTTCAGGGTTTCTACTGGCAACAGTTTGTGAGGAATAGAAGTATTATGGTTTCCTGTTTGAAGAGGGGCTGCCCCCCAAATGTATTGTCATCCCTCTGCAAACTGAAAAGAAAGAGCCTAGTAATTCATGTAGTTTCTAGATGCTGATTTTCCTGGTGGGGGCTGCCAGATTCCAAGGGAAAGATATAGGCTGGTCAGCTAGTTCTAGAATCTTGTTCTGCAGCCTAATCCTCCTGTAGATTGAAACTGTAAATTTTACAGTGAATGATAAAACAGTAATAATTCAGCATCTGAAATCTTCTAGGGTGTGTGGTTTCTGTCAGGTATTTGCCCTTCCCTCATGCTTCAGAGCACCCTGTGTTTTGGGAAGGCACCACTGACTGGATGACTCTCCTCCCCTCCAGGCTTCTGCAACCTCTGTGGTCTATGAACCACCCTTTTGTATCTGGGAAATCAGTTCTTCTTAAGATAAATGTGACTTGGTTTGAAATCTTATGCAGTCTAGTGATTAGGGAGCATTGTTGCTCAAAGGTGGCTTTGTGCAGACAGGAGGAGTTGTGGAAGTGGAGGGAAATGTCTTGGGGGAGGGGGTCTACATGGGGTTCTGTACGCTACTTACTTTGCATGGGATTCCATGATGCTTACAGCTGGCTGGGTGGTCCTGGGCGAGGATGGTCAGCCACATGCTGCTCTACAATTACTCCAGATGGGTGATTCCAGCTGCAGCACTGACTGCTTTGAAGTTACTGCAGAGAAGGGGGCTCAAAGAGAAAAAAATAGGAAAGTGGAAGAGAGGATTCTCAGGAATGCAAATAACGTCATCACTGGGATTTTGAAATGGAAAAAGATATACTTTAAAAATTACATTAACTGACCGAAAAGCACATTTATGAACTCCTTGGCCTTTTCCAGAGGGATCTCCAGGTTATGATATGGAATTGTATAAATGTAACAAAATAGGGTCTTATTTTTTGAACTGAGTAATTCAGGTAATGATCTTAACATTCTGTAATTATACTGGATAACACAGAAGCTAGCAAACTGGTTTCAAGACACCTAGCCCCAAGAGATTTTAATATGGAACATATTGACTTCATTTTTATGTTTAAAATCCAATTTTATTAGTAGACTCAAACAGTAGAAATCCTAGGTGGGATGGCATAATGAACCTACTCTGCAGTTACAAGTAAAGTAAATAAGTTGGTTGTAAATTGTAGAAATGTGTACTGCATGTAAAGGAGACGTTATCTCTCTAACCACTTTATATACTTGTACACAGTTCATTCTGATGGCTAAGTGCTTGTAATGTGTTACTTTACCTGCTACTGGGTTGTGACAGCTAGTTAACAGAAACGCTACACAAAAGTTTAGGGTAGGAAGTGAGTACCTATGCAGTTGGAAATGGGAAGTATTATTACCCAAACTGTACAATAGAACAGTACAATAGTACCCCTGCTATTTTATTAAAAAATTATTAGATTGTAGGTAACTGTACGATCAATCTAAAGAAGACCAGATGCAGGTCATCAGAAGCAAGAAAAGCAATGGCAGAGAGGAAGTGGGGAAAAGGAAGTAGAGAAGACTGGTCACAGGGCATTCTGTGAATGGAGAACATCTAAAGTGGAAGTTAGAGCAAGAGGCTTACAGCTGAACAATGGTGTATTGATTATACATGTCAATGAAGACCATACGTTTTGAAAATGTTCTACTCTCAAGTCTTTTATATGCCACCCTTTCTGGGGCTGCCAAATTGCAAAGCTCATTAATTCTCCATGGCAAGGGAAGTTGAGGTCTAAAATATGGTGGGTTTTTTTTTTTTAAGTTACTAGGAAGGCACATGAGATCCAGAGATGGTGGAATTTCCCAGTGTGAACAGCTGGGTATGAATAGGTAGAGCCCTGTGTGGATATGAAATTTGTATCTGCATCCAATCCACAGATATAAAGAGAATATCTGCAGATTTGCAGGGCTCTATTTATAGGACCACAACTTGAAGCTTGAGGGAAATCCCTGATCATGATACCTTCCAAAATCATGAGCCATATAGCATTTCCACAGCATGTGTAAGGCCATGTCTGCTTTAGCTGGACAGAAACAGCAGGAATTGTTGTCCTTTATTCCGATTTTATTCATTCTGATTGGAGACCAGTAAAATCAGAGTTGTATTTTCTGTTGTATAAGTTTGAGACCTAGGTCTAGAGAGAGTCATTTAATGAGGCCAATTATAGATCATAGTCCACTCAATACTGTAAACTGTAGGTTTCTGTCCATATGATTTTTTTAAAGGCTCCAGACTGACCTCCAGGTATTGATAATAGAATAAATGGCAAAATCAGGTCCCCTATCAAATCCAGTCTTGTAAAGTCAACAAGATGGCAACTTCTGCTGCTCCAAGTTCATCCAGACTGAAGGTGTCTGTAACTATCTTTTAATGGCAAGTACTGGCAAAAGAGCTACTTTTGTTTTTGCAAGCTGAATGGTAGAACAGGCTCTGAATAAAAGGATACCATTGGTACAGAGCTGAGTGAATGTGAAAATGGCCCTAAGCAGGAACTCCTTCCATATCAAAGGCTTCCCCCTTACAAGGAAATCTGGGTTGCCCCAAAGAACTTGTGTATGTAACATGGGGTGAAACTTTAGAACTCTGGCTAGATCTGTTCAGATCTTTCTCATGGGCATAACAGTGGGAAAGATCGTGGAGTAACAACGTTAATACTGAAGAAAGTGCTGTAGGACCTTTAATGATTGCAACCTGTCAGAACCTTGGTTTTATTGTATCCTCAGCTTCACAGTGCCCTTTAGCACCAGCCAGGGGCATTAATAATTCTGCGATCAAGATAAAATGCTTATTACTGAATTAGTAACCAGTTATTTGCAGTACTTAGGCATTCCCCTAATCATGTTCCAGTTCATTGTATGAACTTTGTGAAACAGTTTGTGACCTTCATTTTATTCATGGGTGAATTTTAATAGCCATGAAAACGAGTGACTAATGCATTAGCTTGAACATGGCATGGTATGGACAAGCATTACACAAGCACTGATACCAGTGTACCTGCTCCAGAACAGGGTATCGTAATCTATGATTGCCATCAGGGACAGAGTGTGTGGTACATGTTGTGATTTGAACAAATTGGGAAAAGGCTGATCTCACTGTAACACACTTTTTCCAGGCAACCTCTAAGTTATTTAGGAGTCTGGGGCTTGTATGAAGGGTCTCCAAAATTAACCCATGGTGCCACTTAATTGAAAATGTGCTATTTTTCTCTGTCAGAGCCTAATTTCATTTGTGTTCTTGTATTTGATAAATCCATAGATACATCAGATAGCACACGTCTGGTTAGCCGAGAGAAGGGAATAGCCAGAATAGCAGTATTTCCTATGTCCTAATGCAGTGAGGTATGGGAACTGCTGCAGCCCTATTAGCTTGTATTGGCGCTGTAGTGTTTTCTGTCTTTCAAGAAATTTATAGTTGTGCCAAACATACTTTATTTGAGTTGCTTTAAATCTTTTAAAATACTGTTAAAAGTCCAAGTGACCTGCTGTTAATGATATGAAGTACATATTCTTAACAGGTGGATTTCCTGGTCAGTTTATCATTGCTAAGAAGTTGGATTCTCTTTTAGCAGTACTTTGTACCCTGCTGATTTTATCTGTTTCCAAATATACATCCTCTTTGGGCTTGTGCAATATCAATTTGTAATGTTTCTGATAAGTAGTACCATTAACATGAACAAAATCAGCATGTTTTGCACTTACTCTTAAATGTTAGAAAATTGTTTGTTTAGTACAGGGTGGGCAAGCTTTTTGGCCCGAGGGCCACATCTGGGTGTAGAAATTGTATGGCGGGCCATGAATGCTCATGAAATTGGGGGTTGGTGTTCAGAAGGGGGTTCGGGCTCTGGCTGAGGGTGCGTGCTCTGGGGTGGGGCTGGCGATGAGGGGCTTACGGTGCAGGAGGGTGCTCCAGGCTAGGACCAAGGGGTGCGGAGGGCAGGAGGGGGATCAGGGGTGCAGTCTCTGGGCAGCGCGTACCTGAAGCAGCTCCCAGAAGCAGCGTCATGTCCCCCCTCCAGCTCCTATGCAGAGGCATGGCCAGGCAGCTCTGCGCGCTGTCCTGTTCTCAGGCGCTATCCCTGTAGTTCCCATTGGCCACGGTTTCCAGCCAATGGGAGCTGCAGGGGCAGCGCTTTGGGAAAGGGCAACATGTGGAGCCCCCTGGCTGCCCCTATACATAGGAGCCAGAGGGGGGACATGCTACTGCTTCTGGGAGCCTCACAGAGTGGGGCAAGCCCCCTACCCTGCTCCCCGGCTGGAGCACCAGAGCAGGGCAAGCCCCAGACCCCGAACCCCGGAGGGAGCTCTAGGACCTGATTAAAACATCTGGAGGTCTGGATGCAGCCCCTGGGCTGTAGTTTGCCCACCCCTGGTTTAGTATATTTTTATGGGGGATGGGGAGAGGAAAAGGAGAAGGCAGTGGGAGGAAAAGGCAGATGAAGGGTTGTGTGAGATAGTTTAGTTGTGCTCATGTTATAGACCCCAGTCCTGAGTCCTTATTTGGGCAAGATTCCCATTGACTTCAACTGGAATCTTATCTAAGTGAGGACTGTGGGATTGGGCTTCTCTTTTGCAGTCTGTTGTCGCAAGGCAAATGCTTCTGCTGTCTTAATATTAATTAAACACCACAGAAGATACATGTTATAAAACATATGCTTCCAAGAACTACGTGTATTTTCATACCTTGTTTATTAATCTTAATGCAAAATTATTTTTATTTGCTAAAGTAAAGTACACAGTGAATTATAGGAAAGTGCTCAAGGGGGAAATAAAGCTTATTGCCATTGATTTCAGAAGAGATAATTGTTCAGATTTCCAAATCGTCACAACTTACCAATTCAGGTTGATATTATGAAGTATCGCTATGAACATTGCTGTATCATGAACGCCTCTGGCTATGTGGATCCCAGCATTGCTGGCAAGGCGGTATCAGGTCTTCCCCAGACCAAGAGCAATGGGGAATGACTGTGCTTTGACCACACTATAGTTGTTCTAAGGCGGGTGACTGAGCTGAGAGACCAGTTTGGCCAAGTTGGGTGGGGGGGTAGGGGTGTTAAAATACCTGGGGATTCAGTAGCTGCATCTACCCCATAGCAGTCTTGTGAGTGGCCAAGAGAGGGCGTTCAACCAGACCTGTCACACTAGTCTCTAGGAATATTACTCCCTTAGATTTTTGTAACTCTAAATGTAACCTTGGGGGGAAGGGGGAGAGATGGGTTTTGACTCCTTTTTTGCTTCTATGTTATATATAAAGAAGGGCTGAAAGGATTGAGATTTTTGTACCCTTGAAATGTAGATATTGTCTACTCTGATTTTTTCTGAAAGACTATGGATGATTGGATAACTAGTAGGCTTGTTTGCTGTCTCTAACGTAGCAAGTGAAACCTAAATAATTGACAGGGGAGGTTGTATGCATTTGATTTAAACTATTTATTAATATTATTTTTGGTAGGGTTTGTAATATAGCTCTGTCCATGATGGAATCTGTTTCTGATCCAAGTTTATTAACTGAACAATTGAAGCGTCACTAGTATAGTTGATACTGTGTAATTACTTTATATCAAGTAATTTTTTTAACCCCGTTAAGGGACATTTACACACGCCTTATCCACCCACTGATTTAGGTGGGACTGCTTGAATACGGTGAGCAGGATTTGCCCATTGTCTTGTTTAAAGTGCACAAGCTCCTTTGTAGCTTTAGTAACCCAAGGTATAATCCAGAGTACTTTATCCGTTATGAAGCAGAGCACTTGTTTTCCTAAGCAGTAATTTGACAGTATAGTAGTCCTGTAGCAACTGCTCAGCCTAGCCACTCACAGGCCTAGTTTTTCATCTTAATATGCTAGGACTGCACCTCTCCTCATTAAAAATGAGGATGACCTTGGAGTATGTTTGTTCTGCTGGCTACACTTCAGCAATCTCTGCACTTGCCAATTCACAGCACTTACCTATAACTCCACTTAAATAAAAATAAGCCTTACTGAAGGAAACCAGGAACATACAAAGCGAGGTGAGCTTCAGAATAAAATTTCCCTGCCTGAGGTGGTCTGACATCTTCTTTTGGAATTATAATGGGTTGATTTTTGGGGAGGGGTGGTTTTCACAACTCTGTCTCCTTATAAAGATTACCTTGGTTTTCATACCTCTCTTTTAACCAGTTCTGTGAACTGTTTTTTTGTTTGTTTTTGTTTTGTTTTGTTTTTTAAAGAACAGTTATAGTATAAATATAGTTTGACTGAAATTCTGCATTTTCCAAATAAGGTTAGAATTTTTAGTCTTGTGAAGATGATGGTGGGTCTCTGCCAAAAAGATTCCTACCTCATTTTGGTGGGCGGTTGTTTCTCTAGTCTCCATAAACTCTGGTGTCAAGATTATAAAACATGTTCCTTGAATAAAGACAAACATAAAAGTAATATCTTTGTAAAAGGCAACTATGCAAAATACATTTTTACTTAGTCTCTTCTGAGAATTGTAAATGAATTTCCTTTCTCTTTCCAGAGTACTGTCACGTACAATGGACATGTTTCACTGCTCTGTTTTCTACTTTTTTATTTCAGGGGTAGTGATCAATGTTTTAACTTTTAATATGTGCTTTGAATTTTGTACAGTGTCCAGGTTTGGAGTGACATTTTATAAATAGAATTATTTGTAATGTCGTCGTATTTTTTTTTAGAGAATCTCCTGTGCAGTACTCTGAATTACTAAGTAAGAGCTAAATCTAAAACAAACAAAATCTGTGCAGTGCCCATTTATCCAGAGAGGAAAACTAAAACATTTTACTAAAATAGTCTCAAAACTATCTTGGCATTGACTGTTATATATCCAGTAGTCAGAATCATTTCTGTGGTTTTTTGGTAGGTGTTCTCAAGCTGAATTCTTCTGAAACACTTCTACTGACAAAGTGCAAGTTAAGGCTTGTTTCCATTTAACGGTGGATCAACGCTGTGGCGATCAATCCACTGGGGGTCTAGTGAAGAGCCACTAAATCGACGGCAGATCACTCTCCCGTCGACTCTGGTACTCCACCGGAACAAGAAGAGTAAGGGGAGTTAACGGAAGAGTGTCTCCCATCGACATACCGTAGTGTGGACCCCGCAGTAAGTAGATCTAAGCTACATCAATTTGAATTATGCTACTAACGTAACTCAAATTGTGTAGCTGAGGTCGACTTTTCCCGGTAGTGTAGACCTGCCCTTAGAGAGACAAGGTAATATCTTTTATTTGACCAACTTCTGTTGGTGACAGAAATAAGATTTCGAGCTACACAGAGCTCTTCGGGTCTGAGAACGGTACTCAGAATGTCACATCTAAATACTGTTACTCCTGGAGGAATTCTGCACCACTGCACATGCACAGAATTTATGTCCCCCGCAGATTTCTTTGCTTCCCTGCAGAAAAATGACTTTCTGATGGGGAAGCAAAGGGAAGCCACAAGAACGGTCATGCGACCCTCCTCAGCAGTATGTTTCGGGTGCCAGGGCAGCTGACAGAGAGGTAAATCACTGTGGGGCAAGAGGCAGAACTGGGGAAGATCCAGCCAGTGGCTCCTAACTTGTGCCAAGCTCAGCTGCTAGTCCCAGCTGGGCTGGGGAGGACGGGACTTCTTCCCCTGCACGGCATCCGGGGCCAGGTCAGATTCACTCCCAGATTTCTCTTCCAGCTGCAGGAAGCTCTGCAAACTCCCCCTCCCCACTTCCTATGCCCATTGCTCGTCAGCTGCAGGGGGAGGGATTCCTGTATGGGGAGCTGCTCCCTCATCCGCTCAACCCCCGTGCATCAAGACCCTCCTGCCAAGCCTCTCCCCCCGCACTCAGAACACCCCCACTTATGAGCCCCACTCCCCCTGCACCTGGGCCACCACTATGAGCCATGTGCACCTGGATCCCCACTCCACTGAGCCCCAACCAGCTACACCTGCATCCCCACTCTGCTGAGCCCCCGACACCCAGGCCCCCCTACCGCTGAGCCCCATCCACCTTCACCTGGACCCCTCTACAGAGTCCTATTACCGTTGCACCCAGAACCTCCCAACAAGCCCCAGTGCATCCAGATACCCCCCGCACTCAGATCCCCCACTGAGCCGCTCCAACCCAGATTGCCCCACACAGAACCCTCTCAACCCACACCTGGATCCCCCCAGATTAAGCCCTTCCACACTTGGATCCTGCCTTGCTGAGCCTGCCTGCCTACACAGACAGACAGGGACCTGGGGGTGTTTCTGGGGCAGGCCTGGTCCTTGCACTGTCAGGGTTGGGTGCAGCCTCACCGCTGAGTCCATGTGCCTGGGGGGAGCTGCACAGTGATCTCCCATCTCACAGGAGCAAGTGGCTCCCTGGTGCCATGCTGGAGCCTCCACAATGATTTGACAAATAAAATGTGTAGAATTTTAAAATATTGTGCGCAGAATTTAAGTTTTTTTGGCACAGAATTTTAATCTTTTTGGTGCATAATGCCATCAGGAGTAAAATACAAGGTGGAACAGATTGTTCAGCATAAGTAGTTAACACACATTCTACAGCACCATACAAAATCAAGTGGCCCATTAATACCTCTGCAGTCATAAGACAGAAAAGGGGGCTAGTGAGTTACAGATTGCTGTAATAAACCATAATTCTAGTATCTTTATTAAGACCATGATTTTTAGTGTCTAGGGCCTGGTCTACACGAGGGAATTAGGTCAGTATAACTGCCATGCCGTTAAATTATCCTAACCCCTGGCGTAGACAGCTACTACCTCTCGGGGAGGTGTGTTACCTATGCTGCTGGGAGAACTCTTCCCATCGGTGTAAGTAGTGTCTTCACTGAGGTGCAGGTGCGCTGTGTATCATTTTAAGTGTAGACAAGCCCTTGTCTTTGTAACTTCTTTAACCAGTTCCTCCAAGCATTTCACCTTTTGCCTTGTAGTCCAGAATCCTTGTGAACACGGTTAGAGAATGTCGATTACTTCCTCTTCAGACTGGACAGTGTGTTCTTAGGACTACTTTAAAATCTCAGAATTGCAACAATGAAGCTCTAGGAAAAGTGTCTGCCAGACAGATTTTTCTAGTTCCTTGGGCAAATAGGCTGTTCATGTTCAAGAACTTAATCAACATGAGCTGTCTAGTCAATCCTGTTGAAATCCATGTCAAATAAGTGATAAACATCAAAAGCCCTTCTGTGGCAGGGACCCACCCCCTTTTGTTTGTCTCTAAAGAGTCAAATACACCTTTGGCATTACACAAATAAGGTGATTAAACTCTAGTGTCCCTGCCATGCTGGAGAGAATGGAGAGTGGAATACTTTGCCGTTATCTATATTCTCACTATTCTTCAGCCCTTCCCTAGCTTGGCCTCCAAGGAATAAAGCTTTACAGCTTTTGTCTGGGAAAGATGAAGGCTGAGCTGCTTGGTGGTTGAAATACCTCATTAAACACTTCTCAGGATGCACTTTCCCTTTTGAAGCAAAAGGATTTTGTCATTTTTCTCTTGCTGTTTTTATTGAGCTCAAGCGTGAGGAGGGTTCTACTGTCAGCTTATTTTAAAACACGGTAATATTTGAAACTCCTACCTGCCTCTCTTATATAATTCCCAGAACTATGAAATAAGTCTTATCCAAAGCTGGAAAGATTTGACCTGCCAATATCACAAGACAGTTTCCTCTTATTTTGGGTTTTTCCTGTCACTTTGGATCTCTCTCTCTCTCTCTCTCTCTCTCTCTCTCTCTCTCTCTCTCTCTCACACACACACACACACACACACACACACACACACACACACACACACACACACACACACACACACACACACACACACACACACACACACACACACACACACACACACACACACGCTCTTTTATTATCTGGATCTTTTTTGGGTACCCTCTCTCTCATTCAGAAGTTTGACATTAAGTGACAACTTTCTTCATTGATTTTTTTCAATGCAAGTATTGTTATCTAATTCAGTCATCACTGATAAAACTTAAAGGGTGGAAATATTTGTTTTTAATACATATGCTTTGGCTTTGAAAGTTTAAACTAGCTAAAGATTGAGAGTAAAGTTGCTTTACTATCGAATGTGTTAAAGTATATATGATGTAATGGCTGTTAGCGCTCCGTTTAGTTTTTTTTAGGGTATTTATGAAAATTAAAATGGTTCCTTTTTATACATTTTTATTAGTTGTGGTCTATAAGGTTACAGTTGGTGATAAGTTAACAAGTGCTGTGGCACTGGATCTGTCTTTTTGACTTGGGAATTTCAAAAAAAGTCAGATGTGGGTTATGGATTCTGTCCATTCTCTTTCATGAGACATCTGTGAAATCAGGCTGTTTTTTTTTATAGAGTAATTGGAAAAGATTTCATTCAGCTGAGACTTTTGTGTCTCTTTTTAAAACTGAGGGCAAGTCTACACTTAAAACGCTGCATTGGCTCAGCTGCAGTGCTTTAAAGAAGATGTTCTATGCCAACAGGAGAGCTCTCCCATCAGCATCGTTAATCCACCTCCCCCAGAGGTGGTAGCTTATCTGTGGGAGATGCTCTTCCACCGACATAGCGCTGTCTACATGAGGGTTAAGTCGATATAACTACATCACTCAGGGTGTGGAATTTTCACACTCCTGAGCGACATAGTTAGGCTGATATAGATCTGTAGCTTAACCCAGACCTAAGATTAATCTTAAATGTATCCCTCTATTTCTGGATGAGCTGCATTAAAGTCAGAATGGCTGCTGCTTGTTTATTTATTATAATAGGTGAGATAGTTAATACATTTTTAAAAAGATTTAATCATTACAATGGGCGATTAGAATTTAATTATTTTAATAATTTAAGTTCATGCTCGAAATCAGACATAGCAGGCTCTTGAATCTGGACCTCCCACATCCCCAGTAAGTGCTCCAACCATCAGGTTATTGGCTATTCTGGGGCAGGTCAAAATCTTGTATGCTCACATACTATGAGAAAGGACCCATCTAAGAATAGTTAATTAAGATTCTAACCAGCATGAAGTGGTTTGGAAATTCTTACCCAGAGGCATTTTTCAAGTGCAAGGACTAAAAACACCTGTTCTTTAAGATTTACATTCTCAAAGCAAAAGCCAGCAACTTATTATTTATAGGTGCGCATGACACTTTATAGCTCTATAGAAAGTCAAGGCTAGACAGGTAACAAGTAAAAATATTTGTGTTATTGCTTATTGTATTATCACTTCTATACAGGCTTCATTACAGACACTCTCTGCTTACGCTCGACTGCAGTCTTTCTTCAGCTGATTGTACTGACACTTCACCATCTTTATATCAACTTTCTTTTAAGTGTTTCTTAGAATTTATTACAGTGCTGAAATTTCTAAGAAATACTAATACTTATTTTACACATACAGTGGGCCACATCCTGGCCCCTGCTCTGGCCTCCTTGTACTGCTTCAGTGCCCTGATTAAGAAGCTGAGGATTCCCTGGGTATGGGAGAATCCCTGGTTGGCATAGAGCCAGAATAGTTGTCTATTCATCACTCCCCTCAAGATCTCCTGACCCAGTATGTGACATGGCTGGGGTACTGCTTACTCCAACAAGCCCTGGCTAACATACCTAGTGGGTGTAGGGCAGAAGAACAGCTTCAAGGGTACATGTTACAAAGGGGGGCTAACAGGCTGCAGTAGCTCTGAGCATCAGGGGAAAGCATATGTGGCTTAAAGCTACCTTTTACCCCAGTGCAACCTGTCTGGAGCCCAGCTTGCCTGGACACAAGAATTAGGTCCTGTGTGTGTGTGTGTATGTATATGTAGAGTGTCTTTAATAAAGTCTGCATAGAAGTGATAATACAATACAACAAATTTCCCCCTCCCCCCAGTTTTGCTCAACACCCTGTTTTCTTCCTTCATTCTCTCCCTTCCCTCTTATTTCCATTTGTTTGCTCTCTTCCTCTCCAACCCCCCGCCCATATTTTCTCTTTGCCGCCTCTTGCTTTCTGACCTCTCAACTGCTATGGAAGGTGGCAGCTTCAGGCTGAAGATGATGATGGTCGCACCTACAAGAACTCCTCTTTTCTTCCTGTCTCATTCCCAACTGATTAGCAGTGCGCTGGCTGTTGCCCAGAGCTGCACAGATGCAGAATAGCACCACAGAACGTGGGAAAGCAGGATAGGGAGCCAGAATTGGCTCCATAGCATGATGTACGTCAACATGACTGATAGAAGCTTGAAGGTACTAGAGGAGGAATGGATTGTTGCGCTCTGGCGATGGTAGTTGGTTGCAATTATAGCTGCATTGATTGAGGGCCGATCTCACTTGCAGCCTATAGCTCTATTTAAAATATGATCAGCAGCGTTTTGAGTTTTAGCGTTTGAGCGTTTTAGAAAGCTGAACACCTTGAGTAGCAAAGATGGAGAGTTAATTTCCTGTCCTGACTGATGAGGTGCTTTGAGGAAGAATTGACAATGATTGAAGGATGCAGGAAAATGAAGTTTGTTCATTGTCTTTGCTGTGATTTAAGTAACAGAGAGGAAATCGCTATGTAGGAGCTTATACTTTGTCCGATTTCATTTGTTGGGAGGACACTAACATGCAAAATAACACAGTAATAATTGCCAAGAATGACCCCAATTAATCACTGCCTCATGATAAATTTAGAGAGGACTAAAACTTCCGCTCCCTCCTGTCTTCAAAGTATGAGCTGACCTAACTTCTATTTTTAGCTGTACTGAGTGAAACCAGATTAGACATTAAGCAGCAGTCCAGAGCAGCAAGTAATTTCCCCAAAATGTTTGGAGAAAACCTGATAAATGGAGTGCTTATTATTTTATTTCTGAAGGAGAAGTAAGGGCAGTCACATGGCCTTTTTGGAGCAAGGCAGGTCGTATAACAAGCTCCACTGCTTCCTCTCGCTGTCTTCCCAGCTCTTAGTCCCTTCCCTAGAGTTTTCTTCTGTCTCACACCCGGTGTTTCTTCTGCTCTGTCTGAATCTGGTTTTGCTCTTGTGCATTTTATCTCTGCCTTCTCTTCATTTTTAAGAGGTAGTGCTGCAAATGGTCTCAACTTGTTTAATATTTTAAATCTCAAATATAGCTCCTCCACGGGGATGGGGAATATTGAACTATAAATAGTTTTGGACTGAATCATAGTATAATATGGTTTTAAAAGGCCTACAGAAAATATGTCCTCTGGTTATACAGAACCATAGAAATAGTGTTTCAGTTTGTTAATAAATAAAATGGCTGTGGGAATCAGTCACCCATATACAATATATACATTAAAGAAATAGTGGGAATGCAGCACAAAACCCTCTCTTAAACTGTCACAGGAGATTGATAGCAAAGCTAGAAATGAAGTTTATGGAGATTGCTCAGTTGAGTACTATCTCGGATAGACAAAGCACTTCAAATTTTAACATCCTCATGTGTGACCCTTACAGTAATAATTGTTCAGTATGTATGTGCATTTCATTTTTCTCTCCCTATGTTTGCACATGCATGCTCTGTCTCTCACCTGTCCGTAGTTCCTCTCAGGAAAGCTCTCTCCTTAAACTTTTCACCAAATATGCAGACAGCATTTGTAGGGACCTGGCTATAATTAACCTTAGTAGTAGGTGGAGAGCACTCTGTTTTTAATTGTTGATCATTCGGTGTAAAGCACATAAGATGAACTTTAAATTGATCCAAACAGATAAGCCATAGGGACTAATCCTTCGTTTAAAGAAAATTTTCTTTTTTGCTGCGGTTTTGAGTCTTGATTGGTAAGTTTGCAGGAAATACTATTTGTGACCACAGCAGAGGGTCTCACATTGTTGTTCACTTGGTGGTTGTCTATTTTAATCAGTCCTTCTTCCCTCCTCTGTCACCAAAACAACTCTTCGTATCACAGTGAATTGGCACTTTCTGAAGTGGGTAACTTTAGGAGGCACTGCATCCCTGAAGTGCCCGTTTAAAACTGTCAGAAGTGCAAGACAGACTGATGGTAGAGGCAGGATGGAGAAAAAATGTGGCCACTTTAGAGGATTTTTAAATATAATAATAAGCTCTTTCGCTTTCAGTTGCGGGCTAGTCTTGACCTAAAAATGTCTCAGCCTGTGTGAATCAATCCAGACATCAACAGTATTATGGTCTAGTGTTAACATTAAAAAAAAAAAATCAGTGAAAAGCTTCAGGTTAAGGAGTCCAAAAAAATATGATCATGTGTTAGAAGGTTATGGAGGAGTAATTATCAGCTACATTGAGAAAGTGGAAGAGTAGGGAAGGATAGCAGTGATATGTGGGAAAGGGTTTGTTTTCTTCCCTATGCAGAGCTGGGGACTATTGTAAGGAGTGTGTATGAAATCATACTTAGTAATATGATTAGAAAGGCAGGAAAGATGTAATGGGGTTATTTTTGTCTGAAATTTCAGAAATGCTTACAGATCTTGGTTGTTAACAGAAGAAGTTAGTTATCCACCTTGCCGCTCTGCAGCCTGTGTAACCTCTTCTTTTGGAAGGTTAAAGAAACCAGAACAACTTGAAGAAAAAAAATTTGCGCACACACATCCATTGAATATCCAGTGATGTAACCAGGGCGGTCTCTCTTTCCATGATCAAATAGCTGTTTAAATCAGGATAAAAAAAAAGATTCCAAACAATCTTATTCTCTAGAAAAACTTCTGAGCTTTAAGTGATAATATCCCTTTTGAATTTACTGGTGGCAAACCTGACACGTATTTCATTGTAGTTATCTAAAAAAATCCGTTCTTCCCTGCAAATAAACACTTTTTCTTTTCACTTTTAAACATGAATCACAGCTCAGTAAGGGGCCGAATCAAAACAATTTTCTGAGTTACTGTATAAATAGAATAAAGTAAACCTTTAATTGTAATACCCCCAATGGATTAAAAAAACAAGAGAACAGTTTAAAAACCTACTAGGTTGATTAAGTGTGTTGTGATTTCTGAATAAGATGTTCTCTTTTTATTCAGGAGGTCATTTGCCACATTCACAAGGTAAGAAAAAAGGGATGGACAGACCATTGCATCTAATTTGCCTTAATGCTGACTCTCTTAAGAGAGCTGTTACGCTCAAATAAATAATTTACATGAGGCACAACCTGCCAAATATTTGAAAACCGTCTCTGTATCGTGGGAAACTTGGGAAAGTGAACTTGACTAACATTCAGAGCACATCTATGGGAAACAGCTCAATGTAATGGAGATGGCTGTATTCGCAACTGTGGGAGGGAATCTGGGGTGGAAATACAGGATTGGAGAGATGAGAAGATATCTACATATGGAGAAATCCTGTGATATTTCTCCTGACATAAACTCCTGTTGACAGCAGAACATATATGACAGTGCTGGGCACCTGGTTTGACTGCACAAAATCCCCTCTGCAGAAGGATAGTGAGGACTACTTGGATCCAACAGCTATTTCTCCTGCTTTCTCCCCACATGTAGTACAGACACAAGTAGTATTGAGGCTGCGTGCCCTAAATGAAGGCATGGCTTGGTCCAGTGTTGGCTCTAAATCCAACAAATATCCTATTTCAAAAACACTTAATGAAAGAGATGTGTAATTGCTTAATATTAATAGGGATTAACTGTATGTAGAAGTATGGAAGTATGTTGACATACTGGGCCACATTCAGAGCTAATGTGAGTTGGTACAGCTCCATTAAAGGGTATGGAGCTGCATCTAGTTACTTATCTCTGAATTTGGTCATGCTCTCCCTGCATGTGCTGAATTTATGATGCCTTAAAAAGTTTTTAAATGTTATATTTCTAGGAGAATCATCATTAAACTATTTGTAACAAAACAACCACCCTTGCCGACAAGAAATCCAATGAGGCAAGTTATTAATAGGGTACATGGTAATGAATTGTTTTTGTTTCTATGTGCCTTTGATTTCATTGTGCTAAAAACTGGCAGCAATCTTCAGTTGTGAGGGTTAGTTAAAGACAATGCCTGCAGGTCTTGCCATGGCAAATTCTTGGAACCCTGCCATAACTGTTGACAAGTAAAGTTTTGTTTCTGGAAACTAAGGGTGTTTTCCCACTGGATTTTACCAATTGTTTCTTGTTGTTATTACATGCTTGTCAGACTCTATTTCTCAGAAAAGATAATGAATTTAAAGCTGTATTTCCTGCTGTGCATACCAGAGCACATGTCTAATGGTTCTAATGAAAATTAGACAAATTCCAACCTCTCCAGATTATCAAATATATTCCATTAAGGAAATGGTATTTGAAGTAACATTTTTATTGGCTGATTTATTTTAAGAGTTAATGGAAATATGCTGAAGATGAATGAAAGGAAAAAACTATGAAGAAACTATTTGTTATTGTTTGTTTGTTCTCTAGAAAGAAACCTAGCCAGGACAGGAATTTGAATGCTCATAATATAGTGCAAAATGTTTTCTATAAACAATTTATATTTAAAACATCTGATTTTAATATAATTTACATTTTAAAATCTGTAGCAGAAGGTCATTGTACCTGTGAGAATTTGCATAATCTGTTCACAAAACAATGGCAGAATGGGAATGCCATTGTAATACATTGGTTAGATCTTGCTCTTCTTACTTGCTTAGGTAAATAGTCATGCAAATTTAAATGAGATTACGCACATGAATAGAGTATGATTTAGCCCATTGTTAACGGACTTCTTTCCTGCCCTCATGCTGGTGGTTTAATGATAAAAACAACTTTTCTATTGGAATAGTAATTATTTTATGTAAACATAGTCCATGCGCAGGATAAATAGCACGCTAAATGTTTTAACACCAGGAGTTCAGAGCCAGGATAAATATTTTTCATGTGGCTTAGTTTTATCTTAGTCCTCATTTATGTGCATCACAGAACTGCAAAATTATGGGATAGTGTCTGCTCAACAGAAGCCCCTGGTAGTATAGCAGGAGTACGCTTGGTCAGTGTAGAGCCATTGATGAGTCTGTGTGGGCAAAGTTTGCACAGTGCTTGCCTGTATCAAGGACAAGATACTGCAATAGGTCCCATCTCCACGAGAAAAGCCATTGTGTTGCGGGACCCAGTTGCAACATGGTAGTGCCTGACAAGTTAAAGCAGCGTGGCCTTGCAGTGTAGGGTGTTCTTTAATCACAGTAAATTCAGAAACTAATGGAAGTTGTGAGACTAAATGCATTACGTGGCTTTGAAAATCACAGCCTCCTGCAGCACTAAATTGTGTTTTGACCATATTGATTGTTGCTGTGTTGTAATTTAGTAGCATTTTTGTAGTATGAGCAGGATTTTGGACTCTTGCTTCTATGAGCTCTAAAATTCTACTTAATCACAATAAAAAAATATTTTCTGACTTTGTTATTGTCTGTATTTGTATTTATAGCATCTGCATACCCCATCTGAGCCGGGGGACTGCATTATCTAGGTGCTGACCAAACATGTTAAGACGACATATCCTGCCTCCAGGAGCTTTCAATTGAAATAGACAAGACAGAAAACTGGAAGGGGAAATGAGAAACAGAGGCACAGATAGGTAAAGTGACTTGCCCAAGGTCACACAGTAGAGCCAGAATCATAGAATATCAGGTTTGGAAGGGACCTCAGGAGGTCATCTAGTCCAACCCCCTGCTCAAAGCAGGACCAATCCCCAACTAAATCATCCCAGCCAGGACTTTGTCAAGCCTGACCTTAAAAACCTCTATGGAAGGAGATTCCACCATCTCCCTAGGTAACCCATTCCAGTGCTTCACCACCCTCCTAGTGAAAAGGTTTTTCCTAATATCCAACCTAAACCTGCCACATTGCAACTTGAGATCATTACTCCTTGTTCTGTCATTTGGTACCACTGAGAACAGCCTAGATCCATCCTCTTTGGAACCTCCTTTCAGGTAGTTGAAAGCAGCTATCAAATCCTCCCCACCCCCCATTCTTCTCTTCTGCAGACTAAATAATCCCAGTTCCCTCAACCTCTCATAAATCATATGCTCCAGCCCCCTAATCACTTTTGTTGCCCTCTGCTGGACTCTTACCAACTTTTCCATATCCTTTTTGTTGTGAGTGGGCCCAAAACTGGACACACTACTCCAGATGAGGCCTCACCAATGCCAAATAGAGGGGAGTGTTCACGTCCCTTGATCTGCGGACAGTGCTCTTACTTATACAGCTGTCATAGGTCTCACCCCCACTTAGAGCTGTTGGGTTCCAAAATGGGGACCTGCACTGGTTTCCCTCTAAACTAAAAATCCTAGTTTAGATCTGGTAAAAGCTGCCACCACCCAATCAGGTACGTGGATTGGGACACAGTCCTTCCCCAAAATCCTTGGGGATCCCAAGAGCCCCAAATCCATGGAGTTCTTACACCTAGGAGAAATAAACCATTCCCCACTGCTTCCTCCCCCCTCCCTTTTCCTAAGAGAGATACCGGGATCCAACTACAGAGGGATGCCTCCCTCCGCCGCTTTCCCCTTTCCCTGAGAATCCACCCAAGGAAAGATTAATAAATCTTTTCTGTTAAGAACTTGGTTGAAGAATAAAAAGAAAGTAACTTGTCTCTGTAATCCAAGATGGAACAATACACAGGGTCTAAACTTATTAATCTCTGGAGAGAATCCCCCCCTCCTTTCTTTCTCAGTAAAAGCAAAGTAACAGCAAACAGGAATAAAGAATTTCCTTATGCAAACACACAATTGCAAATGTAGAAATCAAATTATAAGACTAATCTGCCTTTCTAATTAATACTCACTATTGAATAGTAGGAACTACTCCAGGAGAACTTGGAGACATGTCTGGCCTCTCTTAGATCCAAAAAGAGAACTCGAACACTTACACAAAGAACACAGACAAAGGCTTCCCTCCACAGAGATTTGAAATTATCTTGTCTCTGATTGGTCCTCTGATCAGGTGTCCACAGGTACTGCTTGTTAACCCTTTACAGGTAAAAGAGACCTTAACCCTTAACTATCTGTTTATGACACACACCCCAAATCGCAGACAGTGGGGGACCCACACTGGCGGTGATTTCCTTCTAGAACTTTAAAATAAACAGATTTACAAAACACATGCACTATTACATATACTACTAAGTATGTAAACAACAAGGTATTTGACATTGAAGAACACTTTTTATGCATTTGACCGGACATACTTGGCAATGTCCTTGCCCATCCCCTCCCAGTGGAAGGACTTCCCCAACCTGTCCTTGGTTATGTTCACCCCAGAATGACCACTGGGATGTCATGGCCCAAGCTTAAGAGCTTGTCCCGGTACTTAGTTGGAACTACCAACTGTTTTTGAGGATTTTGGCCTTTCTGGTGTCCATCAGAAAGAATCTTGTTATATAAAAGTTCTTGTTTTACAACAAACTGGGATCGATTAGAAGAGCTGAGAGGCGGTGGGTTGCTCCGTGCCGCCGCCCAAGCTTTCTTAAGGCTGTCATCGGCTTCCTGCTCAGTCTGGAACTGTTCCCTTGAGGCTGGAGACACCCGTTCCTCCGTAGACTGTGGACTTGGGCTGGGTCCCTCTGGAAGCGATGTAGGTGATGGGGTTGTTTCCGTTGACTGTGAACCGCTCTCCGCTGGTGCACAAGGTGATATTTCAGGCTCTGGCTGAGCCTCTTGGGTAGGGTTGTCTGCTGCTTCTGCCGCTGGTTGCTCTTCCAGTTCCGGTCCTGGAACTGGATGTACTATGGCTGCTGTAGTTGTTGGTATGGGATCCGGTTCCACCACCTTTGTCTGGGTCTGTGGTAACACAGACGGGGTCCTGGTGGACGGCTCAGGAACAGGGATGGGAGTGCCTGCTTGTTTGGCCTGGCTGCGGGTGACCACTCCCCCCCTCTTGGCCAGCTGCACATGGTTGGCCAAGTCTTCCCCCAGTAGCATGGGGATGGAATAATTGTCATAGACAGCAAAAGTCCACTTTCCTGACCAGTCCTTGTACTGGTCTTCAGGGATGCTGTACCCATGGCAGGTCCTTTTAAAATTTTTCAAGAAGGCCTCAGTGTCCTCACCTGAGGCTAACCTCTTGTGGTTAGCCTCTTTGGCTTGTAGTTTCTCCATTTCTCTCTTGTGCTCAGCCTCTTTGGCTTTTTCGTTTATTTCCATCTCCTTGAGTTTTAATTGTAATTCCTGTCTTGTAAATGCAGTTCTTTTTGTCTTGTTTCCAGTTTAGATGCGGCCTTGGCACTCATTGTTTCTGTTTTTTGGTGTTGGCCACACTCCTCTGCAGTCAGGGTATGTGCTGTGTTGCTTGCTTCAGTCCCTATCCCTGTCTATCATTGACTAAACAAAGAGAAATCAAATCTTTTGTTTTGCAAATGGTGTTCTGCGGGAATGACTGTGCTTTTGACCGAGAAAGAAAAAAAAAAAATTTCCCCCTCTTCCCAAGAGCAAGACAAACCGGTTTAACCAGTGTCTCTCGCTCTTGCTAAGTAGCTCTCAGTATGGTGTCTCCTGAAACAAAGGCTTGTCAGAAAACCTTACCCCTCCTTTTCCTCCAAGGTGCTTTTTGAAGCAACCAGAAAGAAAAACTGCTTCCAACAAAGCCTGCTGGAAAACTTAATTCCCTCCAGCCAACCTTGCTGAAGATTCCTTCTAGCAATACCAGTTAGAAACTGAATACTTGTAACCCCCCCCTCTTCTCTCAGGTTGCTTTCCTGCTCTAGAAGAAGAGAATAGCTCCCTTCAGCTTAGCCCAGCTGAAAAAAAAACTCCTTCTAACAAAGCCAGTTAGAAAACCTTGTCTGTTTGCCTTCGGGGTATCTCTCCCTTCTAGCCTGTATTCCTGGTTCTTAATACATCCCACCTCTGCCACCATGTCATAGGTCTCACCCCCACTTAGAGCTGTTGGGTTCCAAAATGGGGACCTGCACTGGTTTCCCTCTAAACTAAAAATCCTAGTTTAGATCTGGTAAAAGCTGCCACCACCCAATCAGGTACGTGGATTGGGACACAGTCCTTCCCCAAAATCCTTGGGGATCCCAAGAGCCCCAAATCCATGGAGTTCTTACACCTAGGAGAAATAAACCATTCCCCCCTGCTTCCTCCCCCCTCCCTTTTCCTAAGAGAGATACCGGGATCCAACTACAGAGGGATGCCTCCCTCCGCCGCTTTCCCCTTTCCCTGAGAATCCACCCAAGGAAAGATCAACCAAGTTCTTAACAGAAAAGATTTATTAAAGAATAAAAAGAAAGTAACTTGTCTCTGTAATCCAAGATGGAACAATACACAGGGTCTAAACTTATTAATCTCTGGAGAGAATCCCCCCCTCCTTTCTTTCTCAGTAAAAGCAAATTAACAGCAAACAGGAATAAAACACACAATTCTTCTGCAAACACACAATTGCAAATGTAGAAATCAAATTATAAGACTAATCCGCCTTTCTAATTAATACTCACTTTTGAATAGTAGGAACTACTCCAGGAGAACTTGGAGACATGTCTGGCCTCTCTTAGATCCAAAAAGAGAACTCGAACACTTACACAAAGAACACAGACAAAGGCTTCCCTCCACAGAGATTTGAAATTATCTTGTCTCTGATTGGGCCTCTGATCAGGTGTCCACAGGTACTGCTTGTTAACCCTTTACAGGTAAAAGAGACCTTAACCCTTAACTATCTGTTTATGACAACAGCCCAAAATGCTGTTAGCCTTCTTGGCAACAAGGGCACACTGTTTACTCATATCCAGCTTCTCATCCACTGTAACCCCTAGGTCCTTTTCTGCAGAACTGCTGCCTAGCCACTCGGTCCATCGTCTGTAACAGTGCATGGGATTCTTCCATCCTAAGAGCAGGACTCTGCACTTGTCCTTGTTGAACCACCTCAGATTTCTTTTGGCCCAATCCTCTAATTTGTCCAGGTCCCTCTGTATCCTATCCCTACCTTCCAGCTTATCTACCACTCCTCCCAGTTTAGGGTTATCTGCAGACTTGCTGAGGGTGCAGTCCATGCCATCCTCCAGATGATTAATGAAGATATTGAACAAAACCAGCCCCAGGACTGACCCTGGGGGCACTCTGCTTGATAACGGCTGCCAACTAGACAAGGAGCCATTGATCACTACTCATTGAGCCCGACGATCTAGCCAGCTTTCTATCCACCTTATAGTCCATTCATCCTGCCCATGCTTCCTTAACTTGCTGGCAAGAATACTGTGGGAGACGGTATCAAAAGCTTTGCTAAAGTCAAAGAATAACACGAATAGAAATAGAGCTTAGCTCTCCTGATTTCTATTCCAGTATATTATCCACTAGTAAGTGGTTCTCAAACTTTTGTACTGGTGACCCCTTTCACATGGGAAGCCTCTGAGTGCGACTCTCACTTACAAATTAAAAACACTTTTTTATATATTTAACACCACTATAAATGCTGGAGTCAAACAGGTGTTTGGGGTGGAGGCTGGCAGCTCGCGACCCCACATGTAATAACCTTGCGACCCCCTGAGGGGTCCCGACCCCCAGTTTGAGAACCTCTGCACTAGATCATGTTACTGCCTGTCAGTTAGAAAGGTCAAAGTGTTTCTGTGATTATGTTCAGTCATTATCTTTAAATATAGTTTACAATTAAAGGACCTCATTCTGATCTCACTCTGGAATAAATCAGTAATAAGTCTGTTGAACTCAGTGGAGTTACACCTGTGAAAACCCCCTCAAACTTGCTAATATAATTCACTTTGGGTTCCCTGGAGTATAAAAGGCCCTGTACAAGTGCAGACTTGTCTAATTCCATTGTGTAACCTGGCAAGAAGTACTGGCAAAGTGAGCGCAGTTTTCTTAAAACACGTCAGTTCTGCAAAGGATATGCCATTGGGAGAATAAACACCTACTCCAAAGACTCTATGATTAATGATGGATGATTTTTGAGTGGACATATGCTTGACTATCTGTTATCATTCGCTGTTGTAATTGAATAGCAGTCTTTTTAGTTTGCAGCAGCTTGTGTTTCTTCCTTCTCAAATTGAATCCCTAATTTCTTTTTGGGAATGTGTTTAGAAAAACAAAACAAAATCTCAAGCTCACACCTCAGTCTCCTTCCCACTCCCTACTCTTTTTTCTTTCTGAGAAACGTTTTGGTTCTCTTTACTCCATTAATAAACAAAAGAGGTATAGCCACTCCAATCCCTTCCACCTACCTCTTCCTTTGCATGTCATCTTTTAATTCTCTGAGCACAGGATATGTCCTTTTGGAACATACTTATCATCAAGTCAGATATCTTGCCTGATGCTTTTAGAGAAAGGTGTAACCTGACCTTTCTTGCACTTTAAGCTCCATCTACACTAGGAAATTGACTGTAATTAGTAGTGCACCCTCTTGAACTAGTACTGAAAATTAATTAACTGCTAGAGCCAATGGGAGAAAGCATTCTTCAGCACCACTGAGTCTCAAGAACATTTCCTGTAATGTTGCTGGAATAAGTTTGTACTGTTTTGGGTGGCAGTGAGGCCATTTTTATCACTGGTTTGGGGGGACCCATTGGTGAAGGTTGGTAGCAACTAGTCAATAACCTGGTATAAGCAGAACCTTAAATGATCATCATAAGTCCCAGAGCATGAGAGGGTGAGGGGAAAATGCACAATCAGGGATGAAGATGATATATTTAGTTTAAAAATTAAAACCGTCTAACCTAAATTAAGATTAGTCCATAGACGCTGCAAAAAAGAGTATTGACTGTACTTACGTGTTCTGGTTGATTACTGAATGGGCATTGTTAAGAATGGTTGCTGTAAGAGCTCCATAACTGAAAGAAATGTTGTTGATGCTGCATGCAGTATGAATAGAATCATGTCTTGAAGCAAATTTAAATTAAAACATTGACTCAGACTTAATAAAGTGATCAAGAATTGAACCACTGTCATTCCTACATAGGTAATGAAGTGACAATGGAATTGTTTGTGGATATTTAAAGAATGGCTTGCACAGGTAGCAGGAACAATTCATATGCCAAAGAAAACAAAGGCTTGTCAGCCACCTTAATTGCTGAGCCAGGTTCTTTATAACTTCCATCTGTCTTCTTGTCTCAGAACAAAATATAATTGAGTTATGATGAGAAGGAATATTAAAACAAACTAATGTGGCATTGTATTTCTTGTGTCTTTTGTTTGATATAATATTTTGTTGTAACTCTCAGTATTTTAAAGAAAATATGCCTATAGTTAGAATATATACAATTAAAAACAGAAGAATACTTAGTTCACTATACCCCAAAAAATCAAAATTCGTCCTCCATAGTTGTAAACCTAAAGAAGTTTTGGGGGAATCGATTGTTTCCAAATTCCGATGTTTACTCATTTTGAATTTATACAGAAATGTTATGTTATATAATGCTTCTGATAAATGCAAATTAATTTTTAAAAATCCACAACGTTAATGCCTCATGATGGTTGCAAATTTAATACAGTTGGGATGGGAAAAAATTAAGGTTCCCATAGCAATGCTAACTGTCCACATTGCACATATGTAGTTTGATTGCTACTTAGGATGTTTGGTTTTCTTCCTTTGTTTCATACTATAGTGTTTATGGTAGCAGACTGGCTCTGACTATATGAAAACATCGGGTTATATAATTTACATTGAAACATAACTAGCAGTCAATATACAGACCAATGTGAGCAAGTTAGCTGTGCTCTGTAAGTGGTAATATTTGTTATTTCCTGTCATCCTTATGTTTTAAAATTATAAAAGTAGCACTAAGTGTTCCTTTCTAATGGACCCACTTTAGCAAAGTCCCAATTATACTGCATCTTGAGCTCAGTAAGGAACTTTTGCAGTGAAATGGACCAGTTTAGCAAGTTTCACCTTGCTCTTTTTAGGAGCTCTTTGCTGTGCCCCTTGATTTGTGGCAAAGTGTAACTTGACAAAGTGTTTAGTTTCACTGCAAAGTCCCTTCCTGTGAGGCACAGGCACCATAACTGAACTCTGCTTATTTTTTGTCTATTAGCATCTCAGTCTTGGATGCCAACTTTCAGTCCTGTGGCACTGTTCTAATTTGAGTTAGAACCAATAGCTAACGTATCATAAAGAGTCCATAAATCATATTATAGGTAGTGCAAGAAGTGATGCTTACAGGTAAGATTGCCTGCTGTTTTATCAGACCTTTGTTTTCAGTTATTTACAACTTTGCCAAACGTAAACCATTTGGGTTGAAAATTCCCATGCCGGGTGTATGCCTTAGGCTTTTTTTTCTTTTCTCTTTTCTTTTTGATGGGGGAAGGGACAGGGTGGTAGGGGAGAAGTTTAATCTAAAGCAGTTGGGCCATTTCAGAGAACCAGGTTGGGGTGGCCAACCTGTGGCTCCGGAGCCACATGCGGCTCTTCAGAAGTTAATATGCGGCTCCTTGTATAGGCACCGACTCCGGGGCTGGAGCTACATGTGCCAACTTTCCAATGTGCCAGGGGGAGCTCACAGTCAATTGAATGGCTTTTGCAGGGTTCCTAGATTTGCCCACAATATTCTTGTACAAAATGACTTTCATAAAAGTTTGAAAACGTATGGATGTGCTCTTTCTGTAGATTGTTTAGATTGTGAAAAAATACATTCAAGCAGGCTTTTCTTTCTTTTTTTCTCCCCAGTCTGTAGCTTCAGCAGACATGGATTTGAATCAGCTGGAGGCCTTTCTTACTGCCCAAACCAAAAAGCAGGGAGGTATCACAGCAGATCAGGCTGCAGTCATTGCAAAATTTTGGAAAAACCACAGAACAAAAATTCGAGAGAGTCTGATAAATCAAAGTAGGTGGGACAACACCTTGAAAAACATGAACTGGAGAGTGGATTTGAAATCGCAGTCAAGACACGTCGATCAAATAAACACCCCTGTTGCAATTGTTGAAATGGAGCTGGGGAAAAATGGGCAGGTGAGCTATCTTCATATTTAAAACTTAAAAGATCTGAACTTGGGAAACTCAGACTAAAACATTTTACCTATTGATTAATGCTTGCACCTGTGCTCGCCTTCTTTGGTATAATCTGGTTTCCCCACATAGTCCAGAATTGAGTTCTCAAATCCAATTCCTAGCCTTTTTAACTTCAGCTCAGGGTGTCCTGAGGTGTAGAAGGCAAACACTCACTCATTCAGCCTTCCTGGTTTTTATGCTAGAATTATTTTGAAAGTTTTCTCTGTTGCCATACACAGAATATGCTAAAACTATAGCATGTTGTTGTTATCTGCAAACAAATGCTAGTAATGGATATAACTACAAGGCACCAGGTTTGCTATAGGCAATATTTACTATGGGGAAATCTGCAGATGCTTTTAATTTAGGATTAGACTCGTGAAATATAGTTTTCATAAAATAAAGACCAATCATAAAGTTCTATTTGCAGTTTTCTTATTGTGACTGCTACTCTATGTAGTCACGATCTGTTTGAAAGAGATGGCTTCTTCCACCCAACTGCAGGAAACTTGAGCTTGGATTCTCAATTTTTAAGTCTGCAGCTCTTAAACGTTTACAGTTCAGTTACCTAGATAACCAAATAACCTGTTTTCCCATTATGAATTTTTATTCCCTTTAGATAGATAAATGGTTTTCTATTTGGTATCTCTTCCTTTGCAATGTTTTGGCAAACCTTGGAATCTTTTATTTTAACAGCATAGTTAGTATGATTCACTCGGTTTAGTACAAAATTAGAAAAAAAATCCAAATATCACTTTAAAGCAAAACCAAGCATATGCTAAGCATACAAGGTCAAGTTCTACCCCATTACATCTGTCCTTAGTACCCACTGTCTTATTTCTAACTGAGATCAGAATGTGACTGGAAGGTGTGCAAACAGAGAGAATGAGAATCCTACTGAAGCAGCATTTACTTTGCTTAATTAATAGCTTTTTATGTGAAACAGCCTGTTTGTTCAATCCTCATCTTTTGTCCAGATTTCTTGTGCATTTTCAACACAGTGGACATTCTCTAGCTATGCATTTCTAAAGTGACCCATCACTATAATATGTAAGAGCTTTAAAATTTTCTACCCAATCTTATCATTTTTTCCCATGTCTTAAGGTTAGAAATGAGTCCGTCCCATTAATAGCAAATGGAAAAAAAAAACCCTGACTATTAAAAAGAGTGGCACTGTGTGTGTGTATGTGTGTGTATATGTATATGTGTGTGTATATATATATATATATATATATATATATATATATATATATATATATATTAGTTCTTGTTGGAATTATTTTTTTCCCTCACTGGATTCCTTCAATAGCAAACTAATTTACAAATACTTTTATAGTCTGTCATTCTCGAGAGGGAGGCAGGCAAAGGAAACATGATGCAGGAGGGGAAAATGTAACAGGCATTTCTGAGAAATTTGATTTCTATTTAAAAAAAATCACAGCAAAAGGATTCCATTTCTATAAACAATATTCATGACTCACTTGAATTATTTTAGCAAGTCCTATTCATATTTCAAATATGCTTAACACAGGATTATGCAAATCTATTTCTAAATTACCATTTTCTCTAAAGTACATCCAGCAAATTCTCGTTTATTTTATTAAGCAAAATCCGATCTACTCAGTTAGTTAAGGGACTATTCAGTCTGAATGCACTGATTTAAATTATAACACAGAATACAAAGTGTACAGTGCTCACTTTAAATTATTAATTTTTTATTACAAATACTTCACTGTAAAAAAGATAAACAAAATAAATATTTTTCAATTCACCTCATGTAAATCCACTTAGTCCTACTTCTTGTGTAGCTAATTGCCAAGACAAACAAGTTTGTTTACATTTACGGGAGATAATGCTGCCCGCTTCATATTTACAATGCCACCTGAAAGTGAGAACAAAGGGTCGCGTGGCACTGTTGTAGCTGCTGTTGGAAGGTATTTACTTGCCAGATATGCAAAACATTCGTATGCCTCTTCATGCTTCAACTTGTAGGCTCTGAAGTTTTACTTTGTTTTGTTTTTGCGTGCAGTTATTTAAAACAATAATAATTCTACATTTGTAAGTTGCACTTTCACAATAAAGAGATTGTATTACAGTACGTGTAAGAGGTGAACTGAAAACTACTATTTCTTTTGTTTATATTATTTGTACTGTAAAAAAGATAGTGAACACTGTACATTTTGTATTCTGTGTTGTAATTGAAATCAATATATTTGAAAATGTAGAAAAACATCAAAAAATATTTATAATAAATTTAAATTGGTATTCTATTATTATTTAATAGTGCTATTAGTCACAATTAATCACAGTTCTATTATTTTTAATCTTGTGATTAATTGCAATTATATTTTTTAATCATTTGACAGCCCTAGAATAAATATATTGGAATCTAGCTCTTATTGAATAAGCCACCGCACGTTGCTTAATTAGGTTTCTCATCAGCTGGTAACATTTGAGTTAAATTTGTATATGTTTTTAAATATTGCTTCACTGAATCTTTGGTTTAGGGTCACAATAGCTTGATAGTTTTTTTTTCATTGATCTCTCTGTGGGGTTTATTCTTAATTGCTCATTGTTACATTCATGTCTTGAGTAAATTTGGAGTCTGTAGTACTTTTATTACTGTGATCAAGAAAATACATGTATTATTGCCAGTCTGTAATTTAACCGCCAGGACTTTTTTTTTCTAAAGTAAAAATGTGGATGTGATGTTTGATAGAACTTTTGAAGGTCTTTTCTTGGATTTGTTTAAGATAGCTAGCTGATGATTCAGGAATAAATTATTCAGAACAGACTGTTTTCATTTGGACACCTGATAGCAGGGGGTATATGTGTGTGTTGCTGTGTAACAAATTAACTTAAATATTTTATTCGTTTAAACAGAGGCAATGAAAAGCTCTGTAGGAAGTGCATCTTTCCAGAATTCAAAATCAGTCAAACAGATACTTCATAGATCTCTGTCTGCAGCTGATTAGAACCACTAAACAGGATATAGGATGTTCCAATGCAATGTCAGTTATCCCATGCTTTAAAGTGTAAATGTGTCAATAACTCAATCACTTTTTATGGTTTGCCATCTCTGAATTTAAACCAATATCAATGGTCTTATGTCTGAAAGGCTTTTTAAAGAACTAACATGCAGAGCTTGCTATGCTTCCATGACTGGTTCAGTAGCAACAACAGACCAAGCTTTAACATTTAGTTTGTGTTGGCTAATTTTATTAATGTTTTCTGCTGGATTTTATTTTACTCATATTATTGAGATTGAAAATTAAAATGTCTATTTTCTACAACTCATAACATATATGTTATTGATGTCATTCGGAGCCGTGACATTCAGTGTGACAAGAAGTGTGTTGCGAGGGGGTGGCTGACACAGGAAAAAGGGGGGAAATTGAGCTGAGTCGCTAAGGGGGTCCACTCTTTGGACTCTTTGGGTCCAGTCTTTCCATTCTTTCTGGTAAAACACTTTACCAAAACTGCTGCTCCCAGATTATGACATGCTTTTTTTCAGACCACTTTAAGGACTGTTGACAATATGGAGGAAATGAGTTGTTTTTCCCTCTCCTCCTTCCCAGTTAGGCATGCAGATTGCTAAAAATGTTGAGAGCTGGGTCTACTACAACAGATACTAACTCCTCTAACTTCAGGAAGGTAGCGTCCGTATTCTTGATTTGCATTTTGGCACTTTCTCAAGTGAATACTGTACTTAGAGATTTTATGTCTTTTGTATGTTCGGTATGCTGCTGCTGCCTGTCTTTTATAGATGGTTGTCAAAGAAGCATAAAAAACATTAGTCAGCCCCACCAAATACTCAGCTTCACTGGCTCCCCATTCATGTTAGGGGCTGACTGAAAACTGTCCTAAAATTGCCTTGCTTCAGCCTACTTCATTGACTTTTTCCTCTATCTACTCATGCCATTCTTTGCTCATCTATCACCAGCCTTTTCTCTTTCCTTTCTAAGCTTAATCTGTTGTACTTTCTAACGCCCTTATCCCTCTTCATACAAGAGTCTTATCTTCTACCATCTAAAAATGTCATCTTGTATCTCTACACCTCATTGACTCTATTTTCAAATTTGGTGTAGCTTTTCTCCTTTGCTTATACCTCTTCATCTCATTCTCCCTCTCTGTTATTTCTTCATAACTATTTTTTTCCTCTGAAGTCTTTTTTTGAGAGGATACATTTTCAGTGGCATCAGAAAGTAAATGTTTTGATTTTTGTACTATGGTTTGCTATTAAACCTTGGAGCTGTGCCATATAAACTTATGTTCTGGTCTGGGTGAGCGTCCTCCGATAGGAGACTCTCCCTTTTCCCTAGAGCTGTTTACTTTCCATCCAATATACAAATCCAGTTAATGTTAAACGTATTATTGGAAATGTGCACTTATAAATCAGCTGCAAACTATTCAAAGTAGAAATGCTTAATTAGTCACTTGCAATGTATACCTGTCACTGAGGTCCTCCAGTTTACCAGAGAAGGCAAACTTTTGTTTATATCATGAATAGTCTGCAGCTACTCCACTGCTGACTGTCTTTGACAGTAGAAATGTATAGAGAAAATATGTGCATTGCTAACACTATCCATTTTCCTTTTTACTGAAGAGTCAATTCTTTTTCTTCATACAAAACAGCAAGAATGGGTGATGTTAATTACTGGCTGCATGGCTGGGAACTTTAAAGGCAAAAGATCTGGTCATGGCATGAAGGGAGAACAGTACTTCATTGTATTCTGTTGTAATTTAGAGTCCAGCACTGAAGAGTATGACATACTCTCTGAAAATCAGCTTAGTTTAAGGTGGTCACAACTTCTTTCTGAGTTTCTGGAATTTAGAGAGACAAGGTAGGTGAGGTAATATCTTTTATTGGACCAACTTCTGTTGGTGAAAGAGTCAAACTTTCGAGCTTACACAGAGCTCTTCTTCAGGTCTGGGAAAGGTATTCACAGTATCACAGGGCTTGTCTACACTACCCGCCAGATTGGCGGGCAGCGATCAATCCAGCGTAGGTTGATTTATCGCATCTAGTATAGACATGATAAATCGACCGCTGAGCACTCTCCCATTGACTCTGGTACTCCACCAGAATGAGAAGCACAAACAGAGTCAGCAGGAGAGCGTCAGCTGTCGACTTACCACAGTGAAGACACCGCGGTAAGTAGATCTAAGTACGTCAACTTCAGCTACGCTATTCCTGTAACTGAAGTTGTGTATCTTAGATCTACCCCGTGCGGTAGTGTAGACAAGTCTACAGCTAAATACAAATTGGAACAGATTGTTATGCATAAGGAGTTAACACATGTTGCAAGAAACCATTCAAGGTGAAGTGGGCAATTAACACTTCAGTCTGTATAATAAAGGGGAGTTAGCAGGTTACAGATTGTTGTAGTGAGCCTTAAATCCAGTATTTTTATTGAGTCTGATGTCTAGCAAAGTTATGAATTTAAGCTGCCACACTCATCTTTTGAAGATGTTCTACATGTTTCCTTTGAGGACATGGACTCTGCACTATTTTCATGAACGTTGCAAGCACAGGGTGCACAAGAAGAACCGAATGAGTGGGGAACATGATGATTCCTTGAAGGACAGATTGCTGTGGAACATAGTGAAAACCAGTTCAAGGTTGTTAGTGGCATTTACGGAGCTGCTGAGGATGATAGCGTGTTGGTTCTGGGCCCGAGAAACAAGCACTGGCTAATGGGATCACATCACAATGTAAGTTTGAGATGATGAGCAGAAGCTTCAGAACTTTCAGATGGGCAAGGCCACATTCCTGGATCTGTGCATTGAGCTCACTCCAACCATCCAGTACAGGGACGAGAGAACGAGAGCTATACTGACACTGGAGAAGTGAGTGGTGATTGCACTGTGGAAACTTGCAATGCCAAATTCCTACTGCTCAGTCAGGAATCAGTTTGGAGTTGGGAAATCCACTGGGGGTGCCATTGTCATGCAAGTATGCAGGGCCATTAATCGCCTCCTGCTATGCAAGATTGGGACTCTCAGCAATGGGCAGGATATAGTGGATGGATTTGTAGCAGTGGGGTTCCCACACTGCGGTGGAGCAATAGACGGCACACACATCCCTATTTTGGCACCAGACCACCTTGCCACTGAGCATATAAACAGAAAGGGCTACTTTTCCATGGTTACGCAAGCATTGGTGGATCACCGAGGGCACTTCACTGACATCGGTATGGGCTGGTCAGGGAAGGTGCATGATGCTCACATCATTAAGAACACAGGACTGTTCAGAAAGCTACAAGCAAGGACTTCCTTTCCCGACCATGAATTACCATTGCGAATATTTAAATGCCAGTAGTGATCCTGAGGGGCCAACCCTTCTCCTTGCTCTCCTGGCTCATGAAGCTGTACACCGGCCACCTTGACAGCACCAAGGAATGATTCAACCACCAGCTCAGTAGGTGCAGAATGACAGTTGAATATGCGTTTGGTTGTTTGAAGGGTTGCTGGGCATTGTCTTGTACTCACAAGATTGGACCTCAGTGAGAAAAATATCCCAATGGTTATAGCTGTCTGCTTTGTCCTGCATAATATATGTGAAGCAAACAGGAAAAAGTTTCCACTGGGGTGGATGTGGAGCAGCTGTCTGCTGAATTAGAACAGCAGATACAAGGGCTAATAGAAGACCTCGATGTGGAGCTATACGGCGCAGGGAGGCTTTGAAAGAGTAGTGTGCTCTACCTGGCCCTGCTCTGTTGTGGCCTGGCAGGAATCGTGGTGATTGCTGTACATGGAGGAATATAACATTGTCATTGCACCTATTAACTTTGTTTGTAAATGATCTTATGAGTGACACTGTGCAATGACAGGTAATTGGTTGCTTTGAGAACTGCTGATCACTGGGCAGCATACATTGCGAACAGGGCCGGCTCCAGGCCCCAGCACGCCAAGCTCGTGCTTGGCGCGGCATGCCGCGGGGGGCGCTCTGCCGGTCGCCGGGAGGGCGGCAGGCGGCTCCAGTGGACCACCCGCAGGCGTGCCTGCGGATGCTCCACCGGAGCCGCGGGACCAGCGGACCCTTCGCAGGCACGTCTGCAGGAGGTCCACCGGAGCCGCGGGACCGGCGACCGCCAGAGCGCCCCCACCAGCGTGCCGCCGTGCTTGGGGCGGCGAAATTGCTAGAGCTGCCCCTGATTATGAACTAATAAAAATGAATGATGTTCCAAACAATAGAATTGTATTCTGTAACAAAATCAATGCAAAAAAAGGCAATTTTAAAACAAATCCATTAAAAAATTAATAAGAACAGAATTTATGGAGAAGTAAGAACATTCCTATCCATTTCAGCTACACATACACCAACCATGGCTTTCACGGGTCAATGTGCATGAAGCAGTGATTGTCTTTAATGTCCCCTGCGGTGGAGTGGTAGGGGTAGTGCAGTGACCCCCTGATGCAAGGGTGATAAGTTTTATATGGGCCCCTGGCACCCAGGCTCCCGCAAATGCGGCTCAACCAATGTTGAGACCAGACCTGCCTGCTGCCCCCACATGCCCCCTCCTCCCAGTGTCCCCCTCTCCCACTGCCAGCCCCGCCTGCCCTTTCCCTGGTGTGTCCCTCCTGCCGCTACTGGCTACCAGGGAGCGGCGCTGGGGGCAGGCTAAGGCAGCTGCTGCACCTGCAGAAGGAAGAGGGGAGGAGGCACATGACAGACTGTCCCCCCACCCCAGCAGGCGACTCCGAGGGGGGGCTTATCCTGGCTGGACCTTCTGAGCAGCAGCCTGAGGGGGGTTGGGTGAGTGTCATGCCGGGGGGGCTGGGGAGGGCCCTCCTTCCCCCAGAGCTCGCTGTTGCTGGCAGGAGGCCTCTCTGGTACCCAACTCCAGGTTAGCCTGCCTGCTGCCCCCCAAACTCCTCATCCCTGGCCCAGCCCTATGCCCTGCACCCCCTCCTGCACCCCAACTCTCCCAGCCCAGAGCCCGCACCCAGCACCCAACCACCACCACCCCCCCAGAGCCTCCTAGTTGGTGTTCCTTACATAGTAAATCTAGGCCTCTGTAAGAAATTTGGAATCTGTGGTTTGTGTTTAGTTCCAGCAGTAGCTTTCACTGCTAAAGAACAGGCTGAGGATATGTCATGAGTAAGTCGTGCTATGGGTAGGGAAAAAATTAAATCTGCCATTGCTGCTGCCAAAGATGGATAAACACTACAGTTCAGGTTGTAACCTAGCTATTTCTGAAGGTAATTTTAGAGAACCTAGTTTTAATAGACTGTATGTTCTGAAAAGACAGATCTGTTTTTGTAGAATGCAAAGAGATGCTTGCCATGGTAAAACAGTTCCAGATTCCATAACTGCAGAATAAAGAGAACATGGTATGCAGTGAAAAAATTACTGTACTTATTCTCCCTACATCCTTAAACTAGTCTAAACTTACATTACTGGAGCTATTGCTTCAGTCAAATATTGGAAAGTGCATTCAGTTAAGAGTCCAAACAAATCGATCAGCCTAACCACAGCAAGCCTAATAGACGTGATTAAAACTGTAAAAAAAAACCACTGAGTAGAAGTTAGTGAAAAATCACCTTAGTGACCAGGAAGAACATAATCACTGGAGCTTTTGTTCGCCTTGGAAATTTCTAACGTAGAGGGAACAGTTACATAACCGAGTACAGTGAAAAGTGAACGTACAAACATAGAAGGGCAACGGGTCACATAGCTCAGAGAGAACTAGAGCGAAACTGATTTATTATTTATTATTTGCTAAACACAACACATTGTACTGGTGGTGGTTCTTCACTTTGTTGATCCGTATCCTTTTCTGAAAGCTCAGCAAAAAAGAAATATGTAGCATATCACTGAGATCAGAACTTTAATTTCTTTATGAAGTATGTTGGTTCTAAAAGTACAGCTTTGAGGCATCAGTTAAAAAAATGTAAGTTTAATCTAATTTTCATTTTGTCAGGGCTCATGCTTTTAGGTCAAGAGGTCCTGGGTTCACTTCCCTGCAGATGACCCAAACTGGCATTGTTACATTTCTCTGTGCTGTCTCTAAGCTCTAGATCATAGTTTGTTCCCAGAGCCAGGAACAGAACTCAGGAATCCTGATACCCAACATTCTGATGCTAGTTTACAAAAAAAAGTCTCTCAGTATGGATTGTTTGTCAGAGGATAATTGCATGCTTCTTCCCTCCACCCCTTTCATCCCCCATTACTCAGATAGGTGAAGTAAGAGGTCCGTGCTTTAGTTAAGGGGAGCTGTCCTTTTACGAACATGGTGTGCCAGACTGAGTGTATTTGAGACTGAGAGCAATGTTTGGGAGATTTTGCCGTGTTCACCAAGTGGTAAATCCTGTCTGTGCAAACTCAGAAAAGCTCAGAACTTGTTTTAATAAACTTACCTTTCCAGAAAATAGCCTTCACTCTTGAAGGTGTGTCCCTAGCACATATGGGGGACTGGATGCCTTATGAGATGCTAATGAGCTTCAGAGCCTTTTGCCTATAGGTCACCTCTCTGAATTCAGTCGAATTTGATAGGCATTAACAATTATTCCCATCTGATTGATGATTGGTGCTCCTGTACAGGATGTTTAGTGAGTCTCCATTCCAGTTCCCACATCATAAACTCATCACATGCTTTGCATTAGTTTGCAGACTCAGCAGAGAAGCCAAGAACCTCATGAACCATAGCGATCGAACTGCCCCATTACCTTGTAATAGAACATGAGTGCTACTCTGTTGGCCAAGCAGGCACACTTCCCTTCGCTGCCTCTACTGGGGTTCAGAAATAATACGCTCTCCCTCTGGAGTCTTTAAACGATTTTCTCCTCCTCCTGGAGTTTAACTTCCCCCAAAGCACTCAGCTCCCTTTTAGGATTAGGGGTCTTCTCAGCCCTCCTTCTTGTGTTTGTGTGTTTTGTTCTTTCTGTCTGTCTTTGCCTCCATGGTCTGTAGTCTCCCCTCAGACCCAGGGATCACCCCACTCTCCTCCTGGGACTGGAGATTATGGTCCTGACACACCCATTCTCCTCTCAAGTTCAGGGTTTCTCGTTCTAGGGCCTGAGGTTTTCTCTCACGCTGTTCCCTACTTGGCACAGGTCCCCTTGTAGGCTTTGCGTTTTACCTCAGGCCAGCTGTGGCTTTCAACCAGCTTCTCCCCTTCAGCTGGTGTCTGTCTCCAATTAGTCCCCAGCTCAAAGGGTTCAGCAGCCCCCCTTCTGTTTGGTGTCTCTCTGATCTGAGGGAAGAGGCAGCATATATACAGCCATCTTTTCTAGAGCTGATTCTGACTGGATGGGCGGAAGGACAGCCTTGTCCCACTCTCTGTACAAGGCTCATAGTCCCAGGCCCTTAAAGGAATAGAAACACTGATTTTCCCTCAAACACAGCCTATTCCTCTGGGTCCGCTTCCTCTTTCTGTCTCCATATCTGCCTTTGTCATTTTCCTTGACCCTTGGATACCAAACTTAAAGGAGGGCCACACCGTGAGATAGATGAGATGACCCTTCAGTCCTCCTACCCTCTAGGGGACAGACCCCAGTGCCACATGCCAATAGAGCAGGGGCGGGCAAACTTTTTGGCCTGAGGACCGCATCGGGTTTTGGAAATGGTATGGAGAACCAGTTAGGGGAGGGGGTCGTGGCCTGGCCACCACCCCTAATCTGCCCCCCTCCCAGGACTCCTTCTCCATCTACCCCCCCCCCATTCCCTGATGGTGTCCCACCCCGGGACACCTGCCCCATATACCCCTCCACTCCCTGTCCCCTGACTGTCCCCATCCAATCCCCCCTCTCACTCCTGACTGCCCCCCCGGACCCCTACTCCCATTCAACCCCCCTGTTCCCCGCCCTCTGACTGTCCAAACCGCAGACCCCTGCCCACCCCTCAGAACTCCCCTGCCCTCTATCCCCAATCTCCCCGCTCCCTGCCCCCTTACCATGCTGCCTGGAGCACCGGTGGCTGGCGGCGCTACAGCCGTGCTGCCCGGCTGGAGCCAACCACTCCATCGCCACCGCACAGCACAGAGTAACGGGTCAGGCTGGGCTCTGCAGCTGGCCCAGAAGCTCACAGCCCGGCTGCCCAGAGCATTGCGGTGGAGCGAGCTGAGGCTGCAGGGAGGGGGAACGGCAAGGGAGGGGCTAGGGGTAGCCTCCTAGGCCAGGAGCTCAGGGGCTGGGCGGCTGTGGCCTGTGGGCTGTAATTTGCCCACCTCTGCCATAGAGGAAGTTTCCCTCAGATTAGGGTTGAGACATGCTGACAGGACAGTTCACGTGCAAAGTTTACCCTGCTGTAGATACAGAACTTCATTCAGTAGGGCTGTCTTTCAATAGCATGAAATCCAGACAGTTTTTAAAGACTGAGCTTGTGCTTATATGCAAATGTATTGCAAATCTGCACAAAATGTATTGTGGAGCTGCATGAAACTCAGCAGCTACGAAACATGATCTGGCTGGCCAGTCTGAATGAGGCCAAACTGTGCTGCAACCTTATTAACAAAATGGGCTCTAGCCCTGTGTTTCTCAGCATTTTTGATACCAGGGACTGGCTTGCTGCCTTCCTAAACTGTGTCAGGGAATTGTCAGGGACTGGCGCCCATCCATGGACTGGTCATTGAGAAACACTGTTCTAGCGTCAGTCACTACCTAGGCTTAGAGCAGGGTTATTCTATCACAGTTTGGCCCCATCTGTGCTTCCCAAATGGAGATTTAACCTTGCTGTGGTTAAACTAGGTTTTAACTGTCATATAGTTATGAAGCCTGGGAAGGTAGAATCACATTTGTAGACACAGTCTTTAGGTGATCAGTGTAGGCAGGGTCAGAGCAAAATAGAACAGATGAATTAAACAACCAAATCTTTATCACTGTTCCTGTGGCTAATAGCAAACGTGCGGCAGCAGCTACAGCAGATTGCACTTCCTGCTGAGTAACTACCTGCTTTCTCATTGAAGATACAGTACTTACACGCAGATTGTGTTTGTTGAGTGCTGCATTTCCAGCTCTTGAGAGGCCAGAAAGCCTCTTTCTGATGTAAGGCATGCTCCACTACAGGGATATGTCATTCATTATTCATGTTTGGAGATGAATACATTTTATACATCAAAAAAATCGTTCATAAAACTGTGAATGGTGGTTGTTTTTTTTAGTTTGTAAAATAATTTATCTCTGGAATGCACAAATATTAAAGGGTTGGGGGAAATCTAAAGCTTAACTTACAAAAAAAAATAAAGTTCTGCTTGATTCTGCAACACAAAGTATTAGAAATTTTCTCTACTGGCTAGCCTGTGTGCAGCAAATCCAATATGTTGGTTTTTCTTTGTGTTTTCGTTAGTTGGTGCTGTCTTGTTCTGTCCCCATTCTTGGGAGCAGTCAAGGTATCGAAATTTACAAGAAACTGACAACTCAACAAAGAAGCATTCTTGCAGATGTGAATGCCTTTCACATGGCTGTTCAGGCATCCTGGTATTACAAGGATGGCCGGACCAAATGGATCAAAACAGCATTTTACCAGCTGACCAACATTCCCCCACACTGGTAATATGCTACACCACTGCCAAGAAGAGTTTGGCGGCCCAGCTGGGCCCTGGTACACTAGATTCCTAAAGGACACCATGCTGGAGTCCAATACAAAAGCAACTGGGCCTGTGTGTGGGTGTCTCTCTCCTCACCCTGTGTAAATATTAAGGAAGGTGGTGCACTTTTTATTTATAAAATCTAGAAACGATAGAAAATATTTTAGGAGAAGCTAGGCTCCTTTTAGGGGGAGTAAATTCATATTGTAGAAAATATCATTTTCATGTAGATACTGTAACAATGAAGTTAGTCTCTTTAAATGTCTACTTCTCTTCTGCTTTATAGGTCAAGTTTTCAGCAGGTGGCTGCTGGAATTTTTACGTTTATTTTTGGTATCGTGCCTGTGCAGGTGCAGTTGTCTCATTTGTATGTGCAAATGCAGTAACTTTACAATTATACCTTTGCAGGCTGGCCTTTGCCGCCTCTTGCTGAAAATGTGGACCAATAACTAGGTCAGGAAATGTAACTGCCGCTGAAAGAGAAAACAGAATGTGATACCAAGTAGCAAAAAGGAAGGCCTTTAAAGTTAGCTGTATCTTAACATTTACCTCTTCTGCATGGTACAGTAGGAGCCAAGGGCCACTGAAGTTAATGTAGACTCCCATTGATTTTAATGGGCTTTGTATGAGACTCCAAGTGAATGGCTTTTCAAAGCAATTTGTGGTAAGCTAAAACCTGAACGCACTATAAACTGAACACTTGAGTTCCTGTCACCAGGGATTTCAATCATAGAAGTCAGCTGAGCAAATTCTCTCCTCTTTCTACTTGCATTTTCAGTAGCGGTTGGAGGAAGACACGTGTTGCTGTACTGTGACCAAGTGGGGTGGTTGAATAAGGCTCTGTGTACACTGCAGACCTTACATTGGCACAGCTGTACCACTGCAAGCTCTCCCGTGTAGTCACTCTATGCCGACGGGAAAGTGCTCTCCTGCCTGCAGGGCCGGCTCCAGACCCCAGCACGCCAAGCGCGCGCTTGGGGCGGCATTTTGCCGGCAGGGTGGCAGGCGGCTCTGGCGGACCTCCCGCAGGTATGACTGCGGAGGGTCCGCTGGTCCCGCAGCCCTGGTGGACCTCCCGCAGAAATGCCTGCGGAGGGTCCGCTGGTCCCGCGGCTCCGGTGGACCATCCGCAGGCATGCCTGCGGGAGGTCCACCAGAGCTGCGGGACCAGCGGACCCTCCGCAGGCACATCTGCAAGAGGTCCCCCGGAGCCGCGGGACCGGCGACCGCCAGAGCGCGCCCTGCGGCGCGCCGCTCTTCTTGGGGCGGCGGAATTCCTAGAGCCACCCCTGCCTGCCTGCATAATTAAACCACCCCCAATGAGCGGCAGTAGCTATGTTAGTGGGAAAATGTCTCCCACTGACATAGTGCTGTCCACACCGGTGCTTTTGTTGGTGAAATTTATGTTGTTTTTTCACACTCCTGACGGACAAAAGTTTTGCCGAGAAAAGTTCTAGTGTAGACATAGCCTAAGAAGCAGTTGATTAAAGATGCTAACACCTCTGTTCTTTGGTTGTAAATATGATTATCTGCATCTTTTTAAATTTCGAGGGATGCTCATTGCTCTCTCTGTTTAGGGCATGTCTAATTTTGACAGGGTGATTACACCTTCAGTACGCTTTGCAAAATATTGTGTCCTGGAGTAACTTTAAGGCCATGGAACCTGTCTGGCTTTAAATATGATATTTAGACTAAGGCTTTTGGATCCTTTGTGGAAATGCAGAGGTGTTCTAGTGTCTCAGCCAGATGAGGTGTATCTCATTGGCTCCAATTCAGATGTACAGTATAAAAAGCTGAGGGGCTTTTTTTCAGTGGAGAGAGAACTAGATGGAAGAGCATGTGATCTTGTATGGGATACAGTCTTGTTTGTAAGACTGCTTCTACTCTTTAAAATGTAAAGAAAACCTGAGGAAGGGGTGAGTTCCTTAACAATTTGCTATTTGTGAGAGGTTGACCTTATGGGCGCTTCTCCCATTTCCAGGGCCATTCCTCCTGTGACATCTGATTTGCCTCGGACATGTTCTGACATTGCACCATTTAAGTATTTCAGTGCATCACTGCAATGTTAAAAGTACGTTGTTGGTCTAAGAGTCAGTCCTACTAAAGCAGAGGTGGCTCTTCAGAGGTTAATATGTGGCTCCTTGTATAGGCACCGACTCTGGGGCTGGAACTACAGGCGCCAACTTTCCAGTGTGCCAGGGTGTGCTCACTGCTCAACCCCTGGCTCTTCCACAGGCCCTGCCCCCGCTCACCCCTTCCCACCTCCTCCCCTGAGCCTGCCATGCCCTCGCTCTTCCCCTCCAGAGCCTCCTGCACACCATGAAACAGCTGATCGGGAGATGTGGGGAAGGATGGGGAGGCGGCGGGGCTGCTGGTGGGCGGGAGGCACTGGGGGAAGGGAGCTTCAAAAAAACTTATAGTACATCCCTCCCCCCTTCTTTTCTTTTCTTTTTCTTTTTCCCTTAAAATATACAAGTACAGTCTAGTTGAAGATTAAGGTTCTCTGTCCTCCATGTGGGGATGAACACACATTTTGGGGTTTTTTTAGAAGCAGTTGCGCATAGGGGATTGAAGGTTTGAAAAAGAACTTTTCTGAAAGGATGTCAAAGTGCCAAGTCCTCTTCTTTTGGGGAAAAATTATCTTGTTTTTAATTTTAAACCAGTTTTTAAAATACTTCAGTTCTGTGCTTGGTGCCATTTTCAAACAGCAAAAGGGAGGGAGGTTGCTCCTAATTCAAATCCACCACCAGTAATAATGAATAAGTAATAAATTGTAATGATAGGTACTAAAGTTTCCTCCAGAGGATCTGATTCTTCGGTCCTGGCCTAGATTTCTGGCTGAGACTTGGGCTTAGGCAATGCAGGGAAGGACTGGGGTTGGCTTTCCAGCCAGCCATCATCAGGTTTCTGAGTCCCCAAAAAATCCTGGCTCTCAGGCATTCTTGTGCTCATCTCATGATGGGTTTGGCTGGTTGCCCTTAGTGGTGGGGGAGAGTGTGGGTAGCAGGTCCCAGGCAGTGCCTGGGATGGGTCATACCGTAGTGTAGAATCTTCTCCAGTTCACCAAAAAATGGACTGATCACATGTCCCCTGCTGGATTGCCTAATGTTATCCCTCATTTCAGTGTACTTTGTCTTGAGCTGCTTGCTCTTTTTCTGACACTGGTTGGCGTCCCTAGTGGATATCTGCTTCGCTACGCCCACAAAAAGGTCCTTGTTCCTGTGGCTGGCCAAAAGCGCTTCCTGAATCAACACCTCCCAGATGGTGGTCTCAGCACAGCTCCAGGCAGCTGTGCAAGGCATGTTGTGGGGCTTCTGGAGTGCTATCGAGGTTATATCACCAGAATGATGATATACTGGGAACCAGAAGCAAAGGGAGCAAAATCTGGCTCTGCAGTTTTAAAAGGGGGAAGGGCAGTCCTGGAAACTTGACAGCAGGACAGGGAGGGCACTCAAGTAAATGGACAGGTCAGTGACTGTCAACCTGCAAAGAACTTTAGTATAGCCGCAGAAGCAAGCAAAAAATGGTGCACAGAAATCGCATGCACATAAACAAAAGACCGAACTAATACAGTTCAAAGCAAGCCTAGTCCACTTTGCAAGAGTTCACAATAAATGTGTAGTGTACAGTGATGGGTTGTGTCGTGTGCATGCAAGTCTTTTGAAACCATATTAACTCGATCCAATTTAAAACCTGCATAGACAAGCCCTAAGAATAACTGAATTCTATTCCTTCTAGTGTATCAGAATTATCTAATCAGCTGCACCCAGGCAAATCTGTTAAAGGCAACAAGGTTGCATAGGCACGTCTGAACGCATATTTTCGACTGACAACCCTCTGTTACATTGTTGAGGTGTGATAAGGAAAGAATACCGCTTGCCTATGGTTAAGCAAGGTTAAACTCCACTGGTGCAAATCACAACTTTCCTTGTCTGCACTTCGGACAGGGTTTTCATTAGTGTAGCCACATCAGTTGCTGTCCACCGATTGCTGGAACTGGGACAGATCCCCAAATGTAAACTAGGCTTTTGAGCCTCATTTGAATTTGCAAGATTCCTGGTAGTCAGAAAAATTGTTTTGACATGTAAACTGATCATGTTTGATTACTGAGAGGCAATAAATGTTAAATCCAAGGATGCCATTTGTATAGAATCACTTTCAAAAGCAGAACCTCACTTTAAGGTACTGTAAAATTTTCATTCCACTTAAGCTGTAAATATGACAAAGGATTTGGAAGAATTAGCATGATGATGTCATTTTCAAGGATGCAGCCTGGAAGGAAGCATCTTAAAAGAACCCAAGCTTGAATAGAGCCACGGCGTGATGTTATGTAGGACAGAGGTGGGCAAGCTACGGCCCGGGGGCCACATCTGTCCCATGGGACTGTCCTGCCTGGCCCTTGAGCCCCTGGCCAGGGAGGCTGGTGCCCAGCCCCTCCCTGCTGTCCCTCCTCCCCCGCAGCCTCAGCTCGCTGCACCGCCAGTGCTCTGGGCCCCTGCTCCTGCCAGGAAGGCGGCGGGGCTGTGACCTCCTGCCACTCTGAGCAGCATGATAAGGGGGCAGAGAAGGGGGGTTGGATATGGGGCAGAGGTTCCCAGGGGGCAGTCAGGGGACAGGGAGCGGGGCGGGGTGTTGGATGGGGTGGGGGTGTGGATAGGGGTTGGGGAAGTTAGGGGACAGGGAGCGGGGGGGTTTGGATATGGGGCAGGGGTTCCCAGGGGGCAGTCAGGGGACAGGGAGCGGGGGGGGTGTTGGATGGGGTGGGGGTGTGGATAGGGGTTGGGGAAGTTAGGGGACAGGGAGCGGGGGGGGGGGTTGGATATGGGGCAGGGGTTCCCAGGGGGCAGTCAGGGGACAGAGGATGGTTGGATGGGACAGAGGTTCTGGGAGGAGCAGTCAGGGGACAGGGAGCAGGGGGAGTTGGAGAGGGGTGGGGGTGTGGATAGGGGTTGGGGAAGTCAGGGGACAGGGAGCGGGGGGGTTGGAGAGGGGGTGGGATTCTGGGGGGGCAGTTAGGGGCGGGGGTCCCAGGAGGGGGTGGTCAGGGGACAAGGAGCGGGGTGGGGGTTGGATGTGTCAGTAGTTCTGAGGGGGGCAGTCAGAGGGCGGGAAGTGGGAGGGGTCAGATAGAGGGAGCGGTCCAGGCTGTTTGGGGAGGCACAGACTACCCTATCCAGCCCTCCATAAAGTTTTGCAACCCTGATGTAGCCCTCGGGCCAAAAAGTTTGCCCACCCCTGATGTGGGAAGTTACAGTAGCCAATATATTTGGTCTTAAGTAATGTATGAGGCATGACAGATCATCAGTGCAGTGTATCATGGTCAGAAGCAAAAACCCCTTTTAGAAAATTACACTGCTGCTCGAAGCAGTCGTTTTAAATGATCCGCAGTTAATTTTAAATTGCCTGGGCTTTTGTGGCTTTTATGGAAATGGAGCACTTAAATATTCCAGTACCAGGGTGCTTAGAAAGATGGCTATGAAGTAGGACTGTTTACGAAAAAGCTAGAGTGTGATCAAATTTAATTAGATTGGAATCTGCTCCTGCTTACAGATATCTAGTTTATATGATGGGAACAAATAGAGGATGCTTGAAAAACTGTTCTTTGCCGTGCAAAGCATTGTGGAGACTTTCAAAGAACACCTGCCAGTCTCTCTCTGCATGAATCATATAAAATTATTATTGAATTTACATAAAAATACTTGATGTGCTGTTGTACTTTGCACTTCCACGATAGGCGGGTCATTACATCACTGTCAGATAAGGACATTTCACGCACCTTCTTCCTCTGAAGCGTCAGGTACTGGCCACTATTGGAGACTGGATGGCCCATTGATTTGATCCACTTTGGCAACTTCTGTGTTTTGATAAAATATTAATGATTGTGAAGAAATGTACTAGAAAGGGCTCAGGTCATTTTGGCTGTATCATACACTATTCATATCGTAACTTACATAGCAGTCAGTTGCCTTCTTCCTCACTTGAACAGATTGTGTTGCTGTTTCCTGCTCAGGAAGGTGGGAGATTGCAGAGATTTTCTTTCCCAAACTACATTTTATAGAAGATTTATGCAGAATAGTAGGACAGGTAATTACAGCTTCACTGTTTTGGTAGGGAAAATAGTTATGGGGGTGTTGAGTTGATGTCAGTACACCCTGAAGGACAAGGTACTGCTGTCTGCTGCATTAGAAACCTGTTTCTGAATGAAAATCAATATGTGTGATAGGGATAAAATAGAGATCATATGCATGGATGAGTGGATATAGACAACCTCTCTAAATGCTTTATGTACAAAAAAACACAGTAAAAGAACATGAAGAAAAGCAATTTAGAGTTTGAAAATTCCAAATGCAACCTGTGATGGTTGTGGAATTGGTACATGGTAATCTAATTCTGAGATGTAATGATTTTATGAACACTGTATGTGACTTGGTAGGTGAGGGTGAGTTACTGTATATTGGGTTATAAGACTTACCTATATGAATGCATTGATCTAGTTTAATAATGGGCTCTGGGAAGACCAGCCTGGATGAAAGACAATGGGCAAAGCTGTCAGTTTAAGGATCTTAAATCCTGCCTCCAAGGAAGAGGAAAGCTTGTTTTGCCAGGCTGGGAGCGTGGAGATTAGAAAGACTGAACAAAAGAGGAGGAGGGGAAGAAATGGCCTGTGATTTAAGGGAGACCCTAGGGCAGTCTATAAGAAGCTTAGACCTTAAACCAGTCTAAAGTAAGATTAGATCTTCCAAGGTCCCCCTATAGAAGATATCTAGAAAAGCTAGACATGTCTAGTATGTTTTAAGACCTGTTTTCTCTTAAGTGCTTTTGTTTTAAACAAATAATAGTTTTATGGAAGTTTTTTAGTCACTGTTTCCTACTGTCATCGTTCCAAGAAGGTACAAACTTGCAGGTGCTGGATACAAGTCAGACCTGATGACCTAATCCCTGTTGGTACATGGGGAACTGGAACCCAAGGCTAGTCTGAGAATGGGAGAATTGTGTGATTCCATCCCAAGAGAAGTGATGGCCTGAGACCTGAAGGGGCATGAGGTCTGTCACAATTTTAGGGCAACTGCATCTGTATTCCTCTCTGGTGGTCCCTCAAGGGCATCCACTCTAGGTTTCTAGCTCCCAGTCATCATCTCTCTTGGGCAGAGACCTACTTCTCACTCCCTCCTGTCCAGGGAATCTTTTTAAGGCTGCATTTCCCTGGCTACACTGATATATCCCCAGCAAGCCAGATTGCTGAGACGGCCATTGTCTATGCTTTGCTTCTCTCCAGAGGCTATGACCAGTGCATTGCCTGAAGTTGTATGTTACCACACAGCTCTTTCTAAGAAAACACATGTATTCTTAAAGTGAAAGCATTACAGATAAAACATATTAAAACCAATAAAAGAGTCTGCACACATGCTAAAAAGCTTAGCAGAGGTCACCTCCAGCTCCAAAGTAGGTGCTAGAACTGGGGATGCTGCTGCATCCCCTGACTTGAAGTGGTTTCCATCATATACAGGGTTTACAGATTGAGTCAATGGCTCGTAGCACTCCCACTATACAAATTGTTCCACAGAATTACTGCCTCATTCATTGCACAGGATGGAGAGGGTTCACTGAATTGGATAGCTGTTAAATATTTTGTGTTCATTTTTTGTGTGGCTTAGCACCCTTCATACTCTGCTCCAAATTCAGAACTGTTCATTTCCTCATGGGCTTTTTTATAATACCCATCACTATAATGTCGAGTGCTTCACAAACAGTAAAGTTTATCTTCAACAGGAACCCTATGAGGTGAGGTGGTATTATAATCTCCATTTTAAAGATGAGGAAATGAGGCACAATACTTACATACACTTTTCATGTTCAGAGCACAACTTCCCTGGATTCAGTTGCAGTCACAAGTGTTCAGTTGTTCTGCAAACCAGGATGCAAATGTTTCAAGTTGGGCACTCAGACAATGAAGAACACACAATTAGGACCTCTGTGGCAAAGGGAGAGAGAGAATCCAGTCTTCCAGGGCAGCATTCAGTTGCCTTAACCATGAGATCATCCATTTTCTTTCTGAAGTTCCCTGTCTCATTCACTACATACCTTTCAGCTTTTGTAACAAATAAAGCAGGGGTCCTGCAGACAACAGCCCTACTCATTACATAACCCTGATGAATTTCCTGAGCACAGTCCATCCTATACCCTAAATGAGGCAGAGGTCCCATGAAAAATATAGTATTTGGTTGTATAATTAAAGACAATTGTGATGGGTTCAGTTACAGAGACCCTCTTGGGACTGTCACCTGACATGCTGAAACTACCTCTGAGCCCGTTTTCCCTGTCAGCTTGGGACTCGAGAACCCTGCCTTGTTGAGCCAGACCTGCAAGCCTGCTGCAACACAGACCCAATGTCTGAACCACGTCACCAAAGTTTCAGGCTTTAACTGAAAACCACTAAGCAGGTACTCCTGTCTCCAACACCCAGCTCCCAATGGGATCCAAGCCCCAAATAAATCTGTTTTACTCTGTATAAAGCTTATACAGGATAAACTCATGTAACACTGATGGAGAGATATGCACAACTGTTTGCTCCCCCAGGTATTAATAGACACAACAAAGTAAGTTACCAAGCAAAATAAAACAAAACATGCAAGTCTAAGCCCAATACATTTAAGAAACTGAATACATGTAAATCTCACCTTCAGAGATGTTCCAATAAGCTTCTTTCACAGACTAGACTCCTTCCTGGTCTAGGCCCAATCCTTTCCCCTGGTACAGTTCTGGTTAGTTCCAGCTCAGGTGGTAACTCTGGGATTTCTCATGATTGGCAGCCCCCTTTGTTCTGTTCCACCCCTTTTATAGCTTTGGCCCAAGGAGGGAATCCTTTGTCTCTCTGGGTTCCCACCCCTCCTTCTAAATGGAAAAGCATCAGGTTTAAGATGGATTCCAGTATCAGGTGACATGGTCACATGTCACTGTAAGACCTCATTCTTCATTACCCACAGGCTGGCCCTCACATCCATAAGAAGGCTTGCAGGTAAATAAACCATCTATAGCCAATTGCCCTAGTCAGTGGGTGCCATCAAGATTCTAAACCACCATTAATGGCCCACACTTTGCATAATTACAATGGGGCCTCAGAGTTAACTTCATATTTCTAGTTTTAGGTACAATAATGATACATACATACAAATAAGATGAACACACTTGGTAGATTATAAGCTTTGTAATGATACCTTGCAAGAGACCTTTTGCATAAAGCATATTCCAGTTACATTATATTCGCATTCCAAGCATATTTTCATAAAGCGTATGGAGTGCAACGTCACAACAATATCATAATACATATGCACAAGGAGGCTGAGTTAGGGTTGCACAGGGAACTCTAATTCTGGCATTTCCTAATTTTTGAGTACTTGACTTTGGAATTGTAATGTTCTTTTCAAATAAGTTTTATTTAATGTAATATGTATGCAGTTGTCTAGATTCTGAAAAATTCAGTTGTAATATTTGCGAATCCTGATGTTTTCTTAAAACTAATCTTTGCTAAAAGTACTAAAATATTTTATTTTTGGTACAATAGTCTTACTATTGGAAAACCTTGTTGCATCAAGATGTTTTAAAAGGTCAGTTGTGTTAACTGATATTCATTTAAGTTCTCTGCTGTGGTGGGAAATATTTGATTTGGCACACAGAGAAGGTATTCATGGAACAGAGCTATTTCTACTGTCTGGTTCATAGCGAACTTTTAAAAAAAGTCTGTCTTGTTTTTAACTGAGTTTTCTTTCAAAATTAACAATGTGGGTTGAGAAAGAAGTTTCAGATTGTGGAAAGGTATTTATTTGACTTGGACCTCCTATGTGTACAGATGAACATTTACCTATAGTTAAATAAATGTATTTAAGGATTATATGCAAATAAATGAGGAACACTCTTGACCATTTATAAGACTCAGAAAAAAAACACAGCTGGGACAACTTCAGCCAAAGAAAATTCAATATGAGGATGTTTGGAAAGGAAATATTAACCCCTCCCTGTGCATAGGGTGGGAAATAGTTTAGAAGCCCTTTCTTTCCCTGTTACCATCTTCCTAGTCCGTCCACTGCCTCTTAATTTAATAAGTGTTGTAGTATGCCAAGAAACTTGTGCTCTTATGTAAAAATAAATATATATACAAAATATCCAGCCTCATCTTTTCCTTGCAGCTTCCATTTTCCCTGTAGGACAAACATGGAACTAATATGTAAAAATGTCACCATTTTATAAACATTGTATGTGACCTTGTCAATGATGTAAAGTTACTGTATAAATAGGGTTCAAATTCAGTAGTGTTTGTACAGGAAGATGACCCGATGGTTTCCCAGGTAACAATACCCAAGACTCACTTGAAAGAGAATGGCAATCTTCCAGGCTCTAGGCCAAAATGACCTTTTGTTTTGTTTTGATTTGTTTGCCAGGCTGGGAGGCTAGAAATCAAAAGAGCTAAAGGCAGTTGAGTGTCTTGATCCCTGCGAAGGGTGGTGAGTTGTCAGGGGCTGCCCAGGTGTTGTCAGTGAGCTCTGACAAAGAGAGAAGCTGATGCAGAGAGAGGATCTGCAGAGGAATCTCTGAGAAGTTAAGCTTGTCTACACTACCACTTTTGTCCCTCAGGGATTTGAAAAAACACACCCTTGACCAACTTAAGTTTCACTGGCAAAAGTGCTGGTGTGGACAGCGCTATATCGGCAGGAGAGTCCGACCAGTACTCCTGAGAGCATTCGGCACCAACAAATTAAAAATTCTGCGCACAGTATTTTAAAATTCTGCAAATTTTATTTGTCAAATAAATGTGGATTCTGCAGTATAGCATTGGGAAGCACAGGCCACTTGCTGCACAGAGGTGGGAGATCACTGTGCAGCTCTTCCCGGGACATGGACTCAGCGGTGAGGCTGCACCCAACTCTGACACAGCGCAAGGGCCAGGCCTGCCTCTCTAAGCCAGGTGCACCAGGTATGGGCAGGCAGGCTCAGAAAGGCAGGATCCAAGTGTGTAGGGGCTTAGCGTGGGGGTCCAGGTATGGGTTGAGAGGGTTCAGTGTGGGGCAATCTGGGTGCAGGCAGCTCAGTGGAGGATCTTGGTGCAGGGGGAACGGAATGCACGGGCTTGTTAGGGGGGTTCTGGGTGCATCGGTAATGGGACTCTGCAGGGGGGTCTAGGTGAAGATGGAGCTCAGCAGAGGGGTGTCTGACTGTGAAGGGATAGAGCTCAGCAGGGGGGTCAGTGTGGGGAACTCAGTGGAGGGTCCAGATGCTGGGGAAGTGAGGCTTGGTTGGGTGGGGATCCAGTTGTGGGTGGCTTGTTGGGCTGGTCCAGGTGCCAGGGGAATGGGGCTTGTCAGTGGAGTTCTGGGTGAGGGGAGGGGGAGCCTTGGTTGGAGGGTCTGGGTGTGAGGGGGTGTGAATGCACAGGGGTTGGGCGGATGGGGGAGCAGGTCTCTGTACAGTGATCCCTCCCCCTGCAGCTGAGGAACGATGGGTGCAGGAAGCACGGGGAGTGAGGGGGAGTTTGCAGAGCTTCCTGTAGTTGGGGGAGAAATCGGGGGATGCATCTGACACAGTCCCGGATGCCATGCCTGGGAAGAAGTCGTCTCATCCTCCCCAGCCCAGCCGGGACTAGCAGCTGAGCCCAGGGCAGGTTAGGAACCACCAGCTGGGTCTTTCCCAGTCCCTCCCCCTGCCCCACAGTGATTTACCTCTCTGCCAGCTGCCCTGGGCACCTGAAACATCCTGCTGGAGAGGGTCGCATGATGCTGTTGTGGCTTCCTTTTGTTTCCCCATCAGAAAGTCATTTTTCTGCGGAGAAGCAAAGAAATCTGCAGGGAACATAAATTCTGTGCATGTGCAGTGGTGTAGAATTCCCCCAGGAGTATACCAGGGTCTCCATTATCAAAGATGCTTAAAGACTTGGTAAACTAGGCAAATGGATAGTCACTTCGATTATTTTTAGGATATATTTTCTCTGAAATGCTTTTGTTCTTCAAGTGCTTACTCATGTCCATTCCATGTTAGGTGCATGTGTGCTGCATGCTCCATTGCTGGAGATTTTCCCCTCAATGTACTTTGCTTTAAGGAGCTGCTTGGTCACGGATTACCACTGTCATTGCCCTGGCGGGAACAGCTTTGCTAGTCTGGACATAAGTTAGACTTGCTGAGGTAAATCATAGTTGATACAGAAGGGAATGTGCCCCAAGGCACAGTCCGAGAGTGGGAGAGTAGTGTGATTCCACCCTGACGACTAGAATCCTGAGACCTAGAAGAGGTGCTTTCAGAGAGACCTGGAGAGATCAGAGGTGTACTTCATCTAGTAACTGTGACACTTTGATCTGTTAATTCCTGTTTCTTATTCCTTCCATTTCCTTCTGCCTTCACTGACCAGTTCCTTCTCCCACTCCCCTGGTTTCTTCCTAGTGTACTTCTCTTGCCATCCTGTCTGCCTTCCATGTTCTTTCCCCTGTTGCTTTTCCTCTGTCATCTTCCCTGGTTCCTTCTATCTCTTCTGCTCTTTCTTTTCACCATTGTCTGCCTGGGTCTCTACTAATTCAGAGGGCTTTGAGTTGTCCCAAGAGTCGTTGGAGTCAGAGACCACTATTGATGCCTTTTTCTATGCATCCTGTGAGAAAAGAGAAGCTGAGGGGGCAGGACAGATGCGGGTGTGTGTACACGCGTGATGATGGAGCAGGACAAATAGTGTGTGTGTGTGTGTGTGTGTTTTCACTATTGCACTGGGAGCAGAGCCGTGTTCTGGAAACAGTAAATTCTTATTCTTCAAAATTAAAAACTATTTCCCAAAAAAGTTATAAATATGTTAAAGTTAAATATAAATGCTTTTTTTTTTTTTTTAAATAATGGAGAAATCTTCATGTGAACCTGTAGGTGAAACAAGTTCATGTATAGTATGTTTTTGGGTGAATTAATACTCATTTTAATAGTCTATTTTACCTGACTTTTTAATGTGCTATATGTAATCTCTTCACTTGTAAATTCATATTCCTGAAGGGCATAATTTGGTTAGATGTATTTATTATTGTTTATATTGTGTTAGTGCCTAGATGTCCTTTTTTTGCCAGATGCTGTGTGAGTGAGTAAAACAAAGACAGTTCCTGCGCCAGAGTGCTGGACTATGACCAGCATATCTAATGGATAAATATGGTTGAGGTTGGGTGAGGGGCAGATTACAGTAAAGATATTTACATGTGTATAAGTAAATAGACTGTCATCACTATGCAGATAAGTGACGTATATTATATGAATGCTATGCATTTAACTGTACAAATTTCTATTATGTGCTTCATTGCCACCTTCTCTGAGAATTGCCATGTATTTGCATGTTTGTTTTGTAACTATCAGCTATTCTTTTAAACACAGAATCACTTAGCAACCTCAACTTTAAACTTAACTAAATGTTGTTTAGGTATTTTTAATAAGTTTACCAACGAAACCAAGCGTGCATGGGCTTGAGGTATCTGTAGAGCATTTCTTTAAATATCATTTGACTAAGGTGCCAAGGTTTCATTTTCTGTGCTTCATTCGTAGGATGCTGTTCATACTTTATACAAAAAATGTTGCCTTCCCTCTCCCCCTTAATATTTCTATCAGACTGTGGTTTTAGTTAGACTCGCTTTAACATAAATTCTTGAGACTGAAGAACAAGGTATAGGAATATATGAAAACCCAGATACATTTATTTAAAAACGAATGGTTTAATATGTTGGAAGATGTCTGTGTTTTGTGCTGAAATCAGTTTGCTTTTCCAGTGGCAAATGCTATTAAACTATGCTAACACTGTAGCATTCAAAACTTGAGGCATGCTAAAGCTCCAATTGACATTTACACGTTTTGCCGTTGACTGAAACAGGAGTTGGATTAGCCTCTTTATTTATAGCTTTATGATTTCATCCACATTGATAAAAATGTTACCTGTGTGTTTCTTGATATCCCCTAATTAGTCTTGCTGTATTATGACAGTCATGTGTCGGTAATAATTTACCTGTTTTATGTGTGAAGTAATCCCATATGTTAGGGCTACAACTTGAACAGTGGTTTTTTGTCACCTTATATCTTCAGTAAAATATAGATCAGTTGTGTTGCTAATTGTTATCAAAATCAACGTTTGAATAAAAATGTGCCACAATTCTACCTCCCTGTCCCAAGCCCCTCACTTTTTCCTGGCAGGACTTATTCACATAGATGCTGAAACTAGGGGTTCTGCGGATGCTGCCGCACCCCCTGGCTTGAAGTAGTTTCGATCATATAGAGGGTTTACAGTTTGATTCAATGGCTCTGAGCACCCCCACTATAAAATTGTTCCAGCGCCCCTGCCGCTTCAAGGCGGGGAGCCTCAAGCATACCCTTGTAGTGTAGCCAATCGGCTTGCAAGACAGGGGCAAAACCTGTGATTTTGTGATAAAAGAACATTCATTATTGGTTTAGTCCTGGATATTATGTCTGGGAGTTAATGGTTATGGTTATAAGCTTACTAAGGCATTATATTCTACCTCTACAATACAGCATGTTAACGTTTTTGTTTCAGAGGTTTTAATTCTCTTCTGACATCTCTTTTACATCATCTTCTCAGGAATAGATTTGAGCTTTCTCTGGGCTACGAGTAACCTAGATGGGTGTGTGTGTGTGTGTGTACACGCACACACAAGACTGTCTTATTAGACATTAATGTGGGCTAAATTACAGTGTGATTGCATATTTTATATACATGAGCACCCAAAGCAATCATCATAATTAAGATTTGTGGCCACAAAAGAAAAGAGAAAAAATTTTATCCTGCTATTTTTAGAGTAGATAGGACTTGTCTCCTACAAGGAACAGCACCAGGAATTAACTTGCCCTTTTTTTCTCCTAAGGAAACTGGAATCCAAAACAGAGCTTGTCTTACTTGCAATACCTGTGGGTTTCTGGATTGTGGTCAAACACTACAGCATTCCAGTCAGATACCACGGGGTGCTTACATACTCTCACAGAACCAATGTGGACTTGTCAAATAATTCTTTTAAACATTTCATTGTTTTGATTCTGGGATGATTAAACCTCAGAAATATTTAATCCAACCACAAAGTTCTTGTATTTAATTTAGAATAAACTCATTTGTAATTATTTCCTTACAGCTCTCTGCTTATCTGCAGCTCATTCCATTGTGCTGCAGTAGCTTTAGGGAAATGGTCTTAAGTACAGGCATAAGGATTTGTCCTATAATGTGCTGCACAGTGAGATGGAAATATCTCCCTGATTTTCATGTGAATCAGTATGAAATACGTATTTATAGCTGTAGCCTATAGAGACAGATTTAGCATTTTATTTTGCTAGAACACAAGGAAACTACAGGCCTGTATCCTTTCAGATATTGGCTTAAGCAGTTATCATATGGCATAAGTATGTTAGCATGAGGCTTTGAGGCCTATGACCTTTAGCATAGATAAATGGCACAACAATTACCCTGAGTTTTGGGGAACTTCAAATTTTAAGGGGGTTGGTGTTTAAAATGCTACCAGGTAACCACAGGAATGTTGAATTTGTCTTGGCAACTAATTGATCCATATGGTAATAAGTTAAATTTGTTAACATACTAATCTATGGGACAAAGAGTACCCCAACATTATTAGGGTGAGGAAGTTATATATGAACAAGAGAGGCTGGGCTTTCAAATGAATATTCATGATAGGCCCTAGGCCCTGTAATAGAGCATAAGAATGGCCGTACTGGGTCAGACCAAAGGTCCATCTTGCCCAGTATCCTGTGGCCAATGCCAGGTGCCCCAGAGGGAGTGAAGCTAACAGGTAATGATCAAGTGATCTCTCTCCTGCCATCCATCTCCACCCTCTGACAAACAGAGTCTAGGGACACCATTCCTTACCCATCCTGCCTAATAGCCATTAATGGAATTAACCTCCATGAATTTATCCAGTTCTCTTTTAAACGCTGTTATAGTCCTAACCTTCACAACCTCCTCAGGCAAGGAGTTCCACACGTTGACTGTGCACTGTGTGAAGAACTTCCTTTTATTTGTTTTAAACCTGCTGCCTGTTAATTTCATTTGGTGACCCCTAGTTCTTGTATTATGGGAATAAGTAAATAACTTACCTACTTTCTCCACATCACTCATGATTTTATATACCTCTATCATATCCCCCCTAGTCTCCTCTTTTCCAAGCTGAAAAGTCCTAGCCTCTTTAATCTCCCTTCATATGAGACCAGTTCCAAACCCCTAACCATTTTAGTTGCCCTTCTCTGAACCTTTTCTAGTGCCAGTGTATTTTTTTTTAGATGAAGAGACCACATCTGTACGCAGTATTCAAGATGTGGGCATACCATGGATTTATATAAGGGCAATAATATATTCTCCTTCTTATTTTCTATCCCCTTTTTAATGATTCCTAACATCCCGTTTGATTTTTTGACCGCCTCCGCACACTGTGTGGACATCTTCAGAGAACTATCCACGATGACTCCAAGATCTTTTTCCTGATTCGTTGTAGCTAAATTAGCCCCCATCATATTGTATGTATAGTTGGGGTTATTTTTTCCAATGTGCATTACTTTACATTTATCCACATTAAATTTCATTTGCCATTTTGTTGCCCAATCACTTAGTTTTGTGAGATTGTTGAATTTAAGGGCATAATTGTCTTGTCAATAGCGTTGGATTTTTCAGCTGGCATTATATCCAAGGCTAGGTTTTATTTCCTTCAAAGGGTGAATGCTAAGAGATGCCACTGTAGCTCTGGAAATGTTAGATTGATTTGAGTTGGTTCATGAGGACATCAGCTTTGATTTTCCATATCATCTACTATTCTGAAATGACAGAAGTGAGTAAAGGTTGCAGTTTTGCTTCATTCCCATCCAGGAAGCAGAAAATAATGTTTTAAATGCATCTTATGTAAGAGAAATAATTATGGAAAGAGTCAGTTTAAAAGTACTTTCCTAGAGAGAAATGTAAGAACTTCAATATTAGCTGCAAAGAACCATTGACAATTGATACGTTACAAAAAACTACACCTCTACCTCGATATAACGCTGTCCTCGGGAGCCAAAAAATCTTACTGCGTTATAGGTGAAACTGCGTTATATCGAACTTGCTTTGATCCGCCAGAGCACACAGTCCCTCCCCCCCCCCCCGAGGGCTGCTTTACCGCATTATATCCAAATTCGTATTATATCAGGTGATGTTATATCGAGGCAGAGGTGTATCATGAATGCAAAAACTAATGGGAGTTTACTAATACTATACAGTACTTGCACCAAGCAAAATGCGGGGCAACAATTTTCTTTTGACAGCTAAATGAGGAGACAATCTATATTTTCAAGATGGCATGAGGATTTTTTTAGTTTTAATTTACTGGCTTTAATGTATTTCTGTATTGGACATAGAGCAGCACGTGCACAGAAATGCTTTCATTGCTGTCCAGTGGCACCTCATGACTCCAAATGAGAGGATGTTCCTTGTCCCTAGGATGGATGCAAAGTTTTTATCGAAGTCCATGCTTTACAGACTTTCTGGCTGTCCTGCTAAGTTCTGCAGCCAGAAAGCTGACCTATCACTCTGTAGAGTCTAAGAGATGGTGGCTGTCTCCCTCTGCATTGCCACCCACTTGGCCTTTCTGTTCAGGGTGCTGAAGGTGGACCTAGAAAAGGTATCTTTTTTTTTGAAAATTGTCTTGTTAGATACAGACTAGCATATGGTCTGTCAGGCCATCTGAACAAAAGGGTTTTTTGCTGCTTAGGGAAGAAACCCTAACTAGGAAGGCCAGTTGCTTCATAACACATGATCTTTGATTCCACTCAGGCCTCTTCCTTTCTTTGTGACTCCCTCTTTGATGCAAGTAGAATGGGATAATGGAGTAGCCACAGTAGGGTGGGACCACATTTGAGTGAAGAACTGGTGTACTGAAGTGAATGCAAAATCCAAACTTGATTGCCTACCCAGGGCCGCCGAGAGCGGGTTCGGGCTCCGGTGAAAAAAAATTTTTAGGCCCCCCAGCAAGGGTGGACCAGCTAAACAGGGCCGACGAAGCCGGGCCCCAGGCCCCCTTCCAGACCGCCGGGCCCCGGTAATTTGTACTGGCTTTCCCCCCACCCTCAGCGGCCCTGCACCTACCCAAAAAGGGTGTCCAAGCTCTTTTAGAACCACCAGAAGACACGGTCCCATAAGGACCTGCTTCCCCAGCACTCCAGAATCTTGTCTCCTCCCCCATTCTGAACAGGATCAGAAAATTCCCTTTCACTTCCTTCAATATTAGTTTCCTCCTCCTCTTTCTCTGTTACACTTGCTTTCATAGCATCCTTCCTTGGTCAAACAGGTGGGGAGAACTGAGCTCTGTCCTTGCTATAGCCCAGTATCTTTCTATTCTTTTCTGTGGTCAGGTCTACATGCACTTTAGCTAAGTAGTCTTGCCATACTGGCTTTTCGGTCTTTCACAGAAGTTCAACAAATTTCTTCTTCCTACTTGACCATTCTCCTCAGGATGGATGACTTAGATCCGTTAAGGTTAAATGTGTGTGAAGTCCTGCTTCTCTTGTTCAGAAGTTGTGAGAGATTTAACGCTTGTTTGTTCTGAAAGCTGTAACAACAGCAAGTCTGCTACAAAACCACTATTACCAGATGGGCAATGGACTTCCTCTTACCTACTTACAAGCCAACCAAACACCAGTTTCGAACTCTGCTAGAAGGATGCTAGAGGGTTCGTGACTTCCTGGGCTATGCAGTTGAAGCCGCTACTTTTAAGAAAGGTAAGGTGACAATGTGGCTTACTCTACAAATGTCCACAAAACACTGTCAACTAGCTCTGCCTGCATCTGAGGATCTCTTCCTCTGTGTTCAAGTGGCACAATAAGGAAAACTTTCCATATGTTACTGCTCATTGCATCCACTGTATGTCCTTCACTTTCAATATTGATAGGATGGGAGGTGCATGTATGACAAAATTACTCGTTAGGAATTCCTGTTGCTGCCCTTTCTTCTCCCATCTACATCCTCCCCCAAGGGGAATTGCCATTTATATCCTTGTATCTTTCTCTTGTTTCTCTTTAACTTCTCACTCTGCACATCTCTCTTTTTGGAGGAACCTTATATGCAAGGCTTGTGGACAGATTATTTGTCAGCTTCCTTGTTGGTAGGTGGAGTGACCGTGGTCTATAACCTTGATTGTCCCTAGAGGTAGATAGAAGAAGAAAGGATATACCACCAGAGCAATCTCCAGTGAGTAATATCTTTGCTCAAATATTTAATTTTACTAAAGCTACAAATAACACCATCTGTAATATTATCCTAGCTCTCAACTGATCCTGAGTTTGTCCTCTTCCTACAGTTTTAGGTGTGGTGTTCTGTTTCTTCCTGTTGGAAGTTGCATCAGTTTGTCCTTTAGACTTCATGGTTTTTAAACAATTATTAAATAGGAGATAATGCAAGATACGTTTTGTGAGTAAAATTACACTTTTAAATAGGTCTATCATAGAAACACAGCGAGAATGGATAATAGTTTTTCAAATCGGGGATGGACAAGAGAAAATATTCTTGGATTTGTTTCATTTAGTACATATCAAATTAAGTGCAAATGGATCAAGTACCACCAAAGAACTCTTACTGTGCAATTCTGCATGATTCCCAAAACCTGCCTCCAAACACTTAAATTATACTTGTCCTTTCAAACTCTATATTAAATCTATTGTGCCCTCTTTCTTTTTCATGCTAGTCTATCTTTTTTGTTGTTTTGCCTGGGATGTGATCTTACTGCCTGTATTAATCTTTGCTAAATGTAACTTTTGTGTGTCTTCAGAATTCTGGAACAATAACTGAATGCTTGAATTTTAAATTAATTTACCTTCATTATATCTAACTATCCATAACATTTCTACTAGGTAGCATGACAATTTGATTATAGAGTGGGTTTAATTTTATTGATATCATTTTACATAAAAATGTTAGGGTAATTTAGTGCCACATTACTTGATAAATGCCATTGTAAATATAAAACTGTCTATCCCCCCCCCAAAAAACAACAAACAAACAAACAAACAGAAAAACGACCCTCACACAGATTCAGTGGGGTTGCATGGCTGTAAAGGAAAGCTGAATTTGACCCTATATTTTCACTTTTCATCTGAGGATCTCGAAGCTTTGGAGCTCCATTAATTAAACTGCCAAACACCCATCTGCAGTAAGAGGAATTAAGCCCTCTACTTTCTATCTGAACAGGAAACCAAATGGGTCAGCAGCGTGTCCGTAGTAAACATTTTGAGATCTGTGGTAATTTTTCAAAAAATTGAATGACTGAATGACATACGCACCACCACCACCACCCAATGTCTGTCATTAAGTACGGTAATTTTGTCCAGTGTCCGTCACACAACATGGTGGTGCCGACCCCTGAAGCCAACAAGGCCACCCATCTGTAGTCTATTCCCCCATTTACAGCAAATCAGAAGGAGAGGCTGACTGGTGACTTTCCAGTTTCCTAGGTTGAATCTGAGTCCAGCTCAGCTGGTTAAGCGTCAGAGCTCAAAATTTCAGACATCAGGACATTTCTCTGTGCCTCAGTCCCCCATCTGTAAAATAGGCACAATAATCTTCCTTTTGGCTATTAGATTGTAAGCTATTTGGAGGAGGAATAATCTCTTTCTTACTATAAGGGTGTTCAGGGCATGGTGCTATGGGACCCTGCTTATAGCTGGAACCTCTAGGCATGACTAGAATATAAATAGTCAAATAACAGAAATAGGTCTTACATGTATGGGTCAAATTCAGTCTGAGTTTTGTGAAAATTGAACGACTCTATGGTACAGAAATATACTGTGTACTTTTCCTATTATGTGGTTTTAAAAATCCCAACCTTTCTGACTATTCTTTATACATTAGAAAGGCAGGGGAAGAAAGAGACAAACCCATTTTACCTTTGAAAGTGCAGATCATCTACAGTTACTAATTAAGAGCCCTGTTCAGTACGCTTTAGTCATTCTTTACTTCGGTAAAACTCCCATTGAGTTTTGCTTTGAGCAGGGAGTGCTCAATTGAACCTTATGTTGCTGGAGATGACAATATAGTAAGACTTGCAATAATTGTTAAATAGCACTGACTTTATATACCAAACTCATAGAGCCCCTGTCGTGAGAATGTGACAAGATTGCACTATTGTCACAAGTAGATAGTGTTTAATTAGTGGTGCAATTTGCACTATAAATCCTAATTATCAGAGTTTCTAACTTAGCCATAAATAAGGCTATGTTTTAGGCACGGGTGTTTTTAGTAAAGTCATGGACAGATCACGGGCAGTAAACAAAAATTAACGGCCCATGACTTGTCCATGACTTGTGCTATATACCCCTAACTAAAGCTTTGGGGGGGAGGGCCTCAGTGCTCAGGGGGGCAGCCCAGGGGGAGCTGTGGGTGCTCAGGGCACAGCCCAAGGGGACCCGCGGGTGCTGGAGGGAGCTGGGGGCGGTCCAGGACCCCCACTGGCGCTGGGGGAGGACGGGCAGTAGCACGTGGTCCAGGACCCTTGCTGGTGCTGGTGTGGAGGTTGGCGGGTCTGGCAGGGTCCCCACCTGGCTTCACGCCATCCCGGAAGCGGCGACATCCCCATTCCCTCAGCTTCTAGGCGGAGGCACAGCCAGGCAGCTCTGCGCACTGCCTCTGCCCCAAGCACCAGCACTGCAGCTCCCATTGGCTGGGAGTGTTAAATAAATAAATACATAAATAAAAGACAGAGTGAAAATGAACAGCGTGCTTTACGGATAACCTTAATGCAAGTTTTTATTTTTTGTATTTGGAACCAAGATATTAAGATAGTTGGGCATTAAAGTTCACTTTTGCTTGCAAAGGTGTAACTGTATGCAGTTTTTTGGTCTACAGAATGTTTGTATTGGTAGTAATTCCTGTGAAAGAACGAACTTGTTCAATCTGTGGCAGGGTCAGGCCAGATGGCTACAGGAGAGGGTTTCTGTTGGTATCCAGGAAGCGTGCGGGTGTACAGGAGAGTGTTTAGAAAGCAGATATATTAGTCCCAGATTAAGTAGATCCCTTTTCCCTGGGTAAGGTAACAAGGACAGTTCCAGAACAAGCAGGAACTTGCTGGAACCAATTAAGGCAGGCAGGCTAATTAGGACACCTGGAGCCAATTGAGAAGAAACTAATCATTTAGGAATCATTAAAAAGGGGATAGAAAATAAGACTGAGAATATATTATTGCCCTTATATAAATCCATGGTACGCCCACATCTCGAATACTGTGTACAGATGTGGTCTCCTCACCTCAAAAAAGATATTCTAGCACTAGAAAAGGTTCAGAAAAGAGCAACTAAAATGATTAGGGGTTTAGAGAGGGTCCCATATGAGGAAAGATTAAAGAGGCTAGGACTCTTCAGTTTGGAAAAGAGAAGACTAAGGGGGGACATGATAGAGGTATATAAAATCATGAGTGATGTTGAGAACGTGGATAAGGAAAAGTTATTTACTTATTCCCATAATACAAGAACTAGGGGTCACCAAATGAAATTAATAGGCAGCAGGTTTAAAACAAATAAAAGGAAGTTCTTCTTCACGCAGCGCACAGTCAACTTGTGGAACTCCTTACCTGAGGAGGTTGTGAAGGCTAGGACTATAACAATGTTTAAAAGGGGACTGGATAAATTCATGGTGGCTAAGTCCATAAATGGCTATTAGCCAGGATGGGTAAGAATGGTGTCCCTAGCCTCTGTTCGTCAGAGGATGGAGATGGATGGCAGGAGAGAGATCACTTGATCATTGCCTGTTAGGTTCACTCCCTCAGGGGCACCTGGCATTGGCCACTGTCGGTAGACAGATACTGGGCTAGATGGACCTCTGGTCTGACCCGGTACGGCCTTTCTTATGTTCTTATGCTAGAATCAATTAGGACAGGCTGTCTAATCAGGGCACCTGAGTTTAAAAAGGACCTCACTTCAGTTTGTGGCGTGCATGCGAGGAACTGGGAGCGGGAAGCCATCTTGCTGAAGGATTGAAGAGTAAAAAATATTATCGGACACCAGGAGAAAGGTCCTGTGGTGAGGATAAAGAAGATGTTGGGAGGAGGCCATGGGGAAGTAGCCCAGGGAGTTGTAGCTGCCGCACAGCTGTACCAGGAGACACTCTCTAGACAGCTGCAATCCACAGGGCCCTGGGCTGGAACCCGGGGTAGAAGGTCGGCCCAGATTGACCCCAAACCCCCCAACTCCTGATCAGACACAGGAGGAATTGACCTGGACTGTGGGTTCTACCAGAGGGGAAGGTCTCTGTGCTGTTCCCTGACCCACATGGTGAATCTCTGAGGTGAACAAATCCGCCAGTAAGCACAGGACCCACCAAGATAGAGGAGGAACTTTGTCACAAATCCTAGGATGAGTTTGAAGCTAGGTTCTGAGTCTGACAGGAAGAAAGTCTCTCATTTTACCTTTGAATTGAGCATATTTGATATGAAAATTAATGAGAAACAATAAGAACATAAGAACATAAGAGAGGCCGTACCAGGTCAGACCAAAGGTCCATCTAGCCCAGTATCTGTCTACCGACAGTGGCCAATGCCAGGTGCCCCTGAGGGAGTGGACCTAACAGGCAATGATCAAGTGATCTCTCTCCTGCCATCCATCTCCATCCTCTGACGAACAGAGGCTAGGGACACCATTCTAAACATGGAAGCTGACAGTGCCATAGTTTGTGTCACTTTACAGACTGAAATCTCATATTGTCACGACTGCCTTTACAGTTGAATAAGATTAGTTTAATATCCCTATTTAAAATATTTCTTAGACGAGCATTTGTGAAGTATCTAAAGTGATACTATTTAATTTCGACAATTATTTGACTTAAATGAAACTGACCTAATTTCTGGTTTATGTAGATTTTATTCAAAAACACAAAGCAATCACTTTTCACAAAAACTGCAATGAATGGGGTATTGTAGATCAGGGTTGAGGAGATTTTGATCAGATTAATCTGCACAGTCTCTTTCCTCTTTGGGATCTTACAACAGGCTTCTTGGAATGTCAGTATGCTTGGCATATTGTGAGAATGGTCTAGCTGGGAATAGTATCTCATGGAGATTTAACATTATTTCTTTCATTTTATTCAGCACAACACTGTTAAAGTATCTTAGGCATTGGTACATTACAAATTTAGCCCTGATCCTACAAACACTTAATTTTGCTGGCAGGAGTAGTCCCAGTGACTTCAATGAGTAAAGTTTTAAGCTTGTTCATATTTTAGGGGGCATTATATTGTTTTCTTTAGCATTGAATCTTTAGTGCAGTGCCTGACTTCCAAGAGAATCTTGCTTGGTCCTGAAACATTTTTCAGTGATAAAACCATTTGAGGTAACACTGTTTTGTCAGTTAGGCAACCTGTGTAGACAGCAAAACTATGGTGGTTGAAAACCATTCAAAACTAGGTCAAAACCTAATGGGCAGCTTTGACTGTTTTAAAGCATTTTGACCAGCAAAATAGTGATACCGGAAATGGTTTTCAAGATTAGCTTTTAGAAAAACATTTCAGGACAAGGTATATTTTCCAATGTTCTTCTAAGACTCATCTCTCTCCTTCCAGCAACTGATTTCTAGAGGGTTAGCTAAAGGAATAGAGTTTAAGATCCCTCAGTAGGCTGCAGAATTACTACAGTACATGTGAAAGTTTGCCCAGTACCTGGCCACAACATACCTTGCTCAAGCTAGTGTTGTGATACACTGTAATTGTCTCTATACCAGGGCTATAATTCCATCATTTAAAGAACAATAAATTCAGGCTTTTTTTTTTTTTTTTTTTTTTAAGGAAAGAAAAGACATCAATGTCTAGGTTAATTGTAAAGGAATATCGTAGAATGAATATGGTTTCCTTGTTATGTGAAAGTTTCTTAAAACACTGCAGACCACATTAATCCCTAGTGTAAAACCATTGCAATAAATGGAGGCACCTCAGAGATTAATCCAGTCCACTATTACCATAATATTTATCAATTTTAATCTACATTTTAACACTGGCCCATCACATTAGTATTTGAACGCCTAATTCCAAAACATTAAACAAAATATATTGAAATTAAAGAACTCTCCTTGTTTGAGAAATAAAACTTGGCTCGTTCTCCTTTGCATTCAGTGTGCTGTTGTAGACTTTTGGCCTGTATCACAAGCCTCAATATTAGATTTGTAAATTTGTTATGAATACTATCTATCAACAGTGCTTGTAAATTATGGTGTAAGAGTTTTCATAGTCAGGAACAGGGACTTAACTCTTGGTTTTGAAACTAACACTCAACACTCTCGCTCTGTTTCTATCCGATTGAAGGGGCTAGCAAGAAAAAGAGAGAGAGAATGACATTTCCTCCCCTTGTTCTTCTGGGCTGACTCCATTTTGTATGTTTTCCTGCACTTCAGGTTAACAATATGCAATAGTTATTAAATTATGTATATGCTAAGAGAGATTCTATTTCTGTTATTTTTTCATTTAATAAAAAAGCAGCTGCAGATCAGGTATCTGTTCTTAAACACAGCAGACTGGATTTGCTATAAATGTCTGAGGGTGTTTAACTGATGTTGAGGAAAGGGGAAAGGTGCAGTAGCTAAAATTTTGCTTTTTGATTCCTTGACTTGAAACATTAGTCTGAAAAGAAATATCAGGGAAGTTCTGTATTATAGAGTTGGTGTGATCTTTTCTCTAAGCACTAAGAATAAAGGTTATGAATTATTTTTAGCTCTGGCTAATTGCTTTAAAAATCTGGTAATTGTAACTGACTGCACAGGGTATCAGTCTAGACTCTAGAACAGTGTTTCCTCAGTTGTTACATTCCATTTTATAAGAAGATCCATTCACAGATCACCTCCTAATGCATTTCCTTCAACTCCCATTGATAATTTCTCAAAAATACTTTATTCTGTTTATCACCAGAAAGAGTTCCTGAACCTAGGATGCCTGTATACCAGGGGTGGGCAAACTTCTTGGCCCGAGGGCCACATCGGGGTTGGGAAACTCTACGGAGGGCCAAACACTATCTGCTCCCTCCCACTTCCTAACCCCCTGACTGCCCCTCTCAGAACTCCCGACCCATCCAACCCCCCAGCTCCTTGTCCCCTGACCACCCCCTCCCAGGACCCCCCACCCCTAACTGCCCTCCCGGGACCCCACCCCATATCCAACTCCCCCTGCTCCCTGTCCCCTGATTGGCCCAACTCCTATCCAACCCCCCACCCCACCACAGGCCCCTCGGGACTCCCACACCTATCCAACCCTCCCTCCTCCCGCGCCGGTCCCTGTCTCCTGACAGGCCCTCAAGGCTCCCATGCCTATCCACCCCCCCAGAACATCTGCCCCATCCAACTGCTCCCTGCCCTCTGGAACCCCGTGCCCCTTATCCACACACACCCCCACCCCCTTACCATGCCGCTCAGAGCGGCAGGACTGGAAGCCGCGCTGCCTGGCTGGAGCCAGCCACACCGCCCAGAGTGCTGCCCACGCAGCAGCATAGCTTCAGGGGAGGAGGGACAGCAGGGGAGGGGCCGCGGGCTAGCCTTCCCGGCCCGGAGCTCAAGGGCCAGGCAGGACAGCCCCACGGGCCGGATGTGGCTTGCGGGCCATCGTTTGCCCACCTCTGCTGTAGACTATAATCTTGGAACTACTGGTTTACCGAATAAATCGTATATGTCTTGAAAATGAAAGCTAACATGCTGTTTCCCTTTAAATTAATTTATCATATATTTTCTGGCTTCCTATCTGCATCATATTTAAAAGCACACTGTCAAGTGACTAGGCCCACATTTTTATTTACTTGAAATAAAGATTCATTGAGGAATTTGAGAACAGAATTCACATATGGTCACTTTAGTTCCAGAATGTTCGGGATCAAAGCAAAGGCGCCTGACTCACTGAAATACCAGCTAGGGTACAGTATTGCTCCCTGCGCTGCATACACTGGATACGTGCACTCGAGCAAGCACTCTCTGTTCCTGAAACCCATTCACATCCTGGAGGGTAGGTGTTTGAGTGCTCCAAAGAGTGCAAATGGAAATACAAACTGCTGAATTGCATAAGCATAGTACAGAGGAGAGGAAGACTTAGTGAATAGAGTTTTTGTGATAAATTGAGTGGCTATCCCAGAGGTATCTAAGCATTGTCGGCAGCCAACAAGCATTTCTGCTTTGTGTAATCTTCAGTCATGTAATCAAGTGAAACCTATAGTTGGATGTAGAAGGAATTTATTTTATTAATTTTGATGAATATCTAAGTATTTTCTCAGGGTTTACCACTTAAGTTATTACTCTAGTAGAAATTAAAGGCAGAAAAACTTCAGAAGCTAATTGTCATTTAGAGAAGTTGAAATTCATTACAGATTTTCAAATATTTGATCATATTGCAGATTAATTAATATTTCTTTCTGAATAATTGCACACTGAATTCCTTGCTAGAGCCACCAAACACAAACACTCACACACACTGTTTTATTATCATCAAGTGATATTTAACATTTGGAAACAATTGTGGGCATTCTGTTTCTTTGGAAGAGGGAGAAATTGACAACTAATATCATTTATCCACCTCTCTGAATCCTCTTCCTTTTAGAATTTACATCTCCTGCACAAATAACCACTTTTACTTAATTTTACAGTGTTTGTGCTGCTGTAGTTAAACATCTGTCAGTTTCTGTTGTAATTTATGTTTCCAGGCATTTATCACTCAGCTTGACCCTTAAAAGGTCTTTTTTGAGAACATTATCTTTACTGTTGGCTTGTCCTTCCGTTATTGGGCTGGCATAAATTGAAGATCACCACCTCTTCTCACCTTCTCTCATAGTTGTTGTTTAAGGTTTTGGGCACCCTCTGCTTGGGCACTCTGTTCCTGAGAATACACTGTTCTAATGTATATTCTAATTAATGCAATACACTCTTGTGATACATATATCAAAGCACGGTTCTGTAGTTCTGGTGAGTATATTCTCAGTTTGTCTTGATGAAGATGGGACTTAAGGTCAATGAGTCAGGAGGTCCCAAGACAACCCATCAAGGTTACTGGTCTGTAGATGATAAAACTTTACTTACCAATACTAATCTTCCCACACTCAGAGGTAAGCAAACAAGGAGTGTTCTTTAAATGTATCGGCAATGCACGATTCTGTCTCCTGAGTCTCAACACCCAGCATGAGCAGAGATATGTAGGTTGGGCAAAATGGCGGCGGGCATGGGGTGGGAGGACTTGAAATTTAAAATTGATATGGTGTTCAGCAGGAAGCCATGGGAGCAGCTCACACAGGGAAGTGTTGTGGTCTGGTTAGGCAAGACAGATAATTTAGACTTTTGCATTTGGGGTAGATTGGAGGGGAGAGAGATGGCTGTCAGGCAGGCTAAAGAAGAGGATGTTATAATAATCAGTGTGGGAAATGACACGAGCATTTTAGCTATTGGGAAAGAAAGAGGTAGATTTTATAAGGGTTGTGGAGAAAAACTCATGATTTGGTGACAGTCTGGATATTTGGGGGCAAGATGAGGGAAGAGTCAAAGATGACTCCACAGATGTAAGTTTTAGGGACATGCAGAATGGTATTGTTAAGCTTGACCATCTTAAGCTTGAGGTGATGATAGGCCCTCGATGATGATATATCAGAGATATGGTGAAATATGCCAGACAGGACAAGAGTGGGACCAGGCCAGTGTAGAAAGGTAGTTCATTAGAATAAAGATGAATATCAAAGTACTGAGCAAATGAAGTTACCGTGGAGTAGGATGTAGAGGGAGCGAAGGGCATAGCAGTAGCCAAAGAAGTGAAATCCTGAGGGACTCTGAGAGATACTTGGAGAAGAGCTGCCAAAGGAGGCACTGAAAGAACATTTGGAGAGAGAGAGAGCGGGGGACCCACAAAACCCAGGCAAATATAGTACATCAAGGAAGATGAGGGGAGTAATCAGCTGTATTAAAGGCCACAAGAAGATCGAGGAGAATTAGAACAGAATGGAGATAGTGTATTTAGCCAGGAATTAGGTGGTTTGAATGAGTACAGTTTTGATGAGCAGAAAGGGCAACAAAAAAATACCCGGAAGTAGCTCAGGGAGTGAGTCTGAGGCTATAACTTAAAATATAACATTAAATATTGCCATATGCTATAGACAAACTATGGGCCAGCATTGGTCCATGGCTTTCTTTGTTGTGGTCCACAGAAGGAGGCATTTTGAAAACCCCTCATGGTAAGATGGTACAGTACAAAGAATGAAGAAGTTGGAAAAACAAACCACAGCTTTAGGTAATAACTGTATTTTAAATACTGATTTAATAATGTCGAACCTTTGGAAGCAAGGACAAGGTACCTGCTCTTTGAGATTTTTGTAGAAGATATGAGATACTGTACTTGAGTATTATAGCAGAGAGGCAGGATGTAGTGAAATGAAAGTTTGGAAATCTGGGTTGTGTCCCAGCACTGCCACAGATTTCTGTTGTGAACTTTGGCAAGTTATTGAATCTCCCTTGGTCTCCATTGCTTGTCTGTAAAATTAATATATTATATATCTCACAAGGTATTTAAAGAATGAATGTAGGTACACAGGTGAAATGCACTGATAAAGCAATGGTGCATGCCATAGAAAAACATATAAAAATATTAAGCTGGGTAAATACCTTAAATGTTTCAGTAAATTTTTGCTCAGATAAATTGAAATGGCTCAGATCCCCTTTTATGTTGACTTTCACCAATATTCTAGCAAATGAGTTTACTGGAAGGAAAGGTTTTGGAATCATGCAATTTTAAGTGACCATTATGGAGTATTTTTGGGGTAGAAAAACAGGTTTTGAACTCAAACCCAGATATTCTCATTTTCAGTCAGCAGCAAAAGCCAATACTACTTGACATGTCCACCCAAATCTAATGATAACAGCTATGGTTTGATTATGCAAATCGATAACTTGCAGTTCATTGCTTTGAATAACCTGCAGAACAACAATTATTTACAAAATTTATGTGGTAAACTTGTAATAATGTATGCTTTTGAGAAACATACAAACAACTCAGACAATTCACAAACGTGAAATGGGGCTGAACTTCTCAAATTTTTTTCTCAGCTCTGTTGGTTGTAAAGTATCTTGCACATGCGTTGAGGTGGACTTGAAGATCTAATAAACACTTTCTGTCTCTAATTTCTGAGACTATATGACACAGAACTGTTTCTTGTACAAGCCTGTATGTCTTACAGTTTTGCAGGAGATGAAATTGCTATTTTCATATCTAATTTCTTTGGTAGCATAATATCTTGCAGATAATGAGGGAATGATGCTTATTATAATGGCTAATTTGTTTTGGTCAAAACTCTCTAAGGGCAAACTATTTTTAGAGCCTATCTGTACCATAAATTAACATAGGTGTTCTGAACCTCACTTAGATAGCGATGGATCACTTTACTAAAAAATACACACCACTTTGCTCCATAAAATGATTAAATACAAATTCAAGTTGTTTATTAATGTGTTCATGGGTCAACAAAGCTGTCACAGGATTCAGGGTTTACACATGAGGAGAGATTGCAAAACAACATTTATTTAGCTTCAGAAAAAGCAAAGTTGTAAGAGATTCTGAACAGTGCAATAAAAGATCAGCCCTTTCTTTTTCCAATCATTGACTGAAATAATTATACTTTTTTTATACTACATGTAGATATTTTTAGTATCACCTAATTAATAAATAGACTGGCAGAAAATCAGAGGAAAGTCAGCCTTAATAAAACTTACTTAAACCATACAGTAGGAAATTCCATAGACATGCACGTAAGTAAGATTTCAAGAACAAATATCTAGACCTGATATGTAAACAGAATCCTACCAAAGGAATGCTCCATGTTCTTGTTCATATGAAGTTAGTTTCCCATGTACCGAAGGACAGGATTGCTCCACTGGGCCTTCACAGTGATCCAGGGAGCAGAATGGCCTCAAGCCAGACTGTAGAATAGAGGTTCTCAGTGGTCCGCGGACCACCAGTGATCTGCAAGCTCCATTCAGATGGTCTGCGGATAGTTCCCTCTAAGGTGCGTGTCTGGGAAGCCATACACAAGAGAATGAAGGGCCACGCGCCTGATTAGTGGAGCCACACCTGCATGGTGGTAGCCTTGGGGGGAATAGCGGGTAGGTGGGAGGAGGCAGTGGAGTAAGAAGAGGGGTTGGGGTGAATTTGGGACATGCAGGGCTGCGATGGCCAGAGAAAGAGGCGACTTTCCCCAGCTCCAGGGCTGCGGGTTCTGGGGAGAGACTTCCCTCCTTCCCAGCCCCAGCTCAGAGGCTGCCATGGCAGGGGACAGAGGGCACATCCATCGCATTAGAAAGGTAAAACTACTGATATTAAAATAGGAGTCGTGTGCTTTTATTTATAGAACAAAAAAAGTTTATATTAAGGGTTTTTTTATATAGCGCTTTTATCCAAAGCGCTTTACTATAGTTAGCTTGTTGTGTAGTAAAGCTGTTGTGTAGTAAAGCTGTTGTGCTTGGAGTTCTCTGTGGGGAGGAGCCAGAGAGAAAGGACTTGGTGTGGGGAAAGAGGATTGGGGAGCAAAGAGGAGTTGTTGCTGTCAGAGGGGTCAGGCAATGAGGAAGATGCTTGTTAGGGTGACCACCTTTTCAAAAGGCAAAAATGGGACACATGCAGGAGCCCCGCCACCTCCGTGGCCCTGCCCCTTCTCCTCCCACTGAGGCCCAGCCCCCTGGCCAGGCCAGAAGCCAGAGCTGGGCCATGGTAAGAGCCACCCAGGGAGCCCGGACTGCTGTGGGGAGCCCTTGAGCCTCCACCTGCCCTGGCATCCCCTGGCATGTGTCCACACCCCCTCCCCCGGGGGAAAACTGCCCAGGGGACAGGTGGAGGGTAAGCCTGGGCTCGCTGGGCGTCTCTTACTACTGCTCAGCTCCGGTTTCTGGCTGAGCCAGGGGGTGGGACCTAGAGGACAAGCAGGGGGTGAGGCTTCATGGTGAGGCGGGGACTAAGGCCCACCTCAGCCTTCTTCCCCCCCCCCCCCCCCGCCCGCAGAAGTTGGCGCCGCCCCTGAGCCTTGGGCAGGTGTAGAGCAGCACTGCAGGGAATCTGGGACAAATGTCCCAGAGTCATTCAGTCCAGGAACTGGACTTGAACTCTGGATTTCAGGACTCTCCTGCCCAATTCGTGATGGGTAGTCGTGCTAGGCAAGCCTTGGATTGGTTATTTGAGAAAATGTGTATTTTCCTAGCCCCGAAGGGAGGAAAGAAATCTAAATCTTAATAAAGAAAAGTGACTTTAAAGCTCATCAAGATGAAACCCATTTGAAATTTAAAATTTTGTATAAGGTCTGCATACCCCTACAAATTATTCTCACTTTATGCAATAATGATGTAGAATTCTTTGTAGCTGGTGGTTGGTGAGTCAAATACTATTACTAGAATTTTAAGAAATAAGGGCTGGATTATTTCATTACTACAAATAATAGAGTTAAAATAATATGGGTGATTACGTGCTTACCAGGTGTAAATTACTTACATGCATGAAGAATTTTCACCTGTGAAAAGCATGGCAGAGGAACACCCTCATTGGTACTATGAAGAGGCCTTCTAGGAATTATCAACCCAATGTTTGAATAGCTGGAATGACGTGGATCATTAAAGCAAAGCTATTGTGCAGATCTCCCTGCTCAGATGATACCTGCCTATGAGTATAACTGTTCCCATTATGAAGAGTATTTGCTTTCTACTGCACTAATTACCATACTTCATACCAGTGATACAAAAGATCAAATTCTTGGTAAGAAAATTATTCCTTGATATAGTTTAAAATTAAACAGCTCTTCCTGCAACTGCTGTCTTTAGTTATTTATAATTTATAGTACAGTGGATATTTAAAACCCGTCAACTACATTCACTTACTGTCACCATATTACCATTATGTGCCTTTGTCTGTGCTCGTCTATTCAGAAATCTTTACACATAACTATACCATTTTAAGGACTTGTCAAAAGAAAGCTTCCAAAAAGCAGATAATGAAAACACTGTAGTAAAATTATTTCCTGTCATAGTATTAGAGGAACTCAATATAATGGGAATCTGCAACATCCAGATGAGTCATTTCTTGGAAGCAGTCAATTATTGTTTTGTTCCTCTTGTATGATAAAACTTTTGAAATGCTGGAACACATTACACACTAGTGGAGTTTTAATGAATGTTACATTTTCTAATGCATACTATTGAGAGCAAATATCTGAAAACTTGAGAGGCAAACCTTCATAGCTAGCCTTGATAAAGTTTAGGAGACTGTTTGCAAGGCAGGAAACTTACTTAGAAGTTGCTTCAAACCTTGGTTTTCCATCTACTTACTGCATTGTGCACCATGAAAGATAAGTCTCAAAAGTCTCATTTAGCTGTCCAGAAGTCTCCATGCCGTCACTAGACAAAAGGCAAAAAATCAAGCACTTAATCTGGGTTCCTGTAGCTTGAAATTTTTAACATGATTTATGTACAAGTTCTTGGTGAATGGATTTGCAATGTGTGGCATCATTAAGGATACAGCAGGAGCTGTTTTTTCCCCCTCCCAACAAGAATAATTTCCACATTCATTTCACAGGATGATTGATTTAGATATTCTCAGCTTCTTTGCTAAGGGTATGAAAGTAATAGGCAAAAACATCTTAAAAATGTGTGGATCTGTATATAATAGGATTGCCAAGCGTCAGTTTTTGGGACCCTGCCCGCCCTGGCTCTGTGTGGCTCCCAGAAGCGAATGGCATATCTGTCTCCTAGGCGCAGGGGCAGCCACGGGGGCTACGCGCAATGCCCCCAACCCAAGCTGCGGGGGGCAGCGCACAGAGCCCCCTGGCCCCTCCGCCTAGGAGCTGGACATGCCAGCCGCCTCCGGGAGCCACCTGAGGTAAGGGCCGGCTGGCCGGAGCCCTGAGCCCCCTCCCACACCCAAACTCTCTCCCAAAGCCTGCACCCTGCACCCAACCCCCCTGCCCCAATATGAAGTCCCCTCCTTGAGCCCTCACCTCCTTCCACCCCCTTCCATCCCCTTGCCCCAGCCTGGTGAAAGTGAGTGAGAGTGGGAGAAAGCAAGTGACGGAGGGAGGGGGGATGGAGTGAGCAGGGGGCGGGGCTTCAAAGAAGCGGGGGGGCAAGGGTGTTTGGTTTTGTGTGATTAGAAAGTTGGCAACCCTAATATATAAAGATGTCACCTACTTGTTTTGCTAAGTTGTTGCCAAAGTCACTGGTGAATCTTGCTGTTAACTGGCTAGTGGTCTGCCCCCAAAAGCAAACTAGCTATTTACTATTACAGTATGGGATGCCACTATAGTTAAAGTGTCACAATTTTTGTTTAAAGTTCAACCTTTCTAAGTCTTCTAAAATTGACATTTCTTTGCAATTTGGTGGGCCCCCAGATGGTACATGATGGGGTTAGTGACCCAAATTTGGGATCATTTGAGTTGGGGTTTGTGGTGATAAACACATCAGAGAAATACCTGACTTCACCATCAGTTTCTCCTCCTAATGGAAACAACCCAGAGGTGAAAGTAAGCCAGTCCCCTCCGGTACGGCGTACCGGCAAGAGCCAGTACGCCATGCCAGAGGGTACCGGCTTCCGCGGCGGGGATTTAAAGGGCTCTGGGCTCCCCGCCACAGCGGTCAGCCCAGAGCCCTTTAAACCCTTCGCCCGCGGCTGCCGGGCTGGGGCCAGATTTGAAGGGCTCTGGGCTGCCACGGCTGCGGTCAGCCCAGAACCCTTTAAACCCCCCACCCGCAGCTCCGGCGGCTGGGCTGGGGCCAGATTTAAAGGGCGCTGGGCTTCTCCGACTGCAGGAACCCAGCGCCCTTTAAATCCCGCCTGTGGCTCCGGCGGCTAGAGCTGCGGTGGGGATTTAAAGGGTCCGGAGCTCCACAGTGGCCGGAGCCCTGGGCTCTTTAATTTGCCCCTAAGCCCCGGGGTCTCCCAGCCACCTCTGCAGCTGGGAGCCCCCAGTTGATTTAAAGGTCCTGGAGCTCCGAGCCACAGCCCGTGCCCCAGAGCCTTTAAATCTTGAGGCCACGCCTCTTCCGGTTGAGGCCACTCCCCCCTCAGGACTCCGGAAGTACCGGTAAGTCCTGTAAGTTACTTTCACCCCTGAAACAACCTATAAGCCCCTGAATATTGGCTAACTACCAGGGTTTAAAAGGGGTATCAGTATATGCCATTGTTAGGCTTGGAAGGATTAGTTTTTTTCAGTAAGTGTAAGTAATTGTCAATTTCACCATCCAGGTACAAACCCCAATGAAAAAAGAAATGGTAGTTGAAATTTACAGATAGGCAACATAAGAAAATGCTGCTTTAGAACTTATCAGAGTTTGATTTGAGGATATTTACTTCGTATATTTTGACATGTGATGTTGACAATTTATAACTGTTAAAACAAAGTTTTAAGTTTTTTAATCTGTATTTACTGGTATTTAATGTCTGAAACCACCATTGTTTGATTCCCGCATAATTTCCCACACCTGTGAAAATTTAAATCTAAACAAAATTTAAAAAAAAAATCTGTCAGAATTATATAAAAAAAATCAAATTCTGCCATGCAGAAAGTGACAGGATCCCCAGGATGCAGCCTGGGACCGTGGGACCGCTGTGCCCCCTTAACTCTCCAGCCTGGGCTGTCTCTCACAATGCTTTGCTAGTGACAAGCAGCAAACCCCTCCAGGCACTGTTATTACTCAGCACAACCGCATGTGGAGCCCCACACCCAGCTAGATTGTATGAATGCTCCCAGAGCCACTCATGAATCACACAGAGAAAGGCACCAGCCGAATCCCCCCAGCTCCCAGCACTGTACCTCAGGAATATACAGTCTTGCACTGCTCAAGATGAGTGGTGCTAGTTTATTAATCAGTTCACCGTTTCATCAATGGAAAGTGGATGTACACCAGACCTTGTAAACCTGAACAGATTTACCAAACACTTCAGGCAAACTCACTGGTAAAGATAAACAGTAAAAGAAGTTTGACTGCAAAAGATAGATATTAAATGATTATAAGTGATCGGCAAAAAGTCAGAGTGATTACCAAAAGAAAAGAAAATATAAGCACGCAGTCTAAACTCTCAACCCTATTAGACTGGGCAACATCTAGATTAAGCAATTTTTCTCACCCCACTGGGTATTGCCGTTGATAGTACACAGGTTTCACGCTTGAAACCGCCATCTCCTCTGTTGGAGTCTTCAGCCTTCTGAGTGTCCTTGTCGCTTGCAGCATAGGTGGCGGGAGGAGAAAAGGCCAAGCATGTAGCCACTGTGTTCTGTTTTAGTCCATGTGCTTGGAGAACACAAGTCCAGTTATGTGTGGTGGAGCATTGCTGAGTCCCCAGGCAAGCTTGAGCAATTCCCCTGCTGTGGCCTTATGCAGGTGAGTCCTTGAATTGTAGCTCCCTTGCTGGACAATGGCTGTTGATGTTTTTTCCACACCCACCCAGGCGTCGATTATCCCCCTGGTTATTGTCTTTGGGGAGCTGGTATCTGGGCGCTTCCCAAACCACGGCGTATTTTAGTGACAGCTATACAACGCAATCTTATAACTTCCTATGCATTAATGATGTACGTATTTAGATGGAACAGTGGGGTTCAGCAGATCATAACCTTTCACATGATACCTTACAAGTTGCAGGGCACTCCCCTGGGATGTAGAGTGTCACAGCTAACCGTTGTATAACTCCTGGCTTAAGGTGAAATACAGAATGTCATGGTAATAGAAGTGGAATTTATAAGGGATTCTGTGACTGAGGGTATGTCTACACTACAAAATTAGTTCAAATTTATAGAAGCCGTTTTTTAGAAATCGTTTTTATACAGTCGATTGTGTGTGTCCGCACACAAAATGCTCTAAGTGCATTAAGTCGGTGGACTGCGTCCACAGTACCGAGGCTAGCGTCGCACTGTGGGTAGCTGTGAGTAGCTATCCCGCAGTTTCCGCTGCCCATTGGGATTCTGGGTTGAGATCCCAGTGCCTGATGGGGCAAAAACAGTGTCGCGGGTGGTTCTGGGTACATGTCCTCAGGCCTCCCTCTCCCTCCACCCCTCCGTGAAAACAGCAGACAATCGTTTCACACCTTTTTTCCTGGGTTACCTGAGCAGACGCCATACCACGGCAAGCATGGAGCCCGCTCAACCCACCATCACCGTACGTCTCCTGGGTGCTGGCAGACGTGGGACTGCATTGCTATACAGCAGCAGCTCATTGCCTTTTGGCAGCAGACGGTGCATTACGGTTGGTAGCCATCGTTGTCATATTCCTGGGTGCTCTTTTAGCCAACCTCGGTGAGATCGGTCAGGGGCGCCTGGGCAGACATGGGAGTGATTCAGCCAGGTCATTCCCATCTTCTGCCGAGCACCCAGGAGATGACGATGGCAGCAGTCATACTGCACCATCTTCTGCCAGCCTAAGATGTAAAAGATAGATGGATCAAAACAAGAAATTGACCCGACTTGTTTTGTGAAATCAATGGCCTGCTAAAGCCAGGGTTTTGAGTTCAATCCTTGAAGGGCCATTCTGTATGACAGTTGTTTGTGTTTCTCCTTGATGCAAAGCCACCCCTTTTGTTGATTTTAATTCCCTGTAAGCCATGTCATCAGTCGCCCCTCCCTCCGTCAGAGCAACGGCAGACAATTGTTCCTCGCAAAACCAGGCAAGGAGGCGATGGCAGCGCGGTGACAAGAGGGACATGGTCTGATAGACTTCTCACAAAGTACGGGCTGGGCAGTGTGCCCCTGCAATGTGCACATCATGCTGATGAGCTCTGCAAACACGCTGGCCAAACAGGAAATGAAATTCAAAAGTTTGCGGGCCTTTTCCTGTCTACCTGGCCAGTGCATCTGAGTTGAGAGCGCTGTCCAGAGTGGTCACAATGGAGCACTCTGGGATAGCTCTCAGAGGCCAATACCGTCGAATTGCATCCATACTATCCCAAATTCGACCCGGCAAGGCCCCTCAGCGCTAATCCCCTCGTCGGAGGTGGAGTAAAGAAATTGATTTCAAGAGCCCTTTAAGTTGAAAAAAAGGGCTTTGTTGTATGGACGAGTCCAGGCTTAAATCGAGGTAACGCTGCTAAATTTGACCTAAAGTCGTAGTGTAGACCAGGCCTAAGTTGCTCCCATATGTGAAACCAAATGTACCAGCTGGGTGGCGAATATCAGATGTAAACGATCAACTATGTTTTGAGTTTGACAATGTCAGCATAAAGGGGTTCAGGTCTCTGTACTATTAACAAGCTGTAGAATTAAATGATGTAACAGCCAAAAGAAATGTTTTTAAAGGCCCCTGTGCATCAGTGAAGGACACGGTGCCCTCATTTTAATGAAGGTCAGAGCTGGTGTAGTGGTAAGGGAGAAACACTAAGCAGACATTGCCAGCTGTTGCAAAAGCATTGCTGTTAATCTTCAAAGGGAGTTAATCTCTCTCTCCGTGAGATTGTTTTACTTTTAAAAAATATATATCTATAACTACTGTATCACGAATTGCTTCGTCTGAGCTGGTGAGTTAGTACACTTTCTACTTGCATGACAACCAAATCAGTATACCAGCCCTTGGAGAGTTTCAAAGATAGAATCCCTGAACAGTTGTCTAATGCTTTTCTTGTAATTTATTGTACTTTACAAAATAGAATATAAAAAAAAAAACAGTGTTGGAAGGTAAACCCAGGGACATTAATAAAAAAACACCAAATTTGACAAGTTAAAAGTTGGCTGCTACTATTTTATCATCCTTGGAGACTGTGTAATTAATGTTTTAAAACCTGCAGCAACCCATTAAAAATAGCACTGATTTCAAGGGCACCTTAAGAGAGAGACTTTATAAAAGTTTTCCTGGGTTGTTTTGGGATTTTCTATCATATTCTTCATAATACTGCAGGTAAAGTGTGTGTGGTTTTATATAATGTGCTAAGTGCTTTTGTTGTATACTTTTAGCAGAATGATTAGTTTTTAGTTGAACATACTGAAAAGATCAAACCATTATGGATATTAGCAAAGCCCATCATCAGCAAAACAGCTTCCTCAGTACTAAAGATGGGCCCAAGCCAAAACGTTTCTTTTGTTAACTTGTCCCATTCTATTACCCCCTGTTTATTACCTTTGGCATATTATCTAAATTCTGGGTTGTGAACTCTCTGGGGCAAGGACTATTTATATGAATGATGCCTATTACAGTGGGGCTCTAATTTTTATTTGGGGGCCCTACGCACTGGTACAACTTAAAAAAAACCCAAACTCCCATTACCACAATTTGAAGAGGTAGGAATCTGAACTTTGTAGCATCAAGAGGGAGGATTTTAATAATTGAATGATGATAAACAGATCCATCGAAGTAAGGTACATATTCATTTTGAGTACTAGTAAAGCACTCTTTTTTTTTTTTTGAGACTCAGAAAGAGAGAAGGGAGAAACCTAGCACCAATCTGACTTAGTTTAATTTAGCAGTTTAAGGGGAAAAGATGTGAGGGGGAAATCCCAAAAACATATGCCATAGCCCCAGGCAGACACACAATCCCACTCTTATATTATTATATTTAGAATTGTTTTCATAACTTGTTTCAAGAGCCATTAATTGGGGACTAGAGGGGAGAGGGGCAGTTCTAAATTTCCCTCAGGGAATTAAGACCCATTTTATGATGATCAGTGCCATTCTACCAAGTCTGCAGTAGACAAGAATTAATACAAGTCAAGCATACCGCCATGCACATCTTTCTCAAAATTCTTGAAAGTGAGATACTGTTGCTGGCTCTGAGTCATAATGCAACTAGCGCACCCCAAACTTCTTCATGCATCTCTTGCAATGCATCTGTCTCTCACATTGCTCATACTATATCCCCAGGTTCTTCCTGAAAATAGATAGACAAAGTGGGTGAGGCAACACTGGATTTTGGACAAGCTTCTGTTGGTGAGAGAGACAAGCTTTTGAGTTCCTTAGGGCTTCAGGCTCTGTGTAAGCTTGTCTCTCTCACCAACAGAAGTTGGTCCAGTAACCAATATTACCTCATCCACCTTGTCTTTCTAATATCCTGGACAAACAAGGCTAGAACAACACTGAAAACAGCAGTATCTGAAAGTGGTGGTGATTGTTTTGGGCGCAAATAAGAACCAGCATGAGGCAATTGAACCCAGCTTCATTAATTAATGAAGCTAAGTATGTTTTCAAATCTCCAGAGATGAAGGCAAAGTAATGTACATCCGTAGGAATAATGTGAACTTTTGTATACTTCACCGGGTTCTACATTAACTAACAATTCAAGAAAAAAGTTTTGAGCATTTCTGTGAATAGTTCAAAGAAACTCGCTGCTTAGTATGCAACAGCTGTCCAATTAAAAGCAAACATAATGTTAGGATGCCATAAAACTGAAAACTGAGGTATCAGGTGCCCCCACAAACTATGAGGCACATGCACAAAAATGCATTTTTCTTTCTTTCTCACTTCTGTTCAGTGGGTACTGGACTGTTTTTGTGATGGTATTATTGTGAGACGGCTCGGTGGGATTTTTTTTGCTCTGAAAGCGCTGAAGTTAGAAGTCAGCCTGGTGTCTTTTCTTTCAGGAGTGAGTTCCAGGGTCAGTTGCCAGAAGGCTCTGTCTCCTGCATACACAAATTTCACTCTTGAGGTGGACATTTCAGTTGTTTTGCTGGAACATAACTGTCATAGAAAGTCATGGTCACAGAGGCAACTTGGAGTAATCCACTGGAGATCCCAGGTTTGGGGAGAACATGTATTGTCCAGTCACAGGCATGAAAGGGAAGGAAATGTCCTGTTACTGTAGCTCTTCAGCAGAAGCAATGACCTTAAATCTGCCTAGGGAAAAGTTCCAAATCCCAAGAAGTCTGGTTAGGGTGACCAGACAGCAAGTGTGAAAAATCGGGGCAGGAGGTTGGGGGTAATAGAATCCTATATAAGAAAAAGACCCAAAAATCAGGACTGTCCCTATAAAATCAGGACATCTGGTCACCCGAAGTCGGGTTGATAAGGGAACCTATAGAAAGCTGGAAAGCACTTTACAGATATGTACCACAGAGCAAGTTCTGTAAAAGCTAACTGCACAGTGAGGATACAGACTGGAATTTATAGTTACTGGGGGTGGGGGGGGCGCATGGGAGATAATCCAGCTTTCAGAGTAGAAATTACACAAAATTAACTCAGTCATTCACATGCAACTCTGCACTTCAGATGGGGTTAAGTCCTCATATATTTTCAAGGTCCTGTCCTGATACTTTAAGAACATGACTCCTTGCCAAAGTGTGGGGTGAGGGAGGAGAATGACCTGCTAAAAATAGCTGATGGGTAGTATCAGAAGTTTGTAGTTTCCCATGCACTAATATCTGCAGTTTTCCTATGTGACTGACTTTATATGAACTGTAGATCACTATTACAATTGTTAAACGACTGTTCTGCAGTTCTCTTATGAAAACGGTTTTGACTTACTCCTACTTGTCCTTGAATTTAAACAGAAATGTAGAGCACTTTCCTCTGAATCAACTCTCCTTCCGAAAAGATGTAGTTTAGTGTGAAGTCTGTCAAAAGGAACGTGAAATATTGTGAGTTTAAAAAAAAAAAAAAAAACCACCTTCATGGCAAGGCTGCTTTTTAAGGGCACAATGAAAAATGGTTTCTGATCTGTCCCAATTGATTCAGTTATTTAAAAATCTGATGTGGGTGGTGCAGTGACAGCAATGCAGATTTTGTACTTCACTCACAGCTTCATTCACTCCTCTAACAAATTATGAAATTACATGTTTAATAAAGCAAAGTTATAGAATTAACTAAGGCAAAGGGCAGAGCCAAAGGTCCCTTGATGTCAGTGGGACTCTGCATGGATAGAGTCTCTTTGTAGGACTGGCATGCTCATAGTTTCGTAGCTTCAGCTTTTGGCCTGTTTCTTAGCTTTTCTCCCTCCATGAGGAAAGAGAGGCGGACAGTAGGGTAGTTACATATTATAGATCTTGGCAAGCATGAGCTTCAGTAAAATAGCAGTGAAAAATTTGCAAATCTTTAACTCTTTTTTCCCAAAAAAGAAATATCTTTCACTCTTTCATTATCTCCGTGACTGCGAGTGGTGCTGGTGTCTGTCAGTGGGCATGGTCAAAAGCTCATTGAAGTCAGTGGCAGGACTCCCTCGGACTCCAGTGGCCCAACAAGAGCTGCAATTTTACTGATACTTCCCTGCAGAAAGTCCTGAAGCGGTAATAAAGCAATGCCTCTCTCCTTTAGGTTATAAAATAACTTCCAATATAATCCTGATTTTGGACTTTCTATACAGAAAACTTTTACACTGAAATTTCTCATGGTTAGTCTGAGACGAGATTAAAAAAAAAAAAATTCAGTGTCTCGTCCTTTCTAAAAAATGTGCTCTCTATTTTGTCTGCTTTTACTTCATAATTATTCTATAAAATTAAACTCATTATGTAGGTCCTAATAAGGATTTGTGCTTTGCAAAAGTGATATAACTCCTAACAGTCCCTTACTCCATTGCAGTAGTATTTTCAAGCCTTCAGTGTAGTAAAAGGAAGTGCTCATATTATTTAAGTGTAATCAGTAGCACTTTTAACTGTTGAGTCTTTCTGTTTATAGTAACAATACTTTCTGTTTGTAGTAAAAATGCTGGCCAGTGCCTCATGACGCCTATTATGTGTTGTCATTGTTTGAGTGCCCCTGACCTGCTGGTGAAATTTATAAGGTTCTTCAGGTGGTTGAAAACGCTTTTGTAACCGCTATTGAATAGGTGGGAGCACTCTTATGAATTTTAAGTTACAATTTTTAAAGTTGCTTAAAATCAAGTTCCATAATATTGGGAGTCCCATGAGATCTCTCAAAGGTGGTGGGTGGTTATGCATTTGTTTAATGTGCTTGGCGCTGTACAACAGAAATGATCCTTGTCCTGAAGAACTTACAGACTAAGAAGTTGTCATTTATAAAAAGGGCTTGTCTCCTGTAGGGAAACTGTATACATTTCCAATCATTACTAGCCATGGTTCACCTCCAGTGTTTACTCCCGGGGGAATTCTGTGTGCCCACGGAGTTCTTTGCTTTCCTGCAGAAAGTGACAGGGAAGCAAGAAGAAACCATGTCCCAAAAAGAGGTCAGGCGGAGGTGGTAACACAGGGTCCCGTGACACGGCCCCCTTCCATTTCTGCAAGCACAGAGCTGCCCGGCTGAAGGGTGCCACTTGGTTCTGATGACTCTGCAACTAGATGCCGCCTCCGGGGTCCTAGTGCTGGCTGTGTCCTGTTTTCTGTCCCACAGTCAGTGTCTGTTGTGAGGTAGGGCAAGAGGGGTCGGGTGGCGGAAATGGGGAAAGGGGGTGAGGTTGTGGGGAGGGGGAAAGAGGCAGTGGGGAAGGAAGGGGATGGGTAGGGAGGGGGATGGGGCAGATGGAGAAGAGGAGATAGGGAAATCGGGGGCGGGGAGTGGGAGCCCAACATGCGGTGTCCCCAGCAGTAGCTGCAGTTGGGGCTCCCCCATTAAGCAGGCCCATTGAACCCCCACCCTGACAAGCCCTCCTCTCCCCTGCACCTTGACCACCCCCATGAGCCTCCCAGACCCCCACCCCACTGAGCCCCAACCAGTTGCAGCCAATCTCCCACCTCACCAAGCTTCGCTGCCCCAGCACCGGGACCCCCCAGTAAACCCCTCACACCCAGACCTCCCCTGCCAGACCCCAACCACCTTCACCACCACCCCCTCCGAGCCCCTGTGAATCCAGATCCCCCACTGAGCCCCCCGCATCCAGATTGCCCCACACAGAACCCTGTCAACCCACACGTGAATCCTGCTGGGCTGAGCCTGCCTGCCCACACCTGGTGCAGAGGGGCAGGCCCAGCCCTTGCACTATGTCAGGGTCAGATGCAGACTCGCTGCTGAGTCCAGATCCCAGGGGGGAACATGGGGGAGAGGTAGGCAGCAGGGTGATCTCTCACCTTCATGCAGCCAGTGGCCTGTGCTGCCATACTGGAGCCTCCACATTTATTTATGGACAAATAACGCACAGAATTTTGCAGCATTTTAAAATATTGTGCGCAGAATTTGTATTATTTTGGTGCAGAATTCCCTCAGGAGCAAATGTTAGGGGCCCTGGTATGGAGTAGCTGATGGCATTTTAACAACCCTTTCATCTAACTCTGCTTTGCTTTGGAGAAGGTGTACATATTACAGTGCTTCCACACGAGCATTTCTGACTCTGGAGCTGAATGACAGTGTGCAACAATGGGAAAGGTTTGCAAAAACTTCCTAGTATAGGCAAGAAAACGGCAATACAGAGTAACAGCACTTCCTGAACAATAGAGAGATCGTACAGTTCAGTCCAGCCTAGGTGGATATTAGAACTAAGTGCTCAAGGTAAAGACATAAGCAAAACCTTTATTTTTAGCCCATTTATACCCAGGCTAGGCCTGGCAAGAACACAACACACTGGCATAAGTTTTAATTCAGGTCACAATGGCCAGGCTGAACTTTTTCACAGCAGGGCTGAACTGAGAGCAAGTTTTAAAATGATTATTGAACTGTTATTTTTATAATCTAGATGAACCCTTCTGCCCTATATACATCATCTTTTAACCAGGCTTGCAGCTAATGACGTGTTTTGGGTTCATATGCAGCACACCTCAATCTTGGTTACGGTGTATGGCAGCTAACCTTATGGTGCCCTTACCAGTGGCATAGGCTTGGTATTCTTATAGCCAGGTGATGAGAAGCGGTTTTGCTGTATTGTCATGTCTGTGTATCTAGGTCAGCAGTCTTTCCTCCTCCCAACACTGCGCAGTAGGACAGCCTAGAGCGCAGTGACTCATTGCATCACTGCTGCTGGAGAGAGAGTGTTACACAGAGACAAGGTGGGTGAGGCGATCTCTTCCATTGGATCAACTTCTGTTGGTGAGAGAGACACACTTCCAGGCTACAACGCCAATAAAAGATATTGCCTCACCCATCTTATTTCTCTAATACCCTGGGACCAACCCGGCTCCAGCAACACTGTTACACAGAGGCAGATGCACAAACACACTTGCCATGTTTCTTACGCAAAAACTGCCTCGTGGCCAAAACCACGTGTGTTAGAACCAGTACAAATGACTGTCGGAGCCCAATAACGAAACCTGATTGAACCTGTAGGCTACATCCGCACTGCAGCTGGGAGGTGTAATTCCCAGCTCAGGAAGAAGTACACAGGCTAGGCCTGATTGAGCTACTGCGCTAAAAATAGCAGCGTGGCCAAGGCAGATCAGGCTAAATGCCTGAGCATGTACCTAGGGTCTCAGGTGGGATTGTAGTCAAGCCGCTAACCCAGGCCACCTGTGCCGCTGAATCCACACCACTATTTTGAACATGGTAGCTTAGTCAGAACTGGAAATTACACCAGTCAGCTGCAGTGTAGAGCTACCCATAGACAGGGTTTATGAAAGTTTGGCCACACAATACTCAAATAATTAAACCAGCAAGAGAGGCTCATGGTCCTAGTGACGGTACGATTTGTGAATCTTACTACAGTGTTCATTTTTCATGGTCATATTTTTTTCTCTTTAAAATATTAAAAAACATAAACAAAGAAAACTCTGTTCTTCATCCATCTGCTTTTCTGCTCCCAATCAACCCATGTAATCTTGCACCTTCCATACAGGAGCAAAAGCACATGTCGTTCTGGAAGGAACAAAAGAGAAGTTTTAGAACAACATGTCTCTAACATTTGTTAAATTAAAGTAATTTAGTCTTTTGTTTGCTTTTGGAACAAACCACCAATCGAGTCTTTGTTAAAGCTAACTGGCAATCTAAAGCCAAGATTTCAAACCCAATGATATTGCTCAACACCTCTGAAAATGAGGCCTGTTTCTTAGGTATCTTGGGGCTGGTCTGTACACAGGTTTTTGGGCTGGTGTAACTATTTCAGTTAGGAGTGTGATTTCCCTTCCCTTCCCTTCCCCTTCCACATACAAACTCACCTGGAATAGTTGTACTGGTGCTATCCTAGTCTGGATGCAGTTATACCAATACAAAGGTGCCTTATACTGATATAGCTTATTTGCCTTCCCACACAGGACTAAATTATACTGCTATAAATACATAAACACGGGCATATACTGGTATTACTACATCCATATTAGGGGAGTTGTTCCAGTTACTGGTTGTACTGCTATGCCACTATAATTGATGTGAATCAACTTTTGTGTGTATAAAAGCTTTAAATATGGGTTTAGGTGTCTAAAGCCTTGACTACACATACAAATTGCCCCATCTTGGTTTGTGTGTCCACCCATGATGCGGTTAACGAAAGAAACAGATTTAGTTAAATCAGTGTAACTTTTCTGTGTAGAGGTCTATGAAAGTGCCAGAGAATTTCAAAGTAGTTGAAATTTGATTTTTAAAAAGATACGTACATTTCTGTGCTGAATGCCTCTTGCAGCCTGGTTACACTGGAGACAGCATATATATCTGGGATTAGCTCGGTTTTCATTTTAGATTTGCCCTTCATCTTTAACAAAAGCAGTGCTAGTTTTAACATTTTCTTTTAACCACTGTTTGATTTAAATCTGCTCTGCAGTGGGTTAGATTATATGGTGGTTAAAATGCTGGTGCCCACCCTGCCATACCCATGCTGAATTGGCAGTAACAATGGTGGGAAATAGAAAAAAAAATCAAAGCCTACTGTAGACAACCCCCATAGTCATAGCAGATGCTAGATGTTACAAGACCTGCAAATAGAAGATGACCTGGATTTTTAGAAATTAATCACCAGTTGGTAAAGCTACTGGCTGTAGCACTTCAGCTTTGCAGGTGTGTTTTTAAAAAAGCCCGACAACAAATTAAACAAAGCAACACAGAGATGCCAAACAGGAATAGAAAGACGCATACCGATTTGCACGGGAGGGAACACAGTAAAGCATCTTTATTGTAAACAAGGAAGGAAATGTGCTTCTAGGATCCGATATCCCTCAATGGAAAACTTTTAGGAGACTTCACATATCCTTGCAGCCCTTGCTCTGACAGCCTCTTTGTTAGTTAATGGTTCACACAGCAGCACTACAATAAATGATGGTGCTGCTTTCTGTTTTTCAGTACTCTTGTGAGAACCTGCAATGGGAAGACTTGCAGAGGAAAGGGAGCCAACATCATCTGGAGAAAGTGTAATTAAGAAATAAAACAGGAAGCCGATGCTCTGCCAAAAACCTAGCTTATCCCCTTCAGTTTTTAAATGTAGGTATTGATCCAAAGGGAGTGGCATTCCAAATAATGTAATTTAATTTAGCTGTGAAAGTCCTTCCTGTCTACAATGCCAGCAGTGCCTGTTTTGTACAGTACTTGGTGTACCTGGCGTCTAATACGGCATTTTTAATTGTTTTAAGACTTCTTGAACCCTGCTGGCTATTTGTAGCTCATGCTGTCAGGGCACAAAGATGAGGAAGGGTCTGGAAAACAGACTCTAAACACAATGCCTATTTCTCATTCACAGTAAGATTTCTTCATACCACTCTGGCAGAAATCAGAAATTCATAAGAACCCTTTTTAAAAAAACAATACAAATATCGCAAGATTTGGGAATCGTGGTAGGCAGGGCACAGAGGACTGAGGGAATGTATAGGGTAGTTTTCTATCCAGTCCAGCTAGACTGAGGGAATAGAATGGAAAGTCCCCACACCTAGAGGATAGGAGAGTGTAAATTAAGTGCCCCTCCATTCAGTGGACAGGGAGGTTGCAGTTTTGTGTGTGCATTCAAGGTTGGATATTGACTGTAAGATGTTCACCAACTAATGGGAGGGGGCAGGTGGCTTCCCCCGAAAGTGGGGGGGGAAATCAAAATATCATGATTTGTTGTAATCTCCCAATTTAATATTTGGAATTAGCAAGAGTGTGGCAAGGAAGAAAGGAGAAATCTAACATATGGAATGGAAGAAATGTGATTCCATACAGAGCTTTTTGTGCTCAAAGTGTTGTATTCCAGAGTGTTATCTGAAGCATACCACTGGAGTAAGACCAGTGGTGGCAATATCAACTCTGGCTTACTTCTACTAATAAAAGGGGAGTCTGTCTTTGTTTCGGAAAGGATTTGCTTGTGTTTAAGGTGAAGCCCTGTGACCACCACTGCAGCAAATTCAGAATTATAAAAGCAGGAGAGACAGTGTAAGGAAAGACAAGGAAGGAAGCTGAGTTGATAACATCTCCCACTGGGACTCAATCTCTAGAGTTCCTCCCTCAAAAAATCATTGAAAAATAGGTGAGGTCTAGAAGTATTTTAATGACACCTCCTTCCCATTTGATTTTTCCTACATTAGGTAAATTGATTCTAGCCTTTGCCTGTTGCCTTTGCCTCGTCTGGTTGCTGGAATATAGTCTTTTTTTAATAGGCCAGGCGCTGTGACTTACAGAGTGCACTGTTGAGCAAGATGTAATTTTCTGCAACTCTCCTCTTCTTTCTCCTCTTTTCTCTGGTCTCTCTTTCTTGTGTCCACCCCTTCCTCTCATCTACATGATCTCTTTTTTAGGGCTTGGCTACACTTGAGAGTTGCAGCGCTGGGAGTTTACAGCGCTGGTCATCCAGCTGTGTAGGAACAGCGATGGTGTGTGGCCACACTCACAGCTACCAGCGCTGGTGTGTGGCCACATTTGCAGCATTTGCAGCGCTGTTGGGAGTGATGCATTATGGGCAGCTATCCCAGCGTTCAAGTGGCAGCAACGTGCTTTTCAAAAGAGGGGGGTGGGGTGGGATGTAATGTGACAGGGACCAGGGGAGAGAGAGAGAGAGTGGATTTTTGGAGCCAACACTGTGTGTTAGCTTCCTGCCTTGCAAAATCAGAAAATGTTCCCGACCCCTTAACTCTTAACTGCAAACAGCCTGCATCCAACGGACTCCCTTTCTCCCCTCTGCCCCCGCTGTTTCTCTGTCAAGCAAACACTCACTCCCTGCCTGCCTCATTCACAGGGGTTTGATTGTTCACAGTCAGGTACAGATTGATCACAGCAAACAGGAGCTGTGTTTGTTTTTTAGATAAGCAGCTCCCGGAGCACCGGAGCTCCGAGTTCACAACAAAACAAAGAGAGGCTGCATAACAAAACAAAGAGAGTAATTTAGTTAAAAGCTTTCTGGGATATCTGCTAATACCCTGGAGACCAATAACAGCGCTGGTGTGTGTCCACACTTGATGAGCAGCGCTGCATCACCAGCGCTGCACTTGCTACACCCCAAGCAGACCAGGTGTTCAGCCAGCGCTGCAGCCAGGGAGTTGCAGCGCTGGATGTGCCCTGCAGGTGTGGACAGTTACTAAGTTGCAGTGCTGGAAAGCCTCCACCAGCGCTGCAACTCTCAAGTGTAGCCAAGCCCTTAGTGTTCTGCAGTGGAAGAGGAAGTACTGAGTCTTTTTCTCTGATAAGAGATGTTGAATTGCCTGTTTCTGTCCTAAACGTTAATGTACAACCCTGGGATTCAGGCAGTGAGTTATAATGGAGTATAATTGCTAATTCTATGATGATGATGTCTGCATTATCTTCTAGCTACCACAGAACGGGATTGTATTTTCTTAAAGTTTCTGCTAGATAACAGTAGCCTGCACTGTATAATATTGTTCATATTCACATCAATTGTAAGTGACCTGGAAGACATTTTTGTGCCCACTCGAGGTGTATGTTGATAGGAACATACACATATTTCAGTGAGTAAAGACATTTTGTCAGCATTTTATTTTCTACTAATGTTGTTGGACTTGATGTCCCTTTTAGTCCAGTATAGTAAGGGTTTGTCTGCACAAGAGCGCTCAGGAACTTAAAGATGACTCAACTAAAGGTGTGAAGTCCATGCACGTTAACATTCCACTCCACCTCACCCCATGTGAATGCTCTCATTCAGGAGTGTCATAGAATAATAGAATATTAGGGTTGGAAGAGACCTCAGGAGGTCATCTAGTCCAATCCCCTGTTCAAAGCAGGACCAACATCCACTAAATCATCCCAAACAGGGCTTTGTCAAGCCGGGCCTTAAAAGCCAATAAGGATGGAGATTCTACCACCTCCCCATTCCAGTGCTTCACCACCCTCCTAGTGAAATAGTGTTTCCTAATATCCAACCTAGACCTCCCCCACTGCAACTTGAGACCATTGCTCCTTGTTCTGTCATCTGCCACCACTGAGAACAGTGGAGCTCCATCCTCTTTGGGAACCCCCCTTCAGGTAGTTGAAGGCTGCTATCAAATCTCCCCTCACTCTTCTGTAGACTAAATAAGCCCAATTCCCACAGCCTCTCTTCGTAAGTCATGTGCCCCAGCCCCCTAATCATTTTCGTTGCCCTTTGCTGGATTCTCTCCAATTTGTCCACATCCCTTCTGTAGTGGGGGGACCAAAACTGGACACAATACTCCAGGTGTGGCCTCACTAGTGCCGAGCAGAGGGGAATAATCACTTCCCTCCATCTGCTGGCAATGCTCCTACTAAGCTGTTGGCCTTCTTGGCAACAAGGGCACACTGCTGACTCATATCCAGCTTCTCGTCCACTGTCCACTTCCAGGTCCTTTTCTGCAGAACTGCTGCTTAGCCAGTTGGTCCCCAGCCTGTAGCGGTGCATGGGATTCTTCCTTCCTAAATGCAGGACTCTGCACATGTCCTTAATCATAGAATCATAGAATCATAGAATTCAAGATCAGAAGGGACCATTATGATCATCTAGTCTGACCTCCTGCAAGATGCAGGCCACATAAGCCGATCCACCCACTCCTGAACTAATTCCCTCCCTTGACTCTGCTGCTGAATGCTCCAAATCATGATTTAAAGGCTTCAAGTAGCAGATAATCCACCAGCAAGCGACCCCTGCCCCATGCTTCGGAGGAAGGCGAAAAACCTCCAGGGCCACTGCCAATCTACCCTGGAGGAAAATTCCTTCCCGACCCCAAATATGGCGATCAGCTGAACCCCGAGCATGTGGGCAAGATTCTCCAGCCAGACCCTCTGGAAAAGGCTAACAATATCCCAACATTGACCCTTTGTACTAATTACCAGTTTGGCACGTTATTGACCTATTGACTAAACATGTTATCCTATCATACCATCCCCTCCATAAACTTATCCAGCTTAATCTTAAAGTCATGGAGGTCCTTCGCCCCCACTGTTTCCCTCGGTAGGCTGTTCCTTGTTGAACCTCATCAGATTTCTCTTGGCCCAATCCTCCAACTTGTTTATCAGAGGGTCAGCCGTGTTAGTCTGGTTCTGTAGAAGCAGCAAAGAATCCTGTGGCACCTTATAGACTAACAGACGTTTTGCAGCATGAGCTTTCGTGGGTGAATACCCACTTCTTCGGATGCAAGTGGTGGAAATTTCCAGGGGCAGGTATATATAAGCAAGCAAGAAGCAAGCTAGAGATAACGAGGTTAGATCAATCAGGGAGGATGAGGCCCTGTTCTAGCAGTTGAGGTGTGAAAACCAAGGGAGGAGAAACTGGTTCTGTAATTGGCAAGCCATTCACAGTCTTTGTTTAATCCTGAGCTGATGGTGTCAAATTTGCAGATGAACTGGAGCTCAGCAGTTTCTCTTTGAAGTCTGGTCCTAAAGTTTTTTTGCTGCAGGATGGCCACCTTAAGATCTGCTATTGTGTGGCCAGGGAGGTTGAAGTGTTCTCCTACAGGTTTTTGTATATTGCCATTCCTAATGTCTGATTTGTGTCCATTTATCCTTTTCCTTAGAGACTGTCCAGTTTGGCCGATGTACATAGCAGAGGGGCATTGCTGGCATATGATGGCATATATTACATTGATGGACGTGCAGGTGAATGAACCGGTGATGGTGTGGCTGATCTGGTTAGGTCCTGTGATGGTGTTGCTGGTGTAGATATGTGGGCAGAGTTGGCATTGAGGTTTGTTGCATGGATTGGTTCCTGAGCTAGAGTTACTATGGTGCGGTGTGCAGTTGCTGGTGAGAATATGCTTCAGGTTGGCAGGTTGTCTGTGGGCGAGGACTGGCCTGCCACCCAAGGCCTGTGAAAGTGTGGGATCACTGTCCAGGATGGGTTGTAGATCCCTGATGATGCGTTGGAGGGGTTTTAGCTGGGGACTGTATGTGATGGCCAGTGGAGTCCTATTGGTTTCTTTCTTGGGTTTGTCTTGCAGTAGGAGGCTTCTGGGTACACGTCTGGCTCTGCTGATCTGTTTCCAAAAACCTGTAGGAGAACACTTCAACCTCCCTAGCCTTGATCCTTTGATTTTGACAGTGATAACCTCATTTCCCATATGAGGCAAAAGCTGTAGAATGTAAAATACAGAACAGTATTTATGATCTGTTATACAGAAAAGTCATACTCCAGAAGGAGTTCTCTTATAGACACTGAATGGTTTATTCATAAAAAGAAGTAGTTCTAGTTTTAATGCATCTTGATTCTGTACTTGACGTAATTGCCACACTTACTTAAATAAGTCATCCAAGCAGCATTGGAAAATGATTTTACTCAGCAATTCTGCCAACTGATTGAGTATATCAGTAGGTAGGCATGGAGATCCAAGAAAGCAAGCTTAACAAAAAAAGAATATAAGTGACCTTCAAAAAAGAACTAGATAAGTTTATGGAGGATAGGTCCATCTGTGGCTATTAGCCAGGATGGGCAGGGATGGTGTCCCTAGCCTCTGTTTGCCAGAAGCTGGGAATGGGCAACAGAGGATTGATTACCTGTTCTGTTCATTCTCTCTGGGGCACCTGGCAATGGCCACTGTCGGAAGACAGGATACTGGGCTAGACTGACCTTTGATCTGACTCAGTATGGCCATTCTTATGATCGATCAGTTATGCCGACATAAAAGATTATTGCTGTAATCTCACAATGCTTTATTTACCATTTTTTTAATGCTGTAATATTGTACCTAACAATAGCAACCACTCACAGTAGTCACAATAAAAATAAGTTGGTTTCAAATGGTACTTTAATATGAGAATTGAATTGGCATTCTGTTGATGTTTATACATATCAATTATCTGAACCTCGGGTATGAGCCACCATCATAAATTTTGACTATAATTTTTCCATTATCCAGAATAATTATCCTATATCTAGAAGACTGGCTTATTAGTCATGCTATTTCTGACATACTAACACTATTGCTTTATGCTCTTGAAAAGGACATTAGTGATTTTTGTCCAAAACAGCTAATCCAAAGATTCAGCTAATCTCAATCAATAATGAATGAACAGTGTCCTGGCAACATCTGGGAGCAGGTATTCACAGTAGTTATGACTCAGGTCCCTTTTCAGTAATGAAAAGAAACATGAGATGGATAATCACAAATGCAAGATAATTAACTGGTTTGGACATTATGCATACATGACTTGCTTGCTATCAGGCTTCCCATTTACACAGTGTAGTTTGATTTCATGTTTTTTTCTTTGGTTGGGAGAATGCATAAGAAATCCTCAGTGAAAGGTATTGGGAGATTAGATGAAACAGGCCACTATTCTGGTAGCAGGGCATAAGGATTCACCTAGGGTAAAAATTTAATATAGGAGTGAGCAACTATTTAAAAAAGGAAATTGCAACAGGTTAAATATAATCTCTAAAATAGGAAGAGGCTTAAAGGGCTGAAAATAATAATAATAAACTCACATATGAAATAGGGATTCAAAAAGAGCATAACAACCAAAAACTAACTTTTCAGCATCAAACTGTTAAGATGTCAGCGTTCTGTTTAATTCTTTATTTTATATAACATTTAAATATATATTTTTCTTTGTAATTAGATATGCTGATTAAAATCTATTTTATGATACAGTGGAGTTTTCTTGTAGCACTTTGATGGGAGCAAAATTTTCCCTACATAAAGTTAGTGGGACATTTTGAGAGGTACAAGCACGAGAAGGTTAATGTGTGTGCACATGCTCATAAATCTGTCATTTAAGGCTCAAAATGATAGATGGAAAATTTTCAATAAATTAATAACATAAAAGCAGTTAAATTAAATTTATTGCAAAATACCCAATAGCCTTGTGCTCCTGGAATTTCTCCAACCTCTGCAATCTTTTCTATTTAATCTGTGATGTTACATGATTGAATCTACATTAAAAGAATTTTAAAAAAAAATCTGAAAGAGGTAACTTTTTTTTCTGTGCCGACATAATTGTTAGCTTCAGTTAGTCTCAGTTCATGTAATTCCAAAATAATAAAGAGAAACTGGGAGATGCTCTGAATACCAAATGTTTGTACTCATTGTGTCTGTTGGATGAAGAATTATGGAAATGCATTGCACTTTACCCTAGGGTTTTTGAATGTCACAATTAAAAGCTTATTAGAAAAATAGCTCTAAATCTGATTATAAACAAAGAGTCAAATTGTGTCAGAAATGAGTTCATATCAAGCCAACTGGGCAAATAGGATTGCCATCCCAGTTTTCTGGGATTATCCAAATTTTGATGTGATCATCCCACATCCTGCTATATCTTGCAGGATATTAATGGATCCTAAAATAACTTTTGAGGCCTGCAATGTGATCATGATGTGATGCAACATGATAGATGATTCAATGCAACATCCTCATATTACATCATGCCGCACCAGCATGAGCCTTATGAGAGGCAACCCTAGGCAAAGCATGGTTTTTAGTTTTTACCATTTATTGGGTGCATTTTATCTGAACATTTAAACAGCAAAAATGCAGCATGCTCATAAACATAAATATCCCCACTTATCACATTTGAAACTGTGCGCTTGCTACTCTCATCCTGAATTGGGAAAAAGCAAAAGTGGGCACAATTAGTATTTTTTCCCTTTTCAGGGTAATCTTCCACTACTGGGGTGTGTGAGAGGACTGAGCAAGGCTCACTTACGATTGCATAACATTCCTGCGGTAGCTACAGGAATTGTTTACATGGAAAGTAATATTAGAACAGTATTTGTGTACATAAATCAGTCGTCTTATCCAATTTAGCAACTGGAAATGAGACGAAACAGCACCATGTGACCAGCCAGCTCTCCATGGCTTGCCAGCAAGGGCTGTAAACTACAGTTAGAGAACCAATGGTTTGCAACAAGCATCAGGAATGAAGCTCTAAGTAGATTAGGACAGCCACCATTACAGGAAGACATGCTGATACAGCCTACGTGGGAAGAGGAGGTTAAAAGAGATGGAAAAGAGAAAAGTCCAGCTTCTAATGGAATACCCTCAGATTTACTAATGTACCCATCTACACCTTAGTAATATTGCATCATGAACTAGTGACATGTACCTAACTCCACAGCTCTGAAATAAAGACAAGTTTCATCACCAGCACATGAAAATGCTGGGAAAATTTCACATGTTGTGAGAGAGCTTGATTTTAGTAAGGTTTTTGAGACAGTACCACATAACATTGTCATAAGCAAACTAGAGAAATGTGGTCTAGACTCTACATGAAATTACTATTAGGTGAGTGCATAACTGAGTGAAAAAACGTACTCAAAGAATAATTATCAATGGTTCACTGTCAAACTGGGAGGACATATCTAGTGGGGTCCCACAGAGGTCTGTCCTGGGTCTGATGGTATTCAACATTTTCATTAATGACTTGGATAATGGAGTAGAGAGTATGATTATAAAATTTGCAGATGACAAGAAGTCAGGAGAGGATTAGAACTCAAAACAATCTTGACAAATTGGAGAATTGGTCGGAAATCAACAAGATGACATTCAATAAAGACAAGGATAAAGTATTGCACTTAGGAAGAAAAAATCAAGTACACAAATATAAAATGGGGAATAAATGGCTAGGCAGTGGTTCTACCTACAAGGATCTGGGGATTATAGTGGATCACAAATTGAATATGAGCCAACAATGTGATGCTGTTGCAAAAAAGGCCAAGGTCATTCTGAGGTGTATTAACAGGAGTGTCGTACATAGGAAATGGGAGGTAATTGTCCCGCTGTACTCCTCAGTTGGAGTTCTGTGTCCAGGACTGGACAGCGTACTTTAAGAAAGATGTGGACAAATTGGGGAGTCCAGCGGAGTGCATCAATAATAAGAGGTTTAGAAAACCTGACCTATGAGGAAAGTTGAAAAAATTGGGCATGTTTTAGTCTTGAGAAAACAAGAATGAGGAGGAGCCTGATAAGTCTCCGAATATGTGAATGGTTGTTGCAAAGAGAGCTGTCATAAAGTTGTTCTCAATGTCCACTAAAGCTAGGATAAGAAGTAATGGGCTTAATGCGCAGCAAGGGAGATTTCAGGTTAGATATTAGGAAAACTTCCTACTATATGGATAGTTAATTCCTGGAATAGGCTTCTAAGAGAGATTGTAGAATCCACATCACTGGAGGTTTTTAAGAACCTGTCAGGGACTCTAGGTGTACTCTGTCCTGCTGCAGTACAAGCGGATGGACTAGATGACCTCTCAAGATCCCTTCCAGCCCTACATTTCTGTGATTCTATAAACAGCACATTGGAGCCATTATGCATATCTGGTGGCAAGAGAAAAATCACTGTAGTTTTGGTATTTCATGAGAGTCCTCATCCCCAAGTGAAAATGGAACCCATGACTACCTACTTCTGAGATACGAGTGTTGGTGTATGCCAATCAGAATGTTATGCTATATATGTAAATGATTGTGCAAGTTCATTTAAATGTGAATATTTACATTGTGTGCCTAGCTTTTCTTTTGAATCAGGTGTTAACTGTATAGTGCATTATGGAATATATAGTTCATGTAACCATTTCCCCCCCCCCAGCTAATCACCTATGATATGAGGTGTTGTTTATATGATCACCTCTCCCATGCCTCTGTAAAATTATTAAAATAGAGTTAAGTGGTACATTTCTAGAAGGTATGACACACACAAACTTTCAAATGTTGTTTGAAATTCTTTCCGCTAAACTAACACATGCTGCTAAGCAAGAATACATCCAATTACATCTATAAACTTTTTACTTAATCAAGTTAAGTGATATTTTTAATAGGTCTATCTTCTGTTAAGCCAATGTGAACAAAGTCCATTGAATGCATCAGCTGATAGTCATTTTGTATACTGGATCTATGGTTTAAACATCCTCTTTCTCTTTTTAACTTAATACCCTGGAAACTAACATTCTGATATTTGCTTCTGCTTCTAGACGTTGCTATGGGAGATAAATATTTCTTTGGACATTTCAGTCACTTAAGTGTTTGCTAGAAGTACATGTTGGTACATGATGATCACAAAGAACAGACTCATATGATGTATTAGTGACTTGCTGTACTATTTTCAACTATACATTTGTGTGGCTTGAATTCTGTAATTGTTTTATCTACCCCCAACTAGCTGTTTTGATGCAAACTTTACTCAAGTGTTTGTACTGAAAGTAAGCTTTGTTTAAAATACATAGCAAGTACTAATTGCTCACTGGTTTACCACCAGGGTCCAGGCCTGCTGTCCGTACACAAGACACATTCCCAGTCCCTTATTTTAATGTTTAGAAGAAAGTCATTTGCCAGGCATAAATTTAGCTAAACCCAATGATGCTGATAATTCTGTTTAAAGATAGGTAATGGTTAGTTAGCTCATACTAAGCATGAGTTTCTATTTGTATATATTCTTATTTCTAAATATAATTCCACTTAACTTTGAAATAGAAATGTAAGCAGTGCTTACATCTGAAACATTCCAAGGGCAGGTTCTTGTACTATTTATTTCAGTACAGATTTGTTCACTAGAATAGGGCTGGGAAGCAGACCAAAAGGACAGAGCCCCTGAAGTTTCAATATAATCCACACAGGAGGATCCATGCAGTGGGCAGCTGTCTACTTGCAAAAGCTTGATGGCAGGATTGGGGACAGACTAACCTGTGCACAAACTCCTGGAAACCAGTCATAGCCGTCCTTAATTTAAGACCCTGTGACCCATACTCTGGGATGCTCCTCTAAAATGTTTTCCTTGGTCACATGTTTTGACAGAATTTTATTATATTGTTTTTGGAATTCTTCTCTCATTTTTACTGTCCTAGCTATGATACAGTGCTGAGTTCTTGTTACCACGCCCTGCTAAACAAATCATTTTAATATCTGTGCCTCTGTTTATTAATCTGTAAAATGGTTATACTTTCCAATTTACAGGAGTCTTGTGAGGCTTGGTTGATTGTAAATCACTGTGGTATTGAAGGAAAAATGGTATCCAAGTTGTCAGAGTCCCCGGGCGATGCTCTGGAACTGCTCCCCACAAAGCCAGTCAGGACTTTGGGGAGCCTCCTCTCCCTTGGAGCAGACTGTCTTCAGGGCAAGAAGCTCACATGGCTTCACCTTCCTGGGTCTGACCTTGGAGCATTCAGCATCCTTTGCCCCTCCGTGCGCTTCCCACAGCAAGTCCGCCCAGGTTGGTCCTGGGGAAGCCAAAGGGTCCTGCCCCCCACTTTGCAGTCAGATGTGACTCTCAGCCAGCCAGTAAAACAGAGGTTTATTAGATGACAGGAACGTGGTCTAAAACAGAGCTTGTAGGTACAGAGAACGGGACCCCTCAGCTGGGTCCATTCTGGGGCCCAGCTAGCCAAATACCCCGGTCTGCCCTCACTTCCCGTCCCCAGCCAGCTCCCAACTGAAACCCCTCCAGCCCCTCCTTCTCTGCTGAGTTCCTTTCCCGGGCCAGGAGGTCACCTGACCTCTTTGTTCTTCCACACCTTTAGCATCCCCTTGCAGCGGGAAGGGCCTGGGCCATTAGTTGCCAGGCAACAGAGAGTCGGCCAGAAACTGAGGCACCCACACAGTATTCAGAGGAAACATTAAGAACAGTCCCACTTCGTCACACTTTTAAAGAATTACCGGTAATTATTTTTTGCTTACCCATAAAGGAATCTGACTTCAGCAAAGGAGATGCAATAAATGAATACATCTAGAGTAATTTACAGAAGTAATTGCTTGGTTCAGCCTTTCCTGCATCACATTACAATGAAAAATTATCAACTTATTTCTCCTGTTATTTAATCACTTACTACTGACTACTTTGACTTGAGACGGGAACAAAGGACAATACTTCTGAGCTCAGGCACCTTTGATATTGCCTTTTAACGAAATCCTAGTTTCCATAATTCCACTTTACTGTCAGAAAAGCATTCTGTGTACTGTAGTATTACACACAATTAATAAATAGAGATAACAGAAATTAATAACGTATTTCTTGTCATTGTGTGAATGTAAAACCACTTTTTAATGGCTAGTGCTTTTTAAAACCACTTACAGTTTTTGGTCACAAGAGCTAGAGGAAGGTCAGAAGTTAATGCTGGTTCTTAATCTCTAACGTAGAGCCTCAAGATGTTTGGGGGCTTTCCTGCTGCACTTTGTATTTGAGTTTTTACCTTATGCAGCCAGGGATGAGGTCTCAAAGAAATCCCAGTCAAGCCAGCATTTCAAAAAGAGATACTAATGTCTGCAAAAAAAATTGGCAAAAAGAAGAAAATACATGGTGAAGTTAAAGAAGCTAAATCAGTTCCGTCTTTTGCAAAGTCAGTGATTCATATGAAGTCTATGAAACATCACTTGTGCTAAAAGGAGTGGCGCTTTTACTCACCCAGTGGTGCTTTTACTGATGGGGCGGCACTCCCGGTCTTCGGCGGCGCCTCGGCGGTGGGACCTTCGCTCGCTCCACGGGTCTTCGGTGTCATTTCGATGGCGGGTCCTTCGGTGCCACCGAAGACACCCGGAGCGAGTGAAGGGTGTGCCGCTGAAGACCTGGAGCGCCGCTGGGTGAGTAAAAATTAAAAAGGCGCCAAGAAATTGAAAAGGCGCCACTTGTGCTCAGTGGGAGAATGTCCACTGCCCCGCTCCCCCCTAGCTACGCTACTGAGTGCCATGACCTTGGAAACCAGGTCATGACATTCTCCTCTGTTCCGGTTGCAACAAACAAAGTTGAGTTGTGCCTACACAGCAGCTATTTTCACAACACAAGTATATGCATCTGTGCATCTACCATAGTGCCTAACTGTGTTTGTATCAGTGTATTCTGCGGAAACATGGACAGCTGTCCTGCACTGCCTCAGACTTAGCCAAAGTACATGCACACTCCCCTTAGCCCGAGCCAGCTGGCCCAGGCCAGCCGTGAGTTTTTAATTGCAATGTAGACATACCCTCTGTTCCTTTGATTAAGACCTCAGTTGAAATTCAGGCCTCTGTCTCACCGGCCTAATAATCAACTTTAGGCATGCGTCAGAGCTTCTTCAGACTTCCTTAACCAGGCTTTATATGTAAAATACATGTGGAACCACTTTTTTTTCTGCTCCTTGTTTTACCTGAGAAATATCAGGGATATCAAATTTGCTTTCCCATTCTTTACTGAATGACTTTATAGGACATTAAATAATTGAACTACACATTTTCTTAGCTCTCAAATGAAGGGATGAGGATTGAGTCTTTCACAAAGAAAGCTATTTTTCCTCCAATGGTTGTCAAGAATTTGAGTTAAATAGGTTTTCTGTTAAAACCAAAACCAAAAACCAACACCAGACTGATTCAAAACCCTGCTCCTCTCAATTGCTCAGGTTTCAGGCCTTATCTAAATAAAAAAATTGTTCTGATTTAACTAAGGCCTTATCGACATGAGAAAGTTTTAATAGCTGTACTAGCTATATTTACACTGGCATAGTTACACCATGTCGACACTTATTCTGGTAAAAGAGATGACTTTTTTCAGTTAACTTAAATTTATTTTCCAAGTGGCAAAATCTAACCTGAAAAAAAACTCATTCTAACACTGGAATAAGTTTGTCATCACAAAGGGAGGGGAGAGGAGGGTGGTTATATTGGCTTAAATTCATACTTTAGGTTTTACTGAGAAATCTTTCCTATGTAGACAAGGCCTAAATACCTTAGAAACAGATGTAGTTAAATTTAAAAAGAGAGATGGCCACCTTTATATATCGTAGTTAAGTCAAAAGAACCCAACTTCTTTTGTCCTATTTGCATGTCACATTTCAGTGCAGTACTATTGTGACTAGGTAATGCAACCTATACTGTATGGTCCTTTATCATACTACAAGGGGGAGCTTGCATTCATTTGGTAGCTCCAACAGTTTACAGTACAGTAATAAAAGTATGTACAAAAAATCTAGGACCATTTACTGTGCATACTTTCTTCTTCACATCACTTCCAGAAGGCATAGGCATGCTAGCCCACGTTAGATAAAGCCATCACCACCCCGCTATTCCAAGCCATCAGCATCCTGTGGGTCTCCTCCTTTGCCTTTTCAACTAAGCTCCTTGATACAGGAACCGTGGGCTCAGTCCCTCACACTGACCATGTAGGTGAGCTGTGTTACAGGCCTAGGCTCTGATCCACAGTTGGATCTGCACAGGCCTTTTGCATCTGTGTAGACACCTGTTGCTATCAGTAGTGTTCAGTGAAGCTCCAATTGCATAATTGTGGCTCTGTTCTTTTAAAAGTGAAATCCCAGGCCCACTGAAGTCGAAGTTTTGCCATGAAATTCAGTGGGACCAGGATTTCACCCCAGAATAGGGTAACCAGATGTCCCGTTTTTATAGGGACAGTCCCATTTTGGGGGACTTTTTCTTATATAGGTGCCACCCCCGTCCCATTTTTTCACTGTTGCTGTCTGGTCACCCTACCCCAGGACTATAGCATGGCTTAGTCACGTTCTCTAAAATGTCAAAATAGAACTTTGCTAGTGTGGGTTTTGGTTTTGGTTTTAGAGATCAAAGCTGTGAAACTGGTTGGTAACATGTTTCAGAGGTGGTTTGATCTCATCTACACAGTCAAGACTACAACATGATCTGTGACATAGTGGACTTTTTTGTAGCTGTGCACAAAATTATTTCTTTGGTGTATTTGAGAAAGACCAAAAAGTAGTAAAGCTTTGCAGTCTAAGTCTTGGAAGTATATTTTCCTTTAAGTAGAAATTGGCTTTGTATGTTCCAATTTGTGGTGGTTACGCCAAAAGCTGTGGATTTGAATTGCATATTGCCTATGCTTGCCCATGTAAATGTTAGTTTACCCCCATCAGGAGCAACTATAAAGCCTCAAATGATTACATAACTGATCATTTGAAATGCTGTCTTATCAAGATGATTTACCAATCAAAATGCCTAGGAAGTTAGGAATTGTCTTGTTGTTCCCTCTTCCACCATGAGTATGAGGAAATCTCATACAATTCCAAATGCATTTTCAAGTGTGAGACACCTGGATTTTTTCCAGTGCACTCTACCTAGTCAAGAATCTGCAACAGAGCACAATGCCAACTGGGGATAAGCTGTCAAATTCCATACCAAACATTTTAATACCACAGACTGATCAAATTTAACTTTGCTCCATAAGAGGGTATGTATTTTATATGTGGCTACAGCGTGCTGAAGTGTATTCTGTGAAATGTCATTAATAGGCATTGCAAAGTATAGCAATAAATTGTGGGAGGTTGTCTTCAATGTCCAGTCCTAGCCTTCAAACCTATTTATACAATTTCTTTTTTCAAATTCCTGAGCTGTCATCTGGATAAAAATCATATTGAGACGTATTTGTTGAAGATACTAAACCTGAATAGTTAAATAAAAATATTATATTAATGCTAAAATAGGTTTTGTTGAAAAATTTTGTGCTTAATTATTTGTTGGGTTGGGGTATTTATTTGTATTTGTCTTGTGACTCCTGAACCAATATGAATTTAGTTCTGACTACCATGGCACTGCACTGTTTGAATCAAAATCAGTAAAAAGCTTTATTTTAAAAAAACAAAAGTTGTAGAGGATTATCAGAGGAGCACCATGCTAATATACAGCCTGATTCTGAGGTGTGTATTCTTGGTCTGTTGGATTAAATTAGCAAATAAGGATGCAAAATGAGTTTAAGTAGCAATTTAAATAAATAAATGAATCATCAGTTTTAGAAAGTGCAAATCTAAAACAATTTATGCAGAAGGAACTGTCCAGTAGAGAGAGCTGTAACAGAGAAGTTACCATTAAGTGAGCTGGGGGCGGGGGGGTGAAGAGGCAACAACATGAAGACACATGATAAATGTAGAGTTAAGTAACACTTTAAAATTTTGGAGTCTGATTTTCAAAAATTCAGTGGCACATTTGCAGTTATCATAAATGTGTGTGCAAATTGTACAATTGAGCCCACATCCCTGATTTGTACATGCAATTGTGGTTATTCCAGGTGCAATTTCAGTGCACCATTGCCTGACGTACGAAAAATCAGGTTCTGTCATTTCACTTATTTCTCTTTTATGATTAAGTTTTGTGTGTTCTCTTTGATCTGTGCTGCTAATAAACAAGCTAACTTCTTTGTGTATATATTTTCTTTTGCTTGCACTTCTCTCTACCTTTTTTCTCCCTGAAAAACCAGTAAAGATTCTTGTATTAATAAAAGAAAGCAAGTAGTGAAGTTGCTTCATGTGCATGTGAAAAACAATCTGTTCTTTGTTTTGAATTCATGTAATGCGTTTCTGAAATTTAGATAATCAACTTCAGACATTTTTCAAGTTGATATTATCTGTTAAATAATCAATTAAGTGCATAGAATTAAGTCTGAAAAATACTAAATGTTGAAACAAAGGTATTTTGAAGTAATGCTAGAGGTTTTAGTCTGACTGATTTAAAAAAAAAAATCAGAGTTGAGGCTGCCCTTCCATTCTTAGTAAACTGTGCTGTATGTATATTGAGATAAAGAACTCCTGGATATTCAGTGAGTCAGATTGCCTGGAAGGCTGAATATTCTAATCTTTCTTCTCAAAAAAGAGCACTCCCTTCATGGGATAAGAAGTTATTACTGTATTTGAATATAGGTTTTGCTTTGTTTTTTTAAAATTGAGCATTTCAAGACACCGGAGGTTTGTAATATAAAAATGCAGCCCCCATAATTTCTATTTTCACTCTTGTTTTATTTCTGACCTTAGCGTCTGATATGCAATCCCTGTCACACTGCAGAGTAGCTGTGTCTGCACTAGCATTTTTGTAATTATTTCCCAGTGTTTCTCTACCATTGGTGCAGCTTCACCTGGACTTGCATTTACAATGCAGCCAGATACACTTGCTATATCTAAATGTTATATTCAAAATTATCCAAGGAACTTTATCCAACTCCGATATATTGATGAGTAGGACTGATGGGAGAGAAATCTCATGAGGTCTTTTTCCTGCTGATTTTTATTAACTAATTCCACGTGGTTAGAAACATTTTATTTTTTCTCGTGTTGTTTATTCTCTCTGTCCCTGACAAGATCCCTTCCACTTCGTTTATCCTGATTTATACCCCACTTGAAAATAACTATATTTGTGAATGGAGTGACCCGGCCTTTCAGAGCGAATCAGTGCTGCTGCTTAATTGTCTGTAGGCATAAGTGTTCTGTGATGTCAAATATTATGGGGATCTCCCTCAATGAAATTGTGTCCCCTCCAGCAATCGTGCTGACCTATACAGTTTTTCTTCACCAAGAACAATTTTCTTACTTAACTAAATATCATTCTTCACCTTTTATTTTCTAGGAATCTGAATTTCTGTGTTTGGAATTTGACGAGGCCAAGGTGAATCAAATGCTGAAGAAACTGTCAGAGATTGAAGAGAGCATAACGGCGCTGACACAGACCACCTGACTGTTAAGATAAATAAAGAGATTGTGACTCGGAACATAGATGGCCTTAGTACTTGTTAATAATTTCTATTTTTATGTAGGAAATTGTTACCAATATTCTAGTGATATTTGATCATAAAATATTGGGGGCTCGGTTGTGCCATTTGACACTTGTGAGCACTTACTCAAACAAGAAATCCCATTGGATTCAATGGCACTACTTCCCTAACTGCATAACAGCTGAGTAAGGCTGTGCATAATAAAGCCCTACATGTTAGAGTAGTGTGGCTTTCCTTTTCATGCCTCTTCATTATTTGTCGAGTCATCTGCTGACTACTGTGACTCTTGAGATAAAATATTGGGTTGCAGTCAGTATCCAAGGGAAACTGAACAGCCCTGTGGCAGGGGAAAAAGACAGACAATCTAACGGCTGCTCAGATTTTTCCTTATAAAGTAAAGACCTTCTATGATAATTCTTTCCCTTTCTCATTGAAACCTAAGGGGGCAAACTGGGGTCTCAGTCAAAGTCTGTGATAGAGATCTGTTGTGGTTGTGCACTCGGTATAAAAACTAATACAACGTCAACCAACTAAGAATAGGTGAGATGAGAGGTTTATCTGCCACAAGTAGAGAGAAACATGAAGGAGAAACGGAATCAGAAAATCTCTGCTAATGAAGTATAGTAGACAGTCAAACACAGAGACCTGAAGTTCTGATAGACTCTGATTACACCTGCTTCCGTCACCTGAATTTAATAAAAGAATTGATTTAATTAGTTCACTAGCACATACATGTAGTACATTACTGAAAACAATTATCAAAACAGGGAAGCAAATCCATCAGCCAAGAACTCTCCTGGTATATATATATCTACACACACACACACAAACATACGCTATAAATGTCGTAGCAAAAATCCTAGGTCCCACATAGGAAATAATCCTTCTGTCACTGATAAAAACCTCTTTGCACTTTAGCAGATTTGCCACACACCAAATGCCTTCCAACATGTATTTGCCCACAAAGAATCTGTTCCTGCAAAGTGCTGAATCCTTTCATAGGCTTAAACTGGGAATGGATGTGGCCCATAGTCACTTAACCATGATTCATTTCAGTGGCTTCCACTGTATACAGAAATCCAACAAACAAATGCTGTCAAGATTCACTATATAGAAATAATTTTCTCATTACTGTTAACACCTGTAGTGCCCTGTCTAGTCACAAACACACTGATCAAAGGAACACTTGTATTTAATTTTGTATTGATCTGTAAATGTAGGGCCCATTCTGTTCCCACTGAAGTCAATGGAAGTTGGCCGTTTCTTTTTATCCAGACTGTAACAATGTGTGTGTACTCACCCATTTGTTTTGAATTTGGTGTGTTTGGCACCACATGACCCTGAGGCTCTATACAGGTACAGAGTTTTTTCTACTGCTATGATTTGAATAGAGGTTTATTTTTAGTGTGCTTAGTGTAACCAAATCCTAATCATTCCAACCCCTTTCTTCCCTATTCCCTGGCCCACCAGCAGGCTGTTCAGTTCATTCAGCAGTATTCATACTACGTTAAAGTTTGGTAACTTTTCCTTTCCAGAAATGGAATGTGAGCCCTTTTTCTGATATGATGCTGCCATGATCCAAACTCCACTGACAGGGGACAAGATCCATTGCTCCTAAAGATTTGGCATGGAGATTTCCCAGCCTTTACTCTTTGCTACTGTGCTGAAGAACATCGGTGAGGGGCTGTGGTGGTGACCCGTGGAAACAGGAGGGATGGGGTTGGAAAAGATGGCAAAACTAAATGCAATAAAAATAAACCTCACCTCAGATAAACTAACTCCTCATCCTCATAAAAGCTCTGTCTCTGTACGTAGCTTTGGGGCCAGGATGAAAGCATGGACTGTGAAGACCTGAAATTCTGGAACACATGTATGTGTGTGTCTGTATATAGATATAAGGTAGTTATTTATCTAAAACGTATATTTCATTAGCACCCAGTGTGTTTAAATAATTAAGTAGTCATTGGGCCAGTGAGAGAGCGTGAGAATGACTCTGTAGCCTGGTGGTTAGCGCACCCCCTTGGGAGGATGGAGACTCAAGTCCCTGTTTCAATAACTATTTCATTGTTTATAAAGAGTGAAATAGCTTGAACAGGAGACAGTGAGTGACATCTGCCCCACGCTATGCCAGAGCCCTGCAATTAGAATATTTTCCTGGGATGTAGGAGACCCAACTTCAAATCACGGCTCCACAACAGGTCTCCTACAACCTGTTCAAGTGCTCTAAATGCCGGGCTAAAAGTTATAAGGGGGTATCTGCACCACCAGCTTGGCCAACGGTTTGTTGAAAAAGGACTAACCTGGCCTAGGCACCTAACTCCAGGAGAGGTACATGGCTGTGAATCTCCAGTGGAGCTAGGCACCTCCCTCCGACTGAACTTGAGTGCTGCCGAACTGCCTTTGAGGGGTGGGGCTTAGGGCCGACCACTCTCCTCCTCATTTCTGTTGGCTAGCTTAGGAGCTCCCTGCTCGTCTGCTGGCTTTTGTGAATCCCTTTCTTAAGCACCTCTCTCTTCCCTATCAATCCTGGGTGCCTAAACTCAGGGTGGGAAATTGTGCTCGGTGGCCAGGTCCCTAACATGTCCCTTTGTGGATCAAGCCCCTCCCTCTCTTGCAGCTCTGCCTGGTCACCTGCATTCCATTGCGCTGCTCAATAGAGACTATTTTCTTGCTTTTCTTGTTACCACTGGCAAAAAACGTATATGTATTAAGGGTAAAGGTTCCATTGATTCTTTCAATTTATTTTTGCTTTGTAAGCAATAGATAGAGCTAAGACTATATTAAATGCTAGTACAGAAATAGTGATGACAACATACAATACAGTAGTGCCATAATTGAAGTGCATTTCATTGTCTCTGTAAGTGAATTTAGTGCTTGTGAAGATGCCAGATTGATTGCACTTAGAAATTCAACGTCTCCCTTCACAGAATGGGGAAAGGACAGGATTTCTTGCCCACCCAAACAGAATATAAATGCAGCTCCCGGGTTAACCCACACCATCCTCTTTGAGGCCCACCTCCCCCTTCTGTCCTCCTCTTCCAGCACTACTCCTCTCAAGAGCGTCCCCTTCTCCTGATTTTTCACCCTCCTGTGTAAGGACTTTACATCCTCCTGTATCCATTTTCCATCTTGAGTTCTCAGGTCCCTTCTTACCACTTCTTGGATCTTTGCCTGAGTCTGAGCAGAAACTACCCTTTGCCATTCATTCCCAATTTTGTAACCTCCATGACCTGGATAGAAGACTCCTCCTGAGAAATCATAACTGCCCAAAGGTGGAGTCTCCTTCCACCACCACCACTTGATCTGACTCTGTCTTGCCAATGCAGTGTGTTATTTACTGCTTCCTCAGGGTCCTCAGCCTGCAGGGAAACAGGGAGAGTGGAGTGGAAACAGGACACCCAGGGTGCACTGAGAAGCCAGATAGAGGAATTTTAACAGTATGCTTCCTCACGTCTCACCAGCAGCTAGGAGAGGGACTCCATTTGTGGGTGAGACCTGAAGACTCTTGAATACTCTGGCAACTCTAGAACTAGAAAAGGTGGAGATGACAGAGCAAATCTGGAGGTTATGCTAGTCTGGGCATCAGCAGCAGCAGGACCTGCTTCCCTAAGGATCCAGGATAATGTGCCTATACCTATCCTGGAGGGATCTTTTCTATCGCTAAGAGTCTATCTTGTCTCCAGGCTAATTCAGCCTTTGGCATCTGCAGAAATGGCCAGCAAAGTTGCCCGTTAGTGCTATTTGTGGACGATTTTAGCTGTGACAGGGACTCCCAGTGTTGCCTACTCATAGTTTTAATACAAGTCGTACAATATGTGGTGGTGATCTTAAAGCCCCAGCTCCAGGAGTCAAGTGATTACATGATAATCTCAGCTTTCATGTTTTAATTTTTTTTTAGTCTGGTAAATTTCTTGCCCTCATGATTGTGGAGAAAAGGTCTGGAGTGCACAATGAAGCCTCAAAAAGCAGAAAGCAAATAAAAAGAACCCAGACTTTAATATTTTCTTTCATGATTTTTAAGAGAATCTCATTATTGTTTGGGGCCTGACTTGTCAGTTTTCAGAGATTGAAGTTGGCAGCACTAGACACCTATCAGCGAGCAACTAGCCTGTGATCACCAAACACCAGGCCTCCTGACGGCCAGCTACTAGCGATGACTTTGGTCATAATCAACATGTACTGGATTTGAACCAGTGCTGATTCTCTGAACTAATGAAAGTTCATTAAAATGACCTAATACGTTTTAAACAAGGTTTTATTTTTAAAAAAATAGATGGGTCAGTTAACGCTCGCAATCTTAAATAACTTCCATCATGTCAAGCGTAGTAATTGTTTTATTTTAACATGCACAGAGGATAGGAAAATGTGATATAGATGGAAATTAAAGAGAAACAAACTTAGAACAGATGTCAGGAAGTTCTGTTTCATGAAAAGAATAATAAATATGTGAAATGGCTAACCAGACAAGGTTACTGAGGCAAAAAAACCCAAAAACACTGGGGTCATTTTTGAAATAATTGAGTGCTTTCCAGGAAGAACTTGGAAAGCTAAAAAGGAGAATGTTTCCATGGGCTTCAGCAACTTTCTCCTTAATGTTTCTTGTCGCTCTCTAATCTAATGCTTTTATTTTCCTCTTCCGGGGAGTTGTGAATTATCTAGCAGATGTGAGAAATACTTAGCGCATACTGAGCCAGATGCTCTCTGGCCTTCAGTGAGGTTGCAGGGGTGTGACGGGAAAGGAAAAACTGCCCCATTCTGCAAGATTTGCCATTGGCAGTAAATTTTGTACTTCACCTGAGGGCTTCAAGGCTAGGTTAATGTGGGTGGTCGCAGATCCGGTGGTTTCCTCTGTAAAAGTGAGCTCGGGTTTAACCTGATTTAGGTGAAACTAAATAGAAGTCTGGTTTTAACTCTTTGTGTCAGGATTTGAAATAGAATTTTAATACGCCTAGATAATGGGGAAAATGGTCAAGAGTAACTGAGTGACTACAGAGCCGAAGTGCCATTGACCTTCAACTGAAGTCAGTGGGAGATAAGTGCCTTGTGGGATTTTCAGAAGTGCCTGACTGCATCTCTAGGCACCTAAATGCCTTTGAAAGTCTCTTAGGCACTTTTGCAAACACGATCCAATGTGAATCATGTATCTAGGGAGCAAAGATCACATTGTGGGTAAAAAACCCATTCCGATGAAATAGTTTGAAAATTTGTCCAAGAATTAAACAAAGCAGATAGCTGACCCAACGGTTTTTGTGCCTCTATTGGAACATGAGGGACACTTTCACAAACACGACACCTGATGGTTTGCATCACTCCCGCCTATCTGGTGAATTTGTCAGATTATTGAATTGATTTTGACATTTTAGGAAATGTTTATAGTTTCACATAAATCTGGCTCAGATTCTCAGAAATCATTATAAACATAGTTCAGCATAACAAAAATGTTATCAACTAGTATGTATTTTATATCTGCTTTTAGTATTACGTGATCTCTCCATTTTAATGCTTGTTTCCTGCCTAAATTTTTCCTTGCTTCTTGCTTCTTTCAGACATTTCAACAGTTGATTCGTTTTATCCCAAATATTTACAAAGAGGAGCTCAGTTTAGCTGAAAAGAGTTACAGTAGTTTACAAAGAGAGCCTTTTAAGATAGCGATATCATGTGGTGATGACAAGGCTCAGATTCTTTTTAGCAGTAGCTGGGAACTCTTTTACGGATTATTTTTTGTGTGGTTTGCCATTAGAAAATTAGTCATAAGATCATAAGAATGGCCCTACAGGGTTCATCTAGCCCAGTATCCTGTCTTCTGACAGCCAATGCCACATGCTTGAGAGGGATTGAACAGAAAGGGCAATTATCGAGTGATTCATCCCATTCTCCAGTCCCAGCATCTGGCAGGCAGAGGCTTAGGGATACCCAGAGCATGGAGTTATATCCCTGGCCATCTTGTCTAATAGCCATTGATGGACCTGTACTGCATGAATTTATGTAATTCTTTTTTGAACCCAGATGTACTTTTGGCCTTCACAACATTCCCTGGCAACATGTTCCACAGGTTGACTGTGTGTTGTTTGAAGAAGTATTTCCTTAGGCAATAACTCTTCTGATTGGAAAAGCTCCTACTAAGATCCGTTTCTTTCAAAATATTAGATTATTCACAAAATAATGCAAAAAGCAGCACAAAGAGATTGATTGAAAAACCAGTCAGAAATTCAGTCCTGACGCTTTCCTGTGACAGGGTGTGTTAGGAAGTCTTTTAACAATGAGCTGACATATTTGACCTGCTTAACTGTCTGTTTACACAAAGATGACATTTTTGTGTTGACATCTGACTACTGTTATCTTCTGTAATAACCTTAACATTCGATCATTGTTTACAGTGCAAAAATGAGGTGTGTTAGGAGACATGTTAACTCCATGTTCATATATCCTAGGACCAACTCGGCTACAAAACTGCAAGCAACATTTTAATTAACATTGTTAAACATCACCTAGCACCTAGTAGACAGGGAACATTGTATTTAAAAATGCTTAACCTGGCTGTAGTCCCTAGATCAGCGGTTCTCAAACTGTGGGCCGGGACCCCAAAGTGGGTCAGGACCCTGTTTTAATGGGGTCACCAGGGCTGGCTTAGATTTGCTGGGGTTACAGGCCCTCTGCCTGGGGCTGAAGCCCTTTGGCTCAGGCTTTGGTCCCACCTGCTGGGATCCTGTAGTAATGTTTGTTGTCAGAAGGGGGTCATGGTGCACTGAAGTTTGAGAACTCCTGCCCTACGTTAATCAAAACTGGATCTTACATTGTTAAACATGAATGTCTTTGGCTACACTAGGTGCTAAGTGGTGTTCAGGCGGGTGTGAATTAAAACACGAGGTTGACGAGGTAATACTTTTATTGGGCGAGCTGAAGCAGACTCTGTGGAGCTCGAAAGCGTCTCTCTCTCTCACCAACAGAAGCTGGTCCAGTAAAAGCTATTACCTCACCCGCCTTGCTCTCTCAATTGTGTGAGTTAAAATGATTTTTAAACACACCAAGGGCACGTCTGCATTAGGAAAGAAGTTGTGTTTTAACATGTTAACTAACATTTTAACAAACATGTTCAAATCCTTGTATAGATAAGGCAGTTGTAATTTGAACATGTGTTAGCTGGTTGAGGTAAACTACCCGAACCGGCTAACACATGTTAAAACTACAATTGCCTTGTCTCTGCGAGGGTGTTAACATTTGTTAGTTAACACGTTAGCTAATGTGTTACAAATACACCTTTTGTCCTTGTGCAGACAAGGCTGTAATTTTCAAAACCAGAGTTACCAGCAACAGGTGAAGATTCTGAGATTTTCTACCACACCCGGAACTGGGAAGAAGGAGAACCAGCCAAACAGGCTATTCAGTCAATGTGAGAGAGTCCCATCTACACAGCAAAACAAGTGGTTATGTCTTGGTTACAGGAAAGCAAGCATGTACCAGCTTAGGTCCCTACTGAAAGATAGCATATAGTTAGTTGCTAAGGCCGTTAACTATCATCCATATTGTGTGTGGGCACAATCTGCGTTTGGAGCAAAACAGGCCTATAATTGATTACAAACTCTATTTAAAAATATAGCTGTAGCACATCTGGTAAAGACACTATGCCAACGGGAGAGAGCTCTCCTATCAGCATAATAAAACCACCTCCGTGAGCGACAGTAGCTATGCCGGCGGGACATAGCACTGCCCACCCAGCGCTTATGTCAGTGTAACTTATGTCACGCAGAGGGGTGGTTTGTTCACATCCCTGACCACATAAATTATGCCAACATAAACTGTAGTGTAGAGTTAGCCTGTGTTCATGGGGCAGTACAGCAGTTTAAGTATCAGCAAAGCACAGTTGTTTGGGGGATGATTTATATGCTATGTTAGTATTTTAATTTGGGGATTTAAAGTGAGAGGGAATAGATTTGAGGACTGGAGAGGCATGGTGAATTAATGCGAGAAACAGATAGGGAAGTTTACAAACAGAAACCAAGCCATGTTCAGGCACACAATTGTGAATGCAGCATGATTAGTAATGAAAGATACCGGCCACACAAGGGAGCAAACAGCCAAAATAATCACAATAATTTCAAGTTTTTTAATAAGCTAAGTAGTTATTCTCAGTTGCTTTTCCTCTTAAATATATTTGAATATCAGTGGGCTAAATAATGTAATTAAAAGGAAAAAAGCCCTGGCAGAACTTAAAAAACAAATAAAACACTCGGATTAATTTACTTCAAGAAATTCACTTCCAGGAAGGGCAAATTATGGGCATAAAGGTAAGTGGTCTCAGCAGACCTTTTTTTGCATCAGCCAAAGAAAAGAAAAAAGGAGTGGGCATAATATTTGGTAAATATGTAATTTTGCCGATTGAAAATCAATTGAAGAATAAGGAGGGACCGTTCATCTTACTGAAGAACACAATTGCTCGGGTATTACTAACCGTTGGCACAGTGTATGCTGCTGAGCAACAGCAAAAAACATATTTCAGGATTTCTTTAAAACACGGCAACACTTTGAAGAAGGGAAAGTTATACTTGGAGGAGAGACAGATTTCTTACTGGCAGATCAACAAGGTGGATAGGCAAGCAGGTGTAATATTGACTTTTATGTGACAGCAATTGAATCTCAGATTGTTGGAGAAAGTTAATCTCTAAATCCTTAATGAAGCCAACGAGATCTGCAGAAATTGGCATCAGGGTCAGATCATGCACCAGTGGAAGTAGTAATTGATAGTTGGGATGGGTCCCAAAGTTCACTTATTGAAAATGAACTGCTTGCGTCTCCAGGACACCGATCAGTCGTAGCAATTACAGAGGAGAACGTTCAATACTTTCAAATAAATTATGTGGACAGTACGAAAGGAGGTCTTCTCTGGGAGCGGCATTCAGGGATCAGTTGATAAGCAGAGCCTCTCAGCTGAAAAAAGAAAGTGCAGGAAAAATAAAATTAGAACAGGAGATAAAAAGGGTACAACACATTGATAAAACCACAGGTTCAAAATAAGAATATCAAAAATTAACTAATAGTAGGGGGAAACTGAATATGTTGATGACAGATGCCACTGAAAAAGCCTGAGATATTCAGAGCAGATGTTTTATGAAAAAGGGGGGGGGGAGTGATAAACTCTTGACTCAAACGTTTAACGGGATTCAAGAGCAATGTAATATTCCACCAATTAAAAATAACCACAGATAGTTACATATTTTAATGAAAGATGTGCTACTTTTGCTGCTTATTATAAAAACATCTGTACTTCAGATACTCCAAGCTTTGAAGTTATTCAAAAATACCTGAAGTAGCAGCTTTCCAGCAATAAACAGAACTGATAAAGAAACTTTAGATAAGTAACCGAAGAAGAAATGTTAGAGGCAATAGCAAGTATGAAAAGTGGCAAAACTGCAGGAGTGGAGAGTTTTCCAGCTGAATTTTGCCGCGTATTTAAGGAGGTATTCGGGCAGGTGCATCGATGCTGCTGTAGCACTTCTGATCAAGACGCTCTAAGCTGACAGGGGAGAGCTCTCTCGTAGATTTAGTAACTTCACCTTCCTGGGAGGTGGTAGCTATGTTGGTGGGAGAAGCTCCTCTAACATAGCGCTGTCTACACAGCAGGTTTTGAGAGGGATGGAGGCAGCTGTCCCCAGAAATCTTTGGCAGAGGATTGCAAGATCTCAGTGGAAGATTCATGGGAGATCCCAGTGCACATAAACAGAGGATTCCATGAGGCCCCCTCTGCCTAACTCTAGAGGGGGATGAGAAGCAGATGGCAGCTCCACCTCTATTGGTTGTTTCGCTACCTCTTCTAGCATCAGTAAAAAAGAGAGGAAATCAAGAGCTGTGGCCTGCTACTTTGGGGGTTCCATCCCTGTAATTTCAAAGCAAACTGCATCCTTACCAGAGGTTCCTTCCCCTGCATCAGGCTCATCCATGCTAGGCTGTAAGGACTGGCTGGACAGTGCTGGAGTCAAAAACATATCCTGGCTCACTGTGCCACTGGATACCCTGGTCGCCTGTCCCCCATACTCCTCCTCCTCTTCCTCGTCCAACACCTCCTCCTCGCTGTTTATGGTGAGGCTCCTCCGAAGTATCCACAGGGCTCTTGGGGAAGGGGGGGGGGTCATCCAAAGATGGCATGCAGCTCTTTGAAAAGTGGCAGGTCTGTGGTGCCACACCAGAGTGATTGTTGGCCTCCCTTGCTTTCTGGTACACCTGCTGCAGCCCCCTGGCTTTCACGTGGCACTTCCGCTGGTCCCTCTTGCAACCCGTCTCCTCCATGCCCCGAGCATGTCAAACTTTCTATGGCTGGATCGGAGCGTGTAGCTGGCATGGTCAGCTGGGCAGTTGCTAGGTGAGCTCTGCATGCACGTCAACCAGGAAATGGAATTTCAAAACTTCGCAGCACTTTAATGGGGAAGGTCAGGTCCATGGCCACTGGGCAGCAAAGTTCACAATGGTCAGGGTGAGGCATTGTGGGACAGCTCCTGGAGGCCACTAACAGTCAATGTAAGTAACGCAGTGTCTACACAGACACTGCATCGCCATAACTCCATTGACCTGGACTCTACACCGCTCGAGGAGGTGGTGGTGTTAAGTCAGCGTAATGGGCAGTTACATTGGCGGGAGTGAAATTTAAGTGTAAACACACACAGCCTTGTGTTGACTTAACCAGATAGCGTAAACCAGGCCTTAAATAGAAGTGATGGCATCTTGTCAATTAGGAAACAATACAATATCGATCTAATTTATAACTAATCCTTGCAGACACCTTTCCTAACAAAAATGAACAAAACAAGGCCATATATGACACTCTGGATAGAGAAATTACCCCCCAGAGGAATGGAGTTAGGATTGGAAGAGAGGATCAGCAACCTCCATCTGTAGCACAATAGATGAACATTTCTTGACGATACTGTTTTAATGCCACCTCACACAGTCAGGTTAAGTATATACATATCGATTGAATGGGAATAAGCGTTGCAGAAATTCTGGTGAAAGGGGAGATTTTATGCATATATGGCAGACATGTCCAGTCATTAATGAGCACTTGGATGCAACTTGTAACCAAATATCACAAATTGTTGGATATTTATTACCAAATGATCCTTGAGTAATTCACCTGCAGCTTCCTGGTCACAGAAAGAGAAATGAAGAATTAATCTCATGTCTGCTAGTACCTCTTAGGCTATTGATAGCCTCTCATTAGAAAAAGATAAATAGTCCAACTCTAGAGGAATGGTTCACCAAAATATGGGAGGTTGTTGTGGAAAAATCATAACCAGCTAAATAGACAGAGGACAAGTAGATACACAGAAATTTGGTTACAGTTTATTCAGTACTCAGGCAAGTACATTCACCTGCAGACAAACCAAACCAAGCCAAACAAACAAAGCAAGCAGCACACTTGGATAGCTTTTTGAATACTAACATTTGAAAGATATGCCTAGTTTGTTAAATATGAGTAAACTGAGACTTCATTCAGTTTCATAAAAGCAGCTCGTACTTACTCTGCTCGTACTTGCTGCTAAAGAGAGATCCAATTATTATATTATGTGAAGTTTCTGTGCCCAAAAGTTCACTGTTGGAATGATTCTTGTATTTGCTCTGATATGTACATGGCAAGGATTTGTAAACCCCTTAAAACTTCCAAAATAAATACAGAGTTTAAAAAATCGTGCTGTATTTCTAGTATGAATTTATCTAGCTTCAGTTTCCAACTGCTGGTTCTCATTAAGCTTCTTTTTCTCTGCTAGATGAAAGAAGCACCTGCTCTCAGATCTCTCTTCCCCATGTAGGTACATGCAAACTGTGATCAAGTCACTTCATCTTCTCTCGGATAAATAGATAGAGCTTATTTAGTCTCTCATTTTAAGGAATGTTTTCCAGGCCTTGAATCATGGTTGTAGCTCAGTGGTTTTCAAACTGTGGGTCACAACCCAGTACTGGGTCGTGGAATGGAAGGCACTGGGCCTGCACCCCAACCCCACACCCCAATACCCTGCCCCAGCCTGGGCCCCCCCCCAAACCCAGAGCCCCTTCCTGGACCCCACACTCCTCATACCCAGCCCCATCCCAGAGCCTGCACCCCCAGACCAGAGCCCTGACCCACTGCCCCACCCTGAGCCCCCACCCAAACCCAGAGCTCCCTCCTGCATCCCAAACCCCTCATCCCTGGCCCCACCCCAGAGTCTGCACCCCCAGCTCAGAGCCCTGACTCCCTCCCACAACCCAACCCCCAGCCCAGAGTCCCCTCCCACACTCAATCCCTCATTCCTGGACCCACCCAGCAGCAGCTTTCATCCCCTGCACCCCAAACATGAGCCCCTCCCACACTCCAAACCCTTCATCCCCAGCTCCATTGGATTGCCAGAAAAAAAGTTTGAAAACCACTGTAGCTCATTTCTGAACTCTTTCCACCTTTGTCAACATCCTTGTTGAAGTGTGGACACCAGAACTGGATACAACACTCCAGTAATGGTCTCACTAATGCTACATGCAGAAGTAATACCAACTCCCTACTCCTACTGATATTCCTCCCTGCTTTCACATCCCAGGATCACATTTGCCTTTTCATTGATACTTTTAGCTTCCCTTCTCAATTGTTTACATTTCTTAACTGCCAATTTATACACATTACTATCAGCTATCCCATTTTTCAATTTGTCCATTTTTTTAAAAAGTGTTATTGCTAGCTTCACCTCCTTCCTTAATCATGATTTTTTTAATTAAAGAAGCCTGCTTTTATGACTGCAAAACTGTGGGCTTTAGGGCATCTGATAAAGCATTCTTAAATATTTCCTCTCACTCACTTTTGCTCATAGTTCTTTTCAGTTTGGGACTATAGTCCGTTTGCATACAGTAGTTGAAATTAGAACATGATCACTTGCAGCTAACCTGCCATTAGTTTTTAGTTCAGTGATCAATTTACCTTAATCCATCCGAATGAGGTTTAATACAGAATTACCCTGAGCTGGCTGCAGTACTTTGCGTGTTAGAAAATTACCATCTATAATGTCTAGAAATTCCAAGCATGCCTTACCCATGGCAGTATGAGACCTCCAGTTCATGTCCCCCAGACTGAAATCCCCTATGAAATGGCAATTTTTCTTTCTATACATTCTAGCTCAGGGGTAGGCAACCTATGGCACACATGCCAAAGGCGGCACGCAAGCTGATTTTCAGTGGCACACTCTCTGCCTGGGTCCTGCCACCGGTCTGGAGGGATCTGCATTTTAATTTAATTTTAAATGAAGCTTCTTAAACATTTTAAAAACCTTATTTACTTTACATACAACAATAGTTTAGTTATATATTATAGACGTATAGAAAGAGACCTTCTAAAAACATTAAAATCTATTACTGGCACGCGAAACCTTAAATCAGAGTGAATGAATGAAGACTCGGCACAGCACTTCTGAAAGGTTGCCGACCCCTGTTCTAGCTAGATGTTAAAGGAGCTGTTCCCTTGTCTGATTTGTGGTCTATAATAGACCCCCACTGGTATTCAATCTTATGATTTATCTGGCAGTACATTGATCATATGTGTCAGAAACTGTGATGGGGATAGTCATGCCTAGTGGTCAGAGCAGTGGCAGTGAGATCTAGTGGTAAGAGCCAGGGTCAGCGCTGGAATCAAGAGTCCAGAGTGGGGTTGGAGCAAGGCGGGAGCAGGAGTAGGTACGGGTTGGGAACAAGAGCCAAGCTGGAGCAGGCTAATGCTTGGGGAGCCTGTTGCCCCTATCAGGCAGGAGAGAGTTCCAAGCTCTGGAGAGACCTTGAGCAGTCTGAGCTGTTGTTCCTCCTGCAAGGCTTATATTGTCCCTGAGAGTCACCAGACCAATTCCTGGCCTGTGGATTGGCTGGAGCCTAGCACAGGAGTGACTCATCACCTTACAATAAGCATCCAGGCCCTGTCCTTCTGAATTGTCAGTAACTGTCAAGCGGGTAACAGTATCTTTGTTCTTGCGTGACACACACACCCTTCTTATGCCCAATCTAGCCCTCCCGCTAACATTCCGCTCATGCGATTCATTGCAGCCAGTTTCACTCATACCAACTATGTAGGGTGACCAGACGTCCCGATATTTGCTCGTTTGTCCCGCTTTGTTTGTCCCGATACTGTCCCGATATTTGCTTGTTTGTCCCGCGTCCCGACCGATGTTCGGTCGGGACACTGGACAAACAAGCAATTTTGCCCTCCGCTCCGGTGCATAGACGGAGCCCGGAGGGGCTTTCACCCCCCACTTCCCCCGACCATCCCCCTCCTTCCCCCATTGGACCCCTCCCCAAATCCCTGCCCTGGACCTGCCCCAACCCCGCCCCTCACTGCCCCATTGGATCCCTCCCCAACTCCCCGCCCTGGCCCCACCTCTTCCCCAAGCATGCGGCATTCCTCCTCCCTCCCAGGTTTGCACACGGGCCGGGGCTGGGAGCGCAGCACGGAGGCTGCTCCAGCCCTGCAGCCTGCAGGGTAGCGCAGAGCAGGCAGGGCCTGGGTGGGGGGCGGAGACACGGGTGGGGCAGACACGCTCCTGCCAGGAGGGGCCGGGCCCGGCTGCCTGGTTTGCCCCCTGCCCGGGGGGGGGGTCCCCGAGTTCCCTGCAGCTGGAGCGGGGCTGCCCGGGGCGAGTGTCCCGGGCGGGGCAGAGTGGAGCAGCCTCTGCTGTGGGGCTGGTGCAATGAAGCCCGGGAGCGGCTGGGCCGGGAGCTGCAAGAGGGGTCCGGAGCGTGGCTCGGCTGCACAGCTCGGGGCCCAGGAGCGAGGGGATGGGGGAGCTGGGAGTGTATTGGGGGTCAGAGCTGAGAGTTGGGTGGAGACGGGGCTGTGCCACTGCCGCCTGGTGGCGGGGGGCGCTCTGGCTTTTTTTTTTTTTTGCTCCGTTTCCCCCCCCCCCCCCCCCGCGTCCCGATATTTCATGTTTGTCATCTGGTCACCCTACAACTATGTCAAATACCAAACTATGATAAATGAATATTTCTAATTCCAGGCTTCTAGCTTCGGTATCTAGACAATTGAAGAATTCGTTGTTTACGTACATTTTTTCCTTTACATTCATGCTATTTTGAGTCTGGGTTTTATGTTTGAGTATGTGACTTGGGTTTACCATCTTGACAATTTAGCCTTTCCATGCTAGTTTAGAGCCCTCCTGGTTACTCTAACTAGTCTGCTACCCAGATTTGTTCCCCTCCTACTCAGATGGAGAGCAGATTCAGTATCTCCCGCACGGCCCATACTGGAGCTCTTTTTTGATTCTGGGACTGCATGGTCACCTGTGCTGATTGGCGCTCCATGCTGGGCAAACAGGAAATGAAATTCAAAAGTTTGCGGGGCTTTTCCTGTCTACCCGGCCAGTGCATCCGAGTTCAGATCGCTGTCCAGAGCGGTCACAATGGTGCACTATGGGATAGCTCCCGGAGGCCAATACCGTTGAATTGCAGCCACACTAACCCTAATCCGACATGGCAATACTGATTTCAGCACTACTCCCCTCGTCGGGGAGGAGTACAGATATTGATATTAAGAGCCCTTTGTATCGATATAAAGGGCTTCGGTGTGTGGACAGGTGCAGGATTAATGTGATTTAATACTGCTAAATTCGATATAAACTCGTAGTGTAGACCAGGCCTACGAGAGGCTCACAACAGCAGTGGGTTGCAGGAAGTGAGTTTCTCATGCACTGTATTTCTGGCAGTGGCATAGAAGACACTTTTTGTTTTGCTTTCTCTGGTTTCATTGATTACAAAACCATTCCACCCTGGATTTCACGTCTCACATCTCTGTGTTTGGTTTCTAATAGCTGATTCTGTATTTCATAATAGCCTGATTGTGTCTTGCACATTCATTGTGGTAAGGGAGCTTCTCTCTTAAGAAGTTTCTATACATCAGTCTATCTTGGGGGTTCTCAAACTGGGGGTTGGGACCCCTCGGGGGTCACAAGGTTATTACATGGGGGGTCACAAGCTGTCTTCCTCCACCCCAAATCCCGCTTTGCCTCCAGCAATTATAATGGTGTTAAATTATATAAAAAAGTGTTTTTAATTTATTGGGGAGGTCACACTCTGAGGCTTGCTATGTGAAGGGTCACCAGTACAAAAGTTTGAGAAAGTTAGCTCATTGTGGATTCTGATCTGTTATTCCCAGCATGTCATTTTGTGATTTAACTCGAAATATATTTCTTATAGATATAAAACTATAGATAAGTATATTTGTGAGTTAATGTCCACAGCATTATTTGTTTTGGCATGTGATCGATCGATTGTAGCATGGGTCTTGGCATGGCTGGGAGAGATGCTGCAAAGGAGTGAAGTGTCTTTTTAATCCCTTTTTTTGCTATTGTCAGCCAGTGCTTTCTGTATGTTGAGTTGCTTGAGATGGTGGTAATAGGGAATTTTTTCATATAGCCTGTGAAAGAATTGGCTTAGTTGGGCTCTGCAGCCATTGTTGGGAAAGTTCTTGAGTGCACACAGTATTTCATTCCCGTATAATAGGGTGTGGTGTGGTTGAATTACGTAAGCAGTAGTGTTATTAGGGAGGGGTATATTTGTCTCTTGTTTTGTTTGTTTGTTTGTTTTAATAACAGAGGAACCACAGAGATTTTTCTTGTAACTTTTTTGTCTGTCCCCCTGGATTTCCCCAGCGTGTCTGTTGTGAGGCCTAGCGCAGTATGATTTAACTGTAAAATAAGAATTTTAATCACCTTGGGATTTTTTTTTCTGAAAAAGTCATGATTTTGTTCTTGATTGACATTGTGGTGCGGAGGTCACCCCTGCATGCCTCCCTTTGTCGGGTATGGTGCCACAGTTGAGCCCCTGCCTCGGTTTCCCTTCATCTGGGTTATAAACAAATCCAGACAAACCGTTTTTTATCAGAGTACCCCCTCCCAGGGTCTCATTTATTAGCAAAAGTCAAAAACCTCAAGTAGCACCTTACTGAGATACACCTGGAGGCATTTGTTGTCTTGGGCTCAGTCCAACTAGCTGTCTCTGGCTCTTTCCTTGAGGAGACCCTGCTTTCATGTGCCTGATTTGCCGGGTGTCCTGTTTCCCCCTCCACACGTGCCTGGGCAACAGTCTCTCTTTCTGGAACCCTCCTTAGTGCCTTCTCTGGGTTTCTCCTTTCAGTCCTTCCTTAAGCAGGATTCCCCAGCTCTCTTCTTTGGATGTGGGCTGTAGTGTAAGTCCCTCACTCTCCTTTTAAACCACTCTTCCCTCTTTACCTGGCTTCTATTAATCAGCTCTTCTGGTCCTTCCTAAGCAGGAGCCCTACGTTCTCTCTGGCACCGAGCATTGGGTTTTCCAGCTCCTCTTTCAGGTGGCTGTTTTCCTCGATTAGCCATCCGGCTTCAGGGTCCTCAGCAGGCCACCTTCCCCTGCTGGTATCTCCCGGGGTGCCCTGCTATGAGGGAGGAGGCAGCCTTTATGCTGCTGCTCCCCTTGTTCCAGTTCATCCCCAGTTGGTTGTGGGAGAGAGGAGTCATGACCTGTGTCTCCATAAGGCTCTTGGCCCCAGGCCCTTAAAGTCACAGTGACAGGATTTCCTCCCAAGCACCTCTCATTCCCAGGAGTCCGGGACCACTTCCTCTCTATCCATATCCCCCCTTGGTCCTTATATATATAAAACTATTGGACCTTTCAAATCAGTAAGGGACTATGCCACATGATGGGGTGGGATGACCACTAGGCACTATTGCCCTTAAGGGCTGACTACCCCATCACAATCGACTTCTATCTGTTGGGTGGTTGTTTATTATTTGTATCACAGTAGTACCATGAAGGAGCACCAGTCATGGACCAGAACATCCTTATGCTAGGCACCATACAAACACAGGACAGAAAGACAGCCCCCGAAGTGGCTACAATCTATACACGCTGTTTCTAGCCAGTGTAGATACAATGGGCATTTACTCTGGGCTTTCTCTAGCAGGAACCCAGTGTTTGGGGCTAGCACAGAAAGTAGACTGATATTAGCGTCCAGCACAATGGTGACTTGATCTTGGCTGGGTCCTCTGCACACTGCAGTAATACAAGTACAAGTGATAACAGATGACATTTTCAAAAGTGTCTTCACAGCCAAAAGAGATGTGTTTTGACAGCAGGATCATTAACGTGGGCTAACTATCTCTGTGGAAAATCCTTGTGGTGGTGAGTCTGCGTGGTATGTATCAGGATGTAGTTAAGTGAGGTCAAACCACAGGTCGGGGGCAGGGAAGGGGATAGATTTGACCTATAATAGGTTTAATAGGGCTTTTTGGATGTGTTCAGTTCTGTGTTTTGGAATCAGTTTGATCTATTGTCTGGATCAGACATTTCTGTAGGTGTGTTTCTTCTACTATTTCCTTTGTTGTAGAGGTGCTCAGTGGGCGCTGGTGAACCTCCCTGGTTTTGCATCGTTTTACATGATAAAGCCTGTCTTTTGTCCTGTGTAAGATTATTATCCAATACCAGTACCTGTGAGAGTTCTTCCAGCTCTACTCCCCCAGCCAGTTATTTGCCTTTTGTTCTCAAGAGGTCAAAGACAGTGCAGTGACTAAACACCCTCATGCTATCAGAGTTGGGGACAGTGAGCTGGCTCTGCTGAGCTGGTGCAAATGGTAATGAACGGTTTCCATTTAGAGAGCATTCCAGCTCCTTTGTGCCTGGATTCAGTATTTGATCGCTAGGAATGGCTCCAGTGGCTAATTACTGCTCTGCCCCTTACAGGCATCACCATCAGCTTTATCAGAGAGACCAGTGACTGGCCAGACATGGATGCTTGAGGATGAACTCCTCTCTTCCCCCTAGGGTGCTCCCTTCAGATTAGGCTTTCAGCATGTTAATGGAGCAGTTTGGTGTGCTGCTAAACCTGCTGTTCCAGTTTTGTGGACAAGCGGGATGGGGCTCAGTGGTTTCCAGGGCTGTCATTATTTGCAGCATTTCTCCTGAGCACAACCTGCACGTGTTATGTGTCTATGTAACAGAGAACCATTGAGGGGTGTCTACTCCCTGACCCGGACTCCTGAACAATCCCACAGGGGCATGCTGGACTCACAACTCACCAAATTTAAGAAAAGGAACTTATCATCCTTTCCAGTTTGTTACTGAGCCTGAGCCACCTGGTTGCTGATGAAGTCAAATCATAACTTCTTATAACCCCTGGTGGTGGGTCCCTGTGATATGGCATGTAGAAGGAGGATGATCTCGCCAGGCTTTCTGTGACCTTACCAGTGACCAGTCAGTTAGGTGACGGTTTTCCTGTATGTAAATGGAGATGATAATGTTTGCCTATCTCAGTGGGGCTATTGTGAGACTTTATTTTGTAATTTTTGCAGAGCACTCTGATGTCCTCCAATAGAAGGTGCTATCTATACATGCAAAGTAGTATTGTTTGTTATTTCACTATGGCTCAGGAGACACAGGACAAAATGTGTACTCTAATCTGTTCTAGTTTGCTATGTAGGTATTCTAAACCTCTGGTCCCTAATATCTGAATCCCAAAGCAGGGAAAGGCCATATGTATAAAATGCCATGTTTCTAGCATGCCTGCAAAAGTTAAATTTCCCATTTAAAAAACAATACTGGGTTTTCGATATTAATCCCCCAAACCAAGGAAATGTCTTCCATGAATTATTCAAGATAAATTAAAATCTTAAAACTGAGGCGTATATATAGGGTGACCAGACAGCAAGTGTGATAAATTGGGATGGGGGTGGGGGTAATAGGAGCCTAGATAAGAAAAAGACCAAAAAATCGGGACTGTCCCTATAAAATCGGGACATCTGGTCACCCTACATATATATGAGATTAGCAAGGAATTAAGAAAAACCTCTCATACTGTAACAAGTTTTCTGAAAAATGCCTGAGTGCACAGCACCCTCTGCTAGATCTTCTGATCCCTCCCTCCTGGAACGTCACATGGAGGGCCTGTCTACATGGAGAAATAGTGTGGAATAGAAGTGAACGTGGACTAAGCTAAACTGCAAAAAGGCACTCCTAGAGGCTTGCTCTCTACACTTTTAAAGTTATCTAAGCATAGTAACATCAGTCAGGGTGTTAAAAACGACATGCCTGCCAGCATTGCTTTGCCAACATAACCCCAGTATAGACACAACTATCTCAATGGAAGTGTGCTCCAGTCAACATAGCTAATACAGTCTGGGGACATGGGAGGCGGGTATTGTAGGCAAGGAGAGGCTGTGCCTCCCCAAACAGCCTGGCGTGGCCCTGCCCACACTCTGCCCCCCGGTCCTCTCCTGCAGTTCCCCTGAGTCCAGCAGAGTTATAAATTTAAGCTCACAGGCTTTGGCTTTTGAAGTAGGTGCAGGTAGCCTTTCAGGACCAGGACTGAGAGGTCAGATGTCAAGTGATTATTTTGTGAAAAGTATTTGCCTACAGGTGATGTGGTGATATTTTTGTCTTGTATCCTTTTTCTGTGTGAGTTCATTCAAGAGCACAGGGATTGTCTGGTTTCACCCACATAGTTGTTGGTAGGCTATTTGATACACTGGATGAGGTACACTACAGGTTGCAATAGGCATGTGTAGGACATGGATCTTGCAAAGTGTGCTGTGGGAGGTATTGGTCATTATAGCAGTGAAAATATAGCTACAGATTTTGCATCTGTTGTTTTGGCTGCATCTCTTGCTGCTTTGAGTTGGTTTGCCCAGGTCTGTTGTTGAGTTTGCCTCTGATGATGAGCTTGGCAAAACTCTCATTGACTTAACTAGGGCCAGGACTTCAGAATTTTCTGGCCTCTGGAAGGTGACCTATAATAATGTGTGTCTTCCACATTCCACACAAAGTTTCACTAGATATTTGAACAACTGCTGGACACTCATTGTTCAACAAATCCTCTTGGCTTAAGCATAGTGTTTTCTCCTTGAGGGAGGCACTGTAGTCTAGAGAGACAGAAGTGTGGGACGAGGGGTGAGGCGCTCCTACCTTCTAATCCCAGCTGTGCCAGTGACTATATGACTTTAGGCCAGTTACTTAACCCCTCTCTGTCTATTTCCCCATTTGTCTAATGGAGATATTCTTATTTACCTGTCTTGCAGGGGTGTTGTGAGGATTAATTAATTAGTTAATGTTTGTAAAGCACTTTCAAGATGTCAAACAAACATGCTATAAATGCTCAGCATTTTTCAGTTCGGCAATATAAAGTGGTTAAATCCCAATGTGAGACTTGAAACATAAGATTGCCTGGAAGTTCAGCTGTTCTGAACACATTATTCCTTGCAAAAATATCTGCACAGTAGTTGGGATTGTTCTGCCACTCGAAGTGGAGGGGAAAAAATGATCAGGACTTCCATTCTTTATGCTCTTGGGAACCAGAGCCAGCCTTAAGCACATGCAATGCAAGCATCTGCTTAGCCTTAGGGCCCTGCTTTCAGAAGCCAGCCTGATCTTTTCCTTCAGCAGTGCCTGGGAAGAGAAGCAATAATCATAACCTTTCCACCCGCCTCCATTAGCAGAAGGGGAGAGGGAGACAACTAGTCACCCCGTTTCTCCTTGTGTGGTCTCCCTTGTTACCTGGGGAGCTTGAAAACCATAATGCTGACTACAGCAGGGATCTCCCTGGAAACATGTCTGAACCTTTATTCTGTTCTCCAACACGTCCACTGCCTTCTTTAAAAATCTTTATCCCCTGTAGCAGTGAGTGGCCTGGGGTCTGAGCTGAGCAGGAATGCGAACCCCACTGAATCCTCAGTGAAAGTACAGCAGCTCCATGCTGTATCAGCTTCTCCACAGAGTCCGCCAGGCCAGGGGGACACTCTAATAGCAATGGCTGGGAGCCAGGTGGCTGCTGCCAGGGGTCAGAGCCCGTGTGGAGGTACAGTGGCTGTAGTCTCCCACAGACCTTCTGCATGGCAGCCTTTTCCACCCGTGGAAGGGCCCCTGACCAGGGCCGGTGCAACCCATTAGGCGACCTAGGCGGTTGCTTAGGGCGCTAGCAGGTGGGGAGCGGCATTTCGGGTCCTTTGGCGGTGACCGCGGCAGCTGGATCTTCAGCCGCCCCGGTCGGCGGCGGCATTTAAGCGGAGGGACCTGGGGCAGGGGGGTGCGGGGAGGGCCACCTGCAGCAAGTAAGGGGGGGCATGGCACTCAGGGGAACCGCTCCCCGCCCCAGCTCACCTCTGCTCCGCCTCCTCCCCTGAGCACGCCGCCCCGCTCTGCTTCTCTCCCTCCCAGGCTTGCGGCACCAAACAGCTGATTGGCGCCGAAAGCCTGGGAGGCAGGAGAAGTGGAGCAGCGACGGCGTGCTCGGGGAAGAGGTGGAGCAGAGGTGAGCTGGGGCGGGTAGCTGCCGCACAGCTCCCTGGGCCGGGGGGAGCTGCCACGGTGGGGGCACCTCGGGGGGATGGGGGGAGCTGCCGCGGGGCGGGGTGCCTTAGGGCGGGGGGGGGGAGAGCTGCCACAGGGCTGGGGGGGAGGCGCAAGGTGGAAGTTTCGCCTAGGGCGCGAAACATCCTTGCACCCGCCCTGCCCCGACGTGATGATATGGGGAGATCTTTGCAAGGAGATGCTCACTGAGATTTCACCTCGTACAGCTCAACTCCTGCAGCTTTTAGCACATGAAAGGATGTGCTGGGTCCGTATCTTCAAGATTTGTAACTCAGGTCTCCATTTCTTGCAACCTTGAGGAAACTATTCCCGTATTTCCTTCCAATGAAATTAAACTGGCAGTCCCCGCATCATCAGCACATGTCTGAGCTCCACCATTCCTTTTTCAACCCATTGTCTTTTGCGAAACAAAGCATCTTATCCCTAATAATGAAGGACTCGCAGCTTCAGTGGGAGTGTCTCACTAAAGGAGGGACCAAGCCTGTAAAAAGTATTTGGATTGAAACCAGGGTGCTGTGAAAGAAATTAGCTCGATACATTTGAATCCCTTCATTGTTGAGAGTGATCATAAGGTCCAGTGACGAAGGAATTGTATAATTTGAGAGCTAAACTCATGCATAGCCCGTCACTAGACTTTTGATCAGATGATGGGCCCTAGGGAACTCTAGACTCCCTTTTTTGTTCTTGTTTTCACCCATCCTTAAGGAGCTAGGGATTTCAGTGGATTGATGAAGGCAGCTAACTTTACCCCTTACAGACCAGGAATCCTTTTGGTCACATTTTTTTCTACATCCTAACCCATGGAAATTTTGATACAGTGCAGTACCGTCAATATTTCCTATTCAGGCCTCCCATGGGTCACACTGGTAAAGCTTTACTACTGCCTGCACTATACACTTTCTCCTTTTCACATATTGAAATGGCTTGTATACCAGTATTGTTAAAGCCATACAACCTCCCCCTCAAAATGTGGATGCAGTTATATTGGTAAAAAAGGTGCTTATTTCCCCTCTGAGCAGGGAACCTTTAGTGTAAGGTACCTTGACAGTGGTATAACTGCATGCACATCAGGAGTCATACTGGTATAACTGTTTTGGTTTAAAAAAAAAATCACACCCCCTAATCAAAACAGTTGTACCAATAAGAAATCTGTGTGTAGATCTGACCTAAGAAGCAACGATTTCCTCTTCAGAATTAATTTGATGATCTAAAGCAGAGTGTGCGAGTTCCTTTAAATCTGACATTTGGTTCGTTTCTTAATTTGATAGGTAGCCTGTAGGAATGAAATCCATTAAAAGTGAAGAGAACTCCCAAAGGAATTTCAAGAGAGACAGTGAAAGCTATTTTAAGACAACTCAAGGCACCTGCAAAAACTGGTTGTGTTAAAGATGAACTGCAAGTGGGTAGAAAACTGTGTTTGTACCTTTTTCTCCTTTCCTCCTCCTTTTTGATATATAAAGACCAAAGCGGGTGTTTCCCCCCTCTCAACGAAACAAAAGCGCTTTTGACTGTTCTGCTTGCTTTTTATATTAGAAATTCAGGTCTTGTGTTCCAGGGACAACAGGTCAGACTCTATGGGCAACTGCCGAATTAGTGGGCTAATGACATCAGAAGCACCAGCAGAATGAAACCTGAGCAACTGAGGGCTTGTCTTCACTACCGGGCGCCGCTGCAGCGTGTCCTGCGAGAGTGGGAGAGTGCTCTCCTGTCGACGTAATTACTCCATTTCAACAAGAGGCGGAAGCTATGTTGGTGGGAGAACGTCTCCTGTCGACAGTGCGGTGTAGGCAGCGCTTTAAGTCGATGTAACTTACGTCGCTCAGCAAGGTGGGGTTTTTTACACTTTTGAGCGATGTAAGTTACATCGACTTAAGCGGTAGTATAGACAAGCCCTGAGAGTGGAAAGGACTGGTGGAGTATTTACAACTGGGGTGGTTTTTTTTTGTTGCTTGTTTTCATTAGCACTGATGTAACTCAAGGTCCTGACAAGCAGTTGAGAGAACGGAATACAAGACTTGCGATGCCTCAGATTGCTAAGTGTAAAAAATCTGCTAAACAAACAAAACTTCTTTCAGGTTTTTTCCAATTACATCATAAATTACAAAAAAGAGCGCAACCCCTCTGTTTTCCTTTTGCTGGTGATCTTTAACGCAGGTGTTCGAACAGTGAAGCAGAACTGCATTCAACTGGGTTGAGATTACCTTGGGCAGAGATACTTCTGTCAATTTTCTGAAGAAAAGTGAGAACTGCTTAGCTGGGGAGCCACTTGGCTAGCAAAGAAGACTGAATCCCCATTGCTCCCACTCCTACACACCACATCCTCTTCCACATCCACTTTACACATCACCACCACCCATCCAGAGAGGCAGCATGGCTAGTTTTTTCTGCTGAAGCCCTCCAAGCAGATTTAACAGTAACGGCATCTCGTCACAGGTCTGGTGGAGGTATGTGTCCTAGTGCGTAACAAGGGGAGGTTCAAACAGCCACTAATAATAATATGAGGGGCCAAATGCAGCACCATGTTGATAAGCTGAATGCAGCGGCTGTGCCCCCAGACTGCAGAGCAGTATTCAGCTGGGGCAAACACCCGTGCCAATACAGGTGTATGAATGACTAAAGGACCGACACTATTGCTATTACTGTTCAGTCTGCTTGGAGAGCTGTGACAGATTAAACCAATCCGTTACATCTCCGGTTGAGTGATGCCCCATTCTCGGACATGGAACAACCTGCACTCGAAGGGCTCCTCATCTTCAAGAGAGGAATCCCATTCCTGAAGACTGGAGTGTGACATCATGGCTGATCTTTCGACATCCCTTTGCTACAGCAGCTCATGCACTCCTGGACACCGGCCCTTTGCCATGCACAGACGATCTGTGTTATCAGGGATCCGCAAGTGATATCCTTACAGCGTGGAAGCATTGGTGTGAAAGAGAGTCCAACGCATTAATTAAATTCAGGAGTCCATCACTGTGCCCTTGCCTCTTTGTCCCCTTGATTGTAGATCCTGGACCAGGCTCAACAGGCTACTTTCTGGCTCAACCAGAGTGAACACAACCGGGCACCAGCTTGGCCCGGTTTTCTTCCCCACTCTGTGACTTTGGGCAGCATTGCAGACAATGACTCTTGTGGTGGGAGACCCCACTCCAACATCAGGAGGGCATCCTACAATGCCTGCCCTCTCTTGATACAGAGGCCATCTTCTGGCGACGTAACTTGGACATTGAGCTTGGACATCTGTATATGAGAGAGAGAGAGAGAGAGAGCGAGTGTAGGGCTAGAGGGGACCAGGAGGAAGAACCAGCCACTGTTTGCAGCAGCCCCTAATGGTTGGGGATAGCAGTGCTGCAGTCAATAGGAGCTCTGAGCCAGTGCCTGCTGCCTCATCAGCCTGGTGTGTGGCTTGGGGAGCACCACTTGTGGTGGCAGGAAAGCCACAGCTTCTGGGCTGGTTCTGCTTTTGGGGCAGTCTTCTAGGAGAGCATATTGGCTAACGAGGGTGGCTTTACTGAATATTATAAATGGGCAATAAGTCTGTCATTTTTCCAGTGGCAATGTGAAAGGTCTAGGTGTCTATGCAGGTGGAGAGCTCCGTTTTAAGTCTGCTATGCAAAGCAATAGAAAACATTGTGTACAATTTGGTGCAAATAATTTCCCTGAATTCTTAAAACCCAGTTGGTTAATACGCTGCTTTTTAACTCACTCCTCTACCTACCATAGGCACTGACTTCCCCTCTTTCCCATGGGTGCTCAACCCCTCCCCCCACTCCACCCCTTCCATGAGGCCCCGCCCTGTCTCTTCCCACCCCTTCCCCGCCCCCATTCCAACCCCTGCCCCGAAGTTCCTGCCCCAACTCAGCCCCCTCCCTGGCCCTTTTCCAACTCCGTCCACAAATCCCCACCCCGGCCCCGCCTCTTCCCCGCCTCTTCCCCGCCTTCTCCCCCTGAGTGTTCCATGTTCCCACTCCTCCCCTCCCTCCCGGAGTGTGCTAACGCTGCCAAACAGCTGTTTGGCGGTGGCCAGGCGGGAAATGCTGGGAGGCAGGTGGAGGAGCGGGGACGCGATGCACTCAGGGGAGGGAGGAGGAGGTGGGGCGGAGGGTGAGGGGAGCTTGGCTGCCAGTGGGTGCAGAGCACCCACTAATTTTTCCCCATTGGTGCTCCAGACCCAGAGCACCCACAGAGTCGGCGCCTATGCTACCTACCATACTAAAGCACCAGTTCCTGCATCTACAAAGTCTTTGTATATGTAGGGTCTAGATTAAGTAATGGAGAACATCGGAGATTACAATTAAAATTTGGGACCTGAAAGGTGAACGTGGAAAGTATTTTGTAGAAGCAGCAAAGAATCAAGTCTTGCATCTGAAGAAGTGGGTATTCACCCACGAAAGCTCATGCTGCAAAACGTCTGTTAGTCTATAAGGTGCCACAGGATTCTTTGCTGCTTCTACAGAACCAGACTAACACGGCTACCCCTCTGATACTTGAAAGTATTTTGGACTCTTGAAAGAAGAATGTTTTCTGAAGAGGATGGAAGGGTGAATGGATAGAAGGAAGGACAGAAAGTTTTTTGTGATGATCACATTGGTCAAGGCAAAATGTCTGAGCAAAGCCTTATGTCTGAGTAGAACTCAGCAGCCCCAAACAAGTTGTTAATCTTTTGGTTAGCATGTTATGTAATTTCTCTCCCATATTTTTGATCTGGCCTTTTGGCAACCCTGGCCACATGTCGTGTTAATGAGATTATCCAAGTCTGGTGCTGATAGTGGCAGTTATCCTGCTAAATTATCCAGATTGTATTGTGCAAACTGCAAGACAAATCAGTTACTTTGAAAATGAGCAATAAATGTCTCCTTAAGGAAATGTATTGGATAAAAATGTCTCGTACAGCTATGCCTATAATCTTCTGCAAACATCTCTAAATGTGGACACTTGCAAAATCCACAGCCACTCCCTACCAATTCCATTCCAGGAACATTGACCAGAGTTTCAGGGCAAACACTGATCTACCCAAATGTGATAGGTGACTTTAGCTTCTTTTGAAACATCTTTTCTAAAATCTCTTTTTATGTTATATATGAGACTTATGCCAGTTCTACACTACACACATAAATCAGAATAACTCCATCTCTCAGAGGTGTGAAAAATCCACACCCCTCAGTGATGCAGTTATACCGATCTAACCCCCAGTGTAGACAGAACTATGTCGATGGGAGAAGCTCTCCCACCTCTCATGGACATTGATTGACTGCGCTGATGGGAGAAACTCTTTCGCTGGCATAGTAGCATCTTCACTAAAGCGCTACAGTGGTGCAGCTGCAGCTTTTTAAGTGTAAACCTACCCTTAGAATCTCTCCAGATATTTTTTCTTCATTTACTTCAGGAGTGATGAAGATGCAGTTGTCTCCCAAAGATTCAGCTCATCCAATCCCGACACACATGGCCAGTTTCTTGGCTCTGCTTCCAGGGATGGGAAGGATACTGAAAGCTGGCTTCATGCCACCCACTCACCTCATCTCTTCAGAGGGGGAGCATGGGACTGGAGCTCTGGGGAGGTATGCTAAATCTTCCACACACAACTCTGCCAACGTGTCTCTGTCCTGCCATGCCACACCTCTCCATTCTAGACCCCTTTTTTGCAGAGACTGCAAGTCAGTCTCTTTGCAGTGGGGACATAGCTTGACAAACAGTTTGGAAGAGACCACCAGACTCATTTTGATTGTGACCTAAGACATAATTTGAATCAAGGACTAGAGAGGTTAAAAGGGTAATTGGTGAGTGAGAGCATCCTACATGGGCGGTGGGTATCACAGGCCAGGGGAAGCTGTGCCTCCCCAAATAGCCAGGCATGGCCTTGCTCACGCTCCACTCCCAGGTCCCCTCCTGCCTGCTTCCAGTTTCCACTCTTCACCTGTGGCCTGGGCTGGTGCTAGGGCAGGCAGGCCTGCTGCCAGGACTCGGGGCAGCTGGGGCTGGTGATTGCACCGCCCGGGGCTGGGGGGGATTGGGGGACCACGCCACCTGGCATTCTGGGGCTGGGGGCGCTGGGACTGCACCTCCCGCCTGGCGCTCCGAAGCTGGGGGGCACTGGGACCATGCCGCTGGCCCAGCACTTCAGGGCAGGGGGCGCTGGGACCGTGCTGCCTGCCCAGCACTCTGGGGCTGCGGGCACTTGGGTGGCCCAGGGAGGCCTGCGGCCGCAGTGGGAAAGCTCTGGGCTCCAGCAGGGGAGGGGCCTGGCCTCAGGCAGAAGGGGTGGTGCCAGGGGCTAGCTCTCTGAATGCAGGGCCAAATTGCCCCACTTGCCCTCCCCCCCCGGGCGGCCCTGTCTGAATGGGCCGTTCACACGCCGCCCAGGCATCCTATTGACTTCCATGGAAGTTGTGGGTGCTCAGCACTCCATAGCATCAGATCTTAAGTTACCTACTGCACCATGAAAAACACTAAGGAGGGACAGATGTTGAGAAAGCCTCATGCTCCTGAAAAAGGGAAGAGGTGAGAGATGGAATAAATCCATGTTTCCTGGCAACCAGGAAATACATTATTAACCAATCTGGCTTGCATGTCACCTGTTCAGGAACAAAAGCAGAACTGTAGTTTACATCATCGAGAACCTATAGTTCCAATATTGAAATTGAATATATATCTAATACTATAGGAAAACAGCTTCACATCAAGTGTACGGTTCAAATTCCACCCTGGCACAAGTCCATTGTGGTCAGTGGACTGAAGAATTTAGCCCTGTCTCTCATTATTTCAAGTTACAAGAGTGACAATTAATAATAACTCCACCTCTTCTTGAATAGATCTAGTTAGGTTTTTTAACAGGTGAGCTAGTTTCATTACGAGAGCATTTCTTGGTCTTTATTAAGGATAGAGCTGAACCAAAAACTCAACTCAAAATAACCTTTGGGGAAGTTCATTGTGGAATCTGAACTGTGTGCTGAACTAGGCTTATCTCTAGTTATTTATAATTAATAACTGACACTGTGCCCGAAATGTACAGTATGCTACACAAACACTGGATGGACTCTGCCCGGAAGAGTTTATAATCTGCGACAAGATAAATATCAAACAAGATTCTGGGCAGGCAATCGAAGGTGTGCTGCAGGGGTTAAATCTTTGAGAGAAATTAAAGAAAATATAGACCAAATCACTATGTCTATTTTAAAAACAAAACGCCATGAAACCAAATAATCTACTACAAATATAGGATAAGGCTTTGGATGGTCAAAGTGCACTTCCTTATTGTTTGTACAGCTTAGTGACTATCAAGAAATTGTCATCGCATCACTGCCCCTTCTCCCGCCACATTTTCCTGGAAATTTTCAAGAAGGGAAACGTATACAACGCTATATTATTATTTGTGTTGTCATTGTGCCTGAGGGCTCCCAATAAAAGATCAGGGACGCATTGTGCTGGACACTGTAAAACACTTAATACAAAGCTCACGCCTGCCCCAGAGAGCTAATTGTTGAACACCCGTTGCCTGGATATCTATTTTTATATATTTATATCTATTATGTTAGTGCCTCAGGGTCCCAATGATGAATCACAGCCCATTGTGATAGATGCTCTACGAACAGAACAAAAAAGATAGTCCTTGCCCCAAAGAACTGACAATCCAACTGCAACAAAAGTGTTGTTATGAAATATGTGCATTTAACAAACCTCTGCTAAAACAATCTTTTGCAGATTATGTGCTTCCTGATCATTGAGTCAAAGTCTCCTCAGTCACAGCAATGTAAACCTGGAGTAACTTTAACATGCTAAATCTGTATTTGATTTAGGCCCAATTCTACAATCCTGTTTTCATGGGTGAACCATTATATGCCTGCATGGAGTTCCACTGATGTGAATAGGGTTTTATACTGGCAATCTGTCTGTCTGGATGAGATTACAGGATTGGGAAAGAGAGACAAGATTTTAAAAAACAGAAGCCTAAATTTGGGCTCCTAGATCCATATTTAGGCACCTAAATAAGGGACCTGATTTTTAAACACTAGTAACCAGTGATTTCACTGGAAGTAGCCGATTGCTCAGCATTTCTAAATAAGGGACCCAATTTATGGATGAAGGAACCTAATTTAAGGTTCATATTTTGACAATCTTGGCCTCAGTTTGTTTTTTCATTTTTGTAGACATAGATTTGGGGATTAGATGATATTGTCTTTCATTTGTCTCAAGGAATTAAAAAATAATAATCAGTGAAATACTCCATAGCAAATTTAGGAGTTATTTCAATTTTACCCTGGTGTAAGAGGGAAGAGAACTTGGCCCACTTGTTTTAGCCAGCAGGGGCGGCTCTAGACATTTCACCGCCCCAAGCACAGCGTCTTGCCGCGGGGGGCGCTCTGCTTCGGTGGAGCCACAGGACCAGCGGACCCTCCGCAGACATGCCGCCAAAGGCACCCTGCCTGCCGCCCGACCGGCAGTGCGCCCCCCACGGCATGCCGCCCCAAGCACGCGCTTGGCATGCTGGGGCCTGGAGCCGCCCCTGTTAGCCAGTGATTCCTCAATAAAAGTATAGTTTAAAAATAAGACACATAATTTAAGCTACAGTAATTCAGTTTTACCAGGAATAAAAACTCATCCAGCTCAAAGGTTTTGATATAAACTTCAAACTGGGAAAGATCCTTTCATTCCTGAGGTCATTAGGATTTGTCAATTAGGTATGTAAACAAAATATTTTAGTTGGCTCTTCACACAAAGATTTTTCCCTCCAAACCAATGTAATCAGAGCAAATACTGCAAAATTGTTTCCTAGTCTAGTTTGCTAATGCAACTTGTTCAACTCTGCTTTGTCCGGAAGCATCAGAGTGAAGGTCGGAGTCTCATAGACTAACCTAATCTCTGTGGTGCCTCCATTAAAGTCAAGGCAGTCAGTGAAGTCGGTCACTCAGGGTTACACCAGGGCCTGGAACAACTTTTATAGTGGCGGTGCTGATGGCGGAAACCATGTATTTGGGTTGTTATTACTACTTCAAGCCATCAGTGAATGCTTGAAGTAGCACCCCCAGTTCTAGCACGTACGTCAGAGATGAAGTTTGCTCCTAATTTCTGAAGCATTGTGGATGGCATAGGTTATAGCAACCAAGGGACTGGAGGTAGAAAGAGACAGCTGAAGAGTGCAAGAGAAAGGGAGATACCTTTTCACATGTGATTTTGATACCTGGCTGAACCCTTAGTTTCTAGTAAGAGCACTCAACCCTGCTGTCCGACTCAGGCTGGACTTTACAAGAGGTCGGTGGACCTAGTTTGGGTTTTCATTGATTAGATGCTCTTAGGCTACCTAACTGTTCCCTGAACTGGGTGGACCTGGATGATGTGTTTCCTACACTGGATGGACCCTGACTAGACTTTCCTTGACCCAAAGAGACTTTTCCACCTGCCCTCCCCAGGAGAAAGATACTGTAGCTAATGTTTTTTTCAGAAAGGGTCCTGTTTACTCGCAAATATAACACCCAGCAGTGCTAGCAAGAGGACTGAATACAATCCACTTGAAAAGTAACTGTTTCACAACTAGACATAGGACAATAATTCCTTTTTAAACCAAAAAATGCCTCTACATTATGAGGCCTGGTAAAGCTGTATTTCCTTCACTGTCAAGGCTCCTACTGAAGTCCTATTCAGTGGCATTATATCACTCTACCAGCATTTTACAGCAAGGCTCTAAGCAGGGCGGATTAACATTTTGTGGGCCTGGCACCAAACACATTTGTGGGCCCCCACTGAGGCAATGGAGCATGGCGCGGGGAGGTTAGTCCCCAGACCGAGGGGCCAGCTAGGGGCATGGCATGGCAGGGGCGGCCCCGCTCCGCCCAGCCCACTGCGAGGGCGCTATTTATAAACCAGCAGTTACCCTGCGATTCCATCATGCCCCTTTCCCTCAGGGGTGGGGTGGGCCCATGCCACACCACAGGGCCCCCTGACTCCCTGTGACCAGAGCCCCCCGGACCCACTATGCCCAGCACCCCCCCAGACCTCCCCCAGAAACGCACAGCACCCTGCACAACATCAGCCCTGCCCAGCACTCCCCTGCCCACAGCCCTGCCACAACTGCGCAGCCCCCCCCACAGAACCCCCACTCCCTATTGCCCCAACACACATCTCTTCCCCACCCCCTCACAGCCCAGCACCCCCCCTGAGGCTCCCCAGAGGCCCACTCCCCCACGCCCTGCCTCCTGGCTGCACTCACCGGCTCTGCTGGGAGACGACTGTGTGTGCTGGGCTGAACCGGCAGCGCAGCCAGGGCTGGTCCCGGGGCTGGGAATTGTTCTGTCCCTTCAGGAGTGGTGCAATCAGCCAGCCCAAGGCCTGCCCCGGCCGGGCTCCCTCAAGACACACTTGCCTGAAGGGGCCCAGCCAAGCCCCCCACACACTGTCCACCCCTCCAGGCTGAGACTGGCCAGGCTCCTGCACCAGTCCCAGGGAGCTCAGCTCCAGGGAGACAGGTGGGGCCCCACAGGCCTGGAGCCAGAGGTGCACTGGGGTCCTGCCAGGGGGCTGAGAGAAGCAGGGGGTGGGGCCCTGGGGTGTAGAGGAGCCCTCGGCCAGCCGGCAGGAGCAAGTGGTGGGCGGGCAGAGGAGCGGGCTCTTGGGGCGCAGTGCAAGTGGAGCAGGCCGGGGCCCCTTCTGAGCATGGGCCCGGCTCCATGGAGCCACTGGCGCCATTGTAAACCTGGCACTAGCTCTAAAAGCTACATAGTAGGAAAATGTTAGGCAATAGAATTTGGTGCTGGCTATCTTAGAAGGAGGGAACAATAGTTCACTTTTTGAGGGGGGGAAGTACTGGATCAAATTCAGGTTTGTTGGAGCACCAGCAAAAGCCTCCAACTCTCAAAAAAATAACTTAGATTTTTAAAATGTCCAATGCCAGGAATCTGTTAGATGCGACCATTGCCCTAGGACTCTCCAAATGCTCTTTTTTTTTTTGTTACGGGACTCCAAGGAAAATTAGTCATTTGTGCAGAATTATACAGAGATTCAAAATGGCAGCACTCTGGAGATTCTTGGACTGAGAACAGACATTTCTGTAAACAACAAAAATGAGCAATTGAAGTGTGCAGAACAAGCTTTTAGTTATGTTTAGAAGCTTCCAAAAGGCCTGGCAAGTGCTTAAGAGTGCAGCCTTCTCCCCGGAGAAAGGGATGTCTTACTAAGCCTTTGAGATTCCTGTGTAGCTTCAGTAAAGCAAAACACCACCAACATTTTGGCTTGTGGGTCAGGCAGTCATTACAAATTGAAGTTCTGAGCTGCAGCTGTCCCAGGCTGCCTCTCTCTGTCCCGCTGACATATTGCACTGCCTCAGGGTGCTGACTCTTTCTTTGCTTAGGAACATGCTGTAGAGTTGCTATACCAGAGCAGACTATTGGTCCAAATTCAGTGTCCTGCCTCCAGCTGTGGCCAATACCTGGTGCTGCAAAGGAAGGCAGCTGATAGAGCACCTGACTGATTTTTGCAGTGTTGTAACAAAGAGTTGGAAAATTCCTTCTCAACCCTTGCAGACAATCAGCCTACACTCTAGTCTAAAGCATAAAGCTTAATTGACTCCCCTTAGATCTTTTTGCTCTATTGTAGCAGGTGCAGGTGCAAATATAGTCATGTTCATGAAACTGCTTTGAATTCTGTCAAACTATTTGCCTTGATAATTTCCTGTTGTTTGAATTCCACAGAGAGATTAGTAGGTGTGCTTGTGTATATCCAGGCACATACACAAATGAAACACATGCATACAGAGGTCCCGCATTATCCCTCTAATGTAGTCCTTTGTATGAAATGAATAGCTGACCAAACACACATTAAAAACCTACACACACAGTGACCCTCACTCTCATTCCCTTCCCCTCTGACTTTGCCCCATCCCTTCATTTACTTATTTCTTTTCCATCTTCCCTCTCCACCGACTCACTCTTTCTCCTTGTTCATTCTGTACCCCTTATTCCTTATCACCTCCTCTCACTCATGGGTCCTGAGAACCAGTGGCAGGAACATTTCTCCTGCTGCAGTATTGAATATTGAGGCAGAGGGGTATTAACAGATATGGAAAGCTGCAGCCAGCTTGGGATGGGAACCACACTTTGGTCCGTCCTGGGCCCCTCTCCTGCTACCATTGGAATCAAAGCCAAAAGTCCCTCTGATCTGGTGCAAGATCAGTACCTTCGAGCATGGTTTGCAGACTGAAATTTTACAATTGAGGTAGACGATCGTAAATTTGCCTTTCAGTTAAAGCAGGAAGAATAGTAGCCCCATTGTACCAGGGTCCAAACCTCTCCCTGACATTTGTGCTTCTGTCTGTTAACCCTACCAGTGTTGGACATTAAACTATCAAACTATTACACAACTTGTCAAAAATTAGACTTTTGTTTTTACCATAAGTAATATAAATCAAAGAATATCAGAAAAATCTAATTTCTTTATGAAATAATCATTAAGTAAACCGTCACAGGAAAAAAACCAGGGAATAGGCAAATAAAATAATATACTGAACAGCATGTTTTAGTATTAACTTTATATCATGGGTGACTGAATAATGAATTTGACTGATTTTATGTGCTTAGAGCTTAATTTAAGAACTCTGGCATAATCAGAATAAGTAAATCATAGGTTTTCTTCAGTGTACTTTAGTGGAACAACACCTCTAAGGAATGGATATGCTCATGGTAAATAAATAAATCAAACTTTAGAAACTGACAAATTCTGCCAATGAGATTTAGCCTCATGAATTAATAAAATGCTGGTAAATCTACCAGATCACTGCATATTTGCATGTTTGTTGCCTGATCCTGCATATGCTTAACCCTATGGTCTACTTAAGTTAATGGAGCTATGCTAATTTACACCAGCTAAGGATATGAGCCAGCTCATTAAGTACATGCTTATGTTTTGCAGATTCAGGTTCAAATACTTTGTAATATCAAGGCTGTAGGTCAAATCTGAGACCTTACTGCAAAAGTAGGGAAAAATTAATATACATTATATATAGCATAACCTCGAACTCCTAGTAGTACAGTTATTCATATATTCCGAATTCCCGCCCTTGGATAGGGTAACTCTATTCCATATAGAATCTATCGATCTATCGTATAGACATATTCTATTGACCTCTGCAATGTAAAAGCAAATTCATGTTTCTTTTCCTGAATCTTAGTAGTCAAACTATAATCCAATTTTTTTTTATGTTGTTAAAAGAATTTTCATTGAAATCACCTTATAGATGCACCAAGGAAAATGGTTCCATCCACTGCCTGAATAACCCAAAATGAAAACATCCTTAGGCTGCAAGAGACTAGGACAAGCTCTAATTGAAATTTATAAACTTACATAATATATTTATAAAAAGGAGTCTAATTGTCAAAGGCCCTGACAGAGCTGGGACATTGGAATGTTTGTTCTCCCTACAAAGAAAAATTAATGATGTAAGTTTAAATATTCCAATTACTTTTCCCATTCTAGTCTTTTGATGTGCCTAATGACTGTTTTATTTGAAGTTATTTATGATTTTCAGCTGAAGTGTTTCCAGCAAGGTTTCTGCAACCTTTGTGTTTCTACACAGATTTTCAGCTCAATACCTAATATCACTGTACTGTATTTCTGCACTTTATTGAAATTGTCCTTGCTTCCAATAGTATTTTAGAAGTGTGTATATTTTAATGGACAGAGGATTATTCTTTATATTCAATTGAAGCTAACTTCATTTTTCTTGCAATGTGTCTGAAGCATCTGCTTCTGTCCACGACATACCATGCTTCCACATGTCTAAATATTTTCCCATTATGGGATAGTAATATACAGTCATGACGAAAATACTGTAGTTGTATACATGTGTGCCAGTGCAAGATATTTGGGCTGAGAGTTTGTAGCTACCTCATGCAATAGTAGCTGCAAGTAAACTAAGGCCTAGAAACTAGAAAGTAATTAGAAATTTTTACTGGCAAATGTTTTGCTGGCATACAGCTAATGACATAGCTCCTTTGACACACTGCGTTCACATATAGCTGTCTTTGCTGTTGCAGTGTGTCCTCACAGCATCAGGTTGCATTGACAGAAGACAAATGGCGCTGTAGGTAGGCATCTCTGTGTCCTCTGCGCTACCATCTGGAGCATTGCCTTGTGGGAAATTTTTGCAGTGTATTGTGGGACTGCTGCTGTGTATTGCGGGATGCCATCACTCCTCTTGGTGACTTGTGGGAGTTTAGGATCAAATTCCCACAAATCCTTCTGATCCATCACAAAACCTACTCTTTAGCATCATTTTCCCATCTCACCATCCAAAACCATGGACTGGAACTCTTGCATAGCCTGTATGAAGGGCAACCAGAATTGTCAGCCTTGCATTTGGGAAGTACAGAGGCTGTCAACAGCCCTGAAAGGGGTGTGGAGTAGGCAGAGCCTCTGTGCATGAGATAGTATGCTGTATTCTTTTAAAGGGGTGGGGGGTGGAAGTGCTGTCTCTCCAGTGCAAATGGGGAGCTTTGGGAAGTATTCTCCCAGAAGCAGAATATCTCCTGTTGCTCCCTGTGGGTTGGGGCAGTCCCATATTGTCCCTTGTGGTAGGCTGTGGCTAAATGCCACAACGTAACCCCATATCTTAAGGCGCTTAGATACCATGGTGATGAATTGGTATAAAAACCTAGCTAAAATTCTGAAAGAGAGACTATGAGAGCTGAGTAATCTGCATGAGATATTACAGTAATGAGAGCTATGAAAACCCCTAAAACAGACAGTGAGGGTCATTCAAATTCTATTAAAATCAGAAATATATGGCTCATAAGGGCTTATGATCATAATGATCATGGGACCATTAGTCATCAGGCTGGCCACTTCCAGCAACAGGAAACTCACATCTATAATCAGAGGCAGATTACGATTTATTGGGGCCCTGAGCACAAAGAACATTTGGGACTCCCCACCCCACTCCCCGCCACCAGGCCTTGGCCCCTGCTTCTCCCCTCCCCCCAGGTCCTGCCCCCTGGTCTGGCTGAAGCCAGGCTATGATAAGAGCTGTGCAGGGAGCCCTGGACCCTCCACCTGCCTGGACAGCACTCCCTGGGTGGCAGGGACACAGGCCTGCCCCCCCCCCCCGGTGCAGGTGAAGGGTTCAGGGCTCCCCTCAGCTGCCTGAGCTCCCTGGGCAGCTCTTACTACAGACTAGGGTGACCATATGTGTATGTCCCATTTTGGCTGGGAAAACTCCCCTTTTTAACCCCTGCCCTGGACATCCTGACTTTTTTTTGGAAAAAACTGGGCATTTGTCCCATTTGCTCTTGCCAAGTGATTATCGGTTTTGCCAAAAAGGGGCTCGGGGGGTGGGGTGGGGGGAAGTGAGCAACCGTGCTGAGGCCAGCCCCGTGCGGTGGAGGAGGGGGACTCAGGCCGGCTCTGTGCGGGGGAAGGGGGGAGAGCAGGGCTCAGGTGAGCGGCTCCGTACAGGGCAGGGTGGAGAGTGGGGCTCGGGTGAGTGGCTCGGCCAGTTCTGTGCGGGGGGGCGGGGGGGTAGGGAGAATATGGTCACCACCACAGCCAGGCGCCAGCTTCCAGCCTAGCCAGGGGGTGGGGCTCAGGGGGAAGAGGAGGAGCAGGAGGCAGGGCCAAGCTCCGGTGATCCTGCTGGGGCCCCCAGATTGGCCATGGCCCCTGGGCATGGGCCGGTGGACCCATGCGGTAATCCATCACTCCCTAGAATATAGTCAGTCCAAACATCTAATACTAATTCTGCTTTGCTCAGACAGCCAAGCTTCACCTTTCACAAAGATCAGATTTTTAATCCCTTTAAAAGCCCGTTCTTTTGGCAACTGTGCTTACAAAATGATCTATGGGTTGGGAGATTGCTGTATATTGTGGCATTAAATTACACGGTATCAATACCCTGAGAAGTTAGCTATACTATAACCACCCTGTTAATCGTACACTAAGTCTTTGCAGTGCAATTACAGGGGCTATAAATTGAACATGCTAATTTGCATTACAATGGTGACTAAAAGGTGATGTTTTTGACTAATATAGTTTAAAATGTTATATTATTGTCTCTCAATGTCCGAGAAAAAGAAAAGATCATTATGTATGTGTCATAGGCAAGAGTAGTAACCAAAGTGCTACGCAGTCTCCTTTAGAGACTGAGCATGGCCCACCCCTGGCCACAGAGGGTATGTCTACACAGCAGTTAAACACCCACAACTGACTTGGGCTTGGGCTGTAAAACTGGTGTGTAGATAGCTGGGCTTGGGCTGGAGCCCAGGCTCTGGAACCCTCCCCCGTTGCGGCGTCCCAGAGCTCAGGCTTCAGCCTGAGCCCGAATGTCTACACAGCAATTTTACAGCTCCACAGCCTGGGTCAGCTGACATGGGCCAGCTGTAGCTGTTGAATAGCTGTGTAGACATACCCACACAGACTCTACAAACCTGGAAAGTGAAATGATGACTCCTTCCTTCTGATACGAAGTGGAGACTAGTTCTAGCTTAGCACTAAGTTTGGGAGGGCTCTGTTGTCAACATGTGCTTTTCACCATGCTCCCATAACGAGACCACCCTTCTCCCACAAAAAGGTAGTTTGAATTCTGACAGGATGGGACCCCTTACATCTTCCTTTGTATGGGACTCTGCAAACTCAGGGTGGGTCCTGAATTACGTGTCACTTGATACTCAAAAATTCAGATATATTTAGTGGTTTAGAGTATTGCCAACCCCAAATGTTCATAGATGAAAAATTATGAGATAGCTTTAAAAATTGTGAAATTAAAAAAAAAAAAAGCTGTGTTCTTTTTATTTGCCTTCTGGGTTTGGGACCCTGATGGTGCACTTAAATCACATTTTCAAACTTTTCTCTCCAATTCTGAGGGCTAGAAACTTACTTTGTTTTAATAAAGTGAAAAGTGAGATTCTCTTGTCTTTCAGAAACTGGGGCTTTAAGTAAAACATCAATTATTGTAAGACCCGTGATAGAATTGCGAAAGTTGGCAAGACTGGGTTTCTTTTAAATACTTCTGACCATTTAGGTTTTTATAATGTTGCTCAGCACTATGGGCAACCATGATAATTAAACTCAGAAATACGTTTCTTCCAGTCCTGCTGACAGAAATAATCTTACTTGGCTTATTTAAAGCAAAAAAGACTCCAAGCAGAGTTGATAGATGCTTTTGGCAATAGGTTTCCATTAATAAATGTGTATGGCCATGTCATGGGATGACTGGGCATTTAAGAGGGATTGTGGTCTAGCTCTTATCTGTGCCATGATTCTTCCTAGAGTGTGTGACTGTAGACTACAAGGCCTGCTGGGAAAGGGGAAGGAGGCTATAAAAGGCCTACCCCACTCCTGGAATGGGGTCTGGTGAAAAGGAGGACTTGGGTGTTGTGCCACTGGAAGACCTCCTGGAAAAAACAGCAGTTGTGACATGTCTTCAGCCATGGGTCTTGGGAGGGGTAAAGACTGCTGTGACCCCTTACAAATCAGGGGAAGCATTTGTGTCCACTTGTAACACAGGCGTTGTCTAGAGTAGAATTAAAGGTGTAATAATGGCATGTGTTAGCTAACGTTTTTAAAAGGCGAGTCTGCCGCCTTTAACATGCTAAACTGATTGAGTTAAAAGTCTAGGCTCCCCTTAGGCATTAATGTGACTAGTTAAAGGCATGTGCTTTGGCTACATTAGATTTTTAATATGTGTTTGTTAGCATATGTTAGCTAATACACTAACATCACCCTTTAAATGATAGTCTAGACCAACAGTTTTCAAACTTTAGCAACCCAAGGATCCGCATTTTTATTTAAAATTTTTGGGGACCCCCTATCCCCCCACTCAGACCGGGCCCCGCCACCTTCCACTGCCCCTTCTCCGAGGCCCTGCCCCCGCTCACTCCATCTCCCTTCCCTCCATCGCTCTCTCTCCCCCACCCTCACTCACTTTTACCAGGCTGGGGTAGGGAGGTGGGGTGCAGGAGGGTGTGCAGGCTCTGGGAGGGAGTTTGGGTGTCGGGTGCGGGCTCTGGGCTGGGACAGGGGGCTAGGGTGTGGGAGGGGGTTTGGGCAGGGGGTTGGGGTGCCAGAAGGGGCGAGGGGTGTGGGCTCCGTCTGGGTGATGCTTACTTCGGGCAGCTCCCAAAAGCAACTGGCACATCCTTCTGGCAGTGGCTCCTAGGCGGGGAGGTCAGGGGGTCTCTGTGTGCTGCTCCTGCCTGGTGCCTGCAGGCACCGCCCCTGCAGCTCCCATTGGCTGCAGTTCCCAGCCAATGGGAGCTGGGGAGTCGGTGCTCAGGACAGGGACAGCGCGCTGAGACCCTCTGCCCCCTCCAGGGGCCACAGGTTGTGCCGGACGCTTCTGGGACTGGCACGGGGCCAGGGCAGGCAGGGAGCCTGCCTTAGCCGCTCTGCGCTGCCGAACTTTTAGCACCTAAAATTTCCCGGTTTGGCTTCACTAGCCACAGTGAGATAGAGGGAGGGGGAGGAGTTGATCAGCAGGGCCCACAGACCCCTTGGAGTACACTTGGGGAGCCCCAGTTTGAAAAACGGTGGTCTAGACAAGGCTTATAGGAGAAATTTCCTCTGACCCTAGTGCAGGGGTGGGTAAACTACAGCCCATGGGCCGGATCCGGCCCATCAGGGCTTTGAATCCGGCCCGCGGGATTACCACCCCCGTGGCACCGCGGCCCCTGTGCCGTTCCCGGAAGCGGCTGGCACCATGTCCCTTTGGCCCCTGGGGGAGCCGGGGCTGAGGGCTCCGCGCGCTGCCCTCGCCGGCAGGCACTGTTCCCCGCAGCTCCCATTGGCTGGGAACAGGAAACCACGGCCAAAGGGAGCTTTGGGGGAGGTACCCGTGCAGGCAAGGGCAGCACACATAGTCCTCTGCCCGACCCCAGGTCCCCGACCCCCCCTCCGCCCCCGGGGCCACAGGGACGTGGTGCAAGCCGCTTCCAGGAGCGGTGCAGGGCCAGGGCAGGCAGGCAGGGAGCCTGCCTCAAGGTAAGCAGCGCCGGGTTGGAGCCAGCACCCTGAACCCCTCCTGCACCGCACACCACAACCCCCTGCCCTGAGCCCCCTGCTGCACTCTGCACCCCCCCTACACCCCAACCCCCTGCCCTGAGTCCCCTAACCCCCTACCTTGAGCACCCTGTCACTCCCCTCCTGAACGCCAACCCCCTGCCCAGAGCCTCCTGCTGCACCCCAACCCCCTGCCCTGAGCCCCCTAACCCCCTACCTTAAGCACCCTGTCACTCCCCTCCTGAATCCCAACCCCCTGCCCTGAGCCCCCTGCTGCACCCCTCCTGCACCCCACCCCTTGCCCTGAGCCTCTTCCTGCACACTGCACCCCCTCCCACACCCCGTACTCCCTCCTGCACTCCAACCCCCTGCCCCAGCCCTACATTCATGGCCCTGCATGCAATTTCCCCACCCAGATGAGACCCTCGGGCCAAAAAGTTTGCCCACTCCTGCCCTAGAGAGAGGTTATGGAGGTCTAAGAGATGGCCTGTAGAGCTTCGAACAGATGCTTGTTTGGAATCAAGCACAAGGAGAAAGTTTAGTTGGGAGGAGGGTTTCCTGTGAAATGTTAAGATATCTTCTGTGTTAATTAAATTTTATTAAATCAAATTCCAGAAGGGGAGACATTGTTCTGAAACTCTACTCATTTGTGTGTAATTATACCAGACTGAGGAAGGAAACTGAGGCACTACTGGATGCTGGAAATAGAAGTAAACCTTCCCTGCACTCCCTGGCTCAGTAGCATGTTTATTGCTGTTAGCAACATGGATTCTTTGGAAAAGATTTATTTCTCCTCTATGACCAAAAGATGTCATCCCTCAACATTACAATGATTAATTCTACTGATTTTTTCTCTTGAGGGAAAAGATGTTATCTGAAAGTCTGAGACAGAAAAAAACAAAGTAACATCTGGGGTGGTTTTGTTATCGCTAAGGAGCAGATTTGGGGGTTGATCTAGTTGTTAAGCAGTATAAGGAGTGGGGTGAAAGACAAGTTGAAGGTCAGTGCCTTACTTCCAGGCTAGCAGGATTCAGGAGCACTTATGGAGGAATCACTGTTAGTATAAGGCAGGGGTAGGCAACCTATGGCACGCGTGCCAAAGGCGGCACGCAAGCTGATTTTCAGTGGCACTCACACTGCCCGGGTCCTGGCCACCGGTCCGGGGGGCTCTGCATTTTAATTTAATTTTAAATGAAGCTTCTTAAACATTTTAAAAACCTTGTTTACTTTACATACAACAATAGTTTAGTTATATATTATAGAAAGAGACCTTCTAAAAACGTTAAAATGTATTACTGGCATGCAAAACCTTAAATTAGAGTGAATAAATAAAGACTCGGCACACCACTTGTGAAAGGTTGCCGACCCCTGGTATAAGGTTTTCATTGCTTTACAGAGAGACTCCAGACTACTGGGAACCAATGTTGGGTAGGAACAGTTTTATTTGGGTCTGGTTTTTTTCCTTCCCAATTTTTCTAACTTAACTCAAAAAGATAAAAATGAAACCTGCAGTACAGCAAACCCTCACACTTGGTTTCAGCTCAGTTTGGAGCTTCCTTTTGAATGTAAAGGTCAATGACACTCATTTGGCCAGAGATATACCTCTGCAGAGCCTAATCTTTTTACTCCCATTTGGAACTATCATTGAGAAGTAGAAATCAGGAAAACTTTACTCAAATGTGCACAATGACTAAGGGTACGTCTACACTACAAGACTATTTCGAATCTACTTAACTCGAATTTGTGGAATCGACCTTATGAAGTCGAATTTGTGTATCCACACTAAGTACACTAATTCGACTGTCTGAGTCCACAGTAATGGGGCCAGCGTCGACTTTGGAAGCGGTGCACTGTGGGAAGCTATCCCACAGTTCCCGCAGTCCCCGCTGTCCATTGGAATGCTGGGGAGAGCCCCCAATGCCTGCTGGGGGAAAAAATGTGTCGAGGGTGGTTTTGGGTAACTGTCATCATTGAACCGTCAATCACGCCCTCCCTCCCTGAAAGCGCCGGCGGGAAATCTGTTCGCGCCCTTCTCTGGTCGGTTACAGCGCGGACGCCACAGCACTGCGAGCATGGAGTCCGCTGCGATCATCGCTGCACTTATGGCCGTTGTCAACTCCTCGCACCTTATCGTCCACCTCTTCCACAGTCAGCTGCTGAGAAATCGGGCGAGGAGGCTCCGTCAGCGCGGTGAGGACAGGAAGTCACAGAGTGGCGCAGACCTCTCACAAAGCAGGGTACGCCGCGCAGTGGAGATCATGGTGGCAATGGGTCAAGTTCATGGTGTGGAACGGCGACTCTGGGCCCGGGAAACAAGCACGGACTGGTGGGACCGCATAGTGCTGCAGGTCTGGGATGAATCACAGTGGCTGCAAAACTTCAGGATGCGTAAGGGCACTTTCCTTGAACTCTGTGACTTGCTGTCCCCTGCCCTGAAGCGCCAGGACACCCGGATGCGAGCAGCCCTGACTGTGCAGAAGTGAGTGGCCATAGCCCTCTGGAAACTTGCAACGCCAGACAGCTACCGGTCAGTAGCGAACCACTTTGGCGTGGGCAAATCTACCGTAGGGCTTGCTGTGATTCAAGTAGCCCACGCAATCGTTGAGCAATTGCTCTCAAAGGTAGTGACTCTAGGAAATGTCCATGTCGTCATAGATGGCTTCGGCGCGATGGGATTCCCAAACTGCGGTGGGGCTATAGATGGGACTCACATCCCTATCCTGGGACCAGCCCACCAGGCCAGCCAGTACATTAACCGAAAGGGCTACTTTTCTATGGTGCTGCAAGCACTGGTGGACCATAGGGGACGTTTTACCAACATCTACGTCGGGTGGCCGGGCAAGGTTCATGACGCGCGTGTGTTCAGGAACTCTGGTCTGTTTAATTGCCTCCAGGCAGGTAGTTTCTTCCCGGACCACAAAATAACGGTTGGGGATGTGCAGATGCCTACAGTGATCCTCGGGGACCCAGCCTACCCGCTAATGCCCTGGCTCATGAAGCCCTTTACAGGCGCCTTGGACAGTGAGAAGGAACTCTTCAACTACCGGCTGAGCAAGTGCAGAATGGTGGTGGAGTGTGCTTTCGGACGTCTCAAGGGGATATGGCGGAGCTTACTGACTCGCTCGGACCTCAGCGAAAAAAATATCCCCGTTGTTATTGCTGCTTGCTGTGTGCTCCACAATCTCTGTGAGAGCAAGGGGGAGACCTTTATGGTGGGATGGGAGGTTGAGGCAAATCGCCTGGCTGCTGATTACGCTCAGCCAGACAGCCGTGCCAATAGAAGATCCCAGCGGGAAGCGCTGTGCATCCGGGAGGCTTTGAAAGCTAGGTTCCTCGGAGAGCAGGGTAACCTATGACTCTCCAGTTGATTTACAGAGAAGCTGAACCTGAGCCTGTTTCAGTGACTGTTGACTTCGATCTGCGGTTACATACCCAGTTCTCCAGGTTTCCCCCCTTCCAACACACGTTTTAAAATAAATTTAATGGAACACTGATTATTAACAAAGTTTTCTTTAATTATGAATTCCTGTTCAAGGGTTGAAACATGGACGCAGACTGTGGTGGGTACGGTGTGCACTGATGTACAGACCGCTTCTACACTAGAGGAATGACAGGCTCCTGCTCCTACAGCGGTCTCTGGGGGGAGGACGGTTGCAGGTGGGTGTGCAGGAAGGGGTGGGTTTGCAGGAAGGGGTGAGGGGTGCCGTCTTTGGGACGGAGTTTGGATGCAGGCTCTGGGCTGGGGGTTGGGGCGTAGGAAGGGGTGAGGGGTGTGTGGGAAGGGTGAGTATGTGTCCGTGGATGAGGGCTCTTGCTGGGGCTCAGGGCATCGGAGAGGCTCGTGGCTAGGGTGGAAGGGCATGGTAAGGGCAGCCTGCCTTGCCATTTGTGGATGGCAGGCGCTAGGACCCTGGGGCAGCATACACCTCACAGACTGACCCGGGGCAGCATACACCTCACAGACTGACCCTGGTGCCTAGTGACTGCAGTCTGTGTGTGTCCTGCTGTTGATCCTGCCCCCAAGTCTGTACCCTGGTAATGGAGGCTGTCCTATGCAATTAAAAAAACCCTCCCCCCCCTTCACACAAAGTCTTCTGACAAGGAAAACGTGACGGAAACAGTGAATAACAACAAACTACTCTTAATACTCAACTACACAGTGGGGGGATGAAACTTGGATTTGGGACTGGGTGATCCAGGAAGGGAAGCACTTCTCAAAATTTATGGCATGAGAGCTGTTTGGTACATGAGCGCTCTGCTGGGGTGGAGTGACAGTTTTCACGGCCCCTAGCGCCCCTCCTTCTTGTGATTTTGGGTGAGGGGGGGACAGGACTTTGTGGCGGGGGAGGGCGGTTGCAGATACAGTTCAGGGGGGCTCTCTGCTCCTGCCTGCGGTCCTGCAGAACATCTACAAGGCGCCGGAGCGTGTCCGTTTGCTCCCTCATTAGCCCAAGCAGCGTTTGAGTCGCCTGCTGGTCTTCCTGCCGCCACCTGTCCTCCCGTTCGCTGTGTGAGCGCTGGTGCTGACATAGGGTCTCCCTCCACTGTCTCTGCTCGGCCACCTCGGCTCTGGAGCAGGCCATCAGTTCTGAGAACATGTCGTCCCTAGTCTTTTTCTTTCGCCGCCTAATCTGCGCCAGCCTCTGTGAGGGGGATGCCGGGGCAGTTCGTGAAAGAGCCGCAGCTGTGTGATGGGAAAAAGGAAGTGATTTCCTTGAAAAGATACATGTTTGCAAACACTGAACACAGTCTACTCAGTTTCTGTGAACAAGACCATACAGGGCACCTAGTCTCACGAGCTCTCAGGACAAGTTCGAGATTTCGGAATACGCTTTCATTGGCTGCGGTCTTGCACAGGAGATCGGACAAGCGGGGCGGTACAGCTGAATCCGTGTAGCAGCCAGGCCTGGTAAGCACTACACTATAGGCTGTTTAACAGTTAATGGATAGCTGTGCCCTCCCGCTGAAGGCAATCTGGAAAGCATAAAGTCTGACCCTGTTCCATCCCCTCGCGGCTGTGCCCGGGAAAGATCACTGTATGCTTTTCCTCTGCGGCCTCCAACACGTGGCTGTTAAACGAAGGTCATTGCTATGCAAAGTAAAAGTCAAGCATTCACAATAGTAACAGTACACTAATTGCCCTAATTAGATGCAGCAGTCGCCGAACGAGATTACCCTGAGGCGGGTCACTCAGAGAGAGAGAGAGAGGATGCTGCGAGAATCCCTGCACAGACCAGGACCGTATGCTGCCATGCTGGTCGAGGCAATGATTCCGCTGTACGTTAGGATGGCCTGGCGCGGAAAAGTGTGCTTCCATGGAGCACCAAATAAGGCACCTCTCCCCAGGAACCTCCTGCGGAGACTTTTCGAGCTCCTCTACGAGAGCTTCGTGGAAGTGTCCCAAGAGGATTTCTGTTCCATCCCTATATGTGTGGACCTTCTTTTTATATAGTTTTATATGGAAAAGTTTTTATATAGTTTTTATATAGATTTTATTCCTGTTTTTTAAAAAATAAATGTTTCCATGTTTATAACACTTACCGACTGATCCTTCCCCTGATTCTGAGTCCGGGTTAACGGCCGGGGAGGGTTGGTAGGGGATCTCTGTGAGGGTGATGAAGAGATCCTGGCTGTCGGGGAAAGCGGTATTGTAAGCGCTGTTGCCTGCGTCGTCCTCCACAAACCCTTCCTCATCTTCCCCATCGGCGAACATCGCCGAGGAACTGCACGTCGACACTATGCCATCCTCAGAGTCCACGGTCACTGGTGGGGCAGTGGTGGCAGACCCACCTAGAATGGCATGCAGTGCCTCGTAGAAGCGGCATGTCTGGGGCTGGGCTCCAGAGCGTCCGTTTGCCGCTCTGACTTTTTGGTAGCCTTGTCTCAGGTCCTTGATTTTCACGCGGCACTGCATTGTATCCCGGCTGTATCCTCTGAGTGCCATGGCTTTGGAGACCTTCTCGTAGGTCTTTGCATTCCGTTTGTTGGAGCGCAGCTCCGAAAGCACAGACTCATCGCCCCACACAGCGATCAGATCCAGGACTTCACGGTCTGTCCATGCTGGGGACCTCTTTCTATTCTGGGATTGCATGGACTCCTCTGCTGGAGAGCTCTGCATCGTTGCAGGTGCTGCTGAGCTCGCCCCGATGTCCAACCAGGACATCAGATTCAAAGTGCCCAGACAGGAAAAGGAATTCAAATTTTCCCGGGTCATTTCCTGTGTGGCTGGTCAGAGAATCCAAGCTTGGACTGCTGTCCAGAGCGTCAACAGAGTGGTGCACTGTGGGATAGCTCCTGGAGCTAATAAGTTCGATTTGCATCCACACATAGCCTAATTCGAGATAGCCATGTCGAATTTAGCGCTACTCCCCTCGTCGGGGTGGAGTACCAAATTTGAACTAAAGAGCCCTCTAGATCGAATTAAACGGCTTCCTGGTGTGGACGGTTGAGCGGTTAATTCGAATTAACGCTGCTAAATTCGATTTAAAGTCCTAGTGTAGACCAGGCCTAAAAAACATACAGAAATATTTCAATGGGGCTGCAATATGTAATATCCTGAGGACATGCCCTCTAGATTCCTGACCAGAATTTTGGAGCAACCAAAGAGAATGACCCCAGAGAATCCACTGCAAGTTTTAAGATGGAGAGCAATTCCTACCAGAACAGGATTTGGGGAGTTGTAAGTGCATTGTGGATCCTCATGCAGTGTGTTCTTAATTAATCATACTTATAGTCATGTACTTCAATACTGATTCTTTTCTTAGTGCTTTGATTTAAGGAGCTGCTGGTAACCGAACATGCCACACAATAGAGGGTGTACAAGTGTGTACTTGGTATTTTTGTGGATCACTGGAGCATGTATGTTTCTTGGAAAATGTGAATGCATTTTAAAAATGATTGTGCCTAGTGACTTTGAGAAAGTTGCTTGCATTAAAAAAAAAAGGGAGGGGGGCTTCTGCTGTAGGCTGGATCAAGAATGCAACATTAAAATAAAATAAGATACTCCCCCCCCTGCAAACTGTGTTCCCTTCCCTCCCTATGTAAGCAAACCAGCTGCCACATTGACACTTCTTGAAAGCACTAAATATATCTGCAGCTGACCAATATGAAAAAAACTAATATATATGCGCATGTGTATATATGCTGAAATTGGTCTTGCCATGTCATGCCTGTGAGAACATTAGAATGAGGAGTGAGGCCTTAGCAGCCTTTGCTACCCGTGGACATTTTTGTATTTTATTAAGGTCGGCAGCTTCAATCTGAAAGATTTCTCACTTTTTTATATGGCCCATTGATCAGTGTTTGTAGTCTCATCAGCATGGGAAATAAGAGAAAAGTTACAGTACACCAGTGATTTGCTCATTCTTGTGCTTAACAATCTGTTCCACCTTGTATTTAGCTGTGACACCCTGAGTACCTTACTCAGACCTGAAGAATTGCTGTGAGAAGCCCAAAAGCTTCTCTTCACCAACAGAAATTGGTCCAGTAAAAGATTTTACTAGGGGCAGCATAGGCCAGGGGAGGCTGGCACAGCTGTCGCTGACCCGCCACTGGACGCCTGGGCCGTGGTGGCCTGGCCTGCACTCCCCTCTCTATTCTGCCCTTTCCCCAAAGCCCCCACTGCAGCCGCTGTCTGGTGAGTCCCTCCTTTCTTCTTCCACTCCGCCCACCCTCTCCGGAGGTCCCCGCCGCTCCCTGCATCCCTCCTCACCCCTCCCCCGCTCGGGTGGAGGGGGTCTCACAGGGGTGGGGGGGTGAGGAGGGATGCAGCGAGCAGCAGGTGGGGGAAACTCGTGGGGAGGGGTGTGGAGAAGAGGAGGGACGCAGCAAGTGTCAGGCAGGGGGACTTCAGGGGGCAAGGGGTGGAGGAGAACAGGGATGCGGCAGGCAGAGGGGTCTCACGAGGTGGGGCGTGAGGAGGGACGTGGCAAGCGGCAAGTGGGGGGGCCTCAGGTGGAGGGGGGAGGAGAGGAGGGACACGGTGGGCAGGGTGGTCTTGTGGGGAGGGGTGGAGGAGAGGGGGGATGCGGCGAGTGGTGGGTCTCATGAGGGAGGGGGATGAGGAAGGACACGGCTAGTGGCTGGGGGGTCTCGTGGGGATTGAGGAGGGACGTGGCGAGCAGAGGGGTCTCGCAGGAGAGGGGGTGGAGGAGAGGAGGGATGCAGTGAGCGGCGGGGTCTCAAGGGAGAGGGGTGAGGAGGGACGCAGCGAGTGGTGGGCGGGGGGTATCACAGGGAGGGGTAGAGGAGAGAAGGGACGCAGTGGGCAGGGGAGCTTTGCGGGGGAGATGAGGAGGGATGCGATGAGCGGTGGGGTCACAGGGGAGGGGTTGGAGGAGAGGAGGGACGTGGCAGGTCGATGGGGGCCTCATGGATGGGGAGGAGAAGAGGAGGGACACAGAGGTGGGGAGGCCGAGAGGTGGCAGACCCTGGGGCCAAGCAGGGGCAGATTGTGGGTGAGGCTGCGGGCAGAACAGGCAGGCGGGACAGGGGAAGTTTCACCCTCAGCCCATGGCTTTTACCTTATCCACCTTGTCTCTCTCAATACACTAGTGAGTCAGACAGGATTTTCATTGGCTTATGATGGCAAGTCTCCAAAATCTGGAACTCTCAAATATTGCCCAACTGAATGTGTCAATGGTAACTTACTCTGGCCCCACTCCTACTCCCATTGAAATCAATAGCAAAATTCCCATGGATTTCAGTGGTGCATGATCAGTACATGGGAGCTTGAAGACCATACCTAATTTGCATGAAATGGAGCCAATTGCAGCCTCCCGCATCCTTATATGGAGGAGTGGCCTATGGAGATGACAAAAATCCTCTCACTTTCAATACAGAAGTTAGAGTAATGGAAATAACTGGAATATATTCAGTAAGGAGTGAGATGACAGGAGCTAATATAAATGTTAATGGGGAGGTACGTACACAGGGAAACAATCGAAGCAGTCTTTGTCTTTAGGGAGATGCAGCCCAGGAAGACAACAGGGATTACTTCCTTTAAAAAAAAAAGTTTGGGTGAATATTTGATTATTATTGTTATATCTAAGTTTCATATAATATAGGCAATAATATTTTCCCATCCAAAACATCGCAAAATTTCCAGTGTGTAGCATTTCAGCATGACTACATAAGAACTTAAGAATGGTCACACTGGGTCAGACCAAAGGTCCATCTAGCCCAGTATCCTGTCTTCTGACAATGGCCAATGCCAAGTACTTCAGAGGAAATTAACAGAATAGGTAATTATCAAGTGATCCACTCCCTTTCATCCATTCCCAGCTTCTGGCAAACAGGCTCAGGACATCATCCCTTCCCATCCTGGCTAGTAGCCATTGATGGACCTATCCTCCATGAATTTATCTAGTTCTTTTTTTAACCTTGTTATAGTCTTGGCCTTCACAACATCCTCTGGCAAAGAGTTCCACAAATTGTGTGAAGAAATACTTCCTTTTGTTTGTTTTAAACCTGTGGCCCATTAATTTCATTGGGTGACCCCTAGTTCTTGTGTTATGAGCAGGAATAAATAATACTTCCTTATTTACTTTCTCCACACCGGTCATGAATTTCTATCATATCACATCCAGGAGTGAAAGTAAGGGGGTACGGGTGGTACAGCATACTGGTAAAAGGTAGCCAGCCGCCAGTACCAGCGCTTTAAGCGGCAGCGCTGCCCCTTTTGCATCCCCGATCAGCGGCCCTGCTGGGTCCCTACCAGCAGGGCCCCCAATGGGGGAGGGGCGCAAAAGGGGCAGCGATGACCTGGCAGGGACACCGATGTGGGGCACAAAAGAGGCAGCGATGTTAAAGCGCTGCCCCTTTTGCCCCCACTGACGGTGGGTGGGGGCAAAAGAAGTAGCTGCCCTGGGGCTGCGATTTACAAGGTCCTGGGGCTCCGGGCCCTTTAAATTGCCGCTGGAGCCCCAGGCAGCGCAGGCCAGGAAGTGCAGATGGATTGGCTGGGGGACACTGACCCCCTAGCCCCGCCCCTTCTCCGAGGCCCCGCCCCTTCTGGGAGGGCCGGAGTGGCCCCGTACCAGTGTGAGCTGCATTTTACTTTCACCCCTGATCATATCCCCCATTAGGGAGTCTCTATCATATCATATCCCCCCTTAGGGGTCTCCTTTCCAAGCTGAAAAATCACAGTTTTATTAATCTCTCCTCATTTGGAAGCTGTTCCGTACCCCTAATAGTTTTTGTTACCCTTTTTTAAACCTTTTCCAATTCCAATACATCTTTTTTGAGATGGGGCAACCACATCTGCACGCAGTATTCAAGATTTGGGCATACCATGGATTTATATAGAGGCAATATGATATATATGCTTTTCCTAATGATTCCCAACATTGTTAGCTTTTTTGACTGCCGCACATTGAGTGGATTTGACTGCACATTGAGTGGATGTTTTCAGAGAACTATCCACGATGACTCCAAGATCTCTTTCTGGAGTGGTAACAGCTAATTTAGACCCCATCATTTTATATGTATAGTTGGGATTATGTTTTCCAATGTGCATTACTTTTCATTTATCAACATTGAAGTTCATCTGCCATTTTGGTGCCCAGACATCCCCCCGTTTTGTGAGATCCCTTTGCAACTCTTCACAGTCTGCTTTGGACTTAACTATCTTGAGTAGTTTTGTATCATCTGCAAATTTTGCCACCTCGCTGTTTACCCCCTTTTCCAGGTCCTTTATGAATATGTTGAACAGAACTGGTCCCAGTACAGACCTTTGGGGACACCATTATTTACCTCTCTCCATTCTCAAAACTGACCATTTATTCCTACTCTTTTTCCTATCTCCTATCAGTTATTGACTGATCTATGAGACGAAGTTTCTGACAATTATTTACAATATTAATGATAAGCAAAGCAACAGGAATGTAAGTAAACAAGACAGTTTTTCATGAGTTTTAACAACAAAAAAGTTGTCTGTGTATATATTATTTATAGGCGGCACTGGTAGTTCCACCTATTATTAAGGGTGGCTGATGCTTCCCATTATAAAACCCTATTTTCAGTTGTTTAAAATTTTAACTGTTCAGGCTGAAATTTTTATAGCTTCTCTATAAAACACAGGCCATAGAATTTCCTCAAAATAATTCCTTTTGAACTAGACTGAGCTGATCTTAAAAAAAAAAAAATCTTGATTTAAAAATTGCCAATGATGGAGAATCTACCACATCCCTTAGTAAATGTTTTCAGTTGTTAATTGCCCTCACCGATAAAAATGTATGCCTTATTTCTAGTCTGAATCTGTGTAGCTTCAACTTCCAGCCATTGGATCGTGTATACCTTTGTCTTCTAGACCATGATCAAATATATGTTCTCCATATAGGTACTTATAGACTGTGATCACGTCACCCCTTAACATTCTCTGTTAGACTAAATAATAGACTCCAGGAGCTCCAGATAGACTCCAGGAGCTCAATCACTATAAGGCAAATTTTCTAATCCTTTTGTCATTCTCATGGCTCTTTACTGAACCTTCTCCATTTATCAACATCCTTCTTGAATTGTGGACACCAGCACTGGATGCAGTATTCCAGCAGAAGTTGCATCAGTACCAAATACAGTGGTAAAATTTACCCCTCTTTACCCCTACTTGACCTTTCCCTGTTTATGCATCCAATGATCCCACGAGCCCTTTTGGTCAAAGCATTAACTGGGAACTCATGTTCAGCCGATTTTCCACTATGACTGCTACATCTTTTTCAGTCACAGCTTCCCAGAATATACATTCACATTTAGCTGTATTAAAACATATTATTTGCTTGTGCCCAGTTTACCAAGCAGTTCAGATCACTCCGTATCAGTTATCTGTCCATAGGGTGTCTGTTGGCTGCATAACAGAAGAAATGGATCTGAAAGAAATGTATTTTATGTCCAAGAAACTAATAAATGTTCACCTACTTCATGGGATTCTGAGGAATGAGGGATGTCTAGAGATCAAGAATTATCTTCATTTCTGTCTGCCTGAGCAGTACCCATCTCTCTGTCTTCCTCCCTCCCCCTATTGTATTCCTGTAGCTACCACAGGGAAGGTACAGCCAGGGGCCTGAGACTGGTCTGAGGAGGGGCTGATGCCTGGTGTGTGGATCGCATTGGGGGTATTGCAGTCAGGCACACAGGGATGCTGGGTAGATGCGGGGCCCCTATGTGGAAACGCTGATGATGTGGTGACAGGAGTGCGTGAGGATGGGGAGGTTACTGCTGTGATGCTGGGCCCCACATGGGGAGATGTTATTGGGCTGTGGAACAGGGTCAGAGCCATAATTAAGGCCCCGTGTGTGGCAATCCCAGCGTGCTGTGCCATCAGCCATAGGGACGGGTTCTTTGTATTGCCAATCCCGGGTGATCAAAACTCAGGAGTCAGAGCCCCAAAATCCTGAGATTCAGTTAAAACCCAGGAGATTATTTGTACCTAACACATGTTGGATTATTTTTGTCTGGTTCCTGAGCCTTTAGGGGGCACTCGGTGGGTGTGTTCGAGCTTTGCTCGGCAACTGGGAGGGTTAGCAACATGGGGGGGGGGGGGGATGGGGGGAGATTCGCTTCATCCCAGCAGCTGGGGCTTTAAGAAAGACGAGAACGAGCACGAGACTTGCAGTCGAATTGCCACAGTCCGCAGCAGCAACACGGGGCGGGAGAGCGATGCGGGGCCCTGCGTGTGGCGAAGCCGCCGCACTGTGACGGAGACACGGTGTGATAGAGCGAACTTTCCTCCCCCTCCCCCAAGTTCCCTTCACCCCCCCCCCCCCCCCCGCCTTCCCCGCCTTCAGGAGCCTCCGCAACCCTCTCCCCGTCGATGGACTCTTTTCATTGGCTAGGCAGGCGGGCTGAAAGGCGGGGCTTAGAGGGCCGCGGCGCCGACGCCTGCCCCCAGCCCGTGGCCGGCTTGCCGGGTTCGGAGCGCTGCCTTCCCCAGTCGTTCGCTCTCGCGCCGCCTGCCTCAGTGGCGGGCTGGAGGAGGGGGTCGCGCGCACGCGCGCGCGCGAGGCGGAGCAGCGCGAGGCGGCTGTCAGCAGAGCGCCAGGGCAACAAGTGGGTAATTTTCCCGCCAGCATGTCCCGGCGGCGGCTCCTGCCGTCCTCGAGGCGGGTGCTGCCGACGCCCCCCGCTCTTTGAGATCTCGCCCCGGCCGGTGAGGAGAAGCGGCCGCCGGTGGAGGTGGCCGAGCCACCAGGGACACTCCTGCGAGGGGCGGAGGCGCCTCCGCCCAGCCCAGCCTTCCGTCCCTTTGCCTGGCCGGGACTGGGACCGGGACCATCCCCCCGGGCCCCGCCAGCTCCCCTGAGGAGACTGCTCTGCTCCGCTCCGCTCCCCCCGGCGGTGAGGCGGGGAGATCCGGCCCGCACGCGCCGCGGGGAGCATCGCTGGCCGGCCGGAGCCCCCGCCCTGCCGCAGGGGCTGAGCGCGGCGGCAGGATGGAGCCCGGCTGCTGAGGCCGTGGTGAGAAGCATGGTGGAGCCGGAAAGCGCCACAGGAACAGCCGACGCGGAGCCCAGCTGTTGTCTGGCAAGGTGCGTACGAGGCTGTTTACACTGCAGATCCCGACTCCAGCGCGCCCAGGAGGAAGAGGAGGGGGGCGGGTGAGGGAAATGGGGTCTGACAGGCCCCTGGGTCCGTAGCGATTCGCCGCCCCGCTCCCCCCCGAGCCGCCCGCGGGCAGTTTCAGGCCGAAACGAGGTGCTTTGGGGAGGGGGGAGCGGCTGATACGCAGCTGGCAAGGTGGGGTCCGGGGCTGGCGGGCCGGTGTGAGACCAGAAGTGAAACCACCGCATCGGCTGCGGCAGAAATGCTGTAACAAACTCACCTCCTCGCTGTGGAAAGTTACCTGGAAGCGGCCGACAGGGGTGACATCTGCACCAGCCAATCTAAGTTTTCGTGTTTTACATATTGGGGCGGGGGGATTCTCGGGCCGCCTGAACACTTCTGGGGAAAGCGCAGGCACCAGGATGTGACAGTGATGGGTGTTGTGCAAGGACCTACACGGCCAGATAGAAACTGGGGGCGGGGGCGGGGGACCCCCCTCCCACGCTGGATTTCGTTGGTTGTGACATTGGGGCGTTTCTCACTGCCATAGAAGTCAGCAAGTTGCAGGATGTTAGTTCTCCTCGGTTTTTGTTACCCAAATTAGGTCCTTAAAACAAATTTCTGGTGAGTTGAAGCCTTTAGGCATATAAAATATGCTTCTGTGTATATTGAAAGGAAGAAAAAATGCTACGCTTGGCAGAATTTGTCCTGAATGTATACGTTCCTTAATGAAATCACACGATTTAGTCCTTCTTGAGACATATTGTACTCTGTTAGGAGACATCAGGTTACTTGCTCTGAATGTGGCAGTGCAGCACACAATTCCTTAGTCATCTGGGAAAAATTTATGATGAAAGTTACTCAAGAAACCCTCTAGCTTGACCTCCAGAAAATATTCCACCCTGCTAGAGCTTAATAATTAACTCTGATGTTTGGCTGAGTGATATGGATTGAGGACACACTTGAGTTCATACACTGCTTTTAAACTTAACATTAAAGTTCCTGCCTGATTTTGACTCACTAAAAGTGATTACATTCAGGAAAACTAAAAATCTACATTTAAAAAGGCTGCATGTATTATAATGCTTGCTAAATAGCAATTTTAATATTGCAGTGAAAGAATGAATATAAAACTCCTCTGAAGAAAACTTCTTGAGTAGTTGTTCACAAATATATATATATTTTTTCATTTTAAAGAGACTGTCAACTTGCAGTCTAGTCAGTTTTTAAAAACTAACCTAAAAGTAGTTTCAGGAATTACATTTTCCTCTGTCTTTCCCTGATAATTCTTGTGGTTTCACAATCAAGTTTTCCTGTTTTCAGATTTTTTTTCCTTCTCAGTTGAGAGACCCCCAACAAACAAATGGGAAACTGACTATGTATAGAGGGAAAACAGTTAAATTGATTGTCAAGTATAAGTATCGGGGTAGCCGTGTTAGCCTGTATCCACAAAAACAACAAGGAGTCCAGTGGCACCATAAAGATTAACAGATTTATTTGGGCATAAGCTTTCATGGGTAAAAAACATCTGAAGAAGTGGGGTTTTTACCCACGAAAGCTTATGCCCAAATGAATCTGTTAGTCTTTAAGGTGCCACCGGACTCCTTGTTGTTTTAATTTAAACTGATTGTGACTTGATCCAAAGCCCTTTGATGTCAGTGAAATTTCTTGTAAACTCCTTAAGGTTTAGTAAACTAGAAGTGATGCTTGTAGTAATTGTTTAAATTAGATGAAGTCTGACTTTTTAAAAATGGTGGTGTCCCTTTAATCCAAATATCATAGATAATATGGATGTCTTCCTTCTTAATTCTCCTATGTTTTAATATTGTTTAATTGTGAATAAGCTTAAGACTATTATTGAGGGGCTTTTGGTAGGTAAGGCAAATCCTACTTTTGTACTTGATTCTCTTTAAATATATCATGCTATTACTACCTGCCTATTTATATCTCCTGTGATAAAGTTTCACAATGGAGATGAGTAGGTTTATGAAGCACTGAATGTAGTTAATAATTTTGTATAGCGCCTTTCATCCATAGATCTCAAAGCTCTCTACAAAGGAGTGGAAATATTGTTATCCTCATTTCAGAAAGGGGAAGCTGAGGTATAGAGAGGTGAAGTGACTTGCTGAAGATTGCACAGCAGATCAGTGGTAGAGTAGGAAGTAGGTTGGGTTTCCTGACACCTAGTCAAGGGCTCTGTCCAGTAAGTGGTGCTCAATTTCTCTTGTGTCCTTGTTTGCCTTTGAGAAAGTAAAGGGACTGGCTGTCACAAAAATATTTGATTGATTTCTTTTACTTGCAAGACAAGTAATAGCACCTGAAATCTGTTCTCTCCACTATTGGTGGCAAACTCAGTGCGTATCCGTTGTCTTTTTAAGCACTGATGGTATTCTTGGTGTTGGATAGGACTCAAATATAATGGTAGTCTTTGTTATGGGAAGGTTACAACTAAAGGGATAAGGATAAGACAAGATGCACTAGGCAAACATATTTTTATGTCCCAATCCCACAAATACTTATGCACATACTTAATTTTCCGGTGTTGAGTAGGTCCCATTGATCCCAAAAATTTGTGGGATTGGGGCCTTAAGTTTTTTTGCCTGTTTATCAGAGGCTTGGAAGAAGTGAGTCTAGGAGGGGTTTAACTTAGGTGATTTTAAGAACAATCCCCATGAAAACAAGCTCTGTAGTCAGATCCTCTATCATTTGCAACCTGCTGGTGCAGTTCTACTTGTTGTAGGACTATTTTAGACTATTTGTCACTGACTTTACCACTGAGTCTAGACCCGTTCTGAACAGGGTTAAATGACAGTGGAGAAAATAGGCAACCTACCCTCCCACTCATGTAGTTGAAGATCTCATGGTATGAGATCTTAGGGGAAGAAGGCCAGTGTTCTCAATACCATAGCGGTGTTGTGGTGTCTCCTTTTGAGTAAATATTATGTAGTGGTTTTTGTTATGCAAACTGCTGAGTTCTCTACAGTCATGCTGTATAGCTTCTCAGGTTAGGTTTGCATTACAGATTAAAAAATAAGAGAGCACCATCCCCTAAAGTACTAGTTGTATAGCTGCACACTATAACACCACTCTTTTTAGTCCCCATTTCATTTCAGATTTTCTGCTAGTTTTTCTTAAAATCTAAAATCCTTTCTTAAATTTGTATTATTCTTCAGGATTTTATTTTGAACTGTCACCCTGTTTTCTCTGTTGCTAGATTTAATTTTTGACATCTGCATTTGTCCAGAGTGTGTTGAGAAATCTTTGCTGCTTTAGATGACAGGAGGAGCTTTTACTTCAGCTTTGTGGATCATATCCCAAACACTGCCACATTCCATGTTTTGATGGCACATGACTGTTAATAACACTATAAAACGCAATCCGGGGTGACTGAACTTGATTTTCTAGACCTGCATTTTGCATATTTCAGTCCTACCTTGTGTTATGCTAAGCATTTGATACTGTTGACTACTATTCTTTTATCCTTTTTCGTAAAAATATTTAAGGTCAGGGGTTGGTTTTTCTTTACGTAACTTGAGAGAAACAAAAGACGTACTTTCAAAACATTTGTTTGAAAATTGAATTTTTCTTGAGGATGGTCCTAACAAGAATGATTGCTGGCTTTTTTTAAATTTTTTTTTTAATCAACTATGCAGATATGGTGGTGTAACAGTTTTCATTTAATTCCATCAGAATATTTTTTTTTCAATAGTGGAAACGACATAAGAAACAAATTTAACTGGTGTCTGGTAGTTTGAGCTTTTTAAAATATGCAGTTAGTCTGTGCATTTTTATGTTTACATTTTTGGCTGGCTGTTACTTATAACCTAAAAGTGTAAAGCTGACTTTTTTTTGTTTATTTTTCCTCTCATGTATATGTACAGTGTTTTGTTCAGTTACTTGAGTGCTAACTTTGGAAAGGAAAAAAAAGCAAAATATCTTTGAAAAATCCATAAGATCTTTTAAACAAACAAAAAAAACAGGCTCAGTTTTAATTTTTGTTTCAATCTTTAATACCTCTTTGAAGGAACCCTTGCATAAAACCTTTCTAATTTATTTAACAAAATGTTAGGGTCCTTGTGCTTTGTACACAAGGAATCACTGAATAACTATTGGATATTTTGTACAGTGTAAAATACAGTATTCTCTAGATCTACATTTAAGTGAATGTTGGCTACATAATTAGTAAGAAATGTGTATTTTTCTGGGAAAGAATACAATTAAAATCCACTATAACTTTGTCTGTCAATATACATTTGTTATGTCATATTGTCACCTTATGGGGGATATGTATCATATTTTATCCCTTTCTGCTGTCACTCAGTGATGCAATTTCTATTTGCCTACAAGAAAAGTAGTGGCAGTAAATTGGAATGGAGAAGGAAGAGTGACATTTGGGAACATATTAAGAATTATTTTTTCTCATTTTAGCACAAAACTGACAAGTCATTGACTGCAAATTGGAGTATACACATCTAAGCAGATGTGAGATAGCAATGTTTGGGTCCTCTACTCATAGAAATACTCTCTAGGGATTTTGGGCCTGATCCTGCATCTCTCAAGTCATGGGAGCTTTTCCACTGATTTCAGTGGGTGGGGAATCAGGGACCTTGGGCTTAAAAGAGGCACATAAACCTTCACAATATTCTAGGACATGCGTAATGCAGTGAAAGGGCTGGATCATTAAAATGTACTATGGTGAATTGTGCAAAAGAATGATTGAATAGAAACCTCATGAGAAGCAATTAACATTTAAATAAGAGAGAGAAAAAATCCCAGAGTATGATGGGTATGCTGTTTGGTTTATTTAACACAAAGGGAGAATTGATGAAATCATTTCATCAGATTGGTCAGCAAAAAGATTTGTTTTGTTTTGGAAAAATAATTTTTTTTAGTCTTTTTGTAACTTTAATAGTCAGAACTTGTTGAATTGCTGTTCAGGAAAAAATGTTTATCTGTTAAGGTTTTGTATTGTGAATTGTTGGTGTTTCACTCAAGCTTAACTGAAAACTTGCTCAAAGTAGTAAAACCCATGGCTGTTATTGGTGATACCTTATTTTGTTAACATGAAGGAATCCTTAGGCCTTGTCAAACCACACAAGTTACATCACTTAATTGTACAGGTATCGTTAAAGTAGTACAAACCCCTCCCCGTGTAGAAACAGTTATATTAGCATAAAAGTGATTATACCAATACAGCTTATTCCTTTATGTGACTGAGAATAAACTGTGCTGGTATAAAGGTCTTTTATACTTGTATAACTATGTCCACCCCAACATACCTCTAGCTGAAAATAATTATACTGGTACAAGGTCTGTGTCTCGATCAGGCCTTAGTCTTGCATTAATTATTCACCAACTTCTCACCCCCACTACCACAGCCAAAAAGTCTGTAATTCTAGCTGCAGCATATACTATATTTATAAATAAGAATACTCAAAACCTTTCAAAGTAGATATGTAAACAATCTATTTGAGGCATAAGAAGATATGCCATAAGTTACTTACTATGAAAGGCACATGTATTAGACCAAAACTTGAATACACTTGATGTGTACTTAGTGGGTCATCGGTCACTGATTTTTGCTAATACATATTTCTGATTTTTAAACTGAGATTCTTTAATAAGGCATATGCATTTTATCTGCAGATGAAGGCTTTATGACCCAGCCTGGTGGTTTTGAAATACCAGTGTCAGGAAGAAAACTTCCCCTGAGGTGCTCACCAGAGGGGCTAAACATCAGTTTCTGCAAAATTTAAACAACGAAGGAGAAAAATATCTAACCCTTATGGTTGTAAGGATAATCTTATGAATATGAACTGATGCAGTGCTGCCTTTCTAAATCTGCAGATACCTGTAGCATGCCTGCTGCTGCTGCTCATAAATTTCCTAAGCAGCAAAGTGAAATTGACAAAATTCTAGCAATAGTGAATCTTTATTCAGAATCCTGTACACAGCAGTACATCTGGTATTTATGTTAACATCACTTTGCTGCTGCTTGGAGGGCTAGAGGACAGGAGAAGATAAGCAACTGGAGTTGTTCACAAGTAAGGATCCAAAGAAATAGATGCTGAGGGGAAGGATAGTAGCAGTTAACTAACTTCTCCAAATTTAGGAGTAGAAGTATGGGAAGTGGAAAGCTCCTTCTTCCTTCTGGTAGTCAGTGGATGAACATTTAATATATATCAGAAACCTACTGGTGAGAGGCTGATACCAGGATGCTTTAGGTCGGGGTAACACCCAGATAGGAATGCTAGCACCCTTCTTTTCCAACAGCATTACGGGGGGAGGAGGGCAGGGAGCCTGGATTTCTTACCATGGTGTTGCCCCTAAACCATGTTGGTGGGGGGCATCCCCAACTTTCATGGCAACGTCTGGCTTGTATGTATCAAGTTAATTTTTCAAGCATTGTCCTGGTAGTATTGCTCTGAACATTTGTATGGGACATACATGTGAAATACCTGATCCCCAGCATCTTGCTCCTCAGGTCAGCAAGGCGTGCTCAGGAGAAGTAATCTCAGAGGAATCTGAAAATGTTCTGGATTGCTCAGTGATACCTTCAGCCAGTTAAGCACCTTTCTACACTGCGATTACTGCATTTAGAGGATCCAGTTTCAACACAGTTATCCCCTGACCTGCTTACAACATGGTTCCAATTTGTAATGAAGAATGGATCTTAATTCTGTTGGAAACATCCAAGGCTTTTAGCCTGGCTACGTAAAAGAGATAAAGTCCTGTTTACAGTGCAAATCAGAATTATGTTGAAATGGGGACCTCAGACTTGATTGTAATTGTAGCTTAGATTGGCTTTGAATGGCTCCAAGCAGATTCTTGTCTTGTTCTTTGCCACCAAGATGGTGGCCTTGATATTGAGGGCGGTAGATTGTGGAGGAGGGAAAGTACTGTGGTATGATACAATAGTTTTATTTTAAATTTTACAAACACCTGCTTCGAATGCCTTAGTAGACTTGTGCCCAGATTATTTCCAAGAATATAGAAACGGAGGAAAAACAATTGGTTCTTTTAGATCTTGATTAAATTCAATAATCATAAACTAATCAAACAGATTAGATTATTTTATTTTAAATTGAAAGCAGGGGGAAAAGGGATTAATTTTTACATTTGCTTGTGAATCTAATGTAATGCAGTATAGGCTGTATTCTGCGTGTTTCCAATTTTGGATGTAAAGTACATGAATGGCATTGCTGAGGAGTAGAAAATTTGCTTGCTCCATATTTAAAAATATAACTGGCAATCAAGTAAGTTTTGTTTGAACATGGATTTTTTTCTGTTAGTTTTTGTGTTTGAAATTATCCTAAAGTGCATTTTTGAAGTCTTTGCATTCTTTCCTACGCCCCTCCAACTGTTATACATAATACTGTTAAGACCTTGACCATTTTCTCCTTCACTGAGTTTTATTTGATAAATATGGTTTTTCTTTGTTTTGAAGTTGGAGTTGATGTTAATATTGCTGTTTTTATTTACTTATGCACCAGAATTCAGTGTCAGCACTACTTTGAGAGTAGTGTTTAACTGCAACTGCGGACCACCAAAGGGAAATGCATGATTAAAACAAAGTTTGTTTTTTTTAAATGTCACTAATAACGTGATAGCTTTAGTTGTGGGAGGGGGGAGGAGAGAATTATTTAGATTATTTAGACATTGTTTTAATATCTGATTAAAGTAGGTTAGAGCTTGTAACAAAAGAATGTGGTAGTGTATCTTTTAGACAAATAATGTGTTACTACTTCAGTCTGGCAGCAGAATTTCTTCTTGGCTGATGGCCAAAGTTAAGGTTGTTGCAAGAAATGTGTGTGTGTAATGTGTATCTTTTTTATGGTTAATGGCATACTTCACTATATGTCTGAAAATGCACCTTTAAAAGGCTGTAAATAGTGAGCTTTAAACATTTCAAACTAATCGTAACTATTCATAGTAGGATAGTTTGACTTCATGACTTCCTTAAGTATTTCATAATTTTTTTCTTTAAAGTGAATGCAGAGTATACATGGTATTGGACTGAATGTGTAGGAAACTGTGGCCATGCCTGTACAAGAAAGTTGCAACAACTTAAATTGGTTTTTAAACCAGTGCCAACCTCTTTATTTCTGACAACAAAATTGATGTATGTTAAACCTGGTTTTATCTAAGTAAGAGTGTCCCCACAATTTTTTGCACTATTTTAACCAAGTTCATTTAAACCTTTAATTAAGCTGGTGCAACTTTATGATTTGTCTCACACTCTATTTGGGTAGAAATTTGAAGACAGTTAAATCACAAATACAGCATTGTAAAATGGTTTTTATTAGTTAATTGAAAAAAAAACTTTAAAAGTGATGATACATAAGAAATTATCAAAACATGTGTTATATGACTTATAATAGAAAGAAAGTACTACCTGTAGGTAGTGAATTAAACTGGTTCTTTCTGGTCACCATGTCCTTCAAGATTTTAGTAGAGTTCATCCACTCACACCTATTTTTTATTCTTAGTTTGGAAAAGAAAAACAAGCTTTTCCTGTTTTCTAAACTGCACGTCATTTCTCAACTTTGAATGAATTAGTCATTGAACTGATCTAGTTGAATAAATTGAAATGAAGAAAATATTCTCCTTCGAGTGCTTGTCCATAAGTGCTGTATATACTTGATCATAAGCTGGTTCGTTTATAAGCTGAGCCCCCCCACCCACAAGATGGATAAGTAAAAATGGAAAATGTTTATGACCCATTCATAAACCGACCCTATGATTCAGGGGTCAGCAAACTTTGGCTCCCGGGCCATCAGGATAAGCCACTGGCAGGCCGAGATGGTTTGTTTTCCTTGAGCATCTGCAGGCCCGGAGGTAAACCTAAATAAACAAAGTGTCCCAGCATGCCAGCTGCTTACCCTGACAAGCCGGGACAGCAACTGGTGGGGAAAAGCTGGAGGTCAGGGGAGTAACCCCTGTGACCACCCCCCACATGACCCCACCCCTAGCCCGGGACCCCTGCACTCTCCTCATCCCATCCCTTCCCATCTTATCTGGGGAGGATGTCTCTGGCCTGGCTGGAGCTGCTCCGGCAGGCTGGGCAGCACGGCCGCAGCCTGCTCCGGCGGGCCAGACTAGGCAGTGTGGCCCAGCATTTTCCAGCAGGCTGGGCCGGGCGGTGCAGCCAGTCTGCTCTGGGGGGCGGGGCTGAGCGGCATGGCTGCAGCCTGTTAGCCCCAGAGCTGCAGCTGCTTTGGAGGCTGGGGGAAGAGCAGCATGGCCAGAAGCAGAGAGACTCTGGCCCCGCCTCTTCCCTTCTGGTTCTGCAGCCTGTGCTGCCTCTCCTTGCTCCCTCTGTACCTCTCCCTCTCTATACCCATTCATAAGCCAACCCCCTTTTCTGGTGCTTCCCTTTTTACTTACAAAATTAGCTTATGAACGTGTATATATGGTACATTCCATTACTAGTGTTCATGCTCTTAAGTTTGCAGTGTTTTGGATTTCTGGACATGCACTTTGAGACTCTTCATGCTTCACGTTGAGGGCATATAATGGCGGAGTGCGCTAGCCCTTACTCGGTTCCTCTCCTCTCGGCTTTGAGACTTGAGTGCTCGCTGTCCATGTGACTGCCAGCAACTATTCTAACTGTGTAGTTACTCTAGTTTTTAGTAGTTAGTTTGCCCGTTGGCAAGTTTTTGTTTTGGTGTTTTTAAGCATTCTTATTTCTATTTTAAATGTAGTTTTAGATCTAGAGTGGCCTCTTCCAGGTCTTCTAATTTCAAGTATTGCTGTGTATATCACAGAACAGTGCCCCTGACTGGTGGACCCGTGTCTTGATGGCCTCAAGGAATTGTGTGTCACTGGAAGATGTTCAGTTTGCAAGTTCTTTAACTCACGTACGAGAGAGGATAGGGAATCCTGCCTGCAGATCTTAAAGAATAGATCTTTGAGGCCAGCATCTGACCTAGGATCTTTTAAACACACTTCCTTGTGTGGCCCCTCAGAATCCAAGAGCCTGGGAGCTGAGACTCACCAATACGTCAGTAAAGTCTAAGGAAGTGGGTAAGCCAGGGAAGCATTTTCCCACTAAGAGCTTGAGCAGGGCCTTCCCTTGACACCACTCAGTCTGAGCAGTTGCCATTGAAGTTCAGCTTCATCTGGGCACTGAAGCACCTCTGGCAGGGCTGAGGTAAGGTGGTACTGCCAAAGTCTCCATCATCGGGAAGAAACTCAGCACCTATAGCAGCTCATATAGTAGCATCAACATCAGCACTTCCACAACCTGATCTGGTACTGCTGCCTTCTACGCTGTCTGCTGTACCATCAGCCTCTGCATGGAAGCCTGAACTGGTGCTGAGGGAGAAATCAGAACTGAGACACTTGTGCATCCCTGAGATTTATCGCACTGAAGGACCTCTTAATTCTTCTGGAGTCAGAATCACCCCTCTTACCAACATTGGCAGCTGTGTCAGCACCAAGACATCAAACTTCCTTGGCACTAATGATGCCCATAGCCCTATCCTCTACTTTGAAGGACCTGGCTCCTCCAGTGGAACCGGACTATGCCTCATTAAAAGTCTCTGATGATGATAGAGCCTCAAACATATGCTCTCCTCAAAAGTGGCCACAACATCATCATATATGGGACTGAGGCCTTACTCTAGAGCTAGGTATTGGGACATTCTGTCATCAGAACAAGGGCATTGATTTCTTAGAATCTAGGCACTCTGACCATATCAGCCAGTTCCAGGGTGGCCACTGGGGTCTGTGATAAGTCCAGCGCAGAACTAAGCAATACAAAAGAGACTGTCTACTTCAGCTACAGCATCCAGAGCTGACCCTGTGCCTCCACAACCCCTGTTCAAGACCTCTCCTCTTCAACACCAAGAGGAAGAACCTGAGAAGATAGCTCCCATCTCCACAGGCCATATCCTTATCTTTCCCAGATAAGGCAGTCATCTCTCCAGGTGCCCTTCAAGTGATTTCAGTGGTTAGAAGCTTCTTAAGAAGGTGGTGAAAGCTCTCAGAATATCCATGGAAGAAGTCCAGGAACAAACCAATAAGTTTGTGGATCTGCTCCAGTCCTCACAAGAGAAGATAAGACTCCCTTAGTTGAATTGGTAAGCATTGCTAAGTTACTTTTTTAGTGCTGCAGGAAGATGAATTTGAGAAATATTTGAATATATGGGGGTGGAATTAGAGATGAAGGATGGTCTAATGGTTAAGGAGATTGGTGCATTCTTGGTTGTATGAAAGACTTCTGTGTGACCTGCAAAGTATTTTTTAAAAATTGAGATTTTTCCTTTTTGTTGTAATGCATGAATGTCTGAAAGTGATTTAGTTTTTGTTCAGGGTGAATTAAAAAAAGATTTTAAAAAAATAATCAGTTTTTATTTAAATCGGATTTTTTTAATTTAAATTACGGTAGGTTTTTTCCTCAAAGCCTTTTATAAAAAAAAAATCTAAAGTTTTAATTAAGATACATTAGAACTCAAAGATATCTCATCATGGAATAGGGATTATAAATTCTAATTTTATAGTATGAGACAATACATTCATATAATTAAGGAAAGTTTTGTAAATGAGTTCTAATAGTTCATGGATTAGGGACCCAATCTTATGAGGTTCCAGGGGCTTCTGTATAGATTATTTAGGTTAATGTTTCTATCTACCCTGTGGGACTCATTGCTCAGTCTAGAAGATACCATCAGAGATGCTTAGTTTTGCAGTTCTCAAACTATGGATTTGTTTCCAGAGATAACATGCTTGTTAAGAGCAAAAATGTTTTAAAAAATTAAATTAGAGGTGAGAAATAACAGACCTCAACCCTATTGTCCCTCTGCAAATTTGTGTACACAGAGTCAATCCCTTACCTCTCTCTAAAAGTGGAAAGGTTCAAAAAGTTCAGTGAATAGAAGATTGTTGGGACAAGGAGAAGTCGTCTGGAGATAAATATGAGAAGGGAGGGACAGGCAGTAGAAACAAAAGTGAAACTGTTTGAGCATCATATTCTTGAGGTCTGAGTGTAGCCTTCATTGATTTGAGATCTTCCATACATTCTCTCATTAGAAGGGAAAACCTATAATGGCAGCAGGCTGTAAAAGAGACCCAGTTTGGGAATAAGAACCATTCAAGAAATATGTTTGCTGCTGATGATGATGATTTAAAGAAAGTCACACCAGTGAACTGGTGGAAGTTACTTAAGCACTTGGATTCAGAGACTGTTGAAGTGATCATCTCACTTTTAACAGCAGTAGCTGCTTCTTCTGGTGTAGAAATATTATTTTCTTCCTTTGGACTAATTCATTCCAAATTGAGAAATCATTTGGGACCTGGAAAAGCAGGAAAGCTTGTTTTTTCTTTTCCAGGTTATGAACAAACAGGAAAATGCAGGTGAGATAGCTGCAGAAGCCAATATTTTAAGTTTTTCATGTTGACCTGGCTCACGTAGTCTATTTAATTTTTGTATTTTTAAAAAAAATTCATTTAACTATTTTAGTTAAAACAAAAACAAACCTGATTTTAAAAAACTTGAATGTTTAACTAACTTCAAAAATTCATATGCTTGTTTTGTTAAAATATTATATGTTTGCTGTTGAAGAAAAAAATCCAGAATACATAATGTTGTTTTAGTTAAATAAAACAATTTAAATGTCTGTCTGGTGATGTTCTCCTTCTAATACAGCATGGCAAGAAAATCCTCCAAATATTAACGATTAACCTGTTGAATTGGAGATAGTTCACCTCCCAATGTTTTCATAAATATCTGCTTCAATTATCTATGGTATTTGAAATAACCAAACAGTCATTCATTTTCTGATATAGCTGTAAAACTAATCTGAAAAGGTTTCAAAATAAATCACTTTAAAAATGTATAGTGTGTACCTTCTAAAAATGAAAGCTACATCTGAGTTGTGAAGAATATGTATTTAGGTTATAACAACCAACAAGAATGGACTTTTATGTAGAGATCCATGATTAAATCAGCTGTTCCTGACTAGTGATTTAAATCAAATTGATTTAAATCAAATCCACCCTGTTTTCTTAAACAAAAAGTTTTTATTTCTGTTTACTTTGGAAATCTCACGAATGTCAAGTGTCTTTCTCCATATCTTTGCTGGAGAACTTCTGGGATGGCTCAGGGATGCTTATAGTGACTTCTGATGCTTGAAAGAAGGAATGTGTTTAATCTTGAAGTATTCTTTTATCCAAAGTGATAATTAGGAATTAAAGTTATTTAGGTGTTAATATAAATCTTCCACCGTACACCATATTTCAGTGCTCTCAATCTCTCTGGTCCAGAGCCTATATAGGTATTTTATACAAAGTGAAATGGGTTTAACGGGAGGGCTTGAGAGAGAGGCCTACCCCAAAATAGCCTATATAGTTTGATGGTTAAGACACTCATCTTTGAGGGGAGAGACCTGCATTCCGTCCCTTTTCCAGAAAAGGAATTTTAACCTGGGTTTCCCATATCCCAGGTGAGTGCCCTATGATTGGGATATTTGGTATGAGGGGGCACCTTCTCTTCCAGTTTTGTGAATCTAGCCCAACATCTCCTTTGCTTTTATTGAGAGAGGTTAAAAATGCCCAGAAACAGAAAGTTTAATTTGATCCAAAATGTAACTTTTATCTTCATTTGATTACTAAAAAATCTTTATTTTTGATTCAGGTCAAACTGGATTCTTTTTGTTGTTTTTTATACAGCTACCAGTAAACTTCAAGGTCAGTGATACTTGAGCTGGGCAATAAAACACTTCTTCTGTTAATGTTACAGAAAGCATGCTGAGTGTAATCATATAATGGAATAACTTAGATATGGACGTTTAACTTAAAATAAAAAAAAATTATTTTATTTTTTTGGAGAGGACTGGGGTAAATCTCCATTGTTATCCCTTCCTTGATGAAGTTGGTAGGTATAGCTAAAATCCAAGTAATGGTTTCTTCCTTAAATGTCTGGTTAGTTAATTTTACTCTGGATCTTTGACCCCACCATCCCTTCGGATTCTATGCATCTGTGGGTTTCCCCTCTCTTACTTCTTAAGATGGTCTTCTTGAATCTCCATCTCTTCATATATTATTCTCCAAACGGGCTACATTATGGTGACACCCCAGCTGAAGTACCCAAGAGTTTTGCCTATAAAATGTCAGAAAAGATGAGCTATGATAAAAATCAATTTTATAAATCTTGGTCGGGATTCCTCTAAGATTTTAGTACAGAATGGACTGAGAATTTAAATACTAACGGTACAGGGAAGTGATGGTACCAGAGTAAGACACTCCTTACATTGTCCTTTTGGTGGCCCTTCTCACTGATTTATGGAAGAGCATTGTGTTCCAAAGGGAGTAGTGTTCCATTCTCATCAGTGGAGGGATAGATGCATAAGCTGTTTTTTGTGGAAGAAGACAGATGTTTCTGCAGATGTCTTCCTGTCTTTGGAGGAGAATCGGAGTGCCCCAAACCAAATCTGAGAAGGCTAAAATGAGTGTGGTGAGAAAGAAATGAACACGTGAGAATACTAAAAGTAGTGTGTTAATCAATGAAAAATGCATAATATCCAAAGGGCAAATTAGTAAAACTAATTTCCTGTCCACATACAGAAGTTGAACTGATTTAACGTAAGTCATTTTTTAAATCCATTTTAGTTAAATCACAGTAGGCCCTTGAATGGACACTTAAATTGTTTTACGTTTAGTTGTACTGATTGAGCTTAATTAAGCTAGATCAGTGTAAGTCGCATTTCTCATCTAACAACACTCTCCTGTCAGTGGCTTGGACATAAATACCTATAAACTACATCCAGAATAGAGATCCCCAGCAGAGGTATAAAAACAAATGTATCTATCGATATTTGCACTGGGTTACAACTGTAAAATACTTTCAAAATAATATGCATTAGAAATAAGACACACTCATTTTGTACTGAATACCTTGCTTGAGTATTGGGAAATGAATAATATAAACAAAAATTACTTTTTTCCTACTCAACCATGTACATTCCAGACAAGTAAAGAATGAGTCCTCAGACAACATCTCACCATTTGCCCTAGTTTTCCATGGGCACTGGTCAGGCTGAGTAATAAAGTTTAGGTGCTAAGAATATATGAATATACAATCCTTAATATACTTTCAGGCATCATGCTATGAGGTTCTAAATAATCCAGAAAACAATAGCATAGTATACATTGAAGGGACACTTTTCATCTTCAGCACTGGTTTTAGTCTTGCTCGTCTGATTTCTAAAGGTAAAATAGTAATGGTGAAAAGGACAAGAAGGGTTAGAAACATTGGGAGCAGATTCTATGTGGGAAGGGATTCAAGTTATGTGTGTCCTTTACATTGTAAATGTGTGTCTGGGGAGGATAAGATTAATTGCCAACAGGAAGAACTTTCATTTTCGAGAAAAAAGAGGAACTCTGCTTTAATTCTGCTAGATTGTACACTAGTACGTATGAGTTAGGATGTCTGTCCAGAGAGGTGAATCTTCTAGGAGAAATTGAAATTACAGATGAAAAACTAATTTTGCCTCCCCAACCCCCTTAAAATTCTGTCCTTAGCATTTCATTTTTACATTGTTTTCCCGCTGACTTCTAATTTCTGATTCCACTTTGGATGATACTACTTTGTATTGCACCAACTCTTGAAGTTTTTTGGCTTGCTTTTTTTAAAACTAGGATCCTGGCTAGATCACTGCTTCCTAATAAATATTTCAAAGGTGAGAACTATTGGCTAGGTATGTGGTGTAATGTAGAACATTTTATAGAGTATTGGGCTTTTTTCCACAGGGGAGAGGGGCTACATAGTTTGGATAGTCACCAACTTAATAGTAGGGTAACCAGTCATTGTGATAGACTTGCTAGAGTAGTCAAGTGTTTAATTTACAACAAAAGGGGAGTGTATTAAGGGGTAAACACAGTTCAAACTTAACCATATAACTCAGAATCAAGGTGTAATGAACTTAATGATTCAGGGTATTGAACAACTTACTGAAGAATGAGGTAGATTCTATATCACTTGAAATCTTTAAATCAAGCAGTTCTGCAGGTTAAACCACAGCTTATTAGACTGCTGAAGTAATTAGTTGGTGAAATGTTATGTGATGAGGTAGGAGGTCAAACTAGTTGATTTCAGTGGTTGGTTCAGGCCTTAAAAATCTATAAAAATTAAGTCCTTTTTCTCTCATTGCAGATTCCACAGTCACTCTACCTAATTCAGAACTTAATGTAACTCTTCTCCCAAACTATGCCTTTTTTATACCTCCCTTGTCTACAAGTTTGCTTATCACCATTTTAAAATATTGCTGAAGTACATCCTTACCTTGAACAAAAAAAAGTTTGTTGAAAACCTTAATTCCTTCCTAGAGTACTGTGGTTTCTGTAGTTTCTTGAAATTTGGAAACAGGCATTTAGGTAATCAAAAATGCTGTGGCCAGGTTTCTGACAATTGTCTCGTTTTCCTCCTCTTTCTATTTTGAAGTTTTCAAAGCTCTGCCTCTGAATTGGGGTCATGGGTTATAACTACCCTCCTATCAACTTAGGTTTAGATGTTTTTCCATTTAGTCTCACAGGTCTTAGTACAGCCAGTATTCCTCTTTTTTCCCCCCTCAACTCACTGCCTTCACAGTGCTCCCAGCCCAAAGAGAGAGGAATATAGTTCAGTACCAAACTTAAATGTACTGCCACTAAGCTATTATGGTAGCCGTTTCTCTTCTGTATTCTCCTTCTTCCCCAACCCCTTTTTTGCCGCCCTACTTACCCCTACTGTGCACCCTCAGCAGCAGATTGTATCTGTTTCTGCATGTGGTTCTTCCCTTATGAAACCGAAAAAAGAAGCTTGAAATTGATGATTCAGTCACTGCTCCTGTTGGGTCATACAGAAACTCCAGAATCCAGGCACAGACACAGGCCTTATCAACCCATGGACTTGCGCTATTTTAACTAAAGTGTTTTCAAAACAGTTTAAACTTTAGCTAAACAGATGGAAATTTGTGTCTACACCAGTCCTTGACTACTTCTGAAAGAATATAATCTACTTTTTTCTTTTTTTTTTTGCAGCTGGGAGCAGGGATCATTCTTATTTCTTCTGAGGTGCTATCTACACTTTTCACTGGCAAAGGTACACTGGTGTAGATCCCTAGTGTATGTATCTTTTTATACCAGTGCAACAGGGCTGGTGCATTTTTCCTTGATTTGAAACAGTGGTAGATGTGTCTAGGTTGTAGGTTTGCACTGATGCAACTATATCAGTGTAGCTACACTGGTGTAAAAATATCCAGTGTAGACTAAGACTGAGTCAGAAGCACCCTGGCTTCCTCTGGGCTTACTTCTTGTTCTTCAGTTCTTATAATAGATTCTAAGGACAGAAAAGACCATTATGGTCATCTAGTCTGAATGGCAAAGGTTTTCCATGATACTAACTCCTCCTCTTCCTCACTAGCTCTAGTTAAAACCTCTTCAGTAAAATCTGTCCACATGACCTGCTCAGATTGCTACTACTTAAGTATAAGTCGCAAAAAACACTGTTTTAATACATTTTATGCTGCTGGAGCTGTTGCTGCTGGCAAGCTGCCCGAACTCAAAATTCACACCACTAGCATTTTGGTCAGTCAGTGCAACATCAACAGACCAGATGGAAAACAAGAGTGGTCTTAAGACACAGCTGTGCCTGTTTACACAATGGAAAAACATATGTGATGGACTGTGTTACTGGTTTTGGAGTTGTAAATCCAGTTCCCCTGCTTGGCTGGCAACCTTACGTCATCTTATGTCCTCAAGCATGAAGTTTTAAAATTGTAAAGTCTAACTGCAGTTGCTATCTTTTATGAAATTTACGGAGTTACTTGTCAAAATTATAATCCTTCAGCAATGAGTTCTACTGACTTATCCTTTAAAAGAACATTTTCTTCTTCCATTTTAAATTTCTTTCCTTTTTAGTTTGAGTGACTCAGTATATAGTTGCTATCCTGTATAGTGAATAATACAAGAGTTCAAATGGCTCTTCCTTCTGCCTACTAAAACCACTTTTTTAAGAAATATAATGTACTCAAGAGTTAATTGCTGTAGTTTAAAAAAAATTGGTGATCTGTTTCTGTCTTGCAAGCCATTAACTTATTAATCATACTATATATATAAATTATAGTTAGAAACTACGAAAAAGCAGTATGTTCATAAAATTTTAATTAAAAAAATTCCAGTTTCCTTTATTAGATCTTTATTACTCAACAAAATATTTCACACAACTTGCACTGTTGCATGGAGCTCTGCTTTTAAAAGTGGCTTATACTTATCCCACAATGAAGTATAACTGAATCTGTTTTGTCAATAGTGATCGCTGCTGGTGCCTGCCGTCCTTAGACTAGTCTCTTCAGCAACAGTAGTATAACAATAATTAAAATACATTGAAGTCAAAGGAAACACAGTATAGGAATAAATAGTCAGTTTTTGCACTGGAGAGAGGTAAGCAGTGGGGTCCCCCAAAAACCTGTACTGGGATCTGTGCTCTTTAGTGTATTCATTTAATCATGTGGAAAAGGAATGAACAGTGAAGTGGCCAAGTTTGCACATGATATAGAATTATTCAAGATAAGTTCAAAGCTGGCTGCAAAGAGTTACAGAGGGATCTCACAAAATGGGGTGACTGGATAGCAAAATGGTAGATGAAATTCAATGATGGTAAGTACAAAGTAATGCAGTTTGGAAAACAATCTCCATTTTTATATATATATAAAAAGGGTTCTAAATTATCTGTTACCACTCAAGAAAAAGATCTTGGAGTCACCACGGATAGATAACTGAAAACTTCAGCTCAATGTACAGCAGCAGCCAAAAAGACTTAACAGAATGTTAGCAACTATTAGGAAAGGGACAGAAAATAAGACAGAAGATATAATGCCACTATATAAATCCATGGTTTTAGAGGTGCAGACTCACCCCTGCGGCGCCTCCTGCTGGTCTGTTCCAGGATTTAGCTCGTTCCTGCTCCGGAGCGCCCTCTGCAGGCCAGTGATCCGTCTTACCTGTGGCCCCATGTCCCTCCCAGGACCTCGGTGCCCTGTTTACCTGGAGTGCTGCCCCCTGGCAGTAACACCTTTCAGCGTCAGGGTCTCCCCCTCCCAGGGGAACCCCCACCCATGATCCCCACCTTGCCTCAGTCTATGGCTACTGCCAGTCATTGATTTTCAGCGGCACTCACATTGCCCAGGTCCTGGCCACCCATCCGGGAGCTCTGCATTTTAATTTAATTTTAAATAAAGCTTCTTAAACATTTTAAAAACCTTATTTACTTTACATACAACAATAGTTTAGTTATATATTATAGACTTATAGAAAGAGACCTTCTAAAAACGTTAAAATTATTACTGGCACGCGAAACCTTAAATTAGAGTGAATAAATGAAGATCGGCACAGCACTTCTGAAAGGTTGCCGACCCCTGGTCTAGCCCCCAGGCCCTGGGGCAGACTGCAGTATCAGCCTACTCATCACTGGCAAGGTTGGGTTTGGACCTGCTGCCCTCTGCAACCCCCAGTACCTGTTTGCCTTCTGCTAGGCTGCAGCCTGGGGCTTTCCAGGCTAGAGCTCCCTGGCTCCTCTGCCTTTCCCCAGCCCTGCTTCACTCAGGTGCCCTGTGTCTAGCTCCCTGCAGCCAGGCCCTTCTCCCTCTACACGCAGAGAGAGACTGCCTGGTCCTCTGGCTCACAGCCTTTTATGGGGGCCAGCTGGGCCTGATTGGGGCATGGCCCCAGCTGAGCCTACTTTCCTCCAATCGGCCCAGGCTTCTTGCCCCACCCACAGCCCTCTTCTGGGCTGTTTCAAGCCCCGCAGGCCAGGAGCGGGTAATCACTCCGCTACACAGGTATGCACATATCTTGAATACTGTGTCTATTTCTCTTCACCCCATCTCAAAAAAGATAGTGGAACTGTAAAAGGTTCAGAGAAGGACAACAAAGGTTATCAGAGGTATGAAACAGCTTTGTATACAAGGAGAGACCAAAAAAATTAGGGCTGTTCAGCTTAGAAAAGAGGTGTGTGTGTGATCGAGAGAGAGAGAAAGAGATAGCGGTCTATAAAATCATGAATGGTGTGGAAAAGGTGAATGCGGATGTGTTATTTACACTTTCCAACAATAGAAAAAACAGGGGTCACTTGAAATTAATAGGCAGCAGGTTTAATAGAAACAAGAGGAAGTACTTTTTCACACAATGCACAGTCAACCTGTGAAACTCTGCCATGTGATGTGGTGGTGGGAAAAAGAATAACTGGGTTCAAAAAAGAACTAGATAAGTTCATGGAGGATAGACCCAACAATGGCTATTAGCCAAGATAGTCAGGGATGCAACCCCATGCTTGGGGCACCCAGAAACCTCTGACTTCTAAAAGCCAGGAGTGGAAGACATGGGTGGATCATTCCAAAATTGCCCTGTTCTGTACAATCTCTCTCACACTCTTGTACTAGCCACTGTCAGAGATAGGATACTGGGCTACACAGACCATTGATCTAACTCAGTCTGGCAGTTCTTATGAAATTTGCTGATGTGAATATAGATGGGGCCAGCAATACTGACTATTAAGATTGACCAACATTTCCCATTATAAGACCCTTTTTCAGTTGCTTACCGTGTTGCCAGACTTTAACCAGTTGGGCAGAAATTATCCATGTTTGGTGTCTATCTTGGCTGACTGTTTTTGGGAAGTGTCAGCCAAAACAATTTGGCCATTTCTAAGAACGAGGCTGGGGAAAATATGTTTTGTAATGCTAAAATTCTGGTGACCTTTTCTTTGAGAAGCTCTAGCCCTGCTTTGGAGCAGGGACTTTGTGTCAAGGATGTACCGTTTGCTGTTCCTGTGAAAATCCATAATTTTTTTGGCTAAGTTAAGACTTTGGGGGAAAAAATTGTAGTTCACACATGCTTAATAAAGCACACTTCCTTTCTGAGCCTGAGTTTTCACCATTTATCTGCTGTCAGCAAATATCTGTAAAACCCACTGACAAAGTGTGCCATCTCCCTCTAGTGCTGGTCTACATGGCAATAATAGATTGTTATCCTCTTATCAGTTACTCTCTTAGCTCAAGTGGCAAAGGTCTGTGGTAGCATTTCTAGAGGTTCCAACTCTGCTGATGGACAATTGTGTGTGTTAATATGATGCTACATGATGGAATCTGTTTAAACGATTTACTTTATTGAAATACTAGGAAATTAAATACCAAAAAATTACATTAAAAGAACATTATGATTGCAAAGACAAACACGCAAGCACTTAAAAGTTAGGGAATACCAGAATTAAGGTTTTCTGTGTAACTTTAATTCACTCCTCTTGTGCGTAGATATTATGATGAAGTCTTTAATTACATGATGGCTTATTATTTTTTGTCAACAGGACCCCACCTCAATCAGTGCACAAGATGGACCTGCTCTAGAGCTGAATCATGGTTGTGTAGTGAATAGAGCTGTGCAGGAACTGGAATTTCCATCCCTTGGAAAAGTCACATTTATTAAATGGACTTGAGTTTGATTTAGAACGAAATGTCAGAAATGAGAAATTTTCTACAGAACAGAAACTTTCTTGAAAAATTCAGTTTCAGAAAAAAACAGAATTAAAAAAAAAAAAATTCTGGACCAGCTAATCACCTAGCTCCCTGGCAAACTGGCTGAAGAGCCCGGCAATCTGGGGAGCCAGCCACCTGGGGATCTGGCTGCCTTGCTTCCTGGGGAAGCCAGACAGCTTGGAAAGCTGAGTAGCCTGGCATCCTGCTCACTGGGGAGCTTGCCAAGTGGGCAGTCTGGGAAGTCTTGAATGTCTGCTGGGTGGACTGCTGGAAGGGTGGGGAGCTGCCTAGTTCCTATTGAAACTTTCAACAGAATCAGCACATTCCCATGGAACATTTAGGTTCTGTCTAGTCAGTGTTTCCAGTGAAAAACTTCCATCAGAAAATTTTCAGCCACCTCTGGTAGTGACAGAGGCTTTAGGATCCCTGTCTTATTTTTTTTGAAGAAGTTGAGAAGTTTGTAATGAATGAGGGAAAATATTGCAGGAAGTGAAAGGATGGTCTAATAGTTAAAGTTGTGAAATGCCACCCTGGAAGATTGGATTCTATCCTTCCCTACCTCTGCCATAGAGTTCTTGTGTGGCACTGGGCAAGTCACTTAAACCAGACTTTGTACATGTGGTCGCCAGTTGTGTGTGCCTCACTTTGTGGATGCCCAACTTGAGACCATAGATTCTGATTTGCAGAAGTGCTGACCTTTCACAGGGCTTATCTACACGGACAATTTATAGCACTGCAACTTTCTCGCTCAGGGGTGTGAAAAAACACCCCCCTGAGTGCAGCAAGTTTCAGCGCTGTAAAGCACCACTGTAAACAGTGCACCAGCGCTGGGAGCCGCGCCTCTTGTGGAGGTGGGTTGTTTTTTTTTTAGAGTGCTGGGAGAACTCTGCTGTGACGACGCATATTAAAGCACTGCCGGTGTACACCAGCCCACAGCTGCAATGAAGTACTCTGCAAAATCTGATCCTAGGCTTCTCAAATTGGGCACCCAAAATTAGTAGTCACTTTTGACCTTAATCTCTCTGTGCCTTAATTCCTCATTTGTAAAATGGGAATATCATCACCCCCATAGCCATACCTGGTGGGTGTTGTGAAAATAAATTCATTAATGCTTTTGAAGCACTCTGATACTATAATGAAGAGCACCATAGCAAAAGCCCATGAAGAAATCAAGAATTCTGTCTTCGGAGTAGGGTTTGAACTGTGTGGGGCCGCACATTGAATGAGGAGAAAACAAAATATTGAAAAGGTTCTCATTGAGATCATTGTCCATCCTGTGCACTGAATGAGGCAGGAGTCCTATGAGGGGAAAAAATAGTATTCAGTAAAATAATTCAAGACTGTGTCGTGCTGTATACACACACAAGGGGGGAAAATTAAAGTCACACAGGCCCAGCCCTGAAAATTGTTATGGTGAGCAGGTTTGAATAGTAAATGCTGTGAGTTTTCCCTTTGTTTTCAAGAGTGTTTTGACTTTCTGTGCTTATCCTATTTTAATCCTATAATTTTTCACTTACATTTTATGTGCAGCAAGAGTGAAATGTTCAAAGGAGAATATAAGTTGCTTACCATCCACCTTTAGATTTTTTTTTCCTTCTAATTTGGTTCTCAGTCTTCCAGTTTTTCAGCTGTCTGATTTAGTTATCCAAAATGCAGTTACCCTTTCATCTCTGAAACACATTTTTGCACTTCCTTATAGTGCTCATTTATTTGTCATGTCTGTTTTGGTTTCCATATTGTCAATCTTTGAGTCCCAAGCAGTTATTATATTAGTGGTAACTTGTGCTACAACTTCCCAGGCCATATTGGAGGATAAATTATTTGTCCTCAGTGGTCTCTAGCACAGTTTTGGTGTTTTTTTTGTTTTTTTAATACCTCATCTCTTTTGGATTTTATGTGCCTCAGTGTAATCCAGCAGTTCTCAAACTGTGGGTTGGGACCCCAAAGTGGGTCGCAACCTCATTTTAGAGGAGTTGCCAGGGCTGGCATTAGACTGGCTGGAGCCAAGGGCTGAAGCTGAAGCCTGCGTCCTGCCTCCCAGGGCCAAAGCTGAAGTACAAGTCCCACCGCCTGGCCAACACATTCAAAGCTTACAAAGTATTTGCTTCATTTCATATGATAGATGAAAATATGTGCTTGGAAACAATATTATGTGATGGTAGACTATTGTTTTAAGTCTCCTGCCAGAGGAGGAAAGAAAACTGTTTAGTAGGTACCGTGTCTTTAAGAAAGAGAAAAAAATCTTCTTGACAGCCTTGTTAAGATCTGTTCTATGGCTTCTCTTGTCTGACTCTGGTGCTCCCACTGGGGAGGGGGATAGGAAGGGACATGGCAGGTCTCTCTCCCCCATTGGCTGCTGCTAGCTTGGGTGTCCTTGTTAGCTCTTTAGAAAATGAAAGAAACACTAGTTTTCTAAAATTTTTGGTGTATAATTTGATATGGTCTTATGTTTTGGGTAATGTCCTACTTATGTTGGTGTCTCTTTAGAATTTTCATGTAGTTTGCATAATGTGGGTATTGTTAGGTAGGGGTTTGTGTGTGTTTGTGTATATTACACAAGTCCTTAATAGAGTTGACAAGCTGTTGCTGCAAGGTTTATAATGTACATTAACTCATTATTTTGTCTAATTTTTTTTATAGGACTACAGAAAAAAAATTGAATTAGTTTGGGTTCAATTATAGAATCCATAGGGCTCTTACTATTTATCAGAGGCTAGTCTAAAAGATATGTTTGAGGGAAAGGAGGGAGTACTAGTGAGTTTAGGGACATCATCCTGATGAGAAGCTTAGCTTACAGCATAGGGAAGGCACAGGAATTCCAACCAGCTTTATAGTTACTTCTCATCTTTCATTTCAGCCTCTCATATCTGAGAAACTCAAAGCTTTCATTCCCATAATTGTCTAGCTACTAGAAGGAAGAGGGATCAATTTCTCTTCTTCTCAAGAGCTTCGGGGAGGAGGGAGGGGGGGAAGAAGAGTAGTAAATCCTCCCTAGTAAGGAGGGTTTTAGTTACTTTCCCTACCCTTCTGCTTGCCACACTAGGAAAGTGGCTTCCTATACTGCCCCTCCTTTATTCTTTTTAGTAGTCCTTCTCTCCTACAGATTACTCTAGTACTACCTTCTGGTACAACTCATTTTCTTCCCCAACAGGAGAATGAAATTCAAAATTATAAACAAGGTTCACTGCTGCCTACACAGAGCTGAATAGCAGCTTTGAAACTGGCCAAGCTTGTCAATTTCACTTGGCTTCTGCTTGGGAAAGCTAGGGGCAGTGACAAACTGTAGACTCAAAAATTGAGCTCTGCAGCCGTTCATATTTGGAAGGATGTGACAACCATAATGGGTAGAGACTTAATTAAAAAAAAGACAAAAAAACAAAAATAAACAACCCCCACCGTATTCTCTCAAACCAACCCAGCCTTAGGCTCCCCTTATTACCAAGGAAAAGCTTACCAACTGCTGAGGGCAAATGGGTTTTCAAGCCTTCATTATTGTATAGTCAAACATTTTATCTAATGTAAATCTTTTGGAAAGAGATCACTTGCTAATAATTTATATGCATGGTCAAATGCTTTATTCTGCTTTAGAAATTCAAGCAAAACTTTCCATCATTGCTTGTTCTGTTGATTGACAAACTTTCCATTTCTAATGGGACCGAAACCCCTGTAGCTGCAAGAAAGAGTTTGTATATTAGAGGGTGACAAATTCATTTTTCATTTTCAGTGTGTAAATGTCAACCAAGGTTTGCTGACTTTTGTACACTTTGAGGTTTAGAAGTGGTCAAAAAAACCTCTTGTATGCATATGAAATTAGAAATCTGTTGGGGAAAAGTTTGAATAAAATCTAACTGTCATTTTTCTTTTCAGATATGAGAAATGAGTGTTGGACGCAGAAGACTAAGGCTGCTGGGAATTCTGATGATGGTAAACTTTTTTATTTATGTGATTGTGGAAGTCTCCAAAAGTGGTGGTCAAGAGAAGAATACAAAAGGACAGGTTATAATACCCAGCAGCAAATTCTGGAGGAAATACACTCCTCACAAGGCCTATTGGAACAAACAGCAACAGAAGCTGGAATTCTCGTACAACCCCATTTTGACCTTGCTTTCCAATATGACTGTGGAAGAAACCTTAATTTCTAATATTAGTGTTCTGGTTTCCTGTGACCCTGATCCATCAGTAACTTCAGAGGTTAATGACTTTGCAAAGTTGCCAGACAGATTTAAAGACTTCCTGCTTTATTTAAGATGTAGAAATTATTCATTATTAGTGGATCAACCAAACAAGTGCAAACATAAACCTTTCCTGCTGCTGGCTATTAAGTCACTTATACCACACTTTGATAGAAGGCAAGCAATTAGGGAATCTTGGGGTAAAGAAATAAAATCAGGGGATGTAACAGTTGTAAGGGTCTTTTTGTTGGGACAGACCCCTCCAGAAGATAACTTTCCTGACCTTTCAGACATGTTGAAATTTGAGAGTCAAACCCACCAAGACATTCTTCTTTGGAACTACAGAGACACTTTCTTCAACTTGACTCTGAAAGAGGTGCTGTTTCTTAAATGGGTCAGCAGCACGTGTCCAGATGCCCAGTTTATTTTTAAGGGGGATGATGATGTTTTTGTGAATACCCATCAGATCCTGGATTACTTGAAGAGTTTATCAAAGGACAAAGCCAAAGACTTATTTATAGGTGATGTGATCAAAGATGCTGGACCTCATCGAGAGAAAAAATTAAAGTACTACATTCCAGAAAGTGTTTATGAAGGTTCTTATCCTCCATATGCAGGAGGTGGTGGGTTTCTGTACTCTGGTGATCTGGCATTAAGACTGAACAATGCATCTGACCAGGTCCTCCTCTATCCTATTGATGACGTTTATACTGGAATGTGCCTTCAGAAACTTGGGCTTGCTCCGGAAAAACACAAAGGCTTCAAAACATTTGATATTGAAGAGAAACACAGGAATAACATATGTTCCTACACAAACTTAATGTTAGTACATAGCAGAAAACCTCAAGAAATGATTAAGATTTGGACACGCTTGCAGGATCCACACTTAAATTGTTAAATGTTTAAAGTAACATGCGGAAGTGTCTTCAATTTATTTTCCAAGATTGGGTCTAATTTCTTCACTGAACCATTAAAATTCCCCTTCGTTTTCACTTAATGGTTTTTAAAGTTACTTCTCTTAAAAATCATTAGCTAGAAACATTTGTCCAGTACTTCTAAAAGTAAATATAATACTAGAATAACAAATTTCTGGGAGTATGGCATGAAGACTTAGTCCTAATCTTTCCACTGCCCTAGCAGTTATTATGTTTTACTATTTCATCTACAAATTTTAAAATAGACTTCAGAAGTTATAACTAAAAATTCTTCATTGATTCATGGTTAGCTATCCACCATAATGTTGAAAGCATGGATTGCCCACTTTTCATTGCTAGTGTATCTTGTTTGTGGTGGTAGAAACTGTAAAACACTGACTTTTTTTTCCTAAGAAAACTTGTCTGTGTGAAATAGCTTTTGTAACTTAAACATTCAGAAATTGGGAAAGTCGAATTTTTACACAAAGTAAAAAAAAAAAAACTTTAAAAATTACACTAATTATTGAAAGGTTTTTTTGATTTTGTAACTCTTCCTCTGTCCTGTGCTACTCCTGAGCAGTATTCTCTCATTCAAATGTGATCTGCTGTGCAAAATATGTCTGCCTGTATCTGAAAGGATACTAAATCTCTACCTTTATTTTAATGATACTTTATATCTTATAAAATCACAGTATAATTTCAAATGGGATAACATTTTAAGAGCTGGACATATATGGGAGAGGATAGGTTTTATGTTGAACTTTGCAAATGGGCAGATTTTTGTCTTGAATTTCAGTTAAGCTTTACAAATCAAAGTTCTTGTGTCACTCATTTTATTCACATGAAAGGCTGCTCTGGCCAGTCCTTATTTTCTGCATTGGTGTTAAAAACAATCATCAGGTAGCTTGATTTGATATGGATAACTGAAATCTGAAATTGCACATCACTCAGGAATGCTTGGTTTGGATTTCTTCTATAAACTGATGATAAACTTAGAACAGTGTACATCTTAAACGTTTCAAGTTTTGAAAGTGAGATTTGGAAATTGCATGATGTGTCATACAACATGTTTCCCAAAACTCCAGAAATCTTTTCTTGCCATATTTCCACATGTTGCTTATATGAGAATTTGTTCTAAGTAGTGATCCCTTCTGTGTATATATATTATATATATATAGGAGTGCCTGTCTATTTATTGTTCAGATTGAAGACCAAAACATTTTCTTAAATATATTTGTGTAACATTTTATTTGTATACATTGTTGTCAGTCAAATATTTAAATAGAGCATGATATTTTAAATCTGTTGATGTAACATGTTAAATACAGTTAATTGTTTTTGAATTGGAAAAATAAAATTGTGATTTAAGTAGCTCTCATGTGCCTCTTGTATATTGTGTATTTAATACAAAGCTGTAAAACTATCAAACACTTCACTGCATAATCAGTAACAAGCTATATTAAAGAATTTTTTTAAAACTATGATCAGTTAGGAGTTTATTCTTCAGCATGTTCCTGTTTTAATCCTAGAATGCAACAGAGACTGAAGAAAGACAGATGTTGAATGGTAATTATGTATTAACTTCCTAGGCATTGTAATACAGGTAAGTTAAGACAACACTAAATAGTAAAGAGTAAGAATAATTTTTAATGACTTTTTTTAATGTCCTTAGGAAAAATATCATGGGGTTTAGAAATCAGACCCATTCATACTAACCTCCATGCTTTTGAGCAGAATGGAAAGGGGGTATTGAAAAGAAGCTTGAGATGAATTTAAAGCATGGCAATTGTGCCCAGTATTTTATATTTATTTAAAGATTACCAAAAAAAAGTCATGTCCAGCCAAGGTATTGTGGCTTTCTTCACACGTTAGAACTTTTGTTCTTCCCCTCCTTGAAGGAAGTGACGTTGCCTTTCATCCCCACCTCTACCCCACATACACTCGAGACTCCCCGTCAACAGGCAGAACTCTGGGGCTGGGCCAAGGGTCCTTGCATGCCTTAAAGCAGTGGTTCCCAAACTGAGGTTCGTGAACCCCTGGGCGTTCGTGAAATTTTATAGGGTGTTCTCGGGGAAAAATTCCCTAATGGCGGACATACTTGTCCCTAGGGACCCCAGACAGAATGGGTCCAGCAGCCTGGAGTCCCTGGACTTCCAAGAGCTAAGCAGATCAAAGCAAACATCTCTATCACACTGAGGAGATTTAAACTTCAAGAGTCCTTATAAGAAATGGAAAGGGGGGTGGATATTTTTTGCTGTTTCTAAAATTAAATAGGCAGCTAGTGTTGTTTTTAAAATTATTATGAAGAAGAAGTTTAAGCTTTGTTGTACCATGCATTGTTTGCCTGGACTGCTCAAGACCTGAATGCTTGTGTAGGAGGAACTCTTTGAGTTGGCTTCTTAAATACCTTCATGCTGTTTCACATCTGATACTCCTTGATGAAACATAGGAGTCTTGTCTTATAACAGGCTTATTCAAAGTGATACAAGCTACGAAAGTGAGATCTTGGAAGAGTGTGGCCGTTTTCATAATGTAATAAAAATACTGTAATTATAAATAATAATAAATAGTGTGTAATAAGCATGTCATAACAACAAATTTTATATTTCCACTGCTTTTATAATCTATGTGCAGGTAGAGGAGAAAATCCCTGGAAATATTCATTTTTAGGAGGGGGTTCGTGACACTTGACATTTTAGTGAAAGGGGTTCACAGGTTGTTAAAGTTTGAGAACCGCTGCCTTAAAGTATGGCTAGAGCTGCGTTGCCTCTGCCTGTTGCAAATCCTGCCTCCCTTCCAAAAGAGTTCCCAGGGATCCCCATTTCTCCTTCCTGCTCTGGACAAGCTAATAGCACACATGTGCCCTACTAGCCCTCAGGGATTTTGTGGCATCCCCATAAGGAACTAAAGGAAAACTGAGGTTGGGCAGAGGCCTGGGGGAGGTTAATATCAAATTGGACAGGGCAGGGGTTGACAAAACTGTACAAAATGAGAGGAGAGCAGAGAACTAGTGTAGGACAGAAGGGAGGAGAGAACTGGAGAGACTGGCAAAGATCTGGGGAAATATAGATGAGGAGGGAGAACTGGGCAGAGGGAGGGCAGACAGTTAAGGAAAGCTTGAGAACTGGGGACAGAAATTGAAGAATGGGAATCTTGGGGAGGGACAGAAATGCAAATGAGAGTGAGGAACAGAGACATAGGGTACATTTGCCCTGCGATAAAAGAACCTCGGCTGGCCTGGGTCAGCTAACTCAGGCTCAGGCTACGGGGTTATAAAATTGAAGTGTAGACATTCGGAGCCTGGGCTCTGCGACCCACCACCTCGCATGGTCTCAGTGCCTGGGCTCCAGCCTGTGCCCGACTGTCTACACAGCAATTTTATACCCCTGCAGCCTAAGGCACATGAGCTTTACTCAGCTGAAGGGGGCCAGCTGCACAGGTCTTTTGTTGCAGTGTAAATGTACCGGTAGAGTGTGTGTGTAGAGAATGGAGCATGTTTGTAGGTGAGGATGGGGGTGTGCCTATATATGTGGTGGTAGCTAGTTTTTTTTCTAGACATGGAAGGGCCAGCACCTAGAGAGAAAATGGGGAAGGTTGCCTATTTCCATTAAGGAGATTGCATGCTTCCTCTTCTGTTCTGAGAGAATGTCCTGCACAAGGGTTTTTTCCCCTGTAAAAAGTTTCCCTTCATATTTCTAGGAATTTTGCTTTCTGGAATGGAGTACAGCACTGAATGGATTTAAGTTATCACCTGATTTTAGCCTCAGGGTGGTGGGAAGGGAAGAATTATAGGAATTTACAGAGGGAACAGCTTGGGAGCTCAGGAATAGCAGTGAAAAGATTGGGGACCTTGTGAAAAGAGGGGAGGTATGGAAGGAATTTGGAAGACCCAAAGTGATTAGGGAGGGAGGGAGAGAGGAAGAGACTGGGCACTTGGTGGTAGGGAAGCAATAGGAAAAAGATATATTAGAGGCCAGAATAGAATGGAATAGAACAGGGATGGAGGGAAAAAATGCAAATTAAGCGGAAGAGAAGAATGGTATATTGGGGGGGGGGGGGTGTACTCTGGACATGGGGGCCAGGGGCAACATGGAACTGACAACAAAAGTTCAGAGACAGAAGAGATGATAAAAGAACTTTTAAGATTAGTGAATTTAAATTGTTCAGACTCCTTATTTTGTTTAATCATAATAGCAGCACTGGTGTGCCGGGTACTTCAAAAACATAAGAAAGCATGCAGTCTAGTATAAAAGTGAAGGGTGATGCAGTTGAGTTGGCATGCAGTGTGTTGGAAGGCTAAATTAAAGAGACATGGGCTGAAGCAAGAACAAGGCTGAGTTGTTACTGGTGGAATGATATAACAAAACTTTGTAGCAGGGATTTGAAGGAGAGGAGTGAGATTATTTGGTGTAATAGAGGAGGGAGGCTATTGCAGCTATAGAGAGCTGCATGAGAAATGCAAACATTAAAGGTGCATTTTAATTAAAATAAGTAAACTAACTAGAGTGTGTGTGGAGCGAGCTAAGAGGAAAGCACAGATTGTACCATGTAGAGTATGAGGAAGTTTAACCTTGCTGAGGATTCAGAAGAAAATTAAATGGTGGGAGCTCAGATCTGGAACAAGTGTGATACATTCAGCATGACAGGCAAGGAAGGTAGCATTGGCTGCAGCTTAGTGACTAGAACAGAGAAGGGAGAGAGGAGGAGGCATTAGCATTATTTCCCTGGTAGATGTATCAGTCTATGCCAGACTTAGCTTTTGGGGGCTACTTATTTACTTGTTTACTATGTCTTTATCCTTAACTGTATCCCTCAGAAGAGTGGGGAAGGTATATGAATAGGCAACCTAAAAGGGAAGATTATTCAGAAATGTTGGAGACCACCATTTTCTCCTGCATTGGTTTAACAGCCCTGGACAGAAGTAATAATGTAATTCCCAGTCCAGCTGAATGGAGGCAGACTTCCCTTTTATTACGCTGAAATCTAGCATGTGCGCTGAACCTAGCTATGCACCTGCGCACCTTTCCCATTATCTCTCTGTCTCCATTAAAGAGAGTCCATTCTTCCTCTTCTATTCTGAGAGAATGTCCCATACTAGGGTTTTTTTCACCTGTGAAAAGTTTCCCTTCATGCTTAATGGATTGGTGGTGATGGGAATTTCCATAACACCAAAGGTTCCCCGTAGTCGTCAGTTTCTTGCTGGAGACACGGAGGGCCATATTGCACAGTTATTTAGGCACCAAAAGATGTAGATAAATATGTAGTCAGATGCTGCTTTCTGTTTTGCTGCACAGCATATTGGGTTTTCAGAAAGGATCCGAACTCTAGCTGCCTTCCCCTTCAGGATGATCATGCCTCCAATATGAGCAAGATCTCCATTTTTCCGGCAGCCATCTCAGGGACCCACATCAGCAATTATAGAATTTGTGCTGCAAGTCAGCTCCATCATCAGGAGATGCATCATGCCACAAACCCTACAAGCAAGGTGACGTAAAGGGAGGGAAAACAACTTGTTTGTACAGACAGTGGCTGATGGGCAGGGGTTCCTTTTATCATGAGGACTTTTACATGAGCACTTGTGTCCTCTGCATCTGCAGAATCCCCCTTTTCCTCCCGTGGGTGATGTAAGTTTCCTTCGATTTGCATGGGCCGCTGTGTCTGTAGCCTCTTGGGGGTTGGAGCCATCAGAGGCAGACCCCCCCAGGTAGCAGCTGGCTCAAGACGAGGATTAGGGGAGAGGCAGCATGGTGGTGGAGCTTCCAACAGAAGGTGACATGCAGTTGGAGATTCCAGAGGCTCAGTCATGGTTAGCAAGGCCTAGGCTGTGAGAAGAAGACTCACAAACTACTGCTCCCTTTTAGGAGGGAAGGAAGTAGGGACACACTGTGTATGAGCAGCATAGGGGGGAGCAGCTGCTACTCTTACTCCTAACAACCCAAAGGGGAGAGCAGCATTTCCTTTGTTGTCTTGCTCTCCTGCAGCTGTGCATGATATTACAGCTGCTATGCAGCTTGACATCAAAGAGAGATTTGTAAGTGTCACGTGAGATGTGACATTTGGCAAGTCTGTCTAAATCCTTCTAGTTAATCTCAATGTGTGATTTCATTGCTGAAATCTAATTACACCTTTATACTATATTTGCCTTGGCTAAGACATGTCTAAACAAGCGTTGAACCCTATTACTGATGAATTCAAGCTAAAGTCTAGCAGGATGACAGTGCACTTCCTATGCCAAACTTCTCATCCACTCTGATTTGGCAGTTTTTTTCCACTCTTTGCACCTTGTGTAATCATTTATACTAGGGCAAGACAAGAATCAGGCCATAAACTTATTTCTCAAAAGATACCTATTTCAGCAACTCCCATTTTGGAGCCTGTGAACTAGGGCTGTCGATTAATCGCAGTTAACTCACACGATTAACAAAAAAGTTAATCACGATTAAAAATATTAGTTGCAATTAATCGCACTGTAAAACAGTAGAATACCAACTGAGGTGTATTAAATATTTTTGGATATTTTTCTACATTTTCAAATATATTTATTTCAATTATAACACAGAATACAATTGTACAGTGCTCACTTTATATTATTATTTTATTACAAATATTTGCACTGTAAAAATGCTAAACAAAAGAAATAGTATTTTTCAATTCACCTCATACAAGTACTGTAGTATAATCCCTTTATTGTGAAAATGCAACATATAAACATGGATTTTTTGTTACATAACTGCATTAAAAAACAAAACAATGTTAAACTTTAGAGCCTACATGTCCACTCAGTCCTAATCCTTGTTCAGCCAATCGCTAAGGGAAACAAGTTTGTTTGCATTTATAGGAGATAATGCTGATAATGCTATTTACAATGTCACCTGAAAGTGACAACAGGCACTCACATGCCACTTTTGTAACTGGCATTGCAAGGTGTTTACATGACAGATATGCTAAACATTTATATGCCTCTTCGTGCTTTGGCCACCATTCCAGAGGACATGCTTCCATGCTGACGATGCTTGTTCAAAAACTAATGCATTTATTAAATTTATGACAGAACTCCTTGGAGGAGAACTTCATGTTTCCTGTTATTTTTATCCGCATTCTGCCATATATTTCATGTTATAGCAGTCTCAGATGATGACCCAGCACATGTCGTTCATTTTAAGAACAGATTTGACAAAATGCAAAGGAAGTACCAATGTGAAATTTCTAAAAATAGCTACAGCACTGGACCCAAAGTTTAAGAATCTGAAGTGCCTTCCAAAATATGAGAGGGACAAAGTGTGGAGCTTGCTTTCAGAAGTCTTAAAAGTGCAACACTGTGATGCGGAAACTACAGAATCCAAACTACCAAAAAAGAAAAGCATCCCTCTGCTGGTGGCATCTGACTCAGATGATGAAAATGAACATGCGTCTGCGCTGCTTTGGATCGTTATCTAGCAGAACCCGTCATCAGCATGGAAGCATGTCCTCTGGAATGATGGTTGAAGCATGAAGGGACATATGAATCTTTATCTGGCATGTAAATATCTTGTGAAGCCCCCATTCTCACTTTCAGATGACATTGTAAACAAGAAGTGGGCAGCATTATCTCCTGCAAATGTAAACAAACTCGTTTGTCTGAGAGATTGGCTGTACAAGTAGGACGGAGGGGACTTTTCTAGGCTCTAAAGTTTTACATTGTTTGTTTTATTTTTGAATGCAGTTATTTTTTGTACATAATTCTACATTTGTACATTCAACTTTCATTATAGACATTGCACTACAGTACTGGTATTAGGTGAATTGAAAAATATTATTTATTTTGTTTTTACAATGCAAATATTTGTAATAAAAAATAAAGCAAGCACTGTGCACTTCATATTCTGTGTTGTAATTGAAATCAAAATATTTGAAAATGTAGAAAACAACATCCAAAATATTTAAATAAATGGTTTTCTATTATTAACAGTGTGATTAATCGTGATTAATTTTTTTAATTGCACGATTAATCACTATTAATTGTTTTGTGCTTGACAGGCCTACTGTGAACTTTTATGTGGGTCTGGAAGAAACACACATAATTCTACTGTTCTATACCTTTAGACCTCTGAGGAAGCATTTTGTGTGACCAACATATCCCCAGTGATCAATTCCTTTGACTAATCTGCAAAGGCACTCCCCACAGATTGTAGCCTACTGATCATCTCAGCCACATCTTTGGTTCTCCCAAAATGTACTTTACTAGAAGTCTCCATTGTGGCGCTGAATAAAAAAAATAAGTGATTTTTCACCAGGAAATCACCTCCTAACAAAATCTCAAGCCCTTGGTCTTCTTCACAAGAATAGGGCTTCATTTCCCCTGTTCCCACACTCATTAGGGTAGCTATAGGTAGCCTGCTTGTGCTGTAGTCATCCTCAGGGACTTTAGACTCCAAACTATTTGGCAGCTTTGGACACACCATTGCCTCTTTTTTTCAGAGAATCATGGAGTCCCAGAGTTCTCTGATGCAAGTATGTTTTTTCCTGCCTCATCCAGGGGGCAGGAAAAAACAATCTTCAATAATATAATACACAAAAAATACAATCAAAATCGGGAACTATTTCCAAGTTCAAATCTATCATAGATGTGTATTATATTATTGAAGATCGCCTCATCTAGGGGGCAGAAAAGAACTGCCCTGGCTTTGGTCACACACACACACACCCCCAACAACTGTGAGTGAAGTTAACAAGGATCCCAGAAATAGCCCCAAATCCCAGGAAGTGAACAACTAAGTTTAAACTGTTCTTATGCAGGCAGCAGGCTACCTGGAGAGGCTTCTCCCTCAGCCAGTCCCCCTGCTACAAGCTAGAGGGAAGCCGCTGCAGCCCCTGCTGAGTGCGGGAGTTGGGGGAACGTGGAGCCTAGCCGCGTCAGGCAGCCTGGCTGGAGGAGGAGGAGGGAGGACAAGGAGAAAAATGTGACAGTGAGTTTTCAGTTTTTCAGGCTTATTCCAATAGTAAAGTTTTATTACAGACAGTACTGGTAGTAGTAATAGTAGCTTTATTTTCTACATCTAAGTCATGCAATGGGAGGGATCCAGGAAGTATGTAGGAGAGGTGGGCTGCTTGTGTTTGGACTGTATGGGTAAGAAATGTAACTTGTGTCCACTCTGGCCCCGCCCCTTCCGTCTGAGGCCCCGCCCCTTGGGGGGGCGCAGAGTGGGACCCGTACAGGTAAAAGCTGTATTTTACTTTCACCCCTGCTACCACCTTTTAATAGACACCTGTATACGCATTCAAGTGAATGGGATTGTATAGGTAGAACAGATCCTAATCAAGTTTAGGCAGAATGAGGACAGTTTTAAGCAACCTAGCGTCATGAAACCTTCCATGTTTTCAGTAACATGCCCCAGGATATGAGTAAAGTAATGATGGTGGACAAATGTTGTATTTCTGATACTAGAAGTTTAGATTGAAAAAAATCAACACTTTGTATAACAAAAAACAGTTCCCAATTCTCATCTTACATTGGTCTAAATCAAAGGTAACTCCAATTCAGTCAGTGAAGTTACACTGGCGCAAAACTGGTTGAGCCTTATTCTGAATTTACTGTCATCGGCTAAAGCTATCGTTGTCATTTGTTTCCTACAAACAATACTTCCCAATACTGTTGGGAAGTTCGGAGGCAGGGGTTATTTAAAGCTGTGGTCTGTCAGGATTGTAACACCTATAGAAACTGTCGGGCTTCTGTAGCTGAGAGCTACATGTTGCATAGGTAAGTTTCTTTAACATTTGTTGGAATTAGATGATTTTATTTATCATATGCATGTCTCTGCCAAGTTTTGTCTACTTTCCTATTTTGGAATGTTAATGCTGTGCAGGGGATTGTGCATGTTGAATTCATTTAAACGTTTCCCCTTGTGTTGAAGAAATCCTGCATTTCCCTTTTCTGCCACCACCACCACCACTTCTCCTGTTCTAAAGGAGCCAGTCATTCAGATCAGAACATTCTGTCTTGTGTGGGGAAAGCACATATGATCCGTTATGCTGTGAGGCCAGCCAGAGTGCATGGAAGTTTAGTAGCTGTAAAACCTGTGACTTCATTTTAAGAGAACAAGATTTTGACTTGAACACTTAGTTTGAGTTAGTTTTATTAGCTTTGCACACAATGTAATTCTTCAGCAAACACACTTGACTTCGCTTCTTTCCTCTATTTCTATTAGATTGTTCCTTTCCTTAACAGTTTTTAGTTAGTCTTTTTCCAGTACACATTAATGTTCTGTTATCCATTGTTGTGATAATGTTTGAGAGGACATGTGATTCATAATGCCATTAAAGTAGGCATGGAGGTGAAAACCAGCTTGTGAACTTCTTGCAGCAATGTTTCCTAAAAGTTCACCTTGCAAGCAGAGACAAGAATGAGGAAACTGTCCAGCATTTTAAACTAACATTTTATTGATCTTTAAACTATTGTACATATAAAATTACATAGTTCAAAAGTGAAGAGTAAACAAATTTCTTGAGCTCAGACTCCTTATCTTTTTTTTCTTTCTTTTACAAAATTCATGACCCCTTGCAAACACTTGGTAATTATTAGTATTTATTATTTTACAACACTCAAGTGTGCTAGGTGCCTCACAGTACAGATGAGAAGACATGATCCTTACCTGAAGGGGCTTACAAGGCAATTTCATGCATGAGGTAACAAGACAGGCAGAAGAAATGACAGTCAGCACCAATAAGATTGTGTCTCTTCATTAAAAACTAGTGCACAATATGATGGAATAAAGATGATTCATTTTTTTAAAAAAAGATATGTACATAGATGACTTTGCCAAAAGGTTACACTTGCCCTTCAGTCTTCCTGGTGCTGATATGAAAATGCAGCCTTGGGATTTACACATGGCTTTTTCTGGTAGTTGCCAAGTGGCCTGGGTGATAACTTCTGATCATCCAATAAGTTATTGACCAAATTGCTTAAAAGAGAATAAATCTATTTGTAAGAGGGGCCAATGGCATCCTCCCCATAGAATTTTTAATAAATCTATCTAGTTTTGGCACAATCTAATGTGCTCTAAAGGAAAATCAATTACACTGAAATTAATATAAAATATCACTTTTTTCAAGAATAACTTAAGGTGTAAGGAATGGTTTAGCAATTTCTGGAAATCAGGATGAATTTCATAAGAAGTAGGCAAAACACAAATTTGAAATTTTGGTGCACAGAGAGGGCACTGTGAAACCATGAAAGTTCTCATAGGCATTATTTGGGACCAAGACACTAGACTGAGAACCCCTGTTTTATGAAAAGAAACATTAAACCAATGGCAGCTCTAGGTTAACATTGTAGGTGGGGAATTCTAATTTGTCTTTATTCAGCACTGACAGCCTCAAACATTCAAAAATCATGATTGGCATAAAAATCACAAGACTTAAAATTTTTTTTTAATGCAGTGCTTTTTATTTGCCTTCTGGTTTTTGAGACTTCAGGGCACGTGGGTTTGATTTTCAAGCTTTTGTCCTCAACCATGAGGGCTAGAAACTTTTTTTTTTTAATGAAAAATGAGATTCTCAGAATGACATGAATCCAGAAGCTTGGGCTTTAAGAAAAGCACCAAATATCACAATATTTGCACTAAAATTAGAAGTGAAATTGGAGAGTTGACAACATAGCATATTTCTGAAGGGTTTGTATCATTCAGTGTTCTTCCCTGGCTTTTCACAAAAAAACAAAAAGGGCCTGCTGCTATGCAAAATTGCCCCATGGGGATCTTTCATCTGAAAGAGCTATTCTGTTTAATTCAGAGCTCCAAATGGCATGCAGAATGGGCATGAAGGTACATCTATTTTACTATGACGTTATTCTATTTTTTTTTTTGGAGCATTGCCCCAGGTGCCACAGTAGAGCAGCCCCCAAAGACTCTTAAGAGTACAACTTAAGACTGGCAGGAATATGGTCTTTCATTAGACAAGCATTAAGCAGAAAAAGTGAATGCTTAACTTTTATTAGTAACCTCATAAAAGGCCACTTTACAGAATTTAGTGAATGAGGCTGTTTTTCCTATGCAGGAACTCCCATTTTAGTTATACTTTCTAGTAGAGCCCTGGTTAGATGTTGATATAGTAAGCATGAAAGAAAATGCCTAGCCATTAGAAGAATGGAAAAATCAGAGTTACGCAGCTGTGCAAGGAAAGTTCTGCAATGCACGCTTTTGGGGAGGAAGAGTTTTGGGGAAATTTGAATTGTTTGGAACTTTACATTAATCTAAAGATGTTCTTAAACATTTTTCCAAGCTTCCCTTACACTAACTTTGAAACTGATTCTTCATTACTTTTTTATGGCAAAATAGGTTCTTTGGGCCAAATTTTCAACCCCAGTTCAGTCACCTTTGCATTGCCTGAGTGGTATGATGTGCACAGCTGGCTAGTCGAGAATTCTCCTAGCAGGAGGAAGCATGGCAGGAGCAGGGAAGGGGCAACTGTAGTGTATTAAAAACTGTTAACATTACAAGCTATCACTTTAAATTCTCTGGGGTTTCCTGGTCCTGCTTGCAGGCTAAGGGACACTGAAGGAAGCTTGTGATCTGGGTGCTCAGATTTCAGTCTGCAAAAGAGTTGTCTGGAACAAGGTGGGCTGAGCTGGATCTCTCTGCCTTTGGTAGCAGATCTCCGTCTCTGTTTGGATGCTGTGTGTTAGATTACTTTATTTCACAGAATCCAGAAATGTTACACTGCAGCCTTTCAGGAAGAGTATTTGTTCTAACTCTCTGTGTGTATGCCATGAACAGAACACAGCCCAGTGCTCCCTTAAGCAATTCTCAGCTGGGCTATGGTCCCTTAAGGGTTTTCCAGATCACGTCCTAAAGTACTGTAGTAAATAGTTGCTCTTTCATCGAACGTAACACCTCAAATTACTAATACGTTGCGATATCTTACCATGTTAAAGTGAGTAAACTGAGAAATGTGGAAATCAATAGAGTGGTAAGAGTGTTGTAGACACCACACAAAATGTATACAGTGGAGAGAGCTAGTTGGTAGCCTCCCCGCTGCCCAATGTATACACTGGCCTGAGAGTCAGGAGACCTGTATTCTATTGCTGGTTCTGCCACTGGTGTGCTGTGTGACTGTGCGCAAGTCACGTCACCCCTCCATGCGTCTGTTTAACACACACTGTCTCGTCTGTTTGAGATTGTAAATTCTTAAGGGCTGTCTCCCACTGCACGTACATACAGTAACTGTCACAACAGAACCTTGCAGTCAGTTGCAGACTTTAGGTGCTACCTTAAGGTAAGTGGCCGTTTGAATTTGCTGAAGATGCTGTGGCATAAATTGTGCCTGCATAGTGTAGATCTATAGATACTGAACAATTTTGGACAATATTTTCTAGGCAACATCCTCTTTGGTTTAAATGATCTAATACAAAGTATGAGCACCTAAGAGTTTTGGAAATAGTAAAAATGTCGTTATCTGGCCACCAACTGATATTTTAAGACACTGAAATGCGGGTAGCTAGCCAAAGAGATGATTTTAAGGTACTGAAAGTGGGAAGTTTTGGTTGTTTTCTAACAGTTACGGGTGGTGGGGATGTCCTAGGGTGCCCATAGAGGCACTGGAGCATTGCAGAGTCTTGCTCGCATGCAACATGCACAGCCCCTAGCTGTCAACTACTGCTGGAAAATGTCTGAGAGTTTGTGTGGCGAGGCACATGACTATTAGAGCATGGTTCGGTTGATTTATATTATGAAGAACAAAATAAAGACTGTATTATATGACCAGAGGAGCTGCTCCACATAGCACTAAAACTCTCAGGAAAATTATCTCCTTTAAAAATGATGCCTTTACTGCCCTTTAAAAAATCGTGGCTTTCCTTTCTTGAATGGAATGGTCAGAAGATCCTGAAAGCAGGCCCAGACCAGAAGACTCTCACTCATAACATACAGGCTATGTCTACAGTATGGACCTTGCAACGGCAGCTGTGGTGCTGTAAGGTCTCCTGTGTAGCTGCTCTTTGCAACCCCCAACACTCAAGGTTAGTGGTGTCCACACTACCACTTTTGCTGGTGAAACGTCCGTCCAGCAGGGGGGGTGTTTTTTCACACCCCTGACTGACAAAACTTTTACTGACAAAAGTGGTATTTACTATGGCTTTGTCTACAATAAATGGTGTCTACTTTCTTTCCGGGGCTGGTTCTCATGCATTGTGAACCTGACAGAGGCAGCAGTGCTCTGGGCCGGGAGTAGCCCCAACAGGAAGACAATTTTATCTGTATATTCCTCACTTATCTAGACCACAAAGAAAGCAGAGGCCTAATCAGGCTCCCACTAAAGGCCCATCTGCAACTGCTGCTAGCAAATACCTCCAGTGGCTGGAGATGGGGACACTAGATGGGGAGGGCTCTGAGTTACTACAGAGAGTTCTTTCCCAGGTGTCTGGCTGGTGAGTATTGCCCCCACAGGCTCAGGGTCTAACTGATTGCCATATTTGGGGTCAGGAAGGAATTTTCTCTCAGGTCAAACTGGTAGAGACTAGGGTTTTTTTTGCCTTGTGCAGCGTGGGGCACGCATCACTTGCTGGTTTGAACTACAGTAGAATGGGAGGTGGATTCTCTGTAACTTCAAGTCTTTAAATCAGGATTTGAGGATGTTAGTAACTCAGCCAGTGGTTATGGGCTATATAGTAATGGGTGGGCGGGGCTCTGTGACCCGCGATATGCAGGAGGTGAGACTAGATAATCATGATGGGCTCTTCTGTCCTTAAAGCCTAAGAGTACAGTCAATAGGTCTTCAATAATAATAGGGTGGCATGAGCTATCTGTACTGCACATTACCTTCTGACAGTGCTCCTTGTGCTTGAATTTCTAGCAAGGACTTTCTGGAGCTGTCTGCTGGCCTGCATTTAAATTTGCCATCTAAGCCCTCCACTCTTTCCCTTACTCCTTTGTCTGCTTCTTTTGCACCTTGCCTCCTCTGGCGGCGTGCAAGAAACTGAATAACTGATTATAAGAGAAGTGGCAGGCAATCAAATAGCCTAAATCGCAGTAGGAGTGCGATGCGCTAGAACTGGTCCCATTTACTTCTCACGTAAATTGCATATTCATTGATGGGGAAAGTATCACCGATCAGGGCTGCTGCACAGTCTCCATCTCTCAAATACGATGGAGGCGAGATAAACCAGACAAGTGAGGTTTCAGGTAATCAAGCACAAGTAACAAAATAAAAGACTGGGGAGAGAAATATGACCTTTTAGGAAAAATGGGGCGTATGATGACAGATTTGGATAATTCAGGCTGTACTTTCCATCTTAACAATACGATAGGTGAGAGGTGTCAGACTGTAACGATACAGAAGGCATAGATACACTCATTTGTCTTCCTTCATTCTCTTACTATTAATTATAACCCACTTGGAAGATTCAAGGGTGGAATGGAAGTACAGGATGTAAGAATTCCCAGCAGTTTATCAACGGAGTCCACAAAATTAAATGTTATGCAAGTGCCTCTGGTCTAAAAACACTGGAAATTGTCCAATAAAATAGAGGTGAGAGCCTGGTTTTTTATTTGTTTGCTTTACTAATGACATCAAAAAATGACCTGACCCAGCCAAACCAACAATTTTACTATAATCCGAGTCAGATTGACTTTATCAAGAATATTGGTGTGCTTGGCAGAATTCATTTAAATTTTTTAGAATTTAGATGGATAATATTGCTGCTTATTTTTAAGCATTTTTAAAACTTTTATTAATTTAACTTTTCAGTTGAGCAAAATTCTGTGGTTTCAGCTTTTTTTTATTTTTATCAATTCAAATGTTAAGAGTTATGGGAAATTATGGGGAGCCTCAGACAATAATTATGTAATGACAAAGTTATGTAAGATTCAAAAAGTTAAAGCTTTCTAACCGTTAAAACACAAATGGTCAACATCACATGTAAAAATATGCAAAGTAAAGATCCTTAAATCAAACTCTAATAAGTTCTCAAGCACCATTTTTCTTCATTGCCTATCTGAAAATTTCAATGATCATAGATAGAAATATGTTTCTGTTGGTTTGTGCGCATACTGCAAAATGGACATACCAAATATGTAAGACCACTGCTTACCACAACTATGAAGTGCCTTTACTTGTACATACATGTTTTCCCTTTTGGATTAAGAAACGACGTCAATCATAGTCAACTGTATAGTTTTACTGCCTTATTCGTTTTGCATTTTAAAGTGACAGTCAACACATTGTCACAAGAGGGGGAAAAATCAGATACAGACTAAATATTGACACATTGAAAAACTCTGAGCTCTGCCATTTCTCTTGTGCAGTAGAAGGCTGGAATAAAAAGCCAATATGAGATTTAGTAAAGAAATCAAGAGTTAAAAAGAGGCATGTACCCATGTCTTCATCTTGGATTTTCCAGGTACCCCCTTGCTGTAGTTTTGTACATGTAAATAAAACAAGAAACAAACAAATGTTTTCCATCCCTCTTCCTCAGTGGGAATTTTTCCATCCCTTGACACACACTCCTTTTGATTGAGAGCATCCTGGGCAATTGTTATTAAGTTGTTATTTAATGTAATAAAAGAAATAGAGGAATCCAGGTATGGTGAATAAACATATTGAAGAGACTATTGATATGAAATGTCAGCGTTGGGCTCCTGCCTCCACACAAACACCCAACTCACCAGCCAGAGTGCCATCCCTGATTCCTCATCCAGGGTCCTGTCTCATTCCAGGGCCACTGAGTGCAGCAAAGATTTCATTCCCAAACTGCCTTCTGCTCCCCTTTAGCTCAGCCCTCTGGCTTACTGGTAGAGGGAGGTCTCTGTCATCAGTAGGTGACTGGGTGTGTGGCCACAGGCTGAAGGCCAGTTGCAAGAAGACAGGAGGCGGTCAAATGTGTTGAGGATACACAGAGCTGGAGAGACCTAGTCAGAGATGGAGGAGGAATTGGCTAGGCTCTAAGGTATAATACTTTACACAGAGCCCCATCAATCCTCGGGGCAGCTTGGGATAATTATACCAAGGTGCATGGAGACTTATCCATAAAAATAAATAGACCCATCAACTACCGCCAACAGAGAGAAATAGAGAGGAACTCCCTAGAAAGAACTGATTCTTCTTCGAGTGATTGCTCCTATGCATTCTAGTTAGGTGTGCGCGCCGCGCGTGCACGGCATCTCGGAACTTTTTACCCTAGCAACCCCGGCGGGCTGGCTGGCGCCCCCTGGAGTGGCGCCGCTATGGCGCCCATTATATACCTCAGCCGGCCCGTCCGCTCCTCAGTTCCTTCTTACCGCCCGTGACGGCCAGTTGGAACTGTGGAGTGCTCTCTGTACTCCACAACCCTAGCTCTCGCTACTTCTTGTTGTACATAGTTTGTTTAGTGTTAATATAGTTAGTTCAGTAGTTAGTTAGTTAGTATTTTAGGTAAGGATAAGGGGGGTATTTCCTCCCTTCCCTTCCCTGGTGCGGGCTCATGCCCAAGGCACCGGGCTTTAAGCCCTGCGCAGCGTGCCAGAGGTCTATGCCAGTTGGTGACCCTCACGGCTCCTGCCTCCGTTGCCTCGGCGAAGGACACCGCACGGACAAGTGTGCGATTTGCTCAGCATTCAAGCCGCGGACCCGTAAGGAGCGAGACATTCGTTTAAAACAGCTCCTCATGGAGGCATCCCTCCAACCCCCGGCACTGTCCGCGCTGGCACCGAGGGCGTCATCGGTGCAGAGTGCACCCGCGGCACCGAGCAGTTCCGGCACCGCGGCCCCGGTACCTAAGCCGATGGCTAAGAAGACCCGGCACTGCTCGCTTTCGCCTTCTGCCAAACAACAGCTGGCGAAGGCAGTGGCAAAGGCCCGCACGGAGGACGCCGCACGAGTAGCAGCGGCCGTGCGTAAAACGTGCCCTGGGCCCTCGAGTCCGGCACTGCAAGCGCCGTCGAGTCCGGCACCGCCACGCTCCCCGGCACCGACTGTGGTTGAGCCAAGGCTGCCATCGACGCCGGAGACATTCTCCTCCGCGCGTGAGCTGATCCGGCTCATAGAGGCACCGAGCCTCCGGCCCCCGGCACCGCCGGTGCGGGCTGTCGTCTCAGCAGGGAAACCGGCCAGAATGATACGGCCCCCCTCTCTGGGCGAACGGCACGGAACGCGCTCCCGGTCCCGGTCCCGTTCCCGGTCCCGACGCAGGTCGCCGTCCCGTCGTTCGGGATCTCGACGCCGCTCCTCATCACGGCACCGAGCACCATCCCGACGCCGGTCCGAGTCCCGGTACCGCTCCCAATCTCGGTACCGGTCGTACTCCCGGCACCGATCCAGGTCCCGGTCACCATACCGGCGGTACCGCCGGAGGTCTCCATCCCGGCACCGTTCACGGCACCGCGACTCTCGGAGTCATTCCCGGCACCGCAGATCCCGGTCCCGGTCGAGCTCCCGGCACCGGTCGAGCTCCCGGCACCGCGGTAACCGACGGTCACGATCGCCGTCTCGACGGCGATACACTTATCGTCCCTCGGCGGCGTCGGCGGAGGGACTCCCGTCTTCAGCGGCTCAATCCCTCGGCGCCTCGGCACCGCCTTGGCCATCCCGCCCAGCATCGGTGGCCTCCGGTGCGGATGATGCCACCCACCGATTGCCGACCCCGCAAGGACTCCATCATGAACAATGGGGCTACTGGGTCCCCTGGGCGCATCACGAGGCGCAGGGCATCCCATTTCCTCTGCGGGATGTGACCACCGGGACCAGGGTCCCCGAGGCGACAGTTAGCCGCCCGCCTCCCTCTCCTCCGCACGAGCCCTCCGCCCCTACGGACCGCCAATCAGCCACACCGCACGACTCAGCAGAGGCTCAACCAACAGCCCCGCCGACTGAGCCAATTGTGCAGGGCATATCTTCATCGTCCTCGCCGGACGAGGCGGTGGCAGGTGCTGCGGCCAGCGAACCCCCGCCCATTGACCTTCGGGCCTTCCAGGACCTGCTTCGCCGAGTGGCGACAGCCATGGGTCTCCCCGTCGCAGAGGTCCAAGAGGACGAGGACCCGATCACCAACGTGGTGGGCGCGGACGCTCCTGTCCGAGTGGCGTTGCCCTTTGTGCGGACAATTCAAAAGAACGCCACTACGCTCTGGCAGACCCCCGCTTCCATTCAACCCACAGCACGCGGGGTCGAGCGTAAGTACTCAGCCCCCCCAACGGGCTATGAGTACCTCTACTCCCACCCAACCCCGGACTCCCTGGTCGTTCAATCCGTCAACGACCGTGAGAGCCCCTGCACCCAAGTCCAAGGACGCCCGACGCATGGACCTGCTCGGCCGTAAGGTCTACTCCGCAGGGGGCTTGCAAATGCGTATTGCAAACATCATGGTCCTTCTCGCCAGGTACGTCTTTGATATCCTGACGTCCCTGGCGAAGTTCACGGAGCTCCTGCCATCAACATCCCGCCAGGAGTTCTCGACCTTGCTCGACGAGGGAAAGAAGTCCTCCAGGTCCTCTATCACGGCCGCCCTCGATGCCGCGGACTCCGGGGCTCGCACCTTGGCATCCGGCATGACGATGAGGCGCATCTCCTGGCTGCAGTCCTCCACCCTGCCGCCGGAGGTGCAGTATACCCTACAGGACCTCCCCTTCGACACCCAGGGTCTGTTCTCCGAGAAGACGGATTCTCGGATCCAGACCCTGAAGGACGGTCGCATCGCCATCCGTACGCTCAGAATGCACACGCCGGCGACGCAGCGCAGGCCCTTCCGGCCGCAACCCTCCCGCTACCAACAGCGCTACCGGCCGTATGTTAACCGGCGACCGGCCCAGAACCGCCGTCATCCGTCAGGCAATCGGCGGAACCAGGGGCAGGCCTCATCCAAGGCCCCCCAGGGGGCCAAGTCTGCTTTTTGATGGGACGCTCGAGGACGGCCCATCTCTCTCCCTACCGGATCCTACCCCCTTATTTTACAACCGCCTTTCCCATTTTTTTCGGCGTGGTCCCAATTAACAACGGACAACTGGGTGCTGCAAACAGTCCAGTCGGGATACCGCCTTCAATTTGTTTCGCCCCCGCCTTCCCACCCACCCTCCCTGTCCCTCTTCAGGGACCCCTCTCATGAGCAAGTCCTCTTACAAGAGGTCCAGACTCTGTTGAGCGTGGGTGCCATAGAAGCAGTGCCTCAAGACAGGCGGGGCAGGGGATTCTACTCCCGTTACTTCCTTATCCCCAAAGCGAAAGGCGGGCTACGTCCTATCCTGGACCTTCGCGAGCTGAACAAGTACCTGCTCAAGCCCAAGTTTCGCATGGTCACCTTGGGGACCATCATTCCCTCTCTGGATCCGGGAGATTGGTTTGCTGCCCTCGACATGAAGGACGCTTACTTCCATGTCGCCATCTATCCCCCTCATCGACGTTACCTCCGATTTGTGGTCGGCAACACCCACTACCAGTTTGCTGTGTTGCCGTTCGGTCTCTCCACCGCACCGAGGGTCTTTACCAAATGCATGGCGGTAGTCGCCGCAGCCCTCCGCCGTCGTCAGATCCACGTATACCCGTATCTAGACGACTGGCTGGTCCGCGGACAGTGTCGTCAACTCGTGATGGGCCAGGTGGCGGAGATCCGGTCGCTCTTCCGGCGGCTCGGTCTCCTCATCAACGCCGAGAAGTCCACTTTGATTCCTTCTCAGCGAGTGGAGTTCATCGGAGCGGTCCTCGACTCCACCGTAGCCAGGGCCTGTCTCCCTCGCGCCCGCCACCAGACGATGGTCACCTTCATCATGGACCTAGTCACCTTTCCGACCACGACGGTGCGCTCCTGCCTCCGCCTCCTGGGCCACATGGCAGCATGCACGTATGTGACCACGTACGCGCGGCTTCACCTCCGCCCGTTCCAGTCCTGGCTCGCGTCGGTGTACCGGCCTCATCGAGACCCCATCGACATGGTGGTAACGGTCCCCAGCGCGACCCTCGAGTCCCTCCGATGGTGGCTCGACCCGGAGATCGTGGGTGCCGGGGTCCCGTTCCACCCTCCGCGCCCGTCCGCCACGCTCACCACGGATGCCTCGGTGCTCGGTTGGGGGGCTCACCTGGGCGATCTCCACACCCAAGGCCTCTGGTCGACCCAGGAGCTCGCCCTGCATATCAATGTCCGCGAGCTGCGAGCTATCCGTCTAGCCTGCCAGACTTTCTGCCCTCACCTGGAAGGCCGATGTGTGACAGTGTTCACGGACAATACAACAGCAATGTTCTACGTGAACAAGCAGGGCGGAGCACGCTCCTCCTCCCTCTGCAGGGAGGCGATGCTCCTGTGGGACTTCTGCGTAACCCACTCCATTCACCTGCAAGCGTTTTTTCTTCCGGGAGTGCAGAACACGCTGGCCGACCGTCTCAGCAGGTCGTTCCTCTCCCACGAGTGGTCCCTCCGTCCAGATGTCGTCCACACAATCTTCCGGAGGTGGGGGTTTCCCCAGATAGACCTATTCGCCTCCAGGGAGAACAGGAAGTGCCACCTGTTTTGTTCATTCCAAGGTCGCTCGCCAGGCTCCCTGTCCGACGCCTTCCTCTACCCCTGGTCAGATCGCCTCCTCTATGCCTTCCCTCCGTTCCCACTCATGCACCGAGTGCTCCTGAAGCTTCGGAGGGACAGAGCCACCGTCATATTCATAGCGCCGGCCTGGCCGAGGCAGCACTGGTACACCCTGCTGCTCGAGCTCTCCGTTCGGGATCCCGTCCCCCTCCCGTCGTGGCCGGACCTCATCACCCAGGACTTCGGCAGACTCCTCCATCCGAACCTGCAGTCCCTCCATCTTACAGCTTGGTACCTGAGTGGCTGACCCACACAGAGAAGGACTGCTCCGTGGCAGTTCAGCAAGTCCTGCTGGAGAGTCGAAAGCCTTCCACTCGCTCCACTTACCTCGCGAAATGAAAGAGGTTCGCGCTTTGGTGCGATCAGCGAAGCCTGAATCCATTCGTAGTTCCGGTACCTACCATCCTCGAATACCTTTGGTACCTTAAGGAGCAAGGTCTTGCAGTCTCCTCATTGAGGTGTCCGCCTGGCAGCGGTGTCCGCCTTTCGTCCATCGCTGGAAGGTCGGTCCATCTTCTCCAACCAGATGGTTTCCCGCTTCCTTAAGGGCCTGGACCGCTTGTACCCGCCGGTGCGGCGTCCTGCCCCGACCTGGGATTTGAACCTCGTCCTGGCCAAGCTGATGGGTCCCCCCTTCGAGCCCTTGGCCACGTGCTCCCTGCTCTACCTCTCCTGGAAGACAGCTTTCCTCGTCGCCATTACATCCGCGAGACGAGTCTCTGAGCTTCGCGCACTAACGGTGGGTCCACCTTACACCGTCTTCCATGCTGACAAGGTACAGCTTCGGCCGCATCCGGCCTTCCTCCCCAAGGTGGTATCGGCCTTCCACCTCAACCAGGAGATCTTCCTCCCGGTCTTCTTCCCGAAGCCGCATACCTCGTCTCGGGAACAACAGCTTCACACCCTGGACGTCCGCAGGGCGCTTGCCTTTTACATCGAGCGGACGAAGCCTTTCCGGCGTTCAACCCAGCTGTTTGTGGCCGTCGCCGACCGCATGAAGGGTGAGCCGATCTCCTCCCAGAGAATTTCCTCCTGGGTCACTGCCTGTATTCGGACCTGCTACGAGCTTGCTCGCGTACCGCCATGCCGACTCACCGCTCACTCGACAAGGGCGCACGCCTCGTCGGCCGCCTTCCTGGCCAATGTTCCACTCCAGGACATCTGTCGAGCGGCCACCTGGTCTTCGGTCCACACCTTCGCCTCCCACTACGCGTTGGTGCAACAGTCTCGAGACGACGCAGCCTTCGGCTCCGCGGTATTACACTCCGCCACGTCTCACTCCGACCCCACCGCCTAGGTAAGGCTTGGGAATCACCTAACTGGAATGCATAGGAGCAATCACTCGAAGAAGAAAAGACGGTTACTCACCTGTAGTAACTGTTGTTCTTCGAGATGTGTTGCTCCTATCCATTCCAGACCCGCCCTCCTTCCCCACTGTCGGAGTAGCCGGCAAGAAGGAACTGAGGAGCGGACGGGCCGGCTGAGGTATATAATGGGCGCCATAGCGGCGCCACTCCAGGGGGCGCCAGCCGGCCCGCCGGGGTTGCTAGGGTAAAAAGTTCCGAGATGCCGTCCACGCGCGGCGCGCACACCTAACTGGAATGGATAGGAGCAACACATCTCGAAGAACAACAGTTACTACAGGTGAGTAACCGTCTTTTATTCTAACCCGGAGAGAACCCTCTGTATACTTGGACATTTGAGACTGAGGACCAGAGAGTCTAGTATTGGTGTCTCAAACAAATTACAGGCTTTTCAATGAGAGCCAGGTCTGGCACAGCATTAATCCAATGTAAATGTGTAGGACGGTTGGCCTACTTCCAAAGCAAAGAAATAAAAAAACATGGAGCTCAATAAAGAGAAATGAATGTGCTTGCATTTATAGTGGCTTTCAGTTGTCATTACAATATCTTGACGAAGACAGATGGTAGGTTAGCAGGAAATGAGCCCCTTGCAATATTGTATACAACTTCTGAACTCTGCAAACTTTCTGTCTTATTATAATCATGATTATTTATTATTCTGCAGTTCCGTAGGTGCTTTGCAGAGAGAAAGCCGACAAAGGGCCAAATTCAGACACAAGGGAAGTTTAGAAGTAATCTAAGTTGTAGTTTACATCAACGTATGTGTTATGCAGACAAGGATCAAACTGGGCTGAGGGAATTCTACAAAAAAAATTCCCATTGCCGCCACCCCCAGTTCAGTTGTATTGGTAGGAGCCCTCATATTTGTGGCTCTGATGGCTTGGGGCTTACACACTTTTCAGGTTAGTTAAAAACACTGCAAACCATTGGAGCACTGCCTACACTCAGGCCTGGCTTAACCAATGTGCACTCGGTGCACTTGCTTGGGGGCCCTACCTCAGGAGGGACCCCAACCACTAGGAAAAAAAATGGATGAGTAACTGGCAGCCCTAGGGCCACCTGTGGCTGCCTGATCACTTTGTATGATTCATCACCTCATGTACTGGAAGGGACGAATTCCCCTCTACGCCCCCGCCCCCACCCCACCCCCGCGCCTTCCTGATCCCACTGTGTTGCTCCTGCATCCTCTTTGTGGAGCTTGTGGCCTGCTGCTGGCCATAGAAGGCATGCTGCCTGCCCCGGGATCTGTTTCTTTGGAAGCGAAGCCTGTTCAGGCAATTGCTGCTGCATAGCTGCCGCGAGAGCTGGTGCTGCTTGGTGTTGTCCCATGGAAGAATATGTACCCTCTGGAAACGGAGGGAGGGGAAGCTTGCCAAAGGGTTTTAGTGGATTCTGTGGCAATTTCCATTGTGCCCACAGCTCCAAAATTCTTTAATCTGTCCCTGCCTACACTGGGGAGTCTGCTGATGCGCACATCCGTTCAGCTGAACTGGTGGTAGCATCTGCATGTAGACATGGCCGAGACCTACTTATTCTCTCATAGTTGCTTAAACTCTCACTCACTTATCGACATGAAACTTGCCCTTCCCCCAACACAGCCTCCTCTCTCCATTTTCTCCTCTATGTCTAAGGGAATCTAAACTGATATTACTGACATGCCAGCAAAAAGGAGTGGCGCAAGAAAAGCATCTAACAGGAGCAGGGAAGAATATATGAGTTAAAGCAGGTAAGTAATACCTTCTTATAGCTTCTCAGCCTCTGAGTGTAGACTCTTTCACACTCTCACAATGGTAAATGGTGCAAGCAAGACCACATGTTCTGTGTATCATGGTGGACCTAAATTAGGAAGCGGGAACACACAATTATGTGATACTGGCGTCCACTCTACTCCCCCGCCACCTCCTCCGCACACCAGTCCAATCAGTAGAGCTGGTCAGAGAAACTTTGACAGAAATATATTCTGTCAGAATTTGCTGTTGAAATTGAAACGCTTTGTGAAATTGGGTCAGTTCACCGGAATTTGATACTTTGGGAACGAAACTTTTTTATTTGTTGTTTTGAATTGCTTATTTTAGAGTATTATAGATTATAACATAATCCAAAATAAAGTCAAAATTGAAATGTTTCAATTGACCCAAAATGATTTTTTCCTCCCCAGAATTTTCCTTCATGGAGAATTTCAAAATGTTCAGGTTTTGTTCCAATTCAGAATGAAGCCAAATTTCAGTTCAATGAAACAGAACCACTCTACCAATCAGCACAGTGTATCCATTGTAATTTATTTTCATGGTAAATGTATTTTGTGCTGCCACCTAACAGTGCACTGCTGGTTTGTATATTGAAAATGCATAAAACCAGGAGGTGACTGAATTTGGGAGAGGGTTTTGAATTCTTCATTCTTTTATCCCAGTGAACCTTAACATCGGGTCATTGCCCCACTGCACCCTGCCCCTACCGCATCCAACAGTGAGTGATAAGCGCCTTATCATAATATTTCTGCACTGGATGCTTCCCTGACCCACTGATCATTACATACGGGGCAAAGTAAATACAATTTGTTAAACAGCAATCCATGTTTAAAAATAAGGAAAAAATGGGAAAGGTGAAAGGAAAACACATCACCTCACTCTGTGGCACGGGGACATCACAACCAGCGTCTCTGGAATGTAAGGGAAGTGCAGTCTGTTCCTCACAAGTCCCAAGCCTCCTTCTCAGGCCCTGGCTGTGCTGCGGGGATGCTGCAGGTCGGACACTTGCTCTGGTGGTGGCGACACGCGCTCGGGCTCTAGGAGGCAGGACCCTTCTTCTCAGCGTCGCCCCCACCCCGTCGGGGTTACAGTCCCCCTCCAAGTCTGACCTGCAAGGCGTCTTGGCTGCCGGCATCTCCCTGCGCTGGGCCTGCTGCCCAGGTTCGCTGTCCCCAGCTGCTCACCGCACCTGGCTCCAGACTGCTCCAGCCCAACTCCACTCTGCCTCAGCGCTGCTGCTGCTCTGCCCGTCCAGCTCCCTGGGCTGCTTTTCCAGCCCCCCTGACTTTGGTTGCTGCAGCCGGGCTCCCAGCACAGGTCTGCTTTCTGGGCTGCTTCCGTAACTCTGCTCTCAGCGCTGACCTGCTTCCTGGGCTGCTTTTCTGGCCTCTCTGGCTGGCCCGGCTCTGTTCCCCAGCTCAGCTTGGGCCCTTTCTCTCTCCTTAGCTCAGCCCCACTCTGTCTGACCCAGGCAATTCCAGCTCACACGGCAGATGGGACCCCCCGGCCTCCTGACTCCCTGATTAGCCTACCTGCCCTGTCAATCAGGCTGACCTGGAGTATTGGCCTCTCCCCATTGTACTTGGGGACTGTCAGTCTCAGGGTCCTGATTTCCCATCGACCCTTCCCCTGTCTTTTGGTACTGGGAGCTAGCCAGCCAAAACACCCCCTCTGAGTGTTAGTAAGGGGACAACAGCCCCCTTACACGTTTTCAAAATGAAAACAACACACTTTGAAAGAAGTATCAAGTAACAACCACAATAAAACAAGTTTGTGTTGGGAGGTGAGTGTGAAAGTGTGTGTGTGTGTGTGTGAGAGAGAGAGAGAGAAAGAGAGACACTGTGTGTGTGTGACAGAGACACGCGCTGCCCCTTTAAGTACGCTGTCCTTTTAAGTAGATCGGCACCCAGAAGTCTGAAGCCTGCTTGTTCAGACCCAGCAACAGCCCTGACTGTGGTTGGCTCCATGGAGCCGGGCTCATGCTCAGAAGGGGCCCCGGCCTGCTCCAATGCACTGCTCCCCAAGACCCCACTCCTCCCCCCACCCACCACTTGCTCCTCTCGGCCTGCCCGCCAGCTGGCCAAGGGCTCCTCTCCGCCCCCTTCTCCTTTCTGCCCTCTGGTCCGACCCCAGTGCACCTCCGGCTCCAGGCAGTCTCTGCTTCCCACCACCTGTAGGGCCCTGCCTGTCACCCCAGAGCTGAGCCGCCTGGGACTGGTGCAGGAGCCTGGCCAGTTTCAACCGGGGACGTGGGGGGCTTGGCTGGGCCCCTCCAGGCAAGTGCGTCCGGAGGGATCCTGGCCGGGCCAGGTCCTGGCCTGGCTGATCGTGCCACTCCTGAGGGGCTGGAGCGATCCCCGGCCCTGGGACCGCTGCTGGCTCAGCCTGGCAGACACAGAGTCGCCTCCCAGCAGGGCCGGTGAGTGGGGCCAGGAGGCAGGGAGTGGGTCTCTGGGGGGCCAGGGGTGGGGGTGCTCGGCTGTGAAGTGGTGGGGAGGATCTGTGTGTGTTGGGGCACTAGGGAGTGGGAGTTCTGGGGGGGGCTAGGCAGTTGTGGGGAGGCTCTGGGCAGGGGTGGTGTTGTGCAGGGTGCTATACATTTGTGGGGGAAGTCTAGGGGAGCACTGGGCATAGTGGGTCCGGGGGGGGGGGGGGCTCTGGCCATAGGGAGCTGGGGAGTTGTTGGGCCGGGGTGTGGCATGGCATGGGCCTGCCCCTGAGGGGAAGGGGCATGATGCCAGCACAGGGCCAGGCAGGCCACTGTGCATCTGGCAACTGCTGGTTTGTAAATAGCGCCCTCGCACCGGGCTGGGTGGAGCGGGGCCGCCCCTGCCATGCCATGCCCCATTGACTCTGGCTGGCCCCTCGCTCTGGGGACTGACCTCCCTGCGCCATGCTCCATTGCCTCGAGGGGGCCCACAAATACGTTAGGGCACCAGGCCCACAAAAGGTTAATCCGGCCTAAGTTGGGCCAACAGGAGAAACTGGGTCTTTACCGCCTTCCTCCCACATGAGCCCAGAATGGCTAGAGGGCTGGCAAAACAAAATCCCACCTCTTCTTTCATGGCTCCTCTGACTGGACAATGGTGCTGCCATTTAAAAAGGGACTGTGGGAGAGGCCCCAGCAGCGGCACAACAGGCTGGGTGTCTGAGTTTAGGGCTGGAGGTCAGGCCTGGCAAGCCCTATGCATTTAATAACTATAACAAATGGGAGGAGGTGCCTTAGTCCAGGATTAAAGAACCAAACCCAAACGTGTGGGCAAGGAGCCCTCTTACTAAATCAAGGAATCCGCCTACGCTGGCTTTATGAGGCCCACTGAGGCATACTTGAAAAGTGAGGTACAGAATCCTATTCTCATTGTTTTAGTTGCTTTGAACTACACCAGATGAACTGCCTGGCAAAAAGATCCTAAATTACGTGACTTTTCTTATGTGCGTGTTTTTCGTACTTTGCTAAATAGAACTTGACTGTGGGAGTTGGAAGCTAGAGCTAGCTTTCTGCCAGACTTGGAAAGGAAAACTCCAGGTCTGGTAGAAATGGAGTTATACCTAGAAGGTAATGTAAGGATAGCGTACCAAATTAAGGGCTCGCCTGCACCAAAAGATCGTATAGTTAGTGGTACAACACTTCAGGTGGGGGGACAGTTACATTGGTATGAAAGTGCTTGTACTCGTGTACCTTATTCTTCTTGCCATACAGGGATAAGCTATGAGCTCCTGTCTATTGATATAATTGCATCCTCACTATAGGTGGTAGTGCTATAACTATTCTGGTTAATAAAGAAAATCGTATCTTTAACCAAAATAGTGATACCAATATTAATATTGTATGTAGTCCCAGGCCTCAGGCTAATAGAAGCTGTAGATCTGAGTTAATGTTCATTCCAACAGAAAATGCTAAATACTTTCAATCTTAAGACTCAACAATAACAACATTAATTAAACAAAAAGTTAAAATGTAATAACTGTATACAGGGAAGATAAGCAATAGTCCTGCCTCAAAATTTCTATGCGCCAGGACTTAAAGAAGGTTACAGACAGGGCCGGCTCCAGACCCCAGCGCGCCAAGTGCGCGCGTGAGGCAGCATTTTAACTGGAGGGCGGCAGGCGGGTCTGGCGGACCTTCCGCAGTCATGCCTGCGGGAGGTCCAACGGAGCCGCGGGACGACCGGACCTCCCGCAGGCATGACTGCGGAAGCTCCACCGTAGGTGCGGGACCAGCAACACGTCTGCGGGAGGTCCCGCAGAGGCACGGGACCGGCGCCCGGCAGCGCGAGCGGCGCAGCGCGCCGCCCTGCTTGGGGCGGCGGAATTCGTAGAGCCGCCCCTGGTTACAGAAATTAGGAATTTGTCAAACCAGCTGTGCGCTAGCCTGTTGTATATTCAGTTTCAAATTAACTCCCTGTTCTCATGGAGTACTGAGCAAGCCCTTCTTTTAGTTGCTCCACAAAAATATTGAGATGAAACAGTAAAGTTTGTTATGCATCATGTACCTGACGTAAACCCAGAAAAGACAGGAAATGAAAAGTTAAGCCACCTAACAATACATAACCTTTACTTCTCCACCCATGAGCAAATACCCACAACTACTGTACACAACCACCCACCAGTACCCTAACTCTACGTACCCAGCCCTGCAGCACCTCCTTTACCAATCACATCAGGCTACTTCAGTCCTTATCTTCTGCACACCCCTTCCTCACACTGTCCCCTCCCCACACTATTACTTGTGAATGTTTGGTGTAGTAGTTTTGGTGTATTTGTCTACTTTCGCTTTGTAACTTTTGGAGCACGGACCTTTATTACTGAGCCAGTGACTGAGTCCAACCAACTTCCATGGTTCACCACAGCGGGAACTCCTCTGACAAACTATTGGAACTTTTTTTGCCCAAGACTCCTGCTGTGCTGTGGCCTGAGGGGAATTCCAAGGGAGTAGGGATTGTAGTGGATGGGGTGTGAGGGTGGGTGCTAGAAGCAGCCTCCTCCCTGTTCCATCCACTGGTTTGCCCCATTTGCATTCTCCCTCCATTCTCCTTTCACATGCCCTGAAATTCCCAGCTTCTCACATTCTCCCTCCTGCCAGCCCTATGTTCTCCTGAACCCACAGTTGACTGCCCTTCCTGCCCTGCTTATTGATGCTGGAACAAATGATTAAACAATCTATTTGTAAGTTGGAGGATAATAGGGTTCTAAGGAATAGTCAGCATGGATTTTTTAAGAATAAATCATGCCAATCCAACCTAACTTTGTTCTTTGATAGGGTTACTGGCGTAGTAGATGGTGGGGGACGAAGTAGATGTGATCCATCTTGATTTTAGTAAGGCTTTTGACACAGTCCCATATGACATTTAAGAAGCAAACTAGGGGAATGTGGTTGAAAGACCATACTCAAGAAGTAGATATCAATGGTTCATTGTCAAACTAGGAGGACATATCTAGTGGTGTCCCAAGGGGTATGTCCTGCACCTGGTATGGTTTAACATTTTCATTAATGACTTGGATAATGGAGTGGAGAGTATGCTTATAAAATGTGTGGATGACACCAAGCTGGGAGAGGTTGTAAGCACTTTGGAAGACAGGATTAGAATTAAAAAATTATCTTGACAAATTGGAGAATTGGTAAGAAATCAACCAGATGAAATTCAACAAGCATAAGTGCGAAGTACTACACTTGGGAAGAAAAAACATCAAATGCACAAATACAAAATGGGGAATAACTGGCTAAGCAGCAGTACTGCTAAAAGGGATCTGGGGGTTATAGTGGATCACAAATTGAATGAGAGTCAACAGTGTTATGCAGTTGCAAAAAAGGCTAGTATCACTGTGAGGTGTATTAACAGGAGTCATATGTAAGGTCTAGGCACCAGAGACGACCATACCCGATGATAGGGGGCCGGGGGAGGGATGGACAATTTAAAGGTTCAGCCACCCCTGAAACAGCTCAAGTCATGCCCCCCCATGGCACTTCCCCTGTTACTCCCAGTCTCCCCTCTCGGAAAGCAGTGGCCCCTCCCTGCAGCTCTGAGTTATTGCTCCTGCCTTTCCCCATGGCAGCTGCCATGCAGGGAGGGGGCCCAGCTGCACCACGTGACCGAGCAGGGCCGGCAAACCCTGGCAGAAATCTGGGGGGGCGTGTGACCACATCTCCTCCTCCCCCCATGTATCGCCTCTGCTGGGTACCAAACTTTAAGAAAGATGTTGACCAGTTGGGGAGAGTCCAAAGGAGAGCAACAAAAATGATAAAACGTTTAAAAACCTGACTTATGAGGAAAGGTTAAAAAACTGGGTGTGTTTAATCTCAAGAAGACTGAGGCAGGGACCTGCTAAGTCTTCAAATATGCTAAGGGCGGTTATAAAGAGGATGATGATCAGTTGTTCTCCACGTCCACCGGAAGTAGGAAAAGAAGGAATGGGCTTAATCTGCAGCCAGGGAGAGTTAGGTTAGATGTTAGGAAAAACTTTCTAACTGTAAGGATAGTTAAGCACTGAAATAGGCTTGGAGGTTTTAAGAACAGGGATGGTAGATTGGTAGGTATACTTGGTCTTGCTCCACTGCAGGGCTAGATGACTTCTCGAGGTCCTCTCAGCTCTACATTTCTATGATTCTAAGCCTGGTGGGGCAGTGGAGTTGGAGATTGATGGAGGCAGAGTTACTTCTAGGCATCTGGGATTCATGCCATACACCTATTGACTGTTCTTCGCAATGCCAGGGAGGCTTTGTACATGCTAATAAAGGCACCGAGCTAGATCTGTGTTTTGGAGCAATTCCTGGGGGACTTCTTCTCTCCCCAAAGGTAGTAAGAGTTTGGAAAACCCGGCAGAGAAGGGTACCCAAGTACACCAGCAAGAGTCCTTACCTGACACCTGAAAAGACCCAGCTCCTACGGACTATCCATCAGATTACTAGCTGGTTTATAAGGAATTAAAATAACAAGGGCTGACTGAACACTGAATGGCAGAACCTGTACTTTATCTGTAAAGTACCATGCTTGTCTATAGCATTATATAAATAACACAAATTAATGTAAACAAATATATTAAGGTTTCAAATTCAACATGCAAAAATTAGGAAATGTAGGAGTTAAGGTTTCCTGTGAAAGGATACAGGGTTCTTTAAAACAAAAATGTGAACTTGAACATGTTTCTGCTATTAACATGGAATCCACTTTGGGAAATCCAAACAGAATTGTATTGTCCCACCCAATCCCACTCCAGCAAACCCCTGAGTTCCCGTTGACATGCTGTAGGAAGAAGGAGCTTCCATGTCTTCCCAAGCACCGTCTTTAGTCGGACAAATCTGGAGCTGTCTTGAACAGTGACAGGAGCAGGACAGCGAGTCACAAGTGGCCAGATAACCACTCAGAGCAAATGTCAAATGAGCCTTTCACTTCACTTTCACAGGGATGAAGGCTTCCCCCTGACTGACAGTTACATCACCGCCAACTTATTTGTTATTTCTATTGTGGTAACACATAGGAGGCCCAATCAGGGACCAGGGCTCCGTTGCGCAAGGTGCTGTACAGACACACAATAAAAAGATGCTCCCTGCCCCAACGCGACAATAAATAGTACAGGCAGACAGATTGGGAAATGCAAGGGAAACAATATCGGGCAGCATGAGAGGCAGTGGTCGTAGCACATCAGCTGCCCAACTTGTCAAGTTGTTTTATAGACATCATAGCAAAGGAGAGTTTTAAATTCAACTGCTATGGAAACTTGAGTCCACTCTACAGAGCATGCTTGCATTAGTGTGAGTTGTTCACTTCTCAACCGCATTTCTATCCCTACAGCTCAGTGGAGGAAGGAGGTTACATTAACATTTGAAAAGGGCCAATTTAAAAAAAAATAATCCAGGGGTCTGGAGAGCTTTGTGGGTATCCTGATGAATTCTAGGTCATTTTTTTTTCTTTTACGATATATAAAATGTATTCAAGTATTATTTTAAAGTGTCCCCTTAACTGGCTTTCTAATTTTTTCTATAGAAAATCTATAATGTTCTACTAAATTGATTCTCTTAATTTCTTATAAACCAATTTGCAATCTTGACTTCTGCTTAATGCTTTTATGTTACATGCACGGTGTACAGAGTGGCTGGGGACAAAGTTAAGGCTGTCTAAAGTATTTTACCTGTGAATTTCTGTAATGCCAAATTCCTGAGTTGTTTTAAAAACACCCGGGTTGTTGGCGGCGGGGATTGAACCTGGGATCTCTGCAGCTTAATGCATGAGCCTCTACTGCATGAGCTAAAAGCCATGTGCTTCTTAGTCAAGACTGTAGAGCAAACTCATTAATCTCACTCTCTAAGTGGTCTTGGTGCCGCTAGATGGGACAGAGCACCACAACCAGGAGATGTCTGGATTACACAGTGTAAACTGGGAGTGTTTTAGCTTTCTAATATGTGTGCATGTTTTTTTAAATGGCAGCGTTCTAATAGGTTGTTCTCTTAAGTTGTTCCTGGAAAAGATACTGTCCCAAAACACACTGAGAACAGCTGGTGCAGCAGCCTCCAGGCATTTCAATCTGGGAGCTGGCAGCTTCAGTATCTTGTGATCTCAAGTGCTGAGGCAGGGTGGCAGCAGGAGGGTGGTGCTGCAGTTAGCCAGGATCCAAATCCCCGTGTGCTGCCCATTCTAGGGCTGAACATAAAGTTGTGTATGCAGATGAGGGAGGGAGATGAGAAGAGCCAAACGATGTCAAGCCGCACTGTCACAATTTTTAGAGCAAGCTATGCTCTCTCTGAGCGGGAGCTCAATAAACCAAAGCTTCCAAAACATCACCTAGAAACAACTTACTAGCTGACTCTGACTAAAATTATCCTTTTTTATTTCTGTCACACGATCTTGCTCGTTTAGGGCTAACTACTGCCTGAGTAGTCCTAGTCCCATGTTAGACTCATCTGGTTTTCATTAGGATCTGCTGCCATAGCAAGGCTGCTAAAATACTTCTGAATTTAAAGAATGTGGTTGGTCCTCTCAGTCACTCGGGTCTACTCTAAGCATATTGCTAATCAACGGCTTGTAATTTGTGAGCCACTAGACACATAAATGAAGAGCTATGCAGCTGTGTACGAGACAAGAAAATATCCCAGCCAAATCTTTAAGAAGTTGACTGGAAGGAAGGCACTTCACTGACAGAGGGCAATTTAATATATTTATGAGGGCTCTCCTGCTGTCTCTTTCTAATGTTATAATGTGTTCTCGCCCACTCTTTGGGTGATGCTAGCAAGGTGCCTGGTATTTTCAATGGCAGGTCCTTGCTCCAAGGAGCTTGCTGTCTGTCCTGGTCTACACTGGGGGCGGGGGGAAATCAATCTAAGTTATGCAACTTGAGCTATATGAATAACGTAGCTGAAGTCGACGTACTTAGATCTACTTACCGTGATGTCTTCACTGTGGTAAGTCGACAGCTGATGCTGTCCCATTGACTCTGCCTGCACCTCTCACTCCGGTGGAGGGCCGGAGTCGACGGGAGAGCGTTCGGCGGTCATAGACTCATAGACTTTAAGGTCAGAAGGGACCATTTTGATCATCTAGTCTGACCTCCTGCACAATGCAGACCACAGAATCTCACCCACCCACTCCTGTAACAAACCCCTAACCTATGTCTGAGTTATTGAAGTCCTCAAATTGTGGTTTGAAGACCTCAAGCTGCAGAGAATCCTCCAGCAAGTGACTCGTGCCCCATGCTGCAGAGGAAGGCGAAAAACCTCCAGGGCCTCTGCCAATCTGCTCTGGAGGAAAATTCCTTCCCGACCCCAAATATGGCCATCAGTTAAACCCTGAGCATGTGGGCAAGACTCACCAGCCAGCACCCAGGAAAGAATTCTCTGTAGTAACTCAGATCCCATCCCATCTAACATCCCATCACAGACCACTGGGCATACTTACCTGCTGATAATCAAAGATCAGTTGCCAAATTAATTGCCAAAATTAGGCTATCCCATCATACCATCCCCTCCATAAACTTATCAAGCTTAGTCTTAAAGCCAGATATGTCTTTTGCTCCCCCTATTCCCCTTGGAAGGCTGTTCCAGAATTTCACTCCTCTAATGGTTAGAAACCTTCGTCTAATTTCAAGTCTAAACTTCCTAGTGTCCAGTTTATATCCATTTGTTCTTGTGTCCACATTGGTACTAAGCATCTTCAACACAGCGATGCTGATTTACACCAGCTGAGGATCTGGCTGATTTATCGCGTCTAGACTAGACGCGATAAATCGACCCCTGCTGGATTGATCACTACCTGCCGATCCGGCGGGTAATGTAGACAAGCCCTAAGGGTCTGATCCAGCTTACATTGCAGTCAGTGAGTGATCAAACCCTAAATGAGACTTAACACAGCAAGTGATGACAATAAACAAAGGGAGTCAGGAAAGGGTAAAGAAGGATGAAGGTTGCAAAAGTGAAAGATTATGAGATGTGCTTAATATCATGGCTCCTTTAAAGAAATGAATTGGCCATTAATGAGATTTGGAGCCCATTACCAGCCCTGCTGAGCAGCTACTTACACAAATGCTCCCACTGACATCAGAGGGACTGCTCTCCTGAGGAATTTCTCACCAGTGGGAAGAAGGGGTTCACAGTCTTGCTCTGTGTTAGGGCTTGTGGCGTGCACAGTGTTATCTCATGAATCTGGTGCAGGGATAGATGCATGTTCTTTGGGCCGCCATAGCTCAGTATTTTTAATATTTTCAAATACTGTTTTAAAGTGTGCCCTTAACTGGCCATCTAATTTTTCTCTTTAAAAAAACTGGACCATTCTACTAAATTCATTCTCTTAATTTCTTATAAACCAATTTGCAGTCTTGACTTCCGTTAAAGATTTTTGTTTGGGAATTAAGCTAACTGCTTGAAATCATTCAACTAGTGCAAAACTTACTCTGTGCAAAATCAGGATCTATATATAGCTGGATACACCCTCATAGATTTGCACTTAGATTATTCAACCAAGAATGCACTTGTTACATCTGGTTCAGAATAACCCTTTGGCATGCATATTATTTTTAACGTCTGGCATTCCACACCTGTAGCAGCGGTAAAAGAGATTAGAGGTTGAATATTAAGACGGGATCTTTAAATGTTTTGCTTCAAGCATATTCTTACCCTTGGTGTTCACTTGACCTGAATATTCTTGCAAACAAATTTAATATGACTGTAATATTCACCAAAACAGTTTTAAACTATTATTGAATTTTAATTTTTTAATTGCAAGTGTTTGTATCAGAAACATGATTCTAATTGTCACACTCCTCCAACCAAGGGAGCAGAAACACACAATATGACTTATGTCCGATCAAAACAGGTTGAATTTAGAACATCAAAGGTAAAATCCTGGCCCTTCTGAAGTCAGTGGATGTTTTGCCATTGATTTAGTTGAGGACAGGATTTCATTTCAAATACTTGTAACAAACTGCTTGTTAACAAGCCAGTGACCAAGAATTAGTCACTGAAAATATTCAACACATACTTTTGAATAACAGCATTGAAAATATTATTTGTACCTGGATCATTCACAAATGAAAACCAGGTGATACTAATTAAATACATTATTTATCTGTCATTTGCCCTGCTCTAATAGATATCGAGTATTAATCTTTTTAGCGGCTTTAACTGTTTTGATACTGCAGTCCATAACAATCTCTGCTGTGATGAATGTACTGGAGTGTGTATGGTAGCTTTTGATTGATTCTGTTTGTCTGATTTTCCCCAAGACAAACTCAATAATGTTGAGAACAGGAAGTGCTGTATCCTTACCAAGAACAGCTGCCATCTGCATGTAAGAGGAAAAGGTGGTGACATGTTTTTAATCTTATGGTTTTGAAAAAAAAATGTTACTGCTTCCTGATGCAACACAATGTTCAAAACTTCAACCCTTTCACTAGTACTACCCACACTTTTCCTGCAAATACTTTAAAATGTCTTGATTAAGACCCCTTGGCCAACCCTCGCAGCCCTTACTCAGTGTCACCCAGTCCTTTCCCCTACAAACTCCCATTGAATCAGTCAGCCATACTGGCAAGATTTTACTTCATGCTGGAGTCAATGGGATTTTTGCCTGAATACGGATTATGTGAAAACTGAGCTAGTCTGGCTCCATATCACTAAGGAAAGAGATGAAACGAGTTTATTTGATCGTTTGACATATTTGCGGAATTTTCTTAATTTAATTAAGGCAAACTCTGTACGCTGGGTTCCTACATTTGTTTTCTAAGATATTTGAATGTGTTTCAACCAGTGATACATTTTGTTTAATCTATTTGGCTGTGCCTTAATTCACAGCCATTTGATTGGGGTGCTGCAGCCCTTAAAGGAATGTGACATACCCAGCCTAGACTAGTGAGTGGCTCTGTCACCCCTGCCCTGTGACCTGGGATGCCCTTTACACTGCTTTGCTGTTGCTGCCTCCAGTCTTGGACTGCTCACAAACAGCTTCCAGCATGTTATGTCTCTCTATGCACTTGCAGCCTGCCAGTCACACTCAGGGTTTTACCAGCCTGAATTATACTTCAGGGTGACCCCAGCACACTCCCAGTCCCAGGCTTTTCCCCCCGTACACCTTATATTGCCCATCTCTCACCTGGACAATACAATCCCATATAAAGTCCATCATTTTATTAATGCAAATGATAGGCACAAATCTTGTTACCCCAAATAGTCTCCCAAACACTTCAATTCAAACCCACTGGTTTAGATAAAACAATAAAACAAGTTTACGAACTACAAAGAGACAGATTTTAAGTCAATATCAGTAATGAGGCATAACAGAAATGTTACAAAAGAAAGAAAGAAAGATAAAACACAACTAATGCCTAACTTAACCAACTATGCTAAATTCAAAGCAAAGTTTCTCTCACCACATGCTCTCAGTAGTCTTACTGGCTGCTTCCTTTGTTCCTTCAATGGACAGAGAAGAGGAGCAGGGGTGTTCTTAGATTGTCTTTGGGAAGAATCTCCAGCTAAGCTTCAGGAGACAGAAGGTCTGTGTGGATGGGAACCGCATGTTGTTTGTTAAAATGTAGAATTTCTGCCCACTCCCCCTTTCCTGCCAAAGAATGGCCATTTCACAGGTAATGGCCCATTGACCTTGTTTACACCTGGCAGAGGCGTCAGCTTGCCCTTTGTCTCTAAGGAACTGGTTTGGCCACTCCCCAGACTTGGAGCGGGTTTTAGTAACACCATATCATGGAATCTTATAACTTTACATACAATTTTGCTACACATGTTTTACCAGGACAATAATGACCAGCAAATTGTGTTTTCAAATGGCACCTCACAAGCCATTCTTCTTACAAAGATTATTACAATAGCTTGCCAGGGATGAATACAGGGGTACAGTTTGTCACACGTGGCCACAACTCAAACCGGGGCTATGGGACAGCACACACTGCACCAGAATCTCTGCTAGCTTTGAGTCGGTGGGACAGCTCTGCTGGCTGATGCATGACCTGCACACGTCCACCTGGGGAACGCAATGCTAACCTAGCATAGTGCCGGTGTTGGTATTGTGGGTGCCCTCTGCACAGATGTATGGTGCATGTCATCTTCCCCACCCTCCACTGGCCCAGGGCCAGACACCAGCTGTCGCTAGGGTTCTATTTGTTTTCAGTCTATGGATTTTGATACCAGTTACTCCAAGAATATAAATACAGATATTGGAAAAATATTGCAATCATCTCTCCATTTGTACATCATTTCTTATATAAAAACAATTTTCTCATTTAAAATAAAGTTTGTAAATCTAAATGGCTTTTCACATCCTGTGCCAGTGGGGACTAAGGCGAGAGACTGCCTAGCACCTGGCTTGAGGCAAGTAGAAGGGTATTGCCAGCCAGAACTCCCTAGAGATGCTCTGCCCACTCTTTACATCAGTACTGCATAATTAAAAGGCTACGCACCCCTATGAGGAGCTATTAATAAGGGGGTCAGACCTGGATGGCTCAGGAAATTGGTGTGATCTAAATCACTGGTTCCAGTTGCACCCAGATGTGCAGTAGCTGAAAGTTGTTACCATCTCTTGACAGTTCAGTAGCATGTTTGAAATGAGTTTGTAGTTTCCCAGTAGACAGGCGTCTGCACCACAGATTTTACACTAATTAGCACCCTTCCCCTCCCCCCCTCCCTCATTGGCGGTCTCAGCACAAAGGCCAAGAACTGAATGGTTGTGGGGACTAAATACATCTTATTTTCTGAGGGTGGTTTCTCATATCAGGACTGCAGGAGGACGACGGCAGGGCTGTGTGACATGTTTATCTTTGGGCTTGCTGCACCTGGGCTTTGTTCTCCAGGACTGTCACTCCAGTACCTTTCCTTCACAGGACAAAAGAGAAAGGACAAAGATTTTCTAGAATGTGGCAGTTAAATGCAATTAGGCACATTCTGCTGTATTTGAACATACATACTCAAGTCTGTATCATGTATCCAGTTAGAGCACAACAGAAGCCAGTATGTGAGTAATGAACTGTGCTCATTAAGCAGAACCATAGACATGGACAAGGTATGTATTGGCCAGAGACGGGCTTGAGGAGTTTTAAGTACTGCTGTGAATTCCTTTAAGCTGAGGTAAGGGTCGATTTACCCAGGACCCTCCTCAGATTTTTATGGAAAGTCACTTTTATATTTCCACTGGGGGTTTGCCCTGATTACAACCAGCATAGGCCAGCCATAATTGTGACCGCATCAGTGCAACCTCTAGTGTCGACAGGCAAAGCTCCTGTTTGCAGTGGTGGAGTTTAGTTGTGCTTGAAGCTAGAATAACCTTCACTGATACAGCTGTATCTCAGTGATGAATATGTAACAGCACCCCCTCTGTGCCAGACCACAGAGGATCTGAGTTGTTAGAGCCCTTAGCAACAGTGGTTTAGCTCAAGCTATAACCACTTATGCTTTTAGCTCTGGAGATCCCCATTTCAATCCCCCATGTGTTGGCCACCATGGTGGCCATCACACGAACAGTAGCTTTTCCTGTCTGCACTGGGGAATGCATTGGGGCAGGTACAGGAGTTGCTGGAATCAGGTAAACAGAATAGAGGGGACCTAAGAAATATCATGATCCTACTTCCAGTGTGTTTCATGAATGGGGACTACTGATATTTTTTACTTAAGTAAGATGGATAGTATGGAGACAGTGGCAGGAGGAACAGCTATCAAATAGTGGCCTAAGAGTGGCATAGAAACCTTACACGATTTTTAGAGTGACTTTGCTTGACCAGCTTGAATAGAAAAAGAGTTCATTTGACTCTGATACAGCTTTGGGCAAGAGTTTGTTTCTGGCACTTGGACATTTTCAGGTTCCTGGAGCGTTCCACAGGGATCAATTAGAAAATGTTAATGCCTAACAAAGAGTGAACTTAGGTGTATATATAGACTATAGAGATAAACACGGTCAGCATACAGCAAGCGCCTTTCCTTTTAAGAGAACTCCACTGCAGCCAGATGTAAATGATATTTTTTTGATTTCATGATCACAAGTAAAGGCCCCTTCACAGAGCAACAGCTTGTGTACACAAAGTTTAAAAATTCTTCTTGTGATGGGGTTTGCTTTCGGCTCTCAAACAAAGATCAGATTGTGCAACTTGAGGCTATGGTTTCAGTGGCTTTTTAGCTAAGGTGCAGCTTTTTACGAAATTTCGGGCAGACTTTTTTTTTCTTTGTCATCATGAAGCCAGCGACAACTCAAATGTTCCGGCACAAAGAGGAAATGGAAAAGCATCTGAAACCTGTAATTATGTTTGATAGTAATACATATGAATCTTTTATAATAGAGTGACAGGGGAAGAGATACCATGGTAAAAAAAGATGCTTCTACTGAAATATGTATTTTTTTGGCATATGTATCTCTGGGCGGTATTCCTGAGACTGTCACGCATGAAAGCCAGCAAGCTGGGTTTCCCCAAGGTACCTACAATACTGTACCTAGAGGGAGATAATACAATGAGGTGATCCAGTCTCATTATATGATACTATATCTATGTCAGAAGATCATCTTTGGGAGCCAGTATTGTTGGTTTTTTCCCCCTGTGGCATAAAGGGATGATGTTATATCGGGGGCAACTGTGGAGGAGATATTGGGCCGGCTCTCTTGAGGGTCTGAGTACCTGTAATAGAGGTTGTGGATTGTCAGCACCTACAGGACCAAGCCCAACATCTGGAGGGGGAAATAAAATCCTGGCGCCAAAACCGGAGGCCTTTATTTTTATCCAGGAAACCTCCCCTTCCCCGCCTTGGCTTCAGCAAGAATTTGTCTGAGTAAAAACTGAGTCAGGACTCAGAACTTTCCCAAAATAAGGAGAGAAGAGGTTAAAGAATATTTAGATGCTGGATGTATTCCAATTGAGAGGGCCTGACGAAATTCATCCTACGGTACTTAAGGAACTAGCTGAATCAATCTGGGAATCATTAACAAGTATCTTTGAGAACTCATGGAGGATGGGTGAGGTCCCAGAAGACTGGAGAAGGGGAAACATAGTACCTATCTTTTAGAAGGGGAACAAGGAGGCTCTTGGGAATTAAGTCAGCCCAAACTTCAATACCTGGAAAGATATTGGATATCAAATATGTTAAGAGGTGTTATAAAGATGATGAGGATCAATTGTTCTCCATGTCTGTTGGAGGTAGGACAAGAAGTAATGGGCTTAATTTGCAGCAAGGGAGATTTACGTTAGATGTTAGGAAAAACTTTCTAACTATATAGCTAGTTAAGCTCTGAAATAGGCTTCCAGATACTACAGCAATGATCATGGCACAAAAACATATATAGACTAGAATTTTACTCTTTTCCCCCTTTTGCTTTAGGGCCAGATTGTGGTTTGCCTCTGGACATGTGTGCACAAGGGAGGAGGCACAGGGACTCTGCCTTCTGGAGCTTGCAGCAGCAAGCCCATGTGCCCCATGACCAGGGGGATGCTTCTTGTTAGGGATTCTGCGGGTGCTAGTCACCAGGGAACAGGTGTGACCACAGCCTCCTAAGGGTATAGCATTGGGTTTGCTTTTCCTGCATGCTTGAGACCCCAGGGTTTCCCTAAAGTGTAGTGTCTGTCTCAGCTCCACCTGGGATGGTCTAAAGCTGCCACCGGTTGTGCTTTTGAAAAAACAACGGTCTTTAAAATTGCACATTTCAATACAACCAAGAAACCGGCCTCAAATGATTATTTTCAGATAATCATGACCAGGCCAGATCTCATGATAATTCCACAGGCTCTGGGTTCCCTGGGCAAAACACTTACTCATATTAGTGAAGTATTGTACACAAAGTAGGGGCATCACTGACCAGATCTGTACTTATACAACACTGGTGAAGCTCCCAAGGTCCTCTACTAGCATGTCCTAGGCTCCAGGGAAAAGCTGGTATGAATTCTTTGATGTCAGTCTCCTAATTGGTTGTTCCAAAGTCCTAATTCAGAATATGGAGGGAAGATCCCCAAGACATTACAATGAGCTGGCAAGAACACAGAGGGCTTTCCTATGTAGCCTGTTTACCTTTTTGCTTGTCAAAACCTATGTTGTGCCACATTGTTCTAAACAAAGCCATCGCTGGATATACAACGCCAGCTCAGAAAGTCCCCCTGGGAAACAAGCATTTCCAAATTGCTTTCAGCTCCATAAGGCTACTTTCTTTAAAAAAGTGAAAAGAAATATTCATCCTCAGCCTCAATGTATTGTCATGGAATTAAAACATGACAGAGCGGAAAAAAGCTGATCCTGATGTCATTAGGGATTGTGAAATTATTAAGGACTCCTTGCCAGAACTCCTTTTGTGCACATTTCCACCCAGGGAAACTAGGACAATTCCTCATCTTTCATTTTCATCATAGCTGAGAGACACATAAGAGGCATGGCAGATGAGCACCCTGCAGGATATTTGATTAGTCACAGGCTGAGTTGCTTTTTACTCAGCACAGCTGCAGTCGTTTGCATGAGTTACTCCACAACAAAGGTAAATGGGAAGGCAGTGGTGTAAGATTTGTTCTCTAAGAACAGAAAACCCTGCTGCGGATACTCAGCATCATGCAGGATGGGCCCCAAGAATGGCTCAGCGTAGATGCGGTGGTGATGACTTAGCAAACAGAAAAGAAAGCAATTACTAGTAGAATAACAACTACCTCTGTTCTTCTAGTACCATTCAAGCCTTTATTGGTCCCAGATGGTTCAATTACAGCTTGCTCCTATGAAACAGAGGGAATAATGTTATTTTCAATGCAGTTACATAATTTTTTTAACCCCTTCATGACAAAGTCCCTATTAGGAAGCTGCATTATATCTTATGTAAGGAAAATGTGGATTTAAAGGGAAATAGCCAGGTAAGCTCTCTGAGGCAGGGATTGGTTTTTGAGTAATTTGTCTGTATAGCACTTAGAACAGCTGGGCCCTGATTCTTCTAGTGAGGGACAATGGTAATACAAAACATAAATAACAATAATAATACCAGTGCTAGTGCATCTCAAAAGGAGCAGGCTCCTTCCAGGCTGGTGGCAGATGTAGGTTCTCAAAAATACTTGAAAAAAATCACTTGCCCGGGGGTAGAAACATGGAGTGGGCTGACTGGGGCCAGGAAGCAGAGCCCTGAGGGCAGCTGGCATCTTCTCTGAATGGAGGAAAACTTAGTTAAAGTGTGTCCCAGGGGCAGCTGCTCCTTTAAGAGGATATGAGGCAGGAGCTGAAGCAGAAGAGCTCAGGAACTGCAGCTGGTTTTTTTTTCCCAGGAGGGAGCAGGAGCAAAATGACCCAGGGATGGGAGGAAGAGGGCTGAGGTGCAGAGCAACTGGAGCCACTCCTTACTCTGGCTGTGCAGGTATTTTTCACACTGGCTTGTAGGTTATTCCTTGGGCTAATAGGTATTGAGGGAATTCTTCTAGTCTGGATTCAGGCCATCGCTAAGAAGTATTTTTTTCTCCTAAGCTGCCCTCCTCAAAACAGTTTAAAATATTGATTTCTCTTTTGAGCAGGGCACCACTCCAAATTGGAAGAGTGCAGACCCTACAAACTGAATTCAGCATGGCATAACAAGCGAGGGATCTAAACAGACAGAGAAGGACAAGGTATCACATGACTCCTCAGTAAGGCATATACACATCCTGGTGGTTCCATTAAGTAGCGTGTGTGTGTGAGAGAAAGAGAACTTCCTCCCCCCTCCTTCCGCAGGCTTCATGGCAGAAGGGAGTTTCTGGCAGGGATGTGAATGTGGTGGGAGACGTGGCTTGGCAAATAGGTTCAGGGAAAGCATCCCAAGAATAAGCAGTAGCCTGACAGAAATCCTGGAGACATCTGTGTGAGAAGGAGACAATGGAGGGATGGAGGCTGATGTTTGTGGGGGGAGCGTGTGCAGAAAGAGACGAGAAAATATTCAGCAAACTCACTGCAGCTCACACAAGCCATGCTATTTCCTGACTCTCAGCAATTTATCCTTCCTGTCCTGCCCCCCTCCTGCCAACGACCCCTCTCCTTTACCTCGCACCAGCAATGCTCTGAACATCAGAGTGCAGAGTTTACTGCTAATAATGTGACTGTTGTCCTGCTCTTGCTCCCGTTGTAGCCAACTGCAACATTCCCATAGACTAAATGGGAGACTGTGCTGCTAACTCGGCATCATCAGCAGAAAAATTATCATAGCGCAGAGAACTGGAAGCTGCCTTCTTTGATCATTTCCAACAAAGGCTGAATTCCATTCATGTACTCCCTGTTAATTAGCCAGAAAAATGCTCTACTCCTTTCAAACATCCTCTTCCTGGACTGGGTCTTCTCTTCTCAAATGTTCTGAACCTCAGCCAGCTCTTGTGTACATTCATCTCTAGGAGCTATTTCCAGTATGACTAACCGAGCACCAGCTGACTCAACAACTCCAGTTATAGATTGGCCACATCCCTATATGGCTTTCATAAAGATTTGCCGTAGGAGGTTCCAGCAGAACAGTCACGTGATCGTGTTCAAACATGCTTTCTGTGTTGGTAAATTTATGACTCCACAGTGGGGGAAAAAACTTGTCAGCCCATTCTGCCTCTGCTGGTCCGAGTGCTTCCGTGCCAAGCCAATAAAGCATTGAAGTCTGAAGTTTACAAGAGTGCTAGGAGCTTGGAGACATTGCACAAATTAAAGCAGATTTTCAAATGACAGAAGCCATCAAACCCATTGCTTTTTCCAGCAATTAATTAAAAGTAGGGAGGATGGTAGCGGCAAAGGGAAAGTCTGTAAACATCCTTGTTGCATTATTTATTAGTCACTTCTGGGTGAAAGGACTCTTCCTTTTACAATCCCCATGGCACAAGCCCTGAGTAGGCTGTACATTGATGTATTTAGGGTTCATGTAAATCCCAAACCCTGACTCGTGCTGCATGTCAATCTGAGTTATAATATAATATCAGAGCTCAGGTTGAGGTGTTTCCTAAGAGTCCGATGTTTGGGTTTTACTTGCAAGAGCATTATCGGAGAGAACCAACTCCTGCTACACACCGTGTCTCTTATGTATGTAGAAAGCCCCAGACCAGCGGTTCTCAAACGTCATTGCGCTGCCACCCTCTTCTGACAACAAAAATTACTACACGACCCCAGGAGGGGGACCAAATCTGGGGCTTTGGCAGGGCTCTGGCAGGCTAAGCCCCACCACGCTGGACAGGGGGGGCCAAAGCCCAAGCCTGACGGCTTCAGCCCCAGGCAGAGGGCCTGTAACCTGAGCCCCACCACCCAAAGCTGATGCCCTCAGGCTTCAGCTTCAGTCCTGGGCGGTGGGGGTGGGGCTGGGGCTGGGGCTGAGGCTTCGGCCCCAGCAAGTCTAATGCCAGCCCTGGAGACCCCATTAAAATGGTGTCATGACCCACATTGGGGTCCCGACCCACAGTTTGAGAACCGCTGCACTAGATGCACTGAAACTGATGCAGTGCCCGCCAGAAAGACAGACAGTGATGCTGTGCAGGCAGACTCCACGCTCCATGTGTACCACACAGGTTGACTTCTCTCTGCAGCAGCATGGGGTGGAAATGGATTGGATATGACCTGGGCCTGTGACTCTGCCCATTGGAGTCAATCAGAGTTTCATCTGAGTAACAACTTGAGTAAAGAGGGCAGGATGCAGCCCATAGCATGGAATCATTATTGACAAATCGGGTTGCTTTTACCTCATTGCTTTTCAAATCTGTTGTAGCCACACACCCCTCATCCATCCAGAATTTGGGCGCTGATGGTGACTCACATTTCTCAACCAATCTCCGGCATTGCAAAATGTACAAGTGTTCAGGTTGGTACAGGTGTTTTTAGGGAAAGGAGTGGGTGTGTTGTGTCAGAGAAGAGGAGATGGGACAGATTTTGGTGTGAGAGTGGCAGTTATGGTGTGTATTGAAGGACCAGGTCTTTCTGTAGAGGTGAGGGGCAGGCTTGTGTGTTTGATATACAGAACGAGTTGCAGGGGAGACTAGAGGAGGGGCTTGTCTGGGTGACAGGAGGGGAAGGGTGGAAATGGAACAGATGTTTTGAGAGTGCTGCCATGTGAACAGAAACAAACTCTTAGGCCTGGATGTGAGAATTATGTAGTCACATATTTGCTGAAGAAGTGAGTGACATAGCAGATTAAATGTTGGATTTATGGAGGAAAATGAACTCCAGAGCCCTTTTCTCTCTCACCCTCCCACACCACTGCTGCCTTAAGGAAAAACCAAATGCTTATAGACAAACTTAACAAGTTTAGCAAAGTAAATAGGAGAGCTGAAAGCATGCCGTGTGGACAAGACTCAGGAAGTATGCAAATGCATTGCCAATGCACTTGTTAGTTGGAACTTGGAACTTTCCATCAAAAATAGTTGGTACTTAGAATCTTTTTTGTTAAAGAGTTGCCTGAAAGGCTCTGGCTTGCTAGTGCTGGAAACTGGTCTAAGCCACCGAATGGTATGCAGAGAGTATGGCAGGGCAATCTCTCCCCGCACTGCCCAGAGAATGTGCCTCAGTCCTGAACATGGAGGGACCATGTCTAGGGCTGGGAAGGGTAGTTCAGTCTCCATGCTCCATTAATACTGAGATTGCCAGCCTGTGCTTTCTTGCAATGCTTCTCTACTTGGAACTAGATTGAAACGCACAAACTCATCACACCTCAGACACTAACAACTGTCGAATGGTAGAGAATTTTCATCACTCTCCAACCACTGGGCTAGGGGGAAGATTCCCATAACTAGAATTTATGGAGTAACTCTTCTCTGAATTGCTGGGGCTCCTAGCATTGTCTATGCACAAATATTTCTCATGGTAATTGTGAAGGATCCTTGAGATGATTTGCATGAAGAGTGCTACAGAAATGCAATATTTTACTGGACAGTCTATTCAGGTGTGATCCATACTACATATATGTGAGAACCCTTGGTTTAGTGATAAGGTAACACAGTGTCCCTTGTGCATGGGGTCAGAATCTGAATCTAAAGGCTCAGTCCCTTGCTCCTAGCCAGGAAGGTTTTGCAGAGACCATGGCCTCAATTTTGAGCTATGTTCAAACTCTGCTGTGTGCAGTGTTGTGTGGGACGCAAAGGTGGTTGTATATTACCTATGTGCCCCCCTGCTCTGGACTCTGGGGCCACCTGGGGACCAGTCCGGTCCCTGGGATAAGCTAGGGCAGCCAGCAGGAGCCATTGCAGCAGCTAAGAATACCTGGAATAATACAGAAGCCTTCTGTCTACCCTCCACTTTTCTGGCGAAACCCAGAACATGCACCTAATGAGTGCACCTAGGAACATGCACCTAGGGTTGGTTCCACCAGTTGTATGACTCTTTCTCCCCTGCAGAGTCAACATAAAGGGGGTCCAGTGTCAGCCAGAAATCAGGGCCATTCGGCCCTAGGTGTGGGATGGGAAGGAGAGCACCTTGCATTACTGGACAGTGGCCCAGACCTCCTATAGGTTCAAGAGTGGTCTTGACAGATTCCAGAGACATTTGAACCAGGTGTCTGTATCTTGAAGGATAGTTTTCATAAAGAAGAGTTTGAGTTTGAAGTTAGAGAAGAGAAGAAATGGGGATAAATGCTAGAGGCTCTGAGGCCTCCCTGTAAGGGAATGATCTCTGCATGTCAACCAAAAAGCCATGCAAGAAATCAGGCATGATTCACAGACTTTAAGGCCAGAAGGGACCATCATGATCATGTAGTCTGATCTCCTGCACATTGCAGGCCACAGACACTCTCCCACCCACTCCTCTATAGACCCCTAACCTCTGGCTGAGTTACTGAAGTCCTCTTATCATGATTTAAAGACTGCAAGTTACAGAGAATCCACCATTTACATTGGTTTAAACCTGCAAGTGACTCATGCCCCATGCGGCAGAGGAAGGCAAAGAAACCCCAAAACAATCTGGGGTCAGGAAAAATTCTTTCCCGACCCCAAATATGGCCGTCAGTTGGACCCAGGGCATTTTGGCAAGACCCACCAGCCAGACATCAGGAAAGAATTCTCTGTAGTAACTCAGAGCTCTCCTCCATCTAGTATAACATCACCAGCCATTGGGGGTATTTGCTACTAACAGTTGCAGATTGACTATATAACATTGTAAGCATCCCCTCCATAGACTTATCAAGCTCAGTCTTGAAGCCAGTTTTGTTGCCCCTCACTGCTCCCCTTGGAAGGCGGTTCCAGAGCTTCACTCCTCTGTTGTTAGAAACCTGTGTCCAATTTCAAGCCTGCACTTGTTGATGGCCATTTTTTATCCATTTGTTCTTGTCAGCATTGTTACCTAACTTAAATAACTCCTCTCCCTCTCTAGAATTTATCTCTCTAATGTATTCATGTACGTGAAGCTGATAAAAGATAAGCTTGATGTTAGGAGAGGGAAAGAATCCTTGGCTCAGTATCTACAACAAAAGCTGAAGCGTTTTGGAGTAAGGAACACCCAAAAAGCTCAAAATCAGGGCCATGGTCTCTGGTGAGCCTTCTTGACTGGGAGCAAAGGACTGAGCCCATAGATTCAGACTCTGATCCCATTCATGTAGGGACACAATGGGGTCCTGGCCCATGACTGGAGCCCCTAGGGGCTATTGCAATGCAGCTAATGATAATAATGTCACAGTCTGGACACTAAGTTTGTTTGTTTTTTCCTGGGAAGGGAAGGTGAAATGTTGAAAGGGTCGTTGATTAGTGATAAGAAAGGGACATCTCTGTTACATGTTGACAAAGCATCCAGCCCAGGTGGATTAGGGTCAGAATTCTGAAGGATGGAGAAAGAGGAAACAAGAACTCCTTTAACAGAGATTTTGATAGCTTGCTAAGGATGGAGGATGATTCGATAACATGGCTAATCAGTTTGCATCTTAAACCAAGGCCCTATGTACACAACAAGTACAACCATGTTTTTGTAAACAGTGGGTGACACTTTTATCTAGTTACCTCAAAGAGAACTGTTGCTGACACCTCCATGTGTTAGTAACATTTATGAATTCCCCCCACCAGGCTGCCCAAGCATGTTTGTTCTGGTGCATTCTAGAAAGAACGGGCCAGCTGCTCCTTAGTGCCTCAGCAGGGATAGAGTGCTCAATGCACATAGAGTGGCAAAAATTATACATGGGGCAATGGACTCAGGGATGCCCTCCCACACTGGGAGCTGGAAGCAAGGAGGATCAGCCAACCTGGTTACAAAGTGATAGTCAAGGCTCCTGTGAACACAGCAAAATCAGGGTTACAACTTGAGTAAAAAGCAACAAAGAGTCCTGTAGCACCGTAAAGACTAAGGGCTGGTCTACACTGGGGGGGGATGTCGATGTAAGATATGCAACTTCAGCTATGGGAATAGCATAGCTGAAGTCAACATATCTTATTTCGACTTCCCTCCCATCCTCACGGCACAGGATCGACGGACGTGGCTCCCCTGTTGACTCCGCTTCCGCCTCTCACCCTGGTGTAGTTCTGGAGTTGACGGGAGCATGTTCGGGGATTGATTTATCGTGTCTAGACAAGATGCGATAAATCAGTCCCCGATAGATTGATTGCTACCCGCCGATCCGGCAGGTAGTGTGAATGTACCCTAACAGATGTATTGGAGCATAAGCTTTTGTGGGTGAATACCCACTTCGTCAGACGCACGAAAGCTTATGCTCCAATACATCTGTTAGTCTATAAAGTGCCACAGAACTCTTTGTTGCTTTTTACAGATCCAGACTAACACAGCTACCCCTCTGATACTTAACTTGGGTAAAGAAGACAAACATGCCAACCAAGGCTGCTGGCAAAGGCAATAGCTAGTTAATATCCAGAGTTACTAACTGAATATTAACCATGTAGTGTGAAGATATAAAGCACACTTAGCGTCAGCAGCGCCTCTGCCGTGTTACAAACCCTATCAAGCGTTATAGTGTAGGATGGCCTTGCGGGGAAGGGACTGGACTAGACCTCAGGAGACTTAGGTTGAATTTCTATCACAGACTTCTTGCCTGGGCACGGCAAGATCTCTCTGTGCCTCCTGTCAAATGGGTGATAATACCCACTTCCTCGCCTCACGAGGTGTGGTGAGGAAAGATTCATGATAGCTATTAGGTGCTCAGATACAGTAATGGGGGTTGTGTAAGTACCTTGGAAGTCGGAGGGGACACCGTTAATCCCCATTGTCGTTAATTATTTGCATGGTAGAAGTGCCTAGTACTGGGGAGTAACGGACTAGCCCAAATGAAACTAAACTAAAAAATAAAAAGCCCTTCAAAATGAAAATGACCGACAAGGCTTCTAATGATTTACAAACATGGTGTTGGACTTTGAGTGAGAAGTCGCCCGCAAGCCCTTGTTTGGCAAAGATAAGGAAATCCTGACATTAAAGATCATGTTATCCCCATAGCCCCTAGACCGTTGAAATAAAAATCCAAGGTTATGATGATATCTATATACTGAATTCTGAAACTGAAATACAAAGATGAAGTTGCTTAATAGTAAAAATAAGGGCTGTGTTCGTTTACTTTAATCGTTTATTATTATGGTTAATGAATGAGTTTGAATAGGGCAATAATTATGCAAAGGCCTTGGCCTAGCTTTTGCCTGGCGTGTGTTGTCTTGACAATCTCCTTGTCTTATATAGACGTGTTCAGATAATGCTTATTGCTGACAGGCCATAGGTGATGTTTTTTTTCTGCACTGGAGGATTTAGATAAAAGGAAGCTAATTAGGGTAATAAATACACAAAACATAATGCTAAAAGCCTTTATAATGGTAAAACAAGAGCAAGGTGACATGAAAACATAATGCCATGAAAAGAGTGTAGACAGCAAAAGTTGTGTAAATTGAAGTTTGTATGTGCGTATTGTATCGGTTATCTGAGACATAATGCTTAATGTAGACTGGAAGAAAGCTAATGATTATGTAATATGAAAAAAATATAAGAAACCGAGTGAACAAGGGATCAAGATGGAGAAATTGTGGACCAGAAACTGAAGGAATAAGACTGAAGGACAAGACCAGAGGCCAGACACTGAGATGACTATCATGAAGTGCAGGAGACCTTCCTGGTACCCCGGAACTCAGTAACTTGGGCCCAGCTGTTCTACCTTATCCATTTATTCTCTGTCATTAATATATGGTCAGAACCGATACCTGACAATAATTCTGTCTGAACATTTATAAATAAAGGTGAAAATTGATACTGTCTAAATTGGGTGGACTTGTGACTCAGTTTCCCACCTTACACTAGGAGCGCCAGTCTTGGACCAGGCCCCTAGTTTGTTAGGTGCTGTGTGAAGAGAACAAAAAGATGGTCCCTTCTCCCAAGAGCTCACAGTGTAAGTAAACTCATAGGCTGTAGTTGGAGATGATTATTTTATCCTTTCTCATCAGCTCAGTTCAGTGTTCAGAACTCTGCATACTTTTCTGGTGCTTTTGACATATGTCATTCATGGGGCAGAGGGAAAGGAACCTCCAGCATAATTAGCACATGGGCTAAGAAAACTGAATGACACCTCAGAAAATTCACTACAATGCTGTTCTAGCCCCTGGGAGACATGGTGTACCTGTGGGAGACTTACCTCTGAGAACTGTCTCATTTGATATGGTCAAAATGAAGCCCATGCTGGCTTTAGTAACAGTGGGCACCTTCCCCTTACAACACTTGAGTTTGTGGAGTCGGCCGGAGGGTTTCTCCTGTATTAGTCAGCCAGGCAAAGACACTGGAGGTTCAAGATGGAGGATGGGCAATTTAGTAATGATCTAATTAACACAGAGAACAGGTTGCAACATCATTGTCTCTGTATTTTGGGAGTGCCTAGAGAGGAGGACTGGAGCATTCTTACCTTTTAAAATCAGTTCAATAAGATCCTGTTATTTCCTCTCCCGCCGCCCAAACAAATTGCAAAACATGGAGGTTGGGTCTAAATGACTTTCGTTTCAGATTATGGCAAACATCCCAGTGAGAACCAGTGGAGTGACTCGCTCTGGAAATGAAACCCAGAAATGGCGGCTACTTCTGCAGCGTATAACTCTGGGAGTATTTTTGCCACCTTTTGAGGTGCAGTATTCAAACCAGATTGACACTATTTCCTTTAATTACATAGCTACATGCAGCGCAGCACATCCCTCTTGGTCATCTGCTGTTCTGTGCTGTAGGAACTCCATCTGTAACAACTAAGCCATCAGCGGTAACGGCTGCTGTTCGGCCAGAAGTCTAAGGGTACGTCTACACTACGGGACTATTCCGAATTTGCATAAACCGGTTTTGTAAAACAGATTTTATAAAATCGAGTGCGCGCGGCCACACTAAACACATTAAATCGGTGGTGTGCGTCCATGGTCCGAGGCTAGCGTCGATTTCTGGAGCGTTGCACTGTGGGTAGCTATCCCGTAGCTATCCCATAGTTCCCGCAGCCTCCCCCGCCCCTTGGCATTTCCGGGTTGAGATCCCAGTGCCTGATGGGGCAAAAATCATTGTCGCGGGTGGTTCTGGGTAAATGTCGTCAGTCACTCCTTCCTCTGGGAAAGCAACGGCAGACAAGCATTTTGCGCCTTTTTTCCCTGGATTGCCCTGGCAGATGCCATAGCATGGCAATCATGGAGCCTGTTTTGCCTTTTGTGCCTGTCACCGTATGTGTACTAGATGCCGCTGACAGAGGCGATTCAGCAGCGCTACACAGCAGCATGCTTTTGCTTTTGCATGACAGCAGAGATGGTTATCAGCCATACTGCACCATCTACCAATCCATAAATTGGTAATAAGATGATCATGGCTACCAGTCCTTTTGCACTGTTCCATTTGCTGCTGTCATAAGTGCCCCTGGCTGCTCTTAGCCAGGGGCGCAAAAGCCAAAATTGGGAATGACTCCCTGAGTCAATCCCTCCTTTTTGGTATCTAAAAATAGAATCAGTCCTGCCTAGAATATGGGCAAGTGTACTAGAGAACCACTGTATCAGAGAACCAGAGAGCACAGCTGCTCTGTGTCAGATCCTGCAGAAATTATGAGCTGTATGCTATTCACAGGGGGTGCTCCTGCAACAACCCCACCTGTTCATTTCATTCTTCCCCCAGCCTTCATGGGCTACCATAGCATTGTCCCCCCACTTGTGTGATGAAGTAATAAAGAATGCAGGAATAAGACACAGTGACTTGTTAGTGAAGGCAGCCTCCAGCTGCTATGATAGTCCAGACAGGACAGTAAGGAGTGCATCCCTCTGCTAGTTCAGGGGCACTTGAATCTTTTCTTTACACATGAAGGGTGGGGGCTGATGGAGCTCAGCCCCCTGTTGCTATGACGATGATGGATATCAGCCATACTGCACCATCTACCAGGAAAAATTAGGACCAGGCACCCTTGATCGACCTGACAGATGCTAGTACGCATGGTTACCAGTCCTTTTGCACTGCCCCATGTGCCAATAGGCTGATGATGACGATGGATATCAATCTTATTGTACCATCAGCCACCCATGGCGAGGGGAGCAAGGATGTTGGTGTTGAGTGCTGCACCATCCCGTCTATCTGCAGCATTCAGTAAAGATAGGGTGACATGTAAGAGTCAAGACAGGATTGTTTTCCCTTTCACTTCTGGGGGTGGGTGGGGGGGAGCGTAAATTGCCTAGCTATGCCCTGACCCACCGCGGACACTGTTTTTGACCCTAGAAGCATTTGGCGCTCAGCCAAGAATGCAAATGCTTTTCAGAGACTGCAGGAACTGTGGGATAGCTTGAGTCCTCCAGTCCATGAGCGTCCATTTGATTCTTTGGCTTTCCGTTACGCTTGCCACGCAGCAGTGCGCTGAGTCCCTGCTATGGCGTCTGTCTGGAGATATTTAAAAAATGATTTTGAATTTCGTCTTCTGTAACGGAGCGCTGATAGAACAGATTTGCCTGCCCTTACAGCGATCACGTCTGCATCGTCCATGCTGGAGCTCTTTCTTTATTTTGATTTTTAACTGCATCACCACCCGTGCTGATCGGAGCTCCACGCTGGGCAAACAGGAAATATTCAAAAGTTCGCGGGGCTTTTCCTGTCTACCTGGCCACTGCATCCGAGTTCAGATTGCTGTCCAGAGCGGTCAGTGGTGCACTGTGGGATACCGCCCGGAGGCCAATACCGTCGATCAGCGGCCACACTAACCCTAATCCGATATTGTAATACCGATACTAGCGCTACTCCTCTCGTTAGGGAGGAGTACAGAAACCGGTTTAAAGAGCCATTAAAATCGATATAAGGTGCCTCCTAGTGTGGACGGTTGTGGCGTTAAATTGGTTTTACACTCCTAAAACCGGTTTAAACGCGTAGTGTAGACCAGGCTTGAGTGTTATGCCCCTTCTTGTACTCTAGGTGTTCCATAGAGCCTGGCTGTTTCTGTGATCCAAAGTTTGCTAGCTGCACTTCAGCTGCTTCCTTTCCTCCTCATCCATTTCCATCTTGTTACCATTCTTGACTGCTGGATCAGAGCCAGACTTTACAAAAACTCTTTTCATTTCTTCAACCCATTTCGATCAGACCCACCGTAACGGACTCTCACTCCATCACTTCATTCTTTCCTTACTTCTCCCAGATAGTGCACCTTCCACTATCAGATTTATTTTAGTAGTCATGAAAGATACCCAGTGCATAACTGATTGAAATGCTTATCTATAGGGCCCTACCAAATTCACGGTCCATTTGGGTCAATTTCACGGTCATAGGATTTTAAAAATCATACATTTTATGATTTAACCTATTAAAATCTGAAATTCCATGGTGTTGTAATTGCAGGGGTCCTGACCCAAAAAGGATCTGTGTGTGTGGGGGGGGGGGGTCGCAGGGTTATTGTAGGGGTTGCGGTACTGCTACCCTTACTTCTGCGCTGCTGCTGGTGGCGGCACTGCCTTCAGAGCTGGGCAGCTGGAGAGCCCATCTCTGAAGGCAGAGCCGCTACTAGCAGCAGAGCAGAAGTAAGGGTGTGTTTTTCATGGCCATGAATTTGGTAGGGCCCGTAGGTGCCAACTCCATGGGTGCTCCAGGGCTGGAGCACCCACAGGGAAAAATTAGTGGGTGCTCTGCACCCACTGGCAGCCAAGCTCCTCGCCCCACCCCCTCCTCACCTTCTCCTCTGCCTCCTCCCAGTGCACTGCATCTCCGCTCCTCCCTTCTTCCCTCCCAGTGCTTGCCACCGCCAAACAGCTGTAGCAAGCTGTGGGAGAGAGGAGCGGGAACATGGCACGCTCAGGGGAGGAGATGGGGAAGGGGCGGGGCCGGGCAGGGATTTGGGGAAGGAGTCAAATAGGGGCAGGGAGGGGACGGAGTTGGGGCGGGGACTTTGAAGAAGAAATTAGAGTGGGGGTGGGGCAGGGGAGGAGTCGGGGCGGGGCTGGGGGCAGATGGGGGTTGAGCACCCGCCAGCGCCAGAAGAAGTCGGCGCCTACGGTAGGGCCCTACATATTTACAGTACAGTTGCAATGGAGGCAGTCTCAGTAATCCTGACTGGAATGCCTACTCGAACTGCATTCGAAGACTGCCTGTAAAGGTATCAGTTGTGGTGTGGAGCCCCATCTATTAGGAACTGGGCTGAGGTGACAGGACTGATCTTATCACATAGGCCACTGAAGAGTTATTCGATTCTCATGACATTCAGTTGTTACTGGACTGAATCACTGTTAGGATCAGTGCCCTTCCAGGAAAAGGCTGTGTATCCTCCCCCAGGGAAAACAAGGAAAGCCACATACATGAAAGGGATTCTCCCAGATTTGTGAGGAAACTGGCAGAAGCCAAAATTGCCTTATGTGGCTTTATGTGCAAGTTGCTTCCTCAGAAGCTGTAGCTGTGCTAAGAAGATCCTTATTATCTGCTCCTGAGCATTAAGGGACGGATTCTCAACTCAGCTCCCAACCCCGGTCCCAGTAGCTGGGCCTGGGAGCTATGCTGGAGGTGCTCCTCTGCTCTCACCACAGCCCTGACACTGCAATGGCCCCTAGTGAAGGGATGAATGTGGGTAGGATACGCATAGCAGCATAGCCTCCAGCCCTGCCCTGCCCCGCCCCTCGATTGCCCACGTGGTCCCACATGCTAGTGCACAAATTGCAACTTGCAGAGCTCAGCAAAGCTCAGGGGAACTCATCCTGTTTACATTCCCCTCCCTCAACTCCTGATCTCCACCCCAGGGAAGAAGAGCCATAGCCAACAGCCCCTCCCAAGAGACAGGGAGCAGGACTTGCCATTGACCTAGACTATTATATTTTTACCAGAACTGTATTTGTTACACGAGTGAGAACCAGACCTGGCTTCCTTAAGCAACTGTAATGTATGGCACACTGTCATTAACTGCTGTATCATGTCTTGAAATACCATGCGCAAATTCATAGATAGGAAGCAAACCCTGCCCCATACTCTGCTCTCTGGGTAGCGTATTGCTAATGAGATGGAGCTCACAACATCCTGCCAAAAACTGACATATGTTTTCCATCGGCTACAGTACCAACTAAATATGAGACCCGGGGTAACCTAACCACTGCTTGGAAAGTGACTTTGCCAGGGTGACTACGGTAAGGGTTTGTCCAACTACGGTAACGTTGGCGTTGCTGCGTAGAATGATAGAACATCAGCTGATCTGGGAATGCTTCCGTCGTCATGGAGTTTTTAAATGCTCACCCCTGTCTGTGTTCATGCTGCAATTGGCAGTGATGTCTGACTGCTAAGTGGGACTTAGGATAATGTGGTTAGAGCTAGATCCTTCCTCCCTCCGCTGCACATTGCTTCTTCCCTTCCGGTACAAACAGCAGAACAAGCTCTTTCCTCCACTCTCAGAACAGTGATTACAGGCCATTCTCCAGGCTGGTTGGCACATCAGAGGGGGTTCTCACAGTGCGGCCACCAACTCTTGCTGGTGGCCTCTCTCACACTTTTCCCTAAAATACTTAATTAGCTTTAGGAAAAACAAATAAATATGCACATAGACACGTCCAAATCATTGTAATTTATTTATTGCCGGCTAGTAATTCTGTTGTGAAAAGTGATACTACCAAACATACAAGCATCACTTTTCACAGCAGACTTAGGCTGTGTCTACACTACTGCGGTAAGTCGACCTACACTACACAACTCCAGCTACGTGACTGACGTAACTGGAGTTGACGTACCTTAGGTCGAGTTACCGCGGGGTCTACACTACTTTACTCTTCTCGTCGGGGGTACAGTACAGGGGTCGACTGGAGAGTGATTTGCAGTCGATTCGCCCAGTCTTTACTAGTCCTGCTAAATCGACCACCGGTGGATCGATCTCGAAGTGTTGATCCCGGCTGTAGTGTAGACCTGCCCTTACTCAGCCCCGGCAAGCCTGGGGACAAATTAAGCCCTGGATGGGGGGGTCGAGGGAGGCAGCGAGGCCAGGGGCAATGAGGGTGCATGGATGGGTGGCCGGGGGAGACAGCAGTGGGGCTGGAGCCTGAAGCCCCGTGTCTGGAGGATGGGGCCTGCTGTCATGAAGCTGTAACCCAGGGCTGGAGCCTGAAGCCCCGTGACCTGAGCCGCTCCACCCCTGGGAAGTGGGGAACTTACTGGCTGCCTGCTCCTCCAGCATTGTGCCCCAGGTGTCTCCAGAGGTGGGCAGGACCCAGTCCTTGCTGATGGCCCCAGCAACCAACACAAAGGCGGTGCAGCCAGGAGCACCAGGGAGAGGGAGGGACCACCGCTTCCTCCCGCTCCCTGCCCCATCACAGCCCAGGAGGCTGTGGCCACAAGAAAAGCCATGGTGGCTGCATGCGGACGGTGGCCGCATTAGCGAATCTACGGAGCCTGGTCTGCAGTGCAAGGGGTCAGCTCGCGCATGTGCTAGCAAAGGGGGCACGAGATTCAAAAGGTGACCCAGTGTATGTTCTCTTGGCTTGCCCCATGGAATTCTATCCTGACTGGTGGCCTCTAAGAACTAGAGAGTGAAGCCATCGGCATCCCTGCTCCTCTAGAAGTGCTGACAGAGGCAGGACTTAATAGCAAATTCCCTCATTGACTTATGATTTCTTGCAATGGGATTGAGCTTTATGGTTCTTAATAATCTGAATGCATGTTAAAGATCCAGGCCAAACATGCTGTTTGGGATTGAAATGTGACACACATTTCTAAAATGTTAAAAATTTAATTGTGGCCTGTGCAGTAGCATTAAAGGTAACATTCATTTTATGGCATTGGTGCAGGCAGAAAATTTCTCCTTGTAATGTAAGTGATCGTTAATGTAGTGACATTTCTCTGAACACAAAATGAGCCAAAGCCAGCCCTGGTATAATGACAGGGAAGTCAATACAATTATACCAGGATAACTTTGGCCCGTAATTTTCAGCTGTCATAAAATATAATATGTTTTTCATTCCAGATTAGTCTCCCCTCATTTTGCAGGCAGAGAGCTACTTAGTTAAAAGACATCACATTATCACCAGCCCACTCTTAGATCAGAAGGCCTCAGTGAAACTTGGTTCCTATAAATATGAGTGCTGCTTAGCAAACATCTTGTCTGCCTCTTGTTTGCCCAGTCTTCATTTTATGTGACAGAAAGGATGTGTGAGACCAGAGATTATTCTTCATTGTGGGGTGACAAAAGGGAATTTCTAATAGACAAGTGATCGGAGACTATTCACTAGAGCGGGGAGATTATTATTATTTTTGTTTATTTATTTATTAGAGTAGTATCCAGAGGCTCCAGCTTCGGTGAGGCCTGCATTGTGGTAAGCATTATACAACTACATAATACAGGCCCTGGCCTGTAGTACTTTAAAATATCCAAACAGGCAAGACAAACAAAGGGTGGCAGGAAGGAAGTATTAGCTCCATTTTACAGATTCAAAACTAAGGCACTGAACTAATATAATGTGTCCAGTTTGAGAACCCTTGTTCTCATCATCTGTATAGTTGTTTGTACCAGCCTCATGAGGTGGAGGGTGACAACCCTTCATGCAGCCCACTCTGTTAAGTGAGAAACCACAACTAAGGGCATCAAACCGGTGACCAAATGTTAACCCGTTGACCTCCCATTCAAAAGAGCAACTAAATAAGCCTACCATGCTCATCACCATTGTATCTAAACGTGTACCATTCCAGTGTTGCCAACGTTCATGATTTTTATGGTGAGTCTTATGGTAGCTGGTGTTTTTCTAAGTTGCCTCAACTGCTGGAGTCTTTTGAATACATGAGAATCTCAGCTTTCATTTTTATAAAAAGGCAACGTGACCCTGGTGTAACCTAAAGGCTCAAAACCCAGAAGACAGAGAAAGAACCCAGAATGTCGAGTTCTTTTAAAACCAATCTCATGATTTTTGAACATTTGGGGGTGGTACTACTGTGTTCCCACAGAGAAAGTCAATTGCTGGGTGCAGATTAGAAATCCTGACCACTTTGGCTCGGTCTACACTACAGAGTTAGGTCACCATAAGGCAGTTTACGCAGACCTAATTATGTCAGTGTCTACACTAGCATGCTGCTTCCGCTGAAGTAAGTGGCCCATACCCCAACATCATAACTTCCATCTCCACGCGAGGTGTGGCACTTATGTCGGTGTAGTTAGGGCGATGCAGTGTTCAAGTGGGGCTGACAGCTGGGCACTGGACTCACAGCTGGGGCCCCCTCCTGCCCTGGCACTGACAGCCCAAGTGCTGGGCTCACAGCTGCCCCCCCCAGATGTCAGCCAGGCACCGGGCTCACAGCTGGAGCCCCTCCCCTGGGGTTAAACAGGGCTGCCCAGAGGATTCAGGGGGCCTGGGGCAAAGCAATTTCGGGGGCCCCTTCGCTAAAAAAAAGGTTGCAATATTATAGAATACTATATTCTCATGGGGGCCCCTGCGGGGCCTGGAGCAAATTGCCCCGGTTGCCCCCCCCCCTCTGGGCAGCCCTGGGGTTACACCCCAAGCTGTAAGCCAGGTGCTGGGCTCAATTTCACAGCTTGGAATCTACCAGCAATGAATTTGACATTCTTGGCAGTTTCACAGCTCCAGCTGTGAACCCCTTGCTGCTGACAGCTGGAGCAGAGACAATAGCAGCCATGAAACTGGCAAGAATGTCAATTTCCTTGCCGGTAGGCTCCCCTGCAGGATGGGGGACTCCAGCTGTGAGCCCCGCGCAGCTGTCAGTGCCCCACAATGCCCCACTTCAGTCAATGCAGCGCTTCTGGTGAGGACGCTCACCGTCGGCAGAAGGAGGGTACTGTGGACACCAACAACCCATTGAATTACTGCAGAGGCTGTAGCTCGACCTAACTGCAGTTGACCTAATTTTGTAGTGTAGACAAGCCCTGTGGAACAGCCACTTGCTAAGCGCTGCTCTTAGGAAATGCAGTCGTGTGAACCAAGCCACCTCTCTCCTTTCCCCAACCCCATTCATGCGCAGGTCTAGAGCTTAGAAGTTACAATACATCCCTGCTGCAGAGTTAATGGCGGAGGCTAGTCGGGATTGCTGGATTTTGCAGGTTGTTGCTGTGCAGTTATGTACTTGTGTGTTTTATGCCACTCCCAGCCATGCTGTATCACTTTTCTAGGTGCAGTGAGGCTTTGGCAGCATGCACACATTGGGTGGGCAGTCACTGGCTGCCATGCCAAGTGAATCTCTTTACTGCTGCGTTTTGGGCTTTTGTACCACAGACATTTAATCTTGTACTTGGCAGATGTACTGCAAACGGCGGGGTTTACTCAGAAGGAGTTGGCAAGCAACCAGCACTCACTCAAGAATGAATAACTGGTCCAGGGAGTTAGTCCCTCCCACAGCCAGCTCTGCCCCATCTTGTGTTCCAGCAGACAGCTGCAGATTTGCACTTCGGGAGTGCAGAGTCTGCCCCCTTTTACTTCTTATGCAGGTTTTACGCTGCACACCAAAGTCCTTCCCTTGTGTAAACCTATGGGATTGTTAGTCAGCTGCGCACCTTACAAAATTATTTGAATTCAGCCGGAAGAGAAGAGGGCACCTTTGCCAGGAGAATGAAACACCTGACAAAGTGCCGCCGACACGGGTCCAGTAATTTAAACTATATCCATGAATTGTGCATGATCAGTTATGTTCTTTAATAACACATCTGGAATTGGCTCTTTGTAACTGCAGCTGAAATCCTTAGAATCGTAGAATATCAGGGTTGGAAGGGACCTCAGGAGATCGTCTAGTCCAACCCCCTCCTCAATGCACGACCAATCCCCAATTAAATCATCCCCACAAGGGCTTTGTCAAGTCTGACCTTAAAAACCTCTAAGGAAGAAGATTCCACCACCTCCCTAGGTAACCCATTCCAGTGCTTCACCACCCTCCTAGTGAAAAAGTTTTTCCTAATATCCAACCTAAACCTCCCCCACTGCAACTTGAGACCATTACTCCTTGTTCTGTCATCTGGTACCACTGAGAACAGTCTAGATCCATCCTCTTTTTGGAACCCCCTTTCAGGTAGTTGAAAGCAGCTATCAAATCCCCCTCATTCTTCTCTGCTGCAAACTAAACAATCCCAGTTCCTTCAGCCTCTCCTCATAAGTCATGTGCTCCAGCCCCCTAACTATTTTCTTTGCCCTCCGCTGGACTCTCTCCAATTTTTCCACATCCTTCTTGTAGTGTGTGGCCCAAAACTGGACACAGTACTCCAAATGAGGCCTCACCAGTGCTGAGTAGAGGGGAATGATCACATCCCTCGATCTGCTGGAAATGCCCCTACTTATACAACCCAAAATGCCATTAGCCTTCTTGGCAACAAGGGCACACTGTTGACTCATATTCAGCTTTTCATCCACCGTAACCCCTAGGTCCTTTTCTGCAGAACTGTTGCCCTAGTCTGTAGCAGTGCATGGGATTCTTCCATCCTAAGTGCAGGACTCTGCACTTGTCCTTGTTGAACCTCATCAGATTTGCACTTGTCCTTCTTTGTCTTTTAATAGCTAGGCAATAATGACCTCTGGTCTGGCAATTGTCTGACATTTAATGTCTGCCTGGAAGAGTTTGATTTCAGGTCCTAAACACAGCCAGTCAGCACGACCTAGCAGACTGAACATAGGACAGGAAGCTGGGAACTCCTGTGTTCTAATCCTGTTTTTGCCATTGATGTAATGTGTGGTGTGAGGCAAATCATGTTAACCTTTCTGTGCAGGGGTAGTAGTAATTAGCTAGGTGCTTTGAAAATGAAGCGCTAAGCAGCTAACTCGTGATAGGGTGTGGGTGTCAGTCAGAGAAAACGCACATCCCGTGGGTGTGCTGAAATGAAACCGAGTGCCCAAGGTGTGAGTGTGGGTGTGTTTGTGCCCATGCTTGATTAGATCATACACCCTGGATGAAGCTCCCTGCTTATAAAATGGCATATATTTGAAATAGAATCATTATTTTAGAAACCTAAATGTTTGCCAGCTGAATCCATTGAAGGAGATATAGTTCCTTTGCAGCGTGTTCACTTGATACAAGGACAGGTTGCAAATCATTCAGAGGTAGCACGACTCCTGCCCCCAGCAGCTGGTTTTGAATTGATCCTTTGTAGAGTTGAGATGGGCTCACAGCAGTGGCTTCTCCTTTGCATGTCAAATAGGTAATCCAGGGGTGAGGCATACCCTGTGCCCTGGGCACACGCTGCCTGTGACCAAGTGATCTCCATGTTACAAAGAAATAATGTCAAAGATGAACATGCTGCGAACGTGTCAAGTATCAGAGGGGTAGCCGTGTTAGTCTGGATCTGTAGACTCTTGCATCTGAAGAAGTGGGTATTCACCCACGAAAGCTCATGCTGCAAAACGTCTGTTAGTCTATAAGGTGCCACAGGATTCTTTGATGCTGCGAACAGCTCACTGGCTTTATGCCCTTGATTCCAGGAACCCACTATTTACAGATGTCACACGGGAGGGCTTCCTCACCAAACTGAACCACATCCTGGGCTCATGCCACAGCTGCACCCAACCGCAGCTCTCAGTGCAGCTGGTGCAGGGGTGTGGCTCTGAGAAACCTTTCTACCAGCCCCCAACCCCCATCCTGGGGCTGATCCAGTCCCCAGTACAAGCTAGAGCAGCCCAAGAGCTGCCCTAAATTGAGCTGATTTATGGTGGCGGCCATGTTGCCAGTGAGCATTGCCATAGTGCTCTGGTTCTACCTCCTCTTTGGTCCACAAAATGCTCCCGCCCAGCCCCTCTGCTGATGTGGATGGTAGGGCTAGGGGTAGAGCCATTTGACCTTTACACCAGCTGAGGATTCTCCACACTGGGGAAATACTGTGTCGCTGTGACATACCGTGGCACAATCCAGACCAATGAGTACCTGTGTCACCCACGTCCAGTAATCTGGGGTGCCCTTTGCAATGCCTTGCTGCTGTAGCCTCCAACCCAGACTGCTCACAAACAGCCTCCGGCACGTAAGTCACTCCCAGTTTATGTCTGTGCGTGCAGCAGCCGGCCAGCCACACCGTGGCTCTTCTTAGCCTTAGTCATGCCGCAGGGTGACCCCAACGCCCCCCCAGTCCTGGATCTTCCTCCAGAAATGTATGTCCTGTACTGCCCAGCCCTCTCCTGGACAGTACCAATATATTAAGTCCATTATTCCTTTAAGGGAATAATACACCAGCTTAGTATTTTAAATAGTTATCCAGCCACTTCAATTGAAATACACTGGATTAGATAAAACAATAAAACAAGTTTATTAACGACACAGAAGGAGATTTTCAGTGAGTGCACATAATGAGGCAGAAAAAGTCAGAAATAGTTACAAGAAAAATGAAGAGGAAATGCTTAGCGGTGCCTAACTTAACACACTATTTTGGATTCAAAGCAAAGTTTTCCCAGCACATGCTTTCAGCAGTCGTACTGACTAAGGTCAGGACCCGCCCCACCCCAGAGTCCAAGGGCTACTTCCTTTGTCTTTTCAGGCGCAGAGAATGCGATGGGCAGGGAGAGGGAGAGAGAGGGTGTGTCCTGGGGTGTCTGCCCTTACTTTGTATAGTCCTGTCCCCCCTTTAAGAAGCATTTCCAGCTGGATGCAAGGCGACAGGCAGTCTGTGTGAAAGGAAACTCCATGCTGGTTCTTTGCTCAGATGTAGATTTCTGCCCCTGCCTCCTGTTCTGCCAAAGAATGGCAGGTAACGGTCCAACAGCCTTGTTTACACCGGGCTGAGGCGTCAGCTTGCCCTTTGCCCCTGAGGAACTGGTTTGGCCGCTCCCCAGAGTTATCTGGAAAACATACTTTAGTCATGAGCTCAGCTTATGTTTATGACTTCACATACAACGCTGCTATGCTCATTTTGCCATGATTTTATTGACAGCTAATGATGAGTTTTTACATGATACCCACAAGGCGTGCCCTGTACAAACGTTGCAATAGTTTTTGGGGTGTGCAGACAGGGCTCCAGTCTGTCACACCTCGGCTGCTCACGTAAGGTCATTTTCAAGTACCTTTTTGTTGGTCTAGCAGTGAAAAGGGACCTTAGTGTGAGTCAGGATCTGGTCCCACGTGTGCAGGTGGATGAAAATCCCTCTAGAGCAGCGATACTCAAATGAGGGGAGGGGAGGGGAGGGAATGTATCAGGGGAGGCTGTGTGCCTTTTGTTTGAAGAGCTCCTGCTGTCAGCCCCGGGTGGCAGGGCTTGGACTGTCAGAAGAGCTGTGCACACCTGGGAGGTGGAGGGAGAGGAAAAAGGGGACAACCAGCATCCTGCCGCCTGGGGCTCACAGGTGCCCTGCTGCCTGGGTTTGGGCTCTCTGCCTCACCCCAACCCTTCACTGGGAGGCAGCCCGGGCGTGGGCTCGCCTTTCTCCACTCCCTCCCCTGGAGGCAGCAGCGGGACTCTGGTTGTCAGCCCCAGGGCAGAGAGGCTCCTGCTGTCAGCCCCGAGGTAACAGAGCTCTGGCTGTCAGCCGCGCCAGCAGCAATGGGGCGCTGTCTGCTGTGGAAAGCGATAGTGAGAAATATCACTTTTCACATTGCCATCCCTCCGTCTGCACTGCTGCTGGCACGACGCTGCCTTCTGTGCTGGGTGGCGGTATAGGTACTTGCCTGGGGGTGGGGAGGGAGCGTAAATGACTACAAACACAAAGACGGGGGCGTGATCAAATAACCACTGCTCTAGAGGACAAGAGATGTTAAATGCACTCAGACCCTGACCTGGCTTCTACTGAAGTCAGTGCCAAATGTCCCACAGACTTCAATGGGTGAGGGTGTAGCCTTTAGTTATCAACTAGGCCATGGAGAACGACATCTTCTGGAACATTCATAGTCTTACTACCACAGGGCAGAGGAAAAGAAGCTGGGTAGGGGAAAGGGAGAGAGGCAAGTCCGATATTTCTGACAACTATTGTAAACAGGCCCAGTGAGTGAGGTAGGGAAATTGTTCAAATCCACAATGAGCTTCTTTCACACTTGAAGAGTTAAATTTCTTTGTCTGTGGCTGGTCATAATAACTGTAATCCTGTGTACTTCAGTGGCCTGCTCCTGTGAGGCACTGAACCAGTCACGGGCATGGCTTACCACCTCAAAAGGTTGGCTTTTGCTGTGCTTCTGAATTCTTGCTGCATTCCTGTGGCTAACCAGTCACATAGAATTCTTCTCCCTCCCCCAACCCCTCTTCTTATTAACTTTTTAATGAACTCCAAGCAGAACAGCAGAAGTGCTATGAATGTTACTCCCCTGGGCTGCGGCTTGCACTGCCAGGAAAATCAAGAAGCCATGGGTTTTCCTCAGAAATAACTTTTTCCCACTCACAACCCAGGTCATTCACAGTCCATCTTCCTAATGTATCATCATTTAAGACTTACAAAGGAGAGATTGAGGGAGCCCCACAGGAGACTATCCCATGGCTCAGGGGTTAGAGCACTCTCCCGAGAGGTGGGAGATCCCTCGTGAAATTCTTTTTTCCCACCCAGGAATTGAACCGGGGTCTCCTGCATTTAAAAGGTAGGTTCTGCTGCTTCTCTTTTGTGAGGCTGATGCCTAATGCATTCCCTCAAAAAACAGCTCAGGTGCCTACGCTGCCTGACTCCAGATGGTGGGTTCCCATTTGTGGGTTACCAAGCAGAGACAGTTGCCTCCCTGCAGCCCAGACTTCGGCCAGGTCTATGCTAAAGGTATGTTGCTCAGGGTTGTGAAAAACCCTTATCCCTGGTGTAGACAGCGCTGAGTTGACAGAAGAATTCTACCGACTCTCGGGGAGGTGGATTCACTACAGCCCCTCCCGTCACTGTAGTGAGTGTCTATACTGAAGTGCTGTAGTTGAGCCTCTGTAGCAGTTGAAGCGTAGACATAACCTGAGGCGCTTAGCTCCAAAAAAGGGGTGGGGCTTAGGACACGCTCTGTTGTCAGCCTCTCCCACTGCCTAGCTTAGGTGATGCCTCACCTAGCCTGCTGGCTTCTGTGGGTTCCATTCTTAGGCCCATCCCTCTCCCCTTGCACTGCACAGGGAGCCAAGGGGCCTAACTTGGTTTTGTGGATCACACTGTAGTTCCTGTGATTTTCTAGGCCCCGTGACGGTCAGCACCGCAACGCCTAAGTCCCTTTGTGGATCTCACCCTTGGGCACTTTAGAAAATCCCAGCACTTACCATTGTGGACTAGAGTGGTTTTCGGCAGTTCTGAAGGCAGGCTAGTCACAGTACTTGTCAGCAGGCTGCAGAAGAATTTAGGCAGCAGAGTGTGTTGGGTTGTGCATGCTTAGCAACAGGGGGAATGTTTCTTCACAAACTTCACCCACTCATGTGACCACCTACCTGCTCCCCACTCTGGTCTCTGGCTATACTTTTTTCTCCCATTGTCCATAATGCCATAACCTGAAATGAACCTGAGGACCAGCCGCCGCTGTGTTGGTCGCTGGTGTGGCATTTCCCCATGCAGCTGATCTTCTGCAGCCTGTACTTTGGGACTGGGCTTTACCACGGCATGTGGGTCGCATTTCGTAGACAGCCACATATTGGAAACAGGTGACCTCTTCCACTGTCTGAGCTCTGGGAACGGGGTCCGAGGTCACATGTGGCTGGTGACCAGCGTACTTTGAACACTGCAAGTGCGATGCCACAACGGGGGCTTTTCTGAGTGTATTGCTCACTCTTGTGTTTATGCTGTAGGCATTCAAATGACTTCCAGCCTTGGTGCTGGGAGGATTAGAGGTGAGCTTTATGTGCCACCCAAGTGGCTATTAGCCAGGATGGGTAAGGAATGGTGCCCCTAGCTTCTGTTCGTCAGAGGATGGAGATGGATGGCAGGAGAGAGATCACTTGATCATTGCCTGTTAGGTTCACTCCCTCTGGGGCACCTGGCATTGGCCACTGTCGGTAGACAGATACTGGGCTAGATGGACCTTTGATCTGACCCGGTACGGCCGTTCTTATGTGGGATGCTGTTTACTTTGGCTCATAATAAAAACTGCGATGTAATAAGTATTTCGTTAGTTTGTTGTCTGATTTCCTGATCTTTTAAGTTTGGGCGGTAAATCCAGACTAAACGCAGAGGACATGAATAGGCTGCCAGCTGATGTACTAATGTGTCAGCGACCCCCTTTGGGCAGACAGAGCATTGCACCAAGTCGACTTGGTCCTTCTTGCCTTTTGCTCTTGTTGGCCCATTGGCTACCCAACTGTGACTAAACAAACAGTCCCTGGGTCAGACGCAGAGTGCAAAGGACTCTGGGACTCTGGCAGTGCTATTCTGGGCGATGAGGGGTGTTAGTTTCAGTACGGCTGGAGTGCATGGGTTTCCCCTGATATTAGGGCTAGGTAGTTCTGGTCCTCAGAGGGTCTGGAAGCCCTTTGTGGTTCTTAAGTCTCTGTTGGGTTGAGGGATCATTACAGGAACCCTGGCCCACCCACTCCACTGGTTTCCAGCTCAGGGTCTTTAAACCAGGCAGGCAGAATCAATCTTCAGCAATTCCTCCTGCTGTACCCTGAGCTACTTCCTACCTCCCTTGGTGCTGTGGGCTTCTCCAGACCCTGCTCTGAGGTGCTGCTGTCTGGGTGGCTTCTCACCAGTTTGCTGGCAGGACTTTCCTTCTGTAGCCGACTTGCTCCTCCCGCAGTCACTGTACTCACCCCTCTGCTTCTCAGCAGTTGTGTTCTCTTAGCTGCTCTGCCAGTCAGTGCTCATGATAGTTGCTGCATTGACTCAGGGGCTGCTTGGCCAGCATGGAGTCTCTACACCCCATGACACATGCACAGGAGTTAACACAAATCTCTATAGGATTGCAGACTTTATTGTGTGTGAATATGCTGGCAAGTACGACTAGGGCCTGCCAGTTTGGCAGTGCATCAGCCGGCTTTAACAGCAGCTTGGCAGAAGAGAGACCCATGCGGGACTGGGTGGAGGAGGAGGATGCCAAATGCAACTTGACAAATGTAATGGATGGGGAGTTAGCTGAAGTGACAAACAAAGATAACGATTTTGAAGGGTGCGTAGGTGTCCTAGAAAAACGCTCCCTGGGTGAAATCCACCCTTGTATGAAGGACCAGCACCAGGCCTATGTTCCACTCAAACCCTCAAAGTACAGCTTAAGTAGGACTTAAAAATGATGCCCAGGCCTTCTGCCCAGGAGTGAATTTCACGCAGTGTGAACTAAGATCAGTATTAAAATTGGTGACAGGAAAAACCAGAGCAAAATACTGAACTCTTTAACCCCATCCTGAGGGCAAGTGTTACAGAGAACAGGTCAATGTAATCCCAACATCTGATTGCTAAGAAAAGTAACACATGAAAAACATGAAAACATCTTTAAAATAATAGTGATCAATCAAATATGGGGGAAGGGAAGTAGCCTAAGAGTCTGACGATATCAGGGAGGACACCGGAAGTGATGTTCACCGGGGAGGGGGTCTGTCAGCGTTACAAGCTGGGGCTCAGATGGGCGATGGAGAGAGAGATTTTGCTCTGCAGCCTTAGCTAACAGCTAGTAAGCTTTAGGCTCATGCACTAAGCTCCAGAGGTCCCTGGTTCAATCCTGCCTGCCGACAATCAGGGTCTGTTGGCGTTACACCAGCAGCAACTATTCAGTGGATACAAGAGCTGGATTTTCCTTTTGTTTACAGCTGTGTAAATCAGGAGTAACTCCAATACAGTCACAGAGCAACATGGGTGTAAATTAGTAGAGAGCCAGGCCCAAACTACTGAAGCAAGTGACAAGTATTTCTAAAAAAATATTTAAATTCTATTGAGAGGTGGAAATTGATCAGAAATGTTTCTGCAAATATTTACTTAAATAAACAATTGAATTTGTTTGGTGGTTTTCACAGACCTTTTTGTATTTGTTTTCTAGAGTATTCTAGTAAACCCAGTACCCTCAGGAAAGTTCATGTAAACAGTGAATTTTAAATAAATATTACGGTACATCCACAGAAAACAAATTTTGAACTTAAAAATCTGAGAATTTGTACTGGAAGCTGTTCATAACCATTACAATCAGAGAACAAAACAAAAACCAGGTTACCTCTGTATGTGTCAAATCAAAACTAGCACATCTTGAGTTTCCAATATCAAATACTAGCAACGAGCTGTTCAAGAAATGGTTATTTGCAGAAATTATTCAGTGAATAAATCTGAGCTGCTTGCTAACCACTTGTGAATAAATCTGACCTGCTTGCTAACAACTTATAAATAGAAAGATGCAAATTTCATCAAATTATCCACTAGAAATTATTCAGTCAGTTTTGATGTGCTGTCTGTGTTCTTACCCGGTAAGCACTGTGGTAAGAACACTTACACATGTGAATAATTTTTATGGATTTGAATAGTTCCACTGGATTCAAAAGAGTACTCAGGTATGTACATATTTGTAGGATCAGGACATTAGTTAGCTGTCTCTGTTATTGATTTCAGTTTTCTGTCTGGAATTGTCAGATCATCACACTCATTCTTATGATGTCAGGATTTGGGGACTGTTCAGAAGATGAGGAGCCAATACATTAAAAAAAAAATGAATGCCTGAGATCTGAGAGCTAGAGATATCAAGTGCTGACCAGGAAGGCCAGCCCAGACTGAGAACTGTAAGAGTGATGGTGCTGTTGGTTTGAAGTAGCAAATATTTATAGCAGGCTGAGAACCAAAGAAGGCGTTGGACAGAAAGAAATGTCTTCTGTTTTTTTCCTGATGTTGTGTCCTGCCCCAGAAGGACATTTGAAGAAAAAAGGCTGAGACAGTGACTTAATAGCTTTTAAAGGCAAGGTTGAAGTGGCGTGGGAAAATGTATTTTCTTTGGGAACTGGAATGGGTGATGAACTCTTGCATACAGTCAGCAATGAGCATGCTTATTTTCCTAGCTTAATTATTAACAACAATCTAGTATCCTGATGGCATTTTCTCTACTGTTGATTGCGTCTGCAACAGAGTTTGCTCTCTGAAGTGTTTGTTTCCACGCTGAGTTCTGCCCAGTAGAATGTGCCCATATTAGTCAATTGTCCCTCAATATCAGAGATGTCCATCGCAGACCTTATGGGCAATGTTTACCGTAAATCAATAACCCATTTGGCATTTTAAGCTTTCCGTTCAGCTGTGTACACAGTGCCCTTTAGTTTGGGTCATAGCCTGCTATTTAGTTCTTGGCAGGTTCACGCTGACCAATTTGAAAATGCTCATAACGAGAGAGATTTCTGTCAGGTTGCCTTGATTGAACAGTGCCGTTTGGAGACATGATTTGCTTTCCAGAGAGTAAGAATTCTCCTTCTGAAGAATATTTTTCAACATTATTAGGGCCAAATCTTGCTTGCCTTATTTGATTCACAAGCATATTCCCATTGGTGCGAGGGGACTCTTCCTGGAAGTCCCCTCAATCAACCTGCCCCTCAATCAACCGAGACTACAGCTGTGCAAAAGGGTTGCCAGGGTATGTCAAACCACATGTAACTTGTTTTGTTCCAATCTGAAAAGTCAAACCATATTAACTGAAATGGTTCACTGAGGCTCATGAGCCTTTCAGTGAACCTGAGTCAGAGTCAGCCTGGGGCCAAGTGTCAAGCCTGGGTCAATTTATGGTTGAAATCATGTGAATCATAGGACTGGAAGGGACCTCGAGAGGTCATCTAGTCCGGTCCCCTGCACTCAAGGCAGGAATAGGTGTTATCTAGACCATCCCTGACAAGTGTTTGTCTAACCTGCTCTTAAAAATCTCTAATGATGGAGATTCCACAACCTCCCTAGGCAATTTATTCCAGTGTTTAACCACCCTGACAGGAAGTTTTTCCTAATGTCCAACCTAAACCTCCCCTGCTGCAGTTTAAGCCCATTGCTTCTTGTCCTATTCTCAGGGGTTAAGAAGAACAAATTTTCTCCCTCCTCCTTGTAACAACCTTTTATGTACTTGAAAACTGTTATCATGTCCCCTCTCAGTCTGAGTTGATGAATATGAACAGTTCACATTTTGTCATCAGACTTCTTATGAAAGCCACAGAGTTAGTTAAAAGAGTGATCCAGCTCAGAAAACACAATAAAATCTTAGATGACACTTGAGTCAGGTCCCACAAAAGTGTCACTAGTAGGTATTAGTTATTTATTTTGTAAAACATAAGGCCATTGTCAGATCTAAGCGGAGATGGTTAGGTCCCCAGAGAAGCACATTATTCTACCTTATGGCAAACCCTGCCTTGGAGGAAGGAAAATTCCTACCTGTCAGGCACCACCAAATCCACCCTTCTTAGCTTTTGCCTTTCGTCGCTTTTTAAGGTATCTTTTCTTTAGGGATGAGTGAACTGGAGGGAAGAAAAGGTGAGTGACTCCTGCAAGACCCTAGGCTTCCGCAGTAGCTATCTCTCTGCTGTTGGACAACTTGGAGGGGGATCTTCTCTCTTCTCCCTTCCTTCCTTGCAGAACTGCCCCATGCGCAGCCCGGCTATCTAGAACAATTTAAGGAGTTTTCTTCACATTCCCCCCTGCTGCTCTCTCCAGGGTTTTTTTTCCCCAGAGGAGGGGAGATCTGGCTCAGTATTACCAGACTCCTGTTTCCTACATATCTGTTATAACAAAGGTATTTCATCATACATGTTGTATGATGAGTGGGACTGGAGAAAGAGGGACAGGTGTCAGGAGGGACTTAGTTGTTTGTGACACCAGAGGCTCAGGAATGCAAGCTGGTGGCCAGGCTACCAGACAAACCCAGGCCCCTCAGCATGCTCAAGAAAAATCTTCCTACAACTCTGTCTGCTGGTGCATCCCATATCACCTAATGAATCCGTGTAAATGAAGTACAGTGCTATAGGCCAGTAAAGGTTTGTCTCTAATTATGAAGATTTGCCCCAATTCCAGGCATTGTTAGCCAGCCACTAGAGTCACTGCACCAGTGCAAACCCCTATTGTGGAGACGAGAAAGCTGCTCTTTGCACTGGTAAAGTTTATCCCTGCATGAACCAGTAAAAGTTGTGGCTTATACTGGTTCCCACTGTTTACGGGCTTGCCTTTACTGCAGAGTTAGCTTGAGTTATGACATGAGCGTTGACCCTAACTCAAATCCCATCCAAACACAAACACCCTTAACGACAGTGTGGTGGTGCTTTTAACGTAAACTGGCGGGCCTGTTTGCGGGTGCAGGGTAGAGCTCAAGTTAGCACTGCTTGTCAGCTGCTAACTCAGTCCTTCTGCGGGGCTCACGCGTCATTTTGCAGGGTGGCCACTCTCGTTCTAGCTGGGCTAACTTCAGAGCTGTTACCATGCGTGTAGATAACTTGAGTTCACCCTGCAGTGAAGAGACCGCATACACGAGGAGGCTGCGCTGGTGCAGCTGCGCTGATGAGTGGATGCAAATTGCTGTAATTAAAGCAAATCTCCAGGGGCAGGCAAGCTCTGAAGGTAAGTGGTAATAGTCCGATTTCTTGGTCAGAATATTACTGGAAATCATTATCTACTCCCTGCTGCTCAGCCTGATCCTGAGGCCATTAACCTCACGCAGTAGCATTGGTGGCAAACAGGCCATTAGGCTTCATGACATAATTAAGTGACCAATAAAAAGCTTAGTCACTGTTATGGCAGCACCCCAGAGCCCCCTTTCTGAGGCTGTGTCAGCATTTTCTTTACAGCCCCTTATTTTTAGGAGTTTATACAGCAGCTGTGCAAATTTGTTGATTGCTGAAGCTGGCAGGAAAGGTCTTGGCCCAGGAGCAAATTTCTTTGCAAAATAAAGGGGAAACAAATGACTTGCGACGTCTACCAGTTCTAACAGAGCTGACAAAAGAGTAGGACTTTTCATTCTCTTTCCTCCAGTTTGTGCCTGTGGTTATGTCTACACTACGGATATCTGCTGGCACCGCTATGTTGGTCAGGGGTGCAAAGAGGTGTGATCCCTGACCAGCGGTGCCGGGAGCCCTTGAACCAGCCTGGGAGCCCTGGATATGATGGAAACCACTTCAAGCCAGGGGGTGCTGCAGCACCACCACCACCCCCTGCACCCCTAGTTCCAGCACCTATGTCCCTGACCAATATCACTGTGCTAGCAGAGGTCCCTAATGGTGTAGATGTTATCGGGATGGGTTGTTTTTCTCATGGGGCTTGGTTTTACTGCACCAGTAGAAAGCACAGCTTTGCCAGTATAACTGCATCCATCCTAGGAGCATTTGCTGGTACAGTATCCTGATATTCCTATACCAGTAAAGTGCTCCTAGCATAGAAATAACATCAGCTGTTGTTGAACTCCCTTAAATAACCCCAGCCGTATCTCTGTACAATAGGGATAATAATACTGCTGTTTAGACTGTAAGCATTTTGGGGTAGGGTCTGGCTCTTCCTATGTGTATGTACAGAGCCTAGCGTATTGGGGGCTTGAGAAGCTATTGTAATATAAGTGATAAAAAGGAAAATTGGTCTTTATGAATGGTCTGCTTCACATGGTCTGTTTAAGCATTTGTGTGACGTCACACTTCAGAAGGACACTTCTAGTTTTGTGATAACAGCCCATTACAATCATTAGGGAATTGGGTATTATTTTTTTCTTCTGGAGAAGGAGGAGATTCCTCCCAGGTCGGAGTGGGGTGCAGAAATGGGTCACAACCCAAATGCCAGCGCTGAGCACCCAGACTTTCTCGATTCTGCCTAAAGGTGGCCAAAACAAGCCCCAAATCTGATCATTCTTAAACTGTGTGCCAATTTGGATCTCGCTCCGGGTCTGACCTTTGCTGCTCAGACTGGTCTGTAGTCACTTGAGGCTATTGCAAGATTCCCCTTATTTCCCTTAAAGGCTGAGGGTGCCTCCTTGAAAAACCCTTCTGCCTCTGAAGTTTGACGCCTGTAGCTGGTTCTCAGCTTGAGCGTCAATTTTTTTTACCTTTGTTTGTGAAAACAAGTGGAGCTTTTTCGTTAGTCGCAAAAGATGGTTTGGGTTGTTTTCCGCACTGCTCTGAAGAAAGGCTGTTCAGTGTCTTGTGGGGTTTAGTCATGTGACTCCCCAGAGGACACTCTGGCTGATTTAGACTTGGCGTTAGAGAGCTGTTTTCTAGATGGGAATTCCATTACTGAATAAGAAACAGTCTTGCCTCTGGCTAATAGTCTCAGCAAAGCAGTGATGAGGATAAAGAGGCTGGCGTCAGAGTCCAAGTGCTCAGAATGTTGTTAAAAACATTTTATGAATTTTTTTTTAATCCTATTACACATCAGTTTATTCCCAGTAACCTGGATGTTGTTCTTGTAGCACCATGGAAACAGTCTGCCATCCCATGCTCCGGCAGCTCGCTGTGTTCCCACTGATCATTCAAGAAAGGAAACTAGGCTGTTCAACATAAGGATAATGGAGACACCCACCAAAAGTTTCTGTCAGTCTAATCACAGACCCTTCCATTCCCTTATTTCCAGATGTAATTAGCAGAACTGATACTAAAATATGCTCTGATTGCATTACATTGATAACAGGGTGGCCTTCTCCTGAAAGATCATCCGCAGTGTGACTGTCTTCATTAAATTAAGGTCCTATCTGTGCTATGTTGGGGTATATGGTCACAATAAGACTGTTCCATTTGTATTGCAGTAACTCCTCACTTAAAAGTCGTCCTGGTTAATGCTGTTTCGTTGTTACATTGCTGATCAATTAGGGAACACGCTCGTTTAAAGTTGCTCAATGCTTCCTTATAACGTTGTTTGGCAGCTGCCTGCTTTGTCCACTGCTTGCAGGAAGAGCAGCCCGTTGGAGCTAGCTGGTGGGACCTGGCTTGGAACCAGGGTGGACCAGCAGCCCCCCTATCAGCTCCCCACTCCCCTAAGTTCCCATGCAGCAGCCACCCAGCAGGCTATCAATTACTGGGGCAGTTCAGCTGTCCCTCCGCACACTGCCATGTGCTGCTCCTGCCCTCTGCCTTGGAGCTGCTCCCAGGAGCCTCCTGCTTGCTGTGCGGGGGGGGGGGGGAGGGGGAGGGAAAGGGGAAGAGCATGTGTCCCCCTCCCCCCAGCTCCTGCCCCCCACTTAACCCATCTCCATGGTGGGGGCACAATAGGGGTTCAGGATGGAGGGAACATGCTGGCAGTAGCTACTGTCTCAACTTGCTGATATACTTAAAAAGGCAAAGTACTTAGAGTGCGGTCAGCATACTTAAAGGGGCAATGCGCATCACACACACACACACACACACACACACACACGAGTCTCTGTCTGCCATACTGTCTCCCCTCTCTCCATTCGTGCTGCCTTGCAGAGTGTGAGGCTACGTTAACAATGTGTTTAATCCTTGAGGGCTCAGCCAAGTTCTAGTTCATCATTTAGCAGTAAGACATTCCCTAGGAAATATCCCACCCTCTGACTCCACCACCTCAACCAAGCTTCACAATCATCATTGCTGTGTACAGTATTAAATAGTTTGTTTAAAACTTATACTGTGTGTGTATATATATACACACTATAGACTATAAGACTATATATAGTCTTTTGTCTGGTGAAATTTTTTTCCCTGGAACCTGTTTACATTAATTCTTATGGGGAAATTGGATTCAAGTAACATCGTTTCGCTTAAAGTTGCATTTTTCAGGAGCAGAACTACAACATTAAGCAAGGAATTACTGTATAAGGAGGCTTGGTCTTGCCTTCATGGATCAGACCATCTCAGGTGATACCTGTGTTACAGCCCCTTTCCTTGCAGCCTGTGCAACCTTAATTCAGTGCCCGTGTGCATATGCACTGTTTTACAGTCTTTGATTATATGATCACACGCTCTTTTTTTCCACAGGACCCCTGTCTCAGTCAGTGCAGAGGATGGGTCTGGTTTTGGTATGAACTAGGCTTGTGTGGTAAAGGAGGAGGCTGTCATCTGTAGGACCCCTGTCTCATTTGTTACAGAAGCTGATAGGTGTATGGATTGCAGGTGTGAGACTGCAGGGTCTTATGTTTAAGGTTGTTGAATGTTGCCATGGAGAACTGAATTTATGTTTTCAGAGTTCCTATGTGGGCAAGTCACTTAAACCAAACTCTTCATGTGTGGTCACTAATTGTATGTTCCTTCTTTCCTGGCTGCCTGACTTGAGCCTCTGAGGTGCAGAAGTGCTTCACACTCATAGCTGCAAATGGAGCTATGCTTTGAACATATAAAGTGCTAAATAATGCTATGTACTCTGAAAAATCAGGTCTTAGGTGACTCAAATTGAACAATCAAAACCAGTGGACATTTTTTGACCTCAATCTCTCTGTGCCTCAGATCCCCATCTGTAAAGAGGGGATATCAATATCACCTCCTCACCTCACCAGGGTATTGTGAAAATAAATGGATTAATAACTGTGCAGGATTCTGATATTATAGTGGTGAGTGCCATAGGAAAGCCCATGAAGAAATTAAGAATTCTCTATTGAGAGTAAGATTTGAGGAAGGGTCCTGCCCAACCAGCTTTACTTCGGCCATTTCCTGACTTTTGAGTACTTGACTTTTCAACCTTTAGTAATACTTTTTTAATGTACAGTAACTCCTTGCTTAGAGATGAGATGAGACACTTCCATAAAATCCTGGGCATCTCCTAGTTTGACCACGTGCCTAATAAAGAGGTCCGCAACATCATCACCCAGTGTGCTGGGTCATATGAAGACCTCCTGACAATCGTGAAGAAGCACAAGCTGAAGTGGTAAGGCCATGTAACAAGATCATCTGGCCTATCTAAGATCATCCTCCATGGGACAGTCCAGGGGAGGAAAAGAAGAGGTAGACAGAAGAAGAGATGGATTGACAACATAAAAGAGTGGACAGGAATGGACTTCGCGGAGACTCAAGCAGTGACACACAATCGTCAGGGGTGGAGACAATTGGTTGATTGCTCATCAATGATGGGGCCCCAACAACCAATGCGGTTATGGGAGTGGTGGTAATGATGATGATGAACTCCTCGCTTAACGTTGTAGTTATGTTCCTGAAAAATGCTGCTTTAAGAGAAACTATGTTAAGCAAATCCAATTTCCTCATAAGAAATAATGTAAATTGAGGGGGAGGTTCCAGGGAAATAAATAAATATGCACACACACACACACAGTATAAGTTTTAAACAATTTAATACTGTACAAAGCAATGATGATTGTGAAGCTTGGTTGAGGAGTCAGAGGGTAGGATATTTCCCAGGGAATGCCTTGCTGCTAAATGATGAACTAGCACTCAGCTAAGACCTTAAGGGTTAATGCATTGTTATTAATGTAGCCTTGCACTCTGCAAGGCAGCACGACTGGAGGAAGCAGACACAATAGACGCATGGCAGTGGCTGCAAACATTCCCTGCAGAAACTGAAGGTGATGATGAACCCACGCTATCCCACTGGAGTGCACCACTCCCTCCACTATCCAAAGTGCTGGGTAGTGCATGTGTGTGTGAGACAGAGACACACAGTTTGGGGGGGAGACACCCTGACATCAGCACCTCTCTTCCCCCCACCCTATGCACAGCAAGCAGGAGGCTCCCAGGAGCAGCTCCAAGGCAGAGGGTAGGAGGAGTACATGGCAGTGTAGGGAGGGACACCTGAACTACCCGGAAATTGATAGCCTGCTGCGTGGCTGCCGCACAGGGAACTTAAGGGAGCGGGGAGCTGATGGGGGGGCTGCCGGTCCACCCTGGTTCCAAGCCCCCACCAGCCAGCTGCAATGGGCTGCTCTTCCTGCAAGCAGTGGGCAAAGCAGGCGGCTGCCAAACAACATTATACGGGAGCACTGCACAACTTTAAACGGGCATGTTCTCCAGTGGATCAGCGACGTAACAACGTTAACTGGGACCACAGTAAGTGAGGAGTTACTGTAGTTCTTTTGTGAATAACTTCCTAGGTTTTTAAAAAGCAAACTGAAAAACCAGAAATGCCGTCATGTAGCTTGGGTATTGACACCTACACATCCCAACATGGTAAGTTTTACATGGTAACACTCGTAGACAAGGGGTTTAAGAGAGGGGGAGTAGGGAGGGGGGAAATGAGAACACACTGCCCCTCCTAGAGCAGAGGGGAGATCCCCTTCCACTCCCTGGCCTGGCTCTCCATCCTCTGCCAGGTCTGACTGACCAGCAATCCCCCCTCCATGCCCAGGTCTCACTGAGCAGCAACTCCCCTCTTCTCCCTGGCCTGGCTGAGCAGCAGCAGCTCCCCCTCTTTCTTGGCAGGAGCACTGAGAGCTTCCCCTACTCCCATTTCTGCCACTGGTAGAAGAGCCTTTAAGAAATAATAAGAGAGGGATCCCCAAATCGCTTTCATCCAGAAGGCAACGTCCAAGTGGAGAAAGATTCTTCTCTGTGCTCTTAGCTCAGAAATTCCAAGAACGTTCAGTAGGCTGTTTATGTCTCTACCACGCTGAAGCTACAGCAGCAGTTTCTGCTCCAGGCCAACGAAGTCACAGCAATAAATTCCCAGGGTTTCACCATGACATATATAGGTGAGGCCTGTAGGGGACAACATTTTGGGGGCCAGATGGGGGTTGGTCCCTGGACAGATTCCTGATGAGCTTTCCCCCACCTCATGTGACAGGCTCTGTTGCAGCCCCTGCACTCTCCTGACCAAACAGATGATGCTCCCTGATAGAGCTGTTTGGGGGCACGTCTTTAAATATATACAGGTATACCTATCTCCTAGAACGGGAAGGGACCCTGAAAGGCATAGAGTCCAGCCCCCTGCCTTCACCAGCAGGACCAAGTACTGATTTTGCCCCAGATCCCTAAGTGGCCCCCTCAAGGATTGAACTTACAACCCTGGGTTTAGCAGGCCAATGTTCAAACCACTGAGCTATCCCTCCCTTGCTAAAAGAGGCAGGCAAGAGATAGGATTATGACCCTGACTCCCTTCCATACCATCTAGCACAGCTTATCAGCTGCACAAAGGAGCGGCTTCTACATCCTCCAAAAAAATGATGAGTTGGGGAGTGCTGGGGAGCTCCCAGATGCACGGTCTGGTCCTAAGACCCTGGCCAGGTTTGTAAGAATAATAGCACCCCCGCTTAGCTTTCCTACATCACAGATCCTCTTCAGAGCACTTTTCAGCCAGCCATCAGCCAATTCATCCTTACAACCACCTGGGAGGTAGGTAAACAGGACTGTTCTCTAGCTTTGGAATTCAATCACCGGTAGCTTTCACACAGGATTCCACCTATTCGGACGGAAAGAACTATCACACCAGACGAACGAAAACATTGAAGGGACGGAATGCAAACCACACATACAAATTGCAGCAACAACTGCTAATCATTTCCCAATAGGGACTGAGTCACCACTTGACTTCTCCACGTTGTCCTCTGCGGTCAGAGTCACAGCAGCATAAAACAAGTAGCGCAGAGGTGAATTGGGCCTAGAAGCTCTAAGATAGCCACTGAAAACGAGCAACTGTGGGCATTTGCGTTTCCCTTAATACAATGAAAACAAGTGACATAACAGAAAGGAGTTTTCCCTCCTGACACTGAGCGGGTAGAAAGGCATTGGAAAAATACTAAGCCGGGTCTGTGTGATCCACGCTGTTCTAAAGTAAAGCAACTAGTTTCCAACAGTGACACCTTGTGCTAGACTGTCGAAGCTACCTGCAGTTCTAGCAGAATGCTGTGCTTTGGGATCCGGGCTCTTGTGTTAGGGACGCTGCTCTGTTGCTGAAGGGTCTGTGAAATAAAGGCGGCTCTTAAAGGGGACCGCAAGGGTCTTTGCCTGCCTGCTGGAAATACTGTGTTTCTCCATCACAAAACATCACTGATGCTTGGAACCGAGCAAGGAACACCACTTCCTATGCATTTTACTGTGCTTTAAATGTTCGTGGAGGCATCGGCTTCATAATTCAATTTAGAGAGAGAAAAAAAATCACGTACCGAAAAGAAAGGTATCGACTGGAGTTTGTCTCCTACAGACAATACATTGCGCTTAGCTAGCACCTTCCCTCCAACCATCCCTAAGTGTCTGTAGTGGCCCGTCTTCCTGCAATTCCTTGTGGACTGTGCAGGATTTTATGGCCTAGTGAGGGGTACAGGAGGGGAAATGCTATAACGTAGCTATGAGTTAGGTTAGGGTTAGGGAAGCTGTAGTGGAGGCTGCTAAGTGAAGACTCTCATTCTCTTTCATTGGCCTAGGCCCCTTCTTTTTGTAAAGCTCCTTCTTTTCCTTTCCTTACACTGCTCTCCCGGTGCTGTTATTTGGCTCTGTTTCATCAGCTACCACAGGACAGTAGTGGGCATAAGAAGGGCCATACTGGGTCAGACCAAAGGTCCATCCAGCCCCAACAGGTAATGATAAAGTGATCCAGCCCCTGTTGCCCATTCCCAGCTTCTGGCGAACAGAGGCTAGTGTACTGGGTTATATCCAGAAAGGCTAGAAGCTTCATTTTTAAAGGTAAAAAATAAAAGGCGTGAGGGCTTCTGGAGAATACCACAGCGGCTGTGAAAAGGACCTAAGGCTGCGACTCTGTTTCTCTGTGATCCTTCCAGGGTCTTGGTCTCGCTGTATATTACACTGGGTTTGAATCTCTGCCCAGAATTGAAATGTTCACCATGAGTATCAGTGCTATACCCACGTCTATTGTCTATGTAAACACGCAGTGCAAATTTTCTCTTTCCCTTTGTTACGTATCAATTCCAGGCAGAGCACTTCAGGGCAATTAACTTCCTGGGATCCTAAAGGAAATTCAGAAATGTGGGTCGTCTTATGCAATATGGCAGCAAGATTTGTGATCTACTGGTCTAAGCACAGGACTGGGAGACAAGGGGGGAGATTGTCATACCCGTGTGATCCCTTGACATCTATAAAATCATGCCCTGAAAGTCCCGGGTCTGGCTGGGGGAGGGTTCCCTAATACAGACACTATGGAAGACTGCTTTAAGGTTGCCCTCTGAGGACCCACTCACTGGCTTTTGGGTAGGAAGCAAGCTGGGAGCCAGAGGCGACATGTGAGGCTATAGCATTGCAGTCCCAGGGAGGATGCTGTAACTTAGGCAATGGCTACACTAGAGAGCTTACTGCAGTGCAGCTGCATCGGAGAGCTCTCCCGTCGGCTTACCTACTCCAGCCCCTGCGAGCGGCGGTAGCTACGTCCGCGGGAGACGCTCTCCCGCCAACATAGTGCTGCCCACACCGGCACTTATATCGGTGTAACTTATGTCGCTCAGGGAGGTGGTTTATTCACCGACATAAACTGCAGTATAGGTATAGGCTTAGAAAGACCCCAAGGCTGTCTAAATTATGCTGGGGACTTCTCCAGCTGCTGGAGCACTGCAGGATCATGGAGGAGCAAGGCTGGCTTAAGTCACCATAGACTTCGTCTACCCCTCTTTCGGCTGCGAGTTGAGCACAGCTCAGAATATCATGCAAGACTACCTAAGATGTAATTCCAGCTCTGACACATACAGTGTGGCCTTGGCCAAGTCCCTTACCTTCCGTGTCCTCAGATGTCAAATATTAATCGTACCTAATTACCTGCCTCACAGGAGTGTTTTGTATTCATTTTGTAAAGGTGCAGCGGCCAGTTCCATGCCGCTATGGTGTTCCACAATGCAGTGTTCTGAGAGGGGACAGGTACCAGAGATCTCCACTGGCCTTGGAATCAAGCTACAAGACTGAGGCAAATTCTGTCCTTTCCCTAGATAGAGTGGGTATCACTATTCGTTTTTAAAACGTCATTAAATGGCCTTATGGTTCCAAAGCCATTAGGGCTGTCGTGAATGCTCAGTGCTCCTTTCCCCCAAATCCTCTTTCAGGCTGTCTCCCCCTAGGCTTTTAAAAAGTCTCTTCACTTTGCCCTAGCACTACCTTCCTGTGCCATTACCCACAATGCCCCTGCATCACTTAGCGTGGGAATTGCTTCTATCAGTGCAACACACCTAGGCAGCTGGGCATGGGATCTCCAGCCATTCTCTTTTCTGCACAATAGCCTATTAGTTGGTTAAATCTGCTGTCCCCATAGTTTAGCCAATTGGCCCGGAGACCCACAAACAAGCGCTTGGGGACACACAAGCAGCTTCCACACTGTTCTTTGTAAATCGCCTGTTTATGGGTTGGCATCAGTGACTGGATCGCATTGACTCATTTAGTGAGGTTTTGGGCAAATCTGGCAGATCAGCAGTTTTCCCACTACAATTAGGGCGTCTTATCTCACTCATGACATTGCAGGTCACTTGATGGTATAAGACAGCTTTCAGACATTTATAACGCAGGCCAAATTTGAACCACTACTTTAGATGTGAAAATTCTGGATTCTATTTCAAATCCCAAAAGCAAGCCAGTCCTCCCCATCCCTCATGCTGTTATCTGGTGCATGATTTTTGACTAGTGAGTTGTTAAACTAGCACAAATTAAATTACATTAATGAGCTGTAAACATCCTGTAGCTACACAATCTAACCTCAGAGCTAACATCTAACTCACCACAGTTGGTATTATTAGCAACCAGCTTTACTTTAATGGATATCTGTGCTGAAGAGATTTCCAAAAAACATAGGTTTCCACACAGTCTGTAGTTCTTATATCTTGTAGGTTTTGGACCCACTTTACCCAGCTTTCTTGATACTGGAAAAATGGCTACCCCATCAAGAAAGATAGAAGAAAAAAGCCCCCTTTAAAAATATCCTACTACTATTGACAAATCAGGATGCTATTCCAAGACTGTGTTGCTAATCATGTGCAGCTCATCCATTTCACAACGCCTGGAACTTCTCCACATCAGGAACTGCTGTTGTAGGTGCTCTGTCAACAATTTTTTTGCTTGCATTCAACAGTCTTTATTTCAGACTAACCTTGCCAACAGATCAGAGCTGAAAAGAAACAGATATTCCTCCTAGCAAGGAACGCAGACTTTAAATAACCCACTGCATACCAGTTTCATCTCTCCTTTGGAGCCAGCTCCTTGTATACTGGCACTATATATTTATGTGGTTTGCTAACTCGGCTATTGCCATTATACAACTTACTGTCCTCTTCAAGAATGTGCATTCTGTCTCTTTTTTTTATAGTGAAAACATACGCGTTAAGCTTCTTACTTGCCATTAAAAATGATTCAGCATGTAAATATGACGAATTTTAGGAGATTACTATAACTAATCTTTAAGCAAGACTCTGCCTTGTCACAATGCTATGACTTCCTCTCATAGGTAATGAGGACCTTGGTCTTCCAGCTCTGGGAAAATAAACAATAGACTATTGACAAACAATTGCTTGAAATTATCGGAAAGGCCCGAGAAAACAGCGTCACTGTAGATTTCTGTTCCAAAAACCATCATGCTTGTTTATTTTATGTATTTATCTGGCAGAAAAAACTAAAGCACTAATTCTTCCTGGAATCTGAAGACTGTAAAATGTGACCAGGCTTTATTTAGTGGCATTACAAACGCTATTAAATAATGAAGTAGATAAAGCTATGTCATGTGCATGGAAACTGGAGGCTCATTCCTTTAGCATGTTAAAACTACTCTATACATAGCCTAATGACTATATTACTAGGAATTTAGGAGGATGGCCTAGGGCCCATAACCTCAAAAGTATTTAGGCCCTAAGTCCTGGGCCAAGGTTTGTCAAATCAATGATCCATGCAATAAAGTTACGCAATATTTCTTGAGAAATCTCTTATATTTCATCACATCTAAGATCGCTGAATTTTGCAAATCTAAAACAATTCCCTCTAAGCAATGAGGCAAAGAAATGGGAGTTGCAGCTGATGCTTAACTCAGGGTAGATAATGCAGAGGTCTCTCAAGAGGGAACATTTTGCATATGTGTATAAGAGAGTAACTACTATAGCCACAAAATAATCAACTAAAAATGGAGTGCCAAACTGTCTGTTGGCATAAATGAGCATAGTTCTTTTGGGCTGTCCATTTACAACAGCATAGACATTGGCCCAAAGTGTTTCTTTTAGCTCTCGCTTAGAACAGGTTGAAATTTTTTCAATGAAAACATTTTTGCTCACTCCGCCTTGCAATACCTCCCTCCAAGGTCTCTGGATGAATCTGCTGCAAGGCCTACCTTGGAACCACATAACTCAATCCAATCAACTTTGAATTGTTATTGTTAGCAAGTGTCAACTTGGAAGAACCATGTTTAAGCCAGCAATTTAAAAAATATTCAGTACTTTTCATATCACAGAGACTATTGGTCTTCGACTCCCGCAAAATATCAAAAACCCCCACACACAAGACCACTCTTGAGAAAGCTGACATGGGTCAAATGTCCTAAAAAGACATATGCAGTGTTGTTGTAGCTGTGTTGGTCCCAGGATATTAGAGACAAGGTGGGGGAGGTAATATCTTTTATTGGACCAACTTCTGTGGATGAGTGAGACAAGCTCAAAAGCTTCTCTCTCTCACCAACAGAAGTTGATCTAATAAAAGATATTACCTCCCTCACCTTGTCTCTCTAAAAGACATTGTCACTAGTTTATGGAAAATTCAAATAAAACCCTTCTAAAAATAACTGTTGGGAAAAGGTCCAGCCCAAACAACGGAAAAAAAAACCTGTTGCTCAAACATTTATTCATCAGCAAAATAAAAATAAACTCAGACTTATGATAAATGTCATCATCTACGCTTTCTCATTTACTAAGCTAGAAACAGAAATGTGCAAACAAGCCAATTCAGTAAACTTCCTATTTTTAATTGTGCTATAGGTCACACAGCTTATGAAATCTAAATCTTGATATAAAACAGTTGCTTTAAAGCTTATCAAGATGAAACCCATATAAATTTTAAAATGTTATTTTGGGTCTGTGCACCCAGACAAGCTATTCTCCACAAAACCAGTAGTTACCTCTTCATGGACACAGACGTAGTACAGAAGCGCAAGAGATGGGACAATTCATATTTTCGAGAGTGCAAAGATAACACACATGATTATGGATGGAGAAATCTCACTGACAGAAAAATTCCAGATTCTGATGGAAGTTTTAACTGAAAGAACCAGACATATGCATCCACTGACAGCAACCAGAAAAATGAAGATAGAAGAGGAATGACAGATTGCAAAGTATATTTATCTATAAAGCAGGAATAGCCTGGCTGATTGCAACCTCCTCCTTTCTGGCTTTGACAAATACCATTCCCCCTCTCCGCCTCCCCCCCCCCCAATCTATTTTAAACACTGCTGCAAAGACCATCTTCTTGGCTTGTTCTTTCAACCTTGTCACTCCATTGGCTCCCCATTCTCCGCAGCATGAAACACATTATTTTTCAGCAGCAAAGAGTCTTGTGGCACCTTATAGACTAACAGATGTTTTGGAGCATGAGCTTTTGTGGGTGAATACCCACTTCATGTCACATGCATCCGACGAAGTGGGTATTCACCCACGAAAGCTCATGCTCCAAAACATCTGTTAGTCTATAAGGTGCCACAAGACTCTCTGCTGCTTTTACAGATCCAGACTAACACGGCGACCCCTCTGATACTTGACATTATTTTTCATTATTTTAAAAGTCCTTCCTGTTGTATCCCCATCCTGCCTATCACCTCCTATATTCTATTCAGTCGTTGACTCCCACTTCCATTCCACCAATGATACCTTTGTCAACCATCAGCCCAATATTCCCACAAGCTCCTTCGTGCTTTCTGCCGGGCCACCCCTTTTGAATGGGAGGAGCACCCTGTAAAAATCTGCCCGGTCACTACCCTATCCTCCTTCAAATCTCCTCTTAAAACGCACCTCCGCTGTGATGCTTATAAAAGCCTTGATAATGATTCGACAGCTAGTGTACTGTTGATCACTGCTATAACCTCAATGTTACCGTGTACCTCCCCCCATCCATCTGACGCATCCCCCTGCTGTCTCCTGTCTTTGGGACAGGACTGGTTTTCTTGTTGTATGTGTGTACAGAGCCCAGCACTATGGGGAATTAGTGCAATATCCATAATAGAAAAGCCGAGTCCTAACACCTTCAAATGGGGAAGCCAAGCCATGGTGGCTGAATTCCTTATCCCTGAGCCCAAACCTCATCTTCAGCAGACCCTGAGTGAGACTTACACACATGCTGATCTGTAAACCCTGGGAGTCGCTCTAGTTCAGCAGGGGTATTCACAGGCTGTACAGTTAAGCATATGCCTAAGTCTTTTCAGGATCAGGGTCTTAGCATCCAAACAACCCCCTTCCAGGGTTGGGGCAGGTGGAAGGCAGGGGAGGCTGGATTGGTTGGCACAATATGAATTTCAGCCTTGACCTTGGCTGTCCCTCAGGGTTTCTCTAATCCTTCCTCTACCCTTGCTCCCTAGTAGTCTCTCCACGTAGAGAATCACTAGCACCTCCTTTGTGTCCTGGGCGGAGTAACCAGACTACACCTGTCAGCGGTTGTATCCAGTGTTCCAACAGCTGCCAACACTGAGCGGGGCCACAGAAGAGTCCTGTTTATAGCCAGTTCGAGAGAAACAACTTTAGGATAAAGACTAAGATGGCAAAGAAGAGGGCATTACGGCAATCATGTTTAGATGTTATCGACAAATGTAACAGGGAATGTGCAGCCTAAGAAACTGAAAACCCTCCTGATCCTGGCCGGAAGTCTTGCTCAGGACTAGAGCAGTTTGTTTTCTTCAGTGAAATAATGTCTCCAGGGAAGGTAGCCTCGGTTATCGGCAGACAGACTTTGATTTTTACACATTTTCTGGTTATTTGTAAATGTCCAATGACCATTGTATGAGAACATAACTCAGCTTTTGGGCTGTTAGCAAGCTATTTGCTTTGTCTAAATCTTCAGCCATACGGAATCGAGGATTGGCGGTGTGACTGGTCAATTAAGCCATATGCTCCTTAATAGGCTGCCTGCTGTTTTATACAGAGGAGGGGAGTGAATAACAAGTCTCTGTATTTGCACACCAATCCTGTCTCCTACAATTCCTGAAATCCTTGCCCAGACGTCATTCAGTCGTTAGTCATGCAAAACTCCCAGTCAACCAGTGCCTGACGTCCACACTTGGGTAAACTCTTTTAAAACAAAATAATTTTGCCCAAACTAGGATTTCAGGTTTTGGGCCCTGATCCAAAGCCCATTCAAGGCAGTGGGAGTTTCCCCTTTTATTTCAGTGGGTTTAGGATCAGGCTACTATCTTACAGCTTAGTTCAGTTTGTGTTTATCCTCCCCAATGTGTATTTGTGCTGTTGCCTTCTGCTGAATGGAATGTCAGACTTGCTCAACTGTGTGTGGTCCAGTCACACTCTAGTGGCTAAGTGCCGACACCTTGAAAGTGTGACTGATCTAATTACTCACTAGAGGCTGCAGGCTCCAGAGAGTATAAAGTAGAAGCCTTAATGCTGTTTCACAAGTGTAACATTGTGTGTGTCTCTTTGGCCCCTACACTGACTTAGACATTTATGTGTCTTCTGCTGGGCTCAAGAAAATGGACTTTGCCTTTCAACATAGGCGCTAGGGCCCAGAACCACAACGATATTAAGACTCTGTGGATTCCAGTGGATGTTAGGAGCCTGCATATCTTTGTGGAGCTGGACCTAGAGCAGGGGTGGGCAAACTTTTTGGCCCGAGGGCCACATCTGGGTATGGAAATTGTATGGCGGGCCAGGAATGCTCACAAAATTGGGAGTTGAAGGGCAGGAGGGCTCCAGCTGGCAGTGCAGGCTCTGGGGTGGGGCTGGGGATGAGGGATTGGGGGTGCAGGAGGGTGCTCCAGGCTGGGACTGAGGGGTTTGGAGGGTGGAAGGGGGATCAAGGTTGGGGCATGGGAGGGGTTCGGGGGAAAGGCTCTGGGCAGCGCTTACCTCCAGCAACTCCCAGGAACAGCGGCATGTCCCCTCTCCAGCTCCTATGAGGAGGTGCAGCCAGGCAGCTCTGCACACTGCCCTGTCCACAGACACCACCCCTGCAGCTCCCATTGGCTGCGGTTCCTGGCCAATGGGAGCTGTGGGGGCAGCACTTGGGGCAGGTGCAGCGTGCAGAGCCCCCTGGCTGCCCCTATGCATAGGAGCCAGAGAGGGGACATGCCCCTGCTTCCAGGAGCAGTACAGAGTGGTGAAAGACCCTGACCCTGCTCCCTGGCTGGAGCGCCAGAGCGGGGCAAGCCCCAGACCCCACTTCCTGACGGGAGCTCGAGGGCTGGATTAAAACATCTGGAGGGCTGGACGTGGCTCCTGGGCCGTAGTTTGCCCACCACTGACCTAGAAGCTTATATATTTAGATCCAGATGTCCTGGGTTTGATCCTTGCAGGTGATCTGACCAGGGCATCATTACACCACCATGAATGTCCCATAGGTTATTTCTAATAAGTGTTATGATCATTATAAGTGCCTTTCATTTCAAACAACCCAAATGTACCTTACAAATTGCTATAAGCAGGGATCACTTCACCTGCCAATGAAATATAACCACCCCTGAGCTAAAGTACAACTGCTTAGGTCCTGATCCTGCCCTGAGCTCCATGCAGGCAGTCCCTGTGCCCCCAGTGGAGCCCCACTGAAGTCAATGGAGCTGTGTGCAGATGCAGAGGTCTGCCCAGATGGTGCAATTTTCAGACTAAGGGCCTAAATGAGTTAGGTCCTGATCCTGCATGGATCTGTGCACAAGTGCAGGGATCCACCCACACAGAACTCATTGCACGAGCAGGACCATCAGCTTTACCTTCTAAGAACCAGACCCTGCTGTAAAGAAAACCAAATCAAACATTGGCTTTGCCACCACCCTGGATTTTTAATTGTGAGTCCTGTCATGAGAATAAAGAGATATGCAGTTACCTGAACATCAGCGGTGACAATTTGAAAGATTTAAAAAAAAATTATGATTGACCTTTTAAATTGACACTATCAAGTTAAAAACTCTAATTGCCTTGTGTATGTTACCAATGACATGTTAAGAGTATTACAGGATAAAGAATTTTAAACAGCTAATTTACACATGCCTATTTGCTTTTTGTGCTTCTTTCAGTTTATACAATGAGATAAGATTCATTTGTGTTTCAAGTCTGATTCCCTTTCTCATCCACTAGCATAATGCTGCCATGCCTGGGCTACAAACACAGTAAGGGAAAGATGTACATCTCAGCTTTCACTGACAGCTGGTTTAAAAAATGTTATTGAAAACCCGGATGTTTATAGTAGGTTTTATAAAAAACTGAATTGATTTTTTTCTAATTTTGGCCCCCAGCTTGCTTAACTGTATGGATGTGAATAGTCCACATTAACTACTCAGGTGTGTAGAGTTAAGCATATGCCAAAAATGTTTACAAGGTCAAAGTCTTTGTCTGGTATAAACCTCCTGACAGTGTCCCTTTAAATATCTCATTAAAACACACAGCAAAGTCCTCCAGCAGCAGGAGAGAATCTTTAAATATGCATTATAGTTCATTCCAAATGAGAGAGCTCTCCTCCTCCTAGGGAATGCTACTTGGCAGCTCTGATTAGATAATAGACAACACCTGAGTAGACAGGAAGTGTATAAGTTAGTTACCGCTCCCCCTACCCCTTCTATAATAAGGGGGGTATTTTCCCAAAGAGGGAGGGTGAGCTGATGAACCAGGATAATCCAGAGTAACAGAGTTTGTCATGCTAGCTGTGTGTCTGGGGAGACCTGGTTGCTTATTCTTTGGGAGGGAGTTTTGGTTTGTTTTCTTTCTAATGTAGGTTCTCAGTAAAACTTTGCCATGAAACCTTTGCTTTTCTCAGTATTTCCACTCCTTCTATTCTTGTCTTCCCTGGGACAGGAATTTAACGAGCAGGTTCACTTGGACTTAGTGAGGTCCAGCCCCAATGTGACTAAAGCTGAAGAGAGGGTAAGTACTAGAGAACAGTAGAAGGTTTGTCCTGAGTATAAATCTGTAGACCACCCTCTCTCCCCTCCCCCAACAATGCAGTAAACTAAGCTCTCCAGTATCCAGTCTCTGTTCCTCTATAAATCCCACTTTCCTCTCTACTCCTTGTACACCACAGATGGAAACTAGAAACCATCAAAGCTAGTTTTCTATAACCTGGCAGAGGTAGTGATCAGCTGCTACAAGGCTTTGGTTAAAGTGACCATGAGTAAGGAGACAGCTCTGAACACCTTCACAGTGCCTTTTTCCTGTAACAAGAACTAACCCTCTGTTTTCTTTACAGGCAAACAGGTCCCTGCAAGAGTCTCAGGAGGTGAAACCAGGTAAGAATTAACTTTTAACTACACTTTTATTGTTTAAGCCAAGTAAAGTTTCAGTTAAGTCCAAAACTTGCACATTGCCCAGGCTTTGGAATAAAGGCCAGCAGTAATAAAGATGGTTGCAGGACTTGCATATTGCAGAGTGGTATTTGGGGGTACCTTACTTCAAGAGCTATGGAAAATAAAAGTCCTTTCTCCACCCCCAAACTACAAAACACTTCAGAGATTCTTGTTGGAAAATTGGTGCCTTAAGGAAGAAACGCTTAATTGCAACTAATACTATTCCCTCAAACAATCAGTAAGTCAGGTGGCAGAGCCAGATTGAAAAAACAATCCGAGGTCTCTAGGTTGAACATACATTAAGCCTCATGGGGCCCTTCTTTCTTCAAGATACTTTTTATGGCAAATGCTGAACCTTTTCCTGCCCAAGGGATGGGTTTTCCAGTTCATTGAGTTAGCCTCTTTCTACCACTCCTAGTTTAACCCTTTTTTTTTCTTCACCAAAATCTATTGGCTTTCCAGCTAGATTACCCCCTCTTAAAATGATGACTAGGAGTGGGAAACAGCCCCCCAAAATTACTGAACTGATATCAGTTACTGGGCCATCTGCTCCAAAAAATTCCCCCTCTGTATTGGGCGTGTTCTATAGCTCCTGTATTATGAATCCTGGTGTAAGCACAGAATCAGAAGTAAATCCACCCTCACCCACCGCATCATTTTATGGCAGGCCTCACCAAGTGGTGCTGTTATAGTCTTCCAAGTACTGTTCCTTGCTGTGTGAGTGAGTTTTGAGACCTGGAAAGAGATGCTGTGGTGTTGCTCCTTGTTATGCAAGGCTCTGTGTAGAGGCAGGGTCCCAGGAGAAGGAGCTGTGCAAGCAGCAGGAGAGTTGGCTTTTCTGCTGTTATCTTCTTGAGGCAAAGCTGCTTCCTAGGAATGGGGTATTGGTGTTGGGCTGAGATTCCTTGAAGAATGCATTTCCCTGTATGCTGTCTGACAATCTCATTTCAGGACTGGTGAATGAATGTAAGTAAAACAAATTACTCTTAGACTCTGTCACTGATTTTTCTCCTCCTCTTGGAAGCTGCTACTGCTCATTAAAGGGGAGACACCAGTGTTGGAAGGGGCAAAGATGCATTTTTTTTGCCATCTTTAGCTCTCTGCACCAGTATGTGCAGTATAGCATCACTGCATTCACCTTAGTTAATTTAGAAAATACTCTGAAAAATGCTCCAATGGAATGCAATGCAGTGCTTGTGGCTTTTTTTATGGCAGCATAATGCTGTGTCAAAGGAGTGCAATTAGATATGGAGCGTTCAAATCAAACAGGGCTCATTCCCAATTGTAGGCGCAGAGATAGGAAAGACTTAATGGATTGTCTCCTTCTTCTTGTCAAAGGGCTCACAAGCTTGCCGAAGCAGTTGTAAAGCTACCTTGCTCAACAAAGTTGTACCTTAATAGCCCTTGCTTCTGTTTGGGGCCTGTATACATGGAAGTGTTTGCGTCAGCACATGTTAACCACCTCACTCCTAGTGTATTGTGTTTGCCTTTGAATCTAAGTGAAACTGCATTTTTACGACCTTGCCTAATGCTGACAATGCAAGTGGCAATTCACCAAGACTCATTTGTTTGAACGTTGAAAGCAGAAGTTTATATAGATTAGGCAGTCTCCCAAAAAAGAAGCTTATCTGCAGTCCATGTGACAAAAGGCACGTCTCGAATGCGGGGTGCATCCAAATAGATTCCAGTGTAGCTGCGAATGCTAAGGTCCCATAGTGATCTGGGTAAACTTGGATGTGCCAAATACGGTTGCTCAGTGATCTGCAAGTTGCAGCAGCATCTCCAGGTAGTTAGAGAGCTTTAACCTGCTCTTCAGACATTGGTTCATATTAAAAAGCACTGGGTAACTTGTCTCCCAATTCAGCCATGTGCTGGCAGAGGCAGGGAGACATGCTTTCTCACTGTTTGCTTCTAGATGCTACCAGTTCCTGCCATCAGTGTCCAAATCTCCTATCCCCAAAAATAAAATATCTGGCTCAAAGTTAGCTGAGAAGCACTGGATCACATGGAGCACTGCTTACTGATTCCATTTCTAACCTTATTGACCTCGGAGTACCTAACTAGCTCTTAAAGTTCTGTACAGCTGGGAAATGAGTCATTCTTAGAACAATCCCAAGACTGGAGGTAACTTTTCCTTAAATAACAATAAACCTAGATATGGATTGTCTATAACTTTCCGTCTGCATATATGAATTGGAAAGCTTCAGATCATTCTATAAAACATCTTTGGTAACTCAAGCCCCCACCCATGTTAGCCTAAGACTTTCTTTAGAAGTAAGGGTATGTTTACACTACCATACATGCCAGCAAACCTTATGTTGCTCAGAGGTGTGAAAATTCCACCTCCTGGAGTGACCTCAATTATGCCAGCATAAGCAGTAATGTGAACAGTGCTATGTTGGCAGGAGAGCTTCTCCCACTGACATCCCACCGCCACTCATTGGGGGTGGATTAATGATGTCGATGGGGAAGCTCTGTCTCATTGGCCTAGAGTGTCTACATGAGAGAGCATCAGTACAGCTGTGCTGCTGTAAGCTTGCTAGTGTAGGCATGGCCTTATTTTCACACCTCTCTCTACTTCCCAAGCCACAGCAGCTGAGCCCAGATCCTCAAAGGCTTTTTAGGTGCTTTGCCCGTTGATTTCAATGGGAGTTAAGCAGTTAAATAAGCTTGGGGATCTGGGACTTGGCTCCTAGCAAATTACTTGCATGGTCTTTTTAGTGTAATGGAGTCTTATAATATACCTGGTCACTGAAGGGAAAGGTGCAGGGGAGAGTGAAGACCTTTTTGTCTGAAGCAGGAGAGCAGAAATCTTTCTGAGATGCAGGGGAACACTTTGTTTCTGGGAAGGCTTCAGTTTGAATCTCTCTCTCTCTCTCTCTCTCTCTCATCTTGTCTTCCAGAGCTTGGGCTCCCTTGGATGCTAGTGTATGTCCCTGTGAGAAGTTGCCATAGAGTCCTGAAGGAAAAGCTTGGGGAGTTTTCTCCTCCAACATATAACCATTTTCAGCTAAATAGTTGGTGCAACTGGACCATATGGGCAGGCTCCAGAAAACACATAATCATTTATATCAAAGGATTTATGACCGATGAGGACTGTGACAAAAATGAGGATAAAATCCTATTTCAAGGAGTCTCTTCATTAGTAGAAAACACTGTCATCTATGCTTGTTGGAACAAGAAGATTCATGTCTTTGCCACCTATGCTCGGGCTGTCCATGTAGTATTTCTGATGAAGTATTCTTCAAACCCTAAAAACAAATACTTTAAAGGAAAGTATTATATATTCAAACACCGTGACATTGACACCTCTTCTGAAGATATCTTAGTTTCTCAACCCCCTATTCCAAAATCAAAGAAAACTAGTCACAGCACTCCCAGATCTAACAAAGTATCAGTAATATACCCTGGAGAGATTTCAGATGATACAAACATTAGTACAGCTTCAAGTACTGAGAATCTTAACAAAAACCTTAACAAGACAACTGTACTTAATAACACGGGGTTATTACAGGTAGGGGGTGAAGGTCAAAATGTCACAGTTCTTGAAAGTTCTCTTCAGCTTATACCTCAGCATGGTGCAAGGACTCAACCTTTGAAACCAGAAGCTCAGAGCTTGCTGGAGTCTCTCAATTTGTCTACATCAATGGACAAAGAGAAGAGTCTTGGCATAGGAAAGTCTTTTGGAAGACTACCCCAAACTGCAGCACCTGATATCTGGAAGCTGAGACCCTCAGAGTGTGAAGAGGTCCTGGTGGACTTTAGCGAGGTGTACAGGCCAAAAAGTCTTCCAGGCTTTCTTTCTGAGACTCCTTACTTAAGTGTTTCTCATCTCACTGACCCCTTGAAATCTTTGGAGTTAAAAGGACCAGAGAGCGAAATGTCCTTCATACTCACTAGTTTGAAGCAAACTAATATGGGAGACTTACAACTGAAAATAAATCCAACACCTCTGAGTTACCCTGTCCTGGACTCGTATTTGCATTCCCTAGCCCATGACAGAGTAGAAACCATAGGAGACGATGATATTGGCTCTACCCCTTCCCAAAGTCTCAGCACGGTTACCTTGGTGAATGATGAAAATCTTTTGCAGTCAAACATCTTGGCTTATAAAGTGGTGAGCAGTCACAGTGATAGCCTTGTGACAGGTTCATTGCCTAGCCTCAGAATGACCAATCAGGATCAAGTGGTGCTTGGTGATCAGTCACGGCCTGAGACAAGGGGAATGGATAAAGCTGGAAGTTACCAAATAAGTTCGACTCAGAGGGTCAGTGAAGATAAGTCTGTAACTGAACTGGATCTGAGAACAACAAACCTCAAAGCTATTGACCCTCTTGATGTTTCTGTTCTGGAAAGTTCTATGGAAGTCATTGACCAGCCAGAAATCACATTGGTTACTGCAGCACCATATAGTTTGTGCTCACCATCTGACCACTTGAGGCTCCAAATCCAGCATGTGGATTCAGCTTCTACAGAACTAGAAAGCATCCTTCCAAGTACAGAAGTGTCCCTGCATCTCGCTGCTAAGGTAAATGTGTCAGAGGTGCTCTATTTGGGCATGAAAAGCAGCCAGCAGGTAGGCCTGGTTACAGGACTGAAGCCGGTTCCAAGTACAGAAGTTTCTCTTCCTCCAGCTGCCTCAGAACTGGAGCTCACTCCAAGTACAGAAACCTCCCTTCCTGTCCTTCTCACAGAACTGGAGCCAGTTATCCCCTTCCCACATACAGAACCATCCGTTTCTCCAGCTGCCTCAGAACCAGGCTCTCTCCTCTTCCCAAGCACAGAAGTGTCCCTTCCTGTGTTTCCCACAGAAACAGAGCCTGTCACCTCAGCATTGGAGCCTGTCGTCCCTTTCCTAAGTACAGAACCACCCCTTCCTCCAGCTGCCTCAGAACTGAGACCTGTCCCCTTCCCGGGTACAGAAGTGACCTTTCCCCTGACTGCTATGGAACTGGAGCCTGTCATCCCAAGTAAAGAAGCGTCCCTTCCTCCAGCTGCACTTAAAAATGAGCTCCATTTGAGAACAAAAAGCAGCCACTACATTGACGCTGACACAGAGCTAGATCATATCCCTCTAAGTACAACTGTGCTGCTTCATCCAGCTGCTCAGAAGGAGGACCCGTTGGAAGGCAAGCCTCCCTCAAAGCCACACAGTGACTGCTATGGGTCTCCAGCTGCTACAGAACACAGACATGCCTTCCCAAGTACAACACAGTCTCTTAATTTCTTTCTTCAAGAAAGCAAAATAGGTGTCCAACAATCAATGCTAAAAGGTGAGAGACAGGAGAGCATCCATGAGGCAGAAACTGCACAACCTGGAAAGGCTGGTGAAAGGAACTTAATCACAAACTTAATCACTGGCAACTTCTTCTCAGACACCACTCAGCTGCAAGCCTTAAAACCAGAACCTGAGCTTGGACGTCTTAGATCTGAGGGCCGTACAAGTAAAGTTTCTCCAGTAACTGAGTACCTCGCTAAAACACCCTTAGTGGTAACAAGGACGGATAGAGTAAAGCAAAATGAGCTCATGTTTAAAAATGGTCTTATGACCTCTAACACTAGGGCTACTCCACCTCTGGAGCACATAGCCATGAATACTAAAGTTAAATTGACTGAGCCCGTAAAGGAGATGAGTAACGCAACACTGAAACAAATATTCCCAGATACCACAAAACCTCATGAAGTGCAGCAAACCACTGAGTGGAGCAGTGCCTCTCAGAGCTCTGCTTCTGCATATAGTAATGCTCTGACTCCAGCTAAGAAACTGTTACCGAAAGAGAGCATAGCTTCACATCCTGTCCAATCGTCTTCTGCTCGCGCACCTGAGAATGCATCAACTTCAGAAGCAAGAGTCTTCCTGAACTACATTGGTATGTTTAACATTTACTGTGTATCTAGGTAAATCTTGCTGTCTCTTGGGGTTTAAATTGTGAGCAACCATATGGCTGGGTTGAGGAGTGGGGGATACTCTGGATTCTGTAGCCCTCTGCTGTTGTAACTACATTAACAGTACTCTACAGCATGCATACAGTATTTGATGCTGAATTAGAAGTTTCTGTACACACTCATCTGATGCTGAATGTTTACAGCTGCTGTGCAAAGTATGCAGTTACCGGCTTCTAATTATTTTTAATGCTGATCAATTCAGCAGATGAGTCCAAGAGAAATCTGAAAAATAGGAGTTTCTTTGCACTAACATGCAATCTAGTTTAGGAATTCTAATGACTGGGATTGTGGAACTGGCATCCTAGCTGTAGTCTGAAGGGACAGTCGGAGTTGTGGTTTCGAGTTTCATTTTAGTAACAACTAGGCAGCCCATGTGCCAAAATTCTTCCTCCCACCCACTAGTCTAAAGGGCAGCGTGTCCCCTTTTGAGTGCCCATCTTGATTGGCTCTAATAGAATAACAACGTGTCTGTCTCTTCAATCTAATTTGGACCCCAGTGTTCTTGTGACTCGTGACTGGCATTACTGGAAGCATGATCATTTATGCCCTCTTGTGATCACCAAAAAGGGTGTGTGTTTGAGCTCTATTTGCTTCCTCCCCCTTTGCAGACTTCTCATTGTCCCATCAGTCCTGGGAGTGTGAGACTCTTTTTTGAACTTAGTTGTTCCTCACCAGTCCTGTCTCAGGTGTCAGTGGCAAAGTTTCTTACACTAAACCTCTTTGCTACCACCAGATCCTGATGACCTGGGGGACAGATTCTTGCTATCCAGCTAGCATGGTTCTTGGTGGAGCTGGCTGAAGAGCAAATATTTGAGTAACTTGACTGTTTCAATTAATCAAGCAAATGATTTACCCAGCAGTCTGCCCAACTATAGAGCTGGTGGAAACAATTAAAAATTAGACTGACAACGTGTCTCTGGTCATAATGAATAACTTGACCAGCTCTCTCCCTAACCATTAGAATTTTCCTCCATTAGGAAGGGGTAACTGAAGAAACTGTGCAGAGAACTGGCAGAGTCATACCAGTTTGCATAGCTAACCAAGAGCCCCAGGAATAGTTTTACTCCCTCTTTAAATGCTGGCTATTTTACAATTTAAAACAAGAGAGAGTAGAAAAAACAACCTTGCAGTAGGAATGCACTCAGACAAGTCTCTTCCTATAATGGAAGGAATCGGCTTTGCTTGTAAACAAGGTTGGTTTGTTTTTTAAAGTTTCTAGAATGAAGATATTACTGATTTTTCTTTTCCTTCCATGCATTATCCTTCCTCTTCAGTGCCAGAATTACCTTGGTTGTTGCTGTATCTTCCTGTAAGAAGTTGCCACGTCACCTTGAAAGATGAAATTGGGACATTTTCCCCACCGGCACATAGTGGTATTCAAACCAACATCTGGTGCAACTGGACCATTTGGGCAGGCCCCCAAAAACACATCCTGATTTACATAAAGGGATTTCAGGGGAAGGAAGATTGTGATGAAAACCCAGATAAAATAATTTTTCAAGGGGTCTTGTCAAGTGTGGAAAGAAAAGTAGTTTATGCTTGTAAGAACCAAGGTACTCTGATCTTTGCTACTCAGGCTTTGGCTGTCCATGTCGTGTTTCTGTCCAAGGGCAATTCCTTAAACCGTGAACGCAAATATTTCAAAGGACAGTATTATGTATTCGAAGACTATGAAACTTCAAGATCTACAAATGTTACTGCAGCTCCTAAAGAGCCAGTTCAGAAAACAACTAGGAGAACTAAGTACGGCAGTATCCGATTCTACCCTAAATCACCCATAAAACACTACAGAGGTCTTCTGGATTTTGTAAAGACCAGCACAGCTCATAATGAAAATCAACAGCTTAACAAGCTGCCTACATTAGACGAAGGTTGGGACAAAAATGGAAGCTCAACAAGACTAGAAACTTTCTTAAGGTTTGTTCTTGGGAACAACACACACATCCCTCTCTTAAAAACCATGGACAACATGACCTTCAGCACTCATGATCTGAAGTGGCAGCAGTTTATGAAATCTTTGGATAATGAAAACAGCAGGGAAGAAAAACATTCGGACTTTCTAATGGTAACCCCAGCATTAAATATATCGAGGCTAAACATCCAAAATGAGAGAGAGCAAACTATTGCTTTCAGTAAACTTATGGACAGGCCAACAATCCACTCGAACCCAGTCTCAGAGATTCTGCCCATGAAATCTGTGGAGATGCGAAGTGTCAAAACAACAAAGTCAGTAGGACCCCAGCACAGCTCAGTTGCTCTCTGGAGACCAGCTACTATGGAAGACCTACAGACAAAGGCAATTCAAGCTGTGCATAGAAATCCTACTCCTCATCATGGCTTGCAGTCTCTGCAGGGCACATGGGAAGAGCAGAACATTCGAATGACCTCTTCTCAAAGCTTTAGAGCTGCACCGATCAAAGACAGAGAGGTTCTCCAGTCAAACCATGTGAACGATGAGAGTGTGGCCAGTCATCCTGCTGCTTTTGTGGAAGACTTCCAGTCTAATGCGGGGCTGAGCGGGGATGCTCAAGAAGTAACTGGTCTGGTACAGTATGTGATGAACTTGGAGAGAAGCATTCAAGAAAGTCGTCATGAACATCAAACACACAGAAAGGGAAATGACCAAGGTGATCTGTACATGAAGCCAGCTTCTGCCCTCAAAAATGTTAAACTTAATGTTGAGCCTCTTATTTTGGGAACTCCTAAGAAAGTTCTCGAAACCGAGTCCATCCTGGTTACTGTAGCCCTACACAACATGCTGGATGTCTCTAGCAGTTACCGTGCAGAGACCACTGCTACTGAATTCAAACCTGTTCTCCCAAGCAGCACCGGAAGTGGCCCGTTGGGAAAGACAACTGCTGCTACTGGACACCTTGGCACTCCAGTAACCCAAGACACAGAACCTCCACTGATCATGAGCACAAAATCCCCTTCTTCCTATGCCTCTTCTGGTGGAGTATCAAAGGACACTGCATCCTTGAAAACAGAACATGAGAGAGATTCCTTTGGTAAGTAGTTGCTCTAATTTAACCATATAAAGTTTACTTATCTACTTGGATTGTCAGATGTAGTCATGTTAAGGCAATAGCCAAGACAGTGTTTCTAGTGTCTATGGATGTGGCTTTTTTATTGCTTCAGAAAGATGCTTCCTGTCAGGGTCAGAAATAACTTTAGGAAGTGTTGGATGACTTGACATGAAGATTTTCTCCATACCCATTGCTCTGAACGTAAACAGCACATCTCTATAAACCTCTTCTGGGCCTAGCTGTGTCGGAGGAAGGAAAGGTGGTGGGTGTGTGTGTGTGGGGGGGGGGGGGGGGTTTATATGCACTAGACATCTAGGCCCACGTTCTTCTCTCAGCATTTATAGCATTTAACAGGACTTGGGCCTACATTTCTGCCATACTTGTTGAGATTCTTATACTGACTCTCCACAGTTAAAACTGCAATAGTCTCCATTTGTCAGCTTGTTTCCTTGCCTCACCTCCTCTAAAACTCATCTTTCACTTGCCTCAAAATTCACAGGTTTGGTTTGTAACTGATGGGGGTGGGGTTTTTTTGTTTTTTTTCCTACCAAACTTTAGTGAACCTCCACTTTTAAGATGTCAGTTATAGAGTCCAACATCTTTGAACGCTCCGCTGCCACTTCATGAGGTGGGGAGAGAATTTAGGGCATACCTATGCTGCCCTGCAGTCTGGATTAAGGGAGTGTAAATAGTTGAGCACCAGAGTGCTATGCTGTAGCTCCCCCATGTGGATGCTGCGGGTGTGAATGTAAAAGTCCTGTGTTTGTACTAACTGTGACTCCAAACTGTGGGGCAGAGTAGACGTGCCCTTACTTTACTGGCCTCTCATTGTGAAAATCCAACCCATGGTACCAGACTCTAGTTTATTAAATAGAACTTCTGTACTTAGAGCAGTGCTATGGCACAGCTGCTCTAGCAAGTTCAAAGCAACACTGGGAAACCACTTTAGGCTTTTGGTGTGTAACTTGTCTTTGTGTGGCGTGTGTGGTTTTTTAATAAGACCAGCTCAGGACTCCTCATTGCAGAAGCACCACAGACTGTAACCTGATCACTAGGCCTATTCTTTATAAAGCATCACTAGCACAAATGGCCCTTCTATTAAAGTTACAATTGAATAGTAAAACTGTGTTCTTCCCTTTTAGCCTTACTCGGTGGTTACCAAATTGGCCTTTCTCTTTCACCCTGACAGATATGGCTTCCATCTTCACCTCTCTCAAAAATGATACCATGTTGGAATCCCAGCACAATCCTGGAGGTAACTGACTTGGGCAGGGGAAGCATTTTATCATGGGTGAGGTTCTGAAACATGAGACGAGCATTTAACATTTAACCAGAAACCAGATTAAAGATGGGAAATGAACCACTTGCTTACAGCTAATAGTCATAAATTAGAACTGAAGACTTGTCAGGGTTTTTAATGACTAAATATGAACAATAAAATTATGTGGTGTATACTACAGCAGAATACAATGCCCTCGATAACTAATAAAAAGCAGCTGATGCCTCTGGGGATGAGGGGAAAGGAGAAGGGGAGCCTGTATGTGACATTAGGTTGAAAGCCTTGGAGTGGGCTCCCTTGCCAGTCTCAGCTCTCCTGGGGCCACAGCCAGCCCCTGTCAGCAGATTATATAGCACTTCAGAGGTAGGCTACCAAGAACCACCTACCAAACCAAGCTAATTGTGTCTAACCCCTGTTGGTCCTGGAAAAATCCCTGAAGTAAAGGCAGGGGCAGCAGGGTTTCTTATCCAGGGCCAATTTGGGGGCTGGTGCTGTCAACCAACACATCCCCTCACAATCAGTATAAATTACTAAACAGATTGGGCTAGACCAAGATCACAGCCCAAGGTTGGAGACACCTGTCCTCATCTGGAGCCTGGTGATGGTATAATCTTTCACAAAACTGTTCTCCAGAGCCCCAGGCCAGGGTTGTGATCCTGAATTCCCCCCTTGACTTTGACAGGAGCAGGGTTTCAATTAAGGTTGCTTATCTTTGTATTTCAATGCTTGAGCTGCATGTGAGGTCTGTTGGTTTGTTTGTTATCTTTGCGCTTGTGTATATGCTGTTTCCTTGAACACTTAAAGAAACTGGTGCTCGTTCATCAGTAGTTGTTTGTGCAGTGTGCCAATGGACCTTCATGTATTGTGCTTTCATTTATAACTCACTGGAAATTTCTGATCTCGTGGGAACAGGATAAGGTGAAGGATGCTTAGTATCTCATCTGTGCCTTTTAAACAGGAAGTCTCATATAAGCAAGCAAAAGATCCCAAAGCATGATTCCCAAGAGTAGGTGTATTAACTAGAACTGGGTGGATACTGCAAAATTTTTCCCTGGATACTTAAGAACTAGACGCAGTTGTATTCATGCACTTGTTAGTCTATGAATAGTGTAGAAGCAGCAAAGAATCCTGTGGCACCTTATAGACTAACAGACGTTTTGTAGCATGAGCTTTTCGTGGGTGAATACCCACTTCTTCGGATGCAAGATCCGAAGAAGTGGGTATTCACCCACGAAAGCTCATGCTACAAAACGTCTGTTAGTCTATAAGGTGCCACAGGATTCTTAGTCTGGTTCTGTAGAAGCAGCAAACACGGCTACCCCTCTGATACTATGAATAGTATGAAATTTTTACCGGCCTGACTGTTGGGAGACAGCTAACTTTAATCTCTCATGTTCAAATGCTCTTAGAAAGTCAGCTTGCTTTCCATGAATTTGAGCCAGAAACCCAATCAAATGATGCTCATCCAGTTGGGGAACAGATATAACGACCTGTCCCTTGCATGACCAAAATCAACTTAAAAAAAACCAGCTGCACGTCAGATTGTGAGCAGTGAGCCAAAGAACCAACCTGCAAAAATAGTCAATCCTAATTTTTCTAATATTCATTCATATATGAAGAGGGTAAATGTCATTGAATAAACATACATGTAGCAAACCTGCATCCGGGTAGACTTAACTTTGGCATCCTATCCAAATTGCCCTTGCAGCATTCTACCTACCTAAGCCACCCTCTGTGCAGCTTTACTTAAGAGGCAAAAATATCATGTTAAACAGCTTGTCATCCCAAAGGAGACTGCCTTGTTGGTAGCGAGTGGAAGGCTACAGATTGACTCTAAACTACAGAGTGTGTAACCTTTCTGGGTGAAAAGGTGTAAGTACTTGCATAACACTAACATTACTGCATAAATAGTAACCTAACATGTGATTGTCTCAAACATTGTTCTGTCTGTGTGGCACAACTTCTAAAAAGATCAACCTAATATGGCACTGAGTGACTTATTCAAGGAAGTTCTTGGTTTAGCTCTTCTGGCTGCGTTCTATCCCCCTGCTGTGTGTTAGCAAGAACAGAACAGTTACTTAAATCATAATTACACAGCTAAATTCAATACAATTGAAGCTCCTTGCTAAGGTCTTATTGGGTTTTATTTCTTTTGACAGATGTCTTGTTTGAAGTAACTAGTGAAATTGAACACAAGGGATGGATCCCACGTAGTGGAGATGAGCTGAAAAAGGCCCTCATGGAATCCATTAAGCTTCATGTAAGATGGATGTGTTGTGCTACTAAACTGCCTTGAGACAAGATCATCCCAGTGCACAGTCCCTCTGTGGATCTCTGATGTCCCAGCTTTCACATCCAGAGACCTTCTAAATGCCCCTTCCTGTGCATCTTTTCACCATATGCTAATTTTGTTCCAAAACTAACCCTGTAGTGTCCAGTCCAGTGTCTTGCATCCGTGCATTTCTGACAATGCTTAGTCTATAAATTTTCAAAGTACCATAATATTCCAATCTATTAGCTTGTAATTTGATACAAAGATCAACATAAGATCAGTTAATGGCCTTAACACTCATTTTTTAGAAGAAATACCGGTAAACTGCTACAGTAGCTGCCACCCAATGCTACCTAACTTAAGGAGAGCAGACCTACAAACATTTAAGGCTGCTACATGTGGCTGTTTTCAAGAGAGACCCTGTTCCTCTATAGGAATGAAGTTATAACTGATCAGTTCTGTGGCGCACAGGACTGGTGTCTAATGTCTGACATTTCAGAGCTGGGACTTGCATTTACATTCAAGTCCCAGCCATAGGTCATATACTCCAGGTTGGGTAAACTGGCTCCATTGAGGATTTATACTGACTGCTGCTACTGCTATAGCTGCACTAGTGTAAATCCCTAGTATAGACCGGCAAAGCTGCTGTCTTCGGTGGGTTCAGCTTATCTAGCATCAAGCACCAGTAAGATCCACCCATGCAGATAGCAGCTTTGTCTTCGCTAGGGGTTTGCACCACTGCAGCCACTCCAGTGGCTAGCTAGCTGATGGCTGGAATTGGGCAAATTCCCACTGAAAAGACCTCAGTGTTTGGCATTAACACAGCTACTTTAACAGCATTCACCTCCTAGCTTGACTCACTGCAAGGAAGAAACAGGTACAGAATCCTCCTGGCCTATGGTTTGTAGTCAAAACAGCTGCCACATTTACTACAGGATTTAATATTTTCTGAGATAAGGTACTTGGGGGAAGGGGAGGTTACAATTCCCCCTGAACTTCTCATATTGCTGTATGGGAGTCCAAACTAAAGGAAGATAGGGAGTGGTCTAGCATGGAAAAGGTTGAGAACTGGTCTAGAGGACAGGTGTCCTGTAGTCTTTGGAAGACTCCTCTTAGATTGGTGACTAACTTTTCTTCCCCGGGCAGCCACCCTATCTGTAGAACCACTAAAATACAGACCTCTGTCTTTGTGAGGAAGTCTGTTTAGAGTAGGCTTGACAGTAGTACTTGGCTAAGCTTTGGCCATCCCCTTATGAAAATTAACATTCTGCATTCTGTTACTTTGCAGATACAAAAGAACCTGAAACTCTTGGTAAGCAAAGTCAATGAAATCAAGTTAAAGGAAATCAAAAGGTATGGCTGGCTGACTGTGTGACCCCTACACCCACTCAAACTCACTTAAATGCAATTGATGCAGTGTCTTATCTAGAACTGTCCTTTTTCATAAAAGGAAAATTTAGATGCTAGTTAGCTGCTCTAACTTTGCCATCCCTCCTCCATCTGCCATGATCAAGCAAGACTTCTACTTTGGATTGCAAACATGGCTTTTCCTGAGTAGGAAAACTTTTTTTTATACGTCAAATTGGCTGTAGTATGCAATCCCATAGGAATGAGATTGCAACACTACCTTAGACATTAATTTTTGCACAGAGGCTTTATTGGTGTGGATTAAAATAAAACGATTCTGAAAGTCCCTCCCAGTTTCCGGTTGAAATTTAGAATACATGGTGGTAGAAGGGCTCTGAGGGTAAGTTTGTGTTGGGGGTTCTCCCCCGCTTCATCTAGGACATCAGGTAAACCAAGCTAAGGTAGGTTGAGACTGAAACATTTTTTGTCTAATGGCCAGTCTGTGGCCTAGTGAAAAATGAGTCTAGTGGTTTCAATCCCGCTCCATGTGGAGGGGTGTCTGTCACAACTCACCAAGAATTGAAAGGGGAAATGACAAACTCCTCTCTCCCCTTTAGAAGTAGTCCCTCTAGGGTTGAGACATATATCGGAGGAAGAATCTAGTACCTGATCTGTAGATAAATGGAGAATGACTTCCTGCTGTGGAGCCCAGTTCAGTAATAACATATATGCAGATGGACGTTTCTCTTCTCTGCTTAGCTGAAGTTACTTTGCTTTAATGCAGGACAAATGACCTAAAACCAACATTCATTTTCTGGTTGCACTTAAAACCAGAGGAACGGAATCTGTCTGTCTTACTCCATTCTCAACTGAATGATCTCATTGGCAAATCTATGGGAGCTGAGAAGTTGCAGATGGCTTTATTGTCAGTTAGAGGTATGTGCTTTGCATTATTGAACTGTTCAAAGCTGCTGCTCAAAGCCCTTGCAATGGGCTTAACAATCAACATGATAGATCTGGCTTGGGAAAAGGAGACCTTGAGTAAAGTTGGCTTGGAGCACTGTATGTATGTGTAACTTGATTCTTATGTAGCCTCTTCTACGTTTCTTATGATTCTTATGTAGCCTCTTCTACGTTTAAAAAAAAAAATCTGGATTGGGGTGGGAATAACACATTAGTTCAAGGTGATGGATATTTCAAGGAAATCCTCTTTTGAAGAAGCACTTGTGTAGCTCTACGGCAGACTTGCTGCACCTGTTCTCTCCACTGCAGATGTGAATGAATGCAACTCTGGAATTGGAATGTGTGGTGATGAGGCTGACTGCCTCAACGAAGATGGCACTTACTTATGTCGCTGTAAAAAAGAGTACGAAGATCGCTCTCCGACGAAATCTGGCACGCTGTGCGTCCGCATTCCACAATCAGGTAGAGGAGACAGAATTCTACTTGCTCATCTCCTTTCTTTGAGTAGTGCTGCATCTTAAATATGCAGCTTCATGCTCTTGAATACCATTTCAAATACAAGTACTATGTGTATATATTGGCACCACACAACTGAATGAATTAATCAGTTATTGTTGTCACAACATATGCCAAAGGAGTTCTTCATGTCCAGACGCTTACTGTGACATGCTCTCAACAGGCATGAGTAGCAAGAACTGTTTAAATACAAGTACCTCACAGTAAGTGGCTAATCTCTCAACTTTAGTCCTTTGTAACAATAATCCGTGAATGTGGATTAAGTTTGATTTTAGAAATAACTCTATTGCTGAAAGAATTCAGTCTTTGTGCCTAGCCCCAGATGAGGCAGCAAGGAACCTTTCCCATTTCTTTGCAAGGACTATCAATGCTGGCTGTGTCCGATGCACTCTAAGTTCTCCGTGAGAAAGTAGAACTCCTACTTTGGCTTATTATCTTTAACTGATTTCTAATAGAGCTAATGCTAACAGAAATCAGCTGCTCTTAAAGTGAGGCTGAGTGCCCACTGAGGGTTTTGTATCAACTTAAAAACCACTTTCGTTTGCTATTGTTCAGAGCAAGATTCTCCAGTGGTCAATTGTAAGTTAGGAAGAGATTCCTCTTCTCTTCTCCTCACACTCCCCCGCCACCTCCCCGAGCTGTTGTAAACCAAATTTACTCTTAGAATTCTAACGATCAAACCTATCTACACTCTGCTGAGCCGGCTGAGGAACAATATTGTTGTGAGAACTCTACTGTGCCCAGCCAGCCCTGAATGTGAGGCCCATGTTTGTCCTGGGTTGACTGGCTTCACTCCATTAATTATGACAATTACACTCCTAATCCTTTTCCCCTCCCTAGATCTGCTGTAGAGATCTACTTGCTATGACTCGTCTTCCTACATTCTTGCAGAGTTACAACTTGAATTTGGCATATGGGTTTGCAAAAGAATTGGCCAATGGGACCGAGGAACCCTAATCACTACCCCACATTGCCTTGGAATTCTTCATATTTTAGTGGAACTCTGCAGATGACGGCAAGAAAGGGGTTCAGATTCTTCCATTGTGTACACCACTCTTGGGCCTGGTTGCATAAGGCAAAACTGATGGCATAAATTGTGGGTCAGATTATAACTAGTTAGTTAAACTAATCACGCCGAATAGTTGTACATTGTTAATTTAGCCTTTCCTTTGTTAGCTAACTCTTCTCAAATTAATTGACTTATGAAATGTTCAGAAAAATTTGCCAAGCCATTTAACAAAACTAGCCGGCTCCAGATGCCTTTGCCAAAAACACGAAAGGCAAATGAAATTGTGCCCATATTCAAATATTCATGAATCCTTTTATTCAGCCAGTTCTAGTTCTAACCAAACTACCTTTTTTCCATTTATTTTGAATTTTTTTCCAAAACTAACAAGAGAACAAAATGTACTATAAACATTTCAGTAAGATTTGTAGGGAATAAATGGGCAGTTGAAATCAATGGAATAAATTGCCTAGGGAGGTTGTGGAATCTCCATCTCTGGAGATATTTGAGTAGGTTAGATAAATGTCTATCCGGGATGGTCTAGACAGTATTTGGTCCTGCCATGAGGGCAGGGGACTGGACTTGACCTCTCGAGGTCCCTTCCAGTCCTAGAGTCTATGAATGCCCATGTGCTACCAGGTGAGCTCCCCTCTCTCCGCTATGAGAACTAGACTAGATAAATTGGGTCTCAAATTGTAATGGATTGTAAGTATTGCTAGTGGGGCTTACCCCAGTAAGAGAATCAGAGTAAAACACTATGCTGGGTCTGGAAACCATTCATAGGTCTAAATTCTTCTACCAGACAGAGGATTGAAGTGAGGAGACCACTGCCTTTGTCCCAGACTACATCACATCTATCACAGTAAGAAGCTGCAATTGGACTTTTGCAGCTATAGCAGAGCATAGAGCAGTTGCTTCAAAGGTGCATGTAATTAATGAAGCAGCAAAGAATCCTGTGGCACCTTATAGACTAACAGACGTTTTGCAGCATGAGCTTTCGTGGGTGAATACCCACTTCTTGCATCCGAAGAAGTGGGTATTCACCCACGAAAGCTCATGCTGCAAAACGTCTGTTAGTCTATAAGGTGCCACAGGATTCTTTGCTGCTTCTACAGAACCAGACTAACACGGCTACCCCTCTGATACTTGTAATTAATGAGTAAACATACAGTTAATGGGTAAAAGTCAGTCAGCTAATTGACTTAGAAGCCAAAGTCCCATATGTATTTCTTCAGTGTCTCCAAAGGAAGACAAGGTGGGCTAGATAACATCTTTTACTGGACCAACTTCTGCCTCATCCATCTCCTCTCTAATATCCTGGGAGCTGCCAGAACACTGCATGCAATAATTGCTCCAAAGTCACTTTTGAAAATGGAACGTGAGCTATTGAAAGTCACTAGGACTTTGGCTCCTAAGTCACGCGGCTTTGGAAAGTCTTAGCTAGAGGGACTGCAGTGGAGGGTCATTCTGAATGTGGTTTGCCTTCAGACTAAAAGCCCCACCGGCAGTTAGCCTCTCAACACAAGACCCATAAACTATGGTGTGAGGCTGAATATATAGACTGCCATCTTTCTTTTTAGGTATTGGTGGTTTGTTCAGCTACCTGGAAATTCTAGTCGGTACTACAGTATTCTTCATCTTCATCCTTGTGGTGGTGGCAAGCATTCTGTGCACAATACTCAGGAAAAGACACACAAAGAAGGCTTGTCTTGAGGAGCCGGTTGCAAGTGGAACACCTTCAGCACAGTCTCAGCTGCCTGTATCTTCTATCGATCTGAGTAACCTTGGTGACCACCTGATCCTAGATCCCTTCCGGCCAAAGCTCAGAGCCAAGCCCCCAGAATGGACATCACAAGTGCGAGCCCACCCAAATGAGACTTATAGAATCTCCTTTGAGCAATCTGAATGTTTGTAAAGCAAACCTATGCTGAAAGTTTGAGGTTTTTTCTACTGATCGCCTCTACCATTCATGAACTGAAATGGCCTATTCCTTTCAACAGAACTTGAACAATCCTGGATCTCCTACACTTGTTTCTGTTGGCTGAAGTGAACAGTGCTATGGCTCAAAAAACTTATTTTGGTTCTTGGTTGGATTCTTGATCCTTGTACTGTCTGTAGGTTTCATATCGCTGATTCTTTGTGACTGGAAGAAGTTGTTTCTGCAAACAGCTGGCCTGTAAATAAAGCTGGTATCTCACTATGCATGGAAAATGTACACCTTGCGTACTATTGGTGTTAGATGCAAGGAGTGGGGAAGGATGGAAGACTTCAGTTAACAGGAAACCTGAAAAGGATTATAGCTTAAGCAAGTTAACTGCCTCTTGTTAGGCAAATATATCAACTGAAAACCAGAAGTAAGAGTTGCCCTGGTACTGCTTTAATTTAACTCATTGCCCTTGGTCTTCCTGCCACCTCCTTCCTTTTTTTCTTTCTTTCCCTTGTTACCTAGGCACTCTGCAGTCCATTTTGCTTTCTTTGCCGTCAAACCTAATCCTCTTATGTGTACGTGTGCTAATGTAAAACAATTTATTTAGATAAAGGTGGTGTCTTTTTAACAAATGTCCCATCTTGTCTTACCTCTAAACTCTAGCTGTACAGAATTCCAGCTTTATAATTTTAAATGAGAACTTCATGGAAATGACTTGTCTGAAAATAAGGGGGTATTGTGCTTGAAATTTTATGGGGGGGGGTGGAGGGGGGGCTGAGATCCTACTTAGCATGTGGGGGAGGGGAGGGGATCTTTGTTATGTCTTATCCTTGTCATTGCACTAGAATAAAATAGACTTTATAAAATGATTGCAACTTAGTTGTGAGGCTCTGAAGGCAATGAAAGAATAGCCTTTTTCAGGCCTATTTCCTGTTGGAGCTGCTCAGCCTCTGTAAGCTTCCTCCTCTCACATCCTATCTCTATCTGACCCAGTCCCACAGTGGATGGCAGTGCCTTGTTCTGGTGGGCTGGTCACTGACTTACTAGTGCCAATCAAGGTTAAGTTGTGGGAGAAGAACCTGGGATACTGAGCTGGAGAACCAGCTCCCCTGCAGGTCCTGCTGCATCATAACATGTTCAGCAGTGAACCAGGCCTGATGACGTGAGTATGCAGCTGCCAGGTTCTAGCTTGTTCTGTGGGTGAAAGCAAGTCTCTCATCCCCTGGGCTGTGCAACAGGAGTGACGGGGGAGATCTATTCCTCCCCCAAAGGGAGTAGAGGCCCCTGTAGGAGGAAAGAGCCTATCCCCACCCTCACTATTCAGAAGCAAGCGCCCCCCCCCACCCCACTCTGACCTTTTTAAAGAGGGCTTCTAAGCAAGTGCCCTGACTTTCCCAAGTGCTCAGCCCTCAGTGACAGCAATGGGAGTAGTGACTAGCTCAGACTTTCTCCTCGACTAAGTCACTTATTTAGAAGCTTAGCTCCTGACCTTGCTGTTTTTGGCAAAGAGCTGTAAGGCACTCGCATACCACAGAGCTGAGGCCTCGGTTTTTAAAAAAAAAAAAAGCTGGGCTACAGTGATGTGCCCCAACATGAACTTCTTCTGCTCTGTAATAAGTGGCATGCCTATGGTCACGTCAAATGCCAATTACCTAGGGGGTTTAAAGCCCAAATTGTACTTCATTCTTCTATGCTGTACTGCAGGGTTAAAAAACAACCCATAACTTGAGTGGATTTGAGCAGGGCCTCGTTCTTCCTCCATCTTTCCCACCTATCCAATGGCAGCAACTCTGCCCCAGTGCTACTTCTCCTCTTTATCGAACTCTATGGGAATGTTTTCTTGAAAAATGCTTATTGAATTTCAGTGCAATTCTGTCAGACCACCAGAGGTCAGTATTTTCCACAGAAAAAAATCAGCTGCTGTATACTTTGGTAGGCTATTCCTGCACAGTGCCTGCTTCAATGATTCTTCCTGTGCCTAATAACTTGGAAATGCACTAAACCTTCCTTCCTTTCGAGGGAGGAGGGAAAGGATGGTTAACCAGCAGAGGTCCATCACTTAGGTCCTATGCCTGAAATGATGACCACCTCTTTGTTTGGAAGTTGAGGCCAGCCATGGGAAAGGATCACCCAGGCTGGGATACCTCTCAAAGTAACATTACAGCTACTGTTGCACTTTACTTCGACTGTTTTATTCTTTCAGGTGGCAACCATATGTCATTGTATTGTTCCATTTTGGTCTGTGACTGACACGCCTTGGTACTAATGCAGTGCACAGAGCTACTGCCTGTCTACTTTAATCAGCCAGGAGTGTGTGTTCACAAACACTTGATGAACTGGGGTGCAATGCTACAGGTGCCTGCCAGGGACAGTGTCTGAGGTTCTCTGTCATGAAGCTTATAAGAGTGTGATTATGAAAGCCTCATCCAAAGCTGGAGTTGGGCTAATGAGCTCTGTGGGGTAAGTTGGCTGAGTGGTATCTTTGGTGCAAGGTGACTGCATTCCTTTGGTGTAAAAGGCTAGTTCAAGTTGCTTTGTGCAACAGGAGAGCTCCTGCCCAAATAGGTGCAATGAGCAGTTCCAGTTGCTTCCTCCCCACCCTGGGGTTCATCCCATTCTGAATTCAGCATTATTGGATACTGCCTGTGGTTTGACAATAAGTGTAGAATATGCCTCCTAGGGCAGGGGTGGGCAAACTATGGCCTGGGGGCCAAATCCAGCCCTTCAGATGTTTTGATCCAGCCCTCAAGCTCCTGCTGGGGAGAGGGGTCTAGAGCTTTCCCCGCTCCACATGTGCCATGCTCTGCACCGCTCCCGGAAGCAATAGCATGTATCCCCTCTGGCTTCTATGCGGAGGCACAGCCAGGGGGCTCTGCATGCTGCCTCTGCCCCAAGCACCACCCCCTCAGCTCCCATTGGCCAGCAACCATGGCCAATGGGAGCTGCAGGGCTGCGCCTGCAGACGGGGCAGCGTGCAGAGCCACCTGGCTGTGCCTCTGCATAGGAGCCGGAGAGGGGACAAGCTACTGCTTCTGGGAGTTGCTTGAGGTGAGCACTGCCTGGAGCCGGAGCCCCATCCTGCCCTCTGACCCCCTCAGTTCCACCCTCCTGCACTCCAGAGCCTGCACTCAGAGCCGGAGCTCTCGCCCCAACCCCCTGCCCCAGTCTGGAGCCCCATAGTGTACTCTGAACTCCTCATTTCTGGCCCCACCGCAGATGTGGACCTTGGGCCAAAAAAATTTGCCCACTCCTGTCCTAGGGTCATCCCAGTGCTGCTGCATTAGCTGTAACCTGCCCATTAAATGACATTGCACTTACAGACCATCTTCTATGCAAAGTATTTACAGGGTGACTAGAGGTCCTGTTTTTAAAGGGACAGTCCCCTCTTTAAGCCCTCCGGCAGGTGTCCTGACTTTTTCTTTAAAACAGGCAAATTGTCCTGTATTTTCTATCCCACCCTTCCCCTCATCAGTACTGGTGAGTATTGCTGCTGGTCGGATCCCTGCTCGCCAGCCGCCTGGGGCCCATCCTGTTTCTGGCTGCGCCCTGGGAGCCGCACTGACTGGTGAGTGATGGCAGGAGGCAGGCAGAGGCCTGCTCTGTGTTTGCCTCTGCCGCCCATCTGTGCCCTTATGTGCTCTCCCCTCTCGCTGTCCTCTCCCTGCTTTGCCCCTTCACCCCCCAACCCTGCTGCTCCTCCATATCACCCCTGGGGGGGGCACATCTCAGAGCTGTGCAGAGAACCAGCCCCGTGGTCAGAGCGCTCAGCTCCCCACCAGCCTGGCCTGCAGGCTCCTTCCTTCCCCCACTGCCTCTGGCTGGGCCGGTGCCCCAGGAAAGCCCAAAACGCTCCAGCCAAGGCGCTGGCCAGGAGGAGCCGAGCCCGGCATGTGCCAAAGCTCCGCACAGCGCTGGCATGGGGAAGCCTCCCTGCCCCTCAGCAAAGCTCTGGAGGGGAGGGGACAACTTCCAGCCTGTTCATGCCCTGACCCGGCAGGCTCCACAGCAGCCCCCGGGCAGGGACTTAGCACCCTCTTCACCTGCCTTCCCCCTCCCCACGCACCCTGGGTCCTTTCCCCAGGGAGCACAGAACTGCTCCATCCCCTAGGCGCCCTCTCCGGCCAGGGCTGGCTCCAGCCTTTTTGCCTCCCCAAGCGGCGAAGGGGGGGGGGGGGGGAAAGGCGCGAGCGGCAGCACTTCGGCAGCTGCTCTCCCACAGCCGCTTCGTTCTTTGGTGGCGATTCAGTGGCTTCCCTCTGAGAGGGACTGAGGGGCGCGGAGCCCGACGGGCTGCCCCCTTCCCTGGACCGCCCCAAGCACCAGCTTGCTGCGCTGGTGCCTGGAGCTGGCCCTGGCTGCAGCTGAGCCACCTCTCTGGGTGGGTTCACTGGAGCCCCTGCACTCAGGGTCCCCAGGGCCCTGGTGCACAAGGCAGCCTTAGGGCTTAACTCCTTCCTGCCTGCGCTGTAGCTGGGGAGAGAAGGCTGCTGGGTTATGGCGGTGGCCAGCAGCAGCCTAGAAGTGTTAACTGCCTTTCAACACTGTGCAGGCAGGAAGGGACAAGCTGCTTCTAGCCACAGGGGGAAGGAGATGATCTCTGCAAAGACACGGGCCTGGTCATCCTCCCCCCTCAACTCCCCTTCCCCTGTGGCTGGAAGCAGCTCCCGTCCCGTCCCTTCCCTCCCACACCGTGCGGAAAGGCTATGGCCACATTGTGGTGTGAACCCTGGCAGAAATCTGGGGTGGGGGGTATGTGACCCTGTGGGCCCCCCATGTGTTGCCTTGGGAAGACGAGGTACTAGGCGAGGTGGGTCCATGCTGGGGGCCCAGCCAGGCAGAGAGTGCTGGGGTGTGTGTTTGTGTGTTTCCCCTGTGAACTTTAAAGATAAGAAGGTAAATAATAAAGAATCCAACTACACGGTATTTCTTTTAACAAGCTCCGTCAACTTGATGTTAGTTTGAATGTTTGTACGGCATGGTTCTGACTGATTTGCCGTTGAACGTGAGTAATTTTACCAGGTGTCCTGTATCCGGCATAGGGAAATACGGTCACCCTAAGTATCTACAAATGGTGAATTACCTCCGGGGGAGATAAATGTGTGTAGTCCCATGTTATGCATAAAGAAACCGTCACGGCTGTCAATTCCCTGCTTTTTTCCAGATGTGCTGAGCAGGCACATGTTAATGGAAACTGACAATCATAAGAGACTTGCTCAAGGTCACCCAGGAGGTCTGCTGCAGAGGTTGGAAAAGAACCTAGGTCTTCTGGCTTCCAGATCCGTACGTTAGCCTGAGGCAGCCTCCCTCCTCCTTGAGTCTTCTAAAGAGGTTAATTAGCGCAGGCTGCATGATTCTGAAGATTAGACCATTGCTGTTAGTCTGAATGTCCCCAGCCCGAGTCATTTAGTGACTCTCAGCACTGGGGGGGGAGGAAAATGTGCCCCATTGCAGGGAAATGGGGATCACATGTTGTTCAGCACCTCTTGTCAGCCATCTACACACTGCTGATTTGCTGTCAGTTCCACCGAGGGAGCTCTGTGCTTTCTCTCCTGGCCCAAGCAAAATCGAGCTCTGTGCTTTCTCTCCTGGCCCAAGCAGTGCTGACAGCAGCTGGCTGTAGTTAAGGGTGCTTTTGCTGACAGTTTGGGAAGAGCATGTGCAGGGACTAGGGCTTATCATAAAGTTCTGTTGGGGTTTTTTTTTTTTTAAAAGAAAGACGTATAGGCTTATAAGAGCACACGCAGTATGTGCTAGTTAATTTCATCATGACACCAGGAACGATAGCTCTCAGGGGAGCGACAGAAAGCAACACTGTTGATATTTCAGGAGATGATTTACAGGAGGACTCACGTGGCTTCTAGACAAAGACCTGGCTGCGTAGGCCTACGCAACCCTAGGGTACGAGAGACAAGGTGGGGCCTGGTGCAGAAGATAAAAAATAATGTGTACTGGGAGACTCACCTCAAGGCAAATTAAACTTCACTGAGATAACCTGGGAATAATACCGGCTGGTGAAAATGCTCTGCAGCCAGCTGATCATTCTTCTCATGGCAGTGAGTCTTCTGTCACTTAGCCGATGCAGGTGGCTTCCCCGTAGACAGGTATCTTCCACACTGTGTATGAAAACGGTTAAAATAGCAGTGCTAGTCTGACTTAAAATACAGTTGTAGATTAAACTTGCTCTGCTATTTTGGGGTCTTACTACTGATTTGAAATCTTACAGTAAAGAAAGAGGTTATCTGTACTAGACAATAGGGGGGAGTATTCCCATTCTCATATTGACTTTCCTCGCTTGTCTCTCTTTTAGACCCTCTAACGTTGTTCTTAAGCCAGTTTTTCTATGTAGACTTTCCCCTGCTGGTGGGGTGCTGAGAATTCTCCCCTGTTTCTGCATCACAGCCACCATCTGTAAGGCCCGAGGGTAGAACTTCCTCCACGGCTGTGCAGCCCTACAGGGAGGATTATATACCAGCCATGAAGATAATTGAGTAGGGGGTTGAGGTCCTGGCAGAGGGGAAAGCAGGAAGGCTGGTGCCCCTACCCCGTTCCTGGGAGTGAGCGGTGATGTGGTCCGGTGTAACAAGGCCCTGTCAGATGGGCTGAACGAAGGTCTTGGTCCTACCACCTTTACAGCAGGGCAGCGCACAACCAGGCCGCTCCTGCCTCTGTAGAAAATACAGCTGGGCCTTGACACCAGGGAAACTGCAATGATCAACATTTGTCAGCTGGGGTGTGATTTGGCAGTAGAGAAGCTGGATGTACTTTTTATCATTAAATCAGCCCCTGGGGCAGGAGGGAGATTAAGTTTCAGCATCAGTGAATCTGAAGCTGTCTGCACTTGCCAGCAATTTCAAATAGTCCAAACTGGCTGGATAGTTGGGGCCAGAGGCTTTAGTGAATCCTGAAGGGTATTAACCGTTCCTTTCCTTTCCTAAATCCTGTAGCATGTGTTGCACCTGAAGGATGGGAGGGTCTGGGGTCAGGGAAAAGAGCTTTTGCTCAACAAGTCCGAGTGGGAGCCGTTCCCAGCCAGATTATCCTCCCCTAGGGCTGGGAACTCCCTTCCTTTGCTCTCCCACTGCTACCTCTCCAACCTCCCCCCCGGATCACAGAAGCATTCGTGGGCACAGAGACAGCCAAGGGGAGGGAAGGTGTGTTAGGAACTAGTGATCAAGAAGGATGTTTTCCAAGCCCTTTAATGAAATGTAAATGGGAAACCCATGTTGCAAAATTTAGATCTAGAGTTGGAGCTGAATCTAAACGGCCCAAGTCGCTGTGGCTGCAGTCCTTGTTCTAGGTCAGCCCCTGAGAGTGACACAGCCAAACCTGGCTCCATTCTGAACTTCCCCTAAGTTGGGTGCAGGTGGAGCGTGGCTGGGGCTGGTGCTGTGGTCTGTGCTCATCTCTGCTGAAGAGGAAAGCAGCTGATACACTAACACTACATACATGTAAATATGCTTCCTATTAAAAAGGATTGCAAAGTCCTGGGGAGAGAGTTGGGCCATTAGCTGCACCAGGACTGAGTTACCGGGGTGAGCTGAAAGGTGTGAAGCCAGAGCTCCCAGGAGAATTGCCAAGGCTGGGACCAGTTAGAGTCCTGGATCCCCTTCTCCTACCTCCCACACTGTTATTACACATTTATATGGCGCACATCTGCACAGTCTGGGTGTTTTATATGATGTTTAGTATGTAAGTGTATGTATAAGACCTTTCAGTCAGTCAGGAGCAGTGAGCACCCTTGTTTATGCAGACAGAGGATGGAATATACGAATGGAAATACACGGCTATAATCCATGTTTACACAGCTTTATAATTACTGGGTGAAGAGTAAAAAAACTCCTAGCTGCAGACTTCTTCTCTGTCCCTCTTCTCACATTTCCTTTCCTTCCAAAATATACCCCCTCTACACTTTACCCTTGAAGGTATTGAGTTCCTCCTTCCTTCCTGGCACCAATTACAGGACAGTTACTCCTGGGGCATTCTGTGCCAAAAGATAAAAAATTCTATGCACAATATTTTAAAATTGTATAAATTTTATTTGTCAAAGCAACACTATATAATCACACCAGTTTCAATTATTTTAGTAATGTATTTCAAAATACCTGTCAACAAGTATGTCTGTAACAATCCAGACACACACAAAAATTCCCCCCAGGAATAGAGAGTTAAAGAAACCCCTATGACAACCCAGTTCCTGTTTCTCTGCCACCTTTCCCCCCACCTTGAGCCCAGCTGGGGGGGAGGGGGAGACACCCACACACCCCCAGAGCCCAGCCATGCCCCCCCCCAGCCAATACACCTGAACCCCCTCCTCTCCAGAGCCCAACCATGGGGACTCCCTAGCCCAAATACCCACACGCACCCCAGAGCCCAGGCATGGCCCTCCCAGCCCAGACCCCAGAGATCCAGAGGGAGAAACAGCCTGATGCTTGGTCCCAGGCTTGCACAGAGTTTCCTGCGTGCCTCTCTCTCCTTCCCTCGGGGCATGCTGGGAACTGCAGCTGCCACCAACACTCTAGCTGCCCCCACCCTGAACAGTGTCTTCTATGTGCGAGCTGGGCTCTGCTGGGTCCAGCAGTCCCTAGAGGCAGCTAGCAGCACTGCAGCCCATTGCTGTGGGGGAAAGGAAATTCTGCACATACAATGTTAATTTCTGCAAAATTCTGCATTGCGTAGTGGCGCAGAATTCCCCCAGTAGTAGTCTATGACCAGGTCTGGTCCAAAAGCAGTGCCAGTGAGGCCCATTCTTTGCTCAGATCTGATCATGCCACAGGCGGTGTGGGGGACAGAAGCAGGATCAGACTCAGGATTGAACTTAGAGCATCTCTGTCAACTTGATCAGTAGTGGGAGGAGAAAACCCGCTCCTACATGGTGCATCTGGCTCCTTAAAGAAGACAGAAAATACAACTGAAACCTGTTGTTATGCAAGACTGAGGCCATGTTAGCTAGTTAGAGACACAGCTTAGATTTGTTTGTTACCACCTGTGTACACTCTAAAGAGTGAAATATGAAATAATGGGAGAAGGAGAGAGAAATCCAGAAGTGAAGAGACGGGGAAAAAAGTATTTTTATCAGATGAAATCCAAAGACTGCATCATCAGCTGCTGTGTCACTTAATATGCTTTACTTGACTGGCTTGATATACTTATGTACAGAGAGGGCTGATTCTCTTTTGCTAACGTGCTAAATTCCAGCACTTCCCAAAAACACGTTAACTCTTTCCCCGGAGTTTCTCTTCTCTTCCAAAAGCAGAAAGGTGTGAAATTGCTCTTTGTGTCAAATGTGCTGTATGTCCAGCCAGGCCCTAACCTGCTTCATGATGCAGTTCCTACTGTTCTGTCGAGATGCTGGCTTGGGGAAATAACGTTGAGTTGACATGCTATGTGCTTATATGGACTATCACATTAAATATAATAAAATGACCTTCCAATACAGTGATGCTGAACCTAAAGCTTGGGTGCTTTTGATTCCTTTACACGTGGGATTAATGAAGCTCCTGGCCTTGGAGTCATTAGTCAGGTGAGATGGTCATTGACCTTAATGGTTTTGCCTGAGTCATGGATAGAGGCTAAGGCCCTACAGTGGAAATAAGTCTGGGGGCCACAGTCCACGGATGGCCCCCATTGAGAGCCGTGGGGGGAACACAACGCAGAGTCTTCTGTACACATGACATTATGTTACAGAGTTAAATAAGCAATGGTAGCAAAGGGAGAGCTAAATGAAGAGGGGGGATATGAATAGAGGTTTGGCTCTTGGTGTACGCACTAATGTTAGAGTGTCACTGGAGGCGCATGCTAGTATCATTAAGAATTCCTGAGATCATCTAAAGAGAATTTCCAGACTATAATTGGGTGGAAGTGGAAAAATGTTGCTTTTTGCCTTCTTCTGAGTCAAATAGTTTAATTCCACTGTGTTTTGGACTTTCTGCGTGTTCTCTCAACCCCCGCCCAGTTCCCATAACACTCTCCTGTCAGCATTTTAACAAAGGCGTCCATCATATCACACACTTCTTGGGAGAAATCCAAAGCACAACCGTTTTACAGAGCACTGATTTCCCCAGGTTTCATAAACTGTACCCAGGGCTTCTGACTATGCATCATCCTCAAGGCTATGTTTTAGTCATGGGTATTTTTAGTAAAACTCATGGACAGGTCACAGGCAGTAAACAATTCACAGCCTGTGACCTGTCCATGACTTGTACTATATACCCCTGAATAAATCTGGGGGGGGGGGGTGGCCCAGAGGTGCTGCTGGTGCTGAGGGAGCCGGTCTTAGACTCCTGTTGGTGCTGGGGGGGGGGAACAGCAGCGCATGGGCTGGGACCCCCGCTTGTCCTTGGGGAGAGGGTGGCGGGGCTGGCAAGCTCCCTACCTGGCTCCGCGCCTCCCCAGAAGCGCCGACGTCCCCTTCCCTCTGCTCCTAGGTGGAGGCGCAGCCAGGCAGCTCTGCACGCTGCCTCCGCCCCAAGCACCAGCTCCGCAGCTCTCATTGGCCAGGAAACCTAGGAGCTGAGGAAGGGGAACGTTGCTGCTTCCGTGGAGCCCTCCCTTCCCCCTGAGGTAAGTGTCACCCTGAGTCCTCACCTCCTCCCATGCTCCAACCCCCAGCCCTGAGCCCCCTCCCACACTCAAACTCCTGCTGCTGCTGGGGGAGAGGGGTGTGATAGCCCGAGACTGCTCAGCAGCGGCCGGTGCGGTTGGCCAGGGACTGCCTGAGTTGCTCAGGTGATCCTGGGGTCAGCCGCACCAGCCACTGGAGACGTCACGAAGGTCCTGGAAAGTCTTGGCATCCGTGACAAAGTCGCAGCCTTCATCATCCTTCACCTCCTTATGGTAGCAATGGAATGCTAAACTGTATTGTGCCCTTCAGCCACTAGGTGGCACTGTGCGTAAAAGACCTCCATGAGTTATTGAGCTATAGCTGGCTGCATGTTTCAAAGAGCTTATGATGAACACATGTGGCGTGTATAAGCAAGCTCTGCAGCCCGTCCAGATCTGGTACAGGAGCATGACCTTATCTTGAGTACTCGCACCTTGCTTCTGCCCTTTGTCACCGCCTGTCTTTCTAATGCCACTGGGTGAACGCTGGGACGAAGCTCCGGTGTGACCTTCACCCTTTTCATTTTCTGCTCCATTTGGATGAAATGTCTTGCGCTGCTGGGTAAGATCAGCACTCAACAAACCGACTGTTGATGTTGCAAGGCTCTCTAAAGTGCCCACCGTGAATGGCGCTGTAGATAGTAGAGAGATTAAATAGAGAGCCCTTTCCTACCTTAGCTATGCCTGACCGTTCGCTGCTTCTCATGCCAGCATGGGTAGACTGAGAAGCAAACCCTCCCTCCTCACCTCTAGGGCCTGACTGACAGCTGTTTTGCAGTGCGCGCTGGGGGGCAGTGGGATGTGGAGAGCCCAAGCAAAAAGGAATTTGCAGCTCCGGCGTGCTGCAAAGCTGGGTTTTGTGGGGCTGGAAGAGCCAGTGTGGGGGGTGGCTGCAGTAACAGAACCTGGGCAGCCTTGATGCTGCAGTCATGGCTGCTGTTTCCTTAGTGGTGGGAAGTTCTGTTCCTTCTTGTAGAGAAGTCTCCCATGCACAGTATGATTGTCCCTCTAACTCTATTTCATCCTCTGCCCTGCGGCAAAGGCTAAGGGGGCTGCTACCAGCGGAGGCACTAACTAGCATAAATTAGCCTGAGTCAGTCTGGCCAAGTGGCTGGGCTTTCCCTGGGCCCCGTCATCACAGGGAAACCATTTTGTAACTCGTCCAGCTGCCAGCACAATATTGTTTTCTCCTGGAGAAGAGCAGTCAGTCCCTTCCCAAGTACCTATATCCTTTCCTGGGGGCTGGAGACCCCCCCATGGAACTCTTAAGCAACCTTGCCAATGCAGCTAAGTGCATGATGCTACTTCCATGACACTGCCTGACTCCAGGAACCAAAGGAGGCCTTGTCTGCTGTCACTCTCCAATGTCCTGTGCCCTGCCCAGCAGTTCTAGTTGGTCTCTGAAAAGGACTGGATACAGCAGATGTAAAGGAAGGTTTTAATATGTAAGACTGTGTTGAGAGAAATAAAACAAAATGAAGCTGGGGAAACTTAGTGAGATTAAGAGTCTGACCCTGAGCAGCGACCAAGCCAAATTTCCGGAATGAAATGAAACCTGTAATTGCATTAGATCTATTCATGAACTACATCCCAGCGGATGTTATTTAACAGTGTGTTATATACAGCAAAGCTCTCCACACACTTGACAACTATCAGTTGTCATGTCATCTTGAGGCTGGGGATTAGTTCCATTCTACACATGAAGAAACTGAGGCAGGGAGAAGTCAAGTGACAGTCCCAGTTCACATGGGACATCTTGGGCAAATCTGTGACTAGAAGGATAGTTCTGGGATTCAGGCACTGGGCTGGGACTCAGGGGTGAGAGTTTGATTCCTGGCTCTGCTACAGGCTTCCTGTGTGACTTTGGCAAGTCACTTAGGAAGTATTATCCGCATTTTACAGATGGGAACAGAGAGACTAAGGCCCAAATCTACAAATGTATTTAGGTTCTTAACTTCTACTGATTTTAATGGATGTTAGAAGCCTAAATACCTTTGTATATCTGGGTCTTAGCCTCTCTATTCCCATCCGTAAAATGGGGATAATACTTCCTTTCTCCCCCCTTTAGTCTGTTTCGATTGTAAGCTCTTTGGGGTGGGGCTGGCTCCTACTGTGCATTTGGACAATGTCTAATACAATGGGGGCTTGCTCTCAGCTGGCGCCTCTAGGCACTGCTATGTAATACAAATAAGAACAACCCAGATCTTCTGACTCCCAGTCCTGTGCTCCAGCCTACTTCATTCTCAGCCCGAAGGCACATTCTGTGTACAGGAACCCCAGCATGACAAGTAACTCACTGCAACCAGTTACGCTGGGATGCTAAGAAGAGACCGTTTGCTGTTTTAATATGTTATTAATAATGTGCTATTCCCTGGCCTGGCTTTTCCTTTCCCTGCCTTACAAACATTCTCCTTTGTCTCTTGGTTTGATGAGTGCCAAGAAAAAGCTGCAGCTTTCTCCCCACTTGCATGTGACAAGGACGGCCGCATGCCAGATTAACCACCAACTTGGTGGCTCTTAAAGAGGCTGTTGTTGTGCTCAGAGAGGGCTGTTTGTATCTTGGGGCACGGAGAATTGCAAGACCGATTGGTCAGCGCATTGTGAAGCTCACCCCCGCTTGTGAATGTGCTGATGCTCATGTATGGGAGCTGTTCTTCCCTTTAAGTGAATAAGGTATCACACACAAAGGAGCGGCTAATAGGGTTACTGAGTAGCAGTCATCTGATTTCTTTAAATAATTCGGTGCTTGTGTCACAAGAACTGAGTTGGCCTGAACACTAGGAAAAGTTTCTTTTCATGTGTGCAGTCATCAAAACAAAGCCCACACTCAAAAGTTCATCTGGCCAGCTGCCTTTTCAATGCTATTTCCAGTTTATTTAAACGTTCAAGGAAACAGCATATACACAAGCGCAAAGATAATAAACAAACCAACCGACCTCACACGCAGGTGCTACGCATGCAGCTCAAGCATTGAATTACAAAGATAAACAACCTTAATTGAAATCCTGCTCCTGTCAAAGTCAAGGGGGGAATTCAGGATCACAACCCTGGCCTGGGGCTCTGGAGAACAGTGTGTGAAAGATTATACCATCACCAGGCTCCAAATGAGGACAGGTGTCTCCAACCTTGGGCTGTGATCTTGGTCTATCTAGCCCAATCTGTTTAGTAATTTATACCGATTGTGAGGGGATGTGATGGTTGATAGCACCACACCCCCAGATTGGCCCTGGGTAAGAAACCCCGCTACCCCTGCCTTGACTTCAGGGATTTTTCCAGGACCAGCACAGGTTAGACACAATTAGCTTGGTTTGGCAGGTGGTTCTTGTTAGCCTACCTCTGAAGTGCTATATAACCCGCTGACAGCGGCTGGCTGTGGCCATAGGAGATATGAGACTGGCAAGGGAGCCCACTCCAAGGCTTTCAACCCAGAGAGCAGGATGGGGTGAGTCTACTATGACTTTAGGATGGTTGGTTTCTTTTCCTGTACTGTGCTGTTAAGGAGGCTCAACACACTAGCTGGGCCAGTGGTCCATCAGTCGCTGAGATTTGTTGTTGGCCTAATGTTTTTGCTTTTCTCTTTTAAAAACCGAAATCAAACACAACACCCTAGGAAGTGGGGAGCCCATGGTTATTAGTGTCCAGATGTTGGTATATCTGTTATTGAGCAGGGGGCCTGGTTCCTGCTGCACTCTCTGAACACCTCACCTTGATTTTTTTTTCTCTAACCCTTCTGTAACTGAGTGGCTTAATCAAAGCTGATTTACCTCTGGCCCTGTGCTCTTCCTCTGGTGCTGGAGAGGGCATGCAGGGAAGTAAAGCTCTTAACACACTGTGTGAAGTGTGTGGTTAAGAGCTGGGCTTTGTATTTTGTCCTGAACTGGTGAGGTTTGTGCTGGCTTGTTGGTAGAAGTCCATTCCAATGCTGTGGGCTAGTCTCCAAGAAAACTCTGCCTCACCTCTGCTCATAAGTCTCACGCTTGTGTGTGGGACAATTTCTCTCTTCCTGATGAAAATAGCTGTTGAGGCTGCTGAGTGGGAGATGGCTTCTGAGGTAGCAGGAACCTGGGCTACCTGAGGAGTTTGAAGACCTGAATTCTATCCATGGCTCAATGCATGATCATTGTAGTGCCCGGACACATCTCCCAAAAGAAGCAAAATGGTGGCTGGTTAGCAGCTGGTAGAGACCTGCAGGGCAAGGGAGAGGCTGCAGGCAGTGGTGCTAGTAACTTAGTGTGGAGCCCAGTCCTTGGAGTAACTCCAACAGTGGCTTTGGCTGTGTAACGATCCGAGGGGTGTGAACTTAGTACAATACCCTTATTTGAAGGCAATGGGAGACTTCCCATTGACTCCATTGAAAACAGGATTGGAGTCTTAACCAGTAATCTAGTGTCTATACTTCTGTCATTGGTATAAAATATTCTTACTGAAAGCTCCAGTAGTGACACAGTACACACTGTTCACTTATCTGCACAATCATGTTTTCAAGATCACATCCCATTAAAATAGGTCTTTAATATCACTTTGAAAGGCTTTCATATGAGAACTGGGTTTACTCTCTGAATGACGCCATGCTGTAGCTGTGTCTGTCACATGCTGATCTGATTACTATGACATGTGCCTTTGTGACACCAGTTATTTCCCATCTACACTGTGAAAGGCTCTGTTCAATCCTGTCTTCACTAAGACCCAAATTCAGCAAAGTATCTAAGTTTAAGCACGTGGGTAGAGCTACTAACATTGAAGTCAATGGAACTGCTTGTGAGCTTAAAGTACCTTCTTAAATACCCTGAGAGATTGGGGACGACAAAGCCAAGTTTTAAAAGTGTGGCTGCTACCTCGATTGTAACTAAGCACCATAGAGGAGTAACTTTCCATAGTGTGGATGGAACCTTTGGCTGCTGGTACTCTGAGTACCAAAAAGCTGGTCGGTCTGTCTCTAGGGTGACCAGACAGCAAGTATGAAAAATCAGGACAGGGTGTGGGGGGTAATAGGAGCCTATATAAGAAAAAGACCCAAAAATCGGGACTGTCCCTATAAAATCGGGACATCTGGTCACCCTATCTGTCTCCCATAGGTAGTCCAGAAAGAAGCAGCTCAGAGCTTGGTGCAGATGGCCGGCTTCCCAGTGTGTCTTTATAGGGACACAGACTGAGTCTGAGAGTATGGTTTGAAGTCCCTTAGTGGACCTGATTCCGTGTATCTTACTGAATTTCTGGCTCCACAGATGAGCTCCTACCCTCTTAGGTCTGAGGAGACAGAGTTGTTGGAGTTGTGGGATTGCAGGAGGCATGGTGATTCTTTGCCTCTCTGGCTCCAGGCATGTGGAAGGCCCTGCCTTTTAACCAGAGGAGAGCCACAGAACTAGCCCTTCTATGTCCAGTTTAACAACCTTTTGTTTCAGAAGGAATTTGCAAGATCGCTGGGCAAGTCCGTGCACATTAAGCCAACTTTCTATTAAATAATGAATTAGGAGTAGTGTCCTGTGTCTTAGCAGTACGAATAGTAGCTTTTAAAAAGTCAGACACTCTGGATTACATCATGCTGGAAATATATTTGAAAGTGATATATGCAGAGGGCCCAGTCCTGCATTTGTTGCCTACCTTGAAATCAGTGAGAATTTTCGATGTACAAGGACTGACGGATGTGACCTGGGAATGCAAATCATTGGTTAACTGTGCAACTAACTACCCAATTTGGGACCATGAGAGTCTTGTGTATTTCAGATGCCAGTTTAAAAAATTTCCCCAGGGTGTAAAAACACCAATTCGGAATGGAATTGTTTTTAACTGCTTCCATAAGAAACTGGGTGTAAGCCATATGGCATTTATGATAAGTGTTTTAAGTGCTAAAAATCTCTGATTCATGCTGCATGTTTATTTCGGGCCCATTCTGCCCTAGCAGTGTGGTTAATAAGCAGATTGCAGTAACATAGATCTTATAGAAGACAGAGGCACAACTGGGACTTCTGGCTGCTCTGTTCTGTGTGGAATTATCTCCCCTTAATGGTCCATACTCCTATCAGCGCTACTGCTGCAAACTGTATCCTCAGCAATATTACAGAACACCACTGAGATAATAAACCCAAGGAAAGAAGTAATGCTTGCTTACCGTCTTGAAATTTGATTCTTTACTGTCTGCTAACAGAGTGCTGTTTGTGATTAACACAAATCCACCAGGACTTGAAGAGAAATCAGTCCTGGAAGTGACTCAAGCGGTTGTGTGAATTGTCCGGATCTGCTGTATTGTGGGAAAGTGAAAACAAAGATGATGCTGTTCTGGGAAACCTGACAACATCATCAGCACTTTTCTTGCTTGGGGCCCCATTTCCACCTGGATACATCCAGTACAGACGTTAATGTCATTTCTTCTGCTATCAGAGGAAGCATAGCAGGGCAAAAGTTGAGGGATTCTGTTCTTGGGTAGATTTCTGGGCAAGTTGCTTACATTTTCATAGAATCTCAGGATTGGAAGGGACCTCAGGAGGTCATCTAGTCCAACCCCCTGCTCAAAGCAGGACCAAACCCAACTAAATCATCCCAGCCAGGGCTTTGTCAAGCCTGACCTTAAAAACCTCTAAGGAAGGAGATTCCACCACCTCCCTAGGTAACTCATTCCAGTGCTTCACCACCCTACTAGTGAAAACGTTTTTCCTAATGTCCAACCTAAACCTCCCCCGCTGCAACTTGAGACCATTACTCCTTGTTCTGTCATCTTCTACCACTGAGAACAGTCTAGATCCATCCTCTTTGGAACCCCCTTTCAGGTAGTTGAAAGCAGCTATCAAATCCCCCCTCATTCTTCTCTTCTGCAGACTAAACAATCCCAGTTCCCTCAGCCTCTCCTCATAAGTCATGTGCTCCAGCCCCCTAATCATTTTTGTTGCCCTCCGCTGGACTCTCTCCAATTTTTCCACATCCTTCTTGTAGTGTGTGACCCAAAACTGGACACAGTACTCCAAATGAGGCCTCACCAGTGCTGAGTAGAGGGGAATGATCACATCCCTCGATCTGCTGGAAATGCCCCTACTTATACAACCCAAAATGCCATTAGCCTTCTTGGCAACAAGGGCACACTGTTGACTCATATTCAGCTTTTCATCCACCGTAACCCCTAGGTCCTTTTCTGCAGAACTGCTGCCAAGCCATTCGGTCCCTAGTCTGTAGCAGTGCATGGGATTCTTCCGTCCTAAGTGCAGGACTCTGCACTTGTCCTTGTTGAACCTCATCATATTTCTTTTGGCCCAATCCTCTAATTTGTCTAGGTCCCTCTGTATCCTATCTCTACCCTCCAGCGTATCAACCACTCCTCCCAGTTTAGTATCATCTGCAAACTTGCTAAGGGTGCAGTCCACACCATCCTCCAGATCGTTAATGAAGATATTGAATAAAACCGGCCCCAGCACCGACCCTTGGGGCACTCCACTTGATACCGGCTGCCAACTAGACATGGAACCATTGATCACTACCCGTTGAGCCCGACCATCTAGCCAGTTTTCTATCCACCTTACCGTCCATTCATCCAGCCCATACTTCTTTAACTTGCTGGCAAGAATACTGTGGGAGACTGTATCAAAAGCTTTGCTAAAGTCCAGAATAGCACATCCACTGCTTTCCCCTCATCCACAGAGCCGGTTATCTCATCATAGAAGGCAATTAGGTTAGTCAGGCATGACTTGCCCTTGGTGAATCCATGCTGACTGTTCCTGATCACTTTCCCCTCCTTTAAGTGGTTCAGGATTGATTCCTTGAGGACCTGTTCCATGATTTTTCCAGGGACTGAGGTGAGACTGACTGGCCTGTAGTTCCCTGGATCTTCCTTCTTCCCTTTTTTAAAGATGGGCACTACATTAGCTTTTTTCCAGTCATCCGGGACCTCCCCCGATCGCCATGATTTTTCAAAGATAATGGCCAATGGCTCTGCAATCTCATCGGCCAACTCCTTTAGCACCCTTGGATGCAGCGCATCCGGCCCCAGGGACTTGTGCTCGTCCAGCTTTCCTAAATAGTCCCGAACTACTTCTTTCTCCACAGAGAGCTGGTCACCTCCTCCCCATACCATGCTGCAGAGTGCAGCTGTCTGGGAGCTGACCTTGTCTGTGAAGACAGAGGCAAAAAAAGCATTGAGTACACTAGCTTTCTCCACATCCTCTGTCACTAGGTTCCCTCCCTCATTCAGCAAGGGGCCCACACTTTCCTTGACTTTCTTCCTGTTGCTAACATACCTAAAGAAACCCTTCAAACACCCTCAAGATTCAGGGTCATTTGGATCTGGGGTTCTGATGCAGCTCATCTGCAGGCCGGGTGTTCCGGTTTAGCAAACACAAAGGTCCTAACATCTCCGGCTAGCTGCAACTCCAAGTGTGATTTGGCCTTCCTAATTTCACACCTGCATGCCTGAGCAATACTTTTATACTCCTCCCTGGTTATTTGTCCAATCTTCCACTTCTTGTAAGCTGTTTTTTTGTGTTTAAGATGAGCAAGGATTTCACTGTTAAGCCAAGCTGGTCGCCTGCCATATTTACTTTTCTTCCTACACATCGGGATGCTTTTTGTAAGCATTTTGTATGCTTCCATTTCCTAATCAGTAAGAGGGAGAGAGTAATCCTTGCCCTAATGCATGGAGATGCTGTGAGCCTAAGTTCACTAATGTTTGAAGAGCATTTTCCTATCCTAGGATAGAAGGGGCTATGGAATTGGAAGGTATTAATACCAGTCCAAATCATGAGAGGTACTGAGAAATGGGAATTCAACAGGTGTTTGCAGGATGGGCCCATTGCATCTTATGTGGAAGTAAATAAAATCATCAGTGCATCTTATTAAACCTCATCACACTCAGAGATGGGCCACAGTGGCATTGGGTTTCAGTGACAGGATGGGACATGGGTTCAGGCAAAATCAGGGCTAAGGCATGAGCTTGGATTCTGGAGTGCCAAAATATTGTGATCCACTCCTGTGGGCTGTCTGCCCCAAACAGTAGAAATCTCACAAACTTGCCTGACCTTGTGAGATTTCCATCACTTCAAACAGTGGAAATCTCCCAGTAATGGCTGTTTTCACAAGATGCCAGCCACGTGCTAACAAGAACTGGGAAAATAGGTCCTTTCTTGTTCTGCATCTGATCCAGAACCAAAGCCATAGCAATAGGTTCATATCTGAGACTGTCCCTCCCAGCTCACCTCTCATCTGCCAATAAAATACATTGAAAGGGATGTTAAATATGAGGTCTCAGCCTGGCCTTTTTTTTTTTTAATCAGATGAGGAAAACAGCGGAGCTAAACCATAAGCTTAAAAACAGGGCTAACCGACACTGGAAAGATGATCACCCTAGTTAGTTTTTGCCACCATTTAAATTTGATGATAAATCTTGACCTGTGGCTTGTCTTTCAATTTGTGGAGAACAATACTCCATGTTAAATCTAGCTACTTGCTCATATTTCATGTGCACTTCTTAAATGCTCGCTATAAATCGGTGTAAGAGCAACCCCACACCCTGAAAGTATTGGCGACAGCATGTCCAATGCTGGAAACAATCCGACATTTACTAAATGATCAGCACACATGCAAAATGGGAACCTGAGAACTAATTGGGAGATAATGATGGGCACTGTGGCATAAACAATCAGATGTCACTGAGGTGACAAATTTTGTCATCTCATCTTGGTTGAAAATGAAGAAGAAAATGAACAATTTTTCTGTGGCCTGTGTAAACAGGAAGGTTGCTGCCAGGAGCAGCATACTGCATGACCCGCAAGTGCAAAACACCACGTTTCCTTCCTGAAGGCATGTCCGAGGGAGCGGGGGAGAGAGAGAATAAGTCATGTGAATGGCATTGCAATTTCCTTAGACAATTGCTTGTTACTGCACAGACTACATGCATTTGAGCCCACTGATAGCTGTCTCCAGCTGCTTTCCAAGGGATGGTTACTGATAGACTGGGGATAAAGCAAGCAACACAGTGCTGGCTGCAAATGCTGATTGATTTTGGAATGTTTGAGTACAGTTAATTATAATGCTGTGCTATGCTGGCGGGGGAGACAAAGCAAGAACAATCTTAACACGTGTCTCAGCTCACACCCCTAAAAGATTTACAGAGGTGCTAACGGTCCCAGTTTGGCCAGGATGGTCCCAGCCTTTTAGAAAGGGGTCCCAACCAGCTGATGTCCCAGCCAACATCCTGGGCTGAGAGTGAATTAGAATGTTGGTGTGTTAGGAGTAAGGTGAAAGACATTAGAGAACCAGGTTCTAGATTTTTTTGGTGAAATATTAAAGCTTACTCCAGCAAAACTCTTAGCGGTGTCAATACAAGGCTCAGCTCAGTGAGAACTTGAGGTTTTGTGCTTCAATTTTCACTACTGGAAAAGGGCTGGCACTACAGACTTGGATCTTGTTCTGGATTTCAAACACCCTCAAGATTCAGGGTCATTTGGATCTGGGGTTCTGATGCAGCTCATCTGCAGGCCGGGTATTCCGGTTTAGCAAACACAAAGAGCAGCTGGCTACCTTCAGTCTGAATTCTGGAGAACTGTTTCCCTTCAGTGCTTCAGCGAGGGCACTCACTCTCGGGTTTCCAGCTCCCCAGCCGTTGCCTCTCCTGGGTGGCAACCGACATTCCTCTCCCGTCCGACCAGGGCATTCCCAGGCGGTGCACAGCACTGGGTAATTCCTGGCATAGGCAGGTTGCCTAAGGACACTTGGCTGCTTTCCCTTTGGAGACTGATAAGAGAGTGATTGTCAACAGACAGAAGTACCACACAGGGCTTTCTAAGCAAGCTTACTGTATTCTAATGGAAAAAGCACTACAGAAAAATCCTATCACAAACAATAACACAGATTCTGGCAGGAGCAGTCCTTGAAATCTCCTCCCTAAAGGATTCCTTGTGGATACAAATTCATCACCACTTCAGCTCATAACAAGCACACTCATGACAAGTTTACTGCACCTTGTATACAATTTGAGGGTCTTTGATTTAGAGTTTCCAGTAGTAGGTAATTAGTATATAATTGGTGCATCTTTAAAAAGCTGGCTTTGGAGAATTTGCATTCTCCTTTTCTTACTAGGAAATCCATTTCACTTGTATTGTTCCAAAAGAGCCCTTTGAGGTTCCTAATGCCTTCCACAGAGTGCATTAATCTTGTCTTCCTGCTAAAGAACTGCAATATAGGTACTATTGTGATATTGTAAACATTTGCAGTTTTTATACAACGAACGTCAAAGATTCTAAACTTAATTCAATAAAGCTGAACTCACTTCACTGAGATTTGTCCAGCATGTTTCCATTATGGGGAGACAGAGCAGAGACAAAGGGGAAGACTCCCTGAGAGAGCAACATGTAATTCCTCTGAAATATGCTGTGTCAGCTCTGCCTTACAAACTGCAGGTTGTCCTGCAAACAGCAGATTCCTTGGGACAGATCCTTGATGGCCATAAATCAGCATGGCTATATGGACTTTAATAGCGCTATGTTGATTTATATCAACTGAGTATCTGACCCCGAGAGAGAACGAGATCATAACAGTTGCACTGTTACATGTGTATGCAACAATGTGCAATGTTTGAACCCATATCTGGATTCAGATTAAAAACTACTCTAGGGATTTGGTTTGGATGCATATCTGACCACAGCCCTTCCTAAAAGTTGCATATTTTGGCATTTTCAGGTTTAGAATGCAATGTATTGAATTACACTTGAAGTTTCTTTTATTTTTAATAAGTTGACAATTATTTTACAAAACAAAGGCCTACTCTGAGACACAAATAGGACGCTTGGAGCTATCATTTGACCACCTGTATTGTAATAAGGTTAGACATGCAAGAGTTCTGGCAAGAAATTGCTTTACTTCTTGGCCCCATGATCTGAATCCAAGTTCCAGAGGTTAATACTCCTATCACGTGACAGGGCATCAGCAACCACTGGCTGCACTGCGTACAGACCCCATTTTAATCCACAATGGAGTGAATTAGATAAGTAGATCTAGACAAGGAGTGAATCTGCTGCACTGGTAGATCTGTATTTTTGCATTAAATCCTGTTAAGATATGTGTTTCTGCTTCTCTCATCCAGAATGAACGTGCCCCTTTGCACTGCAGCATTCTGTTCTTTCACAGGCTCAGTTGGCCTTATGACATAACAGATCATGCAGCTTTATATGCCACGCTGTACAATTTTTGCTGTGGGACCTGTCTTTCATGCATTGTGGCTGAGATATTGCAGTGTGTAAGTAGGTTTTGGAAGGCTTGTGATTAACTTGGAAGCTGGGAGGTATCCTGGGGGGCTGAGAGGAAAAGACATTCTCTGAACACAGATTGATTTATAAATTCACCAAGTCCTAGCTGAACTTATGTTTCCAAAATGCTTATGAATTCATTTGAGGTTCTGTATTTCAAAGCAGACGGTAATAGCCTCATTTAGCAGCAGAGCACCGTCATCAAGCATGAATCATCAGGCTAAATACAGGATACATGGAGTGATACATACAGTACACAAAGAAAAAGCCCTTGTCAAGTCCATTTTCATCTGTACCACCAGAAAAGCAATGAAGAAATTCAGACAGTTCATTTAGCACGCAGTTGCCATTGCCAGTGCCTCAATCATAAATCAAAAGCAACAAAGGAGACTTGGAGAAATCAGCCACTTTGGCATGTGTTACTAGTGGGCTTGATATTGTAATCCAGCAGAGGACTGAAAAAAGGGAAATTCATTTTCACAAATTGGTGGGAACGAAACACCTCTGCTACTACATTTCTAGAGCCGTGATAAGGCTATTTCAGCTCATCTTCACCATTGGCGGGAGATCTTCAAAGGCCCAAGTGGCATCTAGGCACCAAATTTCCATTGTCTTTTAACTGGAGTCTGGGGGCCCAACTGCTATTTGTTCCTTTTGTAATATCCCCCTTTGGATTCACTATTATTATTAGTAGTAGTATTATTTTATTATTTGCATTATGCCTTCATTAGCAGTCTGTATTGCTTCCAATGGGAAAGTGAATGACTAGATTCCGTAGTGCTTTCTCTCTAGGAAGATGCACAGACCTCTCCCACTCCAGAACACACAGGCAGGCAGAGGGGAAAATCTGCCAGAACCAAATACTGCATGCATGTGTGGTGAGTAACAGGCTGCTCTCTGTTTCTTCCCACACTTCCTCCCTTTATGCTCTTCCCAATCTTTTCACAGCTCACTTCCTTTTGTGACATCCCTTTGTAACTCTTCGCAGTCAGCTTTGCACTTAACTGTCTTGAGTAATTTTTGTATCACTTGCCAGTTTTGCCGCCTCACTGTTTACCCCTTTTTCCAGATCATTTATGAATATGTTGAACAGCACTGGTCCCAGTACAGATCCCTGGGAGACACCACTATTTACCTCTCTCCGTTCTGAAAACTGACCATTTAGACCTATCCTTTGTTTTCTGTTTTTTAGCCAGTTACTGATTCATGAGGACCTTCCATCTTATCCCATGGCTACTTACTTTGCTTAAGAGCCTTTTGGTGAGAGACCCTGTGTAACCGGGTCGGACTCACCCCTGTGGCGCCTCCTGCTGGTGACTCTGGGAATTAGCTCTTTCCAGTGGAGCGCCTTCTGCAGGCTGGTGATGTCCCGTCCGTTGTTCTGTCCTCTGTTATCTCTGGACCCGCGTTGCTGCGTGCTCGGCGGCGTCCTCTTCGAGGCCACTGCCCTCCGGCAGTGCCCCTTAGTCCTTCTGCGCCCCCTTCCGGGGGGTCAGTGCTCAGCAGTCTCACACCCCAGTCACTATGTGCAATCGCCCTCTGAGTCTAATCCCTCCTGTCAGGGATCTGGCGTAGCAAGATGGCCGCTCCCTACAGCCAATGGCTGGGTGCACTGCAAAGGGTGAAGGGGGGGACCCAGGCCCGCCCTCTACTCTGGGTCCCGGCCCAGGGACCCTCTGGCATCAGCCTCGCTGTCCTTCTCTCCCCTTCCGCTGTCTGTTTCCCTGGGCCGCTTCCCCTACGGCCCCTTGCACCCGCTAGGCCCTTCCCTTCAGGGCCTGCAGCCTGGCAGGCTACGGGTTCAAGCTCCTTAGTCTCCCTGAGCCTGGCCAGCACTGCGCTGTCCGCGGTGCTAGTCTCCTCCCCTGGAGACTGACCTTCCCCTGTGGAAGGCCTGGGACAGACTGACTGCTCCTGCTCTGGGCAGCCTTTATATACCTCTGAGCCTGGCCCTGATTGGCTGTCTCTAATCTGGGCCCTGATTGGCTCTCAATAAACTCTCCTCTGATTGGCTCACTGTCTGCGCAGGCGCCCTGGCCTGCCGCAGCCTATTCTCACAGGGAGTGGGGCAATCCGCCCCACTACACACCCTCCCCCTTAAGAACCCTCGGGGGGGGGGGGGAGAAATTCCCTATCGCCCCTGGGCTCCTCGCAACTGGGCCCTCAGGGAATCTCTTTCAAAGCGCAGGTCCTCCACTAACTGGAGCCACCTGCTTCCTTCTTCTATTGTTTGGGTCCCCACCGTAGACCTCTCTGGTCCTACGTGGGTTCCCACATCGGTTTGGGTTCCCACCTTGGCCCTCTTGGCCCTTAAGTGGGTTCCCTGGTTAAGGTGGGGCCTCTCTACCCCAGCCTCCTTCTCTCTGGAGGCCTCAGTCTGGCCTACCCCTTCCTGGTGGCTAGTCCCAGACCGAACCTTAGTTTCGGACACTCCCCCTCTCTGCCTCAGGGGGCAATGCCTTTTTATGTGGCCCTTGGTGTGGCAGTGGAAGCACCCTCGGCGCCTTCCCCCTGCCACGGCCCTACTTTTGCTTGTTTGGGGCCTAGCCCTTTCTTCTGGGCTGGCCTGGGCCTTGGGAGCCCTGCAGGGGCACTCTCTTTTCAGGTGTCCTGACTCCCCACAGACCCAACAAGCTGGTGGCCCCCCTGTTACTCTCACAGGGGGAGCCTTGTCTGGGTGAGGCCTCTCTGCCCCAACCCAGTAGGGACACTCCCTCCTGAAGTGGCCCTTTCGCCCACAGGCATAACAGTTCCTAGACCCAGGCCCCGGCCTCTCGCCCTGGGTGCCTGGTCTCCTATATGGTCTCTGATATGGTCTGGGTGCCCACCCCCGCAGCAGCCAGAGCACCTCACTCTGCTGCTCGGCAAGCCGAGCCACCCAGGCCCTCTAGTACAAGTCTCGTTTCTCCACCATTTCCATTTCTCAGTCCCTTAGTCTCTCAATGTGGCACAAATTGCCTAGTCCTCGCTCTTGTCCCTTGTATCAGGGACGGACCGCTCGTGCCCGCATTCTCTACCACATGTAACCGGGTCAGACTCATCCCTGTGGCGCCTCCTGCTTGTGACTCCGGGAATTAGCTCTTTCCAGTGGAGCGCCTTCTGCAGGCTGGTGATGTCCCGTCCGTCGTTCTGTCCTCTGTTATCTCTGGACCCGCGTTGCTGCGTGCTCGGCGGCGTCCTCTTCGAGGCCACTGCCCTCCGGCAGTGCCCCTTAGTCCTTCTGCGCCCCCTTCCGGGGGGTCAGTGCTCAGCAGTCTCACACCCCAGTCACTATGTGCAATCGCCCTCTGAGTCTAATCCCTCCTGTCAGGGATCTGGCGTAGCAAGATGGCCGCTCCCTACAGCCAATGGCTGGGTGCACTGCAAAGGGTGAAGGGGGGGGACCCAGGCCCGCCCTCTACTCTGGGTCCCAGCCCAGGGACCCTCTGGCATCAGCCTCGCTGTCCTTCTCTCCCCTTCCGCTGTCTGTTTCCCTGGGCCGCTTCCCCTACGGCCCCTTGCACCCGCTAGGCCCTTCCCTTCAGGGCCTGCAGCCTGGCAGGCTACGGGTTCAAGCTCCTTAGCCTCCCTGAGCCTGGCCAGCACTGCGCTGTCCGCGGTGCTAGTCTCCTCCCCTGGAGACTGACCTTCCCTTGTGGAAGGCCTGGGACAGACTGACTGCTCCTGCTCTGGGCAGCCTTTATATACCTCTGAGCCTGGCCCTGATTGGCTGTCTCTAATCTGGGCCCTGATTGGCTCTCAATAAACTCTCCTCTGATTGGCTCACTGTCTGTGCAGGCGCCCTGGCCTGCCGCAGCCCATTCTCACAGGGAGTGGGGCAATCCGCCCCAGTACACCCTGTCAAAGGCTTTCTCCAAGTCCAAGTACACTGAATCCACTGGATTGCCCTTGTCCACTTGACTGACCCCCTCAAAGAATTCTAATAGATTGGTGAGGCATGATTTCCCTTTACAAAAACCACGTTGACTCTTCACCCAAAATTGTGTTCATCTGTGTCTGATAATTCTGTTCTTTGCTTTAGTTTCAACCAATTTGCCTGATATTGAAGTTAGGCTTATTGGCCTGTAATTGCCAGGATCGCCTCAGAAGCCTTTTTAAAAACTTAGTGTCACATTAGCTATCCTCCAGCCATCTGATATAGAAGCTGATTTAAATGAAAGGTCACGTACCTTAATAGCAATTTCACATTTGAGTTCTTTCAGAATTCTTGGGTGAATACCATCTGGTCCTGGTAATTTATTACTACTTAATGTATCAATTTGTTCCAAAACTTCCGCTATTGACATCTCAATCTGGGACAGTTCCTCAGATTTGTCACCTAAAAAGAATGGGTCTGGTACAGGAGTCTCCCTCACAAGATCCTCTGCAGTGAAGGCCAATGCAAAGAATTCAGTTAGCTTCTCCACAATGGCCTTTCTTCACTGCTCCTTCAGCACCTTTGTTGTCCAGTGGCCCGACTGATTGTTTGGCAGGCTTCCTGCTTCTGATGTACTTACAATATTTTAAGTACATTTTTTTTTCCAGTTGGTTTTTAAGTCTCTGGCTTGTTGATTTTCAGATTCTTTTTTGGTCTGGCTAATTTATACTTTTACACTTGACTTACCAGAGTTTATGTTCCTTTCTATTTTCCTCAGTAGGATTTAACTTCCAATTTTTAAAGGATGCCTCTCTGCCTCGAACTGCTTCTCTTACTTTGTTTACTCTTTCCCTGGAGAGGTTTATATTTTACAACTAAGAATTACTGAATATTTAGACAGTGTAGGACAACGTACAACTCGTGTGCTTTGAAGGGTGGTGCAGAGATAGTGGGGTATCCAGCAGTATCCAGAGAGGCTTCTGCAAAACTCATCTCAACCCTCCTTTTTCTATTCAGCGGCAGAGTTTTAACAAGGGGCTGTTCCAACCCCCACCATCCAACTCCTCACTGTATTTACAACACATGTAACATGTTACTAGTGCAGCTACTGTAGCCAAATGTCTGCATCTCTGTTACTAAGTGACACTCTACTTAATTTAATAATTACTATGTTGAGAAGTAATTTCCCAGGGTGAGGAATCACTGTTTTGAAGTGTTTTCTAAGACCCTGAACCTCACCTGGAACTGCCTAACCACTATGTATGCGCTCCTTGTGCGTGTCAAGCAGTGTTCTGCAGTAACAGGAGGGGCTGCACCAACACATTTGTACATGTTGTGGCAGCGCGTTAAATGAAAACCGTGTTGGTTCATACTGTTTTCTTCAAGACTTTGGGATGAGTTTGGAGGGCCTGTTCCGAAGCTGGCCTTGCCTAGTCATGACCAAGGAAAATTGGTGGGTTAGAAGTCCTGTTACTATGAAGGCTCCTGGTCCTAGGAGTATGCTTGGCTCAGTGGTTGGGTGACGCTGCTTTGGGCTAGTAAAAATGTGGTGATGGGTTGTGGTGGTGGTCGTTTGCCTGATACAGTAGTTTTACATAGTCTGTTTTTTAAACTCTGCATCAAAGTTTGTGTAATTTAATCAGAACTAGGCAATATTCTGTGCAATTGATGCTCAATGTGAATTGAGACTTTGGGAAAGGGCCCTTCATCAGCCCGTCCAAACTAACAGCTGAGTATCTTCTGCATTTACATACAGATGGTGTAAAGCAGGGGTGGGCAAACTTTCTGGGCCAAGGGCCACATCTGGGTGGGGAAATTGTATGCAGGGCAGGGGGTTGGGGTGTGGGAGGCAGTGTGGGGTGTGGGATGGGGTGTGGTGTGCAGGAAGAGGCTCAGGGCAAGGGATTGGGGCAGAGGAGGGGTGCGGGGTGTATGAGGGGGCTCAGGGAAGGGGTGCAGGAGGGGTGCAGAGTGCAGGAGGTGGCTCAGGGCAGGGGGTTGGGGTGTGGGATGGGGTGTGGTGTGCAGGAAGAGGCTCAGGGCAAGGGATTGGGGCAGAGGAGGAATGCGGAGGGGAAGGGGTGCAGGAGAGGTGTGGAGTACAGGAGGGGGCTCAGGGCAGGGGGTTGGGGTGCAGGGTGCAGCAGGGGGCTCAGGACAGGGGATTGGGGTGCAGGGTGTATGAGGGGGCTCACGGTGCGGGGCCCGCAGCGCCACGGGGAGCAATCCTGCAGACCTGATCCAAAGCTCTGAGGGGTCAGATCCAGCCTGCGGGCTGTAGTTTGCCCACCCCTGGTGTAAAGGGTTTGAGACCAAGAGGAGGATTCAGCTGGATGGATAGCATGCTTCAGTTGGTCGCCCATCTCAAAAGAAAGAGCCGGTTCCAGTGGTGGGTGACCAAAATGATAAAAGGCTTGGAGAGACTTTGGTGCGCAGTTGAGAAGATTAGCACTGTTTAGCTCAAGTGAGGCAATAAAGAAGAGAGGTCATGACCTCAACATATAGAATATTGAATGATCCAGAAAGAGTAGATCAGGCCCCTCTATTCACTCTCTCATAATACAAGAACAAAAGAACTTCAATGAAATTCAGTTGAAAAGCAACTTTGAAACTGATAAAAGGATATCACTGAGGTCAAGAGCAATAGGATTCAATAAAGAATAGGTATTTGTATGGATAATGAGAATATCCACAATTACATTAGATAGTTTATATTCCTTCGCTGTATAATTCTCTCATACTTCAGGCCATAACTGAGGGGACCTCGGAAGAAACTTCCCCGCATGGGACATTACTCTTGCACCTGTTTCTAAAGCAACAAGTATTGGCCATTGTTGGAGACAGGGTAGTGAACTCAAAGAGTCTGATCTGTTATGGCAAATTCCTGGGTTCGTAATATATATGCATGCTACCTAAAAATCCTAAACAGAGGTGATACAGGTTACAAAGTGATCGCTATGGGATAAAATATTCTATTGCTTACATAAGTGTTTCAGGATGAGTTTAAAGATCAGTCTTCATTGCTGTACAGAATGGGTGGAAAAATAGATATGGATTATTGTACATTAATGAGAAATAGCTTTTTCAAAGAGGAGTCCAAAAGTCACTAAACTCCACACCCTTGAGCGGCGTAGTTAAGCCGACCTATGTCCCTGTGCAGACAGCACTAAGTTGGATGAAGAATTTGTCCATCGACCTAGCTACTGCCTCTTGGGGAGGTGGATTACCTGTGCCAACCAGAGTGAATCTAGGCCAGAGGGAGGCTCCTCCCTCTCCAGGAGAACCCCCTCCTGGATATAGGTGCCTAAGCCTGGCTAGCCCTTTCTCATGAGAAAGAGAGAGCCCCAGTTACAGCCAGTAGCCCAGTGGACAGGGCATTCACCTGGGATGTGGGAGACCTGTTTTCAAATCACTGCTCTCCCTGATCTGGAGCAGGGAAGAACTCAGGTGTCCCACATCCCAGCTGAAAGCCTTAATCACCAGCCTATTGGGTGTTCTCGGGTAGAGTTCTCAAGAACTCCTGTTTGGAGCTGTTCCACCTTCTATAAAAATAATTACTCATGGGGCCAAAGAGACAGAAAGGGGGAGGGATAGCTCAGTGGTTTGAGCATTAGCCTGCTAAACCCAGGGTTGTGAGTTCAATCCTTGAGGGTGCCACTTAAGGATCTGGGGCAAAAATTGGTCCTGCTAGTGAAGGCAGGGGCCTGGATTTGATGACCTTTCAAGGTCCCTTCCAGTTCTAGGAAATTGGTATATCTCCAATTATTACCTTTTTTTATTACCTTTAAGTGATTCTTTACTACAGTGGTTAGGGCCCTCACGTGGGATGTACAAAAGTCACCATCAAGTCCCTGCTCAGCACGCACACACAGCCAGCCCCAAAATTTCCCTGCTGTCTTTTGTGCAGGGTCTGACGTAGCAAGCATGCCCGGAGCACACCAACTAGAATAGGTCCCACAGGTGAGACAGGGCTGGCGGAGGGGAAGGGAATACCTGGTTTGAGAATCATGCTGAGGGTAGGTAGTACATAGATGCCTAAGAAACTTCAGGCACCTACAGGATTAAATGGCAGCTAAGGCGTAGTCTTGAGTCTGTTACTGACACTTACATGTTGGATTTAGGTGGTTAAAGAAGCAATTAGGTGCCTGTGTCCTTTTTTGACTCTGGCCTTGTAGCCAGAAGCAGTGGCAGATGGATAAATTTAAGTGCCTCGGCCGCTAACGGGGGGAGGAGGAGCAAAGTGTAGGTTATGTACGCTTTTTCAGCGTTAAACAGTAATACCAATAATGAATGAGGTGCAAGAAAATTCTTAAAAATTAACCAGACATGCTAGGGTTACTGGCCTCTGGATGGACCTCCAGCCATCAGCTCCTCCCAGATAGTGATGCTAGAACAAGGGGTGCCGGTGCTGCTGCCACACCCCTGGCTTGAAGTAGTCATAATAAACACCAAATACTTGGTTTCCATCATCAGCACCCCCTCTATAAACATTGTTCCAGCACCCCTGCTCCCAGCCAGTCATAACTGCCCAGGATGCTTAAATAAACCACTGTGTGTAATTTAAGTTTAGTTAAATGCAACTTTGGGGTCTTTATGTTAAATTTCAAAAGAGCCCAATGAAACCAATTGTATCTGTTTCAATGTACAGAGTGATTAAACTGCATTTAGGTAGTTACAGGAGAGGAATTGCTTAATGCAGCCTTATGAAATGTCATTTGAATGGACTGAAGAAAATTTGCATTGCAAAAGGAGTGCTGATGCTGCAGGTTTACAAGTGCAATATTGTGCACTATACTGGCCTATGCACTGTCTCTGAATGAATATATAATACTGCAAAAAATGAGGCGGCACGGGAAGAATAGAGGATAGACAAAGAATCATTTTGGCACTGGGCCACCTCTGAGAGGCCCCCTAAAGCTTTGCATCGTGAGCAGCTTTTGGGCTAAGGCTTTTAAATTAAATGTTAATGTGCTGCAGGAGAAACCTAAATGTTAAAATCTGGCATCGGGTCTGCGTCTCTTCCCCCGGGACCTTGGAGATCCTCTCATGTGATCTTTCTGTCTTCCAGCAGGCAGGAAGATAAGAGAAATTTTAATTTATTTTTCATAAATCTCAGGAGTCCGGTCAATGGGCAAGGACAGAAGTGCACAAACGCAGCAACTGGCACACCGGAGTGTGTCCTGTCAACGTCGTCATCTCGCTGGCTTGCGTACTCGGGTCTGGTGCTGTGCCCTGACATCTGTATCCCCTCTGAAGTGCTGAGTTGACAGATAAGGCCAACAGATGTGGTTATTTGGAGCCAGGGGACAGGCAGCGTGAGTGTCTCTGCAGATGTCTATTGTACCTCTTCAGAGTCCAAAGTTTCTTTTCACTGCCCTTGTCTTTAACTTGTATATGGTCGCCTAACTACAAAGATGACCCCATGACAGAACACAGTATGCCAAACTTCTAACATCTCAAGTGTAAGCAGGGTCTGAATGAGTTCTCCCCTGACAGATAGCTGGGAGGGGGAGAGACTTCAGGAGCAAACTGTATTTACATGAACACACCTACTCTTACTTTCACCAGGGTCTGGCATTGGAGCCCCTGCTGTAGCAAGTTCCTTTTAACTGAGGGTGACCCCTCAATCAGGACAAGTTCAGCACAGTTCTGCTCCCCTTTACTCGTGCAATAAAGATAACGTGGATAACAACATTTCACTACCCCGGAATTCAGTACCACAGTGTTTTGTAACCCAACACCAGCCAAAATTGATCACTTTTGAGCAACAGCTTCTGTCTGCTGGATTGTGTAGCAGAGTGGACCCTGCTCCTTCCCTGAAGGGGTTTAAAAGTGGCCTGGCAGGGCTTGAGAAGACAGCCTTTAGGCTGGGCTGATTGGGGAAATGGCTGCAGCTGGGGGCCATGCCCCAAACTGAGCCCAGGGCCTTATAAAAGGCAGGGAAGCCAGGAGGCCCAGACACTCTCTCTCTGCCTTCAGAGAGGGATGGGCCTGGCTGCTTAGCTTGAGGATAGGTACCTGAGTGAAGCAGGGCTGGGGAAAAGGCTGAGGAGCTAGGGAAGCTCCAGCCTAGAAAGCCCCAGGCTGCGGCCTAGCAAAGGGCCAAAGGTACTGGGGGTTGCAGAGGGCAGCCCAGGGGTAGGACAAAGCAGCAGGTCCAAACCCTCCTTGCCTGTGATGAGTGGGCTGATACTGCAGTCTGCCCCAGGGTGTGGGGCTAGACAATGACTGACAGTAGCCACATACTGAGGCAAGGTGGGGCTAGAGGGTGGGGGTTCCCTAAGGAGGGGAGACCCAGAGAGAAAGGGGTTACTGCTAGGGGGCAGCACCCCATGTAAGAGGGCACCGGGTCCAGGGAGGGACACGGGGGGGCCAGAAGACAGGTGGATCACCAGCCTGCAGAGGGCGCTCCAGCGCTGGAAACAGAGCTAATTCCCAGAGTCACCAGCAGGAGGCGCCGCAGGGGTGAGTCCGACGCGTTACAATACCTACTCAGAGTAGGTGTGTTCATGGAAATACAGTTTGCTCCTGAAGGCTCTCCCGTTCCCAGCTAGCTGTCAGGGGAGAACTCATTCAGACCCTGCTTACACAAGTATTATTACATGTCTTCGTGGCCTCGGTGGCAGATCAGAGCCTAGAAAAAACACTATTCTGTTCCACCATTAATATCGGTATGTACTGAGATGGCTGCATTGTCACTATTACTGTCAGAATTGTACTGAGTACTCTGCAGCCGCCCTACGAGTGGATACAGGGTTTTCACGCCGAATGGGATATTTGATACAGCTTTGTTCTTCCTGTCGAATAAATCATTAGAAAACGCCTAGTGTTTATTCTAGAGAAAAGTGGAACATGCACTTAAAGCCGACTGCTTTTTTTTTTTTTACTTTACTTTTAATAGTTAATGGAAAGTCACCATTTTGTTCAAACCAGTTTTCCATGAACTACATTGGGAGGGGGGAGGGATAGGTCAGTGGTTGTGAGTTCAATCCTTGAGGGGGCCATTTAGGGATCTGGGGCAAAAGTCTGTCTGGCGATTGGTCCTGCACTGAGCAGGGGGTTGGACTAGATGACCTCCTGAGGTCCCTTCCAACCCTGATATTCTCTGATTACAGTACAACTGGGGTATCATTTACTAGGCTGACAGAGGAGTGGTTCCCTCCAACTTCATTTGCTCCCCCAGACTTTTCATAGGTCTATATACTCCATATCTTCCACTTTGTGCTTCCCCCTAGACCAGGGGTCGGCAACCGGTGGCTCCCGGCTCGCCAGGGTAAGCACCCTGGCGGGACGGCCCGGTTTGTTTATCTGCCGCGTCGGCAAGTTCGGCTGATCGCGGCTCCCACTGGCCGTGGTTCGATCGGCCGAACTTGCCGACGCGGCAGATAAACAAACCGGGCCGGCCCGCCAGGGTGCTTACCCTGGCGAGCCGGGAGCCACCGGTTGCCGACCCCTGCCCTAGACTTTGCAAGATATAATCCTATACAATTTTCTATATGCTGATGCAGCTTTGCCCCCCGCCCCCGAATTTTCCTGAAACAATGCCTCTGCAGCACAGGGAGCATGAATACATAAACAGCTGTCCTGTGCCTCCAGGTTAACATATAGGCCAGGTCTACACCTAAAACATAGGCTGACCTGGCTATGGTACTCCGGGCTGTGAAAATGTGGACTCATGCATGGACCTAACCCCCAGTGTAGACACGATAGATCGACAGAAGGACTCTTCAATCTACCTAGCTGCTGCCTCTCGGAGCCATGGATTACCTACATCAATGGGAAACAATTCTATCAATGTGGGGAGTGTCTACACTACAGCGCTACAGTGGCACAGCTGCAGAACCGTAGCTGTGCCACTGTAATGGCTCTCATGTAGACATACCTGTACTTGCAACTCTTCAGAGCTAGCTGTTGTATTTTGTGGGGTTAGGGGGGTGAGGGCTGGAGAAGAGCAAGAAGCATCTCGTCTGCAACCTTTGCTTAATGCCACCATCACCCCCATTCGTGATGTGAAAACATGGATTCATGCTTTGAAACTTGCTGATTCATTCTCTCTCTGATTTGAGCAGAACCAGGTGAGGTATTCCGTGGGATCATCTCCGTGACATCAGTGGAAACTTAGTGCCGCGTGCGAGAAGAGTGGCAGCATGTTAACTTTCCAGGCAAGCAACTTTTCCTGTACAGAAAATCCATTTCCTTTGCAGTCTGCGAAAAACGGAGAGCTGAACGAGCAAGTCACTTAGCTTCGTTGTGCCTCTGTCTCCTCATCTGTACAACAGGGCTGATATTTACCTGTTGTAAATTGGGGTTGTTGGGAGTAAAGCTGGGTAAAAATCTGATTTTTTTTTCTGGTTCACCAGCAGTAGCAAAAAACTGCAAGAAAAAAAAATTAGGTTTGAGTCTAACGGAATCCTAAATTTTCAGCAAATCAACAGTCAGTTTGGGGTCAAACTAACCGTTTTGTTCAACTGTAAACGTTTTGTTTCTGGGTACTCTTTAAGGGCTGGATTCACAACATGACCAGAGGCGGCAGTGGTGGACTCCACCCCTCTGATAACTCTTAACCCAGTGGTCAGAGCACTCACTTGGGATGGGCGAGAGCTGGGCTCAATTCCCCTCTGCTCTATGTGGAGTAGGGATTTGAACAGGTGTGTCTCACCTGCCAAGAGTGTGTTCTAAGCACTGGGCTGTGGGGTAGCCTCGGGCAGGGCTCTCTGCCTCACCTGTTGAAGCTGCTCCATTTGTATAGAATACTTGAATAGTCCTTGGAGCAGGGAGGTGAACTTGGGTTTTCCCCCTCTGCCTTTGGCGAGTACCCTAACCACCAGCCTATGGAGTCATTCTCTCTCTGGCCCAACAGCTATTCAAGTATTGCATGCAAAGTGGAAGAGCCTCAGAATACCCCCTAGCCAGGACACTCTTAGGTGATAGAAGACCCAAGTTCAAATCCCTGCTCCACAACAGGCAGAGGCGAGATTTGAACCCATATCCCCAGCTGAGTGTTCTAACCACTGGACAAAAAATTAGGAGGGCAGCTCCTCCTGCTGTTGTGTGAATCAAGCCCCATCCCCCTCCACACACACAAATGGCCAAAACTACTGAGCACATTTGTGTCAAATTTGTTAATAGGTTTGGGTTAACTAGTCATTTTGGGGAGGGGTGGGGGTGAATAAACTGCTAGTGGAAAACAATTCACCTAGCTCTAATTAGAGCACGGGACTGGGACTCGAGCCATTTGGATCCTAGACCTGGCTTTGCCACAAACTTTGTGGGATCTTCAGCTGGTCACAGGCCATAATTTTCATAAGTGCCCACAAAGCTTTTTGAGTGTTATCGACTCCTATTTTAATGTTATTTACTATATGTTCTCTTCTGCTGGGAGCCTAACTAACAGAAATACTGACAGGTTTCACATAGTGTTGATCGAGGAAAGCAAACAAGCAACTCTGAACAAAGAAGGAACTTAATGATATAGCTAGTTCTCCTCCTTTTCTTAGCTGTCAAATAGCTCCCTCAAATACAACACCCGCTGGGGGATGGGGATGTAGCGCACACACTGTAATGCAGGCACTGTAATTGGTACCTGTGTTAAAGGGTACACACCAGAGCTATTCAGCTGTAAAAGTATTTGTTCTACTGTATTCCTTGTCCACTACTAAGCCTATACTGCCTATCTCCCTGTATTCTCTCTTTTGACTGGACACAGCATCCTTTCTCTCTTCCTTTGGCTAAGAGTTAGGGTACGTCTATACTACCCGCCGGATTGGCTAGTAATGTTCGATGTATCGGGGATCGATTTATCACGTCTCATCTGGACCTGAAATCGATCCCCAAATCGACACCCGTACTCCACGTCGGCAGGAGGAGTAAGCAGAGTCGACAGGGGAGCCGCGGCAGTCGACTCGCCGCCATGAGGACAGCCAGGTAAGTCGAACTGAGATACTTTGACTTCAGTGTAGCTGAAGTTGTGTATCTTAATTCGAACCTCCCGCTAGTGTAGCCCAGGCCTTAATTATGCAGCCTGAAGAATGTTTGATTTCTTCATTAGAAACTGTTCTATACTGTAGATGTCAGATCATTATCAGTAGTGTGTGGGGGGGCGTACACTGTTCATAAGTGTACAAAACATTCTTGGTTTGTGTAAGCAGAGTCAGGATGAGCCCCACCCTGACATCTGGTGGTAAATTATGGGGAGTGCGGAAAGTGTTGCATTGGTATTTCGGTTATTTGCATGGGCACTCCCAACCCACTTAGCATACCGCAAAGCAGCATGGGATGGTTACTTTCACAGCTGTGGGAGCCCCCAATTTCGTTGTTATTGGGGCAGGAGGAATGAAATGTTGTCACCCTGATTGGGTAACTGGGGAACTACAAAATTGTCTTGTGATGGGGGGTTTCATTGTCAGCTGGATAGCACTTGCTAGATGGGGCACATGGGTTCCAAAACCCATTGAGAAGAGAGAGGCTGGGGACAGATATCTGTACTGGGTGGTGCAGGCTTCTTGTGTGAGCCAGATGCACCAGTTCCACCTGTGCCTCTCTCCACTGTGGAATGTCAGAGTTAATGTTTGATTCCCTTAAGAATCTAGATACAGGTTACTGAGCTGAACTCACTGGCACTGGGGCTCCCCTACTATGAGCTGGAATGACTAAGAGCTGAAATCACTAAAGAGCTGAACTTGCTGAGAGCACTGAGTACTGTGCTTATGAGTGGGGGAGCCTGAAGCAATACCATGGAGCAGAGCAGCTGGCAGAACGGAGTGGAGCAGTTTGTGCAGCCCTGGGTGAGTGGAGCCAAGCAGCTCGCGAGGACGGCCGGAGCAGATCACAGGACAGCTGGTGGACCAGAGCAGCCCACAGAGCCAGCGGAGCTGAGCGGTGGCGGGGACGGCTGGTGGAAGCAGAACCCCACGAAGAGGCAGGGCAGTTGGCCCCGAACCATGTAAGGTGCCCCTTTTCTACCCAGGCTGGGGAGGGGGACCTCTGCAAAGAGACTCTTGAACTCTGGGGCTGCACTGACCCGGGACAGAGACTTTTGGATTGTGGGACTTTTGGGACTGTGGGTGATTTGGGGGGTTGCTGGACTCAAGGGCCCAGAAAGAAGGACACGGCCCAATTTGCTGGAGTGGGTCTTTGCTCACGGTTTGACCCATGATCTCTAGTTAAGGTATTTTCCAAATTTAATGCTTGTTGTTGTTTATCTTATGTAATTAAACCTTTTCTGCTACACCAAGAGTCTGTGCTTGCGAGAGGGGAAGTATTGCCTCCTTGAGGCGCCCAGGGGTGTGTGTAAGATTTTCCCAGGTCACTGGGTGGGGGCTCGAGCTGGTTTTGCATTATGTTGTGGGGAAGGGACCCCTAGGTATTGAACCCGGCCCTTGCTGCTATCGTTTCGGCCCGGCAGAAGGGTTACATTTGTATAGGTGAAATTTGCTATATAAATAACAAGACTTCCTGGAAAAAGACAGCACATGCTGTGAATTGGGCCTGCTCCCAGACAATCTTAACTCTTGAATGATTAGCTTTTAATTATTATGCTATAAATTACTTAATAAGTGAGTACTTTTTATGGCACCTATTGTATCACATGACAACTGCTAAGCTCTGTGAAATACACATAATTACTATAACAGAAATGTAATTATAGATCTTATGTAGAATGGGGATTCTTGGATAGCAGGGATTTTGTCTCCCCCGACATCATCTTCTCCCCCATTCCCTCCCCCCCCCCCAAAAAAAACCACACCACAACCACCTAGGGAATGCAGTGTGATCTAAAGGTTAAAACTGGGGTCTAGGAGGGCTCGTCTCTTCGCTCTGCCAGTGATTCACTCTGTAACCTTGTGCAAATCATTTAATTGACATGATTTTTCACTGCCTTGTGCCTTGACTGCCGGACACTGGTGCAAAGTGCTACCAAATCCAATTTCACCTGTCGCTTATTCCAGTTAGTGTGTTAGAGAGGAAGGGTGGCCCAATGGTTTGGGCATTAGCCTAGGCAGGGCCGGCTCCAGGCACCAGCTGAGCAAGCTGGTGCTTGGGGCGGCATTCTGCCCAATCCTAGGGCAGCAGGGCCGGCTCTTTTGTGTTTTGGTTTGCCGCTCCGGCCGCCCTGTAGGGGGTGGCAGTGCGGAGGAGGGGAGCGCCCTGCAGCAAACTCAGCAGGGCAGCCCCTGTTCTTCCCTCTCCGCCGACTGGAGCGGAGCGGAGCCCTCCAGGCAGGCGGCGCAGTGGTCGGGACCGCGGGACAAGTGCCCTGGTGAAGCCCTGGCCGCCCCCCTGCTCTCTCTCTCCCCTGCTCCCTCCCCTTCCTCCCTGCTAGACTGGGTGCGCGCTCCGCTGCACGTCTGCAGCACAGGGAGTCCCCCTGCACCCTGGCTCCGGCTGCCCGGCAGGGGTTTTTTGTTCTTTTTTTCCCCCCAGCTTTGCCGCTCCGGCCATGCCTCAGGTTTTTTGTTTTGTTTCCCTGCTTTGCCGCTCCGGCCGTGCTGCAGGTCCCCTCTACCCCCGCTTTGCTGCTCCGGCCGCACCACAGGTTTTTTTGTTTGGTTGTTTTTTCCCCTCCTGCTTTGCCGCTCCGCGCCCCCCCCCCCCCGTTTTTTTTTTTTTTTTGCTTGGGGCGGCAAAAAAGCCAGAGCCGGCCCTGAGCCTAGGACTTGAGAAATGTGTTGAAACTGTTCCACTGTATTTAAATAAAGGTTCATTTTAGCAGGGGAAGTGGATCCTGGCTCTCTTACCTCCCAAATGGGTGTCCTAACCCTCAGGCTAGAGAGCCGTTCTCTCTGGCTAGTCCAATGCTATTTATCCACTGTAGAATAGCTCCTTTACCCCCATGCAACGAAGACATGGCTACACTTGCTTATCTTCCTCCTTCACTTCCACTTGTTGCTGAATGGGGATTCTAATACAATCAATGCCAAGAAATAATGGGTTGGATCCTGTGTGGTGCTCTGTGCCCTCAGTTCTCATCAAAATCAAGAGGGATTGTAGTTGCTTAGCACCTCCCAGAATCAGGCACTACCTATAGGGAAAACAGCCTATTTAACTGGCCTATAGAATACAGCGGTGAATTCGATCCTTGCTTATAGAATTCTATAAAATGTTTTTTTATAAAACATAGATAGAGGATGTCACTATTAAAATCTATAGATTTTGAGTAACTTTTTTTATAAAACCTTATCAAATTGCCATAGAACATTATCTTCTTTTTTCATCCCAAGTACATTCTATAGAATTTTTCTGTAAGGGTGGCTTTCAAAGGCTTTCTTAATACAAAATGGTTAATGCAGGAAAGAAAAGAATGTTTTTGTTTGACAGGGTACTTCAGGTCAAAATATTTTCCACTGACCTAACTTTGTTTGTTTCTCTGAAGGGGCAGAGGTGGAGTTTCTTACCCGCACAGATATTTTTACGACCTCAGTTATGTGCTTTTTTAGATCTTGAAATGACTCATCTTAACTGTGGCTGGATTGACTTTGAGCGTTTGAGCAATTTCTTCTGGACTGACCCAAGGTAATTGACTATGGAACTGTGTGTGATCCTTGTTTGTTTTTTATTACTATTTATTTTTATTTCATTTTTAAACTATTTTTCCAAACCATGCAGTAATCCAGATTAGTTTACAAATGAGAGGGATGTGAGGGTGGAGAGAGAAAATATTTGGCACATGCCATAGCGCTAAGTAGAGACTGCAGCTTTTAGGATTTTCTTAACACGGCTTTGAAGCCTGCCAATTGTTACTAAGATATAAAATGACAATAACACGTACTCCAAAATGACAGTCCTAAGCCTTGTCTGCATCTAAAATTTAGATCAACATAGCCATGGCACTGTGGTGGAATACACCCTGTGTTCACACCTACATGCTATTGTAATAATCTTTCTACAAAGTACACCTTGTAAGGTATCATTAGAAAACTCATAATTTGCTAATCAGTATTGTCCTGGTAAAATGTGTGGCATCATTGTATGTGAAGATCTAAGAGTCCCCTGTACAAAGTCATTAACACATGTTCCAAACCCCACAGCTCTGTCCAGGCAGAAGTGAGGTCTGTCCTAAACAAAGGAAGGAATGTGTGCTTGCCTTAATTTGCATTTAAGCAGTAAAGAGTCATCAAGCAGGAAAGGAAAACAAAGGAAGTTCAAACAGGTGGAAAAAACAGCAGAGGGTCTCAGATGGAAATTGTTTCAAGGGGGGGACTGAAACTATAATAAGGAGGGAACAACACCCCAAAGCACCTCTCTCTCCCTCCCTCCACCTCATTCTCTATATCTGAGAAGACAAAAGGAAATGCACAGAGCCATTGGACTCTGTGGGAGGGCTCCTGGCCTGAGAGTTTCATCAGCAATCTGCTGGAGCATGTGCTGAGCAAGTTTGCTTTGCAACTAAGTTTCTTAAGTAAATGCCAGTGAGTGTTATGTCATTATTTTCCTTGTAATCATTTCTGACTTTTATGCCTCATTACTTATACTCACTTAAAATCTCTCTCTTTGTAGTTAAAACAAAAAAACAAGATTATCTTAAATAGTTACCCAGATACTTCAGTTTAAACACACTGGATTAGATAATAATCAAGTGGCATATTATTCCCTTAAAGAAATAACGGGCAATATATTTGTACTCTCCAGGAGGGGGCTGGGCAATACAGGGCATACATTTCTGGGGGAAGATCTGGGACTGATGGTGTGTTGGTGTCACCCTCCAGTATAACCCAGGCTGGTGAGAGACAGGGTATAGCTGGCAGCCTGCACTTACACACAGACACTCAGGGTGTGGCTTGTACCCTGGAAGGTAGTTTGTGATGGCCCAAGTGGGAGTTACTACAGCAAGGGATTGTAAGACACCCAAGGTTGCAGGGCAGGAATGACACAGCCTCCCACTAGTCTGGATTGTGCCCTGGTATGTAGTAGTTAAGGTAAGATTGTTACGCATATTTTTCGTAAAAGTCAGACAGGTTTCTTTATTGCCAGTGACCTGTTTGTGACTTTTACTAAAAATATGCAAGACCAAATGGGGAGCTGAAGGCTCCCCACACCACCCAGGGATGCCTGGCTCAGAGCTTCAGGGTCCCCACACCGCAGATGGCTCCAAGCTCAGGGCACTCCCACCACCTGTGGTGGTTCTGGCTCAGAGCTCCTGGGCACCCCTGGCCAGCCATGGCACTCCATGCTCCTGGGCACCCCCACCAGCTGCAGTGACTCCATGCTCTGGGGCACCCCCTGCCGGCCATGGGGCCAGGAACTGTGCAGCACCCCCACTGCCTGTGGTGGCCGGGAGCTGTTGGGGGGGGGGCACAGTTCCCAGCTGCCAGGGTGGGGGGAACCATACAGCTCCCAGGAGCCGGGGGCTCAAGTCACAGAGGTCTCTGGAAATCATGGATTCCGTGACTTCTGTGACCTCCGTGACAAAGTCGAGCCTTAGTTATAGTCACTCAGGGATATGAAAAATCCAGACATCTGAGCACCATAGGTAAGCCAACCTAACCCCTGGTGTAGGCACAGCAAGATCATCGAAAGACTGCTTCCTTCAACCTAGTTACCATCCCTCATGAAAATGGTCTCCATGCAGCGACAGAAAACCCCCTTCTGTTGTTGTAGGCTGCGTCTACACTACAGGGCTATGCTGGCATAGCTATGCTGCTATAGTCCTCATAGTGTAGACATGGCTCCAGTGAAATTTCAGTCTGGGTTGTGTTATGATTAAACTTAAATCACCACAATGACAATGTGGCATTATATTAGGAACCTTGCATTTTCCACAGTAAAAACAATGTTTCCCTCCACATGCCAAAAGCTATAAAAGGCCCTGGAAACACCTCCATTTTTGTCTTCAATCCGAATTCTTACCTCTGGAGGAACTTCGTTACAAACTGAAGCTCTGAACAAAGGATTGACTGATCCATCTAAGCCATGGATGTACTCCAGAGACTTGACTTAAGCCAGCAGTTTATTCCATCACTGCTACAAGCCTGAAGCACAACCTTTGCCATTACTGTATGTAATTGATTTTTTTTAACCAACTTTAACCTCTCACCATTCTTTCTTTTTATAAATAAACCTTTAGGTTTTAGATTCCAAAGGATTGGCATCAGCGTGATCTTTTGGGTAAGATCTAAGTTATACATTGCCCTGAGTGTGTGGCTGGACTTCGGGATCAGAAAAACCTTTCATTTGATGAGACTGGTTGTAAAGAACCACTCCTCTCTAAATCCAGTGTTTTTGGTGGTGATATAAGAACTGGAGTCCACTGCCTTTATGTCTTCGTGTTAGCCAGTGTGGTGAAACACAAGTTTACTTTTATTGCTGGTTTGGTATATCCTATGGGGGATTAGCCACCAGTCTTGGGGTGTATCTGCCCTATTTCTCAGCAGTTTGTCCTGAATTTGGCATCCTCAGTTGTGACCCACAGAGGCACAGTTACAGATTGAAATACCAACATGTCCTTTTAACTCTGGGTCTGAATGTTGGCTACATGTTGAAAAATGACTAGGGACCTGGGGTAACTCGATTTTTGGATATCCAACTGAACACCGTAAAGGGTCTGATTTTTTTCAGAGGATGGGTACTCAGCCCTTTCAGAAATCAGGCCTTTCTAAGGTGTGACGTTGGGCACCCAAAATCACTAGTAACTCTTCAAAATCTAGGCCATTTCACTTTAATAAATGAGAGAAATATGTGAGGTTTGCCATCCTGTTGAGTTCTGGGTGAAGTGTCAAACAGCCTCCCCCATATTTAATCCAAAATATTAAAAATTAACACAGCCCTAAAATTAAGTTGTAAATACTTGATTCAGATTTTAAATCCCTGATAGTTTTTCACTGCTAACAGAAAAATCCAATATGCTCATCAGCTAGCAGGTGACATGAAATGTTTGCTAGAGAAGGGCATCTCCAGAAATCTTGCTTTTGTACAACATTCTAGGCAATTAAGATCACCATCAAATACTTAAACCTCACCTCTTTTCATTTAAGTGTTTGCACTGTTGACATTGACTCCTGCTTTCTAGTACAGCTCGAAGGCCTTAAGTAGGACTGCAGCAAACAATCCCAGCAGAAGTGTTCAGAATGTATCTAAACTGCTCTGCATTGTGATGAACCATACAGTCCATGTATAACTTTAATACAGGATGTAACTAAGATCAGGAGTTATGTATTGTAATGACCCACAGTTAAAAGAATACAATATGTTAGAGACAGAGCTGGAAAACATGGCAATATTTTAAATGTATTTGTAAACAAATGTCACTAAAAGATTTTTCAAGTATTTTTCAGTTATTGATTGTTTTTTCAGATTTCAGGTTTTTAAATAAATCAGTTAAAATACTGCAAGAGCAATTTCTGAGGTTCTGGGATTTAAAAAAAACAGCCAACTGTATTTTTAGAATTAAGTTTCAACTTTATGTAATTTCAAGTTAATAATCTTATGTAGAAGTTAGTAACTTCTACGAAGAGCTGAAAAAAAATCACACCACATTTCTCACGCAACTGATGTGAACTCGCTTGAATCTTTAAGGCCTGCTCCATGTTGCTGTGTTCAGGGTCTACATTAATTTTTAAATATGTACAAACTGTGTGGGAGTGAAGACAGCCACCAGACAGCATAGGTATTAGGCAGAACCTTTGTGAAAGTAACAAATACCCTGTCTGTGAAGGCATGGCAGGGCTGACTCACTCCGGCTTCTGCTCAAGTCCACAAACAGCTTATCAGTCAGGCAAAGCTCTTCTTAATGAGGTCTGCTCTGGAGTGAGTAATTAGAGCTGCAGCAACAAGAGTGCTGGCTCAGCTGCTGTTGCCCAGCCCCCATGAAGTCACGAGACCTCCTCATCAACCTCCTCCTGGTGCTGGCCAAAGTGGCCCTCTAAAAAACCAGGAGGAGGATGCTGGATGGGGATGTGCTCTGCAACAGTGGGGATTATCTCCCTTGCTGCCTTCAATCATGCAACCGGGCAATGTTCCTCTGCCCTGCACCTGCTGGATCCCTTGACACCTTTGAGGAGCAGTGGGCACTGTCCGGTTCCCTGCTTATGGCCCTATGACCTCATTCCTGTCCCTGTTTTCTTATTTGTTGTCCGCCAAAATAATTTGAGCCCTGGGTTAGTCAATCCTCCCCTTAGGCTGCGGGAGGGGCCTTCAGATTTGGGCAGGCTTGTGTCTGCCCACCTCTGGTACTCAATAAAAGCTGTTACCCAGCACTCCGTCACAGCCGGACTTTTATATTAGCAAGTGGATGACAGCCACTATTGAAGATTCTAGCCATTGGCTTTTCGACTGATTAATAGTAATATGTCAGCAGCAGCAAACGGCCTAAGTAGGGTGACAGCCGGCCATGTGGTGAAATTAAAAAAAAAAGTCCCCTGGATTCTCAGATTGAATGATGAAAATGCATCGTTTAGTCCTCTTGTTCTAATAATAATAGTTTCCTATGGGTCATTGGTCTTGTTCTTGTTGTCTTCTGTTTGCTGACGATGAAGTCAGGCTCAGGAGGGGGGTGATGTTCCTTGGGTGTGGGGTAGCTGCTCCGTGGGACAGAGCCCTCACGTAGGTCTGTGCACCTTGCAGCTCCCTGCTGCTAGCCCGAGTGGTGGAAGAGGTATAGAAGGGGTCATGACAATCTTCTGGCACCCTAGCCAGGGCTGTGTTTTCAGTCCATGGTGGATATTACAGTGTAAGTGAGAGCAGTGCTGCTCAGGTACACTGCTGAAGAGCATTTTGGGTATGTCTACACTACCTGCCGGATCAGCAGGTAGTGATCGATCTATTGGGGATCGATGTATCACGTCTCATCTAGACGCGATAAATCGATGCCCGAACACGCTCCCCGTTGACTCCGGAACTCCTCCAGGGCGAGAGGCGGAAGCGGAGTCGATGGGGAAGCGGCGCTGTCGATCCCGCGCCACGAGAACGCGAAGTAAATCCATCTAAGTCGATCTAAGACACGTCAACTTCAGCTACACTATTCTCGTAGCTGAAGTTGCGTATCTTACATCGATTTTTCCCCCCCAGTGTAGACCAGGCCTTTAGAAAAAATGAGCTGTTTCCCCAACAGATGATTATAAGCTGTACTTGAAAATATTAATACAAATATTTACAAATCTTCTCCATGCATTACAAAGCTCTGACCAGGGCTGCCCAGAGGGGGGGGCACGTTGCCCTAGGCCCCACAGGGGCCCCCACAAGAATATAGTATTCTATAATATTGCAACTTTTTTATGGAAGGGGCCCCCGAAATTGCTTTGCCCCAGGCCCCCTGAATTCTCTGGCTGGCCCTGGCTCTGGCTCTGACACCGCTCCCCGCCACATCAAATGCTACCCCCTGTACCAAATACGGAAGTTAAACAGCAGTGCTCTTCTTGTCATTTGCCTTCAGTGCCCAGTCTCTCTGCATAATCTTTGTGTCAATTTACTATTTGTGATGTTTAAGACCAAACCAAATAATTCTTTCAGCACATTTAAAACAATCCCTTCCAGACTTTCCCCCCCCTTGGCTGTCTCTCCAATCTTGGCTTATCACTGTAATATTTCATGCTTTATGCTTCTGAAAAAAAATTCAATATTCAAGAACTAAGTAATCCAGAGCTTTCCTTCATTTCAGTCTTTTATGTCCTAGAGCTGTCCCAACTCAATGACCCAGTTTTTATTGTGTCTCATTTCACTGTTGCTGGTTGCTACCAGTTTGGCTAATCCCTTCCCTGCCTCCTTATCAGTAGTTTTTTGTAATTCATTTTTTTTTGTCCATTCCACCCTCAACGCTTTTAGTTTTTCCCCTGTAGGAAAGTCACTACTGCCCTTTATGCTCACTCATTCTAACAGCTGGTTAGGAACAAAAAGACAGTCTTTTGGTTAATGGCTGCAATCTGTTTTAGGCAGGATTGCATTTTCTTCAGAGGTAGGGAAGAAATTCAACATTCTCCAGAGCTGATCATCCCTATTGATAAAGGTGGGGAAAGGGAAAGGCACCTGCATCCTCTTGAACTGATTGTGATGAGTGAACCTGTATCTTTCGAGGCTTCCCCACATTGATCTGCCCAAGTAAATTGTCCTATCCCTGATGTCTATGGAATACAATGAATGAACAAAAGAATATAAATCATCTGTGTAGAGGATGAGAGGGAAAAGGACTGAAGCATTAGCATACGTTTATTGGCATAACATCTAGAAATGGTGTATTTCGGTATCTGCACTTCAGCATGGCAGCAATAGTATTATACAGCCAGAACTCCATTACATTTCACAATTCTGCAGGCATGGAATTTATTGCAAAATTTATCCCATGCCAGAGAATTGTGCTCCAGGATCTCAGCTTTCATTAAAAAATGTTTTTAGTCCTTATGATTGTTGGTAACCTTGAAAAGCTGAACAGTGATGTCTGCACAGAGTGATGTCTGCACAGAGTCTATGAACAGGTGCGAACTGCTCCATCCATGAATCTTAATGGAGTTTCGATTCTGAAATCTCAAGCTGACAATCAATGCCACCTTGAAAACTGAAATGGGATGGAGATCTCAAAATGAACTTAATTTAATGTAAAAATAACCCCCATGGGAGTACAGTACTGTTTGATATTTATTGAATTAAATATGAAAATAACCTTACATTTAAAAAATGTATCTGAAGCTGCTACATGTGTTTTTGGTTCAGCTTGCCATGGAGTATATAGTGTCTAGATCATAGTGAAGGATGGGATAGGAGCCAATCTACGAAGATTACAGATGAGAACTAGTTTGTATATAATAACTGATCAAAACTTGAGCCAAACCTTTTCTGAGATCCGGATTCCCACCCCCCTCCACATCTAGAGATATTATATCTCCATCAAGGGACATGCCCTGAATTTGTGGCCCCTCACCCGCTGCATCGATGCTCTATACTCTTCCACCAGCTCCGATGGTACCACCATTAGAAATGGGATCCACCTTCTCCGGACAACTCAGAACTAGGAAAACAACAACCTTTAACTTACCATCCTTATGCACCACAGAAACCACCTCATCCATGGCAATGCTTACCAGCCCAGTCACCATGGAGACAATGGTATCCTATGCCATGGGGACCCCCACCACTTCCATCAGATCTGACCTATTGGGCATATTGGGGACACTGGGCACAATACCCCCTCCCCTTGGAACTGGCCCAATCCACAAGGGAACCATTATCTGCTTCCCCCTTGAAGGATTCTTCCACCAGGCATACAGACCTGATGGTGGAAGAATTTTCTAGCCTGGTTCCAACACCTCTGCCGGAACCAGCAAGATTCTCCTCTTCTTCTCATGATGACATGGTAGCTGCATCACATGCTTGTCTGCCAGATGACTTCAGACAATTCCAGGAGCTGTTCAGGAGAGTTGTGAGGGAACTCCAAATTCCTTTCGAGGAGGGCCAAGATTCTCAGCAGAAGCTTCACAATATCCTTCACATCTTGATGCTGGTGAGAATAGCGTTGCTGATTAACGAAGCCATACTGGAACCTGCCAGAATGGTATGACACACTCCAGCCACATGCAGAGCTACCTCCAAGGAGTGGAAAAATGCTACTACATTCTGGCCAAAGGCTCTGAATTTCTTTTTTCACACCCATGGCCAAATTCCTTTGTAGCCCAGGCTGCTGCAGAAAGATCTAAACAACAGCACCCTCAATCTACTTCAGCAGACACAGCAGGGAAGTATTTAGATCTTCTGGGTCTTAAAGTATTCTCATTTTCCAGCCTGCAATTCAGGATCACAAACTATCCATGTTTGGCTAACAATGCCTATTTCCTGAATTACAGCAAATTCAAGGAGTTTGCTGATAGACTTCCACACCAAGATCACGCTTGTTTTCCAGCACTTGTTCAAGAAGGGACGCTCGTGGCCAGAACTACCTTTCAATCTGTGGTAGATGCAACGGACAATAGTCATGCATAGAGACCCCTAGGTCCACTCTTCTGGTTTACCTAAGGAGGTCCAAAACACCACTGAAAGACCTCCCTTTTGACAAATCCCTTCTTTTTAAGCAGAAGGCAGATGAGGCACTACATACACTAAAAGATTCCAGAGCTACTCTTCGTTCACTGGACATCTATACTCCCACCCCAAAGAGAAAATTCCTAAGACATTCATTCACACAAGTCATACAGGTCTCCTCAATTCTATCCACAGATATCTTTATAAGCCCCCAAGGAAATGCCAGAAGACGCAGACATCTCACTTCCTGGGCCCTTCTTGCAGGCTTTAACCTCACGGACCCAACCTCTAGCCAAGAGGCATTTTTGATGCAAGCCCTAGAGCCGCCGATCACTAAACCTACCATCTCACAACCCTCCTACCACCTGTGGGGGTCATTTAGCACTCTTTCCCCACCATTAGAGAGCGATAATGGATAGATGGTGGTTGAATGTCCTCCGCTGTGGCTATACTATCGAGTTGTCATGCTACGTCCTCCAAACCCCCCTCCCCATCCCTTTTTGGGGACCACTCTTATGACACTCTTCTCACCCAAGAGATGAGCTCTTTGTTACAAAGGGGAGCAATAGAACACACTTCTTCAGAATATCATGGAATGGGTTCTACTCAGCTTACTTCCTGATAGCCAAGAAAAAAGGCAGGTGAAAACCACTTCTCCATCTTCAGCATCTCAGTCATTTCACCTGCAAGCTCAAATTTTGCCTGGTCATACTGGCAGTGATAATCCTTAGAGAAAGGGATGTGGTTTACGGCTCTCACATCTCACACTTTCACATCGATACTTGCCCTCCCCCAAGACACTTCCCGAGATTCATAATGGGCACCCGTAATTTCCAATACAGAGTGCTTCCCTCTGGGATAGTCTCTCTGTGTTGTAGGAGCAGCAGTGACCTGTATGCTCTGTATAACCTGTATGCTCAAAAGGTCTGTTACACCTCTCCAAGCCTTTTGTCTCCTCTCCCTCTTTGAATACTTGTGAAGTGACTTTCCCCCTCCCCCTCTCTCTCCTGGAATGCTTGTGGGATGAATGGGCTGCTTGAGCAGCTGGACGATCAGCAGAGCTCTCAGGTAGACAAGGTGTCTGGCACTCTGATTAGGCAGTGATCACATGGACACTGCATGGATACTGCCCGAGGTGGAGTGTGACCAACCAGATGCGGGCAAGTCATCTCTAGTCATAGGCCATGAGGAGCAGGTCGTTAAAAGGAGAAGGGGGCCATGTGCTCAGGATTGCACTCACAAGATTGTACCTCCTGTGAAGGCCCTTCACCTGGACTGCTTGGCCAGTGGTTCACCACACTGCATTTCATCGTGCCTCAGGAAGACTTACCTTCATCGCACCATCCATCGCTGAGCTGTGGGACACTTACTTTAAAGGATCCTGACCTTTCCAGTGCTGTGCCTGTCCTGGGAGCGTGAGTATGCGAGTGTGACACCCCCACCCTTCTTTTGAGCTTAGCTATCAGTATAATAAACATGCTGCTTTCTGCCAAACTCTGGTGGGTCATTAGTCTTCCCTAAGCTTACTAGCTGACCCAGTTCTGGGTAACACTCTGCTCCCAGAGTCTTCACCAAAATAATCTCCGTCATAGAGGCCGACTTCAGGTGTTATGGCTTCCTCATGTTTCCATATCTCAATGATTGCCTCCTGGCTACCAGATTCAGGCAAGAAGCCCATGCATCAGCTTCAATGCGATTTAGCCTCCAGTCTTCTCTCAAGGTCTGTATCGATGTTGAGAAATCAATCCTCAAGTCCACACAATTTCTGTACTTCATTGGGGCTACCATAAACTCTATCACAGCTTGAGCTTACTTACCAGACAGATTTCAGACAATGAGAGACATCATAGCTCACAAAAGGAACAATCCTCATGTGCCCACCAGGACTTGCCTGTCTGTCCTTGGTCACATGGCTTCCTGTACCTATGTGACCTCCTTGGAATGTCTGAAAGGACCGAAGGTAGTTATGTCTCCAGTGCATTTATTCACCCAACCATCACTCCATGGACCTAATGTTGACAGTCCTGACAAGGTACTGTCATCCCACCATTGGTGGACAGACTCATGTCAGGTGTGCCTGGGGGTTCCCTTCCTTCCCTTCTCCCCAGACAAGACTATAATCACCAACGCATCACTGTGGTGCCCACATGGGCAATCACGTGACACAGGGCATGTGGTCTCCCCAAGAATCCAGGATGCACATATCCTGAAATTCCAAGTGGTATGAAAGGCCAGCCAATTCTCTCTTCCATTCATTCACTCCCACCATGTTCTGATTATGTCAGCCAACACCATCACTGTCTTCTATATCAACAAACAGCGCAGAAGGAAATTGAATGTTCTATGCGCAGTTGCCGTCAATCTCTGGAATTAGTGCATCACTCACCAGATCCCCTTATCCACAACCTATTTTCCTGGGACATAAAATGTACTTGTGGACTCACTCAGCAAACATTTTGCGATCGAACACAAGTAGGAACTTCATGATTCTATAATGCATGACATCTTTACCCTGCGGGGGACCCTGACCAAAGACCTTTTCACTTTGCAGATGAACCAAATGCACCACATACTACTCCAAGAGAGGCCTCAGCCGCCACTCTGAGTGACTCTTGCCTACTTTTGGATCAGACCAACTCAGCTACACCTTCCTCCACTGCCACGCCTGCCTCGGCTACTACACAAGATCCAGTGAAGTAGAGCAACGGTCACTCTGATCACCCCTTACTGGCTCACACAGTTGTGGTTTCCCAATCTCCTCCACCTGTCATCTCCCCTATTTATTCCTATCCCCAGCTTCCCTGATCTGCTGACCCAATACAACGGCAAGATCTGACATCCCAATCCACATGCACTACACGTCAGAGCATGGTATTTGGATGGGCATCTACTTTAGCACAGACATGTTCTTCAGCTGTACAAAACATTTTTCCAGCAGCAGCAAAGACTCCACTAGGTAATGTTACCAAGCTAAGTTGAAACGCTTCTCATCTTGGGCTCAACACAAAGGAGGCTTACCAGAATTGGCAGGGATCCCCCTCATTCTGGACTACTTTCTTTCCTTAAAGTCATCAGGTCTTGCCCTCAGTTCTTTGACAGTCCACCTGGTGGCAATTAGCACGTTCCACCCTCAGGTGGAAGGTTACTCTGTCTTTATGCACCCCGTTACCGCTAGGTTTTGGAAAGGCCTCATCAGAACTTTCCCACCTATCGTACCCCAATGGGACCTGAATCTAGTTCTCTCTATGCCAGTGAAGCCACTCTTTGAGCCATTAGCTTTATGCTCTGTCCCTCCATTCCATGAAAGTTGCCTTCCTGCTTGCAATTACTTCCACGAGACAGGTTGGTGAGCTCAGAGCTATGATGTCGGACTCGCCTTTCATGGTGTTCCACAAAGATAAAATCTCCCTACAGCTATACCCCAAACTTTTACCAAAGGTGGTCTCCCAGTTTCACATCAATCAAGCCATCCATTTACCAATTTGGCTTCTGCCACATGCTTCTGGACAGGAACATGGACTCTATTCCCTCAATGGGAATAGAGCTCTGGCCTTCTACCTGCAGAGAACGAAACCAATCAGGAAGTCTCCTAGACTATTTGTTGCAGTAGCAGTGAGACTACTGGAAAAGACAGTCCACCCAGGGAAACACCAAAAGGATTTCTGTTTGCATTAAACTCTGCTACCAACTGTGAGCTCATTTACAAGGCTCACTCCACGAGAAGGCTCAGGCTTCAACCACAACCTCCCTTCAAGATGTTCTGCGTGTAGACATATGTAGAGCAGCCACATGGCGTGCAGTACATACTTTTGCAGTGCAGTATATCTTAGTGCAGGACTCTGCAGCAGATGCCTCCTTCAGCATGGCAGTTCTCCACATGATCTTCCATCTTCATCCTCACACCCTCCTCCAACATAGGTACTGCTTGTCAATCATCCTCAGTGGAATACAATAGGGACCATCATTTGAAGAAGAGGAGGTTCTTCAGGCTGTGTGTGTGTGTGTGTGTCCCTATTTGTATTCTACTTCCCACCTGCTTCCCCCTCTGCTGCAGATTGGTCAATTCATGGTAGAGAAGGAACTGGATATAGTCGGTCCACCACACCCTTTATTGCCTTGGATGGACGCACGAGGCAAGCCAGGGCACATGCACGGACCGACAGACACTACTTTCAAATACTCTGACTCTCGATGCATGGTGTGCATGTGTAACCCTCAGTGGAATACAGTAGGGACCACACCTCTCGAAGAACCTCCAGGTATGGGTAAGTAACCTTCTCTTATTACTTCCAATGGAACAAGAACTGACTGTGTGCCAATTTCTGCAAATTTTGCTGCTACATTAAGGATTTAGAGATTAATATTAAATCTATTCTAGTATAGCTGATGAGGGTATGAATAAATGTGTAATCTCATTCCACTGGATATAATTATCTCCAGAAATCTGAGAGATTGACTTGTTGGTATAGAAAGGTTAATGCTGCACCTGTTTCCTTCTTTCGTCTTTTTATCAGCTCTGTCCCAGTGAAGAATAGGTGTACAGCTGAAGTCTCCTCCAAGTATAATTTCCCCTTCCTCAAACTGTTGCAATATTTTAAAGAAATTCTTTTCAATTTTTTTTTATTTTACTTTTCCTTTTGACTGGGAGCATATGACAAGCTCACTGCTATTAACCCAGCAACTATGCTCCATCTTTAAATTGATCTTTAATCTGAAGAGGTATGTGGTCAGCAAATATTATGCCCACTCCTCTTTTCTTTGGCTGAAGCAAAAAATGTCCACAGAAGCCGACTACTTTTCATGCCCAGAATTTGCCCCCGTGGAAAATTTAGTTTCTTGAAGTAAAATGATCTGAGAATGGGGGAGGCTGAGTTCTGACTGGGTGTTTTTCCTTTTAATGACATTATTTAGAACTTGGACATTCAAAGATGTTACATTAAAGGGGAGAGCCATTGAGAATAACTACTTAGCTTATTGAAAATTTGAAAGGTGTGTGTGTGATTCACTGACAGTTTGATGGCATATGAACCCTTTAGTGTGGCACACCTCTCTCAATTCTAATTCTATTGTATTCACCATTGCATGCATGAATATGGCTTGGTTTCTTGTGATTCAGCTCCATTTCCCCAGTTCCCTCCCGTGTCCTACCTTACCCTTACTTTAAATCATAGAATAAAAAACCCAAATAGCATATAAATCCATCCCCAAGGAACAGCTGACTGAAGGAGCTGAGTTAATGGCTTCTGAAGATGATGGTTTCAGTCATGGAGCAGGAATCGAAGAAGAGAGAGTGAAGTGAGTCCAGAACAAAAACAGAAGAGAGCCTGGCAGGGTCTGGAGTGAGGGGATAAAAAGGGATAGACATCGAGAGAGCACAATTGGCAGAAATGAGGCACTGCTTAGAGAAATGTAAAAGACCAGAATGGGGGGAGTATGTTACCTAGTAGTGGGTGTGATACATGAAGGGGGAGAGAATAGCTCCCTTTGATGAACAGCCAGCCAGCCAGATAGCTGTAAAATCCCTCTTGGTCGCTGTTCTCTGCTTGCCTTACCTGTAAAGGGTTAACAAGCCCACAGGTAAAAGAAAAGGAGTGGGCACCTGACCAAAAGAGCCAGTGGGAAGGTAGAACTTCTTAAAATTGGGAAAGAAACTTTCCCTTTGTCTGTTGCTCTCTGGGCTGAAGAGACATGGCAGCAGGAATGCTATGTACAGTTTGAACCAGACATAAAAATAATCAGATCATATCTAGAACTACTTTTAACAACCCAAAGATGTAAGTAGATCAGAATGTTTAGCTAAACGCGATCAGGTTTATTTGTTTATTTTTTAAGGCTTGTGGATCTCCTCTGTGCTAACCCCAGATGCTTTTGTTTGCTTGTAACCTTTAAGCTGAACCCTCAAGAAAGCTGCTTTGGGTGCTTAATTTTTGGAATCGCTCTTTTAAAATCTAGCAAAAGCCTAAGTTCCAAATGTATTTTTTCCTTTTTGTTTTTAATAAAATTTACCTTTTTTAAGAACAGGATTGGATTATTGGTGTCCTAAGAGGTTTGTGCATGTTGTTTGATTAGCTGGTAGCCACAGCTAATTTCCTTTTCTTTGTCAGCTCTTCCCCAGAGGGGGGGTGTGTGTGAAAGGGCTTGAGGGTACCCCCACAGGGAGGAATTCCCAAGTGCTCCTTCCTGGGTTAAAAGGGGTATTTTTGCATTTGGGTGGTGGCAGCATTTACCAAGCCAAGGTCAGAGGGAAGCTATAACCTAGGGAGTGTAATACAAGCCTGGAGTGGCCAGTATTAATTTTTAGAATGTTTGCGGGCCCCCACTTTCTGCATTCGAGTGACAGAGTGGGGATTTAGCCTTGACAGTGGGTGATGTTGAAAGTGTGTGCGCTCCTCCTCCATCCCACAATGTAGGTCGGCTCCCCAGACTAGGGCTAGGGTTACAAAGGGCGGAGCTCCCAGGGTGAAAGTTAGGGTTAGAAAAAGAAACACTTGCAATGCTGGGGTTAGACCTGGGGATAGGATTCCAAAGAATAGGGCTGCTTGCCTGAGGGTTAGAGTTGGGATCAGCAGGGCTCCCTGGCCTAGGGTAAGGGTTGAAAAGGGCAGTGCTCCGGCCTAGGGTTAGCGTTGGGGTCAGTAGGTCTCCCCAAGCTAAGGTTAAGGTTTCAAAGGATAGGACTCCCAGCCTAGGATTAGGGTCACAAAGGGTACATCTTCTCGGCCTATGTTCTGCATTCAGCCCATAGGGATTCCAGGACTAGGGTTAGGTTGGGGTCACTAGGACTCCCTGACCTAGAGTTATGATTGCAGTCTGGAGGGCTCCCTGGCATAAAGTTAAGGTTACAAAAGTTAAGGCTTCTTGACCTAGGGTTAGCATTGGGGTCAGAAGGGCTCTCCTGCTCAGGGTTAGGGTGACAAAGGGTCGTGCTTGCCTGGTTAGGGTTAAAAAGAGGAGGCTCGTGGGTTATGGGCTTGATGATGAGTTTTGGTGGGTGGGAAGCACCCCTTTGCAGAACCCACTTGAGGAAAGTAAGAGAAGCATGAGGCAAGGCTGCCCTCACGTCATGGAGTACAAGACAGGGTGGATTGCCCCATGTGCTGTCTAATTTTGACAGCATCCACCCATACCCTCTGATCGTAGTCCAGGAGGTCTGAGTCTGGTGGCACCAACCAAGATCAGCTTCTGGCACACCAAGAGGGACTAAGGTTGGAATTTAGCATGGATTCTGCAAGGAGGTCCTCCCATTGGCAGCCGCTACAGACCTGGTCCAGGTTCTGAGGAGGTTCTGGTAAAAGACTGCAAGCTCAGAGAGGTCTCAGGGGAGCTGCCACTTGTATCGGCACTCTTGGAGGCATGCTCTGGGCACAACCGCCTGAACTGTAAAGGAGTCTCTGCAGGGCCTGATGGTGGAAGGTGTGCACCTGGCTGAGGATGTAGACCAGGCCATGTCCGTCCTCCCACAAGAGGGCAGCCCAGGACACCTGCAGAGATCCTGTGCAGCCCTGGCAAGAAAAATTCCAGGATCTTCTTCTGGAGACTGGCCAGGGTCCCCGGTAACAGGCTCAGGATGTTGAACCAGAGCATGGACAGGACTAGATGATTCATCACCAGCACCCTCCCCTGCAGGGAAATGCACTGGAGCAGCCCCATCTACCTTCACAGCCAGCCAGACAGCTTGGCCTCTAGATTTGGTCCAATTCTCCAGCAGGAAGTAGATTGTTGGCAGAAAGATCTATGCCCAAATAGAGCAGTGGACCTGTGCCCCACTGGATGTCTCCGAGCACAGGTGGGAGATAGCCTGCCTGCCACCCTTTCCCAACCATCGGGCCAGAGTTCTTGACCCAGTTGACTTGAGTGGGGAAGGAGGAGGTAGTGAGGCCTGGAGGGACCTTGCCCAAGAAGCCAGGGAAAACATGACAGCAGACCCTCAGGGAGAATAGGGCTATGCCCAACTGAAACTGGAGAAGAAGACTGCACTAGTTGTGTTTTGGTTTGAAGTACTTTGATAAATGTGACTTCTTAAAGGGCTCCTGAAGAGAAATGACGGCCAAAGAGGCAGGGTGCCATAGAGCAGTGTTTCCCAAACTTGGGACGCCGCTTGTGTAGGGAAAGCCCCTGGCGGGCCGTGCCGGTTTGTGTACCTGCCGCATCCGCAGGTCCAGCTGATCGCGGCTCCCACTGGCTGCGGTTCGCTGCTCCAGGCCAACGGGGGCGGCGGGAAGCGGTGGCCAGTACGTCCCTTGGCCCGTGCAGCTTCCCGCCACCCCCATTGGCCTGGAGCAGCGAACCGCGGCCAGTGGGAGCCGGGATCGGCCCGACCTGCGGACGCGGCAGGTACACAAACTGGCCCGGCCCACCAGAGGCTTTCCCTACACAAGCGGCGTCCCAAGTTTGGGAAACACTGCCATAGAGCAACCTCTCTCCACAAGGGGGCACTCTAGAGTTATAAGCGGTTACAAACATCTTAATCCCTTTGATTTTTCTCCAGCACTGAGGTCCTGTTCATTGAATTCTACACCTGGCCAGTTTATTCAAAATGTCGTCATGCATCTTGGCATTTCAATTCTTGTTCCCAAAATTGTGGACTCTGCAGTACCTTGGTGGGAGCTGTCAGCACTCTGAAAATGCGTCGTCTTTGGCAACATTATCACAGAACAGGAGCTCTCTACCAGATGTGGAAGAGGGCAGTTGCTGATAATGGCCATTGCGGGCGAATGTGGAGAATGAAGGCCAAGGAGACCTGTATGCAGCAGGAGTTAACTTTCAGTCAGGAAGCAGGAAACAAGTAGCTAGACAACAGGACACGGGACCCTAAGAGAATTGTGGGGAAGGCGCTGGAGGACTAGCAGCTCTCACTTGTTATCACAGCACTAACCTAATCAACACTACTGAAAGGTTGTGTTGGGGGCTAAGGAGGTAAGCTCACTCAAGGTCTGCTCTATATCCCCACTTGTGCCAACCAATTTGTGTTAACATACACAAAAAAACCTGCTCACTTATTTGTGGTTATGGGTAGGATGGAGTTAACAAACACTTGAGTTATACCTTGTGTTTACTCACTAGTGAAGCCAGGCACACTAATTGATACTCTGGTTGGCCTGTTGAGGTCTTTTGTTCTGTTTCTGAGTCCTTATTTTAATTGCCTCTGAAAAGTTTCTCTTTGAGTTGACCTGGGCTCTGATCTCTCGCTGTTGATGTAAGCTCAGCTTTGTGCAGTAGTTACACAGAGGCAAGATGACAATTTGTGCTACTGCATACAATTGTGCATACAGTTAAAAGGGCTTTTTATTTTAGAAAGGAATTCCCAGGACTATTGGGGATGGGGGGGAGGATTTTTCAAATGTTGTAACTCTTCTAACTACAAAATTCATGGACAGGGCCAGAGATCCTATGCTTAAACCTCACCAGCGTCTCCCTTACAGACTCTGAATGAAGGACCACAATTTTAATACTACTTCAGATACTCCTGGTAACTTCCTGCTTACAAATTCCTTCCAATTTGTCATATTTCTACAAAATAAGTCAAATCCAGACCTGGTGCAAGTTGAGGCAACCACTGCTGCAAGTACTTGCTTCCATCAGGTTTGAATGTTAATAATAGATAACATTTAAATGAATAGCTTGCAGAATCTAGTCACCCAACATCCCTCTCTCCTGTCCACCGAGGAAATCCAATTTTGATATGAGACAAGGCCACTATACATTCCTCTCCACTGTAAGACTCTATTAGGCCTACAAAACCCCCAACCATAACCCTATAGCATCTTTCCTTCATAGTGCAATTAGATTCCCTCTCCTCTTTGCCCTTCTCCTTTTCATTAACTCTGTGTCCATGTACCACCCCTCCCCTGCACCAATATGCAACTGCCTTTGCTCTGCTGATCGCCAGAGGGATCCACAAGACATTAAATTAACTTTTGATCACCAAAAATTGAGAAACAAACTTTTAGCCATTACCAGAATGGATAGTTCAGACATTACTACAGAGACCTGCAAATGAGACCGGGGTTATATACCTGGCTCTGACATAGATTTCCTGTATTCCCTTAAGCAGATCACATCTCTAAATGTTTAAATAGCCTGTAATTTTGTGTGGCTCAAGTACTGAATGCTTCAGACAAGTAGGCCCTAACTATGAGGTGCTGGGTACCCAAAACTGAACCAAATGGTGTTTTCTTGAATTAACAGTTTCTCTGACTGGAGCTCCCAATAACTGAGTCATCCAAAATTAAAGGTCACTTTAGAAACTTTGTCCATAAAGCTTTTTAAGTTCTTGTAGCATGACCATCACTGTAGTTTCTCCATACTTCCTTTTCTTACTGGCCCAGTGTGAGGCTTAATTCTTTGTTTATAGAGTGTATTCAGATCTGTAGATAGAAGCAGCTATATCGTGTGAAGTTTTATTAAAATGAATAAAATATGAATTTATTGTAAACAAAATATCCTTGTGCAATATCATGAACAGTAAAAAAAAATCTTTTGTACACAATTTAAAAAAAATTAAAGTTTGCATAAGTATAAAACCCACACTGCAGGCATTTCATTCAATGAATAACTATATACAAATGAAGTCAACTGTATAGCTGGCAGAGCTAATGTGATGTTCAAGCAAGTTCAAATCTCAAATCTTTAATGTTGGCTGTGGCACAAGAACTACTTTTAGGGTCTAGGAAGGTTGAGAATGAGCCAAAGAAATGGGAACAAAGGGACTATAGCAGCAAGAGACGTTCATCCTGAGGCTCTATCCTAGTAACCTGTCAGGCCCTGAGTGCAGACTCCCAATCAATATTTGATGGAGGAGCCTCCTCAAAATTTTGTCCTACCCGCCATGGAGCCTGCACCCTCTTCTTCTCCCAGGCTAGATAATCAGATGTGGGATGATCGTCCAGCTGGTCAAATTCATTAAGGCTGAAACGAACTGCCAGCTGGTTCACCATTCTTTTCAAGGCAAGAAAAGCTGCAATGATCTGGAAGGTGAGGAAGAGGGCAAAAACGATGTGGACTGCTCGCTCCAGTGGCTGGATCTTCAAACCTTCATTAAAGAGCACGAAGAGGATTATGGGCAACTGCAGGAGGAGACTCAGAAGCCAAAAGCCAGCCAGTTCAGGTACCTACAACAGTAAGACATTATGTCTAACATCAACAGTTGTTATAGCATGGCAATGGAACAATGCAAGCCATGTGTACACAGTGGAGTACATACCAAAAACATGTATCCTGTAAAAATCCATTCTCCCTCTTCCCAAAGCCTGCGTATGCTATGGAATTGCTAAGAAATAGGATTGGTTGAAAATTTTCTGTCTAAACTATTCTTCAATGAAAAATTGGGGTTTTTGACTAAACTAAATTATTTGCCAAAAACCATCTCTTTCATCAAAAAACAAATGCCCCAAATCTGAAATTTGTAATTGGTTATACAACTGCTGTGCCTCATGGGAACTGTAGTTGAGTTGCCTCGTGTACCCCTTCTTATGGGCTTGGCTCCCACCTGAACTTCATCTTCCATGATGCAATGTGGCTATGCAACTCTTATAATGCACCAGCTCCCTTAAGCAAGAGAGGAGACAATGGTGTATCACATATGATACAGTCTAACCAGTGAGTAAAGCTGATTGAGAATAAGAGGAGCATGTGGTACCTGAACCACAACTCCCCTGATGTGCTATGGTAGCATTTCAGAATTCAAGTATTTCGGTTTTAAATTTTTGCTGAAAAGTCAAAATTTTCAGCAGGGGAAACCCCATTTTCCAGCCAGTTCTACTATGAAACAAAGAGACAACATAAATGTTTAGCCAACAACTACTCGGAAAGCAGTTTACTATTCAGATTTTTGTTTCAACTAAATCCAGGGCTTCAGGGAGTTAAATTCGGACGATCATGGGCTTCCCTGGTGTTCCCATCACCTTCTAAAATCTCTGCAGAGAAGTTCTAGCCCTGCTGCTGCACCTAGTGAGTCCAAAACATCTTAGTAACAGCAGAAGCAGAGTTAAATGTAGTCACTGGCCTTCCCCCTGTTCCTGCCAGAACTGCCAGCCAAGTGTGATCCTCTTTACCCCCATTCCCCCACAGTGACAGGGAGAAGTGGACACAAGGTTGCATCTCTGGCAATGAAGTCTATAGGATGTTTAGCAGCTCAGGTGACATGTGCAGTAGCAGAGTAAAACTAGTGGGGATAAAGGGAAACTGATGAGAATCAAACTATCAGTATCATTAAGGTCGTGCTATAGGCTGGAGCAGGAAGCACGGTCTTCCAAGGGGAATTAAATTAACAGAGCAATAAGCCAGGACAGAAGAAAACAATAAATAGAGAGGCAGAAAAAGGAGACTTGCACTGAAAGTTTAGTGTCAGTACATATCGGTATGGAACAGAGCCTAGTCCCTTGCTCCCTGGATCAGCCAGCTCTAGGAGCATCACATGCTACACTACTCTATCCTATAATACGTCTAAGCAGACCCACCATATGCCGGAAGGCTTCCAGAGAGCTGCATGAAGCTGAAGAGGATGGTTTCAGTGACGTGAGGTCGCTGGAGCAGGAATTAAAGAAAAGAGAGAGGGAGAATGAGGTTGGTATCCCCAAAACAAAAAAACAAGAAAGGGGGGAGGAACTGAAATGAGGGGACAAAAGAGACAGACAGACACTGAAAAAGTATAACTGGCAGAAGAGAGGCTCAGACTGGAGAAATGCATAAAACCAGAATGAGGGAAGTAAATCATTTAATATGAAGGGGATTTTGACATTTGTGTGTGCTCCTCGTCCACCCCACAACGTAGAAAGACTAAATTTAAGTCCTTTGTTTATTCCAGGAGGCTTACAAAGACCCGGTCTCATTCTGTCCTTTTGTGAACTTCAGAAACAAAGGAGCCTCTGCTCACTTGTGCAAAGTGACCAGCTCCTTTAGCTCAACTGCCAGAGCAGTTACCTAGGGACATAAACCCCAGTTCAAGTCCAATTAATAAGTTCTCCTTTATAAGTAAATATAATTCTGATGTGTCTCTAATTCAAAGCATCATACTCAGCCTCCTAAGGCTCCTGAACTGATGCTCAAGGAGGTCAACAGAACATACCTTCTCCTGCAGGTTGCCCATGTATCCAAGATACAGTCGGATCGCCTCAATTAGAGAGGCTAGGACGATTACTGTGACCAGGATGAACTTGTAGTAATCTGGCAAGACTGGGTACTAGAGAGAGGAAGAAAGTAAGAATTCCATGGGGACGGAATGCACTATCACTATTTTATACAGCTCTACAGAAGCTTATGGTATTTGTGATCTGGAAATTCATGCAGCACTGTCAATGTTCCTAAAACCGGACAGGCCGTAGCCCCCGATTTTTCAATCAGCCTCCAACCAGACCTGCCACTAATTCTGTCATGAACTCCTTGATCTCCAACTACTCTGATATTTCTACTGAGACACTGCACTCTATTAAGTATCACTTTCTATGTCTGGGTTGAAGGTAATGAGTAGAAGGGCCGAGTATAGGGTGACCAGATGTCCCAATTTTGGGGTCTTTTTCTTATATGGGCTCCTATTACCCTCCACCCCCATCCCAATTTTTCACATTTGCTGTCTGGTCACCCTAGCCGAGTATTAGGGCTTGTCTTCACTACCGGGGAGATCAAGGCTGCTGCAATTGATGCCGTGGGTGTCGATTTAGCGGATCTAGTGAAGACCGCTAAATCGACAGCAGAGCACTCTCTGGAGGACTCCGAAACTCCAGCTCCACAAGAAGATTAAGGTAAATCAACCGGAGAGCATCTCCCGTCAACGCAGCACAGTGAAGACACTGGGGTAAGTCGACCTAAGCTACGTTGACTCCAGCTATGTTATTCACATAGCTGGAGTAGTGTAACTTAGGTCGACTTACCCTGGTAGTGAAGACAAACCCATAGTCTTGCATACAGTGTGAGGAAAGAAGTTTAAGACAGGCACCACAGATGTTGGAGAGGATATGTCCCCTCAGGACTTACCTTCAGCTGGAGCATGACAACACTGCTCACCCACCAAAATGGGAAAAAGTAAAGGTTGAAATAGAGGGACATCTGCAATGGCAAACTGGAGACTATTTCATTATCTAGAAAGAGAGAGAAATCTTCATCACCCAAGGTCTGTGCCAGACATTCTCTTTCCTACATACAGCAGAGAAAGATGCTACTCTACTTTAAGACATAGCAACTTCAACCAACACATTAATGGTTGGACTCTGAGATCAACCAAGTTCAACATTAAATATAGTGTGTTAAAATGTCCAAGGGAAGAATTCTGCTACATCATTCCCTACTGTATTCTAAAGAATCTACATGACAAGGTGTATACAAACCTGCACCAGGAAGGAAGGGATTAAGCAGCTGTTCTGCTGCCACACTTGCAAAACATGAATGGGTGGAAGAGACACTCAAAAGGAGAGCAGGCCTGTTCAGGAGAGCAGTAGACAGTGGAGGTGAACTGACCTGCACTCTGAGCTCCTGAGGCCTAACTGTAGCAACGTGGTAGTCTCATCAACAGGGCCTAGGATTAAGTGAGCATATATATTTGATTATCCTCAAATTAAAATTGATCCCTAAAGATCAGAACTCAGGCATGCTGGTGGGGAAGCTTGCATCGCGTGGTCTCCATACAATACTTTTCTTTTGTATAGAAAATTCTAGAGTCAAGCTATGTCAATCCAATGTGCTTTTTTAAAAAGAAAACCACCAGATTGGAATGTACATTAAAGAAAATGGAGCTACAAATCAAACACTATGTAGAGAAGAAAATTAGATGCTAAAACCCAGAAACACAGAACTTTGACCCCTGCAATATTAAGTGGGAGGTAAAGTTCTACAGTATTTAGAATTTGTACATAGGCTCAAAAACCTAGACACACAAAGTATAAAAAGCAAGTCCGTAAAAAATGAGAACACCAGGGAACGGTTTTGTTTCAACTGGCAAGTTTCCTTCTCCCATTGTCCAATTTATTGATATCACATTAAATCTACTTGAATTAGTGATCAATAAACTGACTGTTGGAAGTTTCTCACATTACTCAAAGTGCAGCTCACAGAAGAATCAGCAATCACCACCGTTTGTGGGTGTGGAGGGTCTTCTTTATGATTGCCTCACCTGTACTTTCTGTTAAGTGTCCCTGCTTCAGCAGGTCCAACTCAAATTTAAACACCTAAAATATCAGCTAAATTTGGTGGCAGTGGAAGCCTGATTTATTTTATCTCTTGAAGTGCTTTGTGATCTCTGGATGAAAAATGCTAGGTAGTAGTATCTGGTAAATTACACTGAGTGCCTGGCTGAGTGTGAAGGGATCAGTGGTTGTCAGAACAGTAACATTTTTACAGAAAGACACAGTATGTTTTGCCCTAGGCTGATGTCTAATGGAACCCCACAATGTACCATGTTTCATAATTTTTTATGCTTTTCTTAAAGCCCCAGCTTCTGGAATCCTGTGATTGTGTGAGAATCTCAAGTTTCATTTTTAAGATGTTTCTGCCACGAAAAGCTGGGGGGAAAAAAATCTCATGATTTTGATGATGGCCTCCTGAGTTTGGGGGTGGGAAGCCTGAATTGTGATTTTTGAGCACGTGGGGTTGGCAATACTGTTTGGCCCCCTACCTAGGGTCTAGCCCCCAGTGAAGACAGGCTCACGGCCAGGCTGCTGGTACCTAAGCCAAGCAGTGGTGCGGGAACAATTTTCATAGTGGGGGAACCGAAGGCGAAAACCATGTATTAGGGCTGCTACTTCTAGCCAGGGGATGCAGCACCTGTGACGCCAACACTGTCGAACCCGACAGAGCCGCTTCCCCAAGCCAGGGCGGAGCAGGGAGGCGCCGCGCTGCGGCGGCAGCCCCCGGGGGCTGAGTGGAAGCTGTTGGCGCTAGGGGGTCGTTCTCTCCCGCCCTCCCGCATGGAGCCCCAGGGCCTCTGCGCGCGGGGACACCGCGGAACCAGGCAGGAACGCGCTGCCTCATCAGCCCCCACAGCGCTATAGCGAGGCGAGCGCCGCCATCTTCGTTCCTGGCGGCGACCCTCCCCCCCCGGTGAGGCTGCCGCCGCCATCTTTGTTGCGGGCAGCGGAACCGTTCCTTACCCAGGCCGCCGCCGCTGCCTCGGCGCTCCGGGCCGGTGCGGTTGCTGTCGCTGAACACAGTCCGGCTGAAGGAGCCGAGCCTCCTTCTGACCGGGTCCGGCAGCGCCATGCTGGCCGCGCATCCAACCCGCTGCTATGGCAACCAGGGCAGAGACGCTAGGCGGCAGGCGCCGACGGAGCGGGGACCACGCCCCCTGTTGGTTAATGGGTGACGCGAGCACGCGCAGTAGCAATCATCGAAGTCGAGCCGCTACCCGAGTCACCCTCCCCAAAGGCTGGGCGGGTGGCTGGGCGCTGCGCCTTAGGGAGGCACGTCCCTGCCCCACGCTCAGGCGGGCTCGGGCTCGCTGCCCCCAGGCAGTGCCTGGCTGGTGTCACCCCAGGGCTGGGGGGCAGGGCTGGATTAACACAGGGGCTTTAGGGGCAGCAGCCCAGGGACTCAGGCTAAGGGGCTCCCCACAAAAATCAATCCATAGTTCTATACAGTTCAGTGGTCACCGACCCCTGGATCACAATCCACTGGTCGACCCTGGAGCCTCTGCCAGTCGATCGCGAGCTCCGGGCTGCTAAAAGTCCAGTGGCGCAGCAGGGCTCAGGCAGGCTGCCAGCATGCCATGGCCCCACACCGCTCCCGGAAGCGGCTGGCTGCGGGCACGGCTCTGCGGCCCCTGTGGGGGAGAAGGCTCCATGCGCTGCCCTGACCCCAGCGCCAGCCCCACACCTCCCATTGGCCAGGAACTGCCCTAGGCCAGACTCTCCTTCTGTGCCTAAACTCCCTCCTAGAGCCCGCACCCCTCACCCTCTCCTGCCCCCCAACACTCAGCCCCAGCCTGGAGCCTGCACCTAAACTCCCGCCTCGAAAGTAACTAATATAAGAGCTGTTCTAAGGGAAGAAGTAGGCTATTTTGAATTAACTTAACTATATTCTACATGTTTTAAGACTGAAATGTAACCACAGTATGTTAATTAAAAGGCAAGTTTAGTACAGCGTTAATAGCCCGATGTCATAATTGTGATAATTTTGTTTTAAATTAGGAAAAAGACTTATATACCGGTGCTCCACAAAATCTAATAGCCCCAGGCCCACAGAAGAGTTAATCCAGCCCTGTTGGGTGGCGCTAGTGCCCTGGTGAGCCTGTGCATGTGGCTGCAGGATGTTTCCCACCCACCGCAGCCACCCCAAAGCCTAGATTTTCACACAATATACTGCTGTCCCAGGAGTTGCTTTCAGGGCACCTGAGTCCTTCCAGTTTTCCATTTCCTAAAAGTTTAAAAAAAAATTGTATTATGATCACTCCATGTTTGATCAAGGAGTATCGCAATACTAAGCAGGAGTTCTGTGTTTATGGGAATAGTGCAGCGGAAGGAATATTTGATGGGATGAATAATGAATGGTGATTGGAGTGGAAAGAAAAGCCAAGTGTTGACATTGTAAGAGCCATTCTTTGGCTTAGATTGAATGTTCATGACACTTGTTCAGCGATTCATGGTGAATTCATTCACAACTCATAAATTTACTAGAAAACGCCCTCCACTCTGAGACACTTCCCTCTTGAATGAGAAGCTGGCAGTAGTGACACCAGTACATATTTTTAAACTACTTTTGAATGAGTATTTTGTGACCCTTAAAAAATGTTACTGCAAAAGTGTCCTGTTTTGTTTTTGTTTTTTATTTTGAAAACATGGTCACCGTAATCCTACATACATGTGTCTACAGGACCTAGTAAGGAATAATAGTTTGCTAAGATTTTCACCAAAATATTCAGGGCCCAATCTTCCCAGAGGAGAGTGAGGGATCCTTAAATACAATTTATTTTTTCCCTTGTCTGCAGCTGATAAGTTTATGACTTTTGGCAGGAGTATTGATAACTCCTTGTATTGATAACACAAGGCTCCTTGATAACTTGTATTGATAACACAAGGCCAGCTTGTAGTTTTAACCTAGCTGGTGTAACATCAGAGTGTATTCATGTAAATGTCAATCCCTTTTTAAAAGTAATCCTATTAAACTCTTTCCCTTGATAATATTCTCTAGGAGTGAGTTCCACAGATTATTTGTGACTGTACAGAATTTTTATATCCATTTTACATTTCATCTCCCCTCATGCCCAGCAGTACAAACACAGAATTTTTGTTTACATGTAACCATAAACATAAGTATAGTGCTAGTAAAAGGTGTTGGCACTAGATTGCCTTCACTGAGTTTCCCTGAACAGTGGGAATAGATGTGGGCAGGCAGGACCTTATTCCTTGAATTGCTCAGAAGAGATGTTGAGGAGGAAGAGTGTATGGGCAGCTTGGAAAAAGCTAGAGGTAACCAGGGAGAGGGGGCGGTTCAGAAGGGAGTGTGATTCCTGGGTGGGAGTGAAAGTGGTTGGGAGTTGCTAGCAATTAATTAAAGCTGACAAGGTAGTTAAGTGCTGTGCCCATTTTACAGCTGAGGAAACACCATTAGGGTCTGATCTTGTGAAATGCTGTGTGTACCTTCTGTTGACATGTAGGAGCTGAGAGAGGGTTCAGTATAAGTCCTAGGTATGAGAAGAAAGGTAAGCCAATCAATTTAAATGTTCCTCATAAAATATCAACTTGAAATTTTAAAAGACAAAATGATATAGCTTGTTTCTAGAATCCAGGGGTCCTGAATAAGACTCCCAATATCAAGCTCCAAAGACTAGACAAACTACCTATGAAAGCAAATATAAATAGTATGGAGTGGTTCTAGAGATAATTTTTACGTTTGGGGAAACATTATAAAAAGGAATGGGTCTCAGAACATTAGAGTACACTTTGAATTGAATTGCCTGAAACCTCATCTTATTGTTGTTACCTTGGTCTTGGATAATTTAATGCATTTTAAGCTACTGATGCAATATCCCTACTATTCTGAGGTAACCCTATGAAAGGAGCAGGTAGACATGGAGTAAAAGCAAGGACATTTTTCCTTATAAGTTGCATGATGATGTGCTGCTCATTTGCCAGTCACTCAGCCCAGATACCCTGATCTCCCATTCTACTTTTCAAATTTTATAGGCCTAATTCTGCAAACCTGTCAAGCATGAAGTCTCTAGTCACATGAGTATCTCCATTACAGGCAATGGGACTAGTCACGTGATGAAGCACACTTGACATAGGGAAGATTTGCAAAATTGAGCCCTCGGTTCCCAGAAATAGTGGGAGGCAGAACAGCTTAACAATCAGTGAAGTGGTAAAACTGAGCAGCAAGTAGAGGAAAGGCCAGTGGAAGGCGGATACCAAAAGAAATGCATGGATTTGCTGTGTGCACTTGGTTTTCAAATTCAGGATATGAGTCTATAATATTTGGCAGAGCTGTGTGTTTAGCAGATGGCAAGCATCCTACTTGCCCCGATGAAAAAAATTCACACCTTTGTTTAATATTTAATTTTTATGTACATGCATAAAATATTCCCCAAAGATAGAATATGGCTGTATTCCAGCTAATCCTATTTAGTTGTCTTGTGGCTTATGTACCCATCTTTTGTGAATTTAATGAACAGGAGATTTCCTCTGATTTTATGTAGTGTGTTTTTAGTGAGCAGATTCTTCCATTTCAAGCAAAAGGGGAACGTACATTTTTAAATAACAGCAGCTGAACTGGTAATTTAGTGCTTTATATAAAAGTGGGCCATAAGAGAAGGAAGAACATTAAACTGCATGTGACTGGAACAGTTCCAATATTTATACAGATGGTCATTGTAAGTGTTAAACTTTTATAGTATGCCTGGATATTAGTCTCTTTCTTTTTTAATGGAAAGGAATTCCATTGCTGTATCTCTTCATGTCTATCCACATATTAATGGAGGCACAAGTACCCAGGGACTCCAATTCTTTATGCTTTGAAATAAGCTACTGGAATGAGAAACTGTGAAGAAGAAATAAACTCTTAATTGCACAGCATATTAAATTACTGTTTTATTTCTCTCCACACATGCTAACTATAAATAAAACAAAAGTCTCCGACAATCTGCCTGTGAGCTTTAAATCAGAGGAATATTGGATCTCTGTGTATCCACAATTGTCCAACTAAATTGGGAGACACTGGCTATGCTCCCAGACTGATGCTCCTGGGGCCCTCTGGCAACAAAACTAAGCCATAAACACCAGATGCAGTATATCTAACAAAATTTAATATCAGCAGTTTCTACGTTTGGCATTTTAGAAACACAGAGTTCATTTAAATGATGCCAGAGGTTTATCTTTCCACCTGAATCATAGCTGTACTGCGAAATGTGTTGATTTGGGTCTTACTGACATTTTTTTCTTCTAGGTGCATACAGTACATCCCAGCCTCGAGTGTGAGGTCATAGTCATAGCTCTGTGCAGTATAAATCATTCCCATCTCAGCTTTTCCTTTAATAAACTTCTACCTTTGTAAGATAAAGACTGTAAAATGGATACAGTGTTGGTCAGCACATACAAGCTTAGAGCACAAAGACTGGCTCTTTTCCACTGTTAGGAGTAAAGAAGTGACAGGCTGAGAGTTTTAACGAATTACAAATACCACAAAGACTATAATATGCATGTTTGAAAAGATCATGTTATTAGCTTGACAGCCTCTGCCAGAGCAATTTTACAGCTGTGTTCCTGCTTTGCAGTACATTTACTTTTCTCTGTCACTAACACTCTGGTGCCTAGTGCTCATTTAACACCCACAGGATTTTTTGGGCTGGTAAACAATAATTATTACTACTGATGAGGCCTGCTTGAAGTCCCCTTTTTTCACCAGTTATTTATTTATATTTACACACACAATGCTATGTGTTAAATATATCTCTGTTATTGTAATCTAAAATCAGCATCAAGGAGGTGGCAAATAAGGCTGGATCTTGCTCCTGTTGAAGTCAACAGCATTGAACAAGTCCAAAGGATGATGGATTTCACCGCTTCAGTGTCCAGTTAAAATGACTCTAGTGCTTACTTTATTATTATTGATTTTTAGTTTTGTTGAAGTCTATTGGGAAACTGTTAAAACAGGCAATAACATTCTTGTGACAGAAATAGTGAAGGTCCTTATGGTTCAGAGAGCTATCGTAAGCATAAATATTTTGAGCCAGAAACTTATTTATACATAGAGCCTTTTACATTTACATCCATTTTAAGGCTTCTTTACATGTGTAAAGGGGCCTTTGTATAAATGAGAATCAGGCCCTTAATTTTTAAAATGTGGCTTTGGAACATCCATCAAAGGCTAACTGCCATTGTTGGCACACTGTGTATCTTAAATCATGCTTCTCTACCACAACATCTATGTTAACATGTGTATGTTTGTGTTAGATCAGGGATCGGCAACCTTTGGCATGCGGCTCGCCAGGGTAAGCACCCTGGCAGGCCTGGCCGGTGCGCAGGTTCAGCCAATCGTGGCTCCCACTGGCTACGGTTTGCCGCGCCAGGCCAACAGGGGCTGCGGGAAGCGGTGCGGGACGAGTGATGTGCTGGCTGCCACTTCCCACCACCCCCATTGGCCTGGAATGGCGAACTGCGGCCAGTGGGAGCCGTGATTGGCCGAACCTGCGGACGCGGCAGGGTGCTTACCCTGGCGAGCCATATGCCAAAGGTTGCCGATCCCTGTGTTAGATTGTCTTAAAAATGCATAGACAAATTCAGCCCTCATTTAGACCTATGCATCCTCACTGTCACAGGATTCTATAGCTACTTATGACTAAGGCCAGAATCCAGGCCACGGTGTCTACTCAGATTTATTTTTTTTTCCATTTGTACAAGATGGCTATCGGCAGCTCTCAAAGAAGCAAATCCACATCACGGTATGGCTGGGCTATGCTCTTGGTGGGGAGCTGTGCAGTAGGAATCCTTCTATCCAGTATTTCCCCAGAAATTGAAATTAGATGGTGTGTTCAGTTTACAGGGGGGTGAGGGCCGAAGGGTGAGACTGTGAGGGTGAAGGTGGGCTGTATAGCACCATAGTAAAAACTGAGAGAGGTCTTCTAGTCCAGTCCCCTGCACTCAAGGCAAGACTAAGTATTATCTAGACCAGTGGTTCTCAAACTAGGGCCGCTGATTGTTCAGTGGGAGCTGCGATCGGCCGAACCTGCAGATGCGGCAGGTAAACAAACCGGCCCGGCCTGCCAGGGGCTTGCTCTGAGCAAGCGGCGGCCCTAGTTTGAGAACCACTGATCTACACCAGGGGTCGGCAACCTTTGGCACACAGCTAGCCAGGGTAAGCACCCTGGCAGGCCGGGCCAGTTTGTTTACATGCTGCGTCTGCAGGTTCGGCCGATCGCCATCCCAGGCCAATGGGGATGGCGGGAACCCGAAGGATGTGCTGACGGCTGCTTACGACCACCCCCATTGGCCTGGAGCGGCGAACCGCTGCCAGTGGGAGCCGCGATGGGCCGAACCTGCGGACATGGCAGGTAAATAAAGTGGCCCGGCCCACCAGGGTGCTTACCCTGACGAGCCGCGTGCCAAAGGTTGCTGATCCCAGATCAAGACCATCTCTGACAGGTGATTGTCTAACCTGCTCTTAAAACCTCCAATAACAGAGATTCCATAACCTACCTAGGCAATTTATTCCAGCACTTAACTTCCTAACTGTCAGGGAAGTTTTTCCTAATGTACAACTTAAACCTCTCTTGTTGCAATTTAAGCCCATTGCTTCTTGTCCTATCTTCAGAGGGTAAAGAGAACCATTTTTCTCCTTCCTTCTTGTAACAACCTGTTATGTATTGAAAACTGATAACAAGTTCCCCCATAGTCTTCTTTTCTCCAGAGTAAACAAACCCAATTCTTTCAATCTTTCCTCATAGGTCATATTTTCTAGAACTTTAATCATTTTTGTTGCTCTCCTTTGGACTTTCTCCAATTTGTCCACATCTTTCTTGAAATATGGTGCCTAGAACAGGATACAATACTCCACTTAAGGCCTTATCAACACAAAGTAGAGTGGAAGAATTACTTCTTGTGTCTTGCTTACAACAGTCCTGCTAATACCTTCCAGAATGATGGGTTGTTTTTTTTGCAAGTGTTACACTGTTGACTCATATTTAGCTTGTGATCCACTATGATCCCCAGATCTCTTTCCGCAGTACTCCTTCTAGGCAGTCATTTCCCATTTTGTATGTCTGCAACTGGAGTACTTTGCATTTGTCCTTATTGATTTCATCCTATTAACTTCAGACCATTTCACCAGTTTGTCCAGATCATTTTCCATTTTAATCCTATCCCCCAAAACACTTGCAACTCCTCCCAGCTTGGTATCGGCTGCAAACTTTTTATAAGTGTACTCTCTCTGTCATTATCTTAAACATTGATGAAGATATTGAACAGAACCAGACCTGGGACCAGTCCCTATGGGACCCCACTTGATGTGCCCTTCCAGCTTGACTGTGAACCACTGATAAATATTCTCTGGAAATGGTTTTCCAACCAGTCATGCCGCTTGTACTCCACCATGTCTTCCAGAGAAGTTGGCAGCTTCATCAAATGCACAAGCAGCCATCTGTTTGGGGTCCAGTTTACAAGCATTTAACTCTTCTAAGATGTGGGTTGTCAGAGATACAGCTGATGTGTTTTCTATAACCTGAAGATCTAGAAATGCATCTACTGGCCTGCCACTAACATCAAGGTAATATACACAATGACTTGACACTCATTTGCATCGGTGCATTCATTCATCAGCCATGATTGCAAATTTTTTTAAGGTTGTGAGAGAGTTCTTCTTTTTTTCAACTACTGAGTCTTTCACTGTTGCACCATGTGCTTCTAACCAATCAGTTGAGTTTCTTGCAGAAAGATAGTGAGCGTTTGCTGGTCGTGTTCAGAACCAGCGTCCAACTCAGGGTTAACAAGTGACAATGCACTTAACATTGGCCTCCTGTTTGTAGCGTGTGGTATCTCTCTTGCTTAAATGGAAAGTATGATGCGACAGCCATGTTTGTTCACATAAACTGTGTTGTGTCTCCAGCATTCTTAACAGCCTCATAAATTACTTCTAAAATTGGCTATTACAGTGTCTGGCTTATAAGGCTTTCTGCATGTGGTTGCAGTCCAGAGGCTTGGTGTTTTGCAGCCTTTTCATGTAGTTTGTCAGCATTGGCTTGCTGATTGGTTTGGCAAATCAAGGTCCTCCCCTTTTACCAATTGTAGCAGTGGGAAGTTTCCTTCTTCATAAGCTTTTTTGAAAGACGTGCACCAATAGCCATCTTTTGTAACTTCCATAAATGGGAAAAGTTTGACCTACTAACATCAGGAACTTCCTTTAGGTTGTGAAGGCACTGTTTCTTCAGTAGGTAGCTGTATTTGTGCTTAGGGCTGTTCGGATGTAGATACACCATTTAAACTTTCAGATGACATTTTGGTATATTATTCATGTGTTCTTCATCTTGGTTGGTTTGACCACTGGGGGCAGGGGATGGGGGAGTTCGAGGGGGTGTGTAGGGAAATCCCTGTTTCTGTCCAGGCTGTGAAACCACTTTGCAGCCCTAAATTGCAGTAGGGAGGGAGGAAAGTGGGAGGATCTGCATAGCAGCAAATCCTGTAGCCCCACCTGTGGCCTGCCCCATGAATAGAGTAAAGAAGGAGCTATAGCGGATCTGAGCTCCACATCATGTTGGGGTGTGCATCTCCTGTATGACCCCAATAAATGTTGCCCCTTGCACATCAGAACCACACCAATCTCATGATTGCAAGGACCAGTACAGCATGATTCCCTCTGTGTAGGAAGAATCAAGAAGCTTTACTTGTGTTCTGCACAGCCACTTATGCAGAATGCTTCTTGGGAGCTGTGCTTTGGAGTGCTAGGAGAGAGAGTGTTCTGTTTTATTACAGACTCCAAACACAGTGGTTAAATACATAATGTTTAAAAATCTCCTTCCAAACTGACATACATCTGAGTGTGTGATTAAAATCATGCAAGGACCGGATGCATAGCAGATTGTGTACCTGCAGCTGGTGGAGACGGATCACTGCAAACCATGCATTATGCACACTCATGGCAAAAAGGTTAGGCCTAGGTCCTAAATAAATAATGCAGGAGAACAATTGTAATCTGATTGCTTAAATAAACATAAGGCAAAGAGGACTATTTTTTACTTAGGTAAGGAACTACTTTTGGCAGTGGTCCCCAACGCGGTGCCCGTGGACGCCATGGCGCCCACCGGGGCATCTATGTGCACCCGTGTACTGACCGGCGGAGAAGCATCCGTCGAAATGCTGCCAAAAAGCAGTGTCATCAAGAAGCGTCACCACTGAAATGTCGCCAAAAAGCGGCATCACCAAGAGGTGTCGCCGCCGGAATGCCCCTGGTTTTCGGGGGCGATGCCTCTTGATGATGCTACTTTGGCAGCATTTCGGTGGCGATGCCTCTTGATGACGCTGCTTTTCAGTGGCATTTCAGCAGATGCTTGTCTGCCAGCCACGGTCCTAGGTGGCTCATCGTCCGGTGCCCGCCACCCGGAAAAGGTTGGGGACCACTGACTTACGGGGGTAGGCCAGCATTTTTTTCAAACCTAAATCTATATGTAGGCATCTGTGTAAATGGCTTAATTTTCAAAAATGCTGAGTACACAGAACACCCATGACTTCAGTGGGGATTGCAGGTGTTCTGCACCCTGAAAATCAGACCAGTTAGATGCTTACATTTGGATTTAGTTCCTGAAATGTAGGTTCTTAACTAATAGCAAACTCTGTTAGGTGTCTTGTTTGCTGACTGGTCTATAGTGAATGGATTTTCTTTAACCGTGCTTCATTCCTGCACCTACAGTTCCTGTTTATGTTACAATAAAGATTTTTTTGAGAGTGCCTGAAAATCCCATGAGAGGCACTGTCTATGGCTGAGGCATGTCAGTAGAATGCTAGTTCAAAGCCTCTAATTTTAAACATAATTGGCTAAATTCTGCACTCAGTTACATCAATGCAATGCCACTGAAACCAAGAGGATTTCACCAGTGTAACCAGGATTTGGCTATTTGTTTTCATTCTACAATCAATAAATTGGGTTTTTCTTCTTCTTCTATGGTACCTTGTGTCCATACAAAGCAAACTTGGTCAAAGTTCCCATCAAGTGGTGCAGGAGCAAGACCTCAACAACTCATTAAGTTCCCGAAAGGGTATTAGTTCTGTCCAGTCGTCTCTCTTATTTTAAATGGTAAGTTATTTGGGGGATGGACTTACTACATATGTGTACAGTGTGTAGCACAATAATACCTAGCTCTTACATAGTGCTTTCCATCAGTAGATCTAAAACCATTACTTCAAAACCATTAATGTATTTAGCACTTCTCTACCTCACAGGGGTGATGATAATGTCCTCATTTTGAACATAAGAACAGCCATAATGGGCCAGACCAAAGAACCCTCTAACCCAGTGTCCTGTCTTCCGACAGTGGCCAATGCCAGGTGTCCCAGAGGGAATGAACAGAACAGGTAATCATCAAGTGATCCATCCCATCGCCCATTCCCAGCTTCTGGCAGGCAGAGGCCAGGACACCATCTCTGCCCATCTTGGCTATAATAGCCCACTGATGGACCTATCCTCCATGAATATACCCTGTTATAGTCTTGGCCTTCACAACATCCTTTGGCAAAAAGTCCACAGGTTGACTGTGTGTTGCGTGAGGAAATACTTTTGCGGATGGGGAACTGAGGTTCACAGAGGCTAAGTGATTTATCCAAGGTCACACAGGAAGTCTGTGGCAGAGCAGGGAATTGCTGTCTGGTCTCCCAAGTCCTAGGCTACTTCCCTAATCACTGAACCATCCTTTCCTACTGTGAGGCCTTGATCTCACCTGTGGCACTTGATGCTATTGTAACATGACTAATTAACTATACAACCTGCCATCTTCAAAGGTGTAAAAACCTCCACATACTTCTGAAGACCTTCCTGGTCTTCTACATCAAAAATCTGTAAACTACCAGAGAAGTCTGGGAGGAAAGTCAAAATTAATGAGTGCTCTTGATCTGGGAACGTGGAGTTTACAGACAAATGATCATTTTCTGGAAATAGGAATTGGAATTTGCACTCCACCTTGTTCTCTTGGATATGGAGGTAAGATTAAACACCTAACCCAGAGTGCTGTGTGTTCTTGCTTTTCTCTGAAACTGTTTACGACAGGACTCTGAAAAGAAACTGTCTCCCATTCCGACTTTATCAACAGGATCTTGCCTGCTTTTGTGAACTATTGACTGCACAGCTGCAGATGTAGATTATAGCCGTGTATTGGGTCATAAACATTAAGCTAGTACAGGAACTCTTATTAGAAACACACTGAATTCTTGGATAATTCAACCCACGTCCCAATAAAACGCAGTTGTAAAGAGAGGTTTCTAAACCTCAGTTATTAGATCGAGACAAGTACATGAGCACATTTTAAATAAGGGGTTCTTAAACTAAGGGGTTCTTATGGCTCTGACCTTTCATGCCTGAGCTATTGGTAAAGTTGAAGACTGTATTGAAGTAGCACTATACATTGACTTTCTACTTTAATTTGAGTTAATTCACTTTGGGTCAGACTCACTCCAGTCCACTGCTGTAACTCCACTGAAGCTGCAATGGGGTAATAGAGAACTTTTCCATATATGTGTTAGGTACTCTCTTGATTTGGGCCAAATATATGCCACACAACCCTGATCATCCAGAGGAAATGAAAAGAGAGAGTAGAGATTAGCAATGCACTGGATTTGGTAGTTCTAATTTTAGGGTGACCAGATGTCCCGATTTTTATAGTCCTGATTTTTTTTGGATCTTATATAGGCTCCTATTACCCCCTCACGCCCGTCCCGATTTTTCACATTTGCTGTTTGCTCACCCAATCTATAAAAAAAAATCATGGGATAGAGCCTCATCTAGTGTAAACTGATCTCGCTCCATTGATTTTGATGGAGCCAGGTAAATTTACACCAGATGAGCTCTGACCCTTCAGTGCTAAGACTTTCTCCTCTTCTAAGAAACAGAGCCGCTTTAGTGGGCCGAAAGGGGAAAAAATTATGAGGGGATTTCAGTAGCCTTTGTAAATTGCCCATTCCAGTACCGAACAGCCTTCATTGATCATGCCTAGAGGTCTGTGTCATTTATTCTTTCCTTGAGTATTGAACATGGCAACCTACTGCAGTGTACTAGAATTCATGATTGATATTCCTGTCCTGTTAGGATAATTAGAAACTTGCCACTCTCTGATTAATGGAAGCCTTGAGAGACCGGGATAGGATTAACTTCATAAATACATGTTATGAAATCATGGCCAGTGGTCTAGTACTAATGTATTTTTCCCTAAAGGACAGTATGTGCTAACACAGGAATAGGAGAAAATACAGTGCCATGAATAGAAAGGCATTCAGGAGTAAAAGGAAAATCCTTAAAGGCTGGAGTCTAACTCATGATCATTCCCTTTCAGAATTAGATCATCTTTCTTGCTCTCTCGCTTCTAAATTTAATCACTTTCCTAGATGCACACCACATTTCTACACAACACAGTGTACCGTCTCTCTCTGAGCCATGTTTTCTTACTGTAGGCAGGTGAATTCACTTATACAAAGGCATCAGACTGCTTGAAGAACACTAGATGTTTGCCTTTGCATAGTGAAATCCTTGGATAACTGCTGACGTTGTTCCTATGCTGCCACCTCAGAGCATTTTTTGCAGTGAACATGGCTGGTGGAAAGGGTGTAGCTGGAGTTTTCCTGCATCCTGCTGATCCTTGTCTGCTGGAACAGCTCCTGGGAGCCTCTGGCAGCTGGCACAAAGTAAAATTAGCCTAGGGACTGGGCCTAGCACCTGACTTAGAGACACTTTTGCCTCCTCACCCCAGCTCAGCCAGTCTGAAGAATCGGATTCCCCTGAATCTTGCTCTAATCATAGGCACGACTTCCCCTCTTTCCCATGAGTGCTGGACCCCGACTCTATCCCCGGCCCCACCTCCATTCCAACTCCTTCCCCAAATCCCCGCCCCGGCCCCGCCTCCTCCCCTGAGTGCACCACGTTCCCGCTCCTTCCTTTCCCTCCACTGTTTGGCGGTGGCCAGGCAGGAAACGCTGGGAGGCAGGCGGAGGAGCAGGGACGCGTCGCGCTCAGGGGAGGAGGCGGGCTGGGGTGTGAGGGGAGCACCCACTAATTTTTCCCCATGGGTGCTCTGGGGCTGGAGCACCCATGGAGTTGGCACCTATGGTTCTAATCACAAAATCGCACTCCACATTTAGTTCTTAAGTCCTCATAATGACAGATAGAATTAACCTGTGTCATAACCACTGTAGTCTTCGGATCAAATGACTTGTGGTATTTCCATTGTTTTTACAATATACTCTCTTTCCTCTGCAGCAGAGAACTCCTGTTAGACCAATATTTTGTTGCTATTTGTACAGGCTGCATTTTAAGGGGAGAGGTGCCAAGGTGAACTTAATTTCAGAATGTCGCATTACTAAAGAAAAAAGTATTCATCATCTACTGTTTCTACTGGGATAAGCAGAAGGGTTTAATTTCTTAGGGCTAATTTATTTTCATAAAAATGGACAGCAGCAAGGGTAGAAGTACTTTCAGTTCTCAGCTTGATAAAGGCCTCAGTTCAGCACAGCACTGAACACTTAGCTGAAGATGGATGGACTAAGCACATCATTAGATTTGAAGTGCAAGAGGGACCTTGACCTCTTGTCTAATGCAAGCCATGAATTTCTCCCATTAATTTCTGCATCTAGTTTAGTAACTCAGAATGGAATTAGAGCATATTTCTTAGAAAGACATCCAGTCTTGATGTTTAGAGTTAAGCATATGCTTAAGTTCTTGCTGATTCAGGGCTAAATACATAAAGGATTTTTGATACACTAATTCACTGGGGGTAGATAGATGATTAGAGGTGACTACTCAGCACATAGGAGTTGATTAGCTCCCACTGAAATCAATTACCAATTTCCTTTGACATCAGTGGGACCAGAATCAGGTCCCAACTTTAAGCATTGCTAAGAAACCCAGTGTAAGGATGAGGGGAAGAAGTCAAGGCATATATCCGTTTGGTGAAAAAGGTGAAAACCCCAATAGGGTTTTGGTTTTTGTTGCTTTTCAGGTAAACTTTAAAAAAACCCAACTAACCGAGCACACTTACCAAGAAATAACCATTTAAAAAAGTTTGTTTACCCCCCTCTAGACCCTGACTTTAAAACATGGCTTTCATCACTTTTGCACACAAGTCAGTTTGCAAATGCAAACTGATAGGAGTCTGCAGGCTGGGCACTCGCACAGGTAGCTTTTTGCAAATACTCTTCTGCACATGCAAGTATAGGTGTAAATTTTCAAAAGCGACTCATGATTTTGGCTGCCTTAATTTTTGGGTACCCAACTTGAGATACTTTACAGAGGCCTGATTTTCAAAAAGTGCTGAGCACATCTGTCCCTTCTGACAGTCTGACCCCTTTAAGTTGTCTGAAGCCAAAACACTGAAGTGCCTAAAATCATGAATCTGAAAATGTAGGGTTATTTTTATAAATAAACGTCCATGTAATATTCCCACTATTGTTCCTTTGATTTATGGCAGAGTCATAAGAGAATGATGGGTAACTTGAGGCCAGATCCTGAAAATGCTTATAAATAGTCCCTTTTTTTATGTGGGTAGCCCCAGTGATTTCAGTAGGATTATTCACCCAAGTATGGATCACCAGTCTGAGCGTTTTCAAGATCTAGCTCTCAGTTATCACTTAATGCCAAAATTGTCAAGCCACTTTCAATACTCTCTGCTGTGGTGGTTTGAAGAACTGATGATGACACCTTAAGGTTATACAATGGAAAGTCAAGGATCCAAAAATGTATTGCAGTGTTTTTGCTTTGTGCGGTTAGCTCTCGGGTCCTAAGGAGCAAGCTGAAAAATTTCCAATAGCCTCAAGAAAATTTTTCTAGCAAGTATCAAGCTTGAACGGCTTGAAGCAGGGAAATCTGAGAGATGTGGGCATTAAAACAAAAGAGGAAATAGTTGCTTACAATTCTGTCTTGTGAGAGAGTGAAGAATCTGGATTCTGATTATGTAAATTATGAGAGACGGCAAGGAAATAAAAGCTGACTCTTAAACTTTTGAATGGCAAAGTTACTTAACACACAAATCACTCTCAATTCACTGAGCTTGGAATGAGAAAAAGCAGTCGCTTGGTCTAGTTTTCCAATATATCTGTAGACAGGACCAAAAGTTGGTAGTCTGCAGGAAAAAGAAGTAAACCTGGCAGATCCGCTGCTGCTAATAAATTGCACTTGCTTGTCATTAGTTTTGCCTACTTGCCGTTGTACAAACCCTTATATTCGTTGTTATTTTCGAAGCTGCTCATTGTAACAATAAAATTGAATCCAAAATTGCTTTCCTGTTTGATCCCACAGCTCCATGCTGGCAGTCTGTCAAAAGAGGGGGGAGGATGGCAACATAGGGAAGGTGGTAGGAAAAAACTGTTATGGGCCAGATCTTCAGTTGATACAATCAATGGAGCTGCACCACTCTGTAATAGAACTGTGCCAATTTATACCAGCTGAGGATGTGGCCCTGGAGTAGTTTTGCTCTGTAGCAGGGCTGCCCAGAGGATTCCGGGGGACTGGGGTCTTCGGCGGCGGGGGGCCCCTGCTTCGGCGATGAGGGATCCTTCCGCTCGGGGACCCGCCGCCGAAGTGCCCCGAAGACCCGCAGTGGGGGCCTCCTGCCTCCGAATTATCACCAAAGCAGGACCCGCCGCTGAAGTGCAGCCGGGTCTTCGGCGGTAATTCGGAGGTGGGGGGTCCCTGCCGCGGGTCTTCGGGGCACTTCGGCGGCGGGTCCCCGAGCGGAAGGACCCCCCCGCCGCTGAATTACCGCCGAAGACCCGGCTGCACTTCGGCGGTAATTCAGTGGTGGGGGGCCCTTCCGCCCCAGAGCAGAAGGACCCCTCGCCGGTGAAGACCCGGAGCGGAAGAAGCTGAGAAATAGCTCCGCCCAGTCTGGTGCCCCCTGCTGTCTCTCGTTTGTGCTGTGACCCCTCATGTTTCAGGAGCAGCAGTGCTCCCTTTGTGAATCAGGATGCTCCCTCTTCGTGGGTTCGCCCTCCACCCAGGGGCACTATAGTTTTCCCTTTCCAGTGTATCAAAGTCTCACCAGACTGCCTGTCCGGATATTGTTCCTGGCAGTACTCCAATTCCAGCCTATGCCACTTCACCAATGGCTGGTAGGGGAACCCGGGTCTGCGCACTACTCAGGATTCCACTCAGGGACTCTCAGATCAGAGGCCAAGGTCTCCATCATCCCAAACCTTGCTGCCATTTTTCTGAACTTTTTTGTTCTCCACCTCTATCAGGCTTCTGCTCTACCACCCTTCTTGGTAAACTCTTCCTTGATGACTGGAATGCCAGGCCTCTAATCTTCTCCATCTCCCTCCTTTCCTTCTTGAAGCCCAGAGAGTGACTGCAGGCTTCCACTCTGCAGCCCACTGTCTTTATTTTTCTCTCTCTCTCTCTCTTTTTTAATAGCAAAGCAGAGTTGACTGAATAGTCTACAGCTGCCACCAACTATAATTCCTCAATGCTTAACCGTTTATATCCTCACTCTGCCCTGTGTCTGTCCGGTAATGTAAGAGCGCCTTTTTAATATTACTCTGTTTCCCTGCTGGTTTTACTAAATAACATAATGTATTTTTTAACTTAAGACATTTGAATTTCTCAAAAAGCATTTCCCTTTCTCTGTCAAAGCCCTTGCATACCCATAAAATTTGATCAATTGTTTCTTCCACCTTAGAGCATACATAGTCCATCTTTATCTATTTATTTGAAAAAGATTTTTCTTTAAGTCACAACGGCCAGATAGTACTCTAAACCAATGGTTCTCAAAGCCGGTCCGCTGCTTGTTCATGGAAAGCCCCTGGCAGGCCCGGCCGGTTTGTTTACCTGCTGTGTCCACAGGTTCAGCCGATCGCAGCTCCCACTGGCTGCAGTTCGCTGCTCCAGGCCAATGGGGGAAGCGGGAAGCGGCGGTCAGCACATCCCTCAGCCCGCACCACTTCCCGCAGCCCCCATTGGCCTGGAACAAGCAGCGGACCGGCTTTGAGAACCACTGCTCTAAACGAAAGCACTTCGTTAGTCCTATCAAGGCCCTGAACTATGTTGTAATCCTCAGTTCTAGGGCACAATCCAAAAAAATCTTCCTTTTTCTTTTTTTTCATTAATCCAAATTTTTTGCCCTTCCTCTTTTTAATATTTTCTGTACTAGGCTTTTGAATTCTTGTGTACTCAAGGGTATTTCAGGATCTGTCGTTCCAATTCTTACAGCACGTGCTTGCCTTTTTTTTTAATGCCCTCATTCTGCTGCAAACTTCCTGAGTTTACACCAGCCCCGCCTGTGCCTGTCCAGCTGGCTTCCATTCTGAATCAGTGCTCTCCTATCAAGCCTAACTCTGCCTCGGGTGTGGCTCATCAGGTTAACTCCTTGGCCACATTAATCCTTTCCAGGCTAGTGTGGGGGCAAACACCCCATCACACTTTCTTTCAAGGAGTCTGTTGCAAAGTTGTTCAGAGTGTAAGAGATGTAAAGCAAGATATACCAGCAAAGAAAAGTTGAGTCTAAGCAGCGCAAAACTACATTATACTGGACAATATCTACTCATTTAGGATCAAATTCTGGTCTCACTGAAATCAATGGGATTTTGTCTTCTAGCTTCAATGGGGATCAGAATTTAGCTTCAATGGGGATCAGAATAAGTTTCTCACAACCATGTTCATCATTGTTTGCTTTGAGCTGCTCCTTTAGCTCACTAGGCAGAGGTCTTATCTTTCGGACTTGAAAGCCACTCCTACCTGGCCATTTTTGTTGCCCTCGTCTTCAGTGTCAAATGAGATATGAGGACCGTAACTGAGCACAGTTTTCATGAGGCCATACTATCACTTTAAGTAATGACATTGTTTTTCATCCACTCTTTTAACTTTTTCCGAACCATTTAATTACTCTGTAAACTCTTTCACACAATTCTAACAGGTTAGAAAGGCATAATTTATGCCTTCCAGAACCCACACTGCTCAGCGAGAGGTCAAATACTGCAGTCCTTTCTCAGGCAAAATTCCCTTCATTGACTTCAGTAGGAGTATTTTTCTTGAATAATGAGTAAACACTAGCATTTGGCTCGTAGGAGCCAGATCCTAAACACATTTGTTCCAGTGTAAATGCAGAATAACTTTATAATTACTCTGGATTTACAGTATAGCAACATTTTGTCTGAGGTGTCCTGTAACTTGATTTTTCCTCAGCAGTTTTTCCTAGGCTTATAAATCTTAGAATCACCATACACTTGCTCCTTTTTAAAAAGATGGGTGTAATTTTGGTTCCCCTCCAGTAATAGCTGCTTAATGATAAATTACATATTTTTATTAGTAGCTCAGCTGTTTTTGTTGTTTTGTTCCTTCAGAATTTGCTATCATCTAGTCCCTGCTGATTCACTGCAATTGAATGTCTTGAATTTTTCCATCACCTCTTCTTTTCTTTTTTAATATCTGTGTCTCTGACAGTGCCTCACCGCAAATAGCGACTTCTGGAATAGGCATTGCTTCTTCCCCACCCTAACCCCAATCATCCTCTCTGGTGCCGACTGATTGCAAAGAAATCATTTAGCTTGGCTGCAATCTCCTTATCTTTGATGGCTCCCTCGCCTCCCCAGGACTCTAGCACACCCACTGACTCTCCATAGGCTTCTCTTTTTCTGACCTACTTAGAGTACGGTTGTATTATTATTTCAGTTTGGCAATTTATTCTTCCCATTTTCCTCTTAATCTCCATTTTTCTGCCAAACTTTATGTTCCATTGTATTAGCAACACTTGGGCTGGATTTACATTGTACAAAAGGATACTTTTGGGTCCCTTGCCATGGAGCTATAAACTATTACAACTTCCCTGTAGGATTTTTCCTTTATACTGCCTGGCATTTCTCTAGGGACAGAATATTTCTTTTGCTTCATTTAAAGGTGAGACAGAGGGTTAAATCTTGGAGCCATTGAAATAAATAGGAGCTTTTGCAATTGACTTCAGTGGAGCCAGGATTTGTGGTCAGCTTTCCATACTGAATGACAGGAATAGAGAGCACAAAGCTACATTTCCCCACTATTCTATTGGGGAGGGCGTTGGACTGAGTGTTGGAGGACTTGAATCTATAAGGGGGAGGGATAGCTCAGTGGTTTGAGCATTGGCCTGCTAAACCCAGGGTTGTGAGTTCAATCCTTGAGGAGACCACTTAGGGATCTGGGGCAAAAATTGGTCCTGCTAGTGAAGGCAGGGGGCTGGACTAGATGACCTTTCAAGGTCCCTTCCAGCTCTAGGAGATTGGTATATCTCCAATTATTACCTTTACCTGGTCCAGCGTGTGCTGCTGGCTGAGACGCTGCTTTGGGCCTTAGCTTGTCCATCTGTAAGATTAATTTACTCACCATTGTGAAACACTTTGAGAGAGAGAGGGTATTAGTACCATTTATGCAGTTAGGAATTCTGTATTTGCTTATCAGGAGCATGAAGCAGTTACGTAACATTTTAGGTCTTCAGAGTAATGGATAATCATTAAGGCCTTGACACAACAAAAAACTGTCACAAAATGAGTCTCGGTGAAGCCAGGTGTACAAATGACATGCTTAAAGTTATGTATTTGCTTAAGTGATTTGTTGTATTGAGTCCTAATTAATTATTGCCTTCCCACGGGGTTATATTTGTTTCCTGTGCATACCAGTGAAAATCTTGTTCAGTGACAAGCACCTAATGATTCCCATTGCATAGAAGTCTGTTTTAGTACAGGCTACAGAGGGTTAAACTCACTCTCTATTCCCATCCTCAGTGCTTATTCAGAAAAGCAAGGCTGGGAAACTTAAGATAAGAGCATTTATCTTCACGGCAAAACTGCTCACTGTCTTTGATGGACCCCCACACATTTCAACAAGAGGCTTAAGCTGCGGAAGCCAGAATACAAGCAGTCTCTGGTTATGGTTATCCTGCTAAAACATGGCACACGTCAAATCAGTTACAATGTAAAAGGTGTTTGGTTTTTTGTTTTGTTTCCCCGGTCAGCAGCAAGTGTTGCAGGATGAAACAAAATATCTCCTGTCTGCTAGCACAGCCTCATCCCTTAAGATGCTGATTAAATGTGAAATGTATGTTTCTTAAGAGAATGGATCGCTAACATTTTGCAGCAAGCTTTCCCATCAGTCTTGGTGTAGGCAAATGCAGCAGGCCCTGAGACTAAGCATCTGCAGGTCACTCTGTCTCTCTCTCTCTCTCATGAACTGTCAGTCCACACAGAGAGAGAAAGGAGAGGGGCCACAGGACAGTAGAAAGCATAACGAGAGAAGGGCCTAAGCCACAATGTTCAGAGCACACTTCTCCCAGAGTGGAAGAGCGTTTCACTCCAAGCCTCTGGATTGAACTCACTTGTCAAAGACAGACCGAGGAGCTGTTCTATCAGTTCACCACTGCTCCGTTAAACACATCCCAGGAGGAGGCAGACAGACACAGGTGGGAAGAGCTGGTGTTTCCATACACCAGCGTCCTTAGCTTTCAAGACTCTCCTGGCAACACTTACATCAGGAAACACTTGCATTTCCAGCACTTTACCCACCCTTTCCCACCCCCACCCCCCAAAAAAGCCATTTGCTGTGCCATTTGGAAATGGACAGACACTGACAAAGGATGTCACCTGTTCCTGCTCCTACCCTTTCTTGTGCCATGTTGTTCCCTACCAGTCCTCTCCCTTGTCTTGCTGTCTCCATGCTGCCTTTGGTGAGCTTTCCCCTGGCTGTCGATGCCTGTGAGCTCACTGCCCTGCAGATAAAACCCTTGGCAGCAGCAGCACAAGTTGGTCCAGGTTTTGAAATCTAATTGGAAACGGCCATTTGAAAGCTCTGGGAAGCGTGCGCTGCTTCTGAAGGAGTTTGCTCATTCTAAGGCTTGGCCTACTCTTAAAGGTGTTGCTGAAATAGCTGTGTTCATTTCGGGTGCGAAAAAATTACACCCCTAACCGACATAGCAAACACCCTGCTGTAGATGCAGTCTACCAGCAACAAAAGCCCTTAGTAGCTATAGCCTGTTTTGTTTGGGGAACTGGTATAACTGCGCTGACAAACCCTTTCTCGTGTAGACAAACCCTTGGAAGCCTTTCTTTCTGTGTGTTTATACCACACTCTCCACCATAGTGGCAGCAGTTTGAGATGTTCCCCTTGTCCCCAAGCAGGAGTGTAGCGCTAGAGAGCTATTGATTCCCAGCCTTTGACTGAGGGAGCCCAGGAATTCTCCTCTCCCTTCTTCCCTACTTCTCTTCTCCTATGGATTTCAGAGAGTCAGAGGAAACAAACAGTCCTTGATGGCGGGAGGGGTGGGGTGGAAGAAAAGCGAATCTCAGCAACTGCCCCGGCCTTTCAAAATATGTAGAGTGCCCCTTTCAGAGGTTGTCACAGTGTATTCTCTTGGCTGCCGTGGCAGATGGACCTTGTTGAAGAAGCAACTTGGACCAAAACTCTCATGTATCTAGCTCTTTCATGGGTTCACTTCCATGTGTCAGCCAGGAAGACTCTGCCTGTTGGAGTTAAACTCAGTACTGTAGGCCTTTAGGGGGATGACAGGAAGAAAGCAGACTCCCACCTGGCCAAAAAAAGCCAACCTGAGTTGGGGGAGACCCCATTGATGTGAAAGAGATGAATCTGAACAGACTGAAATGACTGCTTTTTAATGACACCTTCTGCCATGTGATCACTAATATAGCAATCTGCCCGCACTCGACAGATTCAGTTAATGATCAGGAGCTCGGCTGGTAACCAGCTCAGCAATCCCTTCCCTTAATGGAACTATAATAGCTGATTAAGACAATATATCTCAGAAAAGTGACAGTGGAAGAGACTCGCTTTCTAGCTCATTCTGACACATTCTAGTGAAGAAAGCCTTTAATCCTTTCAGAGTTTGATATTTTAACAAGGGTTGATTTTTTTTTTCAGATTTTCTTTTTAATGACTGACGTTATCTAAAGCAGATTTCTAGTTTGTTCCTTCCACGCTGTCAGGGTTGCAAGTGACATAGGACTTAATGCTACTGTTTGCTTCCGGGAGGGGAGCAAAACCAAGTTGACTCCAGCTGCCATGAGGAGGCACAGGAACGGAGAGTGCAAGCTGCACAGCATGCTCTTCCACCTCCCCGGGCTCCACTGGAGTCCCTCTTTGTATCTGGATTGGAGGGGTTGAGAATGGCCCCTGGCATTGTTTCCCTATTAAGCTCAACAGGGGCAGAGCCGGGCTAATGCTGACTAGAGCTGGTTGAAGTTTACGTGTAAGCCTTCCTATGTTCAGGTGAGCCAGCCCAGGAAATATGGAGGCTGGGGTCTCACAGGGCATGTGAACATGTCACCTGACCCTGGATACCTGAACCTGGTGCTTTTCTATTTAGAAGGAGGGGTGGGGACCCAGAGAGACAAAAAAGTCCCGCCTTGTGCCTAAGCTATAGGAGGGGGTGGAGCAGAACAAAGGGGGCTGCCAATCATGAGAACACCCCTGCTTTCCACCTAAGATGGCTGCTGGAACTAACAAGGACTGTAGCGGGGAAAGGATTGGGCCCAGACTAGGAAGGAGTCTAGTCTGTGAAATAAGTTTATTGGAACATCTCTGAGGGTGAGATTTTACCTGTAAACAGTTACTTAATGTATTAGGCTTAAACTTGTGTGTTTTTGCTTTATTTTGCTTGGTGACTTACTTTGTTTTGTCTGTTATTACCTGAAACCATTTAAATCCTACTTTTTATTCTTAATAAAATCACCTTTGTTTATTATTGAACCCAGGTAAGTGATTAATACGTGGGGGAGCAAACAGCTGTGCATATCTCTCTATCAATGATATAGAGGGCGAACAATTTATGAGTTTACCCTGTAAAAGCTTTATACAGAGTAAAATGGATTTATTTGTGGTTTGGATCCCATTGGGAACTGGGTGTCTGGGTGCTGGAGATAGGTGACCTGCTGAGCAGTTTTTGGTTAAAGTCTGCAGCTTTGGGGGTGTGGACCAGACCTGGTCTGTGTTGCAGCAGGTTAGCATGTCTGGTTCAACAAAGCAGGGTTCTGGAGTCCCAAGCTGACAGGGAAAATGGGCTCAGAGGTAGTCTCAGCACATCAAGTAACAGTCCCAAGGGGGTCTCTGTGACCGAACCCATCACACATTCGGTTTCATTTTTTGCAAACCATTTCCTTTTTTTGAAATTTCAAATTTTTATTTCCACCCCCTTTCTTAAAGCTCTTTTGGCTCCAACTGCAACAGAATGAATGCTGCCCAGCCGTTACTTCTCCCCTGCTCCTCTTTTTCTTTTTTCTTTGACCACTTTGTAACTTTTGAAAACTTCTCCTATCATGGCAAAATTAAAGCAGCAAAAGGAAAAAACAGAAAATGAAAAAATCTGGATGCCTGTCATTCATTTTTATCATACTTGGAGGGAAAATGAAATTTTGAACATTAAAAAATTTCACAATTTAAAAATAATTAAAACTTGTTCCATTTAGACACTTGCAAAATAGGAACAACTTTACAATTTTATGTTTTAAAAGACTTTGTTTGGGGGTTTTTTTTGGACCAGTTCCAGTTCTGATCTTCAGGTTTTACTCCACAGCACTGTGTTTCCCCCCACCACCCAGGCTGTGTGGGGTGCAGTCTGGGGAACTGCAGTGAACTGGGAGTCTATAAGAGCATAGCTGTGGAGCTGTGTTCCCCTGGGACTGGTAAGCAATGTGAAGGAATAGAGCACCCGAGTGGACCCGGGGTTTTCAGAAGCTGTCAACTCCAAATCCCTCCCTCAGTTGGAAGCCTGTGAAAGAGAGTGCACATGTTCACATTTTGAGTTTCCATTTGCCTATGCAGTAATAGTTCGCCTAGAGGAGCAGCTGGGACTTCATTTTCAGCAAGATGGCAGCAGGCTCAGCAATACCAGCTGTAGTAATAACTTTTTATAGGAAGTGTCTGTTCATTCTCGAAACAACAAGATAAAATCTCAACAGTCTGCATAAATCTCTTGATTTGGGCAGAAGCCTACACGTGAGCTTCTTAAAATGAAGAAAAATAATCATTCAGGTTAGAAAATAGAACAGACCCCTAAAATCAAGAAGTGAGCGTTTATGCTGTGGCCCAAGATTAGAGTACAGGTAGTCAGACTTCTCAGAATTAATTTAGAAGGTTCGTTTCCTATTCCTGTAGTACTGCTAGCGAGGCTCCTATTTGAACTGCCCTGTTAGACGGTTCAATCTGCTATTAAATGAGGAGTACTATATAGTCTAAAACACCAGATACTTGGTAATAAACATTTGGGATCCACCAAAATCTGTATTGGCTAGTTTCCAAATTCAGCTGTTAGCAAGGAATTCTTATTTGTCAGAGCTTTGGGTTTTCACTTACAAGCTTTGCAATTAACACAGATTTAAATTGTTTGTTTGAAAGAAAAATGTTGCATTTAAATTTGAGTTCTCAACCATACAGGTGATGTCTGGGTGGGACATGGGGGGTGTCATATTCCAGGGTGCAATCCAGGCCAGTGATAGTTTGTCACCGCCTGCCCCATAGCCCTGGGTGCCACACAATGCTTTGCTGTTGTAGCTCCCAACCTGGGCTGCTCACAATCTACCAGCATTCAGGTCACACCCGGAGTGTCTATGTATAGCTACAGCCCTGGTCCAGCAACTCTCACCTGTCAGCCACACACCAGTCATATCCTGGCTACCACCAGCCTGGGTTACTACTTACAGGGTGACACCCCACACACACACACTCCCAGTCCAGAATTTTCCTCAAAAAGTACTGTAGGTGGAGTATCTGTACCAAACTTCTCATACTCTTTGATGTTCATCGCTCACTGATTGAGGAGTCCTGAGTCAATTTTCTCCAGCCCTTTCCTGGACAGTTCAGATATTAAAGGTCCCTTACCCCTGGAAAGGGTCAATATTCAACACTTTGCTATTGAACTGGAGTTACCAAACAGTTCAGTTTAAACACAGCAGTGGATTGGTTGAGATGAGCGGTTCTCAATCTATGGGGCAGACCTCCCAAGGAATGTGTCAAGGGAGGCATGAGCTGTGTGCTGTTTGTTTTGCTTTGTTTTGAAGAGCTCTGCTGTCAGCCCTGGGTGGCTGGGGCTTGTGCAGAAGGACTGTGCATACTCGGGAGGTGGGGATAAAGAGGACAGCCGAAGCCCCGCAGCCTGGGCTAGGGCTCTCCTATCCCCTGCAATCTTTCACCGGGAGGCAGCCTGGGCTCAAGCCGTCATCTATAGGGCGGCAGCAGCAGCATAGAAGTAATGGTGGTCTGCTGTGAAAAGTGATTTTGACAAATATCACTTTTCACATTGCCACCCTTACTTCTGTGCTGTTGATTGTGTGGCGCTGCCTTCAGAGCTGGGCACCCGGCCAGCAGCTGCTGCTCTCTGCTCTGCCTGATCAGAAAGTGAACAACCACATGCTGCAGTAACTGCGGCGTCCTTCTGACCATCAAGTGTTGCCTGAAGCAGAGTACACTATACCCTAGCCCTGAGATGACAAAGACGTAGAGGATATAGAGAGGTCATCTTTTGACAAGAGACTCTCCATTCTTGGCCATTCAAAGGTGGAAAAAGCCGTTTCTGGCACTGTTAATCCAGGACCAGATTTGAGTAAATGGAGACACAAGGAGAACTGTTTGGGTGGGAGAGGGAGGTTATACTCTAAAGATGACTTTTGGATTGGGAGGGGAGCGAGGAATCAATCTTGCTTGTTTGTTCAACTGCAGCCATGAAAATAAAGTCCTTACATGAAGAACTTTTCAAAGAGACGCATGACTTCTGATTGACTTCTTGTACTGTAATGCTTTGTTGGTAATCAATACACAGGGAGGAGGCCTCATACTTTCAAATATCAGGGAATTGCCTCAAGCTTTGTGATTGCCAGGAGTTGGCTTTGAAAAATGTTGGTTCAGCAAAGTGATGTTACAGATGGATGAAACTGTTTGAGTAAAACAAGAACTGATCTAGACTATTGCATAAAACTCAAAATGAATCTTTCAAACTTTCGTGGGTTTTTTTAATTTAATTTAATTTTATTTTATTTTGGCATGTCTCTGCACATCCTAGACTAGAAGCAGAAGGTACAGTACGGAAATATTACTGTGCCATATCTAAGCTAGAAACAGCTTAGAAACTTGTATCCAAAAAGCCCTTTTCCCCAGTTTTGTAGGCTCCAGGGATTCAGAGACGCTTATAGGTGGACTATCTGTACCAAACCTTTCCTACTCTTTGATGTTCATCGCTCACTGAGTGAGGAGTGCTGTGCCAATTCAGCTTCCTACTGATAACCAACTGACAGGTTAACCCGTATCCGCTGTTGCAGTGCACATCAATAACCCTCACGAATGAGTTGCTTATTTTAGATGAACCGTCAATGGAATTAATTGATTCTTCAGAAGCTTTGCCAATTTCCTCTCTGCTAAAGCAGGCAAATTAGATGATGCGTTGTGTAACAGCCAAACAGTTGTCCTAAAGTACTGAAATGATTGCTGTGCAGTGGACGAATCTTGTGGTTCATGAGAGTTTCTGAAAGAAGAGCAGTGGTTCTTGTTTTACTGTTGTTCTTGACCTCTGCCTCCATCCCCTCTTTCTGCTTATTGTGCTCACTTTGTTTTACTTAGATTGAACGTTCTTAAAGACAGATGTTGTATCTACCTGTGTGTTTGGTACAGCACCTGGCCCAGTGGGACACGAATCCTGACTGGGGCCTACTGTCATACAAAGGATAAGAATGTCATGGCACAGTGGTGATATTCTGTGCCCTCAATGGTAGTAAAACAAGGATGAAGGAGTAATCTGAATAATAACTTAAAGCCAGATTGTGTCTGTTCTTAGCAAGGGTGTTCAGTAGGAAGGGAGCAAGGTGCTTTCTCCTTCTCCATGTGAGACCTATATCAGGGGAGGGCCAGTCATAGTCTTTGCATTCTTAAGACAAGGAAGAGCATCCAGGATCCAGGTGCTTGATCCCTCCCCTCTTGCTACCAGCCCACAAGCTGGCCAGCCATGGCAACCTGAGCATGCAGTGATGTCCCACAGGATGGTAAAACAGGTATTTTCCCCCTTTGCACCCTGGAGATCTGCATGCCTCTGACTTTTATGAAGAGCTGTGGCTAAGCGCCTCTAATTCTGTTTGCGTGTTGCCAGTTGCAACAGTAGCAGCAGACTTGGTTGCTGGGCAACACCACCCTAAGAATGATCAAAGTTAGGTCCCAAAGCATTTGCTAATGGGGACAAGATAAATATATTTAAAGACAAGCACTAAAATTTGTGATTTTTTTTAAGTACAGAAAAAGTAATTTTAGAGATTTTTATGGTTCCCTCTGAGCACTCTACAAGAAATGTTCCTGCTCTGACTGTTTAAAATGTTCTAAAACTTTTCTCAACACTTACTCTGTAGCAGTGGCATATAAAGAATACTTATGATTGGTGTGATACAAATGTATGTTTGTTTTTTGTCAGCACTCATGATGGACTTTATAGTACACTACATCATCATGTAATATATGTATATAAAATTAAATTATAATGATTGTACATTTATAGAATGCATTATGTCCTGAAGGATTCTAAAATGCCACATCAGCTTAACAGACGTGTAATACCATACAGAAGAATTGCTTCATTCACCAACTGTTTAACAGCAGTAGCATTTAGGGCAGGAAGCGTATAATGACTTTTCCAGTTGAAACTTCATTGGAATAAAGGAGAATGCAAATACCTGAGCTGGACTTAGGACAGGACTACCTAGGTTAACCTCCCTACGCTGACCATTACAAAGGCCCTACAGAACCCCTAAGATTCCAAGGAGAGTTGAGGGACCTTTTCTGAAAGACATTTTTTCAAATAGCCTCTTTTTTTTTTTTTTTTTTTTTGGAAATGGAATTTGTTATATAAAGTTGTCAGCGTTTTTGATTTTCCATGAAAGAATTTAGTGCTTTAACATTCTTAGCAAAATTGATTTAGCAAAAGAAAATTGTCAATTTCTGTTTTCAGTGTTTTTGAGAATTTTGCGGGGAGGAAAAAAAAATCATTTAAAAACAGGGCTTTGGAGTGGAGCCCAGAGCTGGAGCGCGGAGCAGCTCCGGAGCAGTGGAGCTGCAGGGTTTTGCCTGGAGCTGGAGCAGAGCCGGAGCACGGCTCCAAAGCCCTGTGTAAAAATGCTGGGAAAACAATATGGGGCCCATTTCAGATATTTTGACATGAAAACAACTTTTGACATTTTTGGCAGCAATAGCTTTTCAATTATTTTTGACCAGCAATGATCACAAGTCATCAGGGCCTGAGTTTTACATACCACTGAAAGATGTCACATTCAAAAAAGCACAATGTCCCCTAGTCTGATACTGGGGCACTGGGTCAGTGCTAGAACCTAGGAGCAAAATCATTCTCCCATTAACGTCAATGACAAAACTTCTATGAGTGAGGTCAAGGTTTTTCACCCATGTGTGAAGCCAGCCTGTCTTGCATAGCTTGTGTGATCTAGCAGGTTTCCAGCACAAAGCAGTAGTGCTATAAACCCCATTTTAAATATGTTTCACAAGTCCTACGCACACCAAATGGGAAACCTATCCAGTAAATGTGGTTTATGTAAAAGTATAAATGAAGAGCAAGAGGAAGAGAACGAGTAAGTGTAAAACCTAAATGAAAACGTGAGGAGGTTGTGCAGCTGGGGAATCTTTCATGAGACTCATGCTGATGAGCTTCTAAATGCCTCTATAATTCTGGCACATGTAAATCTGCCCCCCAAAAGTGTAGGATAAAGAAGCCAGACAAATCTGAATTCTTAACTAGAAAGCCAAGAAGTCTGCTTAAGATAGCGAGGGGCAAAGGGGATGTAGCTGCACAAGCATTACTATTGGTTATTCAGTGCCACATATGTGCACGGTGCCTTGCAGACAGTTAAAAACATGGTGGTGCCACACTCCAGGAGCTTACCATCTGAGGCCTTGGTCCTGCAAAGAGCTGGGTACGTGCGTTTCGTTAAACACACGTGGATGTCTTTGCAAGACTGGGGCTTTAAGGCTCCAGTTGTGCTCTTTTTTTGAAGGCAAAACTCTCACTGAGATCAAAGGGAGAAGGATCAGGCCATTATTACACATAACACAGCGGCTGATGACAATAGACAAAGAAAGGGGGATGGGAGGGTGACGGCTATAACAGTGGCCCCGCATACCATATTCTTATATAAACATAGGACTGAACTTGCTCCGGTGTAACTCCAATGACGGCAATGCAGTTGCACTAGGGATGCAAACAACCCACAGAGTTTCTAGCTCTAGGCAGTTACTGGAAATGGAGTCCTTAAATAGGAACTGGGATGTTACCATTTATGAGTAACTTGCTCTTATGACCTCTGCATAAAGAAAAATGTGCAATATTACAAAATAATTCTAAGAGAAAGAAATGACCTGATGCCTAATTTAAAAAAAATCTAGAATTGATATTTGAAGAAACAGCCTTAAGTTGTTAAACAGCCTAGATGATAAAACCATTAACATTTTTAGACCAGCATGAGTCAGTCTTTGGAGTTCAATGTGAACGTGTTAATTACTGAAAACATGAAAATGTTTTAATTAAAATAATGAAATGAGTAGTTAAATGGGTCTTGATGCTGCACAGCCTTACTTGCCTGATGAAGGCTTACCCCAGCGTGCAGTCCCATCAGGCCTGATTCTGGGCTTGCTTACACTGGTGTAAAACACATTGACTTCAGTGGCGTTAAATCCTGGTTTATGGTGATGTCAGGGACATCCATCAAAGTGTAAAGATTATTCCTGTGATACAGGCTGTGCGTGGCTGGGGCGCCAATTCCTGAATAGAAAAGAGTGTATAAAATAAGAGTTTTTAAAGTTCAGCTGAACTTTGCCACGAGAGGCACAGCATGGAAAAAATCATCTAGGCTGCCTTTGGCTTTGTGGACTGATGGTGGTGCTGGATTGCTGCTCATGTTCTTGCTGCTGACGTGTGGTTTATTTATTTATTTTTTGGCACAGAAGTGGTTTTCTGTTAGTCAGGAGTTAACAGGCATGGGCTGCATGTTTTGCCAGTCAGCGTCTTTATTAAGTATATGCTGAAGGAGTTTCTTTGGAATGCCTGTAAACAGCAGGAGTTGGTGGAGTGCGCGTCGATAAACATGTCAATGTAGTTGTTGAATTTGGATGTGAAGACACGTCTGTGTTAAGCTGATATCTTTCCATCATGGAAAACTCAGAGCACAAACCTGCAGCCTTTCTATGCATGGGGCTCTGCTGGCAGTCAGTGGGAGTTCTGTGTGTGGATGGCAACGGAACTGACTCTAATTGACGGAGGGTTATTTTGTGTGGCCCTGCTGAGCAGTTTTAAATTCTTCTCTGGATAGAGGGTGCAGCTGCCAACATTCTCCTGGCTGTTTTGAAATGGACTGAGGCCAGGGGGAGGATCAGAAGAGCTGGCTTTCAAAACGAAAACTGTTTTTTTCTGTGTTGAGCCTGACCCCACTCAGGACCATCTTTCTGTGTGACAAGTAGGACTTTCTGAGCATAACATGCCGGACTTTGCACTGTATTTGGCTGTTTCACAATTTACCACCGGTGCAAGCCAATGATAAAGCTGGTATAGATGGAGCACAGGAGGAGCCTCGGGTGCCATACATCTTCCAGACTGGCTTCTCCATCAACCCCAGCCTCCTATAACCAGTGTGGGGGATCTGGCCATGTTGTCCCTGTATCCCGGCGATCTCCAGCTGTTGATCAGCCCTTTGAAGCTGGTAGCAGCTGCAGGAATATAAAGCAGCCTCTAGTCTGCTCTAAATTACATTTAGGGACTGGAGGGACCAGCAGATAGATGGCCCAGAATCACAGGTAGAGGTGCAAAAAGGCCATTTTAGCACAACCCCATACCCCCAAGCTCCACAGAGTGCTCATCAACCACAGCTATTAGGTGTTCTGACACCTCCGGTGTTTTAAATGGATAAACAACGGCCCATGCACATGGAGCATGAAAGGGGGAGAAAGGTCAGATATGATGAAGCATGATCCATAATGTAGTTGTGATGTGGTAAAGGTCCTTGACCATATGGTCATGTGTGATCATGCTCTAGTTTAGCTACTCACAATACAACAGTCTGAATCCCAGTTTATTATTTGTGGTTAGTGGCAGTTACAGGAAAGGTTTAGCATTTTGGTTTACAAAGTGTTGCAGATCAGGAGTGAGATACATTGGGAGAGCATTGTTCAAAAGCTGGCTGTGTGCTAGCACACTATGCTTGGCTTTAGCCATTGCAATCTGTCCTCAACTTCATGAGCACCAAATTTACCGTGCACACACAAATTAACATAGAAGTGAATAAGGATGAGAATCGAGATCACGAAGAATAATAGTGGATCAGACCCCAAGTGACTCCACATAAAAGTGTCTTGATCCCAAGTCCCAGGCCAAATTATTTCTCCTGTGGCTCTCCCTCTATTGGTACAAACAATCAAGACAAATGCATAGTTTACAAAGAAACTGAACTGTGTATTAAAGGCCAGATTTCCATAAAGTAGAGGCGTGTGCAGCTATGTGTGCAGATCTGGTATTTGCATCAGTAAATGGTCACAGCTAATCAAATGCATGCAAAATTACCACATCTGCATATGCAGTTACATGGCTAAAACAATGGGGAAACTGATTCTTAAAATCTCTCCTCAGGCTTGTGTGCTCTATGGAACCTCACCGGTCTAAGATACTTCTTTGATGACTTAGGTTCAAAGTCACCGAGTCACAATAGCTGAGTCAGTAACACTGCTCAGCTGCTGCTGTGATTGCATTACAGGGTCAAGAAGGATGTTCCAAGGTGTGGTGAGAAAAGGTAGAATCTCTCTTTTGGAAATAAGAGTCCCGGGGAGCAAGTGGAATTGGCAATGGTAGGACACAAGCGGGGAAATAGACCACGGCTACAGGGCGGCATTCATAGTACCTGCACTCTGGGAAGTGCAGGAGACAAACCTAGGCACAGTTGGAAGAGTGACTAGATTAGACCAAACTAGAGATGAGGTTCCCGCAGAACAGAGCTGTGCACACAGCCTCAAGGTGGGGATTTAGTGCCAGATTTTCAAAGGCATTTAGATGCCTAACCTGCTTAGGAGCTTTTGAAAATCCCACTAGGCAACATCTACGTCTTTAGGTGCCTAAATAACTGAAAATCTGGCCCTTAACCTGCACAGAGACTGAGTGAGGCTGCTGCTTTGTGTGGGCGGTGGAATTCGTATTTATCTGTGTCTTATTGACTTTTAATGCCATTTCTTAGAATTTACTGAGTGGCTCTGGCTTAACAATGCACAAGATTCCATTCCCGAGCTAAAGAAATACTTTGGTTTTCTGCCTCTCATTATATCTGATTTGCTGTGGGTGGGTAACATTCTTTTCTATTTAACCAATGATACTCTCTCTTTAAAGCAAGTGAGACCAAGGAAATATTTACATTTTTCTGTGGCACTTGGTCTGTACATAGCCAACATTATGTGTTCCTTTCATTTGTTTGTTATTTAAAAGTAAATTGATGGAATTCCAATTCAGTGGTAATAAGGCTTTTTAAATGGTAAAGGGTTTGTTTGTTTTGTTTATTTTTTCAAAATGGCTGTAGTGAAGGGACTGTGACATGTAGTTGAATAGAAGTGTCATTTGATCATAGTGAAGTTTCTTGTCCAGCATTCCGTCGCACATGAGAGCCAGTGTACTGAAGTCACATGTCTGTATGCAGTGTCAGACAACAGGAGGTGAAGTGAACTGAAAGCACAGTAAACTGTTTAACATCACCATTATTTGTATGAGAAGTGTTGGCTTAGACAAATGTGATACGCATATAATAGATTTATTTGGTTTCAGAGAGATGAAGTAGGTGAGGTAATATCTTTGATTAGACCAATTTCTTGAAAGCTTGTCTCTCTCACCAACAGAAGTTGGCCCAATCAAAGATATTACCTCATTCATCTTGTCTCTAATAGCCTGGGACAGTGGGACCGACATGGCTCCAACAACACTGAATACTTACTTGGCTTCAGACAGCTTACTAAAGTCACTGATACAGCAATGGTTTTGATTCACATCACTAGTACTGGTACTTCAGGTGGTTAGGAGTGGTATTATAAGCTTGTCCTTCCTACCCTAGGGCCTGATTGTTCCTACCTTCCAATAAGCCGAGTGTACATGAGTAGTCCTGTTGACAAGGCAGAATCAGGCCTTAATGCTTAACTTGAGGTGTGCTGAGTCTTGGTGCGCCATTGCTGCTGTCTCCCATCAGTAGTCAGAGCTGTGATTACTCTCTTGATCAGGAAACTGGGATTTGGAGCAGCCACATTTCCATAGTGGCTAAGAGCACGTGGAACTGAATGGGAGAAAGTGAGCCCTGGCAGGTGTGGCTGACATCAGATGCCTCAATCCTGCATCTAGACTTGAGCTTCAAAGGTATCTTATGGAGTTTTGTCCAAATCCCATTGAAATTCAGTGGGAGTCAGGCTCCTAACTCTCATAGGATCCTTTGAAAATCTTACCTGTTGTCCTTATGTCCACAAGGCCAGATTTTTAAAGTTATTTAGGCACCTAACGATACAGATAAGCAGCCCCAGGCTTTAGAAAATCCCTCTAGATGCCTAACTCCAACTGAAGTGAATTTTTAAATGGAGTGATTTCTTTAGCAATAACATTTAAATGAACTAAATACTAAACACTTGGAAGTTCAAATCCCCAAACTTTTGAAAATCCCTGAATCCCTTAAAAAAAATCTGACTGCTAATCCTGTTGATATTAATGAAGCTACTCATGTGGGTAAAAGGGTGTAGGAATCAGGCCCCCAAACTGCTAAACGGGCATCTAGTTTCCCTACAAGTTTGTATGTTCTTTTCAAAGGTTAAAAATTGTAGTTTTAATCTTGTTTCTTCTTCATTCTGAGACAAAGCCTGGTGTAAAAAAAATAAAATAAAATAAAACCTGCAAAGCAATGGAGAATGCACTGTGTAGCTTTTACAGAAATGTTTTCTTGATTTTTATTTTAAAACAGACACATGAGGTCACATCAAAAGATGACCCACTAAGTACAGTGAAGAAGAGCTCTAGAGAACTAGAATGTGGTACCCAATCAGACAGCAGGTGGTGGTTTTCTGAGCTGCGACTGAATTCCACTAGAAATTCCACGGAAATTGACATATTAAATTACTTCATGCTGATCATGTTATGGCAATAAAGAAGAAATTAATTAAAGGCTGAACGCTTTGTTATCTAGAAAGGTAAGAGTGTATTTTAATGTTACATTAATTATTACTGAATTACAATGCTGCTGAATGTTGATAAAGGCTGAACTGCTTCTTGAAATGCCGCTGCTGACAGTCTGTGGCAGGCACCTAAAATATGATTTCTGAGTCTTAAGAGAAAAAAGAATAAATTATTACTTGTGATTACTGGACTTCAGAAAAAGCTTACTCTAGTCACATCTCCTTGAACATTTGCCCACATCCCCTCTGCTTTCCATAGAGGCTGCCTTTGCATGATATGTGAAAGGAATGTACTCAGTCTTTTTTTGGTCACAAATACTATAGACATTGTCAATGTAAGATCTGTATGAAGTCTGCCAAAAAAATAAAATAAAAATGGCAGCATGTGCACACAAATCTGCAGGTCTTTCCTGATTCGTGCAAAATGGTGAATGGGGATGAAGCTCATATGTTGCAAACCTACTGAAGCTACTGTCACTAGAAGCACCTTGCCTATGAGCCTATGAGTATCTGATATCTCCAATCCCTAACCCCATCATGGCCTAATAAACATACTTGCCTTTTAGCCCAGATACCTCAGGCTTAACACTCAATCTTCACATCCCGTTCCCCAGCAGAGTCTAATGGAGAAAGTGAACTGCATTGAAATGGTTATAGTCATTCACATTTTGTATTCTTAACTTTTTCTTACTTTATAAAAATATACTCTGTTCTAGAGTTATGGAAGCCAGGTGCTTTAAAGAAGTGTATCCTCCAGATTGCTATTTTCATTTTCCTCGAGCTGGATGAAATATTTGTTACAAAAGAATTTGGGGGAAAATCATCTAAAGTGCCTAAGTCACTTAGGTGCCTAAATTCAATTTTCAAGAGTGGCATAGGTGTTAAAACCCTAAGTATTATTGAAAGTCAATAGGATTAGGTGCCTAAGTCAAATTTTTAAATGTAGCTAGGTGCCTAGAGATGCAGATAGGCATCTAGTGGGTTATGCAAGTGAGTCTATGCATCTAATTCCCCATGTGCTTTTGAAAATCCCACTAAGTACCTATCTAAGGTGCATCTTTAGGCACCTGAATATCTTTAAAATCCTGGCCTGTAGAGATTCGGAGATTTGGCCAAGATCACACCTCAAGTCAGTGTGAAAAGCACTGTACACACCAAAGTTTGTACCCGAGATGACCAAACTCCCATACACATTGGGGAGAGGAGTTTAATATGTTACCAGTCTAGAATTTCCTGGGGAAATGTGCAAAATGATTTTAGTGAGGATAGTTAAAAAATGTTCTTCAAATGCAAGACTAGATTGTGTCCCATGGGCATACCCCATGTAACACAGTGCAAGGGAGGAATTGTGGCTCCGGGGGGTAGTAATTTATTTCTGGCCTCTACCTAGTGTGCGGCTCAGGGCTCAGCTCTGTTGGGTGTAGTGGGGAGGGGGAAGCAGAGTCCTGGTTCCATCCATTCCCCACCTTTCCCTGCTCACCTACTGCAGAAGTAAGATGATCCAGTGCCCCTGACCTTTGTGCACCCAATCCAAAGGTCCAGGTAACACAGGCAGGGGAATAAAGGGTGTTGGGGTTTATTCCTCTCTGCGCTCCTGTGTGGGCATCACATCTGAGTCCGAATTTAGAGCTTGGTGTACAAAATATCCTCCGTCTCTTGCAAAGTAGATGTGCAAACACTAATGATTAATTTGTAAAGTCTCTTCAGCATCCCTTACTCCAGCACTGCATGGATGAGGCTCTGCCAGGCTGAGGATCTGGGGTGTTAGTGGTCAGGGAAAGGCAAGGCAAGAAGAGCGGTCAGTCTGAAAAAGGACCCACTGTTCTAGCTTGCCTGCCTGCCAGGGTAAAATTGATTTTATTACTTCCCCCCCCCCGCCCCACAAGCATTTCTAGTCCTCTGAAAATCCTCACTGAGAACCTTCAAACATGGACTGACATTAATCCATTCTGTTTGTATCCACCACCTCATTCATAGGGTGTTTGAAGCTTGCTAGTAGACCCTTTGAAATGAAATGATTCATTTCCCAACACTGTGCAGCCGCAAAGAGAGAACTGCTCTGCTTCGTCTGGATCTTAAGGTTTGTTTTTGTGGACCGGATCTCAAGCTTTGTTCCTTCTGTTGTTTTGTAGGACAACAAGAGACAGACAAATTGATTAAAACTTGTAAGTGTATTAAAAGCAAGGCTGGCTGAAAGCTTAAATCAATAGTTCTCTGGGAGACGCTAGAAAAGTACTACACTTTGAGAGGCTTTGGTCAGTGAAAACCACTGTGCTGCTGTGTCAGACTTCAGGCACTGTTGGTGTTCTGTGATGGGGTGTGTACCCTACATAGGCCCTGAATGGGTTAATGTGGGCCTGAGAGGCCAGTTATGTCATCTGGCTGCACCTGGAAGGAGAGCCAGGCTTAGCCAATCATGAAGCCCTGCTGGGTCAGAGCAGGCTGGTTAGTATCAAGAGAGGAAGCCTGTAATAGAAGGGGGCTGCAGTCAGAGAGGCTGCAGTCAGTCTCTGGGAGTAGGAAAGTGGTCAGGTGAAAGCCTGGCGGGAGGAGAATTAGCCCTGGGATCCTAGCCTGGATAGAGGAGGCTGCCAAGTAGCTGGGAAGACCTAAAGCAGCCACTGGTGTGGAGAAGGCTCTGGTGGTATGCCCAGAACGTATGGTAGAACTTGGACAGCCAGGGAGAGAGAGAGGGACGGAGTATGGGGAATGTAAGAGGCTTAAAAGGGCAACCCTGAGAGAGGCTGGGTAAGAAGGAGCCCATGGAAACAAAAACAAGGAGTGGGAGTGTGAAGGCCTTAGTGGCTGGTTATAGTGTCCCTGGGCTGGAACCCAGAGTACTGGGAGGGCCTGGGCTCCCCTACCAGCCACTGGTAAGGTAACATGAGTTGGGAGAAGGGTCCATGGACGCTGGAAAGACCTGAGGCAAGGATGTGGGGCACTAGGGCCAAAGACCCTCTTGTGAGGATGTTGGACTGTTTTATGTGGATTAAATCGTGACCTGGCCAGAGGTTACAGGAAAAGGGACTACCCCAGGGATGCGCCATATGGAGAGAGAGCTGCTATGCTACACCTGGCCACAAGGAGTGAGTAAACCCCTTCTCATGCTTCCTTACAGTGCTGTGGCTACAATATTTAAGCCCCAGTACTACCAGTTCCAAAAACAAGGCATCAGACCCTCAAAAGTGATTAAACTGGCTTCAAAAGAATTTGATTTTACATATAATAAATATTGGGGGGGGGGGGCTTTTGGTGCTTCAGCCATTAGGATTCATGTTTTCAAGCTTTTCTCCGTAACCATGGGCACTAAAAAAGTCTCGTGTTTTAAATTGAAACTTGAGATTCTCACATAATAACATGACACCAGGAGCTGAGTTTAAAAAAAAACAAAACACACACACAAGCTTACTTGTTGGGTTTGTTTTAACATGGGTCCTGTGATAAGAGTCGGTAACCCTGATATTCACATAAGGTCAGGCACAATCTGGCACTCAGTCAGGACTTCAAGGTTTGGCCCGTCGAAAATACACACTTGACCAGAAGTTTCCTGTAAAGAAGATCAATGTGAAACATTTAAATAATATACATAATTCAGAAATGGTGTCAAAACCAGTGTTTAATTTAGACCCTCTTCATTTAAATAATTGTGCAGGGTTCATCAAAAGTGTATTGTCTCTATCTGATGTAACAAATATTTAAAATGAAAGCAGGTGAAATACAGCTTTGGACAGCATTTTTTTAATCCCTATAAGACTATGATGGTAGGCAGAATTATGGCCTTTTTAGAGCAAAGAAGTGATATGATGTCTCACGCTTCCTCCAAATGTAATGAAGTGAAAATCCAGATGAGAGCACTCTCATGTCACTTTTATGGCTGGGGAAGGGTACAATGCCTGCTTTTCCAGCAGCTAGAAAATCCTGCTATTACTAAATAACATCCTTTGGGCTCTAAAGGAGTCCCATCAAAACACAAAGCATGTTACTGTTTCAGTGCATTAAAAATAGCATTTTTAGAGCTATCCCAATGACCTGCTGTGACATACCAAGGCACAATTCACACTAATGCCACCCTGCCCTGTAACCTGTGAGTGCCCTTTACAATGCCTTGCTGCTGTAAACTTCAACCAGGACTAGTCACAAACAGTCTCCAGCATGTAAAGCACTCTCAGCTATGTGTGTGCTGCAGCCACCCAGCCACAGCTTGGCGCTTACCAGCCAGGGTAATGCTGCAGGGTGACCTCAACACATCCCCAGTCCCAGATCTTCCTCCAGAAATGTGTGTCCTGTACCGCCCACCCCTCTTCTGGACAGTACAAATATATGAAGTCTGTTATTCCTGTAAGGGAATAATGTGCCAGTTTGCTATTCTAAATAGAGTACTCCAATTTAAACACACTGGATTAGATAAAATAGTAAAACAAGTTTATTAACTACAAAGAGAGATTTTAAGTGAGTGCACGTAATGAGGCATTAAAGTCAGAAATGGTTTTGAGAAAAATAATATAATGTTCACTAGTATTTACTTAAGAAACTTAGTTGCCAAGCAATCCTTCTCACCACATGCTCCAGCAAAATGCTGACCAAACTCTAAGGTCAGGACCCTTCCCCTGGACAATATTGACCAGCAAATAATGAGTTTTCCAATGATACCTTACAAGGCGTACTTTGTTCAAAGATTATTACAATAGTGTGCGAGGTGTGAATACAGAGGTGTATTCCATCATGCCTGGCAATGGCACTTTGCACTGCCAGGTGCTGCATCCCTGTTACTCTGTATGGATCACTCTGGGTTGGCAGGAGTTGGATGCAGTGGGAGGACAACCTAGCTGCTAGAGGAGGAGAAAGGGTTGCCAGACACCGTTTTCCAGTCAGCAATACCTCTGGTGATCAAGAAGCAGCGTTGATGGATGTGCAAAAGAGCCTCATACAGTCTTCCTCAGCTAGAAGAATGGTGGTTGTAATAGGATGCCTGCAGGGTTGGGGGGAAAACTCCAGGGTTCCCTAGGAGGAACCAGTGGGGGTCAGGAGTGAATGAAGAGAGGGTCAGACTGTTCATGGCTACTGCACAGATACACAGGGGACCAGCGAGTACAAGAAGCTTCTCATGCTGTAAATTGTCACATAACTGCAGTTGTCCTTGTCATGAGGCTTCCCAGTGCTTCCCGTTGGGGGCAGATTTCAGGCACCTAAATGGGGCCTGGATCAACCAACATTTCAGGCCAGTTGATAAACAGACCCCTTCAGAGCCTTTGACCTTCCCCAGTCATCCAGAGAGATGCTCCCCCCGATCCCTCGCTTCTGATTGACCTCTTGATCTTCCCCTTAGATTCTTGGGCCTGGTCTAAACACAGTTAAACCAGCACAAACCCCTCTTGGTTAGGAGTATGAGGTGTGGTTTTTTGTTTTTTTTTAAACAGACAGAAAAGAAGTTATACCGGTACAACCCCCGCGCAGTGAGGACACACTTACAACAGTATAAAGGTGCCTTACACCAGTACAGCTTATTCCCCTTCACATACAGGAAGAGCGATACCCATATAAGACACCTACATCTACATGGATGTAAAGACATCCACAGGAGGGGGTTGTACCAGTATAACAATACCTGTATAGCTAAAGAGGTACAGGGGGGTCCCTGGTATATGTTGGAGTTGCATTGTTAAAGGCAACAGATACTGAAACGACAGATACTGGGGAATTATTCCCCAAAGAAATAATGGCCTGTCCTGCCTCCTCTTGCCCAGTTCCACCCCCTCCTCTGAGTGTGCCCTGTGCCCTCTCCTTCCCCTCCCTCCCAGTGCCTGCAGCGAGCCGGGAAACAGCTGTTTCGTGTTGGACGGGAGGCGCTATGGCAGGGGGCGGGCACTGGCTGTCAGTGGGTGCTAAGCACCCACAGAAAAGCCACACAAAAGGTGAAGCAGCGGATTTGTGGATCGGGACCTGCATGAATTCAAACACGTTCCCCTATTGATGAGCGATGGATATGCAAAATGATGGCTAAGAGGGAGACGTACACCGGGGATCCCCGGCACAACTTTGCGCACAGACAAACTCTTGGTGTCTCACTGCCGAGTCAGGCCCTCCCGGACTGCTGAGCCCACGTCCCAAAGTCCAAGAACAAACACATTCCCATTTGTCGAAGCTCTTTTAAGCAGTGAAGTAAGGAGAGATGCAGCTGTTTCATCTACCGTGGGCAAGCTCAGGTGAACATGCCTCCCCAAACTTGGTGCTAGGTTGTTCATCACCCCGGATACCTGAATAGAGAGCACCTTTATTTTGGTCTGAATCATTCAAAAAAACCCAAAATGTTCCAGAGCGTAAAACAGTTTGGGAGCAGAATGAATAGTAAACAAAGATAGGTCCGCAAGGGAGTAAAGGTACCTTCTCAGATGCGATTGAACAGAAGTGGAGTGAGAGGCAGGCTGCTGTAGATGGTTTGTGATGCAGAGGAGAAGGCTCTCATGCTAACAATGGTGAAACTGTGAAAAGACAGACAGTAGGCTGGTGTTAGACAGAGCAGAGAGGGTGGGGACAAGAGGGAAAGGACTTCAGGTCCATTAAGTGGAGCAAAACTATTGAAACACAAGGTGGGCCGTTTTACATTGGATGCTGTGGAATGAATGGGGGAAATCGGTTAATTTGTCTTAGGATGGCCGTAGTTTCTGAATGTGCTGATAAGATGTCTGATGGCAAATGAGTCTACAGAGAGAATCCACATTTCTGAATCAAGCTGATGTGATAATGAATCTCTTGTGATTCTAGCAGATGTCTACCGAGCAGGAGAAACCAAAGATCATGCTCTGAATGTGATTAATGCATTATTAGCTATCAGGCCATGAGTTTTGGAAGTGGGTAAACAAACTTTAGGCCAGACTGGTGACTGCATCTGAGAAAATTGCAGGAGCAGAAGAGCAGGGAGATGGGGCTCAGCATTTATTTTCCATGAGTGTTATGGTGTTTTATTACTTGTCTGAAATCACTCTGCTCCCAGAATGCATAAACAGAAGGAACAGGCTTTTGATTTTTAGAACAAAACTCAGTGACTCAGGACTCAAACTTCGTGAGGAAATTACAAGAGAGAGACAGTTGACCACAGTCTCGCACATGGGGCCCCACTCACATACAGGCTTTGTAGGAAGCTGAACAGTGCTAAGTAGCTTTACCGCTGACAAAAATTGCAGATCTAGTGTCTTGCTGTACAGACTCGGGGATTTAGAGCCTTATTGTTACAAATGGCTAATTTGAAACTGTATTACATTTCTGCCATGCTGTGTGGGGTTGGGCAAAACACTTAATCTCGGTGCCTCAGTTTCCCTGTCTGTAAAATGGGAGTTACTGTTTCCTTTGTAAGGAAGTTTGTGATCTTTGGATGAAAAGTACTGTAGATGTGCTGAATATCGATGAATTATTGCTATTATTTTGTTGGGATGGGTGTACGCATTTATTTTTAGTTAACATGGTTTGATGCCAACTCTCTTCCTCCTCATACTTAGGAGCATGGGATATTTGTTGGTGTACGTTTAGGGTGCCCAGATGGGGGGCAAAAGAGGCAGTTTACCCCCGTGTTCACCCCATTTGTAAGGGCCCCCAAAATGATGGACAGCCAGCTGAGCCAAATGTGAGTGAGAGGCTTTGCAACCTGGCACATGGGGTCCCAGCACCTCTCAGGTTTGGTGCTCACCACCGATTGTGTGGGGAGCGACTTGTCTGCCCTGGCTGGCCCAGATCCCACCGTCACTGATTAACATTGATCCAGTTTATACCAGCCGAGAATTTGGCATGTAGTGTATGAAAAGTCACCACCTCTGAAATGTGCCTAGCCCTAGGAGGCCCCCAAGGAGAGAGAAGCTCTTTCCACCTCTCCCTCTGATAACAAATGAGCCAGGCCCAACCTGCCACTGAATAAGGACTTCAGTATGATGTTTGAATCACTTCACCCCCTACTAAAATCTCACCAGCTCTGGAGTGAAGTGTAGCAGCTAACAGTGCATAATTCACGTGCTAGGGATGGTCCTATTATTTATGTAGCTTCATAAATGTACTCGGTGCTTTACAAAACATAATCCCTTCCCTGAAAGGATTACGATCTCGGGAACGAAGAACGAGCAGCAGTTCAGAGGCCTGATCCACAAAGATTCCCATTGAGTTCAATGGATTTTAGGTTGGGCCCTGTTGGAGAAAAACGTAGTTTTTACTTTTTGGTTGGGTGCAGCAAATTAGATACTTTATTATTTTTAGCAATTGCATGGAGGGAGAGAGCTAAACAGGTTTTTTTTACAGGTAAACAATTACAGCAAGCATTTATACCCTTTGTTATATACAATAATGAGCAACAGCTGCATTTTGTTTATATATGTTATTTTGATATTTAATTTTTTACATTTATTTAGACTTTAGTTTACATTTTATATTTATTTACACAAGGTTGCAACAACTTTTTACACAGTTTTTTTTACTTGCCTTACACAATTTTTGCTTTTACGTTTTGCGTTATTAGGGTTACAGCTAGCCTGACTCTTGCTTACAAAAGAGACTGTTTTGCATTTAAAAAATTTTACATTTATTTTAGTTTTTGCTTTACTTTTACAGCCCCAAGAGTCGGATGGGCATGTCAGAGGGAGCAAGAACTACATAGCAGAGCTTCCTGGAAGCTATGGGCTTTAAGGAGGTAACCCCAGCTGGATTGGCCTTGGCTAGCAATGCTGAGGTAAAAACTACCTGTGCCTTGTCTCCATTAGGATTTTTCTTAGCGATAACTATCTTGATGTTTAAAAAGTTGCTGGTGCTCCATGGAGAGCAAAAGACAAGAGGTGGAATGGAGATAAATCGAAGGGTATGGAAGAAGTAATTTTACCCCTTGGATTTCAGAGTCCAAAGTATTTGCCAATGTCCCTTCATGAGGTCTAAAGTGGATATATGTCTGGCAGCTCCCAGCTGTTCTAACAGCTTGTCTACCCTTGGCTTTGGGTAAACGTCAAATTTCAGTATTGCATTGGCCTTTCAATAATCATTGCAGAAGCGTTCCATGCCATCAGGCTTTGGCACAATGAGACTTCTCTATTTGCTGTGCAGTTGTTCTACCACTCCCAGTGCCAATATCATCTGTAGTTCATCCCAAACTGTCCCTGACATTTTTATGGGAAGCAGCTGAGGAGTCACAGAGCTATCTCGATGTGGTGTTCTAGGTGAGCATGTCACATTAGGTCACAGTAGGGATGAAACCACAGTGGGGAATGAGATAACTAGCTGCTGCAATTGGGCTGTCTCTTCTGGTTGACTTTCCCTTCTGTATGGGTTTGGTCATTTGTGTCACAGGTGGCTGGGGTCCTATTGCGGGCTCCAGTAGGAAAGGAGTTAAGAGAACCCCCTCATGGTCCTTCCAGGCTTTTAAAAGTTTCCCATGGTAGATCTGTTTGTTAGTTCGTTTTCTTTTCTTTTCTCTGGATGTCGGACCTTGTAGTAAGCATGGCCCACCTGCTTCGCTATCTTAAAGGGCTCCTGCCTTTGGGCTACTAACTTGGATTCTGAGCTCAGCAGCAATAACAACACTCATTTGCCTCTTTGAACACCCATAATTGGACTTTGGGGCGGAGGGGCTGCTGTGCATTTAGCAGGTTTTCTTTAGTGAATGCCCATAAAGTCTTGAGTCTCTCTTGTAGCTGGAGAAGATACGGGACTATGTTTTTCACTTGTGGTCCTTACTCTTCCCACGTTTCTTGAAGCAGGTCTAAGATGCCTTGGGGCTTCTTGCTGTACAAGACCTCAAAAGGTGAAAACCTGGTAGAGGCTTGGGGGTCTTCCTGTATGGCAAATAGAGGAGGAAGCAGCTGGTCCCAGTGTCTGGGGTCTGAGGCTATGAATTTCTTCAGCATCCTCTTCGGAGTTTGACTAAATCATTCTGCCAGTCCATCTCTCCGGGGGTGGTAGATCAAAGTCCTTACTGTCTTAACCTTTACTAGGTTTCACAGCTCTTTCATCATGCTGGATGTAAAACTAGTCCCTTCATGAGATAAAATGTCCTAGGGGGTCCCTACCCACATGAAGAGCTTCATGAGTTCTGCCACGGTGGTAGGGAGGTGTGCTTGTGGAATGCCGGGGGATGGCCTTGGCATAGCAGGTTACATAGCTGAGGCTGACTAGAATGCGTTGGTATGCCACATTGCTCTTCTCCAGGAGTCCCACTAAGTCCATCCATTCAAAAGGGATATTGACTACAGGGAGCGGGATAAGGGGTGTTTGGGGGATTCCCTTGGGGCCAGATAATTAGCACTCCAAGCATGAGGTGCAGTAGTCACTGACATCTCTGCCTGTGCTGGGCCAGTAGAAACAGGCCACCAGCTGATTAAAGGTCTTCCCCCTCCCCACCCCCCAGTGTCCTGAACAGAGGACCTCACAGGCCAGTTGTAAGACCTCTCGTCTATCAACCCTGTGGACCAAGAGTTGAGTTTTACCTCTCTCATCTCTCTGTCTTGCTCAGAACAGTGGATCTGTGCACCTCTGAGATCGAAGTGCAGTCATGCCTTAGCGGATGGGGGTCTACCACCTTTTCATTCCCCACAGAAAGCTTAGCATCTGGTTTGCCCACAGCTCCGTAACAAAATTGGTGTCTTGTATTAGAATGTCAGGCTCCAGGGAGAACGTAGTCTTGATCTTGTCCGGGGGTGGGGAAGTTCAAAGTCTGCTGATGCTTCCTCCCCTATCCACCTCCATTTTGCTAATTCCAAGAGCACTTTTCTCTGTGGAACAGGGATTGCTCTAGTGGGTGGCCAGTGACCCTGCTCCTTGTGAACCTTACTGAAGTGCTTCCCATCCCTCCCCAGGATGACTGGACAGGCCAGAGTAGAGGCTAGTCCAATAGCACACTCAGCTATGCCACTCTGGTGGGGTAGATTGTCACATCACCTTGTACACCATAATGATCTTCAAATAACAAACAGAGTGAGTGAGAAAGGAATAACATTTTAATAAATCAAACTGGAGAGCATCTGCAGAGAGCTACTGCACACGGCCATGTAGTGTTCCCCACCCCTATCTTCAGGGCACACCTCCAAATTCCCACACTCAGAACACAATCCCTTATGAGGCAGCATCTTTAAATTATAATCTTCTACAAACATATCTCTACATCGTCTCTCTTAAAGAAAAATAAACACCCCCTGCCTTCAGGACACATCTCCTCCAAATTCCGATGTTCATAATACTGTCCCTTATGACAGAGTGTCTCAAAATTATAATCTTCTACAAACATTTCTCTACATACACATTGCAGGATAACAGTTTTTGGTCTGTGTTTGTTCAGCACCTAGCACAATGGCGACATGGTCCATGACTGGCTCTCTTAGACAAGACTGCAACACTACTACTAATCAATTATTATTCTCAAATGGAAGTGGCAAAGGGAGAGGGGTGAGAGAGAGAGGAAGGGAGAGGGTCAATTCTTTTTTTCTTTTCCTTTTTTTGTCAAGCAGAACAGAGCTTCCAAAATTAAGTCTCTGCCACCTGTTTTCTATAATCAGCCAAGGGAAATATTGTGATCTAAAGTATCAAAGGTCAGGGAAATTGTCAAAATGAGGAGGAGAATCATGTTTCTAGAATCAGCATTTTTTTCCTTCAAAAGCATCAGCTGAATGATAATCTGCTTTAAATTATGTATATAAAGGCCCGGTTCCTGGCCCCCATTCCATCTGCTCTGTATTGCTACAGAAAGGCAAAGCAGGCAAAAAGCTAGCTTAACTGGATGGCTAGAGAGTACCCTGACACCGCTTGCTGCTCCAGTGCAGGGAATGGGACAGGCCTGTCACAGGGAAGAGGGCCTGGTGTGAGTGCTGTGTGCTTGGGTATTTTTCAGCTGGCATAAAGGCACCTGGGAAGCTGTTACAAGCCAGCACAATTTGCTACAGCCTTGAGGCTTCCAGGATCAGGGCTTTAAAGGAGCTATCCTGGTTTGCTGCTGTTGAGGATCTGGCTCAGCTTTTCTTTGGATGAACGTATGTAATTGCTGTAGGAGGAATAAATGCATTACACAGACGTATCTTTTATAGCTTTGTGACATGTGCTCTCATTGTAAATAAAGGGTTGAAAGTGAGTGTGTTAATCATTAGATCTGAAGATGATGTAACCGTGATAATATAATTCTACATTCTTTCAAGGTACAAGGTACAAACTAGAGATGATTGAGCTGTTCATTGAGAGTAATTTATCTGACTAACTTAACCTTTTTCTCCTGTTGGTAAAGTGTCTGCAAACAGATTTTTTTTAACAGATTTTTTTTCATAAAACCCATTACATAATTTTGATTAATGAACACATTTGAGTCTTGGAATGTTTGCTAGAACTCTGTAGTGAGTATGCCTGTGATTGGTCAACCCTGGAAATCCAGTGTCACGCACTCTCAATTTTATCACAAGCCCCACAATATTTGGTGTGTTTTCTTGAAGCCACAGCTCCTGGAATCATGTAATTATGAGGAAATCTCAGCTTTCATTTTAAAAAAAATGATGTTTCTAGCTCTCATGGTTGAAGCTTGAACATGTGACCCAAATGCACCCTCAAGGCTCAAAAAGCAAAGCAAAGATCTCAAAACTTACAATTATTTTAATCTCATGATTTCTAAGCCAGTCTCATGACTTTTGAGGGACTGACTCATGACTTTTGAACAAGTGGGGTTGGCAGTGCTAGAATTCTCTTTGTTCTGTAGGTTAGGTCACCTAAATCTTGTTTTCTCTTTGCTGATTGCCTAACTTGACTTTTACGAGGTTCTTCTGTTTCCACCCAGAACAAATTTCTTTTTGATGTTGTTTCCTGAGGCCCTGCAATCTCCTACGTATTGGCAGACCCCCAATGAAGTCAGTGGGGCTCTGTGCAGGTGTATGGTCCACCTGAGCATATGAGTTTGCATGATTGGGGCCAAAATGATTCACAGCAACAGACTGTAAATTTGCTTTTCACAGACATTCATTTGAAGCAATGATGGGGTCTGACTGGCCAAACTGACACCCACTATCACAATGAACAAACTCTGGGAACATAGTTACGCTATTTCACCATATTTTAAAAAAATAAACCCTGATCTCTGTTCCCGTGGTCTCTTGTGCTAGGTAAAACGCCTCCGTCTAAAAGCTTCCACGTGGCTGCAGTCGTCGTACCTCTCGGTGAGAGTGCCTACAGTTCCTTCATGCTGTCTAAGTGCCTAGCTTTTGCATGTTTTCTTATTTCTGCCTCCTTCTGAAATCAGAAAAAATGGTTCCCTCACCTGGGGAAAATGAGCCCCGAATGCAGTGGTTCTCAGACCTGTTTACCATCATGCCCCACTTTTACCAAAGCAAAACTCAGGCCCTATTTTCCACATGTCGCTGTGGACTTGTCTCTAGCACTCCTGTTGGCCACTCAGGGGAATCCTTGTTTGAGCCCTGAAGCCCAGCTGGGCGCGTGAGATTTCAGCATGGCTTTGGAGATGCATATAGGAAACGCCAGCAGCTATTTTCATGTGCTTATTTTCTGGATCGGTAAATAAAATTTTAAGACAAGTGTTTCAGGCCCCATCAATGGCCTGATCTTTGAACTGCAGCATAGAGCTAATGAGAAGCCAACCTTACATAGCTGCACGGCATCTTCCCCTGGGTCAACGAACATCAGGGTGCTCTCTCAGCCACCTAGCATTACATTTTTTTCCTGTGTCCTGCTTAAAGAACTTTTCCCTTAGTCCCATTGCAGCCTTGTGTTCAGGTGTGAGAGCCCTGCAGCAGGAGATGGGACAGTGTCACTCTAATGTGATTTACCATTTACAATATTTTCAGTGATATTTGCTGACTAAGTTTCGGGGCGGGGCTAGAAGTGTGTGTGAAAGGAGAAACAGTGCCTTGGAGATGGTGAGCCTCCCCCTTCCCCACAGAGGGGAGATCTGCATGCTGATGTTGCCCTCTGTGCACACATCTAGACTGCACGGTCTGTTTGTATGTGACACTTTTGTCACTTAAACTCTTAGGGCTACATTGTGTCTGTAGCGTGCAGCCCCTAGTAAGGGACACTGAGTAGCTGGGCCACTGCAGAAGTGTCTCAAGAAGCCACAATTTTCTCTTTGCTTCTCCTCAACCCTTGATCCAGGGTTTTAATAATTGCTGCTGGCCTGAATCAGTCACCAGGCCTCATCCCATTCCCCACCCATTTTCTGCCCACCTGTTCTGAGGCGGAAGAAAGAAGGCACCTTAACTCTACTCTTAGAGCCAAGGACCAGGTCGCCTGCATAAGGATATAAGGTAGGATTCTGTGCTGTCCAGGACACAATCTAGCTCTTAGTGTCTTTGCTTTTGTTATTGATTGGTAATTTTTATTTAAGCTTGACACATATGGAGCAAGGGATGTTATTGACAAAAGGCAAACGCGAAGAGTTCCGGATTAAAACACAAGGTGAATGTATTTTGGAAATGTGTATTAATAGTCCAATTTGCATAAGATCTATGGACAGGGCTCCACATCTCTGCTAAATCTCAGCAAATGCCCTTGTTCCTCTCCTCTTGTTAGCCCAAAATCTCTCCCATGCCATGGCCTCTATCCCACAAGCCAAGAGAATCGGGGGCGGGGGGAGATTCCACTCCATTTGGGCTCTCAGGACCACAGCCTCAAAGTTATTGAGGCACCTAGCACCTACTGCTTTCAATAGATGTTAGATACCTAAATACCTTTTAGTCTCAGATACTGCAATGATGGGCACTAGTATAAAATCCTAAGGTCCAGATTTTCAAAGGTACTTAGGTCCCTAGTAGGATTTTTAAAAACACTGGAGCAAGTTATGCATCTAACTCCCAGGTTCAATAGCTGCTAGAAAAACGTCACCTCTAGGAGTAAATTATTTCTATCTTGTGCACATGACCTTCATACTTGCTTTTGAAAATTCTACTATGTGCCTAATACCTTTTGAAAATCTGGCCCTATGTGCTTGTCAATACCACTCCTATAGTGACCGTAGCTTTTGTTGAGTAATGGGGAGCTCTCCTTCCTGCCCAGGGGCTGAGAGTGATGTCTGGAAGCACTCACGATCATCGTTTTGTGTGAAAACTGCAGCTCTTCCACAATAACGCATGTAGGGGATGTATGGATCTCGGCTAAAGATAACTCACTCCTCAAGCTGACACATTTCTAGCTGACATTGATTTGCAATAGGAATGTCTACTGAAGCTGGAAAGCCCTGATCCTGCAAAACAATATGTCAAATACCTGGGTCAATTTTGATTCTTTTAAATCTCAGTCCTCATTCTAATGAGCTTCACTAGCCCTTAGAGATTAGTAGTGCAGCCACTTGTTTCAATACACTGTACCCATTTGATCTGTTGGAACAGGAATGAAGAAGGCACAGTGGCTTGCAATATTACCTGAGGACTGCACAAACTGCAGGTTCCTGGATTATTTATACAATTTTGTCCAGATCTCTTACACCTATATTTCAAAAATGCCCTTAATGGCAAGCCAAGTTTTTTCTAAAATGCAATTTTCCTAAAGCCCCAACACTTTCATTCCTTTGTTCTGATTTATTACTGTTGCCTAACCACATCTACTAGGCAGCAGCATACAAAACAAACAAACAAAAAAAACCACTCAGTACCATGTACATCAGGATTAACACACAAGGTCTATTATTTTAAACCACTCGGCATTGAACTAACTCATCTTTAATTTATTAGCTTCACTGGAATAGAAATTCTGACTGAAAAGTAAGCAGTATGTATATTAATGTTCAGGTTGTGATACAAAACAGTGAAAGCTACTGTAGGGAGTTCAAAGTTTAAGACTGATGGTGCGTCTGGAAAAGGAGATAGGAAGATTGGAAAACCAGATCACATTTTAAAAAAAAGTTTCCCTAGCTGTGTTTTCCCAAGATTTTCAGAAATGACTAGTGATTTAGGAGCCCTCAATTGCTTGGGTGCCCAACTTGAGACATGCTTAAAGTGGCCCGTTTTGAGGGTGACCAGATAGGGACAGTCCGGATATCTGGGGCTTTTTCTTAGATAGGCACCTATTACCCCCACCCCATCCCAATTTTTCACACTTGCTATCTGGTCACCCTACCTGTGTTTCAGAGGATGGGTGCTCAGCTCTTTCTGAAAATCAGGCCCTCTTTAGCTGTCTCAAGTTGTGCATCAAACAATTGAGGCACCCAAAATCACTGCTCATTGTTTTATAATCTTGGCCTTTACAAATAAGACCTTAGGAAAAAACAAACTGAAAACTTTCACTAGTTCTGCTATTTGCTTACTCATTGCACTTGCTACTCAGCTTCAACAATTAAAATGGACTCATCAGTTTCACTAGTTCTCGTATCCATTAGCACAACACTGCAAGGCTTGGGTTGCAGATTGCTGCAACAGCGCTATGTTGATTTAGAGCAGCTGAGGATTTGATCCACGGGGTGCACAAAGAATGCAGAATCTGGCCCAGTGCAGGGGAATGCTTAAATCCAGACGTGCCTATTTTGTATTCTTGCTTTTAATTTTATGAAAAAAACAATACCTATTAATATTGTGGTTTGTAAAACTCCCTCTCTCTTCCCCGTTTCCTTTATTTTTTCCTAAAACCTAAACAGGAAAGAATCAAGATTCTGATCTATAAATAATACACACAGTGGCAGTGTTCAAAACCTGAGCTTATCCATGGTTTTCCCTCCCCACCCCCTGCCCAGATTATTTTAAAAGCATCACTGGTAGCAGAAACTGTACCCCAGAGACTGCTGCTCGGTACTGCTAGCTTTACCACAAGCTCTATAAACACAGTTGTAACATGGAATCCTGTTGTGTGGATGCAAATCACGTTACAATTGGAGCTGTGGGGAGAATCTTTTCAAAGGAAACCTGCTGTGACATGCCTGGGTTTGGATTTCATTACAAACCTGGGGACTGATCCTGAGAAGTCCTGAGGACCCACAACTCGTACTTTAACACAGGTCCTTCGAGGAACATGCCTATAAATTTGGGCCAAGTTCACTGAGGTCCACAGATGGTTCAGTTACCTAGACCAAGTTTTGAGAGAACATGGACCAGTGTATGGATTTGAGTGGACAACATGCAAAACATTGGCCTAAAACTGGCAACGCTTTGTGATTTGGGCTGAGTTTCACTTCGGCTGAAATGACCCTTTGACTTCAGAAATTCTGAAACATCAAGGAAATGGAAACAGCATGGCTGCCAACATGGTTCATTAATATGATTATAACACTGTCTAGCCCCATCCATAAAGGCAAAATCAAAACATAATATAAAATGGTCAGGCCTTTGCTTTGATTAAGCTCAGAGCATAAACACTGTAAACCTTACAGAGAAGATAGGGCCTCTTTACGATCATAGTTGGCCATAACTTTATTTGAAAACAATTGTAAACATTGTTTCAAGCCCTAGTGGGGCAGAGGCTAAATCAGTTTGCTTGGTGCCAAAGTCTAAAAGGGATATTATTTTAGACCAGTGTGTATGTCTGGGTTTGGAAGCTAATTTAAAAGGCAAACTCCATTCTAGATAGGAAAGAATACTGATGTTTTCCTTGTTTGAGAACTGCTCTCCTGAAAACTTTCCACAGAAAGTTTTGAGTACTAGGCACATTTCTGTTCCGTTAGAAAACAGGAAATGTGTTTCAACCTGGGAGTGAACTTGATTTTAAGGAAATGTACTTTATGTGATCGCTCTTGGATTCTAAAATGCTACAGAAACTCATCGAGTGGCACTTCCAATCCATCACAATTAAGTTGTTAAAGTTTTGCCCCCTTTCAAAATTAAAATGATTAAAAAAAAGAAAAAGAAAAACAGGCTGTAAAGTCAGCTCAATGCTCTATTTCAGATCACAGGAGCATTTTTAACCTAAGTACCTTTTCTTTACAGTTTCAAACCCAACCAGTCTATATTTCTATAACCTAATGTTTCTTAAGATCAAATACAATTAAATATCCTTCAGCCAAAAACTAGATCTGCAGTGTTGGCTACCCATTCACGCGCAAAATGGTCTGTCACAAGAGGCTGGCTGTAAGTTCATTGTTAACTAAGAGATGTGATATTTCCCTCTTTGGATGACAAGCTTAGATATTCACATTCATAGTTTGCAGGTGACAGCAATTGCCTCTTGTGAGACTGGTTGATAATTTTTGCTAGCCCAATCAGTTAGGCTCACAAATTAACTAGATCAGTCACTGAAAGGACCTTTTAAAGTTTAAAGTGTTTTAGATGCCTTGATAAATCTGGTGACATACTACCATACAGACCTTCTAAAAAATGCAAGTTATTTCTGGCATGTTATATATTTCAGTACAGAATATATCTATGAAACATTAATTATTTTTACACAAATTGGCTGAGAAATATGTGAAATCAACATGATTCCATGGCAAGCTCTAATGAAAACTCTATGGCCCTTAAGGAAGGAACAAACATAAAAAACCCATACTATTGAACCACAGGATTGTTTGTAAGGTATATTGTATTGCCACACATTGAGAAGTGCATGTACAGCTGCTCAGACCTCAGATAAACTGTGCATAGGAAGTGGAAGGGTTGGGCAGGAATAGGGATTAATTCATGTACTTGTTCTTCTAATGGCTTTTTGCCTGCTCTGAACTTCTCTGCAGCTTTGAACCTTGATGAACAGAGGACATTTTTGGTAGTTCTTATTTTTAGTTATTAATTGATATCTGCTCTGTGTGTGTTGACCGTGGCTGTGGCCTGTGCATCTCTGTATCTAAAGAGGCCTTTAAAGAGACAACATGCCAACATCCTGCTCAAAAATAGCATGCAGAGCTGAGCTGTATGGACAGCAGAGGGGAAAGGAGGACACACATACAAATCACCTGGAATATGGGTTGCAATGTGGAAAGAATTTTCTCTTGATCATTTCCCCAAGGATTAAATCTAGACCTAGGAATTCTATGATGGGTGCCTGACCACATGCTTGTTTTGTTACCTACATAAAGATTTTTTAAAAAAAAGCAAATATACGTTAGCAACTAGAGAAACAAACATGTCAGGAATTTCTGAGGCAAGATTGCTACATCGTCCTCAACTCATCCTGTTGTCTCTAGGCAGCACATAGTATGGTATATACTTTACATTAATTGTTTTGAAATTCCCTGATAAGTTATAGATACTCGCTGCAGTGTCTAGACATACCAGATCATTAGATACCATGCCCTTGGCTCATGATACTCTGTCTTCTCTGGGTTTATCCTTGACACAGTCCTATTTTAGCATGTTCTTAAGTATCAGATTTTTTTTTTTGGTATCTCTCGCTCTCTTTTGAATATTAATTTTAATTTGAACTTCAAGTGAACAGAAGAACTGTCCTATTCAGTCTTACTGGAGTTAGCGTTATAACAACATTCCTTTCCCTAATTTTCTATATAGGTACTATGGAGAGAGGAAGTTGTTTCCTATATAGAATAGTAATAGACTGACACAACTCCTCTTCTATGAGCCCTAGGGGAGCATGATCACTGCATCATCCATGCTGAGAGTGCAGCATGTATTCCCTTTGTACACACCGGGACAGCATCCTGGCCTGGCCTCCCCTGGGGCATCAAATTGGCAGTGACTCCAGCTACAAGTAGTCCATGTGCTCAGGAGAACACAAAGACTGCCCTTGTGCCCCGCTTCTGAGCAGGGGTGCAAAGTGGGGGAGGCTCCTCTCTACTCTCTTATCCATGCAGGCACTGTGCACATTCTGGTCCAGAACCAGAATTTCTTCTTCAAGTAGTGTCTGCCTGGGAGCTCCACTGTAGGCCTGCTTGCTGATTGGAGAACTTTGGTAGCAGTGTCCATTTGCCCTGCACTCATGCTGTCCCCTCTTGTACTCTGCCACGAGGCTAACCTGCACTGCACGGGGAAACCCGCCTCAGTTCCTTCTCAGTTGCCTGGGGCTAGAGATGGAGCTTTTAGCTGTCCATTTGTCAGATCATTAGCTATTTAAATACGTGTTAATCATTTCTTTGAGTTTCTTTTCCAGATATTAATTAGAGTTTCCTTTGGGTTTCTTTTCATTTCATTCTTTAAAAAAAATCATTTTTTATTTAACTTTTTCCCCCCCAGCTCCCAATTTTCCAGAGACCATCCCAGGATGGGGTATGCCCAATTCACCAGGCTTTAAGAAGTGTCTCAACTGCAAAGAAGCCATCCTGGTGATGGATAGACATTCTCATTCTGCCCGTTGCCTTGGGAAAAAACACATTCCTCAGAAGTGTGGTTTATGCCAATAGTTGAAACCGTGGTCTCGAAAGAACAAAGAGCTGAGGCTTAAATTCCTTCTAATGGAAGCGGCTCTCCAACCGCCTTCAGGTATACATCAAGATTCACCAGGATTGCAGGAATCTTCACCACAGCCTTCTACATCCAAGGGAGGTGAGCTTAAGAAGGCAACTATGAGTTACTCACAAAAGGCTTCTAAAAAGAGAGCTGTGATTCCAGAGAGCAAGCCCTGAACCAGCTGAAAAAGATCACCAGTTTGTTCAGTATCATCAGTACTGATGGCACTGAATTTGTCTAAATGCGGTACTCAGAGCTCGCACAGTGTGACGGGTTGGGTCACAGAGACTTCCCCCTTGGGACCGCCACTTGATGTGCTGAGACTACCTCTGAGCCTGTTTTCCCTGGCAGCTTGGGACTTCAGTACCCTGTCTTGTTTAGCCAGACACGCTAGCCTGCTGCAAACACAGACCCAGGGTCTGAACCACATCCCCCAAAACCTGTAGGCTTAACTGAAACCAGCTTAAGAAGTGCTCCTGTCTCCAGCACCCAGATACCCAGTTCCCAATGGGATCCAAACCCCAAATAAACCTGTTTTACTCTGTATAAAGCTTATACAGGGTAAACTCATAAATTGTCTGTCCTCTGTAACACTGATAGAGAGAGATGCACAGCTGTTTGCTCCCCCAGGTATTAATACTTGCTTTGGGTTAATTAATAAGCAAAAAGTGATTTTTATTAAATATAAAAAGTAGGATTTAAGTGGTTCCAAGTAATAACAGACAGAACAAAGTGAATTACCAAGCAAAATAAAACAAAAATACGCAAGTCTAGGCCTAATACAGTAGGAAACTAAATGAAGGTAAATCTCACCCTCAGAGATGTTCCAATAAGTTTCTTTCACAGACTAGACTCCTTCCTAGTCTGGGTCCAGCAATCACTCACACCCCCATAGTTACTGTCCTTTGTTCCAGTTTCTTTCAGGCATCTCTTTGGGGTGGAGAGGCTATCTTTTAAGAGAGCTCAAGACAAAATGGAGGGGTTTCCACGGCCTTTTATATTCTCTCTCTCTCTTGGGTGGAAACCCCTTTGTTCTCCGGTGCAGAATCACAGCCACAAGATGGAGTCTCTAGCCACCCGGGTAAGTCACATGTCTATGAATAATTCAGCTTTTTGCAGGCCAATGCCATTGTTTACATGTTAGTTTGACCGTTCTCAGGAAAGTTCAGATGTGGATTGGCATCTCCCAAGTCCATTGTAAGTTAAGTACTCCTAATTACTTGAATAACCCCTTCACACTATGTTGACCAAATCTGCCTTATGTGCTTCCTACAGCAAACACTTTAAATACAAGCATAGAGCCAATGCTGATAACTTCAGATATAAAAATGATACATGCATACAAATAGGATGAATATATTCAGTAGATCATGGCCTTTGCAAAGATATGTTACGTGGCATATCTAGCATAAAACATATTCCAGTTATGACATATTTGCACTCATAAGCATATTTCTATAAAGCATTATGGGGTGCAACATCACACACAGTACCACCCCAATGGAGCACATTGGACTGCCTAAAGACCCATTGGGCACAGGCAATGAAACACCAGTATCAACTGGGCAAGACAAAGAATAAAACTTTGCCTCAGGGAAGACTCTGTCAGTGCAGACAATGGCATTGGTATGGTTAATGGTAGACCAAACACCGTCCAATCGTTTAATCTGGACTACATCACCAACTCCATCAGTACAGTTGTCCTGGCACCAACAACCACCAGCAGTACCGATACCTACAGCACCACACAACTTCAGATACTCAAGAGACCACACAGAGTCTGATGTACCCAAGTCTCCTCTACTCTGTATTGGGGTTCCGAGACAGCTCCTGAAGCTCCAGATGCCCCTTCGGCATCGTGCATTGCACACCCATTCTCCAGTGGGGAGTCAGACAGTGAGCAGGAGCCATTCTACACACACTCAACATAAGGAGAGCCCTGGCCTTCTTGGACAGGACAAAGGCTTTTAGGAAATCTCCTAAGCTTTTCCTCTTCGTTGTGGATAGGTCTAAAGACACAGCAATATCAACCCAGAGACTCTCTAAATGGGCCTTAAGCTTCATTAAGCCTGTTATCAGGCACCTGCAATCTGTGGACACTCCATGAGATCTGTTTCCTCCTCTGTCGGCTTCTTCAAGGATGTCCCCATCCTGGAAATCTTCAGTAACGATGGTTCTTTGAGATGTGTGTCCCTGTGGGTGCTCCACAACCTGCCCTCCTCCTCTCTACTTCAGAGTTCTTGTCAGGGACTCTGCAGTAGAGAAGGAACTAAGGCTTGGTTTGCCTGTGCAACACTGGTTAGCCTCGTGGCAGAGCACAAGGAGGAGACAGCACATGTGTGGGCTGCACGGATACAGCTACCTAAGTTACCCAATCAACAGTGCAGGAACGCAAGCACACTTTGTTCCTATGGAGCATCCATAAGGGCACACATCTCAAAAAACCTTCGTTACTGCACAAGGTGAGTAAATTCCTCTTTTAGATGGTGTTTTTGAATGTTAAAATCAGTAATCCAAATTCAGGCACAACTCCACTGAGTTCAGTGGAGGTGCGACCTCTTGTCCCAGGCTGATTTTAGCCCAACCAGTATCGCTAAGATTTTAGTTAGGCTTGCTCATGCAGATGAACATCTATTATTAATAATGATTTTCTTTTTATATGTAGAAGAGAAAAAGATTTACAACAGAATTAGTCTTTTTAAAATATAAAAGAAAAGGGCACTTCAATAAAGTTAACTAATAAAGTAAACCCCTGAAACTGAAGATTAAGTGAATAGTAAATGAAATTTTTCTCTGTGCTTGGGGCCAGTGCAAGGACTGAATTTCAGATAGCGTAAGTGAAAATAGTACTCCTGCAACAATACATTGATTACACTCAACTTTTCCTTTCTCACCTGAACTCCTCTGTCCCTCCACTGACAAAGTTGGGGCTAAAAGGTACCTTTAGTTTTATTTTTAAGGAGAACAACCAACTGGTTAAAATTCAGTAACACAAAGTGGTCCTTGGAATGTTGTTTGCTACAACTTTCCCACTTTGTTAAGCATTTTTATAAACTTCTGAGAAATAGTTTACAAGTTGTTACTAAAAATTGTCACAGACTCTGTTGGTGTCAGTGCTATCACACACACTGATATAATGCAGGAGCTGCTTGGCATTCAAACAGGAAATTATCCAGTGCTTCAGCTCAGTTTATAATTGGTTGCATATTAGTATCCAAAAAAGGGAATAAAATCCTGTGTGTGTGTGTGTTTTTTCAAAAAAAAAAAAAAAAAGCATTTGCTGAGTTGCTGACTCTCCCTGATCTGGAGAAAACTCAGAGTGCGGTATGCTCTGAATGTAATATTGGTTTGCATTAATTAAAACCAGTTTTTAATAGAATCTTCAAAAGAGGACAATGATTTTGCTGGATGTTTCCATGAGTTTTCAAATCTCAAGCATGCAGTACTCTTTTGGAGTTTTTCATTCAGATTGGCACAGCTTGATATCCTTGCCTTTATCCCAGACATCTGGGAATACTGCATTTAATATTATGTGTCTGGATTCGTTATTAGTGATATACCTCTTGCGAAAGAAAATTGAATTTATTTTCCCTGAACCAACCTGTATTTGCAGTATTTAAACTATGCTGTTAATATCAACATTTAAAATATAAAGTGGTGTATTTTAATAGAAAGCCTCTTACTTAGCATACTAATTCTTTCTGTAATAATTCAGTGCATTAAAAATTATACATACTAACTATCGTATCATAGTGTAATGGAAATTATGCAAAATCATACTCCATATAATTTTGACATATTTTAATATATAAACAAGTATGTTAAGACCCTAAAGGGTTCACTGGAATGTAGATTATGTTTTCCTGACTTTCCAAAAATAAAAAACCATGACATCATATCTCCTAATTTGTAACACTCCATATATTACATATAGCAAATTTTATTACAGGCTTATATTACATGTCTTATTGCTCCTTTCAGCTGCAAAGAGAAAATATACAAATATAATATACTATTGAGTCAACGGGGGAAAAAGACATGGTCGTAAAACATTACACAACACTTATCAGAGCCCAGGGGATTAATCATAATTGCATGCATATGGCGTGGTAGAATATTAAAATTCACCTTTGGCTTTGTTTATTTTAAGTATCTCAGTGATTGAGACTGGGAGCTCTAGGAAGTTCTTTAGCAGGGACTGAACGCTGTACCACAAAGCCCTCAACCAAGTGGACAAGATACACCTTGACAGCCAGTTAAACAACCATTTGGGCCAGCCAATGAGCAGCTCTCATAGTGCCCTGGCATTATTTTACTTTCCTGCACTGGTTAATTTAAATCAAAATTGCATGTAAACACTGCTGGCTCTCTCCCATAAGCTGTTAAAAGTGGCACAATATCTTGTTCCATTGAAGGAGGGCTCTGGGTAAGGCTGGGTTTACACGGTGCCTCTTCGCATAGGGATTATCTATTACAATTATTATTATTTCTTATTTGCATTATCATAACGCTTAGGACTCCCAGCCATGGATCAGGACCCTATTGTGCTAGTCACTGGACAAAGACAGAACAGACAGACAGGTGCTTCCCCCATGAAACTTACAATCTAAGGCAGTGGGTTACAAACTGGTGTGTGTGAGCTCTCATCGGGGGGGTTGGGAGAAAAATCTTGTAATGGCAGTCTAATAGGGTTGAGAGTTTAGATGGCGTGATTATATTTTATTTGATTTTGGTAATCACTCTGACTTTTTGCCTATCACTTAATATCACTTAAAATCTACCTTTGTAGTTAATAACTCTGTTTGTTTATTCTACCTGAAGCAGTGTGTTTGGTTTGAAGTGTGTCAGAGACTCCCCTTGGGATAACAAGCCCTAGTACATATCAATTTCTTTATTAAATTGATGAATTCATATAAGCTTGCAGCATCCAGCGGGCATAACTGGACACTGCAAGATGGAGGTTCCTAGGGTTATGTCTGGGACCAGAGATATTGGCTAGTGTCATTCGGTTGCTCAACCCAAGGAGCAGCTTACATGCCAGAGGCTGTGCGTGAACAGCCCAGGCGTAGGGGTTCTCACAGCAGAGCAGGGTAAGGCTGGCTCCCACAGTAGAGGATTGGAGTCACCTAGCAGATCACTGGTCCAGATAACACTAGGGGAACGTCACAGGGTGCAACCAAAAATTGTAACTCAAAGGGGGCGAAGGGGTCAGTTTAAAAAGTTGTTTTCAAATTTTTTGAGCTGAGCCCTTCCCCTTCGAGTTACAATGTTTAGTTGCACCCTCCCCAACCCAAACAGGCTGGGTGGCCTGCTGAGGTGAGTCGGGGGAAGGTGGAGGTGGCACTCTCTCCCACAGCTCCACCATGCAGGGCTGGCCCAAGCTGCCTGGCGTTGCTGCTCCCCTCCTGAATGTTCCTCCATGCCCCATTGGGGAGGCACACCCCACAGTTTGAAAACCTCTAGAAGCTGTTGCTAAACGGAAGCCAGAAATCTAAGGGGGGCCTGCAACCCTGCATCTCCCCGCAAGATGTCACCTCTGCCTATCTCAGATGGGGGTATGTGGTAGACTACATTATTTGGAAGAGGGTACACAGCCTAAAAAGTTTGAAAACTACTGATCTAAGGTATGTCTCCATTGTGGAGACTACTCCAGCATAGTCTGCAGTGTAGATGCAGCTTACATTGACAGAAGGGTTTTTCTGTTGGTGTAGCTGGGTCTATACTGAGGATTATATTAGCACAGCTACCTTGGTCAGGGATGTGGTTCCCCCCCTCCCTCCCGATCAATGTAGCTATGCCAATATAACTTTTCAGCGTTGATTAAGTGTAAGACAAGAGACAACAGATGGATGCAGACTGACCAACAGGTACAAGCAAATAATGAAACAATGTTGGTCAGCATGACAGGCTGTGGTCTATGCACACCTGCAGCCTCACTGTTGTCACAGCAAAGAGCCTTAAGAGGGTTTTGAAGGAAGATAATGAATTTGTTTTGTAGATGTTTATTGGGAGCTTCTCCCAAGCGAGAGGGGTCACATGGGATAAAGCACAAAGGTGCTTGTTTGAATATGTAACAAAGCGAGATAGAGGATGACACGGATTTAAAGATGTGATGTTAGAAAAAGGAGTTAGCTAACATGTTTTAACTAATACCTTGTAAGAGTGTCATGTCAAGAATGCAGTGTATACTTTAACATGTGCTAGCTGGTCGAGTTGACGCCTAGTGGGGAGCCTAACTTCAGTTAAAGTTGAAGTCAATGGAGCTTTGCCTTTATATCAGCTAAGGATCTGGTCCTAGAAATTAGTAATATATAAAGTCAATCGTATTATTACGTAGCTAAATAGAAATAAATAAGTTTGGGGAACACTTTAAAATATATGAGAGAGTCACCTCTGCATTCTTTTGTGTAGAGAACAGGGTTTGCCTAGCTCCCTCTGCCATAAAGTAGGTACCACTGAGCTCAGTTCAAAGACCTGGCAGCATTTGTCTCTGGTCTTGTGAGAAATTACAAGATGGCATCCTGAAACTGGGGGGGATCTGGACACCATTTAGTCTTAATCTACATCTGTTGACAGATCCAGATTACACATCATCTCCATAGCGTCACTTTGTATTTAGTGCATCTGCATGTAAGATGTACAGAGTGCTTGCTTTATCATGCTTTTGGTTGGAAGTGGTGGGGGGAAGACCTGTCCCTTTCCACGTTTGGAAGTAATTTTCTTCATTCACTTATTCATCATTTCAAAATCAGGCTCACAGTCTTCAGGCAATTTGATCCTAAGTCTGTTGTAGCTGTTTTTATAGGCGGTATACCAGTTTGTTATGAGCCTTGAGGTCTTGAAAAATTATGGTTTTCCTAAATTAAAGCTTGATGGAAAGTCAGATTTTATTAAATCCACAGAAGTGAAGTAATGTTTCGCCATTCCAGATGCATGGCAAATCTGCTTCCTTTTTTCCACATTCCTCAAGAAATTTACTTAGAGCCACCATTTTCAAAGCTATGAGCTTTTTCACTAGTTTTAATGGTTCCTTATATTTTTTTCAGATTTTCTATGAATAAAATACAGGAATTAAGGGAGCATCTAGCTATTAGATTACACGATGAAGTACTAGAGAAGCTATGGGATATGCACTTAGAGTTGATGGGTGTTATGGAGGAAAATTTTCCTGTGATCAATTTTCTTGATTCAATAGTGAATTCTTTATATAATATAAAAGTGTAATGTGATTGTCCATGTCTCTAATAAAATCTTGATTTTCCACCAAGACTTCATCTGTAAAAATCAAATTTATGTAGCATTAGTCTACATCTTGTTATGGATTTTTTTTTTCCAAATAGATATTATTGTCATTCTTTATGGGACAGCAATAATTTGTTGAGTTGCCTTTACACAGAAACAATCAGTTAGGTGACATGCATAATAATTGTCTGTGTCCTTCATTGTTAAGACCACTGGCTAAAGAATTTAAGCTGTTCTTGGCTCTTCTTGGACCAATCAGTAAACTACATTACTGCTTTTCTGAGGGCTTGGCTACACTTACAAGTTGCAGCGCTGGTGGAGGCTTTCCAGCGCTGCAACAACACCCCGTCCACACTTGCAGGGCACAACCAGCGCTGCAACTCCCTGGTTGCAGCGCTGGCTGAAAACCCATCCCGGCAGGGGTATAAGGAGTGCAGCGCTGGTGATCCAGCGCTGCCCAGCAGGTGTGGACACTCACCAGCGCTTTACCTGTCCTCCAGGGAATAAGGAGGTATCCCAGAATTCCTGTTCAGCCACTCTGCACATCAGTTTGCACTCTACTGCTCTTGGCTCAGGTGACCCGCCCTGTAAATGCCCCGGGAAATTTAAAAATCTCCTTCCTGTTTGCTGCAGCCAGGTGTGGAGTGCAATCAGTTTTAATCAGTTACAGGTGACCATGCCTCCACGCGGCAAACGAGCCCCAGCATGGAGCACTGGTGAATTGCAGGACCTCATCAGTGTTTGGGGTGAGGCATCTGTTCAGGCACAGCTGCGCTCCGGCCGTAGGAATTACGATATCTTTGAGCAGATATCAAGGGCCATGCTGGATCGGGGCCATGATCGGGACGCAGTACAATGCAGGGTGAAAATTAAAGAGCTGCGGAGTGCCTATTACAAAGCCCGAGAGGGGAATCGACGATCCGGAGCTGCTCCCACGACCTGCCGTTTTTACAGGGAGATGGATGAGATACTTGGGGGTGACCCCACTGCCAATCCCAGGATAACGATGGACACTTCTGAGCAGGCTGGGGGACAGGAGGAGGAGGCGGAGGAGGCGGCGGAGGCGGAGGCGTGGGGGGGGGAGGAAACCGCGAGTGAAGCTCCTGGCATGGGGGAAGAAACCGCAGATTCCCTGGAGGCATGCAGCCAGGAGCTCTTCTCAAGCCAGGAGGAAAGCACCCAATCGCAGCAGCCAGCAGTTGCAGAAGGACAAGCAGAGGAGCGTGTTACCGGTAAGCGGCTTTTATTTTCTGGGTGAAATGTTTCTGGAGAGGAGGGGGGGTTATGGATGCATGCATGCCAGCCTCTAGATGTGGAATAGCCCGTTGATGTGGTCTATCACGTCGCGGTAATCTGCCTCAGTTATCTCAGCAAAAGCTTCATCCAGAGCGTGGGCAATATGCCTGCGCAGGTTTATAGGCAGAGCCACTGTGTCCCTTGTCCCAGTGACGGTGACGCGTCCGCGCCACTCTTCTGCCAGTGGTGGGGGGACCATTTCTGAACACAGGCAAGCCGCATAGGGTCCCGGGCGGAATCCACATTGCTCTAAAAGAGCCCCCCGCTGTTCCCTAGTGACTCGCAGTAGGGAAACATCTTCCAGGATTAAGTCCTGTGAAAAATGTTGGGAGACTCTTTAGTGAAGAGATAGGGAGATAAGATCACCCCTGCATCTGCATTTCACTCAACCCCTCTAGCACTCCAGATTACCCGAAGCAACCAGCTCCCCTCTTACACCCAAGCCCCACTTCTCCCCATATAAGCACTGCTCACTCACCATGTCGTGGCTTCTGTAGTGTTATGCGTGTGGGTAAAAGAATGCTTAAATAAGAACTCACTCCCTCAGTGTAACAATTCATGTCTGGAGATAGTGGATACAATGCTGCCCGTGTTAAATGTTGTCATTTCTGTTTCTACAGTGACCTTGACTACTGGACTGCCCAGATGTTCAACATCACAGAGGCTTCAAAATTTGAGAAAAAATCCCCGAAAGAGCAAAGAAGACATGCTGAAAACTGTTCTTAATCAGTCTGCTCGAGAGAGTAAGGACTTGAAGGATTGGCGAGAGAAAGAAAGCAGGACACGCAAGAGAAATGCAGTGGCCAAGAGGAAAACCACGGAGCGGCTGCTAAGCATCCTGGAGCGCCAAGCGGAGTCTATAGAGTCACTCGTTGCCATGCAAGCAGAGCACTACCGTGCTACTCCCCCACCCGCCCCGTCCTTTGTGCCTTGTGCCCCAATGTCAGCTCAAACCACCTTTCCCCAGCATCCAGGTTCTTACCACCACCAGCTGCCTCCAACACCTGTATGTTCCCCAACCAGCCCTGATACCTACCACCACCCTTACCCTCTGCATTCAACCCCCATCACCATGCAGTATATGAACCCTGAAGTGCAGGATTCATTAAACAGCAATCCAGACAGGGCATATGCAAACTTGTGACTGTACAGTTCACCAACCCACACCCCTGCCCTCTTGTGTTCATGAAATGTTGTGTGTCTGTCTGTCTGTCAAGGAAGTTTTTTTCTTTTCAATAAAACAATTCTTGGCTTTGAAAACAGTCTTTATTATAGCAGATAGTGAAAGATACCTTAGCCCAGTAAAGAAAGAGGCACTACAAATCATATTATTATTATGGATAATAGAATAACAGTGTAAGCAGTGCAATTCACTCCCATGCAAGGCAGCAAACATTATTGTTGGCTTTCAGCCTCAAATTCTTCCCTCAAGGCATCCCTAATCCTTGTAGCCCTGTGCTGGGCCTCTCTATTAGCCCTGCTCTCTGGCTGTGCATATTCAGCCTCCAGGACTTGAACCTCGGTGGTCCATGCCTCACTGAATGTTTCACCCTTCCCTTCACAAATATTATGGAGGGTACAGCAAGCGCATATAACCGCGGGGATGCTGCTTTCCCCCAAGTCTAGCTTCCCATACAAGCAACGCCAGCGGGCTTTTAAACGCCCAAAAGCACACTCCACAGTCATTCTGCACCGGCTCAGCCTGTAGTTGAACCGGTCCTTGCTCCTGTCAAGCTTCCCTGTATAGGGTTTCATGAGCCAAGGCAGTAACGGGTACGCGGGGTCTCCAAGGATCACAGTGGGCATTTCGACATCCCCTACTGTGATCTTCCTGTCTGGGAAAAAAGTCCCTGCCTGCATCTTCCTGAACAGGCCACTGTTCCGAAAGATGCGTGCATCATGCACCTTTCCAGGCCAGCCTGTGTAAATGTCAATGAAACGCCCGCGGTGATCCACAAGCGCCTGGAGAACCATAGAGAAATACCCCTTCCGATTAACGTACTCTGATGCCAGGTGGGGGGGGGCCAGAATAGGAATATGCGTCCCATCTATCGCCCCTCCACAGTTAGGGAAACCCATGTGTGCAAAGCCATCCACAATGTCCTGCACGCTCCCCAGAGTCACGGTCTTTCTTAGCAGGATGCGATTAATTGCCTTGCAAACTTGCATCAAAACGATTCCCACGGTCGACTTTCCCACACCAAACTGGTTCCCGACCGACCGGTAGCTGTCTGGAGTTGCCAGCTTCCAGATTGCAATAGCCACTCGCTTTTCCACCGTCAGGGCAGCTCTCAATCTTGTGTCCTTGCGCCGCAGAGTGGGGGCGAGCTCAGCACACAGTCCCATGAAAGTGGCTTTTCTCATACGAAAGTTCTGCAGCCACTGCTCGTCATCCCAGACTTCCATGACGATGTGATCCCACCACTCAGTGCTTGTTTCCCGAGCCCAAAAGCGGCGTTCAACGGTGCTGAGCATTTCCGTAAATGCCGCAAGCACTTTAGTGTCACACGCGGCAGGCAAATCCATATTGATATCATCGTCGGAATCCTCACTGTCACTTTGGAGCTGAAGGAATAGCTGGACTGCCAAACGTGTTGTGCTGGTGACACTCATCAGCAGAGTCCTCAGCAGATCGGGCTCCATTTGCCACAGAAATCGCGATTCACACAGAGAGTAACAGAAAGACACTCACAATGGCGCCAAACGCTGCTGGAAAGAGTGAATGCTGGGATGTGAAGCGATGCACCACGGGGCGCTGGCAAACAGGAAGCGGAATGACCCGCACACTTCCTTCCCCTTCCCACAATACTCAGCGCCAAAACGGCGCCAAAACGGGACGAGGTGCTCTGTGGGATAGCTGCCCACAATGCACCTCTCAATACAGCGCTGGAAAGTGCTGCAAGTGTGGCCACACTGCAGCGCTGGTAGCTGTCAGTGTGGCCACACTCCAGCGCTGGCCCTTCCACAGCTGCATGACCAGCGCTGTAACTCCCAGCGCTGCAACTTGTAAGTGTAGCCAAGCCCTAACAGTGGTGTTATGCTACTCTGGGGTTTTATTTTAGTCTCACTGAATGTGATGCTATCATAGAGTGAGAAATGCATAATGATTCTGAAGCAGGCGAAGAGGGTAACTGTGTCTGGTGTTGTAGGTGGACATGCAGTGATGCATAATGTTAAGGTTACTTGACAATTTCCATTGTAGCCCCTTTTTTCGGTTGCATTTAACTTTGCCAAATTTTAATTCTTTGGGCCAAATTTTTTCATGCTTGGTTCCATGATTCTGCTTCAGGTTGAACATTTATGTGTGTGTGTGTCGGGTGGGGAGTTTAATCAGAAACAATTCAACTATTTCCAGTAATGAGGTCAGGACAAATCAGTAGTTTTGTCAATGTTAACAAAACCAAACCAAAAAAGGCTGTTAAGAACAGCTCTACCACCTTAGGAGTTTGGAGCAGGAACCTGAAATGTTGCAACGGGATAGTCTTGGGTTCAGAGTATAGCTTGCTGCACCATGAAAATCCATCCAGACTTGAGTCAGTTATAACCCTCTGAAAAACATAATTTGCACATACACAGTAGAATTTATTTAACACTTGTCCTTTAATGTTCTGAATGTTCCAACTGCATGGTGTATGCTTCCAAATCTTCTTGAGGTGCCCTTTAGTCTGAGGAAAGGTAAACTGGCTGGGAATCACCACAAGCATAAGTTCAAGTCTTATCTCTTCAGTTGATGGTATTAGTGAAATTGTGCACTTCAGAAACCTTATCACTGAACAAAACTTCATAGCTCTACCTCAGAAGACAGGCAAGTGTCATTACCCCCCCATTTTGCGGGTAAGATAACAGAGAAGTTGCACAGGTCATTTTTGGCAGATCTTGGAATAGACCCAAGTCTCATTCACTTAAGGTACGTCTTCACTACCGGCCATATCGGCGGGTAGCAATCGATTTCTCGGGGATCAATATATCGTGTCTCATCTAGACACGATATATCGATCCCCGAATGCGCTTCTGTCGACTCCGGAACTCCACCAACACGAACGGCGGTAGCGGAGTCGATATGGGGAGCCACGGACGTCGATCCCGCGCTGTGAGGACGGTAGGTAATTCGATCTAAGGTACTTCGACTTCAGCTACGCTATTCATGTAGCTGAAGTTGCGTATCTTAGATCGATTCCCCCCCCAGTGTAGACCAGCCCTTAGTGACTGTGCCTGTTAGAATTAATGTGTCATTAACATGCTTGGCTGTAACCATTGTTCTATTAGATCACTCTCTCCTCCCAGAGACAGGAAGAGAACACAGAAATTCTTATTCCGAACATTTCTTTGTGTCTATCAAATAACTGTAGTAGGCCAGTGTGATGGTCCCGTTGGGGTTCAGAGGTGCAATCCAGACCAGGAAGGGGTTGTATTATCACTTGCCCTGTAACCGTGGGTGTCTTACAATGCTTTGCTGCAGGAGCTCCCAGCCTCAGCCACTCACAATCAGCCTACAAGCATGCAAGTCACACCCTGAGTATCTGTGTGCTTAGAAAGCCCTGGTTCAATAGCTCTGATCCGAACAGCCTGCCTACAGACCCACAACCCCACTCTGGCTTCCACCAGCCTCGGTTACAACCAGGAAGATGACCCCAACACACTACCAGTCCCGAATTTCCCCAAAATCATGTGCTCTGCAATATCCAGTCCTCTCCTATACTGTTCAGAGAAATAATAGGGTTAGTTTGTTCTTGTGAAGACATAAAAACGCATCACAACTATTTCATTGGGATAAATACACCATGTCACCAACTCCTGGTGTGGTCTTTTGAGGGACACCTGCTGCTCCCGAGTTTGTCCCCAGCGGTTCTTGGACCCTCACTTCTAAATGTCTAGCAATCAGCTTCAAGATCTCAACTGTTTGTAGAGGCAGCTTGGTGCAGGGGTGTTGCCCCTTTGTTCTCCCAGGGCTTTCTCCGCCCCCTTCCCCCCTTCCTTCTCTGTACTCTCTCCTTTATAGCAGGCCTCGTTTCCTCTATTGGCTGCAGATGTGAGTGCCTATCTCCATGATTGGCAGCTGTGACAGCTGTATGGGGGTGTAATCAAGCTGATTGCCTATAAACAGGGGAGGCTTTCCTCCCCCTTCTCTCTGTGCTCAGTATGGCATTTGTAGACCCCAGGCCAAGGCCTGGCCTTGGCTGATGTACAATACTTCCCTGGACAGAAAATAGGCAGTACAATGCAAACGTCCTGCTTGGGATTGTGTCCGAAAGGCGTATGATTGTAGTGACAGGTACCATCTCATAATCCTTGGGTTTGTCTCTTTCATCACATTTTGCCAGTGCACAGTCACATGATCAGTAACTAGCATGAACTTGTTTCCTGAGAGGTAGTACTGCATGCTCTCTATTACCCATTTGGCAGCTAAACACTCTTTTTCTATCACCGAATATACTTTCTCACGGGGGAAGAGTTTCCGGCTGATACATACTATACTCTCAAAGGTTATGAGGAATGATTCTGGGTCATCACCTTCTGTCATCTTGGGGAGCGTCAGGGCTGGAAAACCTCCCTGAATTATGGGGGACGCGTTTCCCATAGTTACAGGACTTTGAGGCAGAGTGGCTGCTACTAGTTCTGCCACCCATTGTAACAACTGGTGCTGATGGGCTGCCTCTGTTTGCCTGCTGCTGTTTTCTCTGTTGTTGTTGGGCTTGTGAGTCTGCCAGCCATTGCAGGAGCTGATTCACCTCCTCCATAGTTCTGTAGTATATACAGAAGAAGAGAGAAGAGGTTTTGTTTTGTTTTGTTTTTGGTTTGCCTTTTTTGCAGGGATCGTCAACTGCACAAACCCCACTTTTGGTACAATGTTGTCACTGGCTCCTGGTGTGGTCTTTTCCAGGGCACCTGCTGCTTCTCACTGGTCCTCCTCAGTTTGTCCCTGATCACTTCTAATTGAGCCTAGCAGTCAGCCTTAGTCTCTTGGTTGTATTTGTGGAAGCAGCCTAGTGCAGGGGCATGGCCCCTTTGCTGTCAGGCTTTTCTGCCTCCCCTTCCATCTCTGTACTCTCCCCTTTATAGCAGGCCATGTTTTTTCCTGTTGGCTGCCGCTGTGGGTGCCTGCCGCCCTGATTGGCAGCTGTGTAGCTGCATGGGGGTGTGGTCAAGTTGCTTGCTGGTAAACAAGAGAGGCTCTCCTCCCTCTTCTGTCTATGTTCAGTATAAGGTTTGTAGACCTCATGACAAACCTTTCCCTTAAACACAGCACTGAATTGGTTTATAGTAAGAATAAAACCAATTTATTAACTATAAGACATAGGTTAAATGATGCCTAGTAAAAAGAATAAAGTTAGAAAGGGTTACAAGTAAAACAAAAGTGAAAACGCATCTAAAAATTGAAAACGTAATGTATCAAGATACAGGCTTTGTTTGGGATGGTTTCTCTCACCAGTCATTCTTTTTCCCAGCCAGGGCTGACTTTCCCATAGTCAGGACCTTCCACAAAAGTACAAGGTGCTGGCTTCCCTTCAGGGCCGGCTCTACTGGTTTTGCCGCCCCAAGCAGCGCGCCGAATTGCCGCTGCGGGCAGCTGAAGACAGAAGCTGCCACCGAATTGCCGCAGCTGTGGAAATGCGCATGCCGCCCTAATGGCACACGGACTGCCCCCACCAGCCGCGGCGGCAGTTTGGTGCGCTGCTTGGGGCCGCAAAAACACACAGACTGCCGCCCCTTGCAGATTGCCGCCCCAAGCACCTGCTTGGAATGCTGGTGCCTGGAGCCAGCCCTGCTTCCCTTGTCGTCTTAGGTGAAAGATCTTTGCCTAAGCAGGTTTCCCATCTTTATTCAGTTCCAGAGACTTCAGGCCCACCCCACCCCCACCCCTTGGTTGAAGGACCCATCTTTCTCAGCTTGTAAGAGTTCAGTTCCCTTGTGTCTGTCTAGTGATGGATGCCAAAGATGGTTCTATCGTTGGTTTCGTTTCTTCCTAAATCAAATTAACTTGTTTCAAGCGGAAGGATGACCTCATATTCTTCTTCCCTTCCTGTGGGCTTCCCAGCCCTCTTTATGTTTTCCATGTAAATGGGGCTTCCATTGTTTCTGATTCCACCATAGTTAATATACATAGAAGAACGGTAGATAGCTGTGATATTCACTCCTGTTTGGGCAGACGGTACAGCCTAATATCAATATGTATACATAATTCCTTTTATAGTGCTAATACATACGTTTCACAATGATATTATTCACCAACGTGTCATTAGCTTTCAGGCAAGATCTCACTCTATACACTTTTATAATACAGTAATTCAGGGGTTCTCGAACTGGGAGTCGCAAGGTTATTACATGGGGAGTCGCAAGCTGTCAGCCTCCACCCCAAACCTCGCTTTGCCTCCAGCATTTATAACGGTGTTAAATATATAAAAAGGTGTTTTTAATGGATAAGGGGTGGGGTCGCACTCAGAGGCTTGTTGTGTGAAAGGGGTCACCAGTACAAAAGTCTGAGAACCCCTGCGGTAATATTACATACAATCAGTTGATTCAATTGCTTATCACTTGAGATTCTGCCCTCTGTCTTCACAGACAAGCAAACCTTTGCAATGCATTCTTTGAAAAGTAAAACTCAGACCAAGCTTTTTTCTCCAGCTGGTTGTAGACACCATGCTGTCTTCTCCCCCACTTGTTAGTGTGAGGTTTGCCTCCACCGCTTGTTAGCTTGATGGGTTGATATGTAAATACATTTTCATTGTCTTTCAAAGTACTTTGGAAGTAACTCCCAGGTGTGGAAAACACATTCCTTGTCTGGGGTAGACCTGCTTACCAACCCCTGGGCATGCCTGATTTAAACACATTGTAGTATAATCATTTCAGCATATATCATAACTCTTAATACACCTCACGTACATACATCACACAAGAATATTAATGATCAGTGAGTTATTAGTTTTCAAATGATACCTCACAAGGTATATTTTGTACAAAGATCATTACAATAGTGAGTCGGGTGTGAATACAGGGATGCTTAGTGTCAGAGAGCCAGATCCCAGGACTGAGTAGCTCTGAGTAGCACCAGATGCAATGGTCCCTATGGGTATGTCTACACAGCAAAGAAAAACCTGTGGCTAGAGCTCAAGCTCCAGGAACCTCCCACCCTGCAGGGTCCGAGAGCCCAGGCTTCAGCCTGAGCCTAGAAGTCTACACAGCAGTGAAACAGTCCCACAGCCCAAGCCCCACAAGCCCAAGTCAGCTGGCATGGGTCAGCCACCCCAGGTTTTTCTTTGTGGTGTAGACATACTCTCTGGGGCTATTCCGACAGCCAGGGATTGCTGGAACACAGCAGTGCTCTGGCCACCCCCTCTATGTCAAGGCTGGTGGAGGTGTGCCAGCTCATAACACTCCCTGGGAATTTCCTTATACCAAGGAAGCCCCAGCAAGATAGTTAAACTGGCTTTCTGTCTTCTTTGTGCTGTCAATGTTGCACAAAGAAGGCAAAACAGGCCAGGATCTGGCCAGTTACATATACAACCCAATCAAAGTCATCGCCGCTATGGACCCCACTGGTATCAGGATAAGAAGTGATGCTGATAGTCTCGGGGGTGTGAGGTCTGATCACTGAGAGACCCACATAGATATTGGAATTGGGAAAAGGCTGGATGATGAATGTGTGAAAGATTCAAAGTATGCTTTTGCTATATATTTTGCAAAAACTCTGGAGAGGAGTTGTATTCAGTACATCAAATGTAATTGTATAACCTAAGGCCTGCATTGGTTCAGGGATTATCATTCCTATATACACTGGAAAACCACAATGTGCAAAGTGTGGCTATGTTAAAAACAGATGTCAAACATCATTCGCTGTTAAGAAAAATTGTGTTCAACAGCAGTTGTCAATGTCTGTTGTAACTAGTACGGTTTGGTGCACCAGGGAGGATAGGATTTTGTTTCAAATTACTGCTAGCTGACGTAGTGCTTGTGCCAGATCCCCTGGCAGATATTAAGCACAACTTCTGAACACTGTCAATGTGGATATACATTCCAGAGGGAGGTTTTTTTCCTACTTTGTTTACATCGTAAACATCAGATGACAATGAAACACAATCTGAAATCTATGCTGCATGGTTCTTGAAGAAAAAGCCGATTGCAAAAATGAGAAGCACAGCAAATGATCTATGTATTATTTCCATAAGGACACATTCAAGTATAAAATAATCAGGAAGCAAAATGTGCAGCAAGATAAGTGTCCAAAGGCTCTTTGTGGGCACTTAATGGGTAGGTGCCAGATATAAGTGATCACCATTTTTCCTAAAACTGCACCCTTTACAGAACAGTACTATAGACAGAAGAAGTTTATTCATACTATAAGTAAATTCAATATGCATGGAAGGGCTCTTGTGTTAAAAAACAAAGCATAAAAAATGACTGTCAGACAAACTAATCTATCTCTGATACTTTTTTCTCAGCATCATTGACTTGTCTTTCTCCTCAGTTTTTGCCAGAATGTTTGATATACTTGTTGTGTTCCAAACTGAAACATTTTGATAGCATGGATGATCCAGGAACCATGGATGATGGTAGAGATGCCATCATCAAGCTTTATATACGTTAAGGATCTCTCTCTTTTGTTGAATTGCAGAAGTCAGGTCAGAGAAGAATAGCAGTAATTTGTAGCAATTGTGATTACAGTTTGTCTCTGTGTGCAGCAGTTGAATATTGGGAAAAGTCTGCCATTAGATAGAGGCACATTCACAGTGCTTGCAATTATCATAATATGGCTGGACTTCTAAGGGGCTGAATGACCCTTTCCCAAGCCCCCAAAACCTTTAACAATTAAAAATTAAAGCCTAAACCTGCATTACCAGTCAATTAGTTGCTCCAGTAAAATGCCATTGAGGAAATGGAAAAACTAAAGCAATTTCCTCTTGATTGCTGCTCTCTAGCACCAACAGAGTTCTGAGCCCATGTGAAGAGTCAATGAGAAGACTCCGAAAACTATGCAAAAAGAGACAAAATGCAAATGACCATCTGAACTGTTGAATCACAGGAAGGAATTGAATTCATTGGTACAAAGAAGCCATATACCCAGCAGATCTCCCAAGCTGGGGATTCCCTGGATGTGTGGGGCTCTCTATTTGGTGTTCCTCAGCATAGCCAGCTCCCACACCAGGTATGTCAAAAGTGTGCAAGTGAGGATAGAGCAAGGCTGGCATACTGACTTGTGAAGGTCATAGAAGCATGCCCTGAACTTTGTTTTAAATTATGCTGTGGCCGGGGGTGGTGTAGAAGTGGTTCTAGGAACAGAGAACCACACTCACTCCCCAAGATATGTACAGTGGGATATTAATCACATCTGAGAATCCAGGTCTTTACTTTTAGGTGTATAATACACCTTTTTCCATTCCAAATGTGTTTTCAAATGGCCCAGTCCTGTCAATGAGACTTCTCATCTGTGAAAGGACGGCAGCATCATGCCCAAGTTCTTTGAGCTACTCTTGTACTGATGTAGGAAGGTTGGCTGTATTCTATGTTTAACTGAAAGAAGCACTACATGAATTGATTTCTCTTTGTATTTCTTCTAGTGGATATGAATGCCAACAATATATTGTATGAAGAGCTTTGGTTTGTAAGGAATGTTGGTTTATCTATTGAAAGTGCTTAATGATTGATCACCAGAAGGAATTCAGCCTGCACTTCCACAGCATAGGCATTAGAGTGCTGTTTTCACCGTTGCACTAATGAATTTGGAAAAGATACTTCTCTGCCTGTGGTGCTGTATAGTTTACAGAGAACCTGGTAGGGAAACTTACAAAATGTATATGTATGAAGCTACAGCATATAATGCTGCATATAGGGACTCCCAAGCAATTATCTCCCAGTATTTTCTGACTGTGAGAATTTAACATGCTAATATTTTCCCAAGGAGATTAGATTGTATCTCCAATTTGTTAACCTTGAGTAACCAAATTATATTATTTGATGACAACTTATAATGCTAAACTCAGTTAAAAATAACTTACAAGCCTTTTAAATGATTTATGCATTAAGATGGACATACCAAGGTGCAGTAGTCCTGGTCTATAGATATGTAAATTGGGTGTAATATTTTCCTTTACAGCTGAATTAGAAATGTTTAACAAACCCAGGTAGTCTAGGAGACTTAAAATGCATGAATGGATAAAAGCTTTATGGTCAATATAAAAACATTTTAATAGTGCACTTGCCTGTTCTTTCAGTATTAGAAGGTTTCTCTTCTCCTGCACCATCTCACACCTCTCAAAGATTTTAGGTCCTGCAAACACTTACGTACATGAGTAATTTTATACATATGGGTATAAGTTCACGCATGTACATATGGTTTCACACATCATAGGATCGGGGCCTTACACTTTTACACAGTTCTATGTGCTTTATTTAAATTCTGTTTCCTCAGACTATGATCTTTTATTATATGCAATTCAGGGTTCTTGATGTGTGAATGAATAGTAAGATGTAAACTTCTCTTAGACTGTTGGCAGTTGCAGTTCTTATATTAGTTTGGGCCTTATCACATTTGACGGGTAATTTTCTCTAGATAGGTTTCCAGGAAGGTCTAAGATTTGATCTATGAACCCCAAGAATATGATGTTTGGGGCATTCTTAATATATCTGTTCCTAGGAAGTATACCTCTGTTAATAATATATTGTATGGATAACTGATGTTATAGATCCAAAGTTAATGGGGCATTCTCTTTAAGGAAAATATACAATCGTATGTTTAGGAGAGACTGACTTTCTGTATAAGCTTTGGAGATTGCTGTATTATATTTTTATGATTTCTCTGGCACCTATTAAGAGCTCGAGTCTCCTCCAAAAATTTAGAAACACAGTTAGAAGATCTTAAATATTTTCAGTATGATACTTTGATTAATCATACTTTCAATTACACATTTTCCAATTAAAACTCTTCCATGTGAGGAAAATAAAAGGCACTGTATGCAACCATCTCATAAGACCCTTCCTAAATTGTCCTTCAATCTTCAACCCCTCTATCTTTGAACCTACAACCTCCTCAAAGGCTTGCAAGAAAAGATATGCTATATAGCAGGTTAGCCAGAAAGTTACAAATTCAAATTGCCAACTGTAGTTTGGTGTAGAACTAGTGTGGGTGAGTGAGAAATCTCTCTGGGCACTTGCTCCATTTCTCTTACCTCATGTCCAGCAACTCCCCCGTCTGCTCACACAAACTGGGCTGCTTCTTGTGACTTCATAGCTGCAGAGGGAGGCTGCCACTTTTCTACTTATGCTACCACATATATCTGGAACTTTCTCTCCAAATTCTAGCCACTAGGTCACTTCATCTCTTTACCTTGTCTTAACACCTGCCTGGTCTATTTTGAGTCTCTCTGTGAAGCATCTGTGATAGTCAAAATAGTAATGAGATCATAAAAATAGTAGTATGTTACAAATAAGAGAGACCATATTAGAAACTTAAGGGAACTGTTTAAAAAAAGTATTAAATCAATGAGAAAAAGTGAGATGCTCCTGATGATATCACATGAAGATCATTATTCCTGAATGGCAGCCTAAATTACATTAACACTTGGGCTACTTTGTAACAATTTAGGGGGAAAAAAGGCATAGTTAACTTCATTAATTCTGCAGGATATATTATGAGATCATGATAACACTGCACAAAAAGCTGATGAGATCACACAGGAAGGGTACTGAAGAATTGAAAATATACAGAAGACAATAAGCAAGAGTTATTATCTATGCAAAGTATATAGGAACTCCAGGTTTGTTTTCTTTAGGAAAAAAAAATAACAGGGGCCATTATTGAGGTATATATAATTCTCAGTGGTGTCAGATGGTGAATGGCACATAACTATTTCAGAGTTTGACAGGCTAAAGATCAAGAAAGTGAGTAAGAGAGTACAAAATAAGCTAAGAAAAAGCCAGACCTGGAGGCAGGGTGGCCTTCATATGGGATTCAATAATGTAGCTTGCAGCAACTCTGCTCCAGAATACAGAAGTGCTGCCTACAGTCTAGGTTCTATAGGTTTCAGTGTTCAATACCTTTTTCTAGTCTCCATAGGCAGCAACTGTGTATTAAATCTGCTCAATTTCACATGTATGAGTCATGCCCCTGAGGCTCCTGGAAAAATACAGAGAGTCAATGTCTTAAAGCAGTTCAGGAGGAATGTATTTACATATAAGTTATATGTATATCATTATATACATATTTACTTATTTAATTGGAAAGGATAAGCAAAGGTAGGTATAGAAGTTTTAACTCAAATCTGCTCTAAAAAGGGTCTATGGGACAAATCTTGCTCCTTTTTCTACAGATGATCCCCTGGCAGCAGGACTTATATCAGGGGTCGGCAACCTTTCTGAAATGGTGTGCTGAGTCTTCATTTATTCACTCTAATTTAAGGTTTCATGTGCCAGTAATACATTTTAACATTTTTAGAAGGTCTCTTTTTATAAGTCTATAATATAGAACTAAACTATTGTTGTATGTAAAGTAAATAAGGCTTTAAAAATGTTTAAGAAGCTTCATTTAAAATTAAATTAAAATGCAGAGCCTCCCGGACTGGTGGCCAGGACCCGGGCAGTGTGAGTGCCACTGAAAATCAGCTCGCGTGCCGCCTTCGGCACCTGTGCCATAGGTTGCCTATCCCTGACTTATATGATTCTGCTGTGCAGAGAGGGAGAGGTGGGACGAGGGGCTGTGCACTTTGTGTGTAGTGCCCTCATAGCAGCATGTAGATGGGAGAGAGACTTGCAGTGCTACCAACTCTCATGATTTTGTCATGAGTTTCATGGAGTCAAGTGGATATGTGATGATTTCAGTCTTCATTCTTAGAGAAAAAGTAGGTTTCTAGCCCTTGTGGCTGTGGAGAAAGCTTCAAAATGTGACCTCAGTACACCCTAAAGACTCAAAGAGCAGAAAGCAAATAAAAAAGAACACCAGATCTATTATTTTTACATAATCTCATGATTTTTAAAGACAATCCATGATTTTCGGTGAGCCTCACTTATGATTGTTGATCATTTGGGGTTGGCAAGACTAGGCTCATTAGGCCCTTGGGAAACATGAGAGCTGGACAAGAGTCTCCAATGTTGTGCAAATCCTGTGCAATCCTCTGTTTCTGGTGGGTTGGTGCAAGAGGCATGGAGGGGTAGTTCTGTCAGTAAGGTGAGGAAAATGGCTCTGTGGCCTGAAGGGGGGAACTCTTCCTCCCACTGATAATCTGTTACAAGTGCAGCCCAGCTCCTTTGGCTGGGATCTGGCATGAAGAGTTGATACAGGGTAGAAACACTGGCTACAGAGTTAGGATGGATCTAGCTGGGCTACATAACCTCTGTGACACTCTATACCTCGGGGGAACGCCCTCTAACCCCCATATTCATCATCTGTATATAACTGTGGTATTTCATATAAAGCATGCCATGTGAGGTCTCGTGGGAAAGGTTATGATCTGCTGAAACCCATTGTTCTGTCTAAATATGTGTATCATTAATACATATAAAAATTCTAAAAATTGTGTTGTATGGTTTTCACTAAAATATGCTGTGGGTTTGGGAAGTGCCCAGATACTAGCTCTCCAGAGACTATGACAAGAGAGGTAATCAACGCACGGGTGGGTGCTGAACAGACATCACCAGCCATTGTCCAGCAAAGGAACTACAATGCAATGACTCACTTGCACAGGCCACACCAGGGGAAATGCTCGATCTTGCCTGGTGACTCAGCAATGCCCACCAGACATGCCTGGACTTGTGTTCTCCAAGCACATGGACTAAGGGTATAAAACAGAACACAGTGGCCCCGTGCTTCGCCTTTTCTCCCTCCCCACCTATGCTGCAAGCAACAAGTGTTATGCTTATAAGAAGCACACAGGATCTTTTTCAGGGGAAAAGGCAATATGCCGCATTTATTGAAGATACAACAGTTAGCATAGGCATTCAGTCACAGCACACACACACACACACACACACACACCAAAAGGTTCTGCAGCTAGATCTTATAGTTACCAGTTGTTAGTTTGCTTGGTCAGTTCTACTGGCCAGCTGAAATTGCACATGAGGGAGGGGGGAGCTGGGCTTTGTCGAATGTGTTCGAAGCACAGGCGCTGACTCCGTGGGTGCTCCGGGGCTAGAGAACCCATGGAGAAAAATTGGTGGGTGCTCTGCACCCACTGGCAGCCAAGCGCCCCCCGCCGCAGCTCACCCCTGCCTCCGCCTCCTCCCCTGAGCGCGCCGTCCCTGCTTCTCTCAGTGCTTGCTGCTGTGAAACAGCTGTTTTGTGGCGTAACAAGCTGTGGGAGGGAGTGGGGATGCAGTGGGGATTTGGGGAAGGAGTCCAATGGGGCAGAGAGGGGGCAGAGTTGTGGCAGGGACTTTGGGGAAGGGGTTTGAATGGGGACGGGGCTGGGGCAGAGGCAGGAGGGGGCCGAGGGGATGCGAGCACTCACTGGCGCCAGAAGTTGGTTCAAAGCTCCGATGTTGATGGAAAACAAACCCAAAGTCCCATGGCAATACACCCTTGTCTTATAGTAATAAGTTTTTATACAAGTTTTTGGATCTTGCTCTGTTACACTGGAGCTGTTCAAGATTGTTTTAATCAGCATTATTTGCGTTGTTACTGGGTGTTATTTGCAGCTGTTTTTTATTTTGTTTTTTTGGCTTTACTTTTTATTTTGTTTTTGGGGTGTATGCCTTTGCTTTCGGGTTGTCAATCTGCCATTTGGGTGCCTCTCGACTTTTCCACTCCCTTTTTGACCATTTGGCCCAGCTGGGTTTTTTTTTTTATTTACACCAAACAGTAAATAAGGCAATTACAGCCATAAAACTTTTATTCTTTTATAAACAATTAACACAATTAGTAAAGAATAAACTTAGAACCATTTTTTTCCTTTACTAATGCAAATACTCGCAGATCAAGCAAGAAGTTGAGAACTTCAAGAAGGTGAATATGATCAGCCGGGAGCAGTTCGATACTCTGACCCCGGAGCCCCCTGTCGATCCAAACCAGGAAGTCCCCCCTGAACCCGCCAGATTCCAGCAAGGTAAGAGACGCGGTATTAAGGACATATTCATGTAGCTTACTTCTGGCCCTGGAGAATAAAGCTGGCTGTTCCTGCTCCAGTGTTATACCAATAAAAACTAGCAGGATCTTATTAAGAGGGATAAGGCAAAGATGCCACATTTACTGTAAATACCATAACAAAACAAAAGAATGTTTTCCTACTTATTTCTATTACTACTTATTCTTTATACACACACACACATATATTCATCCACACAATCATTCATTCAGGTTCTGTATAGATGTTATAGTTACCAGCCTAGACATTGCTCATGCCAAGTTACTGGCCAGGTATCTTGGTCATGAGGATGGAGCAGAGTCTGTGTCAGATGCATCTGATGCTCCTGGAGGCTGGCAGCAGAACCATAGACTTAAAGTCCTTATTCTTTCGAGTCCAGTTTTATAGGGATTTTTCCCTATGTTAGTTCATAGGAGTTGCTTCATTCTGCTGTTGCTAAATCAATCAGCAGATGGCTGGCTCCATGTTATTAGATGTTTTATTTTTCCTTCCTTTGAGGTGTGGTGGGTGGATTCCAGTTTGCCCTCTGGGTGTCATCTGGTTGATCCCACTTGACACTTTCTTCAGCCGACACTGAATTCTTCAGGCTGGTAACTCCCTAACCATTCATTCATTATTTAAACTAGGCACTCATTTACATACATTCTTTATCTTAATCACATCTAGTTCACTGTCTCTTTACCTTTTGGGGTGTTACCAATTTATGTGAGACTCCCTGTCTTTTAACAAGCAAAGATAAAGTGAGATGAAAACTTACAGAGGGTGGGGGTCTCTATTTATACACTATAACAGCTACTGTTTTGGCTTACTTAGAGATAATTAATGTTTAACAAGTTTTATACAAAGTATTTCTTTGAGCTTAACAAGTTTTATACCAAGTATCTCTTTGAGCAGGCTTCACACAGACACAGCTGGTGGCTTGCAGGTTAGAGGCTAAATGTTGGGAATCACAAATTTACTTCTAACATAAACCTTAAGTTATAAAGTATCAATTAACAATAAATCAATAAATCATCACAAATTTACTTCTAACATAAACCTTAAGTTATAAAGTATTAACTAACAATAAATCAATACATCATTTTTCATATAAACCATGTTTAATATAAACCTTCTTTAATATCCCTACACCAGGGCCTGAAATCTGGAGAGATGGTGCCGGCAGGGCCGGCTTTAGGAACTGCAGGGCCCGATTCGAATACCTGGCGGCGGTCCAGGTCTTCGGCAGCAGGGGTCCTTCACTCGCTCCGGGCCTTCTGCGGCACTGAAGGACACCCTCCCTCACTGCCGAAATGCCGCCGGTTGAGTAAAAAAAATTAAAAAGGCGCCTAAGGCGTGGGGCCCGATTCCAGGCAATCGGCCTAAAGCCAGCCCTGGGTGCCGGTGGCATTGTGCTGCTGTTAGCACATTTGCCGAATGTGCCTTACCTGATGTACCTAAGTGATGGGAAGTGTTACCGTAGCTGGAACCTGATCTGCCATATTTGGGGTCGGGAAGGAATTTTCCTCCAGGGCAGATTGGCAGAGGCCCTGGAGGTTTTTCGCCTTTTTCTGCAGCATGGGGCACAGGTCACTTGCTGGAGGATTCTCTGCAGCTTGAGGTCTTCAAACCACAATTTGAGGACTTCAGTAACTCAGACATAGGTTAGGGGTTTGTTATAGAAGTGGATGAGTGAGATTCCGTGGCCTGCATTGTGCAGGAGGTCAGACTAGATGATCATAATGGTCCCTTCTGACCTTAAAGTCTGAGTCTACAATTTCTTCTTACTAATTTAAAGCTAGCAAAATGGAATATAAAGCAAAATAAGCAAAACGGAGTATAATTTTACTTGAGACAATTTCTTCCCATTAGGCTTTTGGCCTACACAAGGACACTGAGAAGAATGAAGACTCCAACAGAGGGGACTGGCTCAGGTTTCAAGGGTGAAACCTGTGTACTTGAACTGCAATATCCAGTGGGGTGAGGAAAAACTGCTTAATCTAGATGTTGCCCAGTCTAAGGGCTTGGCTACACTTACAAGTTGCAGCGCTGGTGGAGGCTTTCCAGCGCTGCAACAACACCCCGTCCACACTTGCAGGGCACAACCAGCGCTGCAACTCCCTGGTTGCAGCGCTGGCTGAAAACCCATCCCGGCAGGGGTATAAGGAGTGCAGCGCTGGTGATCCAGCGCTGCCCAGCAGGTGTGGACACTCACCAGCGCTTTACCTGTCCTCCAGGGAATAAGGAGGTATCCCAGAATTCCTGTTCAGCCACTCTGCACATCAGTTTGCACTCTACTGCTCTTGCCTCAGGTGACCCGCCCTGTAAATGCCCCGGGAAATTTAAAAATCTCCTTCCTGTTTGCTGCAGCCAGGTGTGGAGTGCAATCAGTTTTAATCAGTTACAGGTGACCATGCCTCCACGCGGCAAACGAGCCCCAGCATGGAGCACTGGTGAATTGCAGGACCTCATCAGTGTTTGGGGTGAGGCATCTGTTCAGGCACAGCTGCGCTCCGGCCGTAGGAATTACGATATCTTTGAGCAGATATCAAGGGCCATGCTGGATCGGGGCCATGATCGGGACGCAGTACAATGCAGGGTGAAAATTAAAGAGCTGCGGAGTGCCTATTACAAAGCCCGAGAGGGGAATCGACGATCCGGAGCTGCTCCCACGACCTGCCGTTTTTACAGGGAGATGGATGAGATACTTGGGGGTGACCCCACTGCCAATCCCAGGATAACGATGGACACTTCTGAGCAGGCTGGGGGACAGGAGGAGGAGGCGGAGGAGGCGGCGGAGGCGGAGGCGTGGGGGGGGGAGGAAACCGCGAGTGAAGCTCCTGGCATGGGGGAAGAAACCGCAGATTCCCTGGAGGCATGCAGCCAGGAGCTCTTCTCAAGCCAGGAGGAAAGCACCCAATCGCAGCAGCCAGCAGTTGCAGAAGGACAAGCAGAGGAGCGTGTTACCGGTAAGCGGCTTTTATTTTCTGGGTGAAATGTTTCTGGAGAGGAGGGGGGGTTATGGATGCATGCATGCCAGCCTCTAGATGTGGAATAGCCCGTTGATGTGGTCTATCACGTCGCGGTAATCTGCCTCAGTTATCTCAGCAAAAGCTTCATCCAGAGCGTGGGCAATATGCCTGCGCAGGTTTATAGGCAGAGCCACTGTGTCCCTTGTCCCAGTGACGGTGACGCGTCCGCGCCACTCTTCTGCCAGTGGTGGGGGGACCATTTCTGAACACAGGCAAGCCGCATAGGGTCCCGGGCGGAATCCACATTGCTCTAAAAGAGCCCCCGCTGTTCCCTAGTGACTCGCAGTAGGGAAACATCTTCCAGGATTAAGTCCTGTGAAAAATGTTGGGAGACTCTTTAGTGAAGAGATAGGGAGATAAGATCACCCCTGCATCTGCATCTTCATTTCACTCAAACCCTCTAGCACTCCAGATTACCCGAAGCAACCAGCTCCCCTCTATCACCCAAGCCCCACTTCTCCCCATATAAGCACTGCTCACTCACCATGTCGTGGCTTCTGTAGTGTTATGCGTGTGGGTAAAAGAATGCTTAAATAAGAACTCACTCCCTCAGTGTAACAATTCATGTCTGGAGATAGTGGATACAATGCTGCCCGTGTTAAATGTTGTCATTTCTGTTTCTACAGTGACCTTGACTACTGGACTGCCCAGATGTTCAACATCACAGAGGCTTCAAAATTTGAGAAAAAATCCCCGAAAGAGCAAAGAAGACATGCTGAAAACTGTTCTTAATCAGTCTGCTCGAGAGAGTAAGGACTTGAAGGATTGGCGAGAGAAAGAAAGCAGGACACGCAAGAGAAATGCAGTGGCCAAGAGGAAAACCACGGAGCGGCTGCTAAGCATCCTGGAGCGCCAAGCGGAGTCTATAGAGTCACTCGTTGCCATGCAAGCAGAGCACTACCGTGCTACTCCCCCACCCGCCCCGTCCTTTGTGCCTTGTGCCCCAATGTCAGCTCAAACCACCTTTCCCCAGCATCCAGGTTCTTACCACCACCAGCTGCCTCCAACACCTGTATGTTCCCCAACCAGCCCTGATACCTACCACCACCCTTACCCTCTGCATTCAACCCCCATCACCATGCAGTATATGAACCCTGAAGTGCAGGATTCATTAAACAGCAATCCAGACAGGGCATATGCAAACTTGTGACTGTACAGTTCACCAACCCACACCCCTGCCCTCTTGTGTTCATGAAATGTTGTGTGTCTGTCTGTCTGTCAAGGAAGTTTTTTTCTTTTCAATAAAACAATTCTTGGCTTTGAAAACAGTCTTTATTATAGCAGATAGTGAAAGATACCTTAGCCCAGTAAAGAAAGAGGCACTACAAATCATATTATTATTATGGATAATAGAATAACAGTGTAAGCAGTGCAATTCACTCCCATGCAAGGCAGCAAACATTATTGTTGGCTTTCAGCCTCAAATTCTTCCCTCAAGGCATCCCTAATCCTTGTAGCCCTGTGCTGGGCCTCTCTATTAGCCCTGCTCTCTGGCTGTGCATATTCAGCCTCCAGGACTTGAACCTCGGTGGTCCATGCCTCACTGAATGTTTCACCCTTCCCTTCACAAATATTATGGAGGGTACAGCAAGCGCATATAACCGCGGGGATGCTGCTTTCCCCCAAGTCTAGCTTCCCATACAAGCAACGCCAGCGGGCTTTTAAACGCCCAAAAGCACACTCCACAGTCATTCTGCACCGGCTCAGCCTGTAGTTGAACCGGTCCTTGCTCCTGTCAAGCTTCCCTGTATAGGGTTTCATGAGCCAAGGCAGTAATGGGTACGCGGGGTCTCCAAGGATCACAGTGGGCATTTCGACATCCCCTACTGTGATCTTCCTGTCTGGGAAAAAAGTCCCTGCCTGCATCTTCCTGAACAGGCCACTGTTCCGAAAGATGCGTGCATCATGCACCTTTCCAGGCCAGCCTGTGTAAATGTCAATGAAACGCCCGCGGTGATCCACAAGCGCCTGGAGAACCATAGAGAAATACCCCTTCCGATTAACGTACTCTGATGCCAGGTGGGGGGGGGCCAGAATAGGAATATGCGTCCCATCTATTGCCCCTCCACAGTTAGGGAAACCCATGTGTGCAAAGCCATCCACAATGTCCTGCACGCTCCCCAGAGTCACGGTCTTTCTTAGCAGGATGCGATTAATTGCCTTGCAAACTTGCATCAAAACGATTCCCACGGTCGACTTTCCCACACCAAACTGGTTCCCGACCGACCGGTAGCTGTCTGGAGTTGCCAGCTTCCAGATTGCAATAGCCACTCGCTTTTCCACCGTCAGGGCAGCTCTCAATCTTGTGTCCTTGCGCCGCAGAGTGGGGGCGAGCTCAGCACACAGTCCCATGAAAGTGGCTTTTCTCATACGAAAGTTCTGCAGCCACTGCTCGTCATCCCAGACTTCCATGACGATGTGATCCCACCACTCAGTGCTTGTTTCCCGAGCCCAAAAGCGGCGTTCAACGGTGCTGAGCATTTCCGTAAATGCCGCAAGCACTTTAGTGTCACACGCGGCAGGCAAATCCATATTGATATCATCGTCGGAATCCTCACTGTCACTTTGGAGCTGAAGGAATAGCTGGACTGCCAAACGTGTTGTGCTGGTGACACTCATCAGCAGAGTCCTCAGCAGATCGGGCTCCATTTGCCACAGAAATCGCGATTCACACAGAGAGTAACAGAAAGACACTCACAATGGCGCCAAACGCTGCTGGAAAGAGTGAATGCTGGGATGTGAAGCGATGCACCACGGGGCGCTGGCAAACAGGAAGCGGAATGACCCGCACACTTCCTTCCCCTTCCCACAATACTCAGCGCCAAAACGGCGCCAAAACGGGACGAGGTGCTCTGTGGGATAGCTGCCCACAATGCACCTCTCAATACAGCGCTGGAAAGTGCTGCAAGTGTGGCCACACTGCAGCGCTGGTAGCTGTCAGTGTGGCCACACTCCAGCGCTGGCCCTTCCACAGCTGCATGACCAGCGCTGTAACTCCCAGCGCTGCAACTTGTAAGTGTAGCCAAGCCCTATCAGGGTTGAGAGTTTAGACTGCATGCTTATGTTTTCTTTTCTTTTGGTAACCACTCTGACTTTTTGCCTATCACTTATAATCATTTAAGATCTATCTTGTAGTCAATAAACTGGTTTTATTTTTATCTTTACCAGTGAGTTTGCTTGAACTGTTTGGTAAATCTGTTCAGGTTTACAATGGCTGGTGTACATCCACTTTCCATTGATGAAGTGGTGAACCAATTAATAAACTTGCACTGCTTGCCAGGTATATTCCTGAGGTACAAGACTGGGAGCTGGAGGGATCTGGCTGATGCCTGTCTCTGTGTGATTCATGAGTGGCTCTGGGAGCATTCATACGATCTAGCTGCTGTGGGGCTCCACATGCGGTTGTGCTGAGTGATAACAGTGCCTGGAGGGGTTTGCTGCTTGTCACTAGCAAAGCATTGTGAGAGACAGCCCAGGCTGGAGAGTTAAGGGGGCACAGTGGTCCCACAGGCCCAGGCTGCACCCTGGGAATCCAGTCACAACCTCCTTCTATACCAGGATGCCCATGAAATAAACTTGTCCAGTCTGGCAGATCCTAGCATATACTATTACATGTGCTGACAAGACATAAACACACCTCACCTCTAGCAGTAATAGTATAATAGTTAATACAATGATTTGGATACCCATTAAGAGTAATGAGGATTTTGTTTAATTAATTCAATTGTATTATATGAAAGCATATTCAGAAGAGAGAAAACAATACCAAATATGTGGCACTGATCAGTTGGTGCAAGGGGACTTATATGAGGGAACAGCATCTGGGAAGTGATCCAGTGTCCACTGAAATTAATGTAAAGTCTTTCACTGACTTTTATGGTACAAGATTGGGCTTCTGTGAGAAGCAGGAATATGAAAATGTACGACATGTAAGAGTGAAAGACACAGCCTCATGTATATATCATTCAACTACATTACACATCCTCATAAAAATGTACAAACCCATATATTATAATAATTTTTATAAATGTAGTTTATTTAGTAACATTCATACACATTCATATACAGAGGAATGGTGAAACAGGTTTATTATTATAGCTATTTTTAGCAAAGGTCATTTATTTCTTGTTGAACAACCTATCTTTAGTTATTCTGATGAAGGGGAGTTGACAGACAAGAGAAAGGATGTGTAGCTTGAAAGCATAACAGGGAATAACAGAAGGAGCAGAGTAACTAACCTTTCTGTTTGGACAGGAGAAATGTATTAGACTTGTGATCTATAGGGAAACTAACTCTTCTTTCTTCCAGTAAGAATCAGGAGTCTAAGTCTAGAAAACTATAAAATGTGAATACAGGTAGGGAAGGCTGCTGGATCTGGTGCCCTGGGCTGTTCCCACTGGGTCTGGCCAGCTGTGGAAGGCTGGAAGTCCCTGACTTTTTGTGTCCTTGACTGCAACTGTTGCTGGTTGCTTATGGGAAGGCGTCCCAAAGGTCTGGAAATTTCCAGTCTGCCCCTGTAAGCTCCTCCCTGATTTAGAACAATTCTCAGAATTTTACTTAACATATGTAACAGTTACAAAAGTTTTGTAGCTGAGGGCATAGCCAAAACACACACATAAACATACCTTCCTGGACTTTACCTTCCTTACGAAAGGCAGTATTTTTGACAGGAATATAGTTTAACTAGAAAACACAGTGGCATACATATTCATATATTCCTGAATATTTTTTTTTAAGTTCCTATTAATCATGTGGATATTTGATTTTCTGTTAATGCTTTTAATTAAATTATTGTTCGGCCATGGAAAAAACAATAAAGGGACCCACTGCAGAGGAGAAAATTTGATATTGTGAAGATGACCCATCACTTTGTTTGTTACAAGAAAGCCTGTTTGGGGTAACGTGAGTTATAAAATCAGCTGCTGACCTTAAAAGTGAGTATTGGAAAGTTCGGGTAACTAGTTTTGCTCTTATGTTCATGATAAAGCTGGTAACATAATCCAATCTTAATAACTAACATTTAAATTAAAATGTGACTATTTCTTTAGATTTTTGGGTCAGATTCAGAGTTGTGCTTCATACTTCATCATTGGCACAAAGGAGCCCTAAAAGTTGGCATGGTTAGCCATGATAGGATCTTCTCAGTATAGAGTGATCCTCTGGTGATGTAGTTGACATTAGGGCTCCTACATGATCCCTTCCTCTGTGGCAGAGGTAGGGGTGAGCCCAGGGGAAAAGGACATGGGGGTGCTGTAGCCATGGACCTGTTAATCCCTGGCTGCCCTAATTTATGTCTGGGGATAGGGCCCATACAGAGCTGGCCCAGGATTCTGGGGGCACAAAAGTGGCTTAAAGCCACTTTTACCAACTCCTGACTTACTCTGCATGCTCCTCAGTTGCAGCTAAGATCTAGGCCCCTATTTGCATAGTTAATAATCGCAGCTCCCAGCCTTCCAAATAGATCACTTTTGGTTTTTTTTCCATTTTCTAAACATTCGCAGGTTATAAAGTTGTCAATCTCGAATCAACACATTGAAATTAAATAATTTGTAAGAAATGCCTATTACTGTGTGTTAAAACTCTCCACACTGAGCAGGGAAAAGGAGACTAATATGCATGTGCTTTTAACTTCTGTGGGCTTGGTGAAATATGAACCTAAAAGCAATGAGGAAATGGAAAATGTTAATAAATAATGATGTTTGAAACACAAGTGCTGAACAACCATTGGATCCATTGCATTTATTCTACTGGAGAGAGATGGCCTGTCTGAGTCTGGAGAGAAAAATAAAAATATTGGACAAAGCTGCACGTTAGGAATTAGCTAGACACTGTGTAACTTTAAGAAGATAAATGTAAGGCCCGGCAAATCTGCTTTTCCTAATGTGCAGAGTGGGGGCAACTTTAGCATCAAATCAACACAAAAGACTATTCAAAACTGCATTTATGGGGGTCCTGTGATATCTCAGCAATTCCTAGGCTGATCCAATATCCACATGCCAGCAATGGTACACTATACAAAGGAGACTCATTGCCAATGAAGATCCTCTTTCCAGGATGGGGCAATATGGGGAAGAAACTCAGTGTCAAATCACAAAGTCTGGTAGCTTGGATTCTCGTAAGTTATAAGCCCTGCCTAGGGGAAAAAAAGGAGAGCGAGAAGGAAAGGAATGGGGAATACTGTACTGGTATGTAAGTCAGGAAGGTCAGCAATAAAGATAAAATTAGCAATCCAATACCCACCATCAAATGTACTCTCTCTATAGTTAGCTCCTCTTATAGCAAAGTCATTCTCCACCCACAAAACCACTTATCTATGAGGGAAATCCTATTGCAACCTTCATGGCCACAGAGAATCTCCTCAGTCCAGCTGGTGATTGTGGGGACTCCCTATAGTGCAACTGTACAGAGGAAAAGGAGGGGCATGGGTAGAGTGGGGTCAAGACAGGAATATTTACTAGTTACATAGATTCCTGTAGAGTTCCACCCTGCAAGTTAGTGGATGCAATAAGAAGAGCCTGCAAAGACTAGTGCAGCCATAAGGATTCAACAGCTTCCATGGAGCAACTCTGTAGCTGATTCAGGACTTGGGTTGTGGGGGCTCCTCTTCTCCCATCTCCCTGCATATCTATTCAGTATCTGGCCTGGCTACATAAGTGGTTGACTAGTAGGCTTAAGACTTACTCCTATATAAAATTGTGCAGCACATTGAAAAGGGAATGTTTGGAGACAACATAAATTGAACTGAATGTAATGTTAAATTAAATAAGAGATATTGTGCTAATTATTCATTTTCATATATATCAAATGTTTCCATTTTTTAACCTACCTGAAATGTATAGTGAATTTCCAGTAATTTGCACCAGAGCATTATAGAAAGTAGGAGAACTGGCTGCAGAATTTAGGTCAAGCTTGATACAGAGCACTTGGAGCCTTGACTATAGCTGGTAATGCAATTTACACAGGGCAATGCATTCAAACAATTCAGGACTTGAATCCAATTTTTCTATGAGCAGACTCTCATATAACTTAGTCACCATAAGTGTTCCATTGCATATGATTCCTGCAGAGACGGTGAACTAATGTTCTGAAACTTGATGGAACCCTGCAGTAGTGCAAACCCCAACATTTAAAAAATGATGAGTCAGGGCTCAAAAAATCATGAGTTTGACTTGAAAAAAATCATGATTTTTTTAAAAAAGAGTTTTGCATTCTTTTCATTTGCCTTCTGGTTTCTGAGCTTTTAGAGCACACACATAGGTCACATTTTCAAGCTTTTCTGCAAAATCATAAACTTACTTTTTAAACCAAAAAAACCCAAAAAACTCTCACATAATCGCTTATCTCCAGTATCACGAGACTTGCAATAAAATCAGGAAAGTCAACCAAACTGACAGAGTGAAAATGAAACTGGCCTGAGTGCTAAATTTACTATATTCAATCCTTCATCCCGGTTTATCTACTCTGATTTTAAATCAATCCAATTAAAACTAGTGCAAGCCCTTAGTGGAGATGCACTTAAACTGGTTTAACCCTCACTTCAATTACTTGAGCTTAATTCCACACAAGTTAAAGTGATTGAAGCAAGGAATAAACCAGTTTAAGTAGGCAAGCCCTTCAGTAGGCTGCAGCAAAGCAAAGCAATGCTACCGCATCCTTCTAGTGACTGCTTTCAAAGATGGTACCTTGCAAACCATAAGGGCTCCAAATAAGTGCTGTAACTGTCTGGCATCCCTGCTGTCAAGTGGTAGGAAGCATTAATTTTAAATTCTGCCCAACATTTGCATGATGGATCCTAACTTCCTACCCGGGGAGGGGGCAGGGTCTGTGTGAGGGCGCTTTCCCTCCCCAGTGAAGGGGGGCAGGGCAAGGTCTGTGTCAGGGAGTCTCCCTGCCCTTGTGAGGGAGAGAGGCTGGGGGCAGGGTCTGTGTGAGGGAGCGTCCCCCCAGTGACAGGGGGGGGGCCCGGGGCAGGGTCTGTGTGAGGGAGCGTCCAGCCAGTGAGAGGGGGACCCGGGGCAGGGTCTGTGTGAGGGAGCCCCCTCCCCCCAGTGAGAGAGGGGCCCGGGGCAGGATCTGTGTGAGGGAGCCCCCTCCCCCCAGTGAGAGAGGGGGGCCCGGGGCAGGGTCTGTGTGAAGGAGCCCCCTCCCCCCAGTGAGAGAGGGGGGCCCGGGGCAGGGCCTGTGTGAAGGAGCCCCCTCCCCCCCAGTTAGAGGGGGGCCCGGGGAAGGGTCTGTGTGAGGGAGCCCCTCCCCCCCAGTGAGAGGGGGGCCCGGGGAAGGGTCTGTGTGAGGGAGCCCCTCCCCCCCCAGTGAGAGGGGGGCCTGGGGCAGGGTCTGTGTGAGGGAGCCCCTCCCCCCAGTGAGAGGGGGCCCGGGGCAGGGTCTGTGTGAGGGAGCCCCTCCCCCCAGTGAGAGAGGGGGGCCCGGGGCAGGGTCTGTGTGAGGGAGCCCCTCCCCCCCCAGTGAGAGGGGGGCCCGAGGCAGGGTCTGTGTGAGGGAGCCCCTCCCCCCCCAGTGAGAGGGGGGGCCCGGGGCAGGGTCTGTGTGAGGGAGCCCCTCCCCCCCCAGTGAGAGGGGGGCCCGGGGCAGGGTCTGTGTGAGGGAGCCCTCTCCCCCCCCAGTGAGAGAGGGGGACCCGGGGCAGGGTCTGTGTGAGGGAGCCCCTCCCCCCCCAGTGAGAGAGGGGGGCCCGGGGCAGGGTCTGTGTGAGGGAGCCCCTCCCCCCCAGTGAGAGAGGGGGGCCCGGGGCAGGGTCTGTGTGAGGGAGCCCCCTCCCCCCAGTGAGAGGGGGCCCGGGGCAGGGTCTGTGTGAGGGAGCCCCTCCCCCCCCAGTGAGAGGGGGGCCCGGGGCAGGGCCTGTGTGAAGGAGCCCCCTCCCCCCCAGTTAGAGGGGGGCCCGGGGAAGGGTCTGTGTGAGGGAGCCCTCTCCCCCCAGTGAGAGGGGGGCCCGGGGCAGGGTCTGTGTGAGGGAGCCCCTCCCCCCCCAGTGAGAGAGGGGGGCCCGGGGCAGGGTCTGTGTGAGGGAGCCCCTCCCCCCCCAGTGAGAGAGGGGCCCGGGGCAGGGTCTGTGTGAGGGAGACCACCCCCCCCAGTGAGAGAGGGGGGCCCGGGGCAGGGTCTGTGTGAGGGAGCCCCTCCCCCCCAGTGAGATAGGGGGGCCCGGGGCAGGGTCTGTGTGAGGGAGCCCCTCCCCCCCAGTGAGATAGGGGGGCCCGGGGCAGGGTCTGTGTGAGGGAGCATCCCCCCAGTGAGAGGGGGGCCCGGGGCAGGGTCTGTGTGAGGGAGCCTCTCCCCCCAGTGAGAGGGGGGCCCGGGGCAGGGTCTGTGTGAGGGAGCCTCTCCCCCCAGTGAGAGGGGGGCCCGGGGCAGGGTCTGTGTGAGGGAGCCTCTCCCCCCAGTGAGAGGGGGCCCGGGGCAGGGTCTGTGTGAGGGAGCCCCTCCCCCGCCAGTGAGAGGGGGGCCCGGGGCAGGGTCTGTGTGAGGGAGCCCCTCCCCCCCCAGTGAGAGAGGGGGGCCCGGGGCAGGGTCTGTGTGAGGGAGCCCCTCCCCCCCAGTGAGAGAGGGGGGCCCGGGGCAGGGTCTGTGTGAGGGAGCGTCCCCCCAGTGAGAGGGGGGCCCGGGGCAGGGTCTGTGTGAGGGAGCCCCCTCCCCCCAGTGAGAGAGGGGGGCCCGGGGCAGGGTCTGTGTGAGGGAGCCCCTCCCCCCCAGTGAGCGAGAGCGGGGACTGGGTCCGTCTGTGAGGGAATCTCCGTCTCCATCTCGCCCTCCCCTCACCCCAGAGGAGCAGCCTCGCTCGCTTACTCATGTCACTTTCCCCTCCCACAGAGTGACCACTCCTCACTCACCGCCTCCTTCCCTGAATCAACCCGACACCTGGGAGACATCAACCAACCGCTTTATATCGTTCTCTCATTGACAACGCCACTCACCAATCGCCAGGCTCCTCAATAAAAACAAACCCCGCCCTCAAGCACAGCAGCCAATCAGAGTGCGAGTCAGGACCCCGCCTCTCTCCCTCGTTATGCACGGTCCTCGTCTCCGCCCACTGAATGATTGACGTCCGCCCTCAGCCAATTATCTTTCGCGCTGTTGGGCAGGCTCACGCCTCTGCCAATGGCGTCCCCAGAGCAGTGAGGTTCGGTGGCGCGGGGGCAGGTTAGTGTGAGCGGCGCAGGTCTCCAGGCGGAGGGTGATGGTTGCGGAGTGAGCGGCTGCGGGGAGCCCTGGATTGTTCCTTGTGGGGAGGGAGGGGACAGAGGCGCCCGCAGCAGCCGCAGCCGCCAGTGCCCGGCTGTGCCACGGGGCCCCCGCAGCCATGGACCGGTCCCCTGGTGCCGCTGCGGTAATGGGCAGCGGCGCGAGCCCCGCGGGGTGCGCGGTGCCCGCTCCAGCCTGGCCGGGATTCGCTGCGTGAGCGGCCGCAGGCAGGTAGGTAGAGGAGGGGCCGGGCCCCTGGCTGCTCGTGCCGGCCGGGTCCCCCCCCCTCCCCATCCCTCTGCGTCCTGCCCCCTCGCTGCCGGCCCCAGGCAGCTTCTTCATCCCGGGCTCCGGTCCTGCCCCCGGCTGGGCCAGCTGCTTTGCCGGGGACGGGGGCTGGCAGCTCGTCAGGAACAGTGACACATGTCTGGGGAGCCGGCGAAATGCCTCCCGGGGGCCGCGCTCGGCAAGGAGAGCTCCCGCCCCGCCCCAGGCTTCCCCACTGTCCCCCCCACCCCATCTCCCACCAACCCTCTTCCCCCCCCCCCATTTCATCCCGTCCCAGCTCCCACCAACCCTCTTCCCCCCCCCATTTCATCCCGTCCCAGCTCCCACCAACCCTCTTCCCCCCCCATTTCATCCCGTCCCAGCTCCCACCAACCCTCTTCCCCCCCATTTCATCCCCCCCATTTCATCCCGTCCCATCTCCCACCAGCCCTCTTCCCCCCCCCCCATTTCATCCCGTCCCAGCTCCCACCAACCCTCTTCCCCCCCATTTCATCCCCCCCATTTCATCCCGTCCCATCTCCCACCAGCCCTCTTCCCCCCCCCCATTTCATCCCGTCCCAGCTCCCACCAACCCTCTTCCCCCCCATTTCATCCCCCCCATTTCATCCCGTCCCAGCTCCCACCAACCCTCTTCCCCCCTCCCATTTCATCCCGTCCCAGCTCCCGCCAACCCTCTTCCCCCCCCCATTTCATCCCGTCCCATCTCCCCCCAGCCCTCTTCCCCCCCATTTCATCCCCCCATTTCATCCCGTCCCATCTCCCACCAACCCTCTTCCCCCCCATTTCATCCCCCCCATTTCATCCCGTCCCATCTCCCACCAACCCTCTTCCCCCCCATTTCATCCCGTCCCAGCTCCCACCATCCCTCTTCCCCCCCCATTTCATCCCGTCCCAGCTCCCACCATCCCTCTTCCCCCCCCCATTTCATCCCGTCCCATCTTCCACCATCCCTCTTCCCCCCCCCATTTCATCCCGTCCCATCTTCCACCATCCCTCTTCCCCCCCCCATTTCATCCCGTCCCAGCTCCCACCAACCCTCTTCCCCCCCCATTTCATCCCGTCCCAGCTCCCACCAACCCTCTTCCCCCCCCTTTTCATCCCGTCCCAGCTCCCACCAACCCTCTTCCCCCCCCCATTTCATCCCGTCCCAGCTCCCACCAACCCTCTTCCCCCCCCCATTTCATCCCGTCCCAGCTCCCACCAACCCTCTTCCCACCCCATTTCATCCCGTCCCAGCTCCCACCCTCCCTCTTCCCCCCCCATTTCCTCCCGTCCCAGCTCCCACCAACCCTCTTCCCCCCCCATTTCCTCCCGTCCCAGCTCCCACCAACCCTCTTCCCCCCCCATTTCATCCCGTCCCATCTTCCACCATCCCTCTTCCCCCCCCATTTCATCCCGTCCCAGCTCCCACCAACCCTCTTCCCCCCCCCATTTCATCCCGTCCCAGCTCCCACCAACCCTCTTCCCCCCCATTTCATCCCGTCCCAGCTCCCACCAACCCTCTTCCCCCCCCATTTCATCCCGTCCCAGCTCCCACCCACCCTCTGGCCCCCCCCATTTCATCCCGTCCCAGCTCCCACCAACCCTCTTCCCCCCCCATTTCATCCCGTCCCAGCTCCCACCATCCCTCTTCCCCCCCCCATTTCATCCCGTCCCATCTTCCACCAACCCTCGTCCCCCCCCATTTCCTCCCGTCCCAGCTCCCCCCAACCCTCTTCCCCCCCATTTCATCCCGTCCCAGCTCCCACCAACCCTCTTCCCCCCCCATTTCATCCCGTCCCAGCTCCCACCAACCCTCTTCCCCCCCCCATTTCATCCCGTCCCAGCTCCCACCAACCCTCTTCCCCCCCCCATTTCATCCCGTCCCCGCTCCCACCAACCCTCTTCCCCCCCCCATTTCATCCCGTCCCAGCTCCCACCAACCCTCTTCCCCCCCCCATTTCATCCCGTCCCAGCTCCCACCAACCCTCTCCCCCCCATTTCATCCCGTCCCAGCTCCCACCAACCCTCTACCCCCCCCATTTCATCCCGTCGCAGCTCCCACCAACCCTCTTCCCCCCCCCATTTCATCCCGTCCCAGCTCCCACCAACCCTCTTCCCCCCCCATTTCATCCCGTCCCAGCTCCCACCAACCCTCTTCCCCCCCCATTTCATCCCGTCCCAGCTCCCACCAACCCTCTTCCCCCCCCATTTCATCCCGTCCCAGCTCCCACCAACCCTCTTCCCCCCCATTTCATCCCGTCCCAGCTCCCACCAACCCTCTTCCCCCCCCATTTCATCCCGTCCCAGCTCCCACCAACCCTCTTCCCCCCCCATTTCATCCCGTCCCAGCTCCCACCAACCCTCTTCCCCCCCCCCATTTCATCCCATCCCTCTTCCCCCCCCCATTTCATCCCGTCCCATCGCCCACCTAGGGCACCAGCTTTTCCTTCCACCTCTTACAGACCAGAGATTTCACCCTTCGCACCTAGCAGATCCCCTGCCCAGGAGGAGAGGATTTAACCAACCCTCGCATACCTCTGTCCCTTTCCTAGAGATGCTGCATGTTTCACCGTTTCTTATTTCTCCCGGCAAGAGGGAGAAGCGTTTCAATGCAGTGAGGGAGATGGGGATCCTAGGCAGCCCTGGTTCAGGAAATATCCCTGTCTCCTCTTTCCCTTAGCATGAACATTTACAGCATCAACACCCTCTTACATACAGTGTGTGCACACACTCCCCTGGGGAGAAAAGTAGGGGGAGGAAACAACTCTTACACCTTTTGTCATCAGCTAGAAGACAAAGAACTTGTGTTTGCTTCAGTCTGTCTCTCCTTCTGGGTGCGTATTGGCAGCACCTCAGCTGCTTTCTGCACCGCTTCCAGGAGATGCTTCATAAGGCTTTAGGATGGCCCTGACCTGCGCTTTTTTGTTGTTGGTGGTGCTGATAAAAGGACATGTTGATATATTTCCAGATGGACTTTGCATTCCTGAAATTACTGCTGCATTTTTATTCTATTTATTTATTTGGGGAACGGTGCGTGTGTGTGTTGTGGTTCTCTATGGATGAAAGGTACAAGGTTGTGTACAGTTGCAACATCATCGCGTGTAACACATTAACCACTGTTTCTCCACCTTTCTGCTTTGTTTTCCAGTCTGGCAGTCTGCACATCACCCAGCACATGAGAAGGAATGACGACTCCATGAGGGAACTTCTTTTCAATCACCCATTCACCCAGTCGTGTTTCATGATGCTCCCAGCCAATAACGTGCCATTCACCTAGACTGGGATTTACCCTGTGAAAGGGAGAGATAGAACATGAGTCCTAAACATAACTTCAAGCTCTTTCTTGTGCATCATTTTTGGTGTATTTGTATGTAGAACCCTGAGCATTGGGCACGTGCACTGTTAAACCTGCTTTGCTAGATCCAAGAGCTGCAGCTGTGTGTTGGACTTTGATATTTTCTCATCATCATGGCTTCAGTTTGGAAGAGACTGCAGCGTGTTGGGAAACATGCATCCAAGTTCCAGTTTGTGGCCTCTTACCAGGAGCTGATGGTCGAGTGCACCAAGAAATGGTAAGAAGTGTGGTCAAGTGAGTTGCTGATGCTGGAGCATGTCTGTTGCCTGTTCCACTCTGTGGTTTCCCTCCTTTAGTGCAGAAGCTGCTGGGTGTGGTGCAGATCAGTCTCTTAACAAGTGCCTTCCACCCCCATGGGGTTAATTATTGCACTCTAGTTTGATCATCTTAGGTGGTTGCTTCAGTATTAGACTGTGAATTTATTAGATATGAACTTTGATTTTTAGCAGCCTTATTTTTTTTTTTTTAACGGAAACTTTTCCAAATGTCACCACAAGTCTCAGAGGTGGGTGTGCTAAGTCAACTGTAACATCAAAGGGATATAGGGATTTGACACAATTTTCAAGACTGATAGTGCATCTTATTTTATTCTCGGATGATATGACTTTTCTTGCCTAAAGACTTCTTCTCTTTCCCCTTCCGTCTTTTGAATGGGAAGAGTGAAGACACAGAGCCTTGGGAATTATTTCAGTTATTTGCTTAGTCAGACAAGAATTTCATGCTGTAATGGCCCAGTAGAACATATTTAGAGTTGGCTAGACTGCAGCAAGCAATTAACTGTATGGGTCTGTCCCAGTCACATCTCTCTCCTTATAAAAGTGGACTCCTAGAGCAGATTGGATTTTTTGGTCTTGTTTTGCATGGAGGACCAGGATCTAGGTTTTGTTTTTGGTGTTTCTTGTTTTACTATGCAAAGACAAAAAAAATCACATTAAAATATATTCTACTAAAACTGAAGTTATGTATTAGTAGGTCAGGAGGGCTTGCATTATTTTTCATGTTCATAATGGACTCAATTCTGTAACATCAGCGGGAAGTGAGGGTGCTTGGAAACTTGCAAAACGGCACTGTAAATCATCTGTAGCAAACTTGAAACTAAGTTTCTATCATTGGCTTTTCTTCTTGTTGGCCAGCTTGGCACTAGCACTGGATGCTTTTAGTAGTTATGAGTAATTGCTTCTGCTAAGTTAAATTGTTAGAAATATCAATCAAACATACTTGAATCATAATACTACCCCTATCTTAAAGGGGCACTGTCAAATTAAAAATCACTTTTAAAAGCGTTCTCTGCACTTTTGATATTAACTCTATTTCAGTTTTAATAATCTTTACAATCTAGAAAATCAAATTGATTTTAATAGTTTAAGGCCAGAAGAAACCATTACGATCAACTAGTTTGATCTCCCGTATAGAACAGGCTATAGAATCTGACCCAGTAATTACTGTATCAGGCCTATTTTACCACTTGTGCTTGTTACTTTTTTACATTGCATTTAACTTGGACATCAAAGCTAAACTAGTCAGTTTGACACAACTTAATTCATGTGGGTAGTGTCATTGGTTCCACACTCCACATAGGTGTAACCAGGCTGCGGGCCAAATCCAACCCCCCAGGTGCTTTTGAATGGACTGCTAAATCTTTTTATTTACTGTCATTATTGTTATTGCGACCTGAAAAATGTTTCTCTGGAGTCTAGACCATGACTATACCTTGATCAAGAAATTTGGACCTTGACAGAAAAAATTGACTACCCTGGTGTAAATGTTTATAGGATCTGGACCATAGTGGTAACCAGGATAACCACACTGTTGTGTAATGTTTCAGAGATAAGTCTTTTAACAAATAAAGCAAACCCACCCTATACAATCACTTGATTTGTAGACTCCTCTACACTTTAAAAAAGAGGAAACTGTCTTAAGATAAAAATGTTCCATAAGCATGAGAGTTAAAATTAAATGTTTCTTCCACAAGTGGAAATTCTGTATAAAACACAGGAATGATGAAAATATTTTTATAACATTTTAAGTACAGCTTTCTCTGCCTCTGAAATAGACACTAATTTCTGTGTGCTGGTGAGCAACGCTGTCCTTTTTTAAGCTTGCATCTGAGTTTATGGCAGGGTGTAAAGAGCAGAATTAGCATGAGTGACAACAAAATATGAGAAACTAACTGCCTCTGCCCTGCCTCTTTCTGAAGTGAGGCCTAATGTGTATATGATGTGGCACTGGAGCAACAGGGCTACTGTGTATTCTTTTAGGTCCATGCTGTAAGTGCCCGTTGATGGGAAATGTAGTAAACACGAAGTCTTATTTTAATGTATTGGCGCTCCAACAATACAGTGGTTCTGTAAGAAAATAACGATCCATTCATATTTTAAAATAAATGACAATGCAGTCATAAACACAACCAAAGCAACATATGGCTGGGGAAAAAAGATTGTCTATGAACTCAACAGGAAGAATGCTTATTTACAAGTTGAAGATAAGAAGAAATAATCTTTTGTTCTTTTTTAACTTCTCAAAAATGGATTTATCTTGTGAATTTCATTGTTTTGTACTTGGTCAGTTGCACTGTGCAACACTAGATGTATTCTTGCAAAATTCTAATACCTTCATTTTGGTTTTGAATAAATTTTTGTTTGTTTTTCTTGTACTGATCTGAATTTTCATGTGGTGGTCTGAATGCACTCGGTCCTCAAGCTGGTAGCTATGCTGTTTATGTAGGAGGTCACAGACGCTCTTGTGTTGCTGCTTTACTCTTTAATTGGATTATTTCTAGGTAAACAGCATATGTCCAGCATAGTGAAGGGATTTTCAGTCTTGCTTTTTCTGGTCTGTATAGTTTCTCATGCTTGCTGCTATTAATGATTATAGACGGCTACTTCCAGAGAGATCATTGATCACGTTATTAATTGTGATGGTATATTTAAAGATGTTAGCACTTCATTATAAAATCTTATTTTCAGGCATTCAATTGAACAGACCTGCCTTTTCTGGGCTCAAATATGGCATTGTAAATTCCCACTGAAACATTTAAAAGTTATGGCTGTTCAGCACCTCTGAAAATCAGGTCACTAATTTAGATTCCCTACATTTAAAAAAAAAATGGCCTTGGTCTTTAATGTGGATTTGTGACTCTAGATACCTCAAAAAATGATATTTTTACATGAATCGCATGAGTTTAGTTTATATAAAGGGTGCTGGCTTGATAGTCCTGGTCTCTGACATCCTCTACTTACCCTAAAACAGGTGGGGGAAGTACAGGCTTTGCATTCTTGCTAATGTATTTCAAACTTAACCTGGATGAAATACATATAGTAGGATGGGAATAGCTTATCTTCTGTCCATTCAGTCCTTGGCCCACCTTCTGAGTCTATCTAGTACAAATGGCGGAAGTGTGCTTTTTATGGTGTGGACACTTAGTCAGTGGGACTTGGACTGAATACCATCAAACTCATGTTCATACAGGCCCCTGAACAGCCATTGGTTGGTTACAACATCTATTCAGTATGTGGGTTGCCAGAGCAAAACGTATTCTCTATCTGAACCATTTAATGTATTTAGTACCTGTGGAGGGAGTAATTTGAGGACTCTGTTAGATTGCATGTCTAGCTCAGTCAGTCTCGATGGAAGAGTCCAACCAACCAAGCTTCCCTGTAAATGTGTGATTGCATTGAGCGTCTGGAAGTGCACTCATGTTGGCCATGGTGTATAAGAAATGAAATTGCTGATAGCCCCTTAGACCGTGAGCTCTTTGTGGCAGGGACTGTCTTTATTTTGCTCATTTATATGTTGCCTAGCAAATTTGGGTCCTAACTAGGCCCCCAAGATGCTACCACAATATACATAACTAAGCTTCCACTGAGAGAGGCCTGAATCTTACAGAGTTGATTTTAAACCTGTTGCTAAGCTCCTTATGTATTGTTTCTTATCAGATGCTTCTAATACCAAGAGGCAACACATTCACTGTTAAAAACATTGAGATTATGACAGGAAATAATAAGTGACCACAGAGCTGTAACTATGCATTTTAGCACCTGGGGTGAGCAAGTGTATTTTTGCCACTTAGAGGTGACGTGTGTGTGTGTGTGTGTGTGTGTGCGCGTGTGCACTTGTGGGGTCAAATGCCTCCCCAGATTTCTGCTTTCCATTTAGCGTGGAGTTTTTCAAACAGTGGGGTGTGCCTTCCCAGGTACACCTGTCACAATTTGCTCCCTCTTGCCTATCCCATCTGGTCCAGGAGTAGCAAATTGTGATAGGGCATCAACCATCCATCACAAATTTGCTACCCCTAGACCAGAGGATGACAACTGTGAGAGGCAGCAAATTGTGACAGGTAGTTAATACGTACCCATAGTGCACTGCACTCTGAATCAGTACAAGAGCTCTTGGTGAGAACACTCACCACGGACACAAGGAGTCAAGTAGGCATGCACACAAGTGACATACTAGCTGCGACGACTGTATGCTGACAAACTTGAGTTAACATAAGTTTGTAGTGTAGATATGGCCTTGGATATATGAATTGCTTGGGAGAGGTAACAGCAAAAGTCTGAGGCGAGGCCAAGATTCACTCAGGGGTTTAGACTCCTACTTTTGTGGATCTGGGTCTCCTGCACCTTAATGGCTCAGGAACAAAAAGACGCATAAAAGGAACCAATATCACTGATCTTTTAAAAAAAAAAAAAATTCATGGCTTGGGGAAATATACCTCATGATTTTTGAATTCTTGTGGTTGTCAAGCAATCATGGACCTGTAACTGGGTTCGAAAAAGAATTAGATAAATTTCTGGAGGACAGACAGGTCTATCAATCAAGATGGTCAGGGATGAAACCTCATGCTCTAGGTGTCCGTATCCCTAGTCTCTGATTGCTAGAAGCTGGGAGTGGATGACAGGATCACTCAATGACTGCCTGTTTTATTCATTCCCTCTGAAGCATCTGGCATTGACCACTGTTGGAAGACAGGATACTGGGCTTGATGGACCATTATTGACCCAGTACGGCCATTCTTATGTTCAGTAAAACTTACAGTAGATTTTTGCCTTTGAGAAGGATGTAATATGAGGTAGTATACTGCCCTTAGTGGATATATTGTTCTACACGCAAGCAGTGACACGCAAAAAAGCACTAAGAGCTGGCTTGAGAGGCAAAGTAACAGTGAGAAAGGCGATCTCCATTGGTGGAACAAATGAAAATGAAGAAGTTTTCACATCAGGCTAGGAAATAGATTGGAAGTCACATGGTCCTACAGAACATGCTATAAAAAGAGAGAAAAAATTTAGAATTAAAAATCACAATAAAAACATAGGAAGTGCTATGCCAGAAACACAGATGTCATTGCTATAAATACTAGCAACTATTTGCTTATAAATATTTTCAATGAGTATTTGCTATTAAAATATAAATTAAATAGCACAATGACATCCGTCTTCACAGTGTTGACAAAAGTAAATGATGAAGTGCTAAAAGTAATAACATTTAAAAAAGTAAACAAATATAAAAGGAGCAAAACCATATTTAAAATGGATTACAACAAAGGGAGTGCAGGTTAGGGAACTGCAGCAGCAGATAAGACAGATTTATGAATTGCTAGGAGACTTTATGCAGACATATAAACTGATTAGGGATTCTTTTAAATACTCAATGTGTGATGGGTTTTTTGGGGTGTGTGCGTGTGTGAAATATTTCATGAAATCAAGTCTCCTGCAGCACCGTTGTATGTTATATCTGGTAGAGAGGAGCTGCTGCGTCTAGGCACTGGGATGCCTGTGCCTTGAAAAACAGAGCCCTGGGACTGTTCTGAGGGAGGAGAAATAAAAAAAATTGCTCTGCCACTGCTCTATTTTTGCAAACACTGCAGGTGTCTCACCCTGTCGGGGTAACTTACTTCCTCTGCCCCTCCCAGTTCCAGGGTTTTGCCTTCTGCCACCGCCTCATCCATGGACTTAACCCCTGCTCTTATGCACCCCCCCCCCCGATTTTGCCCCTGAGCCCCTTCAGCAGATGTTCTGAGCCTGCTCAATCTGTGTATGTATGCTCAATAGGAGCCAACCAGTGCGCTCAGCACCCTGCTACGGTCCTAGCACTGGGGAGAGCCTGCTCTGATGGTGCTGACGTCGCTAGGACTGATTCTGTGCACTGCCCCTGCTGGCTCTGTGCCCTAGGTGGCTGCCCCGCTTTCCCCATCATGGTTACGGCACTGAGTGACCTAAATAATAATAATTGGAGATATACCAATCTCCTAGAACTGGAAGGGACCTTGAAAGGTCATCTAGTCCAGCCCCCTGCCTTCACTAACAGGACCAATTTTTGCCCCAGATCCCTAAGTGGCCTCCTCAAGGATTGAACTCACAACCCTGGGTTTAGCAGGCCAATGCTCAAACCACTGAGCTATCGCTCCCCCTCCGTAAGGGGTGCCACTTTCGTAGCTTTCTGAATTCACCTCATTGTGCCTATTCCTTGCAATATAGACGGTACCCTTCACCTTCTGTGTAAAACTCCTTGCTTTTACAAAACTTTTTTGCAAAACCTTTTACGTTTCTAAAGTGATTAGACTTCTCTTTCAAACTGCCCGCACTGACGTAAGGCTTAATTTTCTTGTGACAAATGTCTAACTGTTTTTGGATCAAATACAGGTATTCTAGTGTAGTCCCTGCATCTTAAAAATATCTCTCTGTCTCTTGGAAATGAAGCAATACTTGAATTTTTTTCATCTGTTTTTCTCCTCCATGGCAGTTTCATAACTGGATGCTGCAAGAACTTAAGATTTGGCATTTAATGAGCATGGGAGAGATTCTTCAGGCTTTTTGAGATTCCACAGTTCACTCTAGTCAGTTTGCCTTCCAGTCTCTGCTTTCCAACAAGCTCCTGAGCACTGAACGAAAGAACTGGAATTTACTGGCTGTTGCAGAAATAGAGATTGCTTGTGCAGGGCCTGATCCTGTCAAGTGAAGGAAGTGCCTCAGTGCCTGGCAGGATTGGGCCCACAGTGGAGAGTCTTATGAGTGTATGGGTGTGATTGTTCGGTAAGGATAATTGTGTGGCAAGGCAAGGTCAATCTACGGAGTTCCTAAAGTCTTTAATGTTATGGACCACTATAGTGTAGCGACTTTCCCTTTTGAGCAACTGCTTGAATAGAAAAGGCTTGGCTCTGCCCCCTACATCTACCCCTCTTCCCCCGTCACAAGTTAGGGTTTTATTCTCTCAAATCAATTCTACTCCTCTTTGTATTTGCATTCAGCTTCCCTGCTTCCCACACTGAAAATTGTCCCTAACTCCAAAATCAATTAACTTTTTCCCAAAGTCAGTTTTTAACCCTCACCAACTCTCAAATCAAAATTAGTTCTCCACCAACCACCACAATCAGCTTTTACAAATCAATTTTCCCCTCCTCCAACAAATCAAAGTGAATTCCTTCTCCACAGTCAAAATCAATTCTCAGCCTTCACACTCTGAATACCCACGTCCCCCCAAAATCAAAATCTGTAGAGCCCTGCAGATCTGCGGCTATCCGCTTTATATCTGCATCCGTGAACCAGTTTTGTGGTTCATGGATTGGATGCGGATACAAATTTTGTATCTGCACAGGGCTCTAAAAATCTGTTCCTCCGTCTCATCTGAAACTCTGTTCTCCTTTCTTTCTTGTCCCTGCTCCCAAGTGTGTAGCTGTTGGGCTCTCTGCTTCCTGCCAACACCCCTTTCCAGTCGCTGGCTCCTTAATGCTTATTTCTTTCGTTCCCTACTCTAGCTTCTACTTTGTTTCCCTTTCTGTTCAAACTTTCTACTTGCCCCTCCACCATCCTTATGGCTACCCAGAATTGCCATCAGGGCACTGGGAAGGGAACCTCTGAACGAGACTAGTGTTTTTTTTAATATATACGGTGCCTCCCCCTCGAGATGTTTAGAAATACGGGAGGGAGGAGTTGAAGACAGGTGGGAAATGTTTCTTGCTACATCTTTAGGATGGTTTATAGATAGATTTGCTAGGTAGATGCAAAAGGCTTACTTTAATATTATTCTCCTGGCACTGTTCCTTCTACCCTTCTAAAATGTTATGGCTAGATTACCTTATTTCCACAGTGCATTCATTCTCATTCTCATTCTTATTCTCCCTCTCTATTTTTTGCATGTTTTGTGATATTTGGTGCAGTTCTTCAAGCCCTAGTTCCTGAAGTCATGATGTAGACAATTTAAAAAAAAAATTTTAATGGAAGCCCTTGTGGTTATAGAAAAAAGCTTGAAAATATCAATCCAGAGGCCGTGACATTGGAAGGCAATAAAAATAACCCAAAAGCTGGTTGAAAAATGAGTCTGTGATTGAAATAATAAAAAAAAAAAAGTCTTGACTCTTATGGGCTTGATTCAAGATAGTTGAATACTTCGCATTGGCAATACTGCATTCTTGTGCCCCAATCCCACAAAGACTTGCTGCTGGGCATTGTGTTTACTGTTACCAGTGAGGCAATTTACAGAAATTAAGCAGTGTGCCTAATAGTAAGTCTTTGTAGCACTGGGCCTGTAATGAAGTGTTATTCAGTTTCTGAGAGAAACACAATTTATTACTGAAATTTCTTGACTTGAGTCAGTGTTCCAGCAATGGGAAAAACAATTGTGCACAAAAAAAGTGGATTATAGCCCAATATAATGCTACAAACCCACTGTAATGGGTTGGTTTTTATTACAATAAGCCTCTCTTTTGAGTGTAGAGAGAGAGGATGTCTTATTGACAGGGCCGTCCTTAGGATTTAGGGGGCCGTACGCAGTATTTTTGAACTGGTGCCCCTATGCTGGCGCGACTGGTGCTCCTACGCCGGCACATTCGGCTCCGTGAATACGGCCCCTGCCTTCTGCCTAGTAAGGAGACTGCAGCACGCGCTGGGTGTGTGGGAGCCAATCTGCTCTTACCTGCTGTCTCGGTTATAGGTGTGTACTCCGTGGGTGGGTGCTCCGGTGTGCTTTTCTCTGTTCAGGAACTCAGTTTTATTTATTTATTTGTAAAAGCTTCTCCCTGTCTGCTCTTAAGAGTCTGTGAAGTCTTCTGCTTTGGCTACCTAGTGACTCAGTTTGTGAGCATCTTCCTCTCCATGATGATGGAGTAGAATTCCAGCAGGCTATTGCGCTACTATGGAACAGCATCAAGATTTCCTGTCCACCTGTGCCTATGTTCTGTGGCCCTCTGTAGGAGACTAGAAATTCTGCAGCTGTTCAAATTCAATTTTAAAAAATTGAGGTTTTCAATAAATGCTGTATTCACCATTAGTTATTTGCACAGACTCTGTTTTATGCTTTCCTAACATTTTCAGTCTTCAACATAAGACATTTTTGTATTAACAGTGTTTAAAGAAGTTGTCAGGTGGGAAGCTGGAGGTTTTGACAGTTGACTGTTGGCACCTGGGGAGACATTGCAGAGAATTCAGGACTGGGGTCCAAGCTAAAATTAGCAGAAATATATATATATATATATACATACAACGTCACTGACATCTCGGTTGTCATCTTTAGGATTCCAGGTTCACAACTGATTGAGTTGAATAAGACATTCACAGACACACCTCTCAGCTAATGTTTCAGGCTGCCTGTAGTCGCATGAAGTCTGTTTCTGTTCACATATTGAAGTTTTCTTCACAACCATGACTTTTCCTTTAACAAAAAACTAACAAACAAGAAATCTTATTTTCCAGAGCACAACTCTATAGCAAGGAGTGGATTCTACAGCTGTTAAATTGTGGGATCTGCAAGGCCCAGAATATTAATAATTTTGGGGATAAACAGGATTATGGTTTTATTCAGCATACACATCCAATATGTTGTTGCTATGCTGTGTGATGTATTTGTAATGACTTAATATATGCAGCCAATAAAACGTTTTTGTGGACTCAGTATTTCTCTTCCTCCTGTATAAAAATTGGTGCCTTTGAAAAATAACCTGTACTTTGTGTTCCATTAGATTTCAAGCTATCCTACAGTCTCTTCCTATAAACTTGGCTGCACAGTGCCCCAGAATAACACCTATCTTTAATTTGCTCCTGAGCTAACAGTAATTTACTGACACCTGTACAATTATAGTACCCAGATCCCGCTTTTGAAAAACAAGGAACCACTTCATGATAAATAGCAAGACAATGATGTACACAATTTCTGCCTGGGAAAACTTCTTTGCATACCCACTGACTTTAGCATTAAAAAACCCATGTTAAATAAAAGAAGTAATTAGAGAATCCAGCGTGTTAATACAGTTCGCAGTGCAATGTATACTGCTACTCAATTCACATCATGAACTTCCTTTATTTTGAGTGATAGCTCATTAAGTAAATTCTGAATTCCTTTGTTTATCAAAGTGCGTAGGAGGAGATTTAAAATAATAAAGAACTGTCAAAACAGCTTGCTGTTCTTTTCAAATAAGGAACTGCACCAGCGAGCTGAGAGTTCACGGGGCTAACCTGTGGCCCATGTAGTTGCAATGTATCAGCAAGGGCCTTAGCCTTAACAGATGTCCTGTAACACCATCCCCTCTATTTGTCATTACTGTCATCTGCCTCGTCACGCCCAGCCGCCATAACTCTGGCCATGTTAGCCAAGTATGGTTTATTATTTTGTTCTCGGTTGTGTGGATTTTTTTTGGTGGTGGTGGCTAGTAACTCTGGAAAATTGGAATTGGTGTCCTGGCCACTCCTGTAGGTAACCCGAATGCTAGTTGAATAGGGCTATGAAAGATTGCGATGCTTATGGCAAGATGCTCAGAAGAGCTCTGCACCAAGTGAGCCGAACTCTTGAAAAATCTGGCCATTTGCTTTGGTGTCTTAATTTGAACTGAGCTCGTCTTCAAATTTAGCTCATAGTGGACACAGAACTTGGAACAAATGTCTGTGGGTCAAGCAAGTTAACATAAATGAAAAGGTTTTTTTTCTCTTGTTTCTGTATCAGAACTTAGATCTATAAGGATGCTGAAAAGAGAAAAGGCCTGCCTTTCTGTCATTTAGTTTCTAGTTGCACAAAGCCAAGGAGTCTAGTTTTTCTTTAGCCATAGTTTCTGAGGAATATATAGCCTGTTTCCCATTATCAGTAACTTTAGCTTATAAAGAACACTTCTTATGCTTCTAATGCGAAAATTAGTTTTTCTTTTGCTCACCAATACACAGTTTAAAGATCTGCTGTGATGGTACTTCGTTTGTCTGTTAATGGCTTTTTGCACTCTTGATAAAATCACTTTTCATCCCTTCAAACAACCCCTTATAATTCCCAGCATCTGCAAGTCTTTTCATAATACAGTTTTGAAACTGGCTGTGCCATTACTAAAGGTATTTTTATTCCTGTGGACTTTTTGCATATACTACATGCTGTTTGAGTTTCACTGGCATTGAAATGCATCCAAGAGTAATCGTAAAACCGCTGGGTTCAGAAAGCTCTCTTTGTGGCTGGTTTAATCATGGGAGTTGCTGACTGAGAACTGAAGAAATTGAGGACGGTGTTACAAGCAACCTCAGCATCTATACTTACTGCAAGTCCTGGGACTATCCTCTGTTGTTGGTGTCCTGATGGTTTTTTCAATCCACGCAGTAAAACTTTAGTAGGATGAATCCCTGTAAGGAGAGATTATGCCAGCTGCTCCACCACAAGATATGGGCCTTTGAGAGAATGGGAAAGTATATTATAGAAAGATCTTTAACAAACTAATACTTTCCACACAACTTCAGCTCGAAAATAACCTTCCTTTTAAACTTAAATGTATAACATGCATCTTTTCTACTTCTCCATTCCATGAGAGCTGTAAGCAGCCCTTTTTCTTGAGCAAATTAAGCCTGTGTTTTTAATGTGCCATGCCTTCAGTATGATAAGGGCATTTTAATATCCTCCATCTTCTGATGTTGGGGTATTTTCTGTTTGCTAAATTAGTTTTTGACCCCTGATTGGGGTATTTTTATATTGGTTGTATATCTTATTGTGTCATCTGTATTTTGGAGTGGACGGATTCTAAATCAATTTGTCTTGTGAACCCTGTGCTCCACAGCTGTTAACCAAAGCCTACCTCCCATTGTCAGTGCCCCAAGAAGGGCTGCATTGCACTGCACCGCACCGGAGGAGAACAGTAAAGATATGTTACCTGCTTATTTCAATTCCTGGGATGTTCTCTCGTGGTGGTGGTGCTTGTAGCCTTAGCAGTATTAGTTGCCTCTAGTACAGTGGTTCCCAAACTTTAACCTGTGAACCCCTTTCACTAAAATGTCAAAGCTTGTGAACTCCCCCCCCCCCCAATGAATATTTCTAGGGATTTTCTCTCTGACCTCAGCATAAATTATAAAAGCAGTGATCTTGGAAAGATGAATATTTGTGTTTATGATATGATTACACACTATTAATTATCATTACAGTATTTATTACTTTATGAAAACGGCACCACACTTCCAAGATCTTTTGTAGCTTGTATCACTTTTGAATTCAGCCTGTTATAAGACAAGGCTCTTATCAAGGCACTAGTAGCAAAAAGAGGTGTGGGGGCAAAGTCCCTGCACTCCTAGAGGCCCGGGGGGGGGGCACTGCCGGAAAAAAAGGGGAGGGACCTGCAGGCGGGCATGCTGCCGCGGGGACGGCACGTGACCCTTGTCACCCCGCCCCTGTACTGATGCCTCTGTCTCCTATGTTTCATCAAGGAGTATCAGATGTGAAACAGCATAAAGGTATTTAAGAAGCCAACTCAAAGAGTTCCTCCTACACAGGCATTCGGGTCTTGAGCAGTCCAGGCAAACAAACAACACACATTACAACAAAGCTTAAACTTGTTCTTCATCATAATTTAAAAACAACACTAGCAGCCTATTTAATTTTAAAAACAGCAAAAAATAACCACCTCCCTTTCTATTTTGTGTAAGGAGTCTTGAAGTTTAAATCTCCTCAGTGTGATAGAGATGTTTGCTTTGATCTGCTGAGCTCTTGGAAGTCCCCAAGGTTCTGGGCTGTTGGCCCCGCGCTGCCTGGAGTCCCTATGGACAGCTCTGTCCACTATTAGGGTATTTTTTCCCCGAGAACCCCCTGTAACATTTCATGAACCCCAGTTTGGGAACCACTGCTCTAGTAAATCTAGTAGTGCTGATACGGTTACTAGCACTAAGGACAGCTACACCAGCTTGTCTCATGGGCTTAGCAGAAGGAGTGGGGACGGGAGTATGAGGTCTTGTGCTCAGGGCCCAACTCTATACTCAGGAATGAACCCTGGTAAAGCATTACATGCCAAAAGTCTATTACCTCCTAGAAAAAATGCTGGCTCTTTAAATTCAATAAATTTGTTCTAAAATATTTGTATAGAAGTGGAACAGACACTGTGAAATGCTTCTAGATTTAGCAATGAATATCACATGCAGGGCTCTGCCTTGATTCATTGTTAACGGTAAGGTCTGCAAAATTATAGAACATTTTTCCTTGAGTTATTTTAGAGTATAGGAAAACCTACCAAAATATGTCTACAGTGCATCTGGGACTGTCTCTCCCAGGCTGGGTGTTCGTTCCGCTTGAGCTAATGCACTAAAAGTAGCAGTGTAGACATTGTGGCAGGAGCAGCAGTATGGGGTAGCCACCCGAACGTGGACTCAGGATATGGGAACTGTAACTGAACTGATGTCAGTGAATTATTGTTCGCTCAGGAGACATTTGAAGATAGATAGTTATCTGAGGGCACTGGGCAGCCAAGTATATACAAAGGGACAGGAGGTTAGCTTGAAAGCTGGTGGAACACAGAAAGAATGTTATTTTTCAAAGGCACCAATTTTTATACAGAAGGAAGAGAAATACTGAGTTAACACACACATTTTATTGGCTGCTTACCGGAGATCAGGTGGGCTTGTATCGCGTGGCTAGCCTGTGCTGCAGTGTCCACACTGCAACTTTGAATGTGCTAGCTCAAGCAGAGCTAACGCGTTTGTATACCTGGCCTGGGAGTCATGCTCCCAGCTTCAGTGTACTTTAAGATAAAGTAGGGTGAGACACTTACGCTCCATCCTGTGAGAACTACTAATGTTCTTAAAAAGAACGACAACAATAAACCCATGAAGTTCCCATGATACAGAAAGCTGCTTTCTTGTCAGCCTGGTGGAACAGGATCCCCGTTCTCTTCTTTCTTCTGTGCTTTGGAGCACATGGGCAGCCAGAAAGTTTAACTCATGGAAGGAGTGAGGATAAACTATATGGCTTTCTTCCTTCTGCCCCCCTCCCTCCCCACTCCAGCCTGTAGAAGCCCCTCAAAAGTGCTCGGATTCCCTACTCACTGCACCATAACCCCCACTCCACAGCTTGAACATCCTTTGGTGATGGGGAGAGCGAGCTCCTGGCCGCGTGGCTCCTGAGTGAATTATGCTGCCAGGAGTGGCACACGGAGTAAGGCGCAGAATGGAAGATCCCACTGTCTGCATAGCTGCCTTATGAGCTGGGAAGATGGAACTGGATTTCCTTGCAGGTCTCAGGTACCCCTCCTTCAATCATAGTGGGAGGGATCTGCCATTAAAAAAGGATAAGTATATTGAGATCTCTCTGCACACTCACCCCCCTTCTTCCTTTGGGAATTTCAGTAGAAAGGGAGACTATACGACTGGGTAGGCAACCTATGGCATGTGATTTTCAGTGGCACTCGCACTGCCCAGGTCCTGGCCACCCATCCGGGGGGCTCTGCATTTTAATTTAATTTTAAATGATGCTTCTAAAACATTTTAAAAACCTTATTTACTTTACATACAACAATAGTTTAGTTATATATTATAGACTTATAGAAAGAGACCTTCTAAAAACGTTAAAATGTATTACTGGCATGCGAAACCTTAAATTAGAGTGAATAAATGAAGACTTGGCACACCACTTCTGAAAGGTTGCCGACCCCTGCTATAAGACATAGTTTAGGACAAAGGAAGTGGTGATTGCTAGATGAATGCATGTTAGAGACTGGATGCTTGCACAGTTCTAAGACAATATTAGCTGTTGGAGATTTTTGTGGATCACTGCCCTGAATGTGAACAATACACACGGTAAGCAAAAATAAATGTTTTGAACATGTAACAGAACTTTCCTGAGAACAGCTGTGAAGGCCCCCAGCATCTCTCTTGTTTTCGTCTGTCTTCACCTCAGTGTAACTCTCTGCCTGAGGACCCAGTGCTTATTCAGACCAACACCTTTTGACTTTTTTTTTTTTAAACTTTAATGGGTTTATCCGTCCTGTATTTAAAAAATACAGGAGGTGGCCCTAGATCAGCAGATGGGACTTTCAGCTGGGAGTTAGAAAACTGGCATTGGTCGTTGACGTACTAGAGCCTATCCCAATTTATGGAGGTGTGAACACAGGCATTTCTGGGAACTAGAGCAATACATAATAGAAAAGGCTATTGCACTACCAAGGGACGAAGCCTGCCCCTGCTTCCCTCATCTCACTGCTGTGGTGACTTCCTGGCAGTGGCATTGGTGTTCCGCTGTACAAGCAGAGGACATGGTTTGGGATATTCACCCCTTGTGCCGCATGGAGCGTCACTCTGCAGAAAACGAGGCCAGGGAGCATGACTTGCTGCTGTGCACAGCCTATGGAACTCTGATGGGATTCCATGACCTGAAGGCAGGATTCTTCTACACAGAACCAGAACACATAATCCCAATGACTGGCTGTTTGCTGGGGTGTCCGGGTTGCTTCTTAAAGCATCAGTGTAAATTACCCAGGCTGTATATTTTATTTATTTCCCTAAACATCCATTGCGTGGTTCAGGAGTACAGTGATGTCTGTTATAAGTAAGAGAACTCAAGAGATGAGTGAACATTGATTGCCTGTTAAAGGTGACCTTTAATTACAGACCCAACAGAATTGCACCTGACACAGTGAGAAGGGGTCAGCTAGCACACGGGGGTCTCTTAAGACAGGGTTTCACCATTAGAGTAGACTTCAGTGCTGCTCTCACCGTTCTTGAGTTGTAGACGGAGTGCAAAGTATGTGCACATAGAAGTGGTTTTTAAAGAATGTATAACTTAAAGAAATGCAGCACCAGTATTGCATACAAAAACATGTCTGTGTCTTCTGTACTGTTTCACTATTTCCCCCCCACCCCACTATCAGAATATTGTTAGAAGATGAGTGGTCAGTACTTCTGGAGCCAGGGAGCAAGGACGTAGCCAAGATGTAGGCCGCGGTGGGCAAACTTTTTGGCCCGAGGACCACATCAGGGTTGCAAAACTTTATAGAGGGCTGGGTAGGGAAGGCTGGGCCTCCCCAAACAGCCTGGACCCCCTCCCACTTCCTGCCCCCAATTGCCCCCCCTCAGAACTCCTGACCCAAACAACCCCCCTGCTCCCTGTCCCCTGACTGCCCCAACCCCTATCCACACCCCCACCCCATCAAACCCCCCCTGCTCCTGGACCACTCCATCCAACCACCCCCGACTGCCCCATCCAACAGCCCCCTGTGCCCTGACTGCCCCCCAGCAACCCTGCCCCTTATCCAACCCTGCTCCCCATCCCCTTACCATGCTGCTCAGAGTGGCAGGAGATTGCAGCCCTCCCACTACAGGGACCCACAAAGGTACTTAGGTGCCTAAGTCGTGATTTTAGGCACTGCAGTCAACAAAACCTCTGCTCTGCATAATCTAAACCTGCTTAACTCTCTTGGTGCCTAAGTTTTTGCGGTAAAAGTTCCCTAGGTACCTATGTTTCAGTCTCTAGGTATGTGCAATGATGCTGATCTCTAGACACTTATCTGCCAGTGAAAGAAAGATAGGCACTCCTCTGTGCCGTGTCGGGGCTGATCTGGTAGGAGTGGAATGTGGGGCCGGATCGGGTAGGAGTACTCGGAGGCTGCCTAATTCCATACAAAACAGCTGAGGAGAGGGAGAGGATGATGACCCCACTTACAGCCTTTATTCTAGTGGCTCGAGCACTCACCCAAGGTAGGATGTAGGAGACCAATGATTCTAGTCCCCTCTTGCTTGATGAGGAGAAAGGCTTTGAACAGGGATCTACCACCTCTTAGGTGAGTGCCTTAATCACTGCGCTATGGAATGATCTGTCTCTCTCCATCAATTTCTGTCGTTGTTCCACTTAATGTTAAAAATTAATAATTAAATGCTAATTGGGCTGGAGAGGGAGTTAGAATGACTATAGCACAGTAGTTGGGCACTCACCTGAGAGGAGGTAGAATTGTTAACATCCCTTGTCAAATAATTCCTAGTATCTGTAACCAGATATCATTAGAGACAAAGTTGCTGTGTCAACATAGACTAAGCATAATTCTTGTGCCAAAATATGTCCATTATGTTAAAACAGGAACAATTCACACTGCACTGAGCCTTCAGACTTGATTTTGCAGAACAAATCATACGTACAATACATATACTCAGGCCTTGGCTTCTTGCGAGAGTTGTACGGCTTTCCTCTACCAACATAGTTGGCGGTACAACAGCTCCGCTCCCAGTGTTGACACAGTAATTCCAGTATAAAAGTGCTTATACCGGTGTTCCCCTCCAGGAAGGGGAATAAGCTATGCTGGTTTAAGGCAGCTTTATAACTGTGTTCATAGTAGGATTATACTATTTAGGAGTTTGGGTTTTTTTCATCTAAGTGCACTAGTTATACTGGTACAAACACTGGGTGTCGATCAGGCCTCAGATATCTAAATGTATTTTATTGAAAAGGGAAACAAAAGACCCAGTCCAGTTCTATTCAGGTCAAAGAAAAGATGACCATTATCTTTACTGGAAGTTTAGATTGGACCCTAAAATAGTAGCATAAATCCAGAGGCAGAATAAAAGTTGTCTGGATGGGTGCTGGCCATTGGGAATGTTACTGTTTACTGGTCTGTGTTAATGAAGTGCTAAGGTTAGCGTGGGAATTCTATATGTAACCTTGGCTTGTGATTTTCATGATTTGTAATATTTGTGATTCTTTCACAGTGTGCCTAAAGGTACATTACATCTTTTCTTGAATTGCATTTAATAATTTAAATTGTAAATTCACAACTTTTGTTTTGGAATATATTGTATATCACTGTCAGGAAGTTAATGGTCAGAGTGATAATAAAGAAGGAATCTAAATAAAAATGTTCCCGTTCTTGCTGTCCTTGAGGAATTCCGTTTGCACTGAATAAAGATAAACCACATTGCTTAATATTTATTATTTCTGCCTGTAAGATGTAACTAAATCATTAATAGGAAATGAATTTTCCAAAAACTTCTCCTTTTCATGTGTGCTGTTGAAAGGATGATTTTAAAGTACAATTACACTTCTGGTTTTTTAAATTTGTTTATAACCTTGTAAATAAAATTACAATACCCATGTATAGTTGTCCTTTGTTCAATCCAAAATAAGGTCCCTGTCCAAAATAAGGTTCAAAGCAATCTCTGCAGACAGACCCTTAAACCCACATGGAGTCCTCTTGATTTCAGTGGGTCTTCGCACACATTTCTTTTCAGACTTGTGTCTTATATTAAGTTCCAAAATGGTTAATGTGAAAAGGTTAGAAGTAATATTCCATAAACTCTTTTTTGGGGCATTTGTTGTTGACAGTTAATGAATAATATATGTTTTTATAAGAGAGAGAAACCTTATTTTTATATTTTGTTTTATGTGCTATTGATTGTCAAGTGTGGTTTAATCCGGAAAGTCCCCTTATACAAATAACGTTGTGGGATTCTCTCTAACTTCATTATTGCATTTGTACAATTTACAAGTTTCCTTTTATTTTGTTTTCATGTTAGCAAACACTGGGAGGTTAACCTGGGATATGAAATCAGCTCTTTTTCTGCTAAGTAATAATTTTGTTGATAATACATAAGGCAAAAGAGAATCCTGCTTCCACAGCTATATTGGCTCCTCACGGCTAAGTTTCATAATAAAACTTATTTTTGTTAATAAAGTAAAAAAAATTCTGGCAGGGTCAACTCAACACCTTCATCCATCCAAAGTAGACTAATAGAGTTCCATACAGGCTACTCTGTGGAGGTGTTTTAGACAAAACCTTAATAGCCAAGGTTCTGTCTGCTTTTTATGGATATTAGGGAGGAAGTATGGTCTAGTGGTAAAAGACAGGAAATCTGAGTTTTACTCTTAGATTTCCACAAACTTTCAATGTGACCTCGGGCAAGTCACTTAAGACTCTATTTTTAAAAGCTAGACTCCCTTTTTGTACCCGGATATGCAGGCACAAATAAGTCTCTGCACAGTTCTGCATCCAGTTACTTGTTAGCAAGCTAATAATATTTAGATGTAGGAACCTGAATACAGCTGAGTATCGATTCACGAAGAGGACTCGAGCATCATTATGGATAGCTTAGTGAAGACTGTTACCGAGTGTGCAGCTGTGGTCAAAAGAGGTTAGGTTGCATAAGGAATAGGACGGAGGATAATACAGAAAATGTCATTCTTATATCTGTGGTTCATCGTCTTTTGGAATACACCTCTACCTCGATATAACACTGTCCTCGGGAGCCAAAAAATCTTACCACGTTATAGGTGAAACAGCGTTATATTGAACTTGCTTTGATCTACCGGAGTGCGCAGCCCCGCTCCCCCGATCACTGCTTTACCGTGTTATATCCGAATTCATGTTATATCGGGTCATGTTATATTTGGGTAGAGGTGTACTAGGTTCAGTACTGGTCACCCCATCTCGCAGAGTTAGAGGGGGTTCAGAGAGTGATTAGGGGCATGGGATTGTTTGCTTTAAAAGAGACAAAGAAGGAGGACATGATAAAAGTAAATAAAATAATGAATGGTGTAGAGAAGGTACACTGTACGTTTCTGTTCTCCCTGTTTCAAAACACAGTGGGGGCATTCAGTAAAATGAAAAGGCAAATTGAAAACTAATTAAAGGAAATACTTTCACACAAGTAACTAGACTATAGAACTCATTGCCATGGGATATTGTTGAGGTCAAGAACTTGTACCATGAATTTAGAACTGTCTTACTATGTGCTTGTCTACATGGTAGATAGCAAGACCATACTTTGTCTTGGTAAGAACTTACCTATATATTAGGATGTTGGCATGCTGTCTGAAGTTCCCTACATCAGTGCTTCTCAAAGCCGGTCCGCTTCTTGTTCAGGGAAAGCCCCTGGTGGTCCGGGCCGGTTTGTTTACCTGCCGCATCCGCAGGTTCAGCCGATCGCGGCTCCCACTGGCCGCAGTTCGCCGCTCCAGGCCAAGGTTGGAGGGAGGGTGCTGTGGGAAGGGGCGGCCAGCACATCCCTCGGCCCGTGCTGCTTCCTGCAGCCCCCATTGGCCTGGAGCGGCTTTCCCTGAACAAGCGGCAGCCCGACTTTGAGAAGCACTGCCCTACATCACACTCAACAACTTAATGGCTACTCTGTTTGACAATTGGTCTAGGTCTAGGTGATACTTAGAGATTCTGCTGTCATTGAAGAGAGGATTTTCTCAAGAATTGGGATGAAACTCCAAAAACTGTGGAGCACAGGACACTGCAGAGTTTCTGTGGAGTAGTAATCAGAGCTTCAGAGGCTTTATATTTCTATGCTGATGTGAACTGTTTGTGTGCAAGTTTGCGATAGCAATGCTGGATAATAAAAGAAGTGAGAATACAAGTGTAATTGGTGCCCTACAAATAGGCAGACTGTTCCATTTTTTGAAAAATCATGTAAACAGTGAAGTAAGTTGCAAGAATATTTAATCCAGTTATTTGGCATGCAAATTAAGACAGAGTGGGAATTCTGTTATAAATAATATATTGATGTGGAGCAGGGTAGGTGTTGTAAAGTAAACTAGGAGAACTGGAGAAGGTAACTTAGAAGGGGGAAATGACTGCATAATTGCTCATCTGCAGTTCAGGACCCAAAACAAGATTTTTACATGTCTTGTTTTGATGAGGTGACATTTTAAGAGTCACTATGCCTCTCACTAGTGTATAAACATTACATCGAGTGGTGAGGAATATCGTTTAAGACTACTTTCTAAGCACATGCTTCTTGGACAGGTACAAGATTTGGTTTGTTTTTGTTTTTTTTCCGGTGACACTAACAGGTAGGAAAATGGCAAATATTAGAAGAAAACTTCCATTCAGTCGGCATGTGGGCTGTAAACCAGAGTTTACAGCTATCCCAGGATATGTTTAGTATGTAAAGTTTAGAGATCTATTTAGTGTGTCTGCTTCACCTCCAAATGGTCATGGCAGTCTGAATGATGTAGAGATTGGTACCAGTGAGTTGTGCTTTTTTTAAAAAAAAAACACACTAAAGCTTTTATATAGAACTGAATGTGCTGTATGAAGGAAAAGAATGTGCTAATCTCTGGGAAGACTTGTGGTAAATGAAGTTGTTCATATGAAGCTCGGTTACAGTTGAATCCAGAAGAATCCTGTTGTTTTGCTTCAGATGTACCTGAGATCGTTTGAGAAAAGTTTGCAAGATTTCAGCACTGTTGAATTTAAATCTGATTTGACCTTAAATCCCAGCCTTTTTCTAAATCTGGATTTGAATACCATACTCCCGTCCCTGAGCCTAAGGGCTTGTCTACACTTGGAAATTAATCCAGAATCAGGTAGGATGTGAATTTAAAGTGCAATAACTATTCTAGAATTCTCTCTGTGTGGACACTCTTATTCCAGAATAAGAATGCCTTTTTCTGGATTAGATTAATCCGATAAACTAAACCAGGAAGAGGCATTCTTGTTCCAGAAAATAAGCGTCCACGTGGGGAGATACTGTAGAACCTGAGAGTTACCAAAACCAGAGTTACGAACTGAGCTGTCGACCACACACCTCATTTGGAAACGTAAGTACACAGCAGAGAAAATAAATAAATAAAGCAAATACAGTACAGTATTGTGTTAAATGTAAACTACTAACAAATATAAAGGGAAAGCATCATTTTTCTTCTGCATAGTGAAGTTTCAAAGCTGTATTAAGTCAATGTTCAGTTGTAAACTTCTTTGAAAGAACAACCATCACGTTTTGTTCAAAGTTACGAACATTTCAGAGTTACGAATGATCTCCGCTCCTGAGGTTCTACTGAACTGCAGAATAGCTATTCCAGTCAATTTCCAAGTGTAGACGAGCCCTACAACAAATACTGCCTTCCCTTTGAAGTGCTAAGTTTGTGTTTGATTGGGATGTTTCAAAACCAACAATATTAAAATTTGGGTGCTTCTATTTTAAATGTCCCTTTTTAAAATGAAAGCTTAATTTTCTGCAGTATGTGGTAAAATGTGTAGAAAAGCTATATCGGCAGAATCCCAGAATTCTATTTGCTCACGTATTTTTGTTGTCCCTGCTGATGATTCTGCGTATAATTGTTTACCTCCCACTGTTATGTATGTGAGGTACTGGGTTGCCAAGATTGTTTCTTCATTCCCTTGTTGGTTGGTTTATAGAGTGATGCTTGATTCAGCAGGCTATTTTGCCCCTACCTGTGCAAGTATATTTAAACTTTGAAATAGTATCATTTAAAATTGTCACTTTTAATTTGTTTGTTTTATTTATGCTTCTCTGTTATACTCTCTTAGAAGCTTGAAAATAAAATGTTTTCTTGTTTGTCCTTATGTATGGCCTGATTCTGTATGTTAAAATTGATGGGAGTTTTGCCATTGAAATGATATAAGGTCCTTAAAGGATCTGAGCACCCATGGTGACAAGAGCCCTCAACTTCTACTAGGTTGAGTGCTCTCAGCACTTTTTAAGATTGGGCCTTTACATGGCATGTGTATTTTGCTACAGGAGCAACATGGCTCCCTTTTTTGTCAACCCCTCTGTTCCTGTTTCCATGGAGAGTTGCTTTTCATACCAGACGTATGCATTTAGATTAAATTAAAATTGAAACCTGGGGTGAGACAAAATTATTTAATCTGTTAAGACATACACTTTAAAGGATAAAGGCGGGCTCTGCCCCTCTCATCCTCTTGCTTCATCTAATGGTTCGAGATTGGAATCCAGCCTGCAAGACATCAAATCCACTTAATAAAAAACCTGGACAGCATCCAGGCATATGTCTGCTCTGGTTGTAGAAGTAACTTTAAAACCGTAGGGTGCCAATATCTGTCACTAATGAAGGTAACCATCAGGCTAAAGCAGGATTGAGCATTTGGCTATCTGATGAGGATGGTATTTGTTTTTAATTGTCTATTTTTAGTTATTGTGCAGTATCCAGTGCTACATGAGAGAGAGGATGATCTTGTGGTTCAAGTACCTGACTGGGATTCAGGAGATCTGGGTTTAATTCCCAACTCTGTCACAAACATACTCTCTGGCAAGTCACTCACTGTGCCTCAGTTCTCTGTATTAAATTGGGCTAATATTTTTCCTCCTACTTTTTGTTAGTCTCATCTGTAAGCTCTTTGGGGCAAGGATTCTCTCTCACTCTGTGTTTGTGCCTAGCACAATGGGGCTGCAACCTCAGAGGAGCCTTAAGGTATTACTGTAATACAAATAATAATTATATTTGAAAAAATGTGTATTTAAAGAACATTATTCAGATTGCAAAGTAAAACACTCAAAAATTGGGAAATGACAGATTTAGAGTTGCCTTTGCAACCTTAATTCCCTCATTTCTTGCATCCATCCTGTGCACCAAATTAGACAGATGTCCTGTAGAAATAAGAGTATGTGATTATTTAGTTAAAGACTGTAACATAATTAGGCTTGGAAGGATTAGATTTTTATTGCTAAATGGTGGTAAACCTCAATTTCACTGTATACACACAAACCGATGGAAAAAAATACAAAATTTACAGGTAACATTTTTCTTACTTTGACTGTTTGGGAACTTATTCAAGTCTTGATTTGTGGATTTGTCTTTTATATATTTTGACATTTGATGTTGACAATATTGTTTTAACGGTTACAAAGCTTTCTTTTTGAATCTCAGCATCTACTGTTGTTAAATAATTATCTGATCCTTCCCCCAATTTTCCACAACTGTAAACATTTTAAATCACATTTTTTTTAAAAATGCTTAAAAATGAACATTGATGTTATCCATCAAAATTATTAAAAATAAATAAATTTGAGTTCTGCCAAGCATAATCAAATGCCTGTGCAAAAGGTGGTTTGCATTAAAGTTGCACTGGTAATCTTAATTCTGATTTTGGAGTGTTTGGCATGGCAAACCAAATCATAATGTTTTAATTTAGATATTTTTTTTGGTATGATTCCCTTCATTTTTAAAGGAAAATGGTTGCCCCCTCTCCTCCCCCCTACCTGTTATGTGTAACTGTGACAACCCCTCTAGTGTTCATCTGTATTTTGAATTGTGACTCTTCTGTACTGCAGCACAGTTAGCTAACACTTGGGCGACAGGACTAATGACATTCACTGGCAGCAGGAGAAGGCTGTTATTCCAGAGGCAATGGACCACTGGGTCAGTGGGGGTGGGGAAGCCTAATCTGCTCTCTCCTTTTGACCTATTTGGTACCCTGAGAGAGGGGTGTAGGCCATTGGTTTGTAGTTTGTAGTTGCTCCAGCAACTCCCTGTTTTCAGTATAATGTGTGGTGGTGTGGTGCTTTTGCTGCTGCTGCTCAGTGCATCCTCAGGATGTTCATCTTCCACTGTTCTTTTTTCTCATGGTTTTTTCACATCTTACACTATTTGGTGTGTTTTCATGATGCCATAGCTACTGGAATGATGGGAATATGAGAGAATCTCAGCTTCCCTTTAAAAAAATAAGTTTCTATTCCTCGTGATTGTGTAGAAAAGATTGAAAATATGACCCGACTGTACCCTAAAGGCATAGAAACCAGAAAGGAAATAAAAAGAAACCAGTGCTTACTATTTTTTAAAAAAAAACTCATGATTTTTGAGGCCTCGCTTGTGAATTTTGAATTCTTGGGGTTGGCAATACTGTGACGTTTTCCCGAGAAACACATCTGAGAGAAGGGAAATTATGATTTTTAACAGTTTATGTCAATAAAAGCTGGACAGAATTTTGTGGGATTAAAAAAAGACACTTTTTTTTTTAGCCTTAGGGCTATGCCTCTGCCAAAGAACAAAGGTATATTGCAAACAATGTGGTATGAAGGGTTTTTGAAGAAAAGGTAGCACAGTCTTGTATAATAGAATATAGACCACTAAATAAAAGGGTCGCTATCACTCCTCCTTTTAATAATACTGCATCTAGGGCCTGATCCAGCTCTCATTGTTGTTAATAGGAGTCTGTCCGCTGTTTTCAGCAGAAGCTGCAAATGTAAAAATAGAACACATTCTGTGGCTGAGCAGAAGTAATTGATTTCAACAGCGATATTAACTTAGCCTTGCTATCGGTCCTATTTTTTAAATAAAGCGTATGTTCCAAGACATATTAAGATTTACATTTAATAATTTATTATCCAACCTGGCTGGTCTTAGGGGCACTAGTTACATCCTCGCTTAGTTTATTATTTACTCCTGAGAGAGCTTAATAGCAGAATCTCTTTTTAGTGCAGTATTCTTCCGTTTTACTCTTTATTTTCCTTTTCAGTTAATTTGTGAAATACTTTGACCTTAATTGTGGCATTTCTTGATTTATTTATTTTTTTTGGAGTGTATGGCATGGCAAACTACATAATAGTTGTAATGATGTAATAGTAACCGTACACAAATGCCAGTTCTTATCTGCAAAATGATAAAGGAACTGAATGTTTCAGCTGGAAAAAAATTCTGGTTTTGAAAGCTACAAGATGTTTGGGATCCAAAACTAGATTCTTTAGATTTTATTTCAAAATAAAGTCTGTGAGGCAGGAGGCATTAGAACAGTTTTTTTGTTTAGTACATCCATCGCCAGCTCTGGCAAGGCATTTTGTTCGTTTGCTTTGTCTCATGGGTGTATCCAGGAATCAGTGCTTAGTCAGTGCTTGCTGCTGGGTCTGTGCCAGGGGTGTGATTTGAAGGACATTTAATTAAATGGGCTCAACCAGTGGAGGCTTCTAAAAATTGCCCAGGTTTTTAAAATTTCGAGGTGTGGATGCTTAAAGAGTAGAAGAATTGGTGATGTAAAATAGAAATTACAGATGCTGCTTGTGAGGATGACTTTCTGTAATCAGAGAGAAAGTGTTAGTCTCTGCTTCCATCAAGGATACAGGAATATTGTAACAACTTCAACAGATTGAAGAGGAGTAGTTCTAAATTTGCACTCTTATGATCAGGGCTTCAGACTTTCTGTTATTTATCAGAGCACCCTAACAGCTGTAAATACTTGTCAGCAATTTTTGTCACTGCTTTTGATGACCACATCTCTATCTTCAGGCTGCTCCTGTTTAATTTCGTAATGGTCACAGGGATGAAACTTGGGATCTCACATGGGGAGTAGCATAACAGTGGTCAAAACACTGCCTGGGAAACTGGAGCCCTTAACTTTTTCTTATTATTTGGCGAACATACATGTACAAAATCCTTCCAGTGGGCTGATCTAATTCCATTCAAATCAATGGAAAGAATGAATACTTGCATTCATTACATTTTATACTTGCATTGCATTTTATTAAGCAAAAAGATTTGATAGTTTCAGTTTTTAAAATTACCTACATAAAACCTACTGATCATGATCATGATCATGCCAGTCAACTCCCCGTCCCCCGTTAAGTAAACTTGTAGAGGACAGTGGTACAAAAGATGTATAGAAGCGGTTGCTTCTCTTTTTGCATGTTATCCTAGCAAGTAAGTGTTTGGTTTTTTTGTTTGGGGACTGGATTTCAGTGTTAAGATACTCAGGGGATGGGAGAATCTTAAAGCTGTGTGTTAACCTGAAATCTTGAGTTGTGTTTAATGTTACAATGTTAACTTTTTTTTAACCCTTGTCTCTACAAGTGATAACCTAGAAGGCATGTTTCTGTTCATTGTTGTCAGAGCTATTGAGAAATAGAACATGACGTGCATATTCTTCCCCCTGGGCTAGATAGCTTGCTGTTGGGAGATGATTCATAATTGTATGTTGGATATGATCAGAGGAGTGATGCTGGAGTTAACAGTAGGAAGGCATTTCTTTGTTAAATCCTTGCTTTCAGTTACTTATTTTCTCAAATATCTGAAGTGATTCTTTGTCTTTATACCACACCCATCACAGATGTATCTGAGGTCCTTGCAGTATTTACAAAGACCTGATCCTCTAGGGCAGGCCTGCACAACTCGTAAAGCGGCGAGGGCCACATTACTCCAAAGAAAACAGCTGAGGGCAGAAACCCCCTGCCCTGCGGAAACACCCCCCCAGCACCTCCCAGCCCCGCGAAAACACCCCGCTCCAGCACTGCCCACCCCTGCAGAAACAAACCCTCCTTCCCCAGCGCCGCCCCACCAAAACAGCTGTGGGCCAAAAAGGAAGGTTGGGGGTGGGGAGGTGATACTTGATTTTAAATCAACCAGGGGCTCCCAGCTGAAGAGGTGGCTGGGAGCCCTCAGGGGCAAATTAAAGGGGCCGGGGCTCCGGTGCCTGCGGGAACCCGGACCTTTCCGGGGCTGGGGCAGGGATTCCCCTGCCGCTGAGGGGAGCCCGTGCCCTTTAAATCCCAGCCCCAGCCCGGCTGCTGGAGCCACGGCCAGGATTCAAAGGGCTGTGGGCTGCTCGCAGCGGCGGGGAGCCCTGAGCCCTTTAAATCTCAGCCGCGGCCGGGAATCTCTGCGGGCAGCCCAGAGCCCTTTGAATCCCGGCCGCCAGGGCCGGCTTTAGGCCAATTCGACCAATTCCCCTGAATCAGGCCCCGCCCTTAAGAGGGCCCCGCACCCAAGCCCCAATACGACGTACTGGCAGGAGCCGGTGCACTGTACTGGAGTGGCCCAGCTTCCCTGGGGGCAATTTAAAGGGCCTGGGGATCCCAGTAGGGACTGGATCCCCAGGCCCTTTAAATCGTCACCAGAGCCCCACTGCTGGAGCCCTGGGGTAGGGCTGCAGGGCTCTGGGGGCTGTTTTAAAAGTCCGGGGCTCCCGTTGCCTCTACTGCCCTGGCCCTTTAAATAGCCACCGAAGCCACACCGCTTCCCCAGGGCTCCCGCGGCTATTTAAAGGGCCGGGGCGGTAGAAGCAGGGGAGCCCCAGGCCCTTTAAATAGCCTCCGAGCCCCAGGCTGCTGCTGCTACCCCGGTGGGGGAGGGAGGAGGAGGGGGCACTCACCGTACAGGGTGGGCTGTACCCCCTGTACCTTCACCCCCTGCCTGCAGCCAGCCCCTGCTGCACCCTCTGCCCGCACCAGCCCCGCACCCCTTGCCTTGCCTGCACCAGCCCCTGCCCACAGCCAGCCCCACACCCCCTGCTCGCACCAGCCCCACACCCCTTGCCTTGCCTGCACCAGCTCCTGTCTGCAGCCAGCCCCGCACCCCCTGCCCACAGCCAGCCCGTCTCCAGCCAGCCCCTGCCGCACTCCCTGCCCTGCCCGCACCAGCCCCGCACCCTCTGCCCGCAGCCAGCCCGTCTCCAGCCAGCCCCGCACCCTCTGCCCGCAGCCAGCCCGTCTCCAGCCAGCCCCGCACCCTCTGCCCGCAGCCAGCCCGTCTCCAGCCAGCCCCGCACCCCCTGCCCGCAGCCAGCCCGTCTCCAGCCAGCCCCGCACCCTCTGCCCGCAGCCAGCCCGTCTCCAGCCAGCCCTGCACCCTCTGCCCGCAGCCAGCCCGTCTCCAGCCAGCCCCGCACCCCCTGCCTGCAGCCAGCCCGTCTCCAGCCAGCCCTGCACCCCCTGCCCACAGCCAGCCCGTCTCCAGCCAGCCCCGCACCCCCTGCCCACAGCCAGCCCGTCTCCAGCCAGCCCCGCACCCCCTGCCCTGCCCGCAGCCAGCCCGTCTCCAGCCAGCCCCTGCCGCACTCCCTGCCCTGCCCGCACCAGCCCCGCACCCCCTGCCTGAAACCAGCCAGTCCCCCACTCCTCTGTCTCCAGCCCTGCCAACCCCTGCCACACACCCCTGAAGCCAGCCAGCCCACCCCACACCCCCTGTCTCAAGCCAGCCCCGCACCCCTTGCCCTGCCTGCAGCCAGACCCTACCTCCAGCCAGCCCCATGTCCACTGGTACCCTGCAGTTCCCAGGGCAGTCTCTCTGCCGCCCTCATTGAAGCAGGTGTGCAGAGTTCAGCTGGGACCCACACATGTGCACACCGTAGGGTGACCAGACAGCAAGTGTGAAAAATCGGGACAGGGGGTGGGGTGTAATAGGTGCCTATATAAGAAAAAGACCCAAAAATCGGGACTGTCCCTATAAAATTGGGACATCTGGTCACCCTAGCACACCCCCAGGAAGTGGCGGGGACCCACACATGTGAAACAGAGCTCATTTCTAGTTCAGGCCCATCTTTTTAAAAAAGAACTTTAGGTAGAGTTAACATACATCTGTATTTTCCCGGACATGTCAGGCTTTTTGGTTCTTAAATCGCCATCCGGGAGGAAAATATGGACGTATGGTAACCCTATTGGTACAAAAAATACATACTGTGGTACATCCCTTAAATCAGAACTTTTTAATAGGGAACCAGTTGCTAAGAAATGAAAGGCTTTTTTTTACCTTTTTTTTTTTTTTAATTTTTTTTTTAGTCATCCCTGCCGGGGCCCTGCCAAAAATGTTTGAATTGGGCCCCACACTTCTTAAAGACGGCCCTGCCGGCCGCGGCTGAGATTTAAAGGGTTCAGAGCTCCCCGGAGTGGAGGGCAGCGCAGAGCCCTTTGGTTCCCGGCCGCGGCTGAGATTTAAAGGGCTCCCCGTGGCTGCGGGCAGCCCAGAACCCTTTGATTTCTGGCCGCGGCTGGTATTTAAAGGGCTCTGGGCTCCCCGCGGCTGCAGGCAGCCTAGAGCCCTTTGACTCCCGGCTGCGGCTGGGATTTAAAGGGCTCCCCTCGGCTGCGGGCAGCCCAGAGCCTTTGACTCCTGGCCACGGCTGGGATTTAAAGGGCTCTGGGCTTCCCACAGAGTGCTGTGTATGTGGGATTTAGAATCCCCCGGCGGGCCGCACAGTGAGGCTCCGCGGACCGCATGTTGCGCAGGCCTGCTCTAGGGAGCAGCAGAGGAAAAAGGTAGCACAGCATGTTCCATTTTCCTCTCCCCTTTTTAGTATTATCAGTTTGCTCAAGCAAAACCAGTCTGATGAAAGATGTGAAACCTCTAATAGGAATGTTCACTGTGTGTGCAGTTAGGCCACGTGACTTGGGATAAGTATATGTTAACCTAAGCACTAATACTGTACAGCACTTAGTGGCCATTCAGAATCATTTTGGATGCTCAGAATCTTTTGATCTTGAGGTTTGGGTGTATGTCTTTTCTAGGTAGGGATGCATTCCCTCAATTCTCTTGCTCTTCTGCCCCGTCTCCTTTATTGGGTAAATACAGTGCCATAAGTTCTGATAGCGAAAACATATGTAGGGCTGAATGATGCCACCTTAGTAATATCTTAGCCGGGGAGAAGTCCCATTGATTTCCTTTGGTCTCCTCACTGAGTAAGGTAATGCTCAATATGAGTGAGGGTGGAGAATTGGGGGAAGTTTCGTCCCTGCCTCAAGGAGTTTGACAGAACTCAAATGGGATGGACAGGATAACAGGCAGTATTGTCTATAGAGAAGTCAACCTGCATCAGGGGAATTGGACTGGACTGCCTTTGGCATTCATAGATGGTTATTTCTTTAATTAGCCAAAAGGATTGTTATTGAACAATGCAAGGCTTCATTCCTTCCTCCGGGGCTGAGTTGTGCTACTCCATAATATTCATTGCCCTGGCTGGCCTGAGGGGTGAGACGAGAGTTTAAAAACTGGGAGATTGGAATGGGTTCCAGATAGAGAGGAAAGATTCTAGGTAGCTGCACATTCAGCCCAGGGGTCCAGGCCTGCAGGTCTTCCATGAGCAGGGAGAACTTCAGTGTCCTTTGAGGGTGTTCTGCACACAGAGGGACTCCTGGATCTGGCATTGCGCTCCTGGTGTTTAAAAGTCTTATAATATATAATAATTAATAGGAGATATACCCATCTCCTAGAACTGGAAGGGACATTGAAAGGTCATCGAGTTCAGCCCCCTGCCTTCACTAGCAGGACCAAGTACTAATATTTGCCCCCGATCCCTAAGTGGCCCCCTCAATGATTGAGCTCACAACCCTGGGTTTAGCAGGCCAATGCTCAAACCACTGAGCTATCCCTCCTCCTTAGATAATGTTTTAGACTCTGGCCTATTTCAAATGAGCTGGTGGTGTAAGTTTAGTTTTCTAGTAAATAAAGCCGCCATCATCACCACCTCATTTGACAGCTTTGTTGGCTCAGTGTCAGAGAAGCCAAGAACTGAATAGGCATGGAAACCGTTATTGCTCTTTTGCTCATAAAGTTTGGTCCCTCTAGGTCACAGCTTAAGCATGTTGTCTCTCATGGAGTCTTGCATTACTGCATCTAGTCTGTGCATCCAGATTTAATTCTCCAGGACTTTCAAGCTGACACCTTTTTCATGAGCATGAAAGTCATTCAAACAATAAATAGGTTACGGATGCTTGCTTCGTTTTTCTTCTCTAAGATATCCCTGCGGCCATTCCCTAATTACATGCGACACATGAAGATAAACATGTTAGGATAAGGGATCCACTTTGAGAAGCTTAGGTCGGATAACTGTTAGAAAGATTTAGAGGATGAAGATCCTAGAGCTGAAAAATCAAACTTTCTCAGACTCTGGCCAGGTCACAGTATATGCCCTTCTCTCTTGTTATATAGAAACAGCAGAAAGGATCGTTTATTTTGGTGGTTTCCATGCTGAGGAACAAAAGTGGCTTTTTCCTAAATATTTATAGTTGCTCTTTTTTTATAAACGTTTTACTTTCCTGCATTTAAAAAAAACCAAAACAAACCTTGTTGCAAAATGGAACAAAAGTCTCTGTTCTGTAACAGTGTCTGATAAAATTATAGGTGTGGTGCCAGGGGTACCCTTTCATTTTCTTTGTATGCAAATGCATTATTTAATATGGGGTGTTTAATTTTGCTTGCTAAAGTTAAATTACAGGGAACAAACTTGAGTCAGTTTTACACTGGATATTCTTTTACTTCTCCCTTTTTTCATGTTTTATGATAGCACTGCTTAGCATTTCTATATCACTTTTCATTTTTAATATACTTGATAACATTCCCGATCCTTACGGCACAGGTAGGGAAGTATTATCTTCAGTTCACACGTAGGTAAACCGAGACATGGAGAAGATAAGAGCCCAATATAAGTCAAAGGGAGTTGAGGGCACAACATCTCACTCATTACAAGCCCTAAATACACCACTACCTCGATACAACGCCACCCGATATAACATGAATTTGGATATAAAGCGGTAAAGCAGTGCTCCGGGGGGGCGGGGCTGCGCACTCCGGTGGATCAAAGCAAGTTCAATATAACACGGTTTCACCTATAACGCGGTAAGATTTTTTGGCTCCCAAGGACAGCGTTATATTGAGGTAGAGGTGTAACTTGCTGAAGGCCTCATCATGAGTCAGTGCTTGAATTAGAACTCAGGAGTTCCAGGCTACTAAGAACAAGGGCAATAACTTTGTTGCCTCTCATGAGTTCATGTTTGATTGTTTTGTGTTGCAGTGAATATGAAGGTTTGTGACTAGAGAGCGAGAGAATGTGGGCTCACCAAGTGTGATGGTAAGGCTAGTCGTGTAAAAGTCCACTTGCTGGAGACTAGGTGACACAGTGGGTTAGTGAACTAGCCTTTCACCTTGTGAAACCTGGTTTCAAATCCTGGAGTGTGTCTAAAGTGAAAGTACATTGGGTTTTTTAGTAGTCTCCATTTTGTTCACTTTGCGATCAGCCATCTCTAGTAAACAGAGAACTAGGATTGGAATAGCGAGGTTGCTGCAGGTCAGGACTGAATTCTGTTGTCAGGTTTTGTAAGCAAGTTTGCGCAATACGGGCCTGCAGCGTGGCTAGTCACTGCAAGTGCTGTTCACGTTATGGGCACTAAATTTGCTTAAAAAAATAAGCTCATTTAAAAATTCTAATTAATTACTGTTAAAATGTAGGGAAGGTTTCTACGTACATATGCAAAGCGTAGGGCAACTGGTCCTATTGGTAAACTCTAATCGTGATAGGTTTCAGATCTATTTATTAGTCTGTGTACTATGTCTCCTGACAACTTTAGTGCAAACATGACATTTAGAAAAATAATATTTGAAGGCGAAGTTCAATTTCTATACGTTATAATATAAAATCCCATCTACAAGAATTTAACACACGACTTTGCTAGATAGTACTGTCAAGTTTGTTTTGCTCAAGATCTTATGCTGCAATAGCTCTATTTAAAAAAAAAAAAAAAAAGAAAACAGCTGAGACTGTCCTTATTTCCTATCCTGACTAATGGATGGATTCAGCTCGTTTAATTCAACTCATTCTGCAAACTTAATTTTTATTACTATTATTATTATTATTATTATTATTTTTACTAAATCAGCAGCAGTACATGATACACATTCCACACCAAGCCACCGATAAACTAAGTACAGATCCACTAAGTCGGATGGTACCTATAAAATAATGAGTGCCTCACTTTGTTCCTTTTTTAAACCAAACAAGGTCAAGCCAAACTTTCTTCTAATAAAAACAAAACAAAACATGACCTTGATGCAGAAACTCTGATAGAGGTAGTGTTCAAATATCAACTCTACTTAGATGTAGATATATAGACAAAAAAATTAAAATTCAGTTCTCTGAAAAATCCTGGTCTCGTCTTGGGTCTGCTAGAAATGGTGTAGAGGCCTCTAATGAGAGGCAGAGAAGGGAGAGGTTTTTATTCAGAATTTAGAATCATCATCTGAGGTGGGTAAAAAGTATAGTAAATCTAGGGTTACCAGGTAGCCACTGTGAAAAACCAGGACGCGGGTGGGGGGGTAACTGGCGCTTATATAAGAAAAAGTTCAAAAAAATGGGACTTTCCCTTTAAAAACAGGACATCTGGTCACCCTATAAATCCATACTTGTTTGTCCAACCAAATCACACCCTTTGTATCACCCTGATGGGAACTGTAGCATGAGGGAACTCTCCTTCGGGCTGTTAGCACTGGAAGGAGTGGGAGAGAATTTTCTACTCTCCTTTCTCCCATGGCCCCACAGCTGTCATGTCTGTTGGAGTGGCGTCTCCCTTCCTAATGGGTGTTCTCAGCAGCTCTTCTGATACTGCTCAGTGTTACAGGTTGGGTGGGGTTGAGAGAAGCATGTGCCATGCCTCCCACTCAAAGGGGCCATGAGTTTGGTTTAAAAAAAAGTAAGTATAGAAAAAGATCATAGATGTCACACCTTGTGGTCTAAAACTAGAAAGGTTGCAATTGTGTTGCTCATGAACATCAACTGAAGAGTTGCACTGGCTGACTAGTCCCATCCATTCTTGCCATGGTGTCTTTGATGTAATCTTTTAGTGCGTGTGGGGGTGGTACGAGGGATCATTAGTCTGGGAGGTAAAACGCCCCTCTTCACCAAACCAAAACACTCAGATGTGCCAATGTAAACCAATTTTTATCTTTTTCATGTTTCTGTAAAGTTACAAAATGCTGAACATTATAGTTCTGAGACATTTTAAAGATCTTTATCACTTCCCATCATGAAGAGATCAGCATGATTTAGAAGGGTGCAGTCAGCTTGAAATCTAGTCATTTAAAAAAAATAAGTTAAAATATCTTCAGTTGGAGGGAAGGAGGCAGAGCACACATGGCCAGCAGGTATAATAGGCCAGGCACTGCCACTGCCACTGGACCCCTGGTTGTGGGGAAAGTTTTTGCTTTATTATGGTCCATGCAGGTTCCAGGGAGGCTGAGGAGGCAGTATATGTTGTTCAGCTTCCTGGGTTCATCTCAAATACCATCTCCTCAGCTGCCCCGGAACCTGAATGGGGCATATCAAAAGCCTGGGACTCCTCTGGCCGAGTGGGTGGGGAGCACTCAGGACTCCTCTGGGAGGGGGGAGGGAGGGCTGGCTCGTGGCTCCAGCTGTGGGGGTGGGGCAGAGGGTCTTGAGGCTCGGGGTGAGGGGGAGGAGGGGTGCGGGCGGAAGGGGCGGAGCTGGTGGCTAGCCTCTCCTAAGGGGGGCTCCACCCACCATCTATGTGCACATAACTGATCTATGCAACCTTGTGATCTTTCTGTTCTTCTCTGTTGGCTGCCACGCACACCTGTTTGCATTTTCTCTAAATTTGGATGCAAGCATTTTGGGGAAGGCACTGTCTCCTATTAAGTTTTTGTTTAGTTTCCTGTTCAAACAACTCCAAGGCCTTTGGGTGTTACAGTGGTATGGATATTAATAAGGTATTACTCCTGCTGCCATTGTCTTCCCAGCAGTAAGAATATTGCTATTGACTTCAATGGGAGCATAATCAGACCGTAACTATATAGGAGAAAGGAGCTAGACACAAAGATCTATCAAATGTAAAAGGGAGGGGGAGGAACCTGAAAGAGAGAGAATATTTCAGCTATAGTAAACTTTGGTCTTACCTACAATGATAGGAAGTAAAAACCAATTTCAGACAGAAGTGTGATTTATTTATTTATTTATTTATTTATTTTTAAAAATTGACTTTCTCTCTTTAACCTTGCTATGTATATGCTGCAACACTGAACCAGCAAGGGTTAAGCGATAAGCAGGCTAAGTGGCCCAAAATCAACCTTTAAGGAAAAGTAGAAAAGTATTGAAATAGTAAACAGGTCCATTCCTTGTAGATGGTTATCAAAGCCATATTAAGTAGACTAAATTCTTTAAAATTTATGCCTGTGTTGTTAGAGACTCAAATGATAGACTAATTGTATTTGTCTGTGTTTACCTCTGTCTTATAAGAAGTTTAACAATGTGATCTAATTAGCTTGTATATGCTAAACTTTAGTTCCTGTCTGTAAGGTTTCATTTCTATGTTCTGTTGATTCAGAGATCAAAAGGGATATTAACATTTGGATGAAACTTGAGGTGTAATAATATCATTGTCTTTATTTCTCTTTAGTAAACTACCTATGAACTGTCTGATTAATTCCCTTATGCTAATCAATGCGACTAGTAATCAATGTATGCCTAGGAAATAGAGATTTACTTCAAAGTAACAATGTATATTACCTATTCTTCCTGGGGAGGAGGTCCTGCTGTGACAAGAGGCTTCTCAGCCTGCTTGGGAACTACACTTCTACCTCGATATAACGCGACCCGACATAACAAGAACTCAGTTATAACGCGGTAAAGCAGTGCTCTGGGGGCGGGGCTGCACACTCAGGTGGATCAAAGCAAGTTCGATTTAACGCGGTTTCACCTATAACACAGTAAGCTTTTTTTGGCTCCCGAGGACAGCATTATATCGAGGTAGAGGTGTATATTTAAAAAAATAAATAAGTCTCAGGCCTGATCCTTCCTGCTTAAACTTGGTTAGGGAAAGTTCAAGCCACAAGACTGAGGTCTCCAGGTATGTCCTGGATTATCCCTGCAATTTCTCGTGGAAGAATTGAACAAACTGCACATGGACTACCTATTGGACTATAACCTATTGAACTGATTCTGGGAGGACTTTTACAAATTGGGAGCTCGTCATCTCTGCTATGAATCTAACCTGAGAACTTTATTCATATCAGTATGTATAATGGTCTTCTTTTTTAATACATCTTAGTTTAGTTATTAAGAATTGGCTGTAAATGTGTATTTAGGTCAGATTCAAAATATTCATTGACTTCATGGGCAATGTGTCTGATCTCTTGAGGTTAGTAGAATTTCATATATGTTGAATAAGATTTTAAGTAATCCTCACTGTATTAGACTTGGCTGTCCGGGTGGGAGCCAAAGGATGGATTGCTTAAGGGGAGCCATATTTTAGCTTCTTACTAACCAGTAAAGTATTGCAGAAACTGTTTGGGTTTTTTTGTTTTTTTTACTCGTTGGATAAATTTAGTTATTAGAATAAACCACCAGTTTGAGGGATCGTCTGCCCTATTCTTTAGTTTCCCCTGATTGAGCATTCTCAATGTGGCCTGTCCAGTGACCATGGTCACCTTGGCCTTTTGCTAAGATGTAAATGCTGTTTACAGCAGCTCTACAAAATTGGACTTGGCCAATAGTTTTTGGTGGATGAGAAAAATATCATTCATTTTTTCCATTATGAATCATCCTAGCAAGGGGCAGGTGAGCATAGGTTGCATCTGGCTGGTGACCTTTCATGACCGCTTTGAAAGAGTGGTTTGTGACATAAAAAAGCAGCCAGCCCACAAAAATATAGGTTTGAAAGCCTTGGAACCAAATCCTGAGACCCAAGGTTTGAGGGCAAACTGAAATCTTAGGGTTTAAACTGTTGTAGGCCAAGTGTGTTACTTAAGCGATGATTTGGTTGTGGAGAAGGGAAGGGTGCCAACCACACTTCCATCTGTCTCTGTCTACTTTAGACTTTTTTTTTTCCTTAAAATTTCCACTGTTGCTACCCCTGGTATATAGTGGAGATTGTGGAAGCACTAGTGTTGATAGGCAGTTGTTGTTTTAGCCAGAGTGTTATCTAAACCTGCGTTACAAGGACACCATCAAAGCCAATCTGCAGTACAGCAGTATCAATCCTAGGGACCTTGAGGACGCCGCCAGCGACAGAACACAGTGGCGTGCAACAGTCAGAAATACCTGCATCGCCTTTGAGGAAGACCGCTGCCGGCATCTACAAGAGGCACGTGAACGATGTCACAGAGCATCAGCAGCGCACGATCCACTGACCGCGAACTTCCCATGCACCATCTGCAGTAAAATGTGCACCTCTAGAACTGGCTTGTATAGTCATCAGAGGGCACACCATGAGACCAACAATAGATGATCTGCACAGATTTGTCATCATCAGATCGATGGACTACCAAGAGTATCTAAACCTGCCCATAGTGAGGTCAAGACAACATGGTCGTTAAAAATACTGGCAAATGTCAGCACCTTGTCTGTACTGAAGCTTCCACAAATAAGGAATTCTAAAGGAAAAATAAAGCCTGGTATAGACAAGGCCTCATTAACTTGCTAGTTTTGTTATCCCACACAGGTCTTGTCTATACTAGACTTTATTTTCTCCTTGAAGTTTCTGACTTTTCTACCGCCAGAGTAGCTCTACTAGGGGAATGTTAATGTTAGCAAAGCCACCAGCAGATGGCACCATTTTAAGCAGTGTGTTTAAACCATGTTAAAATACTGATGGCTGGTCTACCCTAGTGTTCCCAGGGTTGCTATTGCCAGTGAAACTTCACTGGTGGTAGTGACAAGGGGGTATTCAGAAGGAAAAAGTCTAATGTAAGATACGCCAGTGGTAGTGTCTTGTGGGTGAAGGCGATACACACTGTGAGTGATACAGCACCTTGACTGGCAAAAGACTTCGGCCTTACTATACTGAGAGAGCTTTTCTCCCTTAAAAAATGATCTTTAAGATGAGGAAAAAATAATATTCAGCCCAAATTAATGGTCTTCCAGAACTTAGAACATTTTTAAAGAGACCATTAAAAACACTTGACAAAATTCCAGGACTTATGTGGAAAGGAGGTAGTAGGGGGAGAGATTCTAAATGAAAACCTAGCACATCATACTGGTGTGCACAGTACAGAAGCAAACAAAAGGCCAAAAAAAAAAAAGCTTATCACAAAAGTACTTTGACTTTACTCCTCAAGTAATTATTTTTATCCTTCAATAGGTACATCTGCTTGCTATTGTGCTAACACTGCTGCTTCTCTTGTTAATTATACTCTTTTATCCTTGCTTCACAAGAGTAATCTAGCAGGCTGTAATAATTAGTACAACTCAAATCAAACACAGTAAGAAAAAAAATGAACCCCCTTCACAGAAAACCCAACCCCTGCCCTTCCCCCCCCCCGACCATAGCCCCGAACCACTACCCTTCATGACATTAAGTGCCAAAATAAATATAAATTATTTCTTCTTGGTACAAAGAAAAGATTGCATTACTGAACAGAAAACTTGTTAAAGATTTGTTGTATATGATGAAATAAAGAGCCCCCTCGTTATAAACAAGTATTAGTTATATTTTTCTCTGCTTTGTTTAAAAATCTTACTCAGTCATACAGATACTTGCTCACATGCTTAACTTTAAGCATGCAAATAGTCCCATTGATTTCACTGTGACTGTTTGTGAATTTAAAGTTAAGCATATGCACGTGTTTTTCTAGTATAGGTTCCTAAATGTTAAACTCCTGTCAGCGGTTATCAAACTATAAGCTTGTTGGAAAATTATGTATGTTTCACAATTAACATCAGCGATCTTTGCTGAGAAAGGTTTACAACACTAGCACTAACAGTGGAGATAAAACCTTTTATGAAGATCTTTCACAACTGATATTTAAAGAGTTCTGTACGTAAAGCGTCATGCCAAATATTTCCTGGAATAATCAAACCAATCTATAGAAGACCTTGCATCCTGGACAATCCAGATTTCAATCAGTGAAAATTGCTACCTAAAATATGATGATCAGACAACATAGTTTGTCCAGGATGTAGAGTACTTTTGCTACTTTATTAAACAATGTTGGATGTGGAGGGCTCTTGGGTGGCTGTAATATGTATAATATAAAATCAGTTGCTTTAAGGAGAGAAGGAAAAAGCTGTAGTCCTATCTTTCATTCAACAGGAAAAGCAGGGCTGGGTTAGAGTTATAAAAGTAATATTAATCTGTGTTTTTAAATAAGAAAATTTAGGGCACTGTGAAAGCTTTGTTCTTGGCCACAGACTTTGAAATTGTAAAATCCTTCTTCAGAAAAGCTTTAGTGCCAAATATCTGTCACTTCTGATTTGCAAAACTAAAAAGTTTGGGGTACAGAGTGTGAAAGCACAAATCCGCTGCAGAGCCTACAGCTTCTTAATGGAAACTGCATGAGCAGTGGACACTTACAAATGGTTTGTCCTGGGCTTTACAAGATATAATACATGGGGCCCAGCTGGCTCCCTCCCCACTTGTGAGTCTGGTCCCTTGGCTCTCACACATGTTTATGCCTGATGTCTGCTCATTCCCGGTCTCCTGCGGCTTCCGCTCTCCACTCCAACTCTAGTGATCTGCCTTTATCTGTGAGGTTCTGTGGCTCTGGGTGGAGTGAAACAAGAGCAAAGAACATCCAATTAATTTTGTTAGATTTAGGTATGCTCCAGCTTTAGCCTTTCACTAAGGTTCGTGATTTTCACTAAGGTTCGTGATTGCTCAGAGATCTGAGCAACTATTTGGCCTGGGGTCATGGCAGTGCACGTAAAATGCAATGCTTCCTCATCCCTAAAGACAAGCAAAGTTGTAGTTTAACTCAGACCACTGAGTGTGAAGGAATGTGGGGGAGCAAGGGCAAAGGCATAGAACTGGGGCAGCAGTACTTCGAATCTGCGTGACCAGCATCTTCTCTTATTTGAACGGAACTAACTGCTGCTCGTTGTCTGTGACCTACCACAACTATAGAGTTGAGTCTCGGTATCCTCCCAGTTTGGTCTGACTGTCTCGGTATTAATCAGTGCCAGTTACGGAAGGTTTTTGTGTATGATGCTGACACATGTCTGCAAGGAACTGGACTGAGACCACCCCAACACTTTTCATGTAGGCCACCTATTGGTTGTAAGATGGTAATTATGTTTAGTAGCTTCTGATCTAAGCTGAATTTGAACCAGGGTTCTAGAGGTTGAGATTTGTCTCCTGTAAACTAAGGAAAGCTGTCCCCACCAAGCCTTCTTCCTGTATTAGGTTGTTTAAGTGCTGTAGTTTGATTGGAACATATTGACTCTATTGTTAAATAGCTATTTATTTTGTTCTTTTCATAACAAATGGCTTTTAGGTGACTGAGCAGCACAGCATGAAGCATGGGAAATTTAATATTTTTATAATTGATAGTATTTTTTAATTGTTTGTTCAGCTTGCACTGCAGTATATTTTATCCTGATAGTTGAATCATTTCTCTCCGTTTACACAGAGCAATGGTTCTGTAATCTTGCAGCTGATGCTTTGGAAGGGTTTTGTTTGCTTTTTACCATTGGTTAATGGACAACTAGTTTTATGGTTTGAGGGGGAGATGGCATCTACATTAGATAATATTTCTCTATAAAAAGCAAATTCCTTGGAGCCTCTGCTGAGACTGTATACAAGGGTAACTATTGGGGTCAGTTTTGGTGATTTTTTGAGATATAAACATTGGGGCTGTCAAGCAATTTAAAAAAAAAAGAATCCCAATTAATGGCGAGATTAAAAAAATTAGTTGAGATTCATCAGTTTTCATTGCACTGTTAAACAGTGTGATTAAACTCCTTTTAACTCCTGTTAAACTTCTTTTACTGAGGTAGGTGAAATCCCTTCAGATGAGCGGGCCCTTGAAGTTCTATAAATTGAGAAGCCAATATTTGATATATGGTAATAAATGTAGTGTATAAATTGCAGATTTCTTTGCTAATGTACAGCATATCACAATTCATCATTTAAAGTGTTTAATATAAAATTATATATTTCCTGTGGTGAATTTAGTTCATATACTGCCACGATTATAAGATGCATATAGGAAAACTGTTTCAAATGTGTTATGTCTTCTCTGGGATGAGAAAAATCTCTAGTTTGGAAGATATTGAGATTAATTGTGAACTATCTCATCAGAAATGTCTTGCGTCTCTAAAGAAATTAAGTGTGACTCAAGTATTATAAGGAGAAAACTGGTAAATTATCCTTCTACTTTAAAATCTGTTAATCCAGCAAAGATATGGTATCAAATACACTTACAGTCAGAACAACATAAAATATAAAGGGCCCCCTGTTTGGTCATTTAGTCCATTCCCTTGCAAGGGCAGTTCTCTCTGACAAAAGAAAAAGTCCCTGGAGGCATGGCATATTAAGAACAGAAGAACTGAATTATGAACTATAACTACAATATAATTCTACTGGAGTCATCACATGGAGTCATCTGAGCAAACCTAGACTAGACAAATAGTTTGATTACGTGCCACTGTCATCCATGCTTTTCACTTTTTACTCAGTCTGTATTCTTGGATTGTTTTACTATATTTGCTTTTTCTTTGACCATTTGATATGGTGGTAATATTACATAAACATAAAGGGCATCACAGCTGCTATGAAAACCCTTACTTTTAACTTCCTGACTTCTGTATATGTAAAATTTTTAGCATAACCACAATAAGCTATGAAAACTAGTAAAACTACTACCTGTGATTTTTGGTGCGGGGGAGGGGGTCGGTCCCCAGAGCGAGGGGCCAGTCAGGGGTAATGGGCACAGTGTAGGGGATGGAGGGGGAAGTCCCTTGAGTGAGGGGCTGGCTGGGAGCAATGAGGCATGGTGTGGGGGCAGGGGGCAGTCCCTGGAATGAGGGGCCAGCTAAGGGCAATGGAGCACAGCACACAGGGGGAGGTGTCAATACCTGGAGTGAGGGGCTGGCTGGGGGCAATGGGGCATGATGGGGTCAGGATCCCTACCTCTGTGCCAGTCGGGATGAGAGCCACTTCCACTTCCTCTCTTCTTCCCACCCTCTGGTGGCGGATTGGGTCACTATGCCTTGCCAGACACTTGTCAGGTCACTCTGCAGCCGATTCCTCCCTCGCCGCCCAGAGGTATGCGATTAATGCCATTTTTACAAAATGAACATGTTAATTTTGTTTTCAGTTAAATCACAGGTCTTAACTGAAATTAATTGACAGCCCTAATAGACACCCATCCATGTTGGAATTGGACTGAGGCCACCAACTTTTTTTTGTTTTATTTACATATAGGCCACCAAACAATGAAGTAGTTTTAAAAAAATCAAATATAAAGGTAATTACCAACCTGGCCACATTCAAATCAGTATAATGGAAGATAAGCTGCCTATGTGCTATTGCCAGTCCCTGACCATTCAGGATCTGAACAAACTTCATAGGATTTGCTGATTTGAAACTTGGGGTTTGTCTACATTTGAAAGCTGGTTTGGGTTAACTTGTGTTTTTTTTTAAGGATAAATTGCCTCATGTCCATACATAGTGTTTGTTTTGAATCATTCGATGCCTTGTCCTGAGTTAAGTAATCCACTTTGGAATTGAGTTTACTGACATTTGGGATGAGTTTTGCTACAAGAAGTTAGGTGTGGACACATCTCCATTTCAAATCAACTGTTCTGACTCTGCAAGTCCTCTCACTGCTATCGCATATTGCTTTGCTGTCCACGTGAGTCAGAGTATCTATTTATCTGTGCCCTTTCTTGCTCCCGGGTCATCTTGATTGGTTGTCTCCTCCCTGTTTTATGCTGGCCTGCAACCAGATGTGGCACTTTGTGATTCCAGCTCTTGGCAAGTTTGCACACCAGGAGTTGCATCCCACTTATAGCAGCGAATCCCCATGCTTCTAGGTAGTCTAGCGCTGAGGTCATGAACTTCCTTGCCCTCTGGGGAGTGGAGAGAGAGGCGACAGTCCATCTCACCTGAACAACTGTCACTGGAATGCTAAGATACATGAGAGCACATAGAAACAAACTAATCAGAGCGCTCACTCCTGGATCCAATCCAATGGTGCAACAAAGGAAGGGAGCTCTGGCAGGGTTGTAAAAATATCGGGGACAAAAACAGGACCTCTGGGAGAGCTCGCATGGTCTGTGCCCGCTATAAGGATCTGGACCATATTTTTTCAAGAGGCTACCACTGAACATCAGCATGTTGTGGATCTCACCAAGGACACCTCTGGAGATGCTGACCCAGGACTTTAAGCAGGAAGAGATTGCCGTGGACTGCTAGGATCTCTTCAACCTGCAAAATGATGAAGCAGGACAGTGTCAGAGACCTCCAAATCCCAGATGGAGGCCCAGTACTGGGGATTTAAACAACTCTGTTCCTGGCTACTGTCAGGGTGCTTCCATGTTGGACTGATGTGAGTTAGGGGCCTCTCGCCATCTCCCTGTCTTTTGGGAACACACCTCAGGGTAACATTTACAGTGTAAGGACAGCCTGAAGAGGTACACATGTAATTGCCCCCTTCTGCCTCTCCAACCCCAGTATGAAGGGGGAAGAAAGTTGGAAAGAGTCTTACCATTTACAGGCTCACTGCACTCAGAAGAGCCCATGGGGAAGGAATTTCTAAATTGCAGAAAAAGCAAAATTTTATCTTTATTGTCATGAAGACTAGAATTGGGACAATAACTACTGGTGCTGTTTCTCTGTCGTCGTCCTGTTGTTCTCCCCTCTCCCATAACACCTGACCTTCTTCAGCCTCCATGGACACAACTGTTGTCAGTGACTGAACACTTGGTAAATCTCCAGGGAAAGTGAGAGAAAACAAGGGAGGACATGGTTGGTGGCCTCAAGGCCACATCACAGGAGAGGGATAAGAAGACAGAAAAATGAAGGGAAGGTTTCCTTCTACATGATGCAGAGGAGGGAGAGGAGACAGGGAACAGTCTGAGAGGCTGTAAAGGGAGCACACTGACAAAACAAAGGACTTCTGTAGATGATGCAGAAGCAGGCAGGCCTTCTGGAGACAGTGGCACTGTGTTCACGGACAGTACCGCAACTTAGCAGTGTCCTGAAGCCTTTTGAGAGTGCTGTGTACTGGGAGCAATTCCAAGGAACAGGCCTTTCCCTCACCAGTGCACACCACAAGACAAGAAAAACAGTGGATACTAGGAGAGACCTCCTTTAATTCCCACAACTGCAAGCAACAGGCCCTTCTATCGCCATTCCATACCCAAAGACCCAGAGGACATTTTTGACGTTCTCTTCCCCGACGTACACAAGTTTGTGACCTTATCAGTGCAAATGTCTTCACTCTGCACTTTATTGGTTTGTAATTTTGCACTTTTTTTAACTTTGTACTGTCTTACGTTCAGTAAATTTTTTCTTATTTACAACTTGATTTATTATTTATTAAAATTTTCTTAAATTTGTTGCTCAAAGCATAGAAACATCCTTACACCAAGCATTAAAATGTCAAGAAATCAGTTGAAAAACTTCATAAAAGCATAATGAAATCCTAATGCAAAAGCATATATGGTTTTCCAACAATACTCTGAGTGCCTACTTTGAGGCTGAAGCACCCCTGATCCTGTGTCTCTAACCAATTGCAGCATTTAGGAGAGGCTGCCTCTGTAGGTATTCATAACATGTGTTAAATCTGTCCATCTTCTCCTGACACCCATGGGTGAAACACACTCTCCCTTGCTGCCACAGAGGTTGTGTATACCATCCTAAGCAGCTATCATATGAGGCAGACATTGCTCAGTAACCTCCAGCCTTGTCATGAGGCATCTCCACCTACCCTTCAGTCTTCCAAATGCAAATTCTATTGTCCTGCTAGTTACTCAGAGGATAGTTAAACAAGTCCTTTCTCCTAGCCAAGTATCCAGTAAAAGACTTCATAAGACAAGGAAGCAAAGGGTAAGCTGGTGTCCCAGAATGACAGGAGGAACTACAACACCATTAATGTCCATAGTGGGAGCAAAAGTTCCATTTTTCATTGCAGAAAACAGACCAGTGTTTCTAAAGATCCTGGCATCATGAACCTGTTCTGACCACCCCAGGTTGATAATGGTGACCCTTCCAGGGTGGTCAGCCAGGCCTCACGGCGCCATGGAGAAAAATATCCCTTTTCGTTTATGAATTCTGAGTCTTGGTGTGGGGGGCAAAGAATAGCCACATGGGGCCCATCAATGGCCCCAATACAATTTGGGGACTGCAATTGTGAAAATCTGTCAGTAACAGTCCTGTGCGTTGACAGGGTTTATGACCCGAGGAACAGCACTTTCCTGATAGTAGCACACCCCTGCATGACAATCTTCCTGACAGTTGATCTGCAAATACCAAACTGGTTAGCTACTGACTGTAACAGTTGGGAGTGGTGAGTTTTCAGATAGCGATAGCTTTACCACACTGAGGGGAGTTCTCATGTAGGTGTTCCACCATTGCTGCTTGGAGTGAGCTCTGCCCAGATCTGTAGGGCAGTGGCTTTGGCATCCTGAAGTTCGGCTGCCACAGCTGGTCATCCCAGGTCAGCAGTGCTATATTGTCCCATCAGTCTGTGCTAGCTGGCTGGGTCCAGAAGTGGTGGCTTACCCAGTGAAACTGCTTCAGGAAAAGTTCATGCAGAAGTAACTGTTTGATGTCCTTCTCCTCTTGTGCCTGTATTGCTATGGCATCCCCATGGCTATCTCTCAAGTCATCCAAAGCTATCTGGCTGCATGACTGCCAATACACGTGCAGGAGCCTCTTTCTATTAATAACTCAGCACTGCAGTGCTCAGCAGTGTTTCCTCCATGCTGCCTGCCTGCAGTTTGAAAATGGTGCTGGGTCACAATACCCAGATGTATGTTGCGATGAAAGGGGAGGAATCATGGAATTTTTTCATTTGACTCCCAACTCCCAGAATTCCTGTGGCTTCTAGTCGGTATCCCACAATTTGCAGTGAGAAAAATCCCAGAATGCGTACAGCATAGTGGGAGGAACATTGCATCATGGGGTGCCTACTTAGGATGCTGTGGAGAAAATGCATCGCTATGTGAGTACAATGAATCAAAATTGAAGTATCTTAAGTCAGCGTAAACAGTATAGATTCCTTGTGCTCAGAGCGGTTGTTCCTGATTAGTTAACACAGAAAAACATAATTTAATATAACTTTAAAGTGTAGACAAGCTATTAAAACACCCAGTAAGATTCAGTATTGTTCTTGGAAGTGGAGAGGTCATCTGCATTTCTGTCAAGAGCCTGAGACTTTTCCTCTCTTTCCCCTTCCCCTCTCTCTCACACACACACACACACACACACACACACACACACACACACACACACACACACACACACACACACTCTTGTCCTTTTACTTTACAGACTTGCCTTCATAACTCCATGTGACTGTAAACATCATGCCACTAGAGGAGTTCCTGCTGCAGTGATAATAGTGACCATGTCTCTGGAAAAACAGGAATGTTGAGGTCTTCCTGACTGGTTGCAGTATTTCTGTCAGGTTTACAAAAGGAGTGTTTTGCCCAGGATTTTGTGAATTCTGAGGCCTCCCAGACAGCATCCCCTACACATGATTCTTCAAGCCGCCAGCCTTCTTTCCTTTCCGCCTCCCTCCCTCCTCCCCCGCATCAAATCCGCTGTGTAGTGAGGAAGGAGCGGTGGAGGTGTTGCTTGGCTGAAGAGGAGAGAGAGAGAAGTAGGCACACTTTCTCTCTCCCTCACCTAATTGCCAACTCACTGGTGCATGCCTCTCTGGCCCCCATCTTCTGTGTGCCGCCATGACAGGTGTCCTGGTTTTTCCTTTGAAAATCTGGTCACCGTAAACACAAGGGGGAGATTTTGAATGGGAAATGGGCACCAAACTCCCATTTGTGCCTTTAAGAATCTCCCCCATGCTACTAGGCAAACCTGTCATATTTGAATATCAGTACAAAAGAAAACACATTATTTTCAGAGAGGAGAGTGTGAAACGTTTGTTGGAAGTAGATAACTGATTAGCTCCGGAGATCTACTCTGTTACTAAATGGTGAAAATATTTAAGAGGATAAGGTGTTTCTTCTTTCTCTTTTTACTTAATATCCTTGGGTTTTAGACCCTCCCCCCCCCCGTATTGAAAAGTTTTGGGGCTACGAATACAAACCTTATGCAAGGCGCAAAGCAAAGCGAAAGGACTGTTTGCAGGGAGCTGTGAATTAACACAACATAACGGGCTATTCCTACCTGGAGCACCTGTGCTGCCAGCCTGCTGCCAACTAATGCTTAGATTAGGCTGAGAGGGATTAGTGGAAGTGGCCTGCTGCTTAGCTGCTGTTCCTTTTTTGGTGGAAAGGGAGAACAATGTGGATCTGTGCAATCCCTGTTAGCATTCTCTTGCTTTTTCCCCACTGTGGAGTTCACATTTGTGTGGTGCATGGGCATGCAGAGCTCCTCTGTGTGGAGTCTTCTCTGTTCTGACCACCGGCACTGCAGAAAAAGCATTTCTGCTGCCTTTGGCACTACTTGGTCCCCAGAGACTAGCTCAGGATTGGGCCTCTTGAGGTTAAATTGGATTTGTCTCGCAAGCTATTTTTTGAAATGAGGCTCAGTCAACTTTAAAAGTACAAAGTGAAATAAGAGCATTTATTTTAGACATGGGATTGGATTCCTGGATTGCATCAAGGAAATCACTTAGGGGTATATTTTTGCTTCTAGTGGCGCACACACACAATTTCCATTAGCATTAATGGGAGTTATGCAGGTGAATGAGAGCATAATGTGCTTAATAACAAGTGAGCAAGGAGTTTTCAACATTGAACAGGCTGTCCCTGCCACCGAATAAGATTTTAGAGAAAGCTGAAGAGCATACCAGCCAATTATTTGTATCCCTCAAAGAGGCAGAAATTTAGAAGTTGAAAAATGCATCTTGAGTAGTTTATTTCGTTGATCACTTTACACCAAGTGGAAAGCTCACAGGGTCTGTAAGGCAGTGGTGGGCAATTGGCGGCCCGTCAGGGTAATCCGCTGGCGGGCTGCGAGACAGTTTGTTTACATTGGCCTCCCGCAGCTCCCAGTGGCTGCGGTTCACTGTTCCTGGCCAATGGGAGCGGCAGGAAGCAGCGCAGGCTGCAGGGACTTGCTGGATGATGCTTCCTGCAGCTCCCGTTGGCCCGGAATGGTGAACCGCAGCCACTGGGAGCTGCGGGCGGCCGTGCCAATTTAAACCAACTGTCTCGTGGCCTGCCAGCAGATTACCATGATGGGCTGCGTGCAGCCCGCAGGTTGCCCACCGCTGCTATAAGGCAACTGGGTTCAATGGGGATAGAGAATGAGGGCCAGATTCTGATCTGGCTACAAAAGTGGGGGAAACAGCTTTTAGCTGTGTTTTAGTGGTAGTTTTGCCTTAGTGGGATTTAAATGTAAATTCTGGGTGGAGAAGCTAAATGAATTCTTTGCATCGGTCTTCACTGCAGAGGATGAGAGGGAGATTCCCACACCTGAGCTATTCTTTGTAGGTGACAAATCTGAGGAACTCTCCCAGATTGACATGTCAGTAGAGGAGGTTTTGGAACAAATGGGTAAATTAAACGGTAATTAGTCACCAGGGCCAGAAGATAATCACCCAAGCATTCTGAAGGAACTGTAATAGGAAATTGCAGAACTACTAAGTGTGGTATGTAACCTATCACTTAAATCAGCTTCTTAACCAGATGACTGGAGGATAGCTAATGTGACACCAATTTTTTAAAATTGGTTCCAGAGGCGATCTTGGCAATTACAGGCCAGTAAGCTTAATGTCAGTACCAGGCAAATTGGTTGAAAATTCTGCTCTTTATTGTTCTATCGGACACATAGATGCACATGATTTGTTGGGGAAGAGTCAGCACAGCTTTTGTAAAGGGGTAACATGTTTTACCAATCTATTAGAATTCTTTGAGATGGCCAACTAACATGGACAAAGGTGATCCAGTGAACATAGTCTATTTGGACTTTGAGAAAGCCTTTGACAAGGTCCCTCACCAAAGGCTCTTAAGCAAAATAAGCAGAAGTGGGTAAGAGGGAAGGTCCTTCTTATAGATCAGTAACTGGTTAAAAGACAGAAAACAAAGGGTAGGAAGAAATGATCAATTTTCAGAATGGCGAGAGGTAAATCGCGGTGTCCCCCAGGGATCTGTAGTGCTCTTCAACATATTCATAAATGATCTGGCAAAAAGGTGAGGTGGCAAAATTTGCAGATGATACAAAATTACTCAAGATAGTTGAGTCCAAAGAAAACAGCAAAGAAATACAAAAGGATCTCACACAACTGGGCAACAAAATGGCCAATGAAATTCAGTGTTGATAAATGCAAAGTAATGCACATTGGAAAACAAAATCCCAACTACACATACAAAATGATGGGGTCTAAATTAACTGTTGCCACTCAAGAAAGAGATCTTGGAGTCATTGTGGATAGTTCTCTGAAAACAGCTGCGCAATGTGCAGCAGCAGTCAAAGCAAACAGAATGGTATGAACCATTGGGAAAGGATAGATAAATATCACAATACCACAATATAAATCCATGGTTCACCCGCACCTTGAATATTGTGTATGGTTCTGGTTGCCCCATCTCAAAAAAGATATATTAAAATTGGAAAAGGTACAGAGAAGGCCAACAAAATGATTAGGAGATGAGGATAGATTAATAAGACTGGGAGTTTTCAGTTTAGAAAAGAGATGACTAAGGGGGAATATAATAGAGGTCTATAAAATCATGAATGGTGTAGAGAAAGTGAATAAAGAAGTGTTATTTACCCCTTCACATAACACAAGAATCAGTGATCAGCCAATAAAATTAATAGGCAGCAGGTTTAAAACCAACAAAAGGAAGTACTACCTCACACAACACATTGTCAACTTCTGGAACTGGTTGCCATGGGATGTTGTGAAGGCCAAAAGTATAAGTGGGTTCAAAAAAGAATTAAATAAATTCATGGCGGATAGGTCCATCAGTGGCCATTAGCCAAGATGATCAGGGATGCAGTCCTATATTTTGGTGTCCCAAGCCTCTAACCGCTGGAAGCTGGAAATGGACAAGGGATGTATCACTGGATAATTGTTCATTTCCTTCTTAAGCATCTGGCATTGGCCACTGTTGGAAGACAGGATTCTGGTTAGATGGACCATTGTTCCGTCCCAGTATGGCTGTTCTTATGTTCTTATTGTAGCTTGCAGAAATTACTAACAGTTTGAGGAGGAAGTACATAAATGTTGTAACTAATTCATAGGGACCTCTTTTTACTACAAAAATGGCTGGTTTTTCACTTAAAAAAGAATTGGAGAATTAAGTGTTATAAATTCAACAAGAAAATGGTCTGAGCATTGCTGTTCAATAACACCAATTTAAAATGTTCAGTGTGCAGTATTGTCCTTATTTTAACCTCATTTACTGAGTGTTTTGATTGCATCATACTGGGAAACGTTCCTCTTTTAGAGATAATCCCCACCCCCTTTTTTGTATTGATAAAGAAGATCTGACCTTTAAAAATAACGAGGGGAGGGAAGGTTGTTTCTTTTAGAAATTTCTGGTGTTTATCTACCCTGATTTCCCTGGAAGGCTTTTTGGACAACTCAAGAGCGAGTAGGGTTGTAACAATTATCAAGGAAGTAAAACTTGAGAAATTGTGAATAAAAATCACTTTCCCTTTCACTCTTTAAATTTTTTTGTTGAACTTAATAGATGCTAACAACTGCAAGTGCCTGACAAATGATGTCAGGAGAGATCTCTTTATTAAAGATTCAGCAGTTTGTCCCTTCAATTAAGAGCAGAGAAGGATCCTGTTCTTTATACAGTATCTGATCCCTCAAGAAGACCTCAAGCGAAATCAGGGAATACAATACTTGATCCTCTTGATATTTCTAAGGTAATTGCATAGGAAGGTACTTTTTTGGAAAAGCTCTTTCAAGCTTTTGGTTTAAATATATATAAGTATAAAAATATAAATATATAAATACATAAATAAGCCATGATTGCAGTTGTTCCCCCTCTGCACACATCCTCTTTAAATACCATCTGATTAGGAATCCAGCTGGATTTTGTGCTTGTGTTTATTTTGTGTGCTGATTGGCTTCAAAGGCTTGCACTTAATGAAGCCAGACTTTCAAAAGCGAACTGTGGACAGGATCCTGTTTGCTGATCTACAGAGCAGTTCTCTACTCTACTCTGCTTTGCTTTTGGGAGCTGTGTGCATTCAGGGATATGTGGGTTGATATTGCTGTACTGATTGCTGTAAGCACAGAATTATTTTTCCTGTTAAATGGCTAAATTTGAGAGTGCTTTTAAAATAATGCTCTATGTAAATATAGGTTGTTCACTGAGGATGTAATTTTTATGGTCAACCATTTATTTAATGGGGTTACTGTAAATTAAATTGTTTTTTGTGTGTTCTTCAACAGGCAGCCAGATAAACTAGTGGTGGTTTGGACAAGAAGAAGCCGAAGGAAATCTTCTAAGGTTAGTTGACTGCTTAGTAATACCCAACTTCAGTAAAAAGTGCAGTTGGCTGTTTGATTTATTAAGACAAAAATGGATGTTTATTTTATTCTTACTGAATTTGGCCCTAAAATGCTTCCTTTCTTACCGTTGAGACACATTTATAGAAAAACTCTAGTGTCATCTTAGGTATGTATGTAGCTCCAAGTACACAGCATGCAGTTTAATAATAATTAACAATTATAAGTTATTAATTTCTAGATCTAATCAGAGAGAAAAGTATCAGGGGTAGCCATGTTAGTCTGGATCTGTGGGGGAAAAAAAAAACAGTAGTCCTGTGGCACCCTATAGACTAACAGACGTATTGGAGCATGAGCTTTCGTGGGTGAATACCCACTTTGTCAGACGCATGTCTGAAAGAAAAATCAGAAAGAAGAATCACTCTTAAAAGTAACAAAAACAAAAATCTTAAACGTAATAAAAACATTAATAAGGAAGCTGCCACCTTTGCAATAGGAGGATATAAAGTAGGAGTAAGAGACTGTTTTTGCTGCTACACAGCCCTGGAAATCAGAAAGTTTCAAAGCAGATTCTTTCAGTTGGATATTGTATCTGCAGACTGGGCCTCTGTTGGGAAATTACATTGACACTGAAATTGTCACAGGTATTTCTAAACACTCCTGCTATTTCTTTGTGTATATTTTTATGTAGTAAATAGTGTTTTCTAATCATGGGGTAAATCCTGTTCTCCCAGTTCCAAAAAACACTAACAAACAAATATAGATGCAGGGGTAGCAAAACCCAAAAGTAGAACCACCACCTTGTTTGCACCACAAGAGGGCACAGGTAGTAGAGTTACTTCTACACTTATGGTAGCATGTAGAATACAGACAATGCATGCCCAGGTAGCATGGGGTAGTAGTGTAGATGGTGAGGCATGGTTTAGGTTAGTCAAGTGTCATACGTGCCTGAACTCCCAGGGTATATATCCTACACATGGGCAAGCAGTGCCTTCCATGTCTATAATGCTAATTTTTAGCGTCTTTCTGCTTCCCCACTTGCTGGTGGAGCTTTCCCTTGCTATGTGTGTAGCTACACACCACAGTGACAAGTGTGGACACAGCCTGCCTTTCTCTGGGGCATGTAGCTACATGTGTATTGCCTATATTCTGTGCACTGCCATAAGTGTAGATGTAGTCATAATGAGAACTCTATACCCCCTTGTGTGTGACACACTGCCCTAGGTCTCCAAAAATTCTTACAGAGAGAACAAGAAAATATGAATGGTCCAGGGAGATGGAAGTACAATGGCCAACGGGTCTGTGCAATCCGCTGATTGAGTCACCCAAACCTCTACATGGCATGGGAGAAACACTGTGCTGTACCCAGTACTCTTTTCTATTGCCAATAGTAGCTGCTGCTTGCACAAGTGCCCTAACATCTACTTGCTGATTCCTTTTCCTCACAAACATTGCTATTTTCCTTTTACTCAGGGCCTTCTCATGGGACAAGGTCCTGTCCATAATAGGAAATTTCCAAAATTAATCATTGGATGTTGGATAATTATTTCAATTAAACAGAGAGGTCTCATCTCCTCTTTGTGCATGGGTGTAACTCTGAATAATGTTAATGGCAGCTCTATACAGATATAGAGGAGAACAGAGAAGCACGATTAGACACCTGAGATGGGGAAGGGCTTGTAGCTATTTAATTGTGGATTGATGTATATTTTAATTATATATACAATCAAAAAATGTTTTGAACTCATGATGTTGTACAGCTCACCAGCCTATGGAATGGTGTTCTTTTTACTGTTACCCTCCTCTTAGCACTTCCATGCTTTCTGCTGTTTGTCACGCATACTTCTTGTGTCTTGTCTTAAACTAGATTGTAAACTGTTCCAGGTTTCCTTCTGTTTGTACAGTGCTTAGTACAATGAAGCCAGGATCCTGATTGGGACTTTGGATATTACCACAGTAGAAAAAAATAATATCCCCTGTGCGCATTCTAAATTTTGCTTTAGTTTCTGCATGGAAGTGTGACAAAAGATACTGTAGGACACTAAAATAAAACTCAGACATGTTTTTAAACAAAAAATGTCTTGTTAGATGGTAGGGTATTTAGGCACGTTTGATTAGTTTGCTGGGTTAGAGATTATGTTCAAGGTCTTGTGTTCAAACAGATGGCATATCTGGAATTCAGTAGGGCCAGATGCAGGGGTCTGCTCATGCATATGACATTGCAGGATTGGGGCCTTAGTTACTGAGGATTTTAATTTAAATCAGGAGACAAAATTGGTCTATCATTGGCCATGGAGCATCAGTTTTCAGCTGAGCTTGCATCCCCTAAACTACAGAATTTTTAGACATGCCTGCTTGCTATTTCCAAAGTTTTGGTTATCCAGCATTATAGACAAACCTGTCGATGTCAGCAGATAATATAGTGGTTGATCTTCTTAAGACTAAGAATAGCCCTGTAGCAAATCATCAGAGGATGATTAAGGGGGCCTACACAGATATTTTTTTTTAAAGTGCCAAATGCCTGCAAATACTGTACCTAGAGTAAGACTTAACTTTTTTTTAAAGATTTTATAGCTGACATGATTTTGCTTCATTTGAGATGTTTGTCTCCTAGGTTATAGATTAATAAAGATTCCTAAACTCTTAGTCATCCTGCCAGTAAAATACATTACTATACATGTTGTTTGTTCATCTAATTGCTTTCTTGGAAATGAGTCAAATCAAGACTTCTTTTTATTTTATTTTACACAGACACCGTGCCCAAGAAGTACCTAAGCATTAATCATATCCCAAATGTTCCTATATTTTTTCATTTATTTGTGAGGCAGGGAAGAGACATCAGTTAAGTTTTCTCTGAGAAGAAATGTTTATTCCCAGGCAATCAATATAATAAAAATGTGAAAATGAGGAAAAAGTCAGAAGACCCACCTTCCACCCCTAGCAAATGACTGCAGCCCACAAAAATGTAACTCAAACATGAAGATAACAATTGTGTAGCTTGTGAACAGTGCATTTAACTAATGTAATATTAAGGTGTTGGTGCCATTTGCCCCACATACATTCTTACTAAGGACACTACAAATATTTCTTCAGCTTTGAGAAAGAACGTGAGACCTCATCCACTGCCCTTTTTTTTTTTTTATTTAAAACCTTATTGGGAGATGAGTAAGTCAATGATTATTATGGAGGACTGGTAAGGTTTCATAAAAATGTTAGGTTGTAACAGGTTTTGCTAAATGGTGCACCCAAATTACAATAGCCATATTGAAAACAACATGCTAATGGAGATCATTATCTAAAAGATGGTATGTATGATGGGTTGATATTATTCCAGCATGACATAATCTAATAGTTATCAACTCTAATTCAAAGTTAAATAATTTAGAGCCCTGTTTTGGAATTCCCTCCCCTTGGGCTAGTCTGAATTTAGATACTTTTACACAGACATGTCAAAACATGACTTGTTTGTGTAACTGGGCAATTCTGATGTTTAGGACTGGTATTTACAACACATGCTGATAATCGAAAGTCTTGCTAAATTTGGCAGAATTCCTGAGCAAGTCTAAGGACTGGGCTGACCTTTTTCTTTCAGAACCTCCCCCCCCCCCCAAAACATGTCAATTTGTTAGGCACAAATGTACCTTTGTCTTTCTTTAAAATCAAGAACATATACCTTATTGCATCTTTTCAAGCCTACTTTGTGCACCCACCAAACGTATAATTATATTGCAAAATTTACATTATTCTAGGCAGAGCTATAAAGTTAAGGTTGCTGAACACTTTCCATTTTTTCGGTTGCTTACAATAATACAATTCAATATAATGTAATTTCTGTTTTTTCAATTTTTTTTCAAACTTAGGAAAAAAACTACTTTGAAAGACAATTATTTAGCTTCCAAAGTCAAGCACTCAAAAGCTAGGAAGAGCCAGAATTAAAGTTGCCTGTTCAAGCTCAGTTCATCCCCTTTGTGTGCATGCATTATGCCACAGTCTTTAATTACATGATCACAAACTATTTTACTACAAGATCCCTCCTCATTACAATGCACAGGATGGACAGTGCTCAGGGAATGACAGTAGAAGGTGTGTATTGAATGAGACAGAGTACTGCAGGAGAGGTTGGCCTCCTGGTTAAGGCAGCTGAATGCCATCTTGGAGATTTGGCATCTATCCCTTCCTCTCCCATATAATTTGTATGTGATGCTAGGCATGTGTATATACACCAGTTTTTCACATGGGGCCACTAACTGTGTTCCTCATTTTCTGGGTACCCAACCTGAGACATCTGGATGGAGCCTGTTTTGCAGAAGTCCTAGGCACTTGCGGCTGCAACTGAAATCAATGGGAGCTGTTCTTCGAACATATAAAGTGCCGTACAAATGTTAGTGCTCTGAAAAATCAGCTCATAGGTATCTCAAGTTGAGCACCCAAAATTAATGGACACTTTAAGTCATCTGTTTGGGATTCCTCTGATGTGTGGAAGCCCTCAACAGGCACGCAGCTACTAAGCCAGCTCCTGTGCCTCCCTTCCCACAGCCCCTGGCTCAAGGGGTCATGTTTGGACCAGGAAGGCGAAATGGCTGGACTGTGCTGTACTCTAGCTATCCCCAGATAGTATATTGCTCATATGGAATTGTTACTAGCTGGAGCAAGTTAGAGCACTGCTCAGGCCGCTCTAAGCTGCACTGGTGCTGGAGCAGAGAATCAGGATGCTATAATTGGTTGCTGGATCTCCGCTTCTCTTTTTCTCCCTCTCCTGAGGTGCCCTTGATTACACGCTGGAGAAGGGGAACCCTTAGGAAAGAAGAGCTCCCCTAAGCTCAGTCAGAGCCAGTCAGGCTCCTTCCCTGTTCTCCTTGGGCCTTCTACAGCCTGTCAGAGAAGTAAGCAGTGAGGCAGCTAGTGCTGTTCTCTTCTCCCTTCTTTGCAGTGCGTTAGGCAGCCAGCAAGGTGCTGCTGAGCAGCTGCAGCGGAGCAGGAAAAAACTGCTGGCTCACATTAGGGATGCTCTTGAGACTGCAGCAGAAGTGGTGAGAGACATTGGGGAAGAAGATAGTGTTGGCGCTGAACTAAACACTTGCATTTAAAAATTGCAGGGCATGGCTTGTGGAACGTATTTTCAATTCATGATCAAATATAAATTTGCTCTCTCGTTTGCTATAATTAGAGTCTCAAAGGCCACAAGTTGGACACTACTGTTCTAAAAGTATCTGCTTTTCTTTCTTCCTTCAAAACTTCACTAATGAAGAGCTACCCAGTGGTGTTTAGTGACCTTATGTACGAGACCAGTATTCCTGCTTTTTGACCTTCTTAAAATCTGTTGTTTTTTTCCATTTGTCCTTTTGAAGATTGATGTATCTAATGCACCCTAACCTTGGTGTCTGAGCAGAAATCAATCTGAAGGTCTGTAATCTCCATCCTGTCTTGTATTACATTAGGACATGTCTAGTTGTTTTTGTTTTGTTTTTTGGGTTCTTTTTAAGTAAGAGAGGTGTACTAGTTAAAATGCTGGGCAGGGTTCTAAATGCTATTGTGTCACAGCGAAGTTGCGATTTTGGAAAGGTTTTTCATTTTCCTCCAAAGGTGATACCTTCTGTGGCCATCCTGATACCTGGCAAGGTTTCCAAAGTAGAGGGCCTGCCCCTAAGAAAGCTGGCAGGGTTCTTGTTCATTGCATCTGTCATGTCTGGTTTCAGGGAGAGTGGTAGTCACAGAAATAGCTAGGGTCCAGCACACTGAGGGTAATTGTCAGGGGAGCCAGTATAGTATATGGAGCACTGGAGTGGTGTGCTCTCATCCTCCTGTGTTGCTTAATAATTGGGCTACCACGTTTGGAGCCAGTTGGCGCTTCTTCGGTCTTCTCTTTCATCTCCAGGTACAGAGCATTGGAGCAAAACACGTGCATGTTACTTTTTCACCCTAGAGCTTGCAATGTTCCCCTGCACCAGTCACTAGTAAATAAGAAATTAGTTTATTTTTGGCCTCAAATATTTCTCTTACCTGTTCTGCAAAACCAGTACATTCCTATGTGCTATATATGGAGTGTCTGTTTTGTGTTGATAATGACAAAATTATTTAATAAGTGTTGAGACTTGCACAGATCTGTTATGGTCAAAACAGGCGATTCCCTGTAACTATATCTGGAATAGGGACAACAGATCAGATATTTTCCAAGGGCACTCCACTAATTTAGCACAACATCTAGGCCCCTACAGGTTATGTATGCATTCAGGTGATAGATCTCTTATAGAGGAACATCTTAATTATCCCGGCCTATAAATTGATAGTTTTCAAGCTGTCCTTAAAGAAGGCAAAAACCAAAACCCACCAAGCCTTACAGTCTGTGCTCAAACACTGCATCATTATGGAGTCTTATTTGTCACGGTAACCCAACTTTGCAAAAATAAATGTATGTATAAAGCAGGTAATTCCTACTATAAGCATTATAAATGTAAATAATGAAAACAGTCATGAGAGAACTCCAAAGGCCAGGAGATCCTAAAATGCTTATCTGAACCTGTGGAGCCCACCGCCAGTCTTTTCTCACACATTACTGTCCCCCACCCCAATTGTTCATCTATCTACCAGTACAGTTTTCTAGGAGTGGGGTGATGTGAGGCATGTTGCCACTTCGAGCATCTTTGTGGCATATTTCACCAATCTTTCCCCTCCTCCCGGGTGTTTCTTCATTTAAAGTGCCCTGGGTGTTGCAGCTTCTCCTCACTTCCTCTCTGCGGGGTTGGTGCTTTTTCCTCTGTACTCCTTCCTGAAAAGGCTACTGCTGCCGGTTGTTTGGATACTGAGTGAAGCTACCAACAATAGAAGCCCCTCTGTACAGGCTGCTGCTCTCTCCCTAGCCTGAGGAGGCAGGTGGTGGTGGGAGGGATGATGAATACAGGGAGGGAGGCAGCCAGTGGCAGTATTTGTCCATCCAGGCTGCATCGGAGCCAGGGCAACAGAGAAGCAGTGAAAGATGCAGAAAGGGAAGGAGGCTGTGTAGGGGAGGAGGAAAAAAGAGTCTGGAAGGCACAATATAGTGGAAACTGTGGCCCGAGGTGATAATTGCAGAGGAAACATAATGTTCAGGCCTAGCAGCCAGCTACTAGAGAGAGACAGCTGGTCACGATCCAGAACATGGGGACAGTGAGTAATATTGGGATTGTTGGCATGTTTACAGCGTGTAGGTGGCAAAATCTTGCCCATTTGCCAAAGCAAAGGCCTGTGGTTTTGGATGATTGATTAAAATATAGTCACTGTAGCTGTATGCCTACATGAGGAGTCTGTAAGGGTACAACCCTCTCACCCCCAAAAGACCCCCTCAATATAGGGACCCTTGGTCTGAGAAATAACGTTATATTGTATTACTCTTAATGATAATTTTAAGTACTCAAAGTATTCTCTATTAACTAATAGGCCTCCCCCTATTTGAGGTTATCCTTGCCTATCATATTGCCTGGGTGGTGCAGTCCTATATTCCAAAGCCAAATGGGCATGTAACATCAGCCAGCTAATAAGGGAATAGCTTTGCTTTAAAAGCTCATGAGGTAGGACTTTGTCTCCCACTCTCTCCTTTTGATAACATGTATGTCAGGGAACAGTAATGCATGTTGATTTGTTTTAGGATTCTCCATTTTTTACTGTTTCACCAACTAGTCTGATGAGGAGAGGAGACTGGTAAATCCCTCATTACCCAGAATTCTGCTGCATCATAGAATGCTTGTTTTTTATTGTATGTTCAAAATGTTTTTACAGTATAAAAATGGAAGCAGCATTGCCAACCCCAAGTGTTCAAAAAACATGGGTCAGGCCCAAAAAATCATGAGGCTGACTTAAAATTCATGGGATTTAAAAAAAAACCCAACATATTGGGTTCATTTTATTTGCCATCTGATTTCTCGGCCTTGAGGGTGCAGTTGGGACACATTTTCAAGCATTAATTTGCAATCATGAGGACGAGCAACTTCCTTTTTTAAATGAAAGCTGAGATTCTCACCTAACCAGATACCTGCAGTAGCTGGGGCTTTCAGAAAAACACCAGATATCATGAGACTTGGGATAAAACTATAAACATCAGCAACTCTGTAGGAGTGAATGAAAGTAACAGAACAACAATAAGAATGTTATAAATATATCTGCCCAGGTAAATGACTTTGGGCAGCATGGAAAACAAGCTGGATCCTACCAATGGCTCCCTGCAGGACTTTATTCTTAGATACTCCCTCCATTCCCCCCCTTCAATCTCTTGACCTTCTCTCCCACACCTTGCTAGAAGCTGCTGCCACTTCTCTTGTGGCTCCACACAGCAGGGAATCAACAGAGGGAACAGAGCCAGAAGGCAGATATGCTGCCTGTAGTAGTGGCAACTTAGTGGCCTCTGGTGGCCTAAAGGAACTATTACAGTTCCTTCTGATAATGAAGCTGGATGTGTGAGGACCTATGTAGGCTGCAGGAATGCGTGACAGGGCTGTCAAGTGTGTGACTATCATGTGAGATGAAGCACTGTTTATAATGCACAGCAGCGGTGAATTAGTTTCCTTCTCCTACTAAATGAGGATGCTTTTCAATCACTATCTTTCTCATCAGGGTGTAATGAATTCTGTAGTTAAAATTGGCCGTTGGGCAGCTGGCTAAATTTGAGATGGGGTATATGTGCTAAATTTTAACCCAGAAGAGACCTTTTAAAACTCTCTTGAAAATTATAGTTTGCTGACATGGCCAATGAGACCATGCCACCATAACAACAATCCATTGCTACAAAACCAACGTGTACTCTTAGTAACACCATCCTATCTCCAAATGTGTTACAACCAGGGTAATTATACATGAGTTACGTTAACCTTATGCTAGTAATAGTATTACAAAAATCATACACTGAAATGCTGGATGTTGCAAAGAATATATAACTAAAATGAACAATGTTTGGGGGGGAGATAGCTCAGTGGTTTGAGCATTGGCCTGCTAAACCCAGGGTTTTGAGTTCAATCCTTGAGGAGGCCACTTAGGAATCTGGGACAAAAAATTGGTCCTGCTAGTGAAGGCAGGGGGCTGTATTCAATGACCTTTCAAGGTCCTTTCCAGTTCTAGGAGATTGGTATATCTCCTATTATTACTGTAGAATTTAAAAACGCAGTTAAATTTGATGCAAATAACAATCATTTATAATGTTCTCAAAATAAGAAAAACAGGTAGCTAGAAACAGCCATGCTACTCAGCCATCCCCTTATATTAGCATATATTCATTTATATTTCCATAGTTATCTAAAGTTTTCCTCCATACTAACTGAACCAGATTCTGAAATTCACATTTCATAGTGTTCACTGTTTTAATGGAAAGTATGGAGCTCCACAGGTTGGAATGATTTGCTCAGGTCTTTTAGAGTTAATCTCTTCTTACTTCATTCTCACTTCTCTTTTAGTTATAGGTACTTAAATGCTAATTCTTTATAGGTTTAAATGTTTCAGAGGCATTTAGTCTGTACTATAAATTGGTGCTTTATTTTTTTCAAATAAAACAAAAAGAAATCAGTTTTATTAAAATCTGAATATGACTACTGAGCATGCACAATAGCTACTCTTAATTATTTGCTTTAAAGGAAAATGTTCCATAGTCTGAAACATATGCCAAAGGTCTGTATTCACCATTTTATGAACTTGTACCTGCAGGGTGCTCAATGTTCTGGCCTTGATGTAAGGCATTGTGTTTAATTGCTTTGCAAGATCAGGACCAGAGCACTCAGCACCTGGCTAGAGTGAGCCTTGTGCCACTGCATAACCTCCATCAATGGTGCAAGTTTCTTCTGTTCTCAGTGGTTTGTCTTACTGTGTTAATAGAAATCGTAAATTTAGGAAAGCAGGGTTTTTAGGAGCTAATCATCAGTACACACGCATGCATGCACACGCTCACTTCCAGGGGAGTTGGAGCAGGCCTTTTATGACGGACTGACTCAATTATTGTTTCTTTTCTTCTTTTAGGCCCATAGTTGGCAACCTGGAATCAAAAATCCATACCGTGGTGTGGTGGTATGGCCTGTTCCTGAAAACATTGAAATCACTGTGACACTTTTTAAGGTAGGTTTTTAATGTTTCATTTGAACTCGTGTTATAAGGCATAAAATAATATTTCCTGAAAACTTACACACACAAACGCCTTCTTTCATGGGGCCTGATCCTGCAGTTCTTGTCAAGTCATTATCTGCATACCTACAAGTTCACAGTTTAAGTATGACAGAGAATTAAGACCCCTTGCAAACACTTAGCCATGTTCTTAACTTATCAACACACTCAAATAGTCCCATTGAACTCCTCAGGGCTGCTTGTGTCTATAAAATTAAGTACATGCTTATGTGCTTTCAGAATGTCAGTCTAATTTTCCATACAACTGAAATACAGAGTAGTCAGTTTTGCCTAAAAACACTAAGTTGGTAGGAGTCAAAACAGTTTGTGTCTTGACTGTGGGCTGTATCATTGCAGTCATCGTTTTCCTCATTAGATTCTGTTTCAGAACAAATGTATCTCCAAATATTACAGCATTTCAAGTATGTTATAAAAATGTCACAGTGCTTGTTTAATTGCTGGAAAACAAAACTACATTGATGGGGGGAACATATGAATAAGAGAGAATTTTAGGTCTTTGTGTGGCCTGATTAAAGAAATGCCATTTGATCTAGTATTTCAAAATGGTTTTATTACAGTGAATCTGTGTTCTTACCAGTTTTTGTACATTTAGTCCCAATTCATATTTACACTGAGGCCTCCGTATGGTGCTTTGGCAGCAGGGCCAGCCCTCAATCAAATGGCGCCCCAGGAGAAGCATCTTTGGCGCCCCCCCCGCTCCGTTTGTTAAACTTTTGAATATCTTATTTTTTTATTGCATTTCGTGACTTTGATGCATGATTTGCATGTGTGATTTATCCCTATCATATCCCTGTCATATAAGATGGAAAATTTGCATGGTAGGATCTGTAAATCTGTATTTATTCATGCCATATATAAACAAATAAAAAATAATTTCCTATAAGCTTATAGGAACTTTTTAATTTTAAGAATAACTGAAATGTACTAACATGGAGAAACTGAACGGTGCACCAACATTGCGTGGACCAGTATTCAATAGCGTTACAGTAGGTGTCAGCCTTAGAATATGAACCCTAGTCCTTTAGTTCCAAAAGTCGCTTTTCTCGCCTTTGCCCTCGCAAGCTGAAGCACAACGTTCCAAAGACTGGCCAGTGGCATTTTCAAGCCATTTTGACCATCGTTGATTGAAGCTATGTTTTAATGAGCCTGAGCTTCGAAAAGCTGCGCTCACCATCCACAGTTGTGACTGGCAGCGTGAGCAGAATCCTCAAAGCTATAGACACATTAGGGAAAGTGTCCTTCAGCTCTACATCATGAATGTATTGTAGAACTTGGAGTAGAGAGTGCTTCCTCTGTCGCAAATGTGATGGATGTTGTCCAGTTCGACACAGATGTCTTTATCATTGAAGTCTGAACAGTCCCCATGTGTCAGCGTCTGGTGCAGGTCTGTATAATGCTCAAGAGTGTCTTCCTGTCCGCCAGCAGCTTACTACGGTCATACAAAAACTCCAGGTCTTTCATGGTGCTTCATTCGTCCAAACTTTGTTTCAATTGACACTGCTCAAGCATCCATTGAAAATGAGCGGGCAAAAAAAAAAGTCTCAATTGAATTTTCTTCCAATCTTTCCATCACCCCATCTCTGCCCTCATAACCAAACTGTCTCTTCTTCCAGTGAACGCGAGTTTCCTTGAAGATGGGCTCAACTCCTAAGTTTTCTGCCCCCCCCCCCCCTTTTTTTTTTTTTACAGCAATGATCGCATCTTCAAATCCATTCTCTCTGTAGGCCACAATGAAATCAAGACAGCTTCTCATTAAAGTAGTAGTGTTTGCGATGTCCATTGACTCAGTTTCTAATACAGTGCTTTCTGTGTTTACTTGGAACAGGATATTGTGCCAAATCATAATTTAGAAGTTTGAAGTCAGTGATCTGTTTTGCCAGGCTTTGAACCTCGTGTCGGATTCCGGCCTTTACTTGACTGCACCAGTTCCATCAGGGCACTGTAAACCTCAGTCACTCGGTACCTTGCTGGCCTAATGCTGTCAGTGTGGCTCTGCCAGTGAGTGTCACTTAATGGCTTCATGGTCAGATTTGTAGAATTGTCCATGAGGATCTTCCACCTGATAGTTTATGCTGAACACGGGACATATATCCTTTGCAGTACTTTGAAGAGAGATACTGAATCTAAAGAAGATGACGCTGCATCTGACACAACCAGGTTGAGGGGATGGCAGTCACAAAGCACAAATAAAGCTCTTGGATTCAGTGCAAGGATCCTTACATGGATGCCACTGTTTCTTCCCTTCATATTTGCACCGTTATTGTAGCCTTGGCCACAGCAATCCTGAAGGTTTATTTTATTCTCATTCAAAACATTCATAAACAGTTCTGTTAGACCTTTTCCAGTATTGTCATCCACAGACCGGAAACAGATAGTATGTCTTTATTTGGATACAGCCATCCTCCTCCTCATCAAATCTTACTGTAAATGACATCTTTTCACTGTGACTAATGTTAGGAGTGCAGTCTGTTATTACAGTGTAGTACTTTGCTTTGCCAAGCTGTATCAATGTTATCAAGCACCTTCCTTGCCATAAGGTCAGTCATTTCATTCTGAATTGTTTTGCTCCAGAAATGGTCCATAGCTTCTTTATGAACTACTCGATGTAGGTGTTCATGCATGACCTCATCGTATTTCCCAAGGAGCTCTACCAAACCAAGGTAATTACTGTTATGTTCAGTGAACAACTTATCCGAGGAGCCCCAGAGAGCCAAATTATTTTTGCAAGGAAGAGGGTAATTGAGGTCAGATGCTCAAGCACATTCCTGCAATGCTGGGTTTCTACATTAATAATGTGCTGCTTTTCTGCATCTGTGCATTTATTCTGCTTGAGTCTGGACTCGACCTCCATCCATTTGGAGTGGGCCGTAAAATGGCTGGGCGACTTTTCATCTTGCTTCAGAGCATCAGCTAAGTTATGCCAGTAATTGTACCTGGATAGTGTAAGCAACAATTTGGCATTCTTGCCAAATATTTTGCAACAAAAACAGAACACTTTGTCAGTTGATTATGAGTAAACTAGCCAACGCCAATTCCGTTTCTCGAGCACTCTTTCACAGTGTGACTTTGAGAAGAGTCGCTTCTGCTCATTTACTGGAAATGTCATATCCTTGATTTTGCCCAGCCCGTTCAAAATTGTTTGTTCAATATTGTCAGAGTTTAGGATTGCCAGCCATAAAGCAGGATCTGATGTAGCAATTTGTGGTGTGCAGCTTTTCTCACTGCTGTGTCTGTCATCATGCGAAAGGGATTCTTCTTTATCGTTTCTCTCCTTTTCATGTAAACTAGATTTTTCTTTTGTCTTTACTCTCCTTTTTATGTGAACCACAGTTTCCTTTACGCCACCAGGAAAATTGGACAAGTCTCCATTACTTTCATCACATTTCCATTCCTTATCTTCAGGTAAATCTGTTAATTCTTTAGTAATAGGACTTCCATCATTTACGCTTTGCACCTCAATTTCTTCTACACTGGGAGGATCGCTACTGCCTAAAGCCCAGTCTATGTTGTCCTGTTTCAGATATTTTCCCATCAAATTTGCTCTTTGGTGCAAACTAGATTGCAGTTGGGCTTTTCACTTTGTTAACTGAGCTGCTGAAGGCTATTTTGGGGGGCATCTTTTATTTTCTACAGGGGAAGAGACAGTATTAGGGAGAGCAAAAGTCTGTTCCTCAGTCTTAAAGTCATCAAACGTGTGTTAAGCATGGCAAAAGAAGTGACAGTATTCTTTTATATTGTTGCATCTCATTAAGTATGTCCTTTATTAGTCGCTACTTACACTCTTAAACACACAAGTACACTTTCACAATGACACAATAAAACAAGGTTCACAATATCGCAGCTGGGCTCTCACTTCACTTCGTTCTTATATCTCACTGACTAACTGGTAACACTCTGCCCCTTGTATACTCGTGAGGGCATGACTGACAACATTCTAGGAGGTTCAAGGAAAATGTAATTCTCAGAAAGTCTGGAAGGTTCCATGAGATTCTACAAAGGTCCAGAACATTCTAGGAGGTTAGTGAAACGTTTTACTTCAAACATTCTATTAACAACAAAAATAACACCCCAAGCCCAGCTCACCCCAAGCCCGGCACCCCAGGTGGTCGCATGGTTCGCCTGCCCCTAAATCTGGCCCTGTCTGGCAGTGTAACGTCATCTTAGTGAGTATAAATAACAGTTATGCCCATTTCAATGCCCTCCTGCACTACCAGAGTACTAATAGTATAAGTGAGAATCGCGACTTTTAGAATTCAGATATATTGACTTGATCCCTGTTACTTGACCTTTTTTTTTTGTTTGTTTGTTTTTTAAATCAGAAAGCAAATGTAATTAAAACTTGTCCTATGCCTAAAAGCTCTAAACATAAATTTTATGCCAAAGAAAACAGCACCCGTACTCCAGGGACAGTGTAATCCTGGTCTCACCTGCCAGGAAGGAGAGAGCATAGTCATTCTCCCCTTCCTCCCTGTCCCTCCCCTTCCTCCAATATTTTCACAATTGTGGTCTGGGGGCAAGGGCTGCTTTTTCCTAAGAACTCATGAAGAAAGTGACTTCAATGTGTTTTTGGCCTGTCTCAGTTAGCGTTGTAGCACTAAAAATCAACTGATCCATTTTTAAAGCCATTTTAGTTTAACTTTCCATACTTTTCATTTCTCTCTGGCACCACCCCCAAAAAGAAAATTACATATGGTTTAAACAATTGTATCCGATAAACACCATAAAATATGTTTTAAAACAGATAAGGTACAGGCCCCTGAAAATGGAGAAAAAAATCTTTAATCTCTTCTATAGTAGTAGAAAGAGAACAACTTAGGTAAGTGGTAGTGCTGTATGCTGCCATGCGGGAGTTTAGCGTTTGATTCCCAGTCTCTCTTACTCTGGGCTAGGATGGTCAGGAAGTGCTGCAGAGGAATCACACTTACCCCATGGGTTGGCTGGCTGGTGGAGACTTGAAAAAGGAAGTGCCTAATGTCACACAGTAACAATCCTTCTGGACAGTTAAAGAGTGGATTAATTGATTTGGAAGGCAGTCATATTTATATCTGGTCCTTAACCAGAAGGATGGAGGATCAAAAGGATCAAAAAACTATTGGCTGTCTTAACAGCTCTTTAGTGGAAGTGAAAGATCCACTAAAAAGAACTCAATGTGAAGGGAGAGTCTGCTATAGATTTAATACTTGGCATAAGTATATTCAGTGTGGCCCTGTCTTATAACAAACAGCAATTGTTTGTGTTGATTAAAGAATTAAGATCACAGGCAAGCTGCTGGCTTTATATCCATGTTGGCAAAGTGTATTGACTGAGCATGTTGCTCTTACGAGCTTTATAAGAATCCGAGATAATGTACTAACACAATGCTGCTGTTTGTTAAGCAGTGATCTGAAACAGTAGTGTAGGAATAGAACAGACTCCAAAATAGACAGCCATGTGTTTTGGGAAATGATACCTAGGGTAGTGGCTCTGAATTTGAAGTGGCTGTTGAAATGTGTTACTGGTAGGATTAGGAGATAAGTCTAGGCTTCAAGTACTGATGAGAATGTTAAGAATATCCTCTTCAGTAGTCACCAGTGTGTACTTGAGAACTTACACCTAAAGTTATGTGATTAGCCAAGAGACATGACATTTTGTTGTCTAAAAGTCCCTGTTTTGTGCTATTAGCTTGTTTCCTACATTATATTTGTATCTCACACACATGCACAGCTGTGTATCCAAGAGGTGATACCTCCTCCTGCTCACTCCCATTTCAAAAGATACTCATCAAATTGATTTTTGGATTGATGATGCTTTATCATGTTCTGAGTCATTTAATGGAAGCATGATACTGAAATATAAATTCACCAACCTTTCTAAACTATTTCTAGTTCCTGTCCTGCTAGCTAATTTAAATTAAAAGTTCTTTCTGTTCTATAAGATTGTCTTCTTTCTTCGGCATACTCTACAATTCTATCTCAGTTATGTTTTGAAATTGTCAGCCAAAATGGGAAGAAAGAAGTATTGTGAAATAATAAATCCATTTTGTTTATCTTTGTGATTTGTAATGCTTTCGTAGAACAGGAAATGCTTCTTGGCTTATGTTTTTATCATATTTCTGTGGTTGCACCTTAGAAGTTCTTTTTTAGGGTCACTATGTAATACAGGTTTAACTTATTTTAAATCACTTGCATATATATTCAGTGTCATGTAAGTCACGTGCGGAAACGAAACTACCGAGTTTTGTCACCAAAAATTGCCTTTTGGTGACAAAACAGTAAGAGCGTACACACTACAATGGGACTTTTGTTGCAAAAAAACACCCAGTTTTGGCAATAAAAAACTTCCACCCCTAAGAGAGACTTTTGTCTTTTCCCCTCCCTTTATTGTTGACAAAGAGCCAGTGTAGACACTGCTGATTGTTTTGTCGCCAGGACTGGCTTCCTCCAGTATCCCACAATGCCTGCCCTGATTGCTCTGCTCAGTGTTTTAATCTCTGCTGCCCTGCAGGCATGCGCCCCTCCCCTTTCAGAGCTCCGGGAAGTGCTGCTCCAGTTTGGGGAACAAACAAAGAGCAAATCTTTGGAATGCTCCTGTTCTGCCCGGCACTAGGAACGCAGCAGCAGGCCGACTGCTGCTGCAGGAGGAGGGGGACAGACTGCTGTGATGCTTTGCCATTCCTCAGCAAGGAGAGCTCACAGAGCTACTCCTGATGGTGCTCTCTGCAGCTGAGGGGGCTGTGGGAGAACTTGGGAGAGAATCCCAAGATGCGCAGCGATCAGCTCTTCCTTCCCACAACACTGCACTGTGGGATAGATACATACCTATGGTGCTTTGCTCACCCTGTCGATGATGGTGTCCCCAATGTGGACATGATCTGTCAACAGAGGGAGCAAGTGTGAACACAGTTTGGCGATTTTTGTTTTGTTGACTTCTGGGTGTCGACATAAGTTTTGTCAACAAAACTTGGTAGTGTAGACAAGCCCTTGGAAAGGGAAAAGATTGCCAGTTCCTCATTTTTTTAGAATTGTTAAAGGGCACCCATCTGAGCACAGAAGTTTTAAATAACACAAGTAACTAAGATCAAATAAAATCTGAAGAAGATTTTTCAAAGACAGAAGTGGGGATGGGCAGAGGTGTTAGACACCTATCTTCCCTTTATCTTATAGAACTGGAAGGGACCCTGAAAAGTCATTGAGTCCAGCCCCCTGCCTTCACTAGCAGGACCAAGTACTGATTTTTGCCCCAGATCCCTAAGTGGCCCCCTCCAAGGATTGAGCTCATAACCCTGGATTTAGCAGGCCAGTGCTCAAACCACTGAGCTATCCCTCCCCCACAGCAGACAAGCCAGAGTACAGCTCTTTACACTTTGATCCAAGTGCTACCATCTGATTTCACAGGCCAAACACTTACAAGCAGTTTCTACCCAGCTCACTGGAAGGGAGGCTTTAGTGTATATGGTGATGATGTTACAATATAGTAGTGGATGGTGTGCGCTTGAAGTGGGTGTAAGGTGGCCTACATTAGACTTAAGCTTGATTTAAAAACACTGAATTGGGAGCTATTTTAGAGCGCTACATTTGTATTTTAAATTTAAGATGATACAGTAAGTTGCAGTCAGGATCTTCTGAAGTCAGGAGGAGAAGTGTGAAGTAGCCTCACGGCAAAGACAGCAGGACAAGTGTGAGTGACTGTGTGGGTAATCTATAACTGTTGGCTGCTGAAGCTAAAGCCTATAATGTTAATTTTTAAAATGGGAGGATGCTGGGAGGAAATACATTTGTTGCTCTCACCATCTCTGTTCCATTTTGCCCTCTCCAGTGCATGTAGTGGGCACAAGGGTTTTCTGTTGTTGTTACGCAGTGCACCAGCTAAAAATAGTGCATGCATCTGGGAACTGAATGCCTAATAAAAAAGGAGTATCCCTCTCCATTTAAGTCTTTTAAATTCTTCTTAGGCCATTTTCTCCTTAGCAGAAAGACTCAATTTGCTGATGAAAATATGGCTTTAGATAAACAGTGTCCCAAGCAAGAGATTAATCCATGTTCACAAAGCCCTCTCTTCCTCGTAAGCTTTGTGCACCCCATGATGTAGAGTTGTGTTTATCTATAAATTTGGGAGAAACATGCACCTTCTGAGCATGCTCCCGTACTGTAATAGTCCATTTAACTGGTTTAATTTTTTTTGGTTTGAATTCCTCTCTCTCCTATCCTTGAGAGTGGAAATTATGGTGATGCCAATAGCCTGTATTAACTATATATACTATAAGTTGAAACCATTCTTTAGGCTGATATATAGTGTTGCACAGAATAATGGAATTATGCAAGGACACCATGAAGCTACTGTACTTTTGGCACCTCCCCTCTCTTCACTGTAAATAATCCTAGTAGGTATCCTTCAGCAGCACCCAGAAAGGTTCATAATGGGAGAAAGCTTCACTTAGAGACAAGGAAATCCCTTTTTCCTCACACCCTTTTCACTTTGAAGAAGGATGCTAAATTACTTGCTGAATATAGGGAGAAAACTGAAACCTGCTTTAGGATTCTTGTAGGGCCAAGTGGAATTTTAATTATGGGATTGTTTCATAATCCGTCATAATTTAAACCAGTTTTTACAGTCATCTTAATATGAGCTGTTATTAACAGTTGTACAGTCATGTTTTGCTTGATTTTTAAATACTCCGAGTATGAGCAAACAGTGCTTATCGTAAAACTGTTAAGTTTATAAGCACTGTCATGTATTAGTGGTGTGCTTTTTTTCCACCTTCATTAATTGTGATATAATATTTCAATGCTGAGAAGGAGCAGAATGTCTTTAATCATTTTACATTTATTGTTAGACTGTAAAGTTATAGAGAGAGCCCGTCAGTGTTTAATTTAGGCCAGCCTCTTTCTCCTCCTCATGTCAGACCCAAATGCAGATTTTGAAAAGTATGTGTTAACTATAATTAAATAAAATGCAATAATCTAGGATACATATTCTGGAGTTATTTAATAATGCCTTCACTACTTTACAATATGTGTTCAAATGCCTGTACAAGCCTTAACTAATTAACTCTCCCAGCAACCTTATGAGGTATATATTATCCCCTTTTTAGATGGGGAAACCAAACAAAGAGGTTATCTGACTTTCCAACAGGAATACAGTCAATGGTAGAGCTGGAGTTAAAGTTTAGTACTAGTTCCTTTCCCCCAAACTTGTGTTTATTCCTCTAGCTCTCAATTCCACATTCCATCCATGTTCAGCAAAGGACTTAAGCTCATGTTTAACTTAAAGCATGTAATGAAGCCCCGCTGGAATTTAAAGTGAAGCATATGTTCAGTTAAGTGCTTTGCTGAATAGATATGCACATGCTCAGATTCTTTTCTGAATTAGAGGCCCTAGATCCCAGTTCTTTCAAAACTGGTTCAGGCTTTATGTCCACACTAAAGTTGTACCAAGTTAACTGGATCTGTTAAAACCTGTATACTTAAATCAGTGCAGCCCTCTTGTGTGGACTCTCTTAAATAGGTTTATATCACTTTGATTTCGCTTACCGACTTAATCTAATGTAAGGCACTCTTAAACAACACCCACACAGAGGTTGCAGCAAAATAAAATCAATTTCTAAACTGATTTAGTTAAATTGGTATAATGCATATGTGTGGAGAAGGTTAGAACGCTCCTTCAGTATCCATGCACATCTAGGGTGAAAATGAGTTTTTATTTTATAAAACAAATGTAGAATGATTCCATGTGAATACTAAAACAAAGATATGTATTAATGCTCTGCATGAAGAGTTTGGTCTGTTACTCCAGAATGGTAAAAATGTTGAAGCTTGCCATGGAACAATAATCATCCACCAGACTCTCCTGATTGTGAGAGCTCTGGAAAAAGAGGATAAATTTCATTTGGGTACATTTAGTCACTAACTGTAATATTAAGAATTCACAGTGACATATACACAGTGGCCAAAAGTATGTTTGCTTTTAAAGTGTTGCTGCTCGAAAAGGATTAGCAGTAGCAACTTCATCTGAAGGCTGTAGCTCAGAGAACTTTAAAGCAGTAGCTCCTTTTTAAACTTAGTCCTGAAATACTATGTGTGTCAGTTCTGTGGTGAAACCCATGGAGCCATTACTGCCAGGTCAGGAACAAAAAGGGCTAGAATAGAGAGGTACGTGCTGCACGAGAGAGTAGAGTTTGGAGAAAACCATTCATACAAAGCAGCAATGAAACAAGTACCCACAACATTACCAGTCAAACCAAGCTTTTTATAGGGACTTCAATAACCATTTCCCCAAGGGAGACTTCCCTTCAGTCTGCTACCACTTATTTAATGTGATTCTCTGGTAAAGGTTAAGGTTTGCACTTTGAATGCCGAATGTATTTGTATCAATTTAGAAGAGAACAGTGGCTTGTCTTGACACAATGGTGATCTTCAGTGGTAGAGAAAATGGCAGCCTAGACCTCTTAATGTGTTAGTTGTAAGACCCATAAAGTCAAGACTTGACAAGTGTACTTGACTGTTGTGATCAGTAAGGTTTTCTGGGGTTATGGGGGGTTAATGCTATAAAGGTCTGCAAAATCTAACCTTTTAAAAATATTTTTTTCTGATCCGTATAATTGAGAAGAAAGCAAGCTGAATGTGAACTGAGTCTAAACCAGTGCAGTGATGTCTCCTAAGTGCCTCTGATGCAGCTGAATGCTTTCCCAGGACTCAGCAGAATGAAAACTGGGACAGATTTTCTAGGCTATTTATGAGATCTCTTCCTTGTAAGCAGCAGTAAAACTGACAAGTTTTGGGACAGTTTTTAAATCTTCTGCAACTTAGAAAAGCTATGCATAAATGCAGAGGCAGAAGGAGGACCAAAGGTTTGAGACTGTATGGAGTAGCATAATTGAACACTCAGGGCAAAATTAAGCAAGTGCTTGCACCAATTTAACTGTCAGTGTGGGGCATTGTGGGGCACTGACAGCTGGAGCTTGGGCTCCAGTGCAGGGCTTGGGCTGTCAGCCTCAGGGGGCAGGGCTAGGGCTGTCCACTTCCAGGGACTGACAGCCAGAAGAGTCTGAAAGGCAGTAACAGGCAATGTAAGTGTCTACATTGATACTGCATCAAACTAATGACATCAACCTAAGCACTACACCTCTCGCGGAGGTGGTGTTATCAAGGGTTGGCGGGTAGTGATCGATCTATCAGGGATCGATGTATGACGCGATAAATCGATCCCTGAATGTGCTCCCCGTCGACTCCGGAACTTCACCAGAGCGAGAGGCGGAAGCGGAGTTGACGGGGGAGCGGCGGCCGTCAATCCCGCGTCGCGAGGAAGCAAAGTAAGTCAATCTAAGTCGAACTAAGATATGTCGACTTCAGCTGTGTTATTCTCGTAGCTGAAGTTGCGTATCTTAGATTGATTTCCCCCCCCACCCTCCCCAGTGTAGACCAGGCCCAAGTCAGCATAGTGGGCAACTTACATCGGTGGAAGTTTCATTTTAGTGTAGACGCTATAGTTAGGTCGACTAGTAGTGTAGACCAGGCCACACCCTCCAACAGCTCAAATGAAAGGGAGTAAGAAAGGATGTGCCGAGGTGAACTCGAAATGGCTGCTGGTTGGGGAAGTTGCTGCCTAGCTATTGTTCTCTCTCTTGCTGTTTCCTCCTAGCATTGCAAATATGGAAATTATTCTGAAGGCCTACAGAATTTAATGGAGACTGCTAACCTTTCTCTAGGAACCCTCCCATTGATTCTACAGCAGGGATCTAATTCTCTGTTAAATTCTGTGTTGAATGGGGTGAGCTCTGAGCAACAGAGCGCGGAGTGATAAATCTGCTACGTAAGGATCTACTGCTGCAGTTTCCCTTTCTCTTGCTCAGGAGGGAAGTAGCTTCCATGACAGTTGGAAACAGGGGCACTGGAATGGGGGGTGGGGGTGGGAATGGGGGGGGAAGGACATTTCCTGAGCCTGTCACCTCGCATTGCCAGGGACTGTTCTGGCAGAAAGGCTGATGTACCACAGCACTCTAAAGATGGTGTCCCAAAGCCGGATCCTTGGGCTGAACTCTTGTAGGAATCCTATCCTATCCTTTCCCAGCAAGTTGTGGGGAGGCTTGGCTTCTCATGTGCGTATTGCTCTTGGACATTGGGTGGCATCTTTCATAGTAGCCCTCTGGCTATTAGGTATCTAAAAAGTTTTTTGAGATTTATGTGTAATGGAGTTAAGGGTGTGTGTTGGTAGGAGTGTGATAAGGTGGGCAGAGAGAGAGATGAGAGAAATTAGAAAAGAAGAGTGGGGGAGACAAGGTTATCTCTTGAGGTTAACCTCAGAGCACTGATTTTTACATTTACAAAATAAGTTCTTGTAAAAGAAGAAGAGCACCTTACAGGAGCTTATGTGAAATTTGACAGTCTTTCAGTCCATTTATCTAAGGGCTTGTAATTTCCATTTCAAGATGAAACCATAATAAATATTGGGCAAAGAATGTAATTGTTTGTCTAGGGCATGTTGATAAACAAAACTAAAAACCTGTCTATTGTAGACTTCTGTGCTGGGGCTATAGTGAACAGATATTGGGCTCAAAGGAACATTAAGGCAGTTTAATGTCAACTGTACCTGTGTGCCTCTGTTTTTCAGGATTTAAGCATCGTTTGCCTTTGAGCATGTATGTAATTTATTCCCCTTAGACCAGTGGGTCTCGAACTTTTTTATTGGTGACCCCTTTCACACAGCAAGCCTCTGAGTGTGACCCCCCCTAGTAAATTAAACACATTTTTAAATATATTTTAACACCATTATATATGCTGGAGGCAAAGAGGGCTTTAGGGTCGAGGTTGACAGCTCATGATTCCCCCCCATGTAATAACCTCACAACCCCCTGATGGGTCCCAACCCCTAGTTAGAGAACCCCTGCCTTAGACAGCTTTGGTTGTATTTATTCATTATGTATGTTCTTTTGAGACATATTGATAGACACCTCTACCCCGATATAACGCGACCTGATATAACATGAATTTGGATATAACGCGGTAAAGCAGCACTCCTGGGGGCGGGGCTGTGCACTCCGGCGGATCAAAGCAAGTTTGATATAACGCAGTTTCACCTATAACACAGTAAGATTTTTTGGCTCCCGAGGACAGCGTTATATTGGGGTAGAGATGTAGTTAAGGTGAGTCAAGGTTTTACAGGTTGCTATGGGCATTTGAGCCCACTTGCTGGATTTTGAAGGAAAAACTGCTCTTCCAACACCACATTTTGAATCAACTGTATCATAACCCGGTTACAAACAGGTGATAAGTTGTAGTGTGCTTTCTGGGTCCTTCACAAGTAGGGTAAGAATATGTGCATTGTGATACATCTGCCGGATGGGCTTCAGTAGACTAAAAATCTTAGATGTTACTATACCTGGGCTAAAGTAATTTTCTTTATAACTATTATTTAGCCAGTTGCTTTTTTCCCCCCAATCTTGGTAAAGCATGCCCTCTTCACCGAGGACTCCTTACGTACTGGATTTGGTCACCAAAGTTCAGCCACTTGAGTTTTGTGCAGGGCAATGGTTGGGGAGTGAGGAGAGGAAGTAAGATTTTATTTTGAAAGTGGGGGAGATTTTTTTTCTCACAGTGTAAACCCAAAACAGATGAAAGCATTTGCTCAACTTTAAACATGTCACCTTTTAGCAGAGACCAAGCACTGAAAATGTCAGCCCCAAAGGAGAGCGTGTCCGAGCATGTGGAAATGAAAATGAAATGGAAAATGTATTACAGCCATAAATGTAGAGGTACCTATTGATGACTACTACAACAAAGTTATTGGGTAACTAGGAAGTGACAATACATATACTTCAGTGGAATTCTAAATAAATCATTATAGCAACAAGAATGAAGCTAGAGTAGTTTGCTATCTCATCAGAACCCTGAGGTGAATGTGCAGAGTGGTCCCTTGGGTATGGCAAATTGGGGTGACCACTCTGGGCCCCACGCTTGGGGGATCCCCACAGGCCAGTGCGATTGGCCGGCACAGACAGTCCCAGAAGTGAAAGGTCGGTCCCAGAAGTGACAGCTTCGTCACTTCGGCCCTGGGTCCTGCATTCCCCCTAGGGACAGCCCTGTGTATGTTTATAGATTAATTCAGAGTTTTCCAAAGTTTTCCTTATTTAAGGGATATTAAAGATTAGTAACACACATTTGTAATTAAAACGTACATAAAGTTTGTAATCTGCTTTAAAGATGAAATGTACAGCATGTGTACTAAATGGGGATCATTTTAATGATGTATTATGCCTTCTGGCATTTTTATTTTTGTAAGACTTTGTTAGAGAAATACAAAAAAGGAAAACTGTAGTTTGATTTTAACTGTTTGACTTAGGTCATTTTATTTTTTAAAATACATTTTTATTAATTATATGAAAAAGTGCTTACACAATACTTTAGCAGTATGTGAGAACTGTACACCTAAATCAATAAGTAACCTTTGCAATATAAAACTGTACTGTATCCATATCCAAAAGAAATCAGAAATACACTATCAAAAGGTTTGATTCTGTAGTCATTACAGGTTTGATCTAGCATCAATTGAAGTCAATGGAAAGGCTTCAGTTTCCTTCAAACGGCCTTCGACCAGATCCTATATGAACAAAAATACTGTTGTTTTGATTGCAAGATTGTGCCCTGATTTTATAAGTGATAGCGGTATAAGCTCACACAGAAAATAGACACCCCCCCCCCAAAAAAAGGCTAGACAAAATATTAAAGATATTAGTCACTTATTTTATCAGGCAGTAGGATATTAAAATAGAGAATGATTAATGATCTCTTTATGCTGTTTCCATACTATATCAAAGAGTTTTTTTTAAACAAGGTAATAACCCTAGGATAAATCATTAAAATGACAAGTATTAATAGCTGGATGGTGGGAAATGATTTATGTGCTATTGATCTGAGGTATAGTAAATCAGCCAAGTCATCGTACAATTTCATTAATTTTGTTTATGTACAGTAGTCCTACAAAGTTGATTAGAATTATATATGTTATTACATGATCTTATAATTACAAGTACCTTAATTTCAGCATGCAGCTATCCAGGGATACACCTTGTATGTGTATCTTAAATCATTATAACATATGGCTAATGGTTCTCTCTTTCTTTTTTAAATTAATTAAAGTCGTATTGGATGATTTGTAACTAGTTGCTGGCAACCTTTGTTTTGACTTTTTGTACTCAAAATGCACCCAAAAGTAACAGATGTCAAATATATTTTAAAACACACATTTTACTGCTTTGACCTTTGTAGCCCCATTAAATATAGCCCCATTACATCAGTTAGCAAACAATCAGACTGATATTTCACAAGTGGCATTGAAGCTTTTGCTGTATTTATTAATTGTGTGTGTGCTATTGAGAGACATTAATAGAATTCCTCTAAGGTGAGTCCTTGTCTAGCTAAGGTGCCAAGGACTCTGCAGGAAATTGAGCCCACCCTGCTGGATTTTGCAGGAAGGACTGCTCTTTAACTGTCTCCATAGCATAGTATTTATAATGTGTGTAATATGACACTTCCAGAGAAACACTATCACAGTGGAGGAATCACAATCACTATATAACTGCACAATCACTATCACAAAAGAGGAATTATTTAACAGAGTAAGTATTCTGACTTCTTGAGCGGAAATCACTAAGTATTCCTTTTCTGCCGTTATTCGTAAGCTAGTTATTTACAAGGTCATTCATTATATTCATTTTAGAGAGATACTTCATCAAGGGATCTCTCAAATCCATTTGTAATGAAGATAAAATACTGTTACACAATGCTTCCTTAATGATTCTATATTGAACTTGAACAAAGTACAAAATTAAGAAAAGCATGGATAGTTAGGAAGAGAATAGTTTAAAGTGAGTTGAGAAGGAAGGACAATGCAGTCTTGTAGCAGGCTTGAAAGAAAAGAGGTGGTATGGATTAGGGTAAAGAAAGTAGAAGCAAAATCTCTGTTCAATTCTATGCTTCAATTTACAGTGATAGAATAAAATTGCTTTAATAGATTAAAATTGTAGAAGGGATTCAGATAAGAGAAACAAAAATGATTAAAGGGCTAAGGGACTGAATTTATGCATAACCTAGTCAAATGATGACTATGGGGATATGACATCCACCTACATGTATTTGAAAGAGGTAAACACTGGGGTGGCAAAGGAATAACTGAATGGTTCAAGGGCTGTAAGTAGGGATAATAGGATGAAATTGAGGAATGGAAAAAGTCTAAATGTCAGGGAAAAATCCTCAAACTGAGTTCTGTTAGTATGGGAAACAATTTCCCAAGGGAAATGGTATAATTTTGCTGTGTTAGAGATTTTTAAAACCAGATTGGACAAAGTACTGCAATAGAAAATTTCTGTAGGAAAAATCCTGCATTATTGTTTGAAGGGGCATGAACTCAATCACTTAATGTCTTCCTCACATCTTAATTTCTAATAACCTTAATGTACATCAGATCACTGAGTTGAGATGAACATAACTTATTACCAGGGATCCTAGAAATCTATTTGCCACTGAAAAATGCAGAATTTGTGTTTTTTTTGGGTTTTTTTTTCAGAGACTCTTTAGTTTTTTCATTTTTTGAAAACATAAAAACATATTAACTATTCACTAAATTTTACTGAAAGTACCAGTGTCACTTATTCCGTATGTTCAACCTCCCCGTCTTGTGGTTGATTTTTGAATGTGTTTTAAATTTACAGTGGAACCTCATTTATTCGATCTAATTGGAACTGGGGCCAGATCGGATGATCAAAAATTGGGATAATCCAGTAGAATTGTCAAAGAGCTTCCTATCTCTTATTTTAAGATTGGAGGAGGGGTGGCTGATAGCCCAAGTCCCAGCCGTCCGGTGCTGACAGCCTGAGCCCTGTCACTGGAGAGCCAGTTAATGGTAGCTTGAATAAACGGGGTTCTACTGCATATCAATAAAACATTGCATTCAACTGATACCTACATATATTGTAGCTAGGAAAACTAAAGTTCAGCATTTAATTTTAATCATAGAAAAACACAGATTTTAATTTTTTTATTGGAGAACTTTGTTTTTTTTAATCATGGAAAAGTAGGATCCCTGCTCATTTCCTCATGTTACTGTCTAGCACATGAAGCCTATCATGCATCTTTCTGTGGGGGGTAAAAGTGGTCTTATTCCCTAAACAAGAGTTGACTGAAAAAGGAGGCCGTTCTCAAGCGGGATGGGTATTGGTATAACTTGTGGTGATATGAGAGATTCTACCTGAAGAGTTGCATTATGTTCCCTGATCACACAGATGGTCCTTAAGCATGTGAAGATGAGGATAGGGACTTGACTTCTGCTGTACAAGAGCTACCTGTTTGATCTAGGCAGGAACTTAACTTCTGCCTCTGTTCTCTGCAACATGTGGGACTATGGTGTAGTTATCAGGAAGGAAGGGGCTTTATAAATTAAATTGAAAAATTGATGATCCTGAATGAAGGGTGGTAGAATCATAGGATCTGTTCTGAATGCATCTCTTGTTTGTAGCAGTCCACAACCAGTGAAAGTGTTGTGGAGGTATTACGTACTGAAAACTGTGTATTTGCTAAAATATTTTTTCTGTGCCCCATCTCCATCAAATAAGGAAACCTAAATGAATAAGCGGCAATGGTGGGTCAGTTGCAGTTTCTTATATCTGGGTAATTTTTAGATTAAAGTATTTTTTTCCTATTTTTTTCAGGATCCCCATGCTGAAGAATTTGAAGACAAAGAGTGGACATTTGTCATAGAGAATGTAAGTCAGAACAGAGATGTTTTTCCTTTTTATGTATGTGACACTTAATGATTTTGAAAGTTCATATGCCTTGTATTAAGACTATTGAAAAAGGGGTGGGTTAAGTTTGAGCTGTTAAAACTAAAACTAAAACATTACACCACAATAATAGCAATAAAGTTGCCTCATTAAAATAACTGTTGTTTATGACTGTATTGAAATCCAGTTGGGATGCAGAAATATTTTGCAATGTAGGGAAGCAGTTATAAGCTAACATCAGGAGCCTTCTTGCTTTAATGTCATGAACATTGGAGGCAACGTGTGTTAAGAGCTAGGATACTAAACCTTCAGTTCTTGAGTTGCATTCAGCTTTTCATGGTCTCACGCGCAGCTCTTTTCTTTTTCTGATGATAATAGCTAATGCTTATAAAGTGCTGTTCATCTGTAGGATTCCAAAATTCTTTGCAAAGGAGGTCAATATCATTATCCCCATTTTACAGATGGCGAAACTGAGACAGAGGGAGGTAAAGTGACTGGCCCAGGGTCACTCAGCAGGCCATCGATGGAGCTAGGATTTGAACCTAGGTGTCCTGGATTCCAGTCCACTAGATCATACTGTGCTTGTCTTGTGTGGTTAAAAAAAGATGACTACTTCTTCAAGCTGACCTCTGTGTATCCCTCTTATTGAGACAAAAGTGATGTGCTTTCAGAACTCTCTAGGAAGAGTTGATGAATAAGTGAAAATGCACAAGATGGAAGGCAGGAATAGGGAGATCATATGAAAATTAAGAAAAAAGCCCTCAAAATATTGAGAGACTTGTGATAAAATCAAAAAATCGGCAACATTGCACAATATGGCCAGCAGAACCTTTATGGTAGGTGATGGTGCAATCATATTTATGTATTTATAATATAAGGAAAGAACCAAACTTAGTCCTACAAATTCAACTTGTATTCTGAAAGTTAACAGAAAAAAGTAACTTTTTTCTTGTAAACTGAACATACTTGATAGAGAAATTATTGGAAGACAAACATGGTATTTCACAATACCATTGATAGTCACGTTTTAGAGCAGAATCGCACTTTAATCACTTGACTGCTGCTGAATTGTTCAAATACATCCAGTGAAAGCATAGGGGTGTTCTGAGTTGCTTAATAGTACCATATACATCAAAGTAGAATCCATCTGTTGTGCTTCTTAATATGCCAAATATTCTAATGTTCCATTGATTTCAATATCATGTTAAAAGCGGAAAGCAGTTTGTCTAGGAAAGGGCCATCAGCAAAGTTGTTCATGTCAAGTTTCTATTTTAGTTTATAAGAATTCCTAAATAGGATGTAGCTTAGGTATTGTTTATCTGTTGTTTCCTTTTCTCACTTAAAAGCAGCAAAGAATCCTGTGGCACCTTATAGACTAACAGACGTTTTGCAGCATGAGCTTTCGTGGGTGAATACCCACTTCTTCGGATGCAAGTAGTGGAAATTTCCAGGGGCAGGTATATATTCCTCTCCCCTTACTAGCTTGCAGCCTGACTGTCATTGGGACAGCCCTGAGATTATATATGTGTAGATTATGCAGACTTTTTTCCAAAAACAGAATTGAGGCAGGTCTCTCTTTTCATTCAACATCTGAGTGAAGTGCCAAAACAGGACACTGGAGTTCCTATGTGACCTTGGGCAGGTCATTTAGCTGCTCTCTGCCTCAGATCCCCATCTGTAAAATGGGGACAAATAGTACTTCCCTATACCTCACTGGGGTGTTGTGAGGCTAAAGATTGCACTGTGTTAGAATATTACAGTAATGGGCACCATACATGTATCCAAGAGAAATACTTTTTAGTCAAAACTATCTATCAGCGTATTAAGAGGAACAAAGCAAGGAGGCAGAGAGCCTCTGCTAAATCAATTCATCACCAACTTCTCCCTCTCAGGAGCCAGTTCTTATAGGTTTGTGAGATCTAAAATTTCAAAAGTGAATTTCTTTTGCCTCACGCACCAAACTCAGTGCGCATGTCTGACTCTGTCAGACTTCTTTAGTCTTCGTGCTCTGCTTTTTATCCAACTCCAGGCTCAGCGATAATACTAAATATTATACAGAAAGAGGCCTTAAGTTCATTAAAAAAATAAACTGCAAACCACAACCTGCTTTCACAAAGAGCTGTCTTGTAAATAGTCAACTAGAATATGGTTGTGCTGCTTTCTTTGTTATATACACATGCGTCCTTCAGGAGTGGACTGAGGCCACCGATTCACATAAGCTACCAAATACCCATCTGCTTGGGAATGTTCAGCCTTCCATGAAACGTGCTTGATGTGAGGAGCTAGTCTGGAAGTGAAAGTTACATTTTCACCAATCTTCTGACTTATCCAGTCCCCCAACTCTGTCTTAATAGCTGTTTTTTGTAAAAGGTGATTGAGAGCTGCACAGCAGCTTTAAATCTCAGGTATAGTTTTGAGATAGACTTGAAAGCTATAGGTAAATCCAAAAAACCTGATCTGCTAATATACTTGAGAAGTTGAAAAAATCCATTTTTAAGGGGAATAGCACCACTCAGTGGTGAACAAAGAAATGTATGTCTGTTTGGTTGAGAAACTAGCAGTTCTATTACCTTGGACTGATGCTTACTTACACTTCAGAATAACCAGTTATATAGAACACTCAATTGTTGAATATATTTTTTTAATCTCTCAACTCCCTGGAAAAGAGACCTTTGTATCTTTTAGCCTTTGGACTACTGTCACTGGAAGTAGTCATGGCTTTGCATGTTTTGAAAAAAAGGAACATCATTGTCATTGAATCTATAGAGGAAAGATTATAGCTGGTAATATCAGGACACTTTAGAGCCCTCGAATGACCTGTGTTTTTGTGCAGGTTGTTTCTCTGCCCTCAAATTCTGCTGGACTCCTCTTCCTGATATTTAGCAGCACCACCAAAGAGTGATAGCAAAGCCCAAAACGATTTTGGGCTAGGAAGTTCTTTCATTAACCAAAGAATCTACATCCTAGTATAATAGCTCCTTTTAGCTCTAGTTCTTGAGCCAGAACATTATTCAAAGCAGCTAAAATACAGTAACAAAGAGTTGTTTTTGCAATACTTCAGAATGGCAGTTCCACTGTGCCCAGTATGCCAGATCACATGTATTTGGCTTAAATTTGTAGCATCAGGTCTCAGTTGGCTAAGAGTAATAACTTGATTCAAAATTATTCCTGGTTCAGATTGTCTTAATTAGCAGTGGGTGTGGCATGTGTACAACATGGCCCATTGATTCCCATAATTTCACTGTAAATAAATGTGTCATAAGCTTTTAAGTTAACATCTACAATTCTGTGCTTTATCTGATCTATTTTCCTGTTCAGTGCTGGATTTTTCCCTACAGCGCTTTTTAATGCTCTGTCTAGTGTAGTTTTAAAGTTCCTCAACAAGGGGAATTTCACCATTTCCCTTGGGTAACAATTCCACAGATTAATCCATCCCACTGTCAGCAAATTTTTCTCAATATTTCAACTTAAATTTTCAGTTTCTTCCCATTCCTTGATGTTTATTTTCTTTGTATATTTATAGATGGCTCTATTGTCCCCAATTCCACCTTGTTTTAGCTGTGCAATGAATATCTGCTTTTTTCCCCATCAGACAGATTTTCCAGTCTCTTCTTTTTGATAGTCTTTGCATGTTGGAGAGTCAGAATTCCATTGCTAGCAATTAGACCTGTATCATACTCTTCAAGGGTAATGGGTTTTCCAGCAATTAAGGACTGATAATTGGTCAATCTTACCCACTCAGTTCAGAGTGCAATACCTTTCTTCATTGCAAATCTAACCCGGAGAGATACTTTCTCTAACAGATGATTGGGGGTTGGACTAGATGACCTCCTGAGGTCCCTTCCAACCCTGATATTCTATGATTCTATGATTATCCCTTCCCTCATTTCTATAGCGGAGTTTGAACAGGTACTGTATGTCACTCTGCTGGCCCTCTTTCCCTTCATGATCCAAGTCTGGGCCTCCAACGTTAATTGTTCAAGAGATGACTTTGGTTGACCACTTCCTTGGAGAGAGGATCAAGAAGAGACTTTCCAGTAGAAAATATAAGTAACAGGGAGGAGATAAGTCTATTAAAAACATAATTAGTATCTCATAGTTTAAACTGTGTGCAGAATTTCAGAACTCTAAGTGAGAGAACTGTGCATAATTATCCACGAGTGCTTTTGTCTCTAGGATACTTTCAGCACTTAAAATTTTAAGAAGTGCTTGATCTAGCCTGTGTTCATGCACAATTGAGGTTCCTCGTAAAGTTGGCCTTTGTTTACAACTCCCTAGGAGACACAATTGTAGAAATGGAGTGAGTTTCAAATAAAGGCCAGTTATTAGGGAAAGTGCAACAGCACTTAAGTACAGGCTGTATTGAATGCTATTTGTAACTTTTCTGGTTGAAGGGAAGAGAAAGTGGTGGGGGAGTGGGAAGAAGCTGGGAGGCAGAAGTACAAATGGCATTTGTAGTAGTTGCTAAAAGAAACCTCTAAAGGTAAATTGGTCCCAGCATTTTGAAAACTTTCACTCACCCCACCTGCAAGGATGAAGGTGGAGAGCCTCCTGTTTGAAATAAATGTCATTCAAACAATGTAAAAAAGTCCTGAATTTTCCTTCCTATTATGTGCAGAATAATTTCTCTTCCTGTAAACATCACAAAGAAGAAAGGCAGGACTTCCCTCTGAGAGAAGGTCATCCATTGCATCATGTTGTGGCAGGGCCGCCCAGAGGATTCAGGGGGCCTGGGGTCTTCGGCGGCGGGGGGCCCCCGCTTCGGCAGTAATTTGGAGGACCCACCACCGAAGTGCCTCGAAGACCCTCGGTGGGGATCCCCCACCGCCGAATTACCGCCGAAGACCCGGCACTTCGGCAGCGGGTCCCACTTCAGCAGTAATTCGGCGGCAGGGGGTCCTTCCGCCCTGGAGTGGAAGGACCCCCCCGCCGCCGAAGACCTGGAGCAGAAGAAGCTCTGGGGGCCTGGGCCCCGCGGGAGTTTTCTGGGGCCCCCGGAGCGAGTGAAGGACCCCCCCTCCAGGGGCCCCAAAAAACTCTTGTGGGGGCCCCTGCGGGGCCTGGGGCAAATTGCCCCTCTTGCCCTCCCCTCTGGGCGGCCCTGTGTTGTGGTTTTGTGATACAGATAAATGGCTACTACTAGAAACTATGTCTGTCAAACTCATGTTGTTTCTGGCTTAACAGGTCTTCATCATCCTGCTCAACTAATCCTTTATGATGATTCCAGATCTTGATGTAACTCTGGTTTCTCTGCCAGCTAGTAAACATGTAGATCCAAAGCCAAGTCTCGTTAATGTTTTCCAGGGCTCATAGTAGGCTCCTCTGTTTCCCGTATTTTGCATCCATTTCACTGTTCTATTGTGTATATAGGTCCTTATACCATGTTTATCACCATTCTTTTAGAAAAACATCCAATCTTGACTTTAAAATTGTCAGTGATAGAGAATCCACCACAACTCTTGGTAAATTGTTCTAGTGGTGAATTGTCTTCTCTGTTAAAATTGTTCATTTATTTCCAGTCTGAATTTGTTGAGTTTTAACTTCCAACTATTAGACTGTTATACTTTCTCTGCTAAATTGAACAACCCGTTCATTATTAAATATTTGTCCCCCGTGTTGATACTTATAGACTGTAATCAAATCACTCCTTAACTTTCTCTTTGCTAAGCTAAGTAGATTGAGCTCCTTGAGTCTGTTGCTATAAGGCAAGTTTTCTAATTAATTAATCATTCTTGGGACTCTTCACTGAACTCATACCGGTGCCAAATACCGAGGTAAAATAACCTCTCTGCTCCTACTTGAGATTCCCTTTATGCATCTGAGAATCGCATTGGCCTTTTAGGCCAAAGTGACATACTAGGAGCTCATTTTCAGCTGATTATCCACCAAGACCCTCAAATAATTTTTAGGGTCACTGTTTCCCAGGATACGGTCCCTTATCCTATAGGTATGGCCTACATTCTTTGTTCTTAGACATGTATATTTACATTTAGCTGTATTAAAACATACACTGTTTGCGCCTGGTTTACCAAGTGACCCAAACCATTCTATATTAGTGACTTGTCCTCTTCATTATTTACTAAAACATCCAATTTTTGTGTCATCTGCAAACCTTATCAGCAATGATTTTATGTTTTCTTCCAGGTCATTAACAGTTTGTTAAATAGCACAGGGCCAAGATTATTTGAGCTGTGTCTTTGCTATATGCAGAAAGAGCAGTGCTTCAAACTTGCCACCTTTCAACCGCTGGTCCTGCAGGTGAATGAGAAGTGCTCTGTTTCTTACTTCTCTGTCCTTCACTTGAAGGTGAATTAAGACAGGATTATAAAGAAAAAACTCTTTTTCCCTTGAATAGCATGGAAGAATAATCATTGACATGTAGATACAATCCTCAAGTGCAGACTCCTGACTGAGGGCCCATTCCTGGAAGTGACTGTGCTCTGTGTGGTGCTATGCCCACACAAAGGTGCATTGACACTAGGGATCCACACAAGTGCAGCACTGCCCCTATAACAGGTCACCTGTGGGGTTGAAACTGAACTGTTAAGATGTTCTAACAATGAGATATTGTCCTGGATCCTTTGCAGGCATAGCTTTGACACTGATTTTTCTGAACAATTGAGTAGGGTGTTTTAGTTTTTTTGAAGGTTAAGAGAAGAAAGCATCATGAAGGAGACACATCTACTGAATCCATTCCAAATTCTCCTTATCAGAGATGTCAGCCTTTTACATTGAGAGTGGTTTATAATTAGACCTCAGAAGTGTATCTTTTTTTTATAAGATACACACCCATGTTGCTGGATGTGTTTACATACCTTAACAAGCAAGATTATTTTTAAAAATTTCTTCAGAAAACTATATCCTGCCAATTCTCTGGGCTGAAGAAGATTGTCTCGCTAAAAGCTTGTAATATTCTACAGCAGATAAAAATTGAGGTTGACTGATTTAAGATGAAAAGTGAGTTAGGGCTCTCTTCTCTTTTATTGTCTATTGCTCTCATATAAATTCCATGAACCGAAACAAGTGTGATAGGTCATGTTAATGGAGACTTATGCCCCCTAGGGTATGACACTAAATAAGTTGAATCTATAAGTAGTAAATCAAGTGACACTCAAGACAAACAAATTAATTTGTTTCAACCCCATGTACAGTAGTTATGAATCATTAAAGGCTGAAATGTGGAACAAAATTTCAAAATAAGGGGAACATGAAAAATAATACTGCAGGGAGGTATTGCACTGTTGTTTCTGTGGAAAAATCACACGAGATAGAACCAAAGCCAGTGAGACCTAGGTTGAAATCCTGGCCCCTTTTGAAGTTGGTACAGGTTTTGCCATTGACTTCATTGGAGCCAGAATTTCAATCCAGGTGTTTAGTTCCTCTCTCAATTACATGGATTTTACACTGGTGTTGCTACATTGAATTCAGTGGAATTATTCTTGATTTATACCAGAATCAAACCTAGGGTCTGGATGTCAGCAGACCTCTTCACCTGGCTAATTCTAGTACTAGATGGTTTGAAACAAATGCCAATTCAGCACAGTAACTTGAAACTCGTAGCACTTTTAGCTTGCTTCACGAAAAACGACTGGAATATCTGATAAGCTGATCATATACTTCCTGATCAGTCACTGATCAGTTATTGTAGAATCTTGGGCGTCTCTTCTAGTGTATTTTTCAAGCATGTGGAATCTTAAGTTTAAATTGACTATTTGATTTATAAAAAAAGTAATAAAAAAAGCTACATTGTTTGTTTTGTATTTTTTTCATGAAATAATGTTTGGCTTATAATGAGAGAGAACCAAGTTAGCCTTTTTCAGAATTAAATGCGTGCATTTAATATTTTCAAATAGGAAGCTCATAGTTCAGACATGCTTTCCTGGTCCTTTAATTCCCCTGTCATATTTTTGCAGTATGTGATTATGTGAGCTGTGACTGGCTGGCTGTGTAAATTGGACTGGATATTCTGGTCTAGATATAGCTCGGAATTAAATGCTGCTTTTGTCAGCCATCTCATTCTTTTTCTGCTTTAAATTTAATAGAAAATCAGAAAAGTTGTTTTTCTTTTTGCTTACATTAAATATTTAGCACTTTGTTCTAGTTCAGAAATTTTTGAGATTAGGTTTTTGGAGAAAACTCATAACCGTCCTTGTCTTGATTGGCTGATCTGTGTCTGAAGGAAAAGGTAGGAAAACTTCCCGAGTTTTGGGTCTGATCCTGCATTCATTACACATCCTCTCAGCATTGCTTGTACACATTGGGTGAAATCCTGGCTGTATTGCAGTCGGTAGCAAAACTCCCATTGACTACAACAGAGCCAAGATTTCACCCATTGTATTCAGTGGGTGTGTTGGATGTGCAAGCGATGCAGGATTGAGCACAGTATTTGTGGATGTTTTTCCTTCTGAATGTTAGAACGCATGAACATGAGACGCTGGCAGTACTGGCCTGAGCTAGCCATAGTGTGGGCAAATGCTGTGTAAGCTTTTCTAGACAACTTCATTTAAATTCTGACCTGAAGCAATCCTTATTCCTGAGCAAAGCCTGCCAGTCGTGACAAATTGTGCTAAAATATGTAGTACTGTATTCATCTGCAGTGGAAGTTTTACTTGTGACAAAACAAATATGAATCCAGGTGTCCTGAAATAAGACATCATTTAACCCTCTTGAAATTCATATTCAATCATTTGTTAAAGTGACACTATAAGGTTAAAAAACCCAACATTTCTGACCTAAATAAAATTTTGATAATTCAGTTTCAAAGAACTTTTAAAACCTACTTTACTTTTTACCATTTATGCTATTAACATTTTACTCGTTTTGGGCAATTTAAACAGATTAGTCAGGACATCTTTAAATTCAATCCATCTCTTTTCTATTGTACTTTTGAAAAATATTCATTAAACATTTGTTAATCTGAATCTTTTTCCCAAAAAAGGAAACATTGGGCCCAAACTATCCTATAAATGATGAGAATTGTTTCTGATGCCATATTAATGACCAGGCACTATAACATTTTATTTTATAATAATCTCTATAAACCGAATCAAATATTTTAATCAAGGGGCATTTTTTTTTACTAGGTGACCTTGCTGGTGGGAGATGTAATACTACATTCATTGTGTTAAAACATCTCAGTTTTAAAATAAGAAAGTGGTAGAAAGTATCATATTTTGTGATATTTATACTACAATTATATTAAAGAGTTTCATAGATGAAAGATGGAAAAGGGAGAATGCTGGGAGTTGAATAACATGGCCTAGTTATTACACTCTAGTTTTTATATGCTCAATAAATGCTGTAAACCGTAACACTTACAATGGAATGAGTTTGATGACACATAATTTATATGGTTATTATTGATTCACAGTAGTAAAGCGCAATCTGTTTTCTAAATTGCTGGAACCATTTTGTTTAGATTTTTTCGTCTTACTTCCTGCTAGTTACCTTCTAATATCTTTCCTATAGCGGAGAGTGTCCTGTGTGAGACAGCTGACCAGAGCCGATATCAGATTCTTTACCAGCTGGAGGGAGGAAGCTGATAAATAAGGCAGTCATCTCTGGAAACAAACCTCTAATAGTACATTAGGCATGTTTAAAACCAGCAGTGTGTGTTTCAGCAATTCTTTGCATATGTTTATTCATAGAAAATCAGCAGTAAAATATACTTGCTGGTGCATACAAGAGTCTGCATGAGGTCTTTTCTTTTTCAAACATCAAATATCAGAACACTGTCTTGGTAATTGTTTTACAGTGGGGTTCTAATCTCACTCCAGATGTAAACTGAGCTGACCAACTTGTCTTTTAATAGAAAAGTATTTGTTTTAAGAATGTTCAAAGTGCCCCTCTTTGTGTGTATGTACGCGCGCGCACACACACACACACACTTTTCTCTTGATACTGTGCAAAAAAATTTATTTAAAATGCTGCTCATTGGCATAACATTGTGATTATACAAATCTCATTTTTGACCCTGGGGGACAGTGACCATTCAGCATATACCACTATTATGGAAAGGGTATAATGCAAGACACTCAGTGTAAAGGAAGACAAAATTGCCAACATCATGTAATGAAAAATATTTTTGACACAAGTTGCCTTCTAAGGCAGATAGTTTGGGAGTCCAGTTAACGTGCTGATGGGTCTGAAATTGCATTTGAACAGTATGCAAAAATATGTCTCTAAAACAATATGCAAAAATATGTCTCTAAGAGCAAACCCTCAGAATCTCCATTATTGTGTAAAATTGTAATTCTGTATTAAGTAATTGGATGTGGGTATAGTTGCCAGTAACTGGAACCTCATGCAGTGTATATTATCAAAACTATGTGACCACCAGTAAAGTGCTGGCCGGCTGACCAAAGGGTTGTGGTTTACACATGCTTTTAAAGATACCATGTGGCAAAGTAGTAGAGCCGAGTGATTATTTTCAGCCTCTTACAGTAGGTTGCTAGCCATCTTGCTACTTTCAGTTATGTGACAGTTGCATCAATTTTAGAAGGAACTGAAGCAACTGGTCTTAATAAGATATTTGATACCATTAAATGTGGCTCCACGCCATTTAATTTTCTATTTGTTTTTCCAGTGTATTCTTCATTTTAAAGGAGTGCTACTTTCTCAAATGATTTTTACGTATAATTTATACTCTTGCCCTCTCCCCTTCATAGTTTTCTAATCTCGTAGGGCTTTGAAAATAAAATTTCTCAGACTACATTGGCTCTTCTGTTTTGAATGGTAGCAATATAAGTAAGTCTTTAGCTATGGGCAGAAAAGAGAGAGGCCATTCTGGAGCATAGACATAGGGGATGTGTGGTAAAAAGGTGGTGAAGTCTGTTAATTGGGGAGTGGCAGCTGAATGAGAACAGTGGGCAAGTACTGAACAGCATATTCATCATTTTCAGTGTCTCTGAGGAGCAGTATGTCCCCACCATGTTCTAAGGGATGGTTTAGGTTAAATCAGTTGTCTGCACTCAATGATATGGTAACCATGTGTTTCCCAGGTGTTTGAAAAGCAGTGTTTAATGAGACACCCACCGGGATTAACTCAGTCTATTTTTGCCAAAGAAACATTTAAAAACAAACAAAAACCCAGAACCAAATGCCTTAGAAGCAAAAAAAAACATCCGATACCATTATCTTTTCTACCATCACTTTCCAAAATGTGAGCCTCAGAATCGGACCTTTCTTAAATAAATTCAGTGGAGTGAAATCAACAGATCACAGCATCAAGCACCACACAGTACTTTCCGCTCTCTTCAAGCAGAAGGCAAAACAAAACGGAAAGCTTTAGTACAACTAGAATATGAAATCCTGAGCACATTTGCTTGTGTTCAGATGTATTCAGATTTGTCATGTTTAAGCACTGATACGGAGGCGAAAGGCCAGGCTTTTTTTGACTCATCAGAAGGTAGGTGTAGTGACATTTGCAATGAGATGAGAAGTAAAATCCTGAGTGCTGTCTGAGCCACAGACTGCTGAATCTTAGCTGTTTTTTGAGGTATGCAGAATTTTCTGACTCTCCTGGAGAAGTGTTTTATTAGGGTGAAGCTCTGATTGATCTCTAGGGTCCAGCATCTGAATGACCTCACTGCACCTGAAGTGGTGGGAGCTGTAGGCTTGTAGGAAAAGGTGTGTGATCCCTTTAAGGGCCAGACAGCCAGAGAGTGACTTGCTGCGGCAGCTTCCGACCAGGTCAGTGTGGGGATGCTGACCCTTCCCTCCCCAAGTGACTGGAAGAGAGGGGAGAGTACTTTGATCTACACCAGTGCAGGAAAAGCTTCCTTTACCTGGACCAGGCAGAGAAGCACCTATGGAAGTTAAATACCAGGTTTTGTTATGATCTGCTGTGGACATTATGTTAGTTGCTCCTTTCTTGGTAGGACTAGCTAGAAAGGAATTTTTCCCCTCACCGCCAGATTGGCCAACGTGAGGCGTGTGTGGTGGGGGGCATGTTTCATCTTCCCCACAGAGGGTTGGGGGCTTAGGTGGAGCAGACATGAAATAGGTTAGGCTATGAGGTTGCAACTCATTATGCAAGCATAGGGTGGATGTCCAATGTATGTGCTCCATAGGGAAGGGATACGGTGATCAGATCAAATGGATTGGTAAGGGATTTAAAGGAAGTGGGATTTAAAGGAACTGAAACAAGGGAGGTTTAGGGGGGTCCTGTGACTGGTATGGCGGGGATCTAACCCCTCCTGCTTTATAGGCCCCTTAATCTTCATTTGAGGTGGGAGGTGGCAAGGTCCCAGAAGTGGTTTGGCTGGGGTCCAGGATGAGTAAAGGGGGCAGCCCCCCGCTGTGTATACATAACTGATTATGGAATTACCTGCATTGTACACTTTTATTTGCGGTGTACTCTGACATTTAAAAATGAAATTGCAGCCTAAATAAACCACATCCAATTTCTCCTCTCCTCCTGGCATAGGTGGACAACTGCAGCTTGGCTAGAAATTATTGCTAGAGTAGGTAGGTAAACCTTTTTGAAAAATGGTGCTCTTACTAGGATCTGACCTGCCTGGATACACAGTCCCCTTTCTGTGGTTAACCCAACTATAGAAATGAGGCTGTTCCACCATGAAATGCATGAAGACCTGTTTGCAGCTTCCCAACAGTTGAGACCAGCTTTTCACGGCTGCAGTTACAGGGGTATTTATTTCAAGCAGCTTGAGAAGTGTAGAGGCAAAGCTGTGACTGAGGAAAAGCAGCAGCAGACTGTAAAAAGCACAGTAATTGCAAAAGATGTCCCCTCCTACCTGCCCCCCTAAAAAAAACAAAAACAAAAAAACCCTCAAAGGTGGCTAGAAATCTCTTTTAAATCTCAGAGCTGAAGAAGCAACTTTGGAGCTGCGGTGAGTACTTCGGTGCATGTTGGAATACACATTACAGACCCCTTCTCTCAGGGATCTCTTCATGACCTCTGACAGATGGCAGGCTAAAATAGCCAGGTAGGATATATAGCTTAAAAACCTCTGTTCTGTTCACATCCCCCAGTCTTCTGTGGGGGAAAAAATGTATTAGATTTAATATGGTGCTGAGCGCTATGATTCTTGTTTGATTTCCAAAGTTACATGTGAAATACTTGACACCTAGGATCTGTATGTAAACTGAAACAATTATTGTACCAGAGACTCTTTGTCAGTCAAAGCAGCAGAAATGTTAGCTAAGAGAGAGCTGCCTGTATCTAGATACCATATTGTAAAACAAGTTGCATGAGAATTTTGGAAGACAGACATTCAAGGTAGTTAAAGAAGTCAATGCCTTCACTGCAGAAGAAAGTGTTGAGACATTAAACATTTTATGGTCCTCGGAAGTCTCTGAGATACAGAAAACATGGACACAAATAATGTGTTATCAATGATCTCTAAATAAAAACGATTTGGTGGGGTTTTTTGGTTTGGGTTCTTGTTAGTGGGATTTTCATTTGAGATATTTTAATAGTTTCTTAAGGAACAGAAATGAATGCCAATTATATTTTATAGGATGCATTGTAAGGATTTGTATCAGGCTGATGTCATAATTGTGTCATCAAACCATTAATTATCTCCTGTTTTGTGCCATCAAGGGGTATATTTTGTATGTCACCTATAATTTTTGTAGGATAGAAGGCAGAACAAATATTTGTTCCTGTAAGAAACATAGAAGCCTGGCAAATAGCAGTAAATTACTGAATCTGTCAAGTATTCTAGGCCTTCAATTTGTTTAATTAATTAACAGTTGTTATAACACCCACTTGTCTATCCTGAAAGCAGATGGAAACTGTAAGTTCTCATCGCTCTCAGGAATTGGCCCCATACGAAGAGAAATGTTTCTGTGAACTTTAAAAAAAAAAAATGTTGAAAATTATTTACACACACACAAAAAAAATCCCCTACGTTGTTGGAAACCTAAACCTACCACTCTTGGAAACTAGTTTTAGAGAGCTTACTTTCAGAGACTTGTGTGGCCAGATCCTCAGTTGATGTAAATCAATGGAGCTTTTCTGACTTATCCCAGCTTTATATTTTGCTCAATAGGGCATAAAATGTAAAAAAAAAAAACCTATGCTGTCTAAAACACAGTGAATTTACTGCACATTCATCACCCAAACTAAGTAAAGTGTAAAAATCAAACAGCGAGAAATCTGAATTTTAAGAAATTTGAAGTGATGCGTGTAATGCAGGTAAGGAATTCTTGAAGTTTTTATCTTTATTCCTTTTAAACTAAAAAGGCTTTTATTTATTTTTAGTGGAAATGAAAAAAAAAGAAGAAAAAACCTTTTAAACTGAATTGTTAATTAAAATGAGGGAATTGCCAGCAGTTTGTTCCTAATGTTGCAATCTGTAAAGGAAAGGAGAAACCAAACGAGAATATATGGTCAGCTAGTCTTGCAGGGAATAGATAAATGCAGCAAAGGAGGAGAATGGCCTAATGCAAGCCAAAGTGGAATACGGGCAAGGAAATACTCAAGAAAAAGTAGCCCTTTAGTAAATGAGAGAAGCCCGATCAATAGTGCTGACAGGGATAATCTACTTTTAACAAGAAAGAAGGATACAATGATTTGAGTAATGAGGATTTTATCTATAGAGTTACAAGTAATGGAATACTTGGAAAAACCCTAACCCTAAAAATCTGTTGGTGCAGAGGATACTGTAAAGTTGGTGTGCTTGTTTTTTGAATCCTGCAATTAAACCCTGTTCCGATAATTATAATTTGTGCCGTATCATTTTGATTATATAACTGTAGGGATTGATTGTGATAAGGAAAGATTACAAGAACTAAATAAGCAGACGGGGCTAAATAATTAGTGTAGACACTCTACAGTTAGGGTGACTGTAGCTGTGGGACAATTCTAGTATCCTCGCTGATCGTACTGCAACTGTCCTAGTTTTAATACAACCATCCAGGCGGATATCAGGCCTCCTGTCCCCAACTCTTCATCCTGCTCTGCTGTCTCCCCTTTCACTGAAGCTGCTCTCTGCCTTCTGATTATAAAGCTATAAAGCTTTCCTTCTTTCTCTTTTTTTACATTTCAATAACTCTTCCTTACTGTGCAGTAATTTTGGGAAATACAGTAACTCCTCACTTAACGTTGAAGTTATGTTCCTGAAAAATGCAACTTTAAGCGAAATGATGTTAAGTGAATCCAAGTTCCCCATAAGAATTAATGTAAACGAGAGGGTTAGGTTCCAGGAAAAAAGATTTCACCAGACAAAAGACTATATATAAAAACAAACACACACACATACACTATAAGGTTTAAACAAACACTTTAATACTGGTACACAATGATGATGATTGTGAAGCTTGGTTGAGGTGGAGGAGTCAGAGAGTGAGATATTTCCCAGGGAATGCCTTACTGCTAAATGATGAGCTAGCACTCAACTGAGCCCTCAAGGGTTAACTCTCACACTCTACAAGGCAGCAGGAATGGAGGGAGGGGAGACAGCATCGCAGACAGAGACATACACTGTGTGTGTGTGTGTGGCGCATTTCCCCTTTAAGTATGCTGACCCTACTCTTAAGTACATTGCCTTGTTAATTAGATCAGCTTGCTGAGACCGCAGCTGCTGCTAGCTAGCAAGCTCCCTCGGTCCTGAGCCCTGTCGTGTGTCCCCCCCTGCTCTATGGAAGATGGGGTAAGTGGGGTGCAGGAGCAGGAGGGAGAGGGACACCCTGACAGCCCCCCAATTCCTCCCCTCCCCCCCACAGCAAGCAGGAGTCTCGGGGAGCAGCTCCAAGGCAGAGGGCAGGAGCAGCACATGGCAGTGGGGGGAGGGACAGCTGAACTGCAGGCAATTGATAGCCTGCTGGGCAGCTGCTGCACAGGGAACTTAGGGGAGCGGGGCGCTGATAGGGGGAGCTGATAGTGGGGCTGCCGGTCCACCCTGGTTCCAAGCCCCCACCAGCCAGCTAGCTGCAACGGGCTGCTCTTCCTGCAAGAAGTGGATAAAGCAAGCGGCTGCCAAACGACGTTAGAAGGGAGCATTGCACAACTTTAAACCAGCACGTTCCCTAATTGATCAGCAACGAAACAACGTTAACCGGGATGACTTTAAGTGAGGAGTTACTGTAGTTGAATTGATGCCTAGTAGTATGTCAGAGGCCCATTGTCTTTCAGCCTCCTAATTAAATTGTACATCTACTACCATTATGGACATTAGTGAGATGGTCTCTGATTTAGAATGATCTATAATGTGTTTTGGTAGCAGGTATATTACTGAATTGGGAAGGTGGCTGTCCTACCAAAAGAAAACAGGTTAAGAGTGAGCGCAAGAGGTGTTTGAGGTCTGGGGATGGGGGAGGATGTGCAGGGTGGGCACTTCCCTCCATGACAAGTGCCAATCCCCCTCTGAACTGCCAAACACCCCTGGTGTCGTGGCCTGGGTTAAGAAGACATTATTGGACCCTACATGCACCTACTGTGGATCTATGTATCCTGACAAGAGCTACCTGTGGTAATGGTGCTCCCTGGGGGCGACCCCCTGTGTTGCAAGTTGTCAGGCAGAGAATGGAGTCAATTCAAGAAAAAGAATCCAGCCTCTGAGCCCCCCCCCACACCACCACCACCCTTCTGCATGCGTGTTCGGGCCCTTTCTAACACCACCACAGCAAAGACATGTGAGAGTGATAGCAGGAAGAGCTCCACCCCTCAGAGTCTTCTGTTGGAGTGATGTTGGCATGATGAGTCAGAGCACTAGCTGGATCGATCTCTGGCAAGGTGCTTAAGCTGTATATTCAGTTTATGTCAATCACTGGCAGTCTTGTCACACCACTTAAGCCTTTGATGTAAGGGCTGGCTAAGTAGCAGCATTCCTTGGAACACATGCTTCGGAATTTGTTGGTCTTCCATTTAATATGTTCATACCAAGAAAGCCACCAAAATCAAACCAGTGATGGAGGCAGTTACTCAGTTCGCCTTTGAATAGCCTCATTTCTGAGTTTGTCCTGCTACTTGGTATGAAGCAGGTTATGAAAACAATGAGAGCCCAAAACATCAATGCCAGTGTTCTTTAGCTTTCCTCAGTGCCCACATTTCACTTCAGTACAATAGGAGTTGGTATAACCATGGTTCGGTAGCTCTGCAGCTTTGTCGCAAGCTTGATGTCACAGTGTCTCCACACATGTTGCTGAAGGGTCCAAAACATACCAGCGGCTGCTGCTATACAAGTATCCACATTTTTCGAGCATCCCCCATTATTGTGTGTGCCACTGCTCAAATATTTGACTGCTGCCAGCCGCTCTGTATCCCATTTGGACAGGTTAATTCTGAGCTGGTTGTAAGCTGGAGCTAGAGGCTGCTTGGTGATGACGGCCATGAACTTAGTTTTGTCCAGATTAATAACCTGACTAACGTGCACTGCTTCTTGCTTGACCATGTTATGCCATCAGCTGCAGCGATTCACCAAACTGAACCAACAAGACTGAAACCTGTGAAATCTGTGGTCATGGTAGGAATCGTTCTTGAGTATCCGAGGAAATGGCTAATTGTGAGGTGTATTAGGCTGGTGAATAGTCTCACTAGGCAAGTGGTGGAAGCCCCATTACTTGGGTCATTAAAATGACACCAAACAAAGCTCTGGAGAATATACGTAAGGGAGCAATCCAGCGCTTGTGGGATGATCTAACACAGTGGTCTCTAACATTTTTACGCCCAAGATCACTTTTTGAATTTAAAGACAACCCAGGATCTACCCCGCCCCTTCCCCAAGGCTCGCTCCGCTCATTCCATTTTCCTCCCTCCCAGTCACTCACTATCCCCCACCCTTGCTCACTTTCATGGGGCAGGGGGTTGCGGTTCAGGACGGGATGTGGGCTCTGGGCTGGAGTCGAGGGATTCGCAGTGTGTGACGGGGCTCTGGGCTGAGCCTGTGGCAGGGGGTTGGGGTTCAGGAGGGAATGAGGGGTACAAGCTCTGGGAAGGAGTTTGAATGCAAGAGGGGGTTCTGGGCTGGGGCAGAGTATTGGGGTGCAGGAGGGGGTGCTGGGTGCTGGCTTTCAGAGGGGTAAGGGCTGGGGCAGGGGTGCAGGAGGGGTATGGGTTGCTGGCTCTGGGAGAGGGCTCAGGGCTGAGGTTTGGGGTGCAGGAGGGGGTGCTGGGTGCTGGCTTTCGGAGGGGGTAAGGGCTAGGATGGGTGCAGGATGGGGTACGGGTTGCTGGCTCTGGGAGAGGGTTCAGGTTTGGGGTGCAGGAGGGGGTATGGGGTGTTTGGCTCTGGGAGGGGGCTGGGGGTTGGGGTGTCGGACAGTACTTACAGAGGACGGCTCCCCGTTGGCGGCGCAGCAAGGCTAAGGCAGGCTTCATGCCTACCACAGCCCCACGCTGCTCCGGAGGGGGCAAATGCACCCCTGTGGCCCATGGGGCGGGGCAGGGAGCACGTGGCTCCGTGCCCTGTCCCTCTCTGCAGGCACCACCCCCTCAGCTTCCATTGGCCGCAGTTCCCTGTTCCCAGCCAGGGGGAGCTGCGGGGGCGGTGCTTGCAGGCAGGAGCAGCGCAGCGAGACCCCTGCTTCCCACCACAGGGCTGCGCTGGCAGCTTCTGGAGGCGGAGTGGGGTTGGGGCAGACAGGGCACAAGCCCACCTCCAGAGATCATGATCAACAGTGAGACTCACGGGAGGGGTAGCTCAGTGGTTTGAGCATTGGCCTGCTAAACCCAGGGTTGTGAGTTCAATCCTTGAGGGGCCACTTAAGGATCTGGGGCAAAAATCAGCACTTGGTCCTGCTAGGGAAGGCAGGGGGCTGGACTTAATGACCTTTCAGGGTCCCTTCCAGCTCTGACAGATAGGTATATCTCCATATAATATTTAAAAAAAAAAAAAAAAAAAAGTCCCCAGGATCAACCAGTCAATCACAATCAACCAGTTGGTGGCCACTGGTCTAACAGGTCTTTTCTATCTTCAGTTGTTGTGATAACGTGAAAGATTTTCTTCTGTGTTTTAGTGAAGAGCCTTGAAATGGTCTTAAGATACAGTATGCTTCTAGATTAGGAAATATGGGATATGTCTTCACTAAAGAATTAGCCCAGGGCTAAGCCTGGGTGTCATCATTAGTTCCCCTTCCATCCACACAGTAAAACCTCTAACCCGATCTTGAGGGTGCTAGCTAGGTGGGCTAGCAGACACAGTTGATAGGTATAGGTTTGAGCTTGCTTTTTGCTTCACCCCGGGTTGGCAAGCCACCTGTTTTGCAGTGAGAGTGTAGGCTAACCAAACCCAGGTGTGGTTAGTTCTTCAATCCTATCTCATAATTCCACCTGGTTTATACTTCCTTGTCTAACTCCTCCCTTCTTCTGCACTGTTTTAACCCCACATTTGTCTGCTCCATTTATGCTGCACTTCAACAGCGTTTGAACAGAGATGCCGTCCAAGAAATCCTTCTCTGGTGCTGCCATTTGGACAGAAGCTGACACCTGCCTTCGGGTAAAGCTGTGCTGTGATATCAAGAAGACCCATAAGAGCATTTCTTCCCAGGAAGGATGGACAAGTTCTCCCACAGTGCACTGCAGATTAATTCATGGAGTGGCCCAGTTCAAGGCACTGCTAATAACCCTGGTGCATCCTCTCAAAATCTGGGCTAGCAAACAGGCCAGTACAGCACTATTGGAGATACAGCCACACAAGTCTGGCACGAGTAGGGCTTTGTATTGGGGATGCTCCACCCATGCTTGGCTAGCTTGGGCTGACTCTGCGGTAAAGACATACCTTGGTTTGTCCTGGTGAAACCTCTTCCAGAACACTAACTTTGCATAATGCTGTTTAGTGTACTATAACCACTTGATGGCACCCTTTGATTTGGTACATACCTCATTAGTAACAGCATAGTGCAGTGTAGCTGTAGTATTTGTAATGGAATAACTTGTAAGAACTAAAGACTGCAAGGTATCTGGTTAATGTAGAGATGAAATGAATGAAACAGCAAGGCTAAGCTTTCCTGACCCTTCATGAGAGAATAGATGAAAAAAGGAAGAATAAGCCATTGTGCCAAAGGGAGATGATGAAATTCAAGATCCACACACATAATCTCTGGCTCAGCCTCTGAAATGTTAATCCTTGGGTAGAATTATTTGAGCTGTAGATTGCAATTTATCATCAAAATGGCACTGTGTCAAACAATACTTTTTGTATGTGTGATGTTTAGAACTATCCAATTTTAATATAAAATGGTTCACAGAGCACTGTCCTGACATTTAAGTAGCAACTCGTTAAGCTCAGGATGTTTTTGCTAGTTTCTGTACACACGCATAGTAAGCATGTAGCGTTATATTCCAGAGATCGCTTTTAGGATCTTGCTGTCCATGTATTATGTTTTAAGGAGTGACCTGTTTTGATCTGAGCGATGACAGACAATTGGACTGCTTAATAATAGCTGTAAAATTAAGTAGTCTGAATTATTTTGAGAGATACTCTGTGCTTTCTTTTTGACAAAGAAATATGACAGTCATTTGCTGATATGATACAAATGCTCACAGCTTAAAATTAATATTTTTCCAGATTTGTGTGCCCAATTATTTGAGGTGGGAAAGGTTCAGAAAAATATTTTCTCCCTGTGTCTTCACCACTGAAAACTCAATACAGGCTTCCCTTTCCCTCTTCTCTAGAATGTGCCAGTAGGGGGAGTTAAAAGTTGCTCTACCAGTGAGGGTAAGAGAGTCTGCCCTAAAATTCAACCTTTTCTACTTTAGAGAAGGTAGTATTTCCTGATCTGTTAATGAAACCCAAAAATCTCTTATTCAAGGCAATCAGTATAAACAGAAAAATACATCTACAATTGGTTTAGGAAATGTAGGGTTCCCCTAGTGTTCTGGAGCAGCATAATTAAGGAAGAAAATGTAAAATTCTAACTTCATGTTTAGAAATGTAAAATACAATTTCTTAGTTAATTCTCTCAATGCACCTGGCTTGCTTGAAAATCTCCCTGCAGCTACATTGGGTGCAGCAAATGAATAAGCAGAGTTTTAGCCTCTAGTACATGTTCAGTGGAACTATGTCAGTATATCTATTTTTAAAACTATCCACTATAAATATACCAAATTATATTTTAAACAGTTTAAAAAAATATTTTAAAATATCACTTTATAGTCAAACAGATAAACCCTTTCCTTTGAAAATCTTGTATTTGCTGGTTGTGGGTGGGTGAGAAGATGGAAGAGAGGGATTAGGGAGGCAAGATATATAAACTTGACAATTATACACTTCCAAAATTCCTCTTCAACATTCCTTTTTAAGATGTGATCAGTAACTACTTTGAATTTTTGTATTGGTATAAAGTTTGTTTCAGCATAACAAGTAATTAAAATGTGCTGGTATCAACAAAGCAATTTGAAAGTGCATTACGTGTGATTATTAGAAAGGTACAAGACATTTCAGAACTGTAGGACTGACTGAGGAGTCATATAGCTGTGAACTGAACTATGAAGGAGACATTTGTCTTGCCGTGGAACCTTTTGTGTTAATCCTTCCAACCTTTATATTGTAACATTTTTGTGATGGTATTTAGCCAAAGAATAACTTGTACTGTGCACTTATGGTACCTCTCTGTCAGAGTTGAGCCATTATATGGTATTTTTAGCACAATTTCATCAGAACTCTAATTTTATTTTATATTTCTCATGTACTGTGGGCCTGTTTTTCAAAAGTTGATGTCTTAGTAGTGACTGCAGAATCCAAATGTCCCTGTATCTTTTGTCTGCAAAATCAGTATGTATTCACTCAGTGTTCAGTAATCTATTTGTGTATGCAGTGATGTGTGTCACGTGTGTGTATCTGTGGCATGTCTGAGCACACCTTAGATATTCAATTTTGAAAATTACATAGAGGAGTATAAGGCACACATATGTATGTATAACTTATAAAATGCGTGTGTATTTAATTTAAAATTACACAGATTACAAACAGCTTTGCCATCCCAAAACATACATCCCAAAGCATATAATGGGTGTGAGCACATTTTCCAAAGTATACTGTTTTTATCAAAAGAACACAGAATGGTAATTTTCTCACATGACCAACTTTTGCATGTCTGATGTTGGTTTGAGGTGCTGCATAAGTATTACAGTTGTTCGGGCTTGCAGGTACTTAATAATGATTTAGAATTTCTTGATGTTGCCTCCTGTTTGTTATATTCAGAATGAATGCAGTCTTGGAAAATTGACGTATGATAAAACAGCATGAAAGAGTATTTTGTGGGAAATGTAGCTATTTGTGTGCATTGTTAGATAAAGATTTTGTAAGTTAAAACCAATCATGCTACAGTTGATTCTTTGGTTGCATTTTGGCTAAAAAGCCATTCCAAACTACTGAAATACCTTTTAGTATCGGGGGATTTATATTCCATTCTTTCCAAGTGCAATGTACAGATATAACCTATTTCTGATAAACGTGTGATGCAGATGAATGGCAAAGGTTAGTTTTAATAATATCTTGGATACCAGGTGTTCCGAGTCATGAGTTGTTTGAGGATCAAATCTTACTGACTTAGTTTAAATAGTTCCACATTATTTATTATGGCCAGTTTAACTTTTCATTACAAATAAGACTCTAGATTAAGCTTCTGGTGTCCTGATTTGCATCCTGGATGTAAATACGCAAATATGAAATCTGTCCTTAAACCAGAAACTGTAGAGAAGCGAGTCGCAACAAATCTTGAGAATATGTTGATTTGCATTCTGTCTGGAGGAAGTATGACAAAGTGTGTGAAGGAATTGCTTTAAAATGTATACAGTATTTAAAAACAGACTGAGTTGTTATGCTGCCAGAAAAAGTTAATACTGTAGTTCATTTTGTTTCTATAAGGGTTTTTGGTCACTATACATAAAAACAAAAGTTTGTTTAAACTTTATTTGTCTTGTATTCGTTTTGATAAGTTAATGTACTAAACTAATTTTAGTGTATTTCAGAAATGTAAGTGGCAGAAAGATTTTAAATAAATATTATACAATTTTATATGAAATTCAAATACATTTTGCATTGAAGTTCATGCAATAGTAATCTTCAGAATACAGTTTTCTTCAGAACTTGGTATGACACTTGGCTATATATGTGTTCCTTTGTATAGAATATACACAAAAACAAATGAGGTGATCATGTACTTGGAGTAGGTTTTTAATTGAGTGTACATTTCCTGAAGAAATAAATAGCCTGAGTTAAGTGATTGGATTTTGGTTTTACAAGCTTCCATCCTGACCGCACAGAGTTTAGTGGGGTACATCATTGGCTATTATATATGCAAACTAGCTTACAATTTGCTCAGGCAGAATGCTTCTTTTATATTTCTAATATTTGCTGGAGACACTTATACAAACCGTAAAAATTGTTAAACCGAAACTTGCCTCCATGTAGCCAAAACGCAACCGTGCACACTTGGTTATATTTAGGTTACACCTGGATTAATGTGTGCATTTACTTTTAAGGTATGTCAATTGTTGTAAATAATTAAAGTGGTGGAGATGCTGTTGTCCAAGCCAATTTAAAGAATGAAGCATGAATTTCCAGTTATGTGAGCTAGATAATAATAATGCTTTAACAGGGTAGCTGCTGTTGTGAGCCAATTACACTCTAGATAGTCAAAGTAGGTCTGTGGTTGTTCTGAGAATACACTGCTCCTTTTTGTCCATTTTTATTGCTGAGTAATCTTAGTTTCTCACTGGCGGCAGGGTGGTCCAAGTGACAGATTTTACTCTTAATAAGCTTAGGGGCAATAATCCAAGTCATACAGGTCACATGTACAGTGTGATGACTTTGAGTTTTTTTCATTCCAAGTATCAGAGGGGTAGCCGTGTTAGTCTGGATCTGTAAAAGGAGCAAAAAGTCCTGTGGCACCTTATAGACTAACAGACGTATTGGAGCATGACCTTTTAGTCTGTAAGGTGCCACAGGACTCTTTGCTGCTTTTTCTTTCCAATTATAGTTGTGCCAAAACATCAGACTCATTGTAGTATTATATATTAGCTGCTAGCTAATTGGAGCTAAAACACTAATTTCTGATAACCGCTAATGCGGAAATGGTGTTTTTCTGCTTATGAGTATGCCACAGGTGGGATTGCTGCATTGGGTCCCTGTGGGGCCAGCCATGATACTGAAGATGCTTTCTGCCTTTGTCCGCAAGGTTTGGCTGCCGGGTCGGAGAAGGATGCTGGCCACCAGTCTCTATGCACTTAAATAAAAATAACAAACTCAGAAATTGGCTATCTGTGCCTTTAAGTAAACAAGCAAAACCTCAAAGGCAAACGCTTCGTTGCAGTGCTTGCAGGCAAGGCACTGACCTGGCTTTGAGGTTCTGGGCGAGCCATGAGGAGAGCTCCTCCTCTGTCCCAGTCTCACCTAGCATTGACCCTGAGGAGAAGAAGACAAGTCTTCTCAACAGTCCTGATTGTTCAGTGTTTCTTCCTGGTCCTTCTAGGCCTCTGAATCACTAAGACTTGCCGGTACCGCGGCCTGAGCCGAGGTGTGTCAGCGTACCAATACCTCCAGCAGGAAGCATAGAACACTTGATAGACCCCCCCCCCCCCCGCCGCCATCAAATGGTGTTATAAGCTTAAGTCTCTGCTTCTGTTTTTGTTTAAACATTTTGTGTATTTCAATTAATTGTGAAGTCTTTGCTTATTTGCAAGTATGTATAGAGGAAATAGTCAATGAACGGATGTTGAATTGACTTGATTCCTCAAGTTCATCACTTCTCAGTTATGAAGAAAGTGTTTATTGTGTTTTATCTTAATTATTTTAAATTTACATGTAAGCATGGGTGGCAGTGTGATTTCTTCTTCACCTACTTTTTGGCATGATGTCTGTTTGCTTTTGATACACATGTGAAGCGGTGGATAGGATGTTCACGAGTGTTTAATATGTTTTTGTATGTAATACACCTCTACCTCGATATAATGCTGTCCTTGGGAGCCAAAAATTTTTACCGCGTTATAGGTGAAACCGTGTTATATTGAACTTGCTTTGATCCACCGGAGTGCTCAGCCCCCTCCCCCCACTGCTTTACCGCATTATATCCAAATTCATGTTATATCAGGTGGCGTTATATCGAGGTAGCGGTGTACTACAGAATACATAATTTCAATTAAACTATTAGAATTTAAAGATATTGATTGAAATTGGTCTCTCCATTGCATTGTGTGTTTGTGTGTGTTATACAGATAGTAAGAGGGATGTTGTATGTAAATGGGAAGTTGAATATTATGGCTCATGCTAGCTATGGACGTGTAACTCTTACCATATGAATTGCCATTGTCTAGGAGTTTACTTTCATGATTAAGGTGTGAAATTGTGGCATGTTTGAGTAATCACAGCAGCTGTAACTCAAATCAGACAATGCCCTCACAAATTATGGGCCCTGGTCCTTGGCACTGATTAGATTTTTATGCATTTCATACTACAGGTTTATTCACAGCTGATCTTGTTTTCAGAGGAAGAGAAATAATCGTTTGTGGTAGGGGGAACATGCACCAGTTCTTCTTTGAGTGATTGCACATGGCCATTCCATTGTTGGTGTGTGTGCATCTTGTGCACGGTTGTCAGAGATTTTTCCCTCAGCCGTACCTGTCAAGGCTGTGTGAGCGCTGTCTGGTGCCTTGCAGCATAACATGCTTGTATAAAGGATCACAACCCCTCTCAGTTCCTTCCTACCGCAGGGATGGTTGTTGGAGCGCCAATATTTGTATCTGCTCGTCTTCCCTCTTTTAGGGTATATAGTATGTGTAGAGGTAGGTTTTAGTCTACTTTAGTGGTAAATATGTTTGTGCATATTTAAATGTAAGAATAAGTTTAGTAATTTTCTAGAGAGGAATTCCCGATTCCCAGTTGGGTATTGGGCTCGGTACTGGACTAATGCCTTGTTCTCCTGGCTTCAAAGCCTGTCGCTCATGTAACAAGTCTATGTCAGTGAGTGACCCACACCCCAGCCACTTTTAGTATCTGGGAGAGCCACATGTGAGGGACAAATGTCGCATTTGTAGAGGGCTCAAATCCCTATCAAAAAAGAATAGGGCTGCCAGACTCAAGTACCTGCTTATGGAGTCTGTGCTTCGCCCACCATCAGAACTGGTACCGAGCACGTCCGAGTCAGTTAAGAGTGCTCCCCGTCTTCTGACTGAGGCAGATCGTTGTTGCCAATACCGAAGACAAGACGACGTAAGTCTCCCAAAGGCTCAGTACCAGGGCCATCAAAGTCTACAGTGAAGGCCCCGAGCAGAGACTAGGACTCAGAGGTGTATGCAAAGAAGAGGCACTCCCAGATAGTCGGGAAATGAGGAGGGATTGCTGACTCGGGAGCCCATGAAGGGTCCCTTAAGGCCAGTGCCTGAAGGACCGGTGCATTTTTCAGTACCGCAGACTCAGGAGCCCTTTCTGATGCAATCTATGCCTGAGGCTTTTGAGGCAGCCAGAGAATCTCTTAACCTGTCTGTGCTAGGTTCCCTTGATGTTCAGGATTCTTGCACAGTAGTGGCACTGGAAGTGCACACTCACACAGTCCCAGCTGCAGCCCTAGAGCACCGTTCAGTACTGGTGGCTTCTACAGTCGTGGCGCCTCTCCATAGAGTTCCATCTAGAGCAATGATCTTGCCGGTACCCCCATCTCCAGACTCTGAACTGGTGTCCCCAGTGCCGAAGGGGTCAGCTCCACCGTGGTCTGAGGAAACGGACTCGGCATCAGACTGCGAGGTTGGATCATATTCATCTGGACCCAAGCATGCCCAGCAGCCCCAGATGGGTACCTGCCCACCATGGTACCAGTCATAGCCTCAGTCCTCTAAGGATTAATGACCTGCACATAGCTGGTTCCGGCCTTCATATCAAAGGCCTATTTGGAACCTTTTGGGCTTTCCTCCACATTCTAGAGCCACTGTGCTCCCTTCCTGCCCTTCTACATCAGCTAGGTGCTGGGAGGATCTGCAACAAGGTCACCACCATCTTACCTCCCTCTGGTCCCGAGCCAAATTTAAAATATAAATCAATACAGGTGACTCTAAATCTTATTAAAATATGTAGAATCTGTTTGGTCCACACAAGGTTGTGCTTAGGTTTATGTGGCCCTCCCATATAATAAGGTTGGGCACTACTAAACCATCATTTTGACCTGTTGCTCGAGAGCAGTCTGCCACTTACCAGAGTGCCATCTGTCCCCGCCCCATTCATTTGCCTATCCCTCTTCCTAAGTGCTTGGACTTGCATCACCACAGATCAGAGTGGGGGAACTGGGATACGCCCTTACAATTATTTCCATCCCCCCTTCCCTGCCCCTTTTTAAGGACCACTCTTACAAGAGCATGTTACTTCAGGAGGTTCACTCTCCTACTTGTGGGGACCATGCAGGAAGTTCCCATATCATTCAGAGGAAAGTGATGTTATTCTGGTTACTTCCAAAGACGAAGCGGATTCTCAGCTCTATTTAAGGCAGCTAAACAATTTGCTAAAGAAAACAAAATTCTGGCTGGTTATTGTAGCATCTGTTATCCCTTCCTTAGCTCTTGGGGTCTGGTACGCTGCTCTTGAGTTCAAGGATGCTTATTTTTACATAGCAATTTACCAGACACACAGAAAGTTTCTCATATTCATGTTCAAAAGATCCTACTGTCAATTTGCAGTACTGCCTTAGCAGCCCCGCACACATTCAGGAAATACATGGCTGTAGTAGCATATTTCTGCGAAGATCAGGAATCCACGTATTCCCCTACCTGAACAACTGGCTGGTCCGGCTCTCAGGTACTCTCCAGAGTAGACATGCTGGGGCTCCTAATCAATACAGAGAAATTTATCTTGACACCTGTTCAAAGGATAGAATTCCTTGAGGCAGTCCTGGACTCTACAGAGTTTTCCTGCCTGAGCAGAAGTTCCAAACAATGCAGGTCATTCCTCTACAGCTAAAGGTGCACCTTCTCACTATGGTTCAGAATTTGCTTCCGACTTCTAGGACACATGGCAGTGTGCACTTACGTGGTGCAGCATGCCAGGCTGTGCCTCAGAGAACTACAGGGTTTGCTAGCTTTAGTGTTCTCACCAGCAGGTCGTCATATTGGCATGGTGGTTCAAGAACCTGCTCAGGTCTCGTCCTTCTGGGACTGGTCGGTAGAGCTTGCAAATGTTTGCAAAGGAGTTCCCTTTGTCTCTCCACACCAGCGCTCGCTCTAGTCACAGATGCACTGGATGTAGGTTGAGGCACTTACTTGGGTCCCCTTCAGACTCAGGGGCTTTGGTTTCCTCAGGCTCTAAGCCTCCATATAAAAATAAGGGAACTATAGACCATCCATATGGCTTGCCTGGCATTCCTTCCGAATATCAAGGGGTGGAAGTTGGTACTCACAGACAACACAGTGGCTATATTCTAAATAAACGGGGGAGGGAGGGGGGCGTGAGCGCTCTGACAAAGGTATGTCAGGAGGTGATTCTCCTTTGGAATTTCTGCATTGCCAGAACCATCAACCTGAGAGCTGCGTACCTTCTGGGAGTTCAGAACACTGGCAGGCCACCTGGATAGGTCATTTGCAGGTCTCTGCGAGTGGTATCTTTGCCCTGATGTGTTCAGGTCCATTTTCCAGTGATGGGAAGCTTCCCAAGTGGGCCTATTTTGCAACAAGAGCAAACAAAATGCGGTGTGTGTTTTATTTATTTGTTTGTTTGTTTGTTTGTTCCCAGCTGGGTCATAGCCTGGGTTCACAGACAGATGCTTTCCTCCTACCCTGGTCTAAAGGCCTGCTGTATGCCATCCCTTCAGTTCTGCTCCTAGCAAAAGTCTTGTCCAAAGTCAAGCAAGATTCCATGTAGCCCTGTCAACATTTGTTTTCAACTCTGCTAGTCCTATCCGTCAGACCTCCACTGCCATTCTCAAGACATGTGGACCCTGGCTGCCTCCTTCACCCCAACCTTCAGGCTCTCTACCTGACTGCGTGGATGCTTCATGACTGACAACCTCAGAACGACTTTGTTCTATAGCAAGATCTGCTAAATAGTAGGATGCCTTTGTCTACATCTGCTTACCTTGCTAAATGGAAGAGATTTTCCATTTTGGTCCATACAAAGAGGCATCCCCCCAGGTCAGGCTCCGATTTGCCATATCTTGGACTATCTTTTGTTTCTGAAATTACAATGTTAGTACTTAGCCACCATATGGACTCTGTTGTAACTATCTCAGCTTTCTATCCTCCTGTGGATAACTGATCAATTTTTTCAAACCTTTTGTTCATCAAATTTCTAAAGGGTTTGTTCCACAGGTTCACAGCCTGGTTCCACAGTGGAGTTTAAATTGAGTTCTGGCAAAGTTGACAAGTCTACCCCCCTTTGAACCACTAGTGATGTGTTTTGTTACACCAGTCTATGAAGGTGGCCTTTTTGGTTGCTATAACCTCAGTCAAGAGAGTAGATGAGCTGCGAGCTTTAGTATCAGCCTTGATATACAATTTTCTTTAGGGACGAGGTTTTTCTTCGACCTCGCCCAAAATTCCTGTCTAACATGGTTTCCGATTTTCACATTAATCAAGCAATTTATTTACTGACTTTCTTTCCAAAGCGTCATTTGAGTAAGGGAAAGAAAAGCTCCATACTGTAGGTGTTAGAGCTTTGGGCTTTTTATCTGGACACAACTAGGCCTTTCTGGTCTTCATCTCAGGTCTTAGATGCAGTTTCAGAATAAAGGGCCACCCAGTATCCACACAGAAGATTTCTTTCTGGATTTCTGGCTGTATTTGTTTATGCTACCCATTGGATGATAATTCACCTTTAGGTAAAGTGGTGGCTCACTCAACCAGGTCACCAGTAACTGCCACAGCCTTTCTAGCTTGTGCACCTATACTGGACGTTTTTTTATAGGACAGCAACCTGGTCATCAGTCCATAAATTTGCATTTCATTATGCCTTCTCTCACCAATCTAGAGATGATGCCAGATTTGAACTGGTGGTCCTACAATCCCTTTTCAATTAGACTCTGAGCCCACCTCCTGTTTGAACTGCTTGTGAGTCACCTACAGCGGATTGGATGTGTGTAATCACTCGAAAAAGAAAAAAGTGGTTATGTACTTTTTCATAACTGTTGTTCTTCACGTGTTGCACATGTCCAGTCCACAACCCATCCTCCATCCCTTCTCTGTCAGAGTCTTTCCGGTAGGAAGGAACTGAGGGGGCTCAGGGACAGCATGGCCCCTTATACCTACATGCAGTGACGTGAAGCACCAAAGGTGCTCACGCTGCCCCAGTGGGAACCGTGGAGGAAGAAATTTCCGCTAACTGTGCATGAGGCGTGCGCACACCTACAGCAGAATGGATGTGTGCAACACATCTTGAAGAACAACAGTTATGGAAAGGTAGGTAACTGTTTGTTTTTTCCTTGAGTCTCTTTCCTCCTCCTCCGCCAGTTACCGGGGTGGGTGGGAGGTGTCCTTGCTGTCCTTTCCGTCTTGTATTGTATTTTTTAAAAAAAATCCTTTTCTGCTAACACTTCTTGACTCAGAGCTATTGCTTGTCTGGGGCCACCTCATGAAATCGTGCTTTTTCTGTCCCTAGCATTAGCTATGTTTTCTAAAATTATTTTACACTGAGTCTTTTTCAGTTTTGTCAGTTTTCTACCTAATGTTATTGTCAGGACAGTGTCAGATGAAAAACATAAGGTGCCATTCTCTTTGGTTTTGTTGATATTTTATTTTTATTTGAAAGTGTGTACATTTCTGTGATATTGCTTAGTTTCATGGAAATTTTTGTGGTGGTTTTGGTAAGGTGGGAAATCAACTTTCTTTGTTGGAGATTTAAAAAAGATTAAGACCTCATTGCTTGGATGAGACTAGTAGGTTAGATGAGTCACTGCAAGATCTAACACAACTAAATAAGAGACATGGGCATCGTAGGTAGTTTTAAAAAAAAATCACTACTTGTGAACAATTTTGTAGGAGTGGATTTATTTTTAATTCATGCCATTCACCTGAAGTAGCATCTGACTGTTACTATTATGGGGTAATAATTTAAGGCAAAAGCCCCCAACTCAGCAGGTATTTAAGCACATGCCTAACTTTGGCCAGACTTTTAAGACTAAATTCATATGCTTAAGCTTAGGTATGTGCTTAAGTACCTTGCGGAATTGTACCTCTCTTTCTTGTGCTGTCACTTTACAATTGTAAACGGATAGTGAAAACATCTATCTATAAGGAGGATTCAGAGGCCTCTGTCTCATAGTATTGGCAACCTTATAGATGTACATTTTTGCATTTGTTATCCTCTCAAAGGATCCGATTTTGTGATAATTGAAGTCAATGGCACGGGGTCTGGGCCAACATGTCAGTGGACTGCATGTACATCAAAATAAGAATGTACTGATACCCCATCGCTTGCAAGATGGTATTCAGTATATCATATGATCTGCATTTTATGATCTTTGATTTTGCTATATGCTCTACTTTGTCTCCTTCCTCCTATTTTTGACAGATCATGTTATAGTGTGAACAAAGTTGTATTCCTCTATTGAGAATGTTTAAAGAAGTTAAATTGTGAGGCAGAATTGTTGAAAATTCATTATTACTATGCCAGACATGCAGAAATGACCATTCTTAACTGAGACTGTTGCATGTTGCTCTAAGTCTTAGGGATTTTATTGAATAACGTTCAGTGAGAAGAAAACCATTTTTGTATTAAGTTTTTCCACAATTAAAAAGCTGGAAAAACTGGTTTAAGAAAATGTTAGCCTAAAAACACACACCTTTTGTGGACCTGAGCATATGACTCTCTTTATCAACAATATTTCATACTTAATCAACATAAAATGAAGTATTTTCTTCACACGAACATAACACTGATCTGGTCTCAGCCAAGGCAAATAAAAGAATGAATGCTTTGTCAATCATCCATAACTAATGTGTGCGTACACAGGGGGGAAAAAAAGGAATCTGTTTTTAAGAACAGATTTTTCATGGAAGCAGCAAGAGAGAATGGAACACATAATGTGGTTTTGTATTCAGTAATTTATAGCAAATAGTATTCTTGTGACTGCTTTTATTTCTTCATTTTAACAGAATTTCATAGAAACCTAGAAAAAAATACCAGGTTTTTAAAAGTTTTCTACCAAAATATTCTGAGACAGGCCTAAGTTGAGAGAGAGCTGGACAGATTCTTTTATCCACTGGCACATATTCGTATTATTGCAGGGAGCCTCTGCATATCTCTCTGATGAACACAACTAATAGATAATACACAGTGGAGAAAATGTGAAATGTATTGCCTCTTTGCACAGAAAACATGATTGTGTTGCTCTAGTGACAGTGTGGTTATGGTTGAAGGGGCAGCATCATTATGAGCCCCTGTTTTCAGGCTATTTCAGTTTTTTTTTAAATTTATTTAAATCACCCTTTGGAGTGAAACTTTTATGCTTGTCAATCTAGAGATGAATTTTTGAAGAAATCCATTTAGACTTTTTTTTAAAGTTAAGTTCAGGGGAAAAAATGTCTTTCATGCTCTAAGAAAGTTGTTCAGATGTTTTTTGTGGTTAATGAAAAACCGACTTTTTAAAATACTACAACTTAGACTATGTACATTACATAGTCCTCACTGAGAGATGTGTGTTTTAAGGAAATATGAATAAGTGCATGTGCACAGTACATTTTTTTCCTCATTAACTTGAGCATGCAAAGGGTGTGACTATTCAGAAGCATTGCATGCGTGAGCGTTCATGTATCTAGATAGTCACATGCAGATCTTAATCTTCAGGAGCCTCCCTGTGCCCTATTTATTGGTCCCTCCCTTGATAATTACATCATACTTCCAATGCAAATTTCACATGCTCTGGGGTTTTGCAGCCAAAAACATACAGCACCCTACAGCACACACACAATTTCAAATGTCACGTAAAGACTTATTCAAATGGTATTGGGAGACAGCCACCAAATCAGGGATCCTTTCCTCTGTGAACATTATCCTACTACAAGGTGCATTGAACCTGCAGTTCCAAAGCATGTAGCTTTCGATTTCACTATGCAGTGGAATTTCACATTAAAATTAGCTCCCTCGTTTGATTAAAAATGTGCTTGCCAGATTGCAAATTCAAATAAAGAAATAACGTTACTAAATGAGGCAATGACGTGGCACCAGTTACAGAACTGTATATTAGGCAGGGCAAGGCCACTTTTTTCCTCAAAGCAATGTGAGGTGAATTCACAACTCGTGTCATTGCCACAGATCTTTCAGACTTGTGGAAGTCCTGTAATATTCATTTAGAAACATCAACTGGGAGATAGTGAAAGATGTATAGGAGCAGTGGCAGATGTCCAGATTCCCTCCATATCCAGGACATCACCAGGTTTTATTACTATGTATCTTGATTGATTTTAGCCATAATAGAGGGGATATTACAGTTTTATGAAATCTCACATTTAATAGCAATCTAGATTCCGTAATGCAATATCTTGATACCCATGAAAGAAGAAGTTGTGAGGGAATGGGAAGAGAATAAATTGGATGGTCAGAGCCATAATCTCAGATATTTAACCTTACTATGTAGTATGTAGTCAATGGGCAGCAGAACACCACACTTGACTGAAGTAGCACTGGATTTCACAATGGTGGGTACATTTCCAGTAACTCTGCATTACTTGTGCGTTATATGCAGAAGGCAGAGATATCGCCGTATTGGTGAATAGCTTGATCCAAGGTGAGTGTCACAGCTCAACAGAAAGGTATAAGAGGATACCATTCGAAAACACCTTCATCCATATCCTGTACAGTTTGAGTTGAGTTCAGGCCTATATTAAAATAACAAGCAAATGTAGAAGTTGCAATATTTCAACACAGTCAGAGGCCTTTTGCATCTCAGGTGAAATTCCTCAGACTTTGCAAATTGTATTTTATTGAACACCATATGAACACTCTGTGAATACATTTACACTGATGTCAGGAGCGTGCTTCCAAGCTCGATTTGACAGACGTATGCTGCCTGAGTACAAACTGCCCCAGCTCCTTGGGTAGGCCTGGCAGCCTGCTATTTCTAGCATGCTAGTTTGAGCAGAGCTAGTGCACATCTGTCTACTCCAGTGGTTCCCAAACTCAGTTCACGGCTCGTTCAGGGTAAGCCCCTGGCAGGCCACGAGACGCTTTGTTTACAAACCGCAGCCACTGGGAGCTGCGAGCGGCCATACCTGCGGACACGCCAGTTAGACAAAGTATCTCGCGGCCCAACAGGGGATTACCCTGAACAAGCCACAAACCAAGTTTGTGAACCCCTGGTCTACTCCCACTGGGAAGCACACTCCCAGCTTCAGTGTAGACATGAGAGCTGTCAGCAAAACCTGCCGTTTACAAAACCTGTCTGAGCAGCGTTTCAGTGCTGGAATAACGAATTCCCTTCAGTTTTACTAACTGCTTTCAAACATATTATCATAGCTGAAAAGGGAAATGGGTGTGTATAAGGCCTCCAGAGTGGGTTACCTTTCTTCTTTTTTAGTATGAAGGAGATAGCTGCCACAGATACTGTCAGGTACAGTTCAGTGTAGGAGGTGAGAAAGGAGTTCAATAATTTGGTTACTATGGTGGGAAACTGAAGGCAAAAGTTCTCTTGGAGTTCATCCTTGGTCTATTAAGGCTTTGTCTTCCTACATTGCCTTTGTTATCTCAACAGCCTTTCCTGGCCTTATTTGTTTAATTCTTCTCTGCATCCTTCAGTTAGACTAAAGAGCTGGATATGAATCTATATCAAGTTGGAAGACCTGATGTTCTCCCACACAACTTTCAATAAAAATTCTTAAAGCCATTACTGGTTTAACACACCCGCTATAGGTATACTCCTTGTTGAGTTATGGGTAGAAGTCTACTTTTTTATAACTTCAAAGGCTTCAAAAAGTTTTGGGGCCTTATCACTAAGGTCGCTTATCTTAGTGCCAGGTAGAAGAGATAAAGCCGATTTAGATCCTGAATAAGGAAAGACTTAAATTGAAGGAAGATGGACGCTTCTGGCTTCTAGGAACAGTAGAAGCTTATGAAAGGAAAATGTGTATAGGGAGTCATTTGACTTTGACAGTCACATTATGTATTCTACCTGGTCTGCCAATTTCTTTAGCCAAGGACTTTCTTTTGGTAGGCTGCTGTTATACATTTGCCGTGTGTAACCACTTCAAAGTTTTCCCATCAGAGTTTAATGGGGTACTCCTACATAGAGTGTACTAGAAAGTCTCCATTTCATGGTTGATGACAAGGTATTGAATTCGCTAGATAACAAAATTAATGTGGTTAAAACCCTGGAAGTTACTGCCACTCATAATACATGATTCTATAGGGTTGCATTTAATCTAGGCCTTTATTTTACCCAGTAACTGGAAGAAAGTGGAAATATAGGTCTGGGTTGCTAAGAAATAAGTAAAATTGCCCACTCTGTGGTGAACACCCTATATATTCCAAAATGTTGTATCTAGCATAAACTCTGTGTCCCCTATGGCACAACCTCCAGCATGCTCCCCTGGGAGGAGTGAAAGAGACAGGATGTAGAAAAGTATCAAAATTAATCCTGATAATCTGTACCATTATCCTTTTTAAACTGGAAAGTACTCTTGCCCACTTCACAAGATCCTTCACATTATAAAGCATTCCTATTGGAAGTCTCAGGGCAAAAATAAAAGGGTGAGGGGAATGGGTGATGTCCTGGTAGGGGCCTACTATACGCCACAAATCAGGAGGAGAAGATGAATGAACATTTTTAGAACAAATAGTGGAGATATCAAAAGCACAGGGAGCTGGTGGTAGTGGGAGACTAACTATCCAGATATCTGTTGGAAAAACAATACAGCAGGATACTTATTGTCCAACAAGTTCTTAGGCCATATCTACAGTATGGGTACTATTCGGGTAACAGATAAAAATCAGGATGGCGGGAGGGGGGAAGAGGAGAGATGGTAATAGAAGTCTGTATAAGATAGAGGTCTATAAAATGATGATCGGTGTGGAGGAAGTAAATAAGGAAGTGTTATTTACTCCTTTTCATGACACAAAACTTGAGGCCACCAAATGAAATTAATAGGCAACAGGTTTAAAACAAACAAAAGGAAGTATTTTTTTCACACAATGCACAGTCAACTTGTGGAACTCCTTGCCAGAGGATGTTGTGAAGGCCAAGACTATAACAAGGTTAAAAAGAACTAGATAAGTTCATGGAGGATAGGTCCATCGATGGCTATTAGCCAGGATGGGCAGGGATGGTGTCCCTAGCCTCTGTTTGCCAGAAGCTGGGACTGGGCAACAGGATGGATCACTGGGTGATCACCTGTTTTGTTCATTCCCTCTGGGGCACCTGGCATTGGTCATAGTCGGAAGACAGGATACTGGGCTAGATGGTCCTTTGGTCTGACTCAGTATGGCCGTTCTTATGTTCACAACAGCAAACAATCCCAGTGCAGAGGAAAGATAGGAAGAATAGTAAGAGACCAATATGGCTCCGTCAGGAGCTCTTTAATTACCTGAAAATCAAAAAGTAATTGTATAAAAAGCGGAAATAAGAATAGATCACTACGGGTGAGTACATAAGAATAGCATATGCATATAGGGAGACTATCAGAAAGGCTAAGGCACAAAATGAGTTACAACTAGCTAGGGACGTACAAGTCAAAAAGAAGAGTTTTTATAAATACATTAGAAGTAAGAGCAAGATGAAGGAAAGTGTAGGTTCATTACTTAGTGGGGAAGGAGAGCAAGTAATGGATGACACAATGGAGGCTGAAGTGTTTAATGCCTTTTTTTGCTTCAGTCTTCACTAAAATGGTTAATTGTGATCAGATGCTTAGCACAGTATTAACAACTGGCGGAAAAATCTCAGGACAAAACAGAGACAGAATAGATTAAAGAACATTTAGATAAGTTAGATGTATTCAAGTTGGCAAGACCTGATGAAATTCATCCTAGGTTATGTAAGGAACTAGATGAAGCAGTCTTGGAACTCTTAGTAATTATTCTTGAGAACTCCTGGAGAATGGATGAGGTCTCAGAGGACTAGAGAAGGACAGACATAGTATCTGTATTTAAAATGTGGGGGGAAAGAGAGCTTGGGGAATTATAGACCAATCATCCAAACTTCTGTATCTGAAAAGATTCTGGAACAAATTCTTAAACAACCACTTTGTTCAAACCTAGAGGATAATAAGTTGATAAGTAATAACCAACAGGGATTTGTCAAACCAATCTAATTTTCTTCTTTGACAGGGTAACTAGCCTACTGGACAGGGGGGAGAAGTAACTATGATATATCTGGGCTGTAATAAGGCTTTTGACACAGTTCCTCATGATATTCTCTTAAACTAGGGAAATATGGTCTAGATGAAATTATTATAAAATGGGTGCGTAACTGGTTGAAAGACAGTATTCAAAGAGACATTATGAATTGCTCACTGTCAAGCTGGGTGGATGTATCTAGAGAGGTTCTGCAAGGATCTGTCCTGCATCTGGTACTATTCAGTATTTTCATTAATGACTCGGATGATGGAGTGGAGAGTGTGCTTATAAAATTTGCAGATGATACCAAACTAGGAGGGGTTGCTAGCACTTTGGAGGACAGGCTTAGAATTCAAAACAATCTTGATAAATTGGAGAATTTGTGTGAAATCAGCAAGATGAAATTCAATAATGGCAAATTAAAAATACTACAGTGATCAATTGTTCTCCATGGCCACCAAGGGTGGGACAAAAACCAATGGCTTATTAGACAGCAAAAGAGATTTAGGTTGGATGTTAGGTTACCTAGCGCAGTTGTGGAATCCTCAGCATTTAAGAACAGGTTAGACAAACATCTGTCAGGAATGGTCTAGCTATAATTGGTACTTCCTCAGTGTGGGGGGGACGGTCTAGATAACCTCTTGAGATCCCTTCCAACTCAACCCTTCTATGATTCTATAACAGATCAAAACAGACTGGCAAAGATTTTCAAAAATGAATATCCTAAAGTTAGGCTTGAGCACCCAGGAACTCTGATCTGAGAGTATCAAAGTGCTTAATAGTCTTGTCCAGCTTACTAAATTTGTCCAATTTTCTTGCAAATATTTTCTCTAGTGCATTTGAGGGAGCCCAAGAAAGGTATCGTATGTCAAAACTGTTTGTTCAGTACATGTTGTCTCTGGACAGTTTTGTACAGGAAAGCTTTTAAGGATAGTATGTCAGAATTTTCTTAGAATAGTAACTCACATGGTGGAACTTAATCACACCAAACAGCTTGATTGCAGCAATGGCATAGCTGTACTACCCGTAGTGCCAACACCGTGGGTGCTCTGGGGCTGGAGCACCCATGGGGAAAATTTAGTGGGTGCTCTGCACCCACTGGCAGCCAAGTTCCCTCACCCGCCGCCGCCGCCTCCTCCCCTCAGTGCACCGCGTCCCCGCTCCTTCGCCTACCTCCCAGTGCTTCCTACCTGGCCACCGCCAAACTGCTGTTTGGCAGTGTGCTGGGAGGAAGAGGGAGGAGCAGGAACATGGCGCACTTGGGAGGAGGCGGGGCCGGGTCGGGGATTTGGGGAAGGAGTTGGAATGGGGGCGGGGCCAGGGGCAGAAGTGGGGTCGAGCACCCGGGGAAAGCGGGGAAGTCGGCGCCTATGGTACTACCAATACATTTCCATCTTCATGTCTGGAACTTTCCATCTGATTTTCCCATTGGAGATTTCCAAGGATCACGAAGGCAGAAGACGGGTCTGTTAAGAGAAACACTTTGTTGTTTCCACCCAAAATTCGGTCCTGTGGAGCAAATTTGCAAATATGTTTTTCATCTAAAAGGTCCATTTCAATAAATCTCTTCTTATCTGAGTGATTTCCTAAACTCCAATTGGAATTAACCAAAAAAAAAAAAAAAAAGACAAAAAGCAGCCTGTGGTACCACTTTTCATTTTCTTTCCAGTTACAGAAAACATCCTCTATCGTTTGTTAGGTAATAAATATGGTACAGTACTTCCTATTTAATCATTCATCAGTTTATATATGTTCACATATATATGGGAACAAATATAGCTACACCTCTATCTCAATATAACGCTGTCCTTGGCAGCCAAAAAATCTTACCGCCTTATATCGAACTTGCTTTGATCCACCGGAGTGCGCAGCCCCCCCCCCCCCCCCGGAGCACTGCTTTACCCCGTTATATCTGAATTTGTGTTATATCGGGTTGCGTTATATCGAGGTGCAGGTGTATTTAAGATAATTGTTCTAACGTTGTCATGACTTTTTTACCTTCCTTTTCCAGTCAGTATGCCCAGAACTCCAATTTTCCTGACATGCGGAAGATTTTATTAAACATTAAATTTTCCTTTCAAATACATCACATTTCTTAATAAATGTTCTGGATACCTTGAACCATCATTTGCTTTTAAACATGTTTTCAGCATAGATTGTGCTGTTTGCATTCGGCCCTCCAAATCTTCCATCCGTCTGTCTAAATTATTTTAACTGACATAGTTTCTAATTTACTCTTTACAGATGAGAGAGCTTCCCATAGCTTGTGTATTTTAGCATTTAATTGCTCTATACTCTCACAAATTAAATTCTGTAGTGATCCATTTTGCTCTGCTAACGAAGCAATGACCTTTTCAGCATAGTATAAGCAAGATGGTGCTTGTAATGCAGCTTGAAGGGCCAGCATCTGGGCTTTGAAAGAGTCAGAACTTTCTGACTTATTTTTCTTCAGGATGCTGTGAGTACATGTTTATTGACTTCATGTGCTGTGTGATAGCTTTATTTGAAAATTAAATCACTTTGAATTGGGTAAAAACAACAAGGAGTCCGGTGGCACCTTAAAGACTAACAGATTTATTTGGGCATAAGCTTTCATGGGTAAAAAACCTCACTTCTGCATCTGAAGAAGAGAGGTTTTTACCCACGAAAGCTTATGCCCAAATAAATCTGTTAGTTTTTAAGGTGCCACTTGTTGTTTTTGTGAATACAGACTAACCCGGCTACCCCCTGATATTTGAATTGGGTAGCAAATGAAAGTAAAATCACCAATATCTCTGTTTTTCCAGTGGCTTTGTGGTGCCACTGTCAAAAATCTTTTAAGAAGTAGAAAGAAGAGTGTAAATTGGGTTGTCTAAAGAATTGTCTTCTGAGTAGGTGTAAAGAACAGAATGTTTCCATTTAAGTTCTAGTTATCTTTCAGCAGCTCTGCTAAAGATTGTGTGAAAAGCCAACTTCTGAGAAGATCACACTCTATGCTCTGTTCATATTCAAGCACAGGGTAAGGGCAGACAAAGCTCTTTTGTTTCCATTGGACAAAATATTTCAAATTAGGAAACTTGTTATATTCCCCATTTAGATTTAATATTCCTTGGATAATGATTACTACAATACTTGTCCTTTACTAAAGAAATCCCTTCCAGAAAGAAATCAGTAGGAAATTTTCTTTAATACTTAAATAATTATAAAGCATAATAAGATTTTTCAGCCATAAGTTCAGTTTTTATTGAATTAAACATGCTCTTCTTGCATTTTCACAACATTTCTGTTTGTATAGGAAGGAGGACTATTGTATTCTATTTCTGAGGTACAAGTTCGTAGAAGCAACAAGCAATGGAAACAAACGTGGGCGAGTTGAGCTCAGATTTTAGGAGCTAAAGTTGTATTGTAGTAGCTTCTGTAGCATCCTCTCTTTCCCATCGTAAGTATGTCGTGGGTGGATTTTCACAACAAAAGTTTTCAAATCGTTTGACTCCCTAACTTTGTAGACATTAGGAGGTGGTAAATTATATGGAGCAAACTCTTAGTTGTATAGTCTTTTTGCGTTAACCTTGACAAAGACTTGATATCAAGAAGCGGGGTAGTTACAGAAAATAAGCTAATTAGAAAGTTTTTTTTATAATTGTTGTTATAAATAGTAAGGTCTGTTTAAGCCAAAACTCTATTAAAGGTTGCTGACTCACCATTTCATTCAGGCCATTCCTTAGAAGCAGCAAAAATGGACAGAAATGCTCTGAGACACAAACTGGAATGTTTTCTGGAATTATAAAAGAGATCAATAATTTGACAGCACTGAACCAAGTGTTTTACTCCTGGGGGAATTCTGCACCAAAAATTAAAAATTCTGTGCCCAATATTTTTAAAATTTTGCAAAATTCTGCATATTTTGTCAAAATATTACAATCACACCAGTTTCAACTATTTTGGTAATTTATTTCAAAATACTGATCAGCAAGTATGTCTGTAACAATACAGACAACATAAAAGATTCAGGAAATACTTTTGACAAATAGATTATTTACTAGGCGTATTAATACAGAACTTGGAGCAATAATTCATTTAAACTAAAATACAGAAATGTATTTCCTTCACCCCTCAGAAGTAGAGCAAGGACTTGGGGGAAGTCAGGGGTAACAGAGAATCTGAGTGAGAGGGAAGTAATTGCTAGGAAGATGCCTGGGAGTGAACTTGGAGGGTTGTTGGGTGTGGGTAGGAGAAGTATGGAACAGGTTTTGGGTTTGTTTGTTTGTTTGTTTTTAATGGGTAAGGGGTTGTTAGGTATTTGGGGAGCATGTCCCATGCAGACTGTGGCTGATCCTAGTCTATTTCATTCAGTCAGGCACATCTCTCTCTCTCTCTCTCTCTCTCTCTCTCTCTCTCTCTGCACCCCCCCATCCCCATATGTCCCTGCACCCCGACTCAGCTGCCATCCCCATATGGTCCTGCTCCCTCACTCAGCCACCCCCTGTCCCCGTGTGTCTCTGCACCCTTACTCAATGCGGGAGGAGGTGAGTATCCCTATGTATCCCTGCACCCCAAGTAGGGTTACCACCTTTGAAATGCAAAAAGCCCGGCACCCGCTGCCCCCACAAGCCTGCCGCAACTCCAATTGCAATGCAACTCCACAACCCACTCCTCCCTTCAACAGCCACTTATAGTATCTAGAGAGCGCATACAGATAAGATTGATAACATCATTGATAACAATTCGTTTTATCAGCACATTTTGCCAGCCAGTCTTTGTAGTCTATTTCATTTAGCCAGCTGCCACTGAATGTGAAGTTTCTTATGCAAGCTTTTGGGTGGGGGTGTAGTAGATCACTTGCACCATCGCCCTTATCTTCCGTAAGATACCTTCTACTTTCACTCTCGCATGGCTCAAATTCACTTTCACCCATGCACGTGATGCGCTTGCGTGTTGGTGGGCAGACCGCTGCTGTATTTTGAACAGTTTTGATCTGTTATCACTTAAACTGTGGAAGTGGGAACACTGCAGCATCTTCAGCTGGACACAGAAACCTTTAATGTTAGCTATCCCAGTGTATTCTGATGATAATGCAAATCTTTAGACCCACATAAACTCCTCCCTTCCCCTCCTCCCCCCCCCACCGCCCCCCAGGAGCAGATTAAATTATTTTTCTGGCAACTGGCAAATCCATAAAAAAACTGGCCAGGCTGGTCAAATACCAGCCAGGTGGGTAACCCTAACCCCCACTCAGCCGGGCCTTCCTTCCTGTCCCCATGTGGCCCTGCACCCCCACTCTCATTCAGCCCCCACCCCAGTCTGTACCCCCACTAGCCCTTCTGAACCCCAGTCCATGACCCCTGGCAACCCCATCTTGTCCATCCCCCCCCCATTTCCTGTGCCTCCTCACCTGGCCCCAAGGACAGGGTGCTGTGGGGAATGTAGCTTCTTCACCTCCCTCTCCCCACCGGGAGCAACTGCCCTCTGTGCTGGTGCCACGGCAGCGCCTGGTGGGTAAAAGGTGTAACTGTAGCACCTCTCCAGCAGAATGTATTTTCTGCAGAGAAAACAAATTCTGCATGAGACATGAATTCTGCGTGTGCACAGTGGTGCAGAATTTGCCCAGGAGTAGTGTTTGATATTGTCTTATGGGTCATGTGTTACTCTATAGACCAAACTAGAATCATGAGCTAACTTTCAAAGTGCTGAGAGCCCATAACTCCTGTTGACTTCAAGAGAAATCAGGTTGCTTATAAAGGTGCCTTGTATCACTGCAGGTGCCTGTCCTTAGGCACGCAAGTATAAACATTTTTGCCCATAATGACAAGTCTGATAGAAGGGTTTTGTTCGTGGTAGTGGCCTTACAGTACTATGCTTGAAAATTAAAGATATTTTCTTTAAGAGGACTCAAAAATGTTTCCCCTCTCTTCTTGAGTCTGGTGAAGAGTCACTCCTGTTCTGAGCTCCAGCCAATCCACAAGCTGGGAACTGGTCTGGTGACTCCCAGCTGTATAAGCCTCACAGGAGGAACAGCAGCTCAGTCTGCTCAATGTCACTCCAGGGCTTGGAATTCACTCCTGCCTGACAGTGGCAACAGACTCCCCAAGCCTTAGCCAGTTCCAGTCTTGCTCTTGCTCCAGCCCGGCTCTTGCCGCTACCCTGCTCCTAGTCATGCCCCAGTCTTACTCCAACCCTGCCCTGGACGCCTGATTCCAGCTCCGACCAATAGGCCTGACTGCTCCAGCTCCAAAAACTAGGCTAGACCATCTCCTCTCAGTTTGACAGTCTCCAAGCTGAGCATCACTATGTGCAATTTAAAAAACCCATTGATGCTGCAGTTCCTTTTCCTGCTAAGCTTTAATTGTGCCATAGCATCAAGGAGTGCCTTTACTGGAACAGAGATTCTGCCACTCAGCTGGATGATACAAATACAGTGGACTGTGAAACTACAGACTCTGGGATATACTCTGACCCATGAGAAACGTGAAAGCTAAACAGCCAGAATACACTCAGTTGTAAGTTGTGTATATACAATCTAATTAAAGGGCTAGTGCCATGATAAGATTGAACTTTGATTACAAAGGTATTATAGCTGTTAACATACAAAATATGTTACATGGTTCATTGGCTCTTATGCAGGATATAATATTGCATAGCTACACATAGAAAACTTCCTTTCAGATGGAAAAAATGTGCAGTTCATTTGCTTTTGATTCACATTTGTTTTGAGGTAAACAGTTTTTAAATAAACAACATCCACAAGCAAGCTTTTATGGCCGAAGATGACAAGGTCTGTTTCATTATCTGTTCCTCTCCTAACAACGGACTGGCAAACTCTGTCTTTAAAAGAAGCCTGCGTTAGATATGTATAGTTCCAAATTATCTGGGTTCCTCTAAACTAGGCCAAATTCAAATGTTTTGTAATACAGCTCTTACAACTGTTGACTTCAGTGGAGTTGTACTAAATTGCCTTGGAGAAGAGTTGGTTCTGCTCTATCCTGGGATGTGATACTCTGAAGCTGCTTTTTACAAATGTGGTGGAGAGCTTATCCGTTTTTAGTTGCCTTGTGAGTGGTTTTAGTTTTGTTTGGGAAATGTCCACTGTAGTGGCCAAATAGAAAGATGCTACCTAACATGCAAGTCTCTTAATAGAGTCTGAGAGAATATACTGGTATGTTGTATTTACTCACATTAGCCTGATCATGCAAAGAGATCTGACCATATGGACTTAACATGTAGATCACTTTGCAGAATTGGAGCGTATCATTTGGTAACTTTTATGATGTCTGGTACTTGTTACAAGCTTTTATGCAGTGAAAGAGAGAGTGAAATGTGCTTCCTGTATCAAGGGACCCTGAAATATCTGTGATCAGTAGGTCAGATGTTTGCTAGTGAAAATGGGTGCCAGTATTAATAAATTTCTCTGAATGCTGTTCCCGTGAAAATCCATCAGATCTGGTCTAATTATAAGCCCCAGAAAATCATCATTTGATCATGCACAATGTGTCTTCTATGTTTCACTGAACTTTCTAATTGCACTGTGCATGTTGAGTGGGTCCACTGAGCCTCCCTCATCATTTTGAATCAGCCAGACAGAACTGAAACTCCAGAAAAAACACAGACAAAATGGATCCCCCTCCTTATCTTCCTGTTTTCTCCCATCCAAAATCGGTATTGACCTAGGAAATGGTGCCTGGAAACAAGAAGGCCACATCATCTAAACTCACATCTTTACTGAGTGTTGTTAATAATTGTGTGCATATCATAGTCCTTAGTATTGGGCATGGCGTCATACCCCACCCTAGGAGTCTGGCAATTATTGGCCCCTCCCACACATCTCCGTCACACATCTGTAGGACCCTTGCCTGATTTGCTGCAAAACTTGGAACATGCATAGTGAATGAAATAGGGGGAATTAGGAAGAGAAAAGATGGTCTTGTAATTAAGGCATTTGACGGTGGCTTAACTGGATTCTGTCCCTGGCATATGTGATGCTGGACAAGTATCATAGGTGACCGTAATTGTTTGTTCAGCATTTTGTGGGTGCCCAGCTTGAGATATTTGGAGTTTGATTTTCAGAAGTTCTGAGCACTTACACCTGCAGCACAGTACATGGTGGCTGCAAATGCATAGTACCTTTAACAAATCAGGTCCTAGATGTCTCAAGTTGGACACCGAATCACTGAGCCCCCAAATTCATGGACTCTTTTGCAGATTTTGTCCTTTAACTCTCTCTGGCTCATCTGCCCATCTGTAAAGTGAGGATGATAATAGCTTCCTACTTCACAAGAAAGTGGGTATTCACCCACGAAAGCTCATGCTGCAAAACGTCTGTTAGTCTATAAGGTGCCACAGGATTCTTTGCTGCTTCTACTTCACAAGGGTATTGTGAAGATAAATTCATTAATGTTTGTGTGGCTCAGATGCTATAGTGATGAGTATCACAAAAATGCTGGGAGGAAATTAGAATTTTATGTGCAGGGTAGCATTTGGATGGTCACCATAGGCATGGGGTCACACATTGAATGGCTGGCGTGTGGAGGATGTAGGATAAGGGCAGGCAAACTTTTTGGCCAGAGGGCCGCATCGGGTTTCGTAAATTGTATGGAGGGCCAGTTAAGAGAGGGGGTCGTGCCCCCCCCCCGGACTCCTGCCCCATCCAACCCCCCCTGTTTCCTGATAGCCTCCCCAGGACCACTGCCCCATCCACACCCCCCACTCCCTGTCCCCATCTGCCAATATCCTGGGTTCTTCTCAATCAGGCTTCAGACAGGGCATGGCATGGAGATAGCCCTAGGTGCATTAAAAGATGGCTTCCTCAGGGCAATGGAAGGAGGCCATGTCTCAGTGCTCATGGCATCTGCCACTTTTGATTGAGTTAACACAAAATGCTGCTGATCTGCTTATATGATATTTGCATAGCCTGAGTAGATGGTGCAGCACTACATTGGCTACAGCCATTACTGTCCAACAGGACCCAGAGGGTTGAGATGGGCATCCTCAGCTCTTCCTCCAAAGACCCTACCCCTGAGATCTATCCTGTATGGCTTCCTCTTCAGTATCTACATGAGAGCATTTGGAAGAGGTGATGAGATAATATTGGCTTTGCTACCAACAATACACCAATGACACCCAGTTGTATATAGTTTTCCAGAGCCAGGGTTCCACAATGCCTGTAGAACATCAGCACATGGATGATAATAGCTGGCTCAAACTGAATCCACACTAAAGTGATGTAATGTGGTTTGGAAGTGGGAAATGCTTCAAAGAACTAGCTGGGACACTGTTCTTCATTTCCATCAGAGGGGTCTACCTCTCTGTTTGTCTTAGGTTCCTGTTTGACCCATCGCTAAGCCTAGATCCGTGGTTCTCTACTTGTACCCCTGGGGGTATTCAGAGATCTTCCAGGGGGTACATCAACTCATCTAGATATTTGCCTAGTTTTACAACAGGCTACATAAAAAGCACTAGTAAAGCCAGTACAAACAAAAATTTCATACAGACAATGACTTGTTTATAATGGTCTATATACTACACACTGAAATGTAAGTACAATATTTATATTCCAATTGATTTATTTTAGAATTATATGGTAAAAATGAGAAAGTCAGCAATTTTTCAGTAATAGTGTGCTGTGACACCTTTGTATGTTTGTCTGATTGTGTAAGCAAGTAGTTTTTAAGTGAGGTGAAACTTGGGGTGGGGAGGGGTAAACAAGACAAATCAGACTCTTAAAAGTGGTACAGTAGTCTGGAAAGGTTGAGAGCCACTGGCCTAGATCAGAATATAAAGTCACTTCTTCCTCTTACTCCCAGATAACTATCTGGTCATAGTGATCCACACATACTTAATTTCCAGTCTGGATTATTCTTGGTTTAGGGTTTTGGCTATGGAAAAGTTCCCAGAGGAGATAAGGCTGATCCACATTTTGACCACCTTCCAGGTTTGTTATAAACTTCTTTGCTAAAGCTTTTCTGCCAAGCCAGAATATTTTTAAAGTATAGACCTGTCCTACAAGCAGAGAAAGGATGAGGCCGGAAGATTTCATGCCGTCCACTACGGAGCTCTAGTCTGTCTAAGTGGGAAACACTCATGCAGCGGTGATAAGTGCTACAGAAACCGTATAGACACCTTGCTAATATTTTACATAGTTAAAAATTAAAACATAAAAATGTAATTTACTATTTATTAGATTTTGCTTGATATTTGCATTTCTCTCAGTACATTGAAAATAAAGTAGTCCATTTTGTTTTTGTTTTATAGTCTGTTTCCATTCCAGAAATGCTAGCTGTCATGCGACAACACAATACTGCAGCGCTGGAGTTGCAAATATTGAAATAAGACGTGTGTTTGTTTAGTTAGAATTAAGTATAACAAAAAAAACCCTGTTTTTTATAAAAACTTAATTTCAGGGTCAAATTTAACTGACAGTGTCCCTTTAAAGTTTTAAAACTATATTTTAATTTGTTGTATATTAAACGTAGACCTGTAAAGCAGGAGGAAATGTGGACAGCTCAGATCATTACTTAGAGGAGTGGTTCTCAAACGTTTGTACTGATGACCCCTTTCACATAGCAACCCTCTGAGTGCGACCCCCCCCATATAAATTAAAAACACTTTTAAATATATTTAACACCATTATGTATGCTGGAGGCAAAGCAGGGTTTGGGGTGGAGGCTGACAGCTCGTGACCCCCCCCCCCCATGTAATAACCTCACGACCCCCTGAGGGGTCCCGACTCCCAGTTTGAGAATCCCTGATTTAGAGGTTGATTTATTTATTTTTGGTGCAAAAGTAGCTGTAGACTCTTTCAACCAGAATTCCATCCTGCTGGTGTAAGGGTTCAGACTAATTATTATAAGAGATAAGCAAATACATGTTCTACCTTAAGTATCTGTGAATTTAATACTTGTGAAAGGTGCTGAATTTGCAGCCCTAGAAGTTAAAGCCGTCCCTTTATGCCCAGGTTCTGGTAATGTAGTAGTGCAAGTTTTCATACACTATTCTGCCCATATATCTAGGGACCTGACATGAAGAGACCACCTCTAGAGGTGAACGTGTAATTGAGTCTGTATCCTCATTCAAAGATTTGCCTGTCTCCTGAAATTGCCAGTGAGGCCAACAGTCCCAATCGTGAGGGTATTTTGTGAAGGTATTTTGATGTCATTGCTTATGCAATGAGGACTGGAGTGAGACCATGAAACTTATTTCATTTGAGCCACTGAATAGTCAGATGCATCTGATGAAGTGAGTTCTAGCCCACGAAAGCTTATGCCCAAATAAATTTGTTAGTCTCTACGGTGCCACAAGGACTTCTCATTGTTTTGCTGAATAGTCAGAGGTTATCAACTTGCTAGCAATCAACTATTGACTTGAGTTGATTTTGCACTGGTGACCTAGTAACACAATAGGCTTTGCTTTTTATTACTCGTAGCTAGCAGACATTCTGGGGGCAGTGAGGAGGATATGATTAAATGTATTCACAAATTTGCTATAATTTGAATCTTCCAGCAGGGAAGGCTTTCTCCTTGAAGTAGTGTGGAGTATAAAAGCATATATTTAACTCAGAGTTTCTGCGTCTGTGTAATGTGCTTATTGATAGTTTTCTTTTTTCATAAAAACTAAAGGGTTACGTATATCGCCAGCCCTTACTCAGTACTCTTAAGAAACCTTAAGCTTTCTGAAGCAGATGGCACTATCAAGGGAATCTTATTTTATCTGCTTATATTTGTTTTGTTTTTGTTTTAACAAGACTTGAGCTCTTTTTCCTTTCAAATAAACTTCTTTCTAAAATTATTTTAAAGGTACTTTCTAAGAGCTTTTCTTATTTTCTATATTTTTTCTGATGTCAGCAGAGCTGTACAATAACTACTGTAACTCAAAGGAGTTTCAGCAGGCTTCTGACACTTTATTTAAAAAAATATTGCAAATATCTGAACGCATATCAATATCTGAGTGTTTGAAGATAACTCAATGTAAATCTACAGTTCCAGTTATTCTTGGTTGTTCTCTAATCCCTATGAGATTGTCAATAAATATTGTCAAATTACCCATAAATCTCACAATTGATCTCTGTGTGTGGCCTTTTCTAACAGAGGGGATCTCAAACTCTTTTGGTTTGATACAGACTAACACGGCTGCTACTCTGAAACCTCTTTTTATAGTGTAACACTCATCTTGATAGCAGAGGGGTCTTGTGATCTGTATCCTTTCCCATTCGTGATTACGTGGATCGCTTCCCGTTGTGATTACAACGATGACAATCCCACCAATTCACACACTGTCCTGTGGCAACTATAGCAATTGCTTACATGATAAAATAATATTAGGAAAATATTGATGTATTTGTATCTGTTGCCTTTATTCCTATTTCTTTTCCCTCTATATGGAGATAGTTGAAAAGAAGGGGATTCAGCCTGTTTTTTAGATGCCCAAGCTCTCATTTTTTTTTCTACAATGAAGAGCCTTGACATCTGTAAAATGAGATGGAAGTAAGGAGGTGAAGCCAATATTTACCAGCTCTCTGCAGACTACCAGTGGTCCATGTACCCCAATACAAGAATTACTGTCTGATCCAACACCCTCTCATATAGTATGAGAAAAAGTAAATGACTAAATACATTAGATAACTCTATCCCTCTTATAGCAGTCTAGAACTGCTTACTAATACCCAAGTATGGGCTTAGCTTCCTCTAACTGTGCTGTGTACCTTATGTTTATCATTATTTTCCAGTTGGTAATTTTGGATGTCAGCATCGTTATTTGTAAAGAAACATGATGCTTCACTAATTCTGTATTATTTCAGTGGTTGAACACGTTTTGTACTAAGAGCTCAATCCTGCCTACAAATATATGGGTGTGTACTGTCAAGTACCTTGTAAACTGAATTTTTATGCATGTGTAATGTGATATATTTAGAGGGATAATTGAGCCTCACATGTTTTAAGATCTGGTTGCTATTTTATATATAAAAATGCTTCACAGAATGTTTTGAAAAACATTGAGCAAAAGAAAAAAGAAATACAATAAGCTTTCTCGGTTTCTCTTCTATAAAATATGTCATGTCCTCCTATGAGACCAGGTGTAATACTAATCTGTATTTTAATAATTTTGACCATATTTATATTGGGTATAGCAGCTTTATAAATTGTGCTTTTGATTTAAAACCATTCATCCTGGCCTGCTGATAGTTACCCATCTACATCTTATCTGTATGCTTTTGTCCTGGTTTATCGCTTTTCTCTACTGATTTAAGATGTTCCTTTCCAATTCTAGAGTGACAGCCACTGTAACTTTAGGGTGACCAGATGTTAAGGGGAAAATATCGGGACCACCGCGGTGGGGGGGGGGAAGGGGTGGTTTGTGGGTTGTTTTTTTTTACACTCACCCGTCCGGGAGTTCGGCGGCAATTCGGCGGAAAGCCTTTCAGTTGCAGACGGTCTTTGGCAGTATTTCGGCGGGGGGTAATAAACCTTGCCGCCAAAGACAGGACTGTCCGCGACTGAAGGACTCTCCACCGAATTGCCGCCGAAGACCAGGAAACAAAATATCGGGACAAATGGCATCCTGACCATACTCTGGTCGGGACGCAGGACAAACTCCTCAAAATCTGGACAGTCCCGATTTTATCGGGACATCTGGTCACCCTATGTAACTTGGACCATATTACTTTCAGAGCATGCCAAATTTTGAGAAAATATCTGCTTGTGTAATGCATTTGAATGCTATAAAAAGTGGCTGTTAATAAATTTAACAAAGACAATGTAAGAAAAGTAGGGTATGTCATAGTTGAAAGCATATTCCATGGAATTATATTCCGAAAGTTTTATGGTAAAATCAGTCTAGGTTCTAAACATCTCGACAGTGTCCTTTTTAAAGGGGATGGTAGGCTAGCAGAACCTCCCGCCCTCCACTATTCTTAGTTGGCCTCAGGGCAAAAACCCAGACACATAGCACATTCTTCCTCCCCCGAAGTGCACTTACCCGAAAGCAGGTCCCAAACAAACCTACATACATGTCTTCCCATCCATAGCATGGCTTTAATTACAAAATAAGTAAGTTAGAATTTTAGGTGAATATGATATTTGTTTTAGGACTTCTCTCAATGAAATGGTCAAGAAAATTGTAAGTAATTGGATGGCAAATGTACCTTCTTCTCAGCACTGGGGATGACTGGGGGAATTCTCTGGTAGCTGGCTTTGAGGCTAATTTGCACCATTGCACTGGCACAAAAACAGCTGCAGTGCAGGGCTAGAAACTGGTCTGGTAAAAACCATTTTAAAGTTAACTTAGCCAAAGACAACCTGGATCTCAAATGTGTTGTCACAAATGAAAGCTTGTCTTCCCCCTCTGTTTCATGTGAATGTCAATGAATGACAGTTGTACCCCATACTTCAGTGCAAGCAGAGCTCATACAGCATCAGTCACATGCACTTTTCACAAAGTGCATTATAGAGTGCAACTAGCAGAGAGGGGAGGAATTCAGCCAAGTAACAGGCTGGGTGAGCGTCCATTTCTTTTTCCATTTGGTCGTGATTTCAAGGATACTGAGGTGGGAAACTGGTTTTCGTTGTCAGCATCAAAATAGACATACCAGTTGATCAGTACACTCACGTATTTTGTTGCTGATCAGCAACTTATCCAGAGGGCTGAGAGTAGGTAAGCAAATTTCATTTGTTCCATTTGGGGTTGTCATTGTCCCTCAGTCAAGAGGATTTTTCCTAGCCTGTTCCTTTTGTGTGTTAATTAGGGAAAAGGAGTGGGTACCGAACAAGATATGTATTCTAATGCATTATTTGTAGTTGTCTCATCAGTTCAATCAGACTGTCATTTTAGTGTAAATGGGTTTAAGGAAAACCAGATTCCCTGGCTTTGAAAGCATTAAAATGATGAAAAGCATCCCCATATATATTAAATAGCAACCCTCTAGAGAAGAATAACTATTGCCATAATTATAAAATTTTAGAACAGACTAAGGTGGGATTTTTTGTGATGGTTGCAAGCATGAACCCTTCCTAACTGACTGAAAAAGGAAACTGAATACAAAATATGACAAATATTTCCTGATCATTATAGCCCACACAATGGAATAGTATATTTTTGGTTTCACTGTAAATGGGAGTATAATTCAGACTGTTGTGTAATTTTTATTTTCTTCTTTCCTGATTGACAAAAAAAAGTACATGTGCGAGTTTTTGCCATATCAGTTATACTTTTGTAATTATTCATGTGCTATCTTCTACAACATTTTTGGGTATTCTACAGGACAAAAATAGAAGCTACAAAACATTTTTCTCTAAAACTATTAAAAATACCTTAAGCTATTAGCTAAGCAAAGGTTTAGCCAATTTTTAAAATTAAAAATTGCATCCAGACCATAAACAGAAAAATCTGAAACTTGCAAATATAGCAATGTAAAACAGCCCTCTTTCAAGGTTTTCAGTGAAAACCACTGATCTTCAATGGTACTGTTAGACTGCAGTGTTGTAATAAAGGCAAAGAATTATTATGCAAGGTAAATGTTGTTGTTAAGCAGCAAACTGCTTATTCAGATTTGTATAGAGAACAAACAAAAAAATATTGTGCCAGTTCTCATGCATTACTTTCAGAACAGATGCTGCAGTAAATCTTGAATCCTAAATTAGTTGTACTATTTAGCTATTCTAAAGGTACAGTACAATAACAGATTATTGTTGTTCATATCAGTGTAATAGATTGAAACTCCCTCCTCATACTCTTCATTTTACACATTGTCAGAACCTTGGACTTTAATCTCATTCTTTGATTGACAGTCGTGGCCAGGGAAAGAGCACTTGTATTGTTTGCGATAGTCGCATCTGTTCAACTTGATTCAGTTGAGAGTATTTGCATATTCTTAAGTATTTCTTCTGAGAGGGCCTAAATCCTTCTCAAGTGTTTGATGCATTTTTGAAATTCATTCATAAGGTATCTACATGCACTAATAGTTCTGTATAATATTCCTGTGCGTAATCTGACAGATAAGGCTAGTTTTTTAAACAAGGTATTCTTTGGGGATGACATATTACATTCTGACTTATTCTACTGGGCAGAAATGTCAAGTACTTAGAAAAGGGACGCTTGAATGTTTTGATTGAATTAGTCGTCTTTATTCAAGACAAATTGTCGACCGCAATAAAATGTAGTTCTATTGTGAGAACATTTTTCAAAAGTTAACAGCAGTTTTTCTTTTTTTTTTCTTTCCTCCATTAGAACTTTATTACATATCATTTCTTTTCTGTTATGCTGAGGGTTGTAGACAAAACTGTGTTGTAGATTCTTAGAGGCAGTTTAGATTAATGTATATCTGAATTCTTTAGAACACCTCTCTTCAAATGTGAATCAGGCATTGATCTTACTCTAATTTTTTCTCTCCCAAAGATTTTATAGCCATTCTAGAAATACTGTCAATCTTAACTTCAGAAATTGGCAACTCAGGATGTACATGTACTATGCTTGTTAGAAAGAAAATAGCCTTGAAAAACATTTCAACATTAAATTCAATGCTTAAAATAGCTCAAAATAGCACTTGTCTACTTAATACTGCATAGTACTTTATATGTTTTTCAAAGCAACATAGAAATATTAATTTTCACTATTCTTCTGTGGGGTGAGTAAGTACTACCAGCCCCGTTTTCCAAAGGGGAAACCAGAGCATGAACCTGCAAATGGAGCTGCATGGGTAGAGTCTTATGCAGAGTCCCATTGACCACAGGGAATGTAATGGTCCACCATGTGGATCCTAGTGCAGGATCTAAACCGTAGTGATTTAAGGGCTGATGCTAAGGCCCACTGAACACAATTAAAAGCCTCCCATTGTCTTCAGTGGGCTTTGGATGGGGCCCTTTGTGTCTGAGCCAGGCTTAGAACTCAGGAATTTCTGTCTCCCAGGGGTATTACTCGATCCACTGGACCACTCTGCCTCTCTACTGGAAAAAAGAATGAGGCCGATCTATTTGGTAGCTTTTTCCCCCCTCTTTATGAAACTGCTGGTTTCTGTGTTACAACTCTTCACCTCTTTATTTTATTTTTTAACGTTATTTCATGTTGCTTTATGTTTACTTTCAGGAATCCCCTTCTGGACGCAGAAAAGCACTTGCCACCAGCAGCATCAACATGAAGCAATATGCAAGCCCCATGCCTACACAGACAGATGTCAAGTTAAAATTCAAGCCTTTGTCTAAGAAAGTTGTATCTGCCACCCTTCAGTTCTCATTATCCTGTATTTTCCTGAGGGAAGGAAAAGCTACGTAAGTTTTTCACCAGATAGGCTGCTTTGTGTTGCCTTTCAAAGACCTCTTTGGGTAGCAAGCACTCTAGCTGTATAGAATGGCAGGAGTTGAGAGTATCCTTCAGCATGCCAATCATTCCTGTCATACTTTGTTTCTGAGGCTGAGTAAACATAATTTCTTACTCTGACTATAGCTTCCTGTTCTTCAGATCAAGACATTTTCTTCTACCTTATTAATACGTTAAAAAGCAGCCGCCTAAAAAATATTCACAGCTTTGAAAGGGAGCAGGTGGGGGAGGAGTGCTCAGCTAGAGACGTCCCTAGCATGGAGGATGGGAAGAGCCGTACAGGAGCCCGACTGTATCCATCCCCACAGAGAACCAAAGCTTGTTGATGGGTGAGGATGGAGTGGAAGACATAGACAGAGGGAGCATTCTTGGGTTGCTCAGGAGAACATCCAAGGAAGCCAGCTCATTTAAGCATTAATCTTCCCATTCTCCCTGCAGATCTGTGCGTGCGCGCGCACACACCCTTGCTTACCTAAGCAGCTTTCAGAGAAAGAGGAAGAAATTAATGATGTTTCCAGATCATCTTCCCCTGCATCCCTTGCTTTCAGATGGGTTGGGGTAGAGTGGTTGCCAAGTGTTACAAATTTAGTCAAATGCCCCTACTTGGGCATTCACCAGACTGCTGTGAGGGATCAAGCCATAGAATTATAGGTGTTCTTAGCTTGCTGGGGGCTTGGGCAGAGTCTTGGCACTGTCCTTGGCTTTGCATCTTTAGCATTCACTCCAGGAGCAGACTTCTTATCTGATACCCCTTTTGGCAGTCAGGACCCCCCCCCCCTCCTTATACAACTGTCTAGACCAGGGGTGGCCAAACCGCGGCTCACGAGCTGCATGCGGCTCTTTTACAGTTAAAGTGCGTCTCACAGCGCTGCCCATTCTCCACCCACCAGACTGGAGGGGAGCTCAGGACTTCAGCCTCGTGAGGCACCCCTGCCGGGGCATGGCTTGCAAACTTGTGAAGATCATCGTATGCAAGTTGGAGGGTCAATAAGTTTGACCATCCCTGGTCTAGACCCTGAAACGAGTGCTGGCTCCGCCAACCTTCCCCTGCAGCTCTTGCACATTCCCCAGAATCCTACTGAAGGTGTGAGCCGCCTGGTTTACAGTGTCTTTTCTGGGGCATGGGATAATTGTAGCACCTCACGCATGCAGATACACTTCACAGAGGATTCTAACATCCCATTTTTCATTACTTAACAGAGAGAGAGCACCAGAGAGTACAGCTCATTTAGAATAACAAACATCCTGAACACAGTGCCCCCTCGCCCTAGCTCTCCCTTCACTGGGAGTCCTTCGGGGACTGTCTATCGTTCAGGTAGGCAGGGTTCCCCCGCCTCATCAGGATTCTGCAGCAGCTTCTCTCTGCTTGATTGGTGAAAATGGCTGAAGACCCCAAATAGAGAAGCTCCTGATCTTTTATAACCTTTAAGCCCCTCTGTCATTTGATGCCTGGATCAGCCTCCTCAGGGGTGATCCCAGACCCCCTACTTTGTTGCCAGGCAGCCTCTCCCCAGACAAACCAATTCTTCTGGATGGGAGGCCAGCTGTTGTCTAGGATGTTAGTATTTGAACAGAGGACCAACCGGATTAATGACCCTCTGTTGTCAGCCTTATATCAGTACCCTTTGGAATTTCAGTCCAACATAGAGGTAAAAGGACAACAGAGAAGAGACAGAGCTGCACATTCAAAATGGCATTTGCACCTTGGTAAAGATACATCTAGAGAGTTCATAATCTCACACAGATTCCATAAATTGTACAGACAAAGTCCCCAAATCATCACAGCAAACTAGCCCCTTTTTCTCTCTCTCTCTCTTCCTCATGGCAGAATATAGGGCTGGCAGGATAGAGAGGCAATGGGACAGGGAGACCATTGCTAAGGTGGTCTATTTCACATGCAAATTTTTTTCAGGAATGTTAACAGCCTGTGGCCGGCTTTGGCTGTCTTGATGGTATCTGTGGATCCTTCCCATTCTCATATATCACACTTTTCTACCCCAGAACTGGTTTTGGTACAGGAATTTCCAGACTGTTTCATCATGTGGGACAGATTTTGGCAGAGATTGTCTTATGGACCACCTATCCTGCCATTCACAATTACACAGACAATTTTCTCCCCCGTTTGCCATCTCATAACATCCCTTTGGAAACTAATGAATGTATTGACATGTAAAAATATTAGAAAGATATTGTATTTATAGCTGTTTAATGCAATTTAGCAGCTGGAAATGAGGGAAAGGAGCCATCAGCGGGTTACCAGCCTCCTCTTGGACTATCAACAGGGAACCTCTGTTTTAGGCTGCTGGATACCGGTGTTTGGGGCCCTGATTCATGAAAGCAAATCTCTTCAGGACAGCACTTAAGCATGTGCCTAAGTTGCATTGAAATTGATGGGACTCCAGAATATGCTTAAAGTTAAGCATGGGGTGAGCTTAAGTCAGGGGTTCTCACAACAAATTTTTTTGGCGGCCTCAGAGTCTGGCCACCAACTCTTGCTGACAATTCTTCCTAAAATACTTAATTAACTTTAGGAAAAACAAATAAATTGCAATGATTTGGACATGTATATGTGCATATTTATTTATGTTGGGGGTTTTTCAGACTCAGCAATAAAAATAATTTACAGTTGTCTCTATTCTTTACTGGACTAAACAGAATAGAAACACAGATAAGGCACTTAGCATGTTCTTGTCTTTTTGTTGTTGTTTCTTTTGCTTTTTTGGTTGCGCTTTTTATTTTTTCCTTCTAAGACTTGGTAAATCTTCTGCTGTGGAAAGTGATATTTGTATGTTTGTTAATATCGCTTTTCACAGCAGACTTACTCAGCTACAGCAAGCCGGGGCCAAATTAAGCCCTGAATGGGGAGGCGGGCAGGGAGGCAGCAGGGCCCAGGGACAATGGCAGGGGTGGGAGCCTGGGGCCGGCGCCTGGAACCAGAGCCTGCCACCATGTGGATGGAGCCTGAAGCCCCGTGTCTGGGGCAAAAATCTGTCTGGGGATTGGACCTGCTTTGAGCAGAGGGTTGGACAAGATGACCTCCTGAAGTCCCTTCCAACCCTGATAGTCTACGATTCTACTAGAAGATTCAGATTGTCTAGTTATCAGTTGCCAGTGTATGTACTTTACTGTGCAGACCATTTGAAACCAGTAAGAGAGGGACCTTTGTGATTTCTTGGATATTAGTTTTAATAATAATAATTATTTATCTTACAGTGGCACTTAGAGGCATCAACTAAGATCAGGGTCCCATTGTGCTATGTGCTTTTCAGATATGTGGGAAGAGACTATCCCTGCTCCAAAGAGCTCACAATTTAATTAGTATACTGAACTTATCAAGGCTATGCAGATGTGTAAAGTTACTCATGGGTAGTTTTTGTGCAGGATTGGGGCCTGGTTTGTACTTGATCTGTAGTCTACTACCATAGAGGATGGCTTTTAAAGTAACTTTGTACCAATGTCATGAAAATGTATCAGCCCAGGCACAAAATCTGTGCACCCTGTTTTACCATGGTTAACTTGTAACATGGAGAGAGGGAAATTAATGATATTTTTTTACTTGCCTATTTTTAAAAAAATTGCTTTGGGCAAGTAAATGAATAGACTATTGCAAAGCTGCTAAAAATAGCTTGATTAAACAATAGAAAGTTATTAAAATAGTATTTAAAAATTGAGTCCAACCGTGTTTTGAGAATGACACTGTGAACTTGAAGACATATTGGTTGCTATGGAAATAGCACTTTAGAACATTCATTGTTTTAAATCTCTCTTCTGCAGCCATGTTTTCAACAACATTCAGTTGTAAGCCACACTCCAGTGGTGCATACATGCAAGGGACAGAAATTGGCCCATAAAATATAAAAAAAATTCTTGTTTATGTACTCATGAATTTAGGAGAGCAACTGTAGTTCACCGACAGTATTGAGTCTTAGGAGAAGGTGGTGGTTCATAGGCACTAGTTCTGACCAAGCACCCTCAGCTTATATTGAATGACCCCTAAAGGGAATAAATTATTGTTCCGTATAACTTCAGGACAGATTTAAAAAATTGTAAGAGGAGAGGATTAAATTGACCCTTAATGAAAGCATTTTTTGCTTTTAAGTTTTTGGCAATGGGAAACTTGTAATCTATAAATTAATGCTATGAACATATACATTCATATCTTGTTCTTATAAGTATTCTTAAGACTACTTCCAAAGCCCATCAAAGTCAACAGAAGGCTATTCCTTGACTTCAAAAGGTTTTAGAGCACGCCCTTAGTAAAGAAAAGGAAACTTCTTTTTGAAAAAATAGTATTTTAATAGTAAAATACTATCAAATATGACTTGAACAGTATTGCCTTTTAATGATTTGTTTGATGTATTGGAATTTGTGGTATAGAGATGAAGACATGCAAAGCCTGGCTAGTTTGATGAGTATGAAGCAAGCCGACATTGGAAATTTAGATGATTTTGAGGAAGACAATGAAGAAGATGAAGAGAACAGAGTGAATCAGGAGGAAAAGGCTGCAAAAATTACAGGTTGGTCTTGTCACAAAGGGACATAAATAAGATTTTTTTTTTCCCTATAATCAAGAAAGTTCCGTGGATTTAATTCTTCTATTATGTGAATATGCTTTCATATAAAACAGAAATTTAGGATAAACCAATTTCATATGTCCTGATAATACAGCTACACATGAGGCTAATTTTTGCGAACTTCAGAGACTTGATTTCTTTGTATTGCATTTTCAGAAGGGGAAGCCAAGGAGAGGTGTAAACAGAGCAGTAGAAGGACAGGAAAAGAGATGGGAACAATCAGGAGGGGAGAAAACAAGAGAGAAAGGGCAGGAATGGAAGAAGAAAATAAATATTGGGAGAATAACTGAATAAAAGTGGTCCTGTGAATGGATAGAGAGGCCCAACTTCATCATCAGCAAGCAGGGGACCACTCCGGGGCAGGACCCAATGAGGTTCCCCATAGTGAAAACAGTCTAAAGAATGATCTGCATTAGATAACTGAGCTATTTCAAGTTACATATTACAGCTAAATGGTTATTGAACTTCTTGATCTCAAAAGGCTTTAGTGTGCCCAGGGTGGCTAGTGTGGTGAGTGCAAATCAGATCAGCATGTCCAAACACAAAGCTTCCTCCTACAGTTGTTATGCCTGTGTATTGTGGCACCTGTCCCACAATTTCAGGTACAGCTCTCTCCTTTCTGAATTATGTGTTTCAAGAGTTGAATGTATACTGATTAAAGATGACCTGCAAAGGATTAAAATAGATTGGGTTGTATAAAGATGACCTTAAACTTTTTTTTTTTTTTTTTTAGTGTGTAAGTCAGGGGTCGGCAACCTTTCAGGAGTGGTGTGCCGAGTCTTCATTTATTCACTCTAATTTAAGGCTTCATGTGCCAGTAATACATTTTAATGTTTTTAGAAGGTCTCTTTCTATAAGTCTATAATATATAACTAAACTATTGTTGTATGCAAGGTTTTTTAAATGTTTAAGAAGCTTCATTTAAAATTAAATTAAAATGCAGAGTTCCTCAGACCGGTGGCCAGGACCCAGGCCTTGTGAGTCCCACTGAAAAGCAGCTCGTGTGCCGCCTTTGGCACGCGTGCCATAGGTTGCCTACCCCTGGTGTAAGTCATGTTTGTTTTTTCCCTAAGAAATATCAAGAAAGTCAGGACAGGTCTTCTCTGATGGACTTGTTAGGGTTCTGAAATGAAAGCTATCTCTTCTCTGCTCTTACCTGAACAATGAAGATGATGAATTGTTAAGAGTTCTTCTCCTTGCTATTCAGGCATTTGAGTTAAATAACAATTTCTAATGTAAGAAAAGATTCTAGAGGAGGAAAGATGCCTTTCATGTGCCCTCAGTCATAAAGAAGCAAAAAAAGGCACAAACACATTCCCCTAGTGCAGTGTTTTCAAAGTTAGGTTCGCAACCCAGTACTGGATTGTGACCCAAAAGGCACTGGGTCGCCTTGCTCAGCGACCCGGCAGCTCCGGTCAGCAATTCCGACCAGGATGTTAAAAGTCCCATCAGCAGTGCTGCCCAGCTAAGGCAGCTGATAGTGCCTACCTGCTCTGACACTGCGCAGCGCCCTGGAAGCAGTCAGCAGTGGGTCTGGCTTCTAGGCAGGGTGGCCATGGGGCTCCGCATGCTGCCCCTGCCTTGAGCACCGGCTCCTCGGAGCTGGGGGGCTGAGGCGGTGCCTGTGGGCGAGAGCCGCTTGTGCTCCACTGCCTAGGAGCCAGACCTGCTGCTGGCCACTTCCGGGGCTCAGTGCAGTTCATGGTCCCAGGACAGGCGGGAAGCCTGCCTCTGCACATTGGCTGTGCCGCTGACCAGGAGCTGCCAGAGGTAAGTCCGCGCCTCAATCTCCTGCCCCAGCCCTGAGACCCCCCCAAACCTGGAACCCCTTCCTGCAGCTCAAACCCCTCATCCCCAGCCCCTCCCCAGAGCCTGCACCCCCAGCCCAGAGCCCTGACCCCCTCCCGCACTCCAACACCCTGCCCCAGCCCAGAGCCCCCTCCCACACCCTGAACCCCTCATTCCCAGCCCCACCCTGAAGCCCCATGTCCGTTGGGTTGTGGGCATCAACAATTTTCTTCAACTGGGTCCCCAGAAAAAAAGTTTGAAAACCACTGCCCTAGTGTATCAGGTTACCTTAAAAAAAAAAAAAAAGATAATCTAAATAATAGTATGCTCTGTGGTTTTAATAAGATGAGTGAGAGGATGCCAAGTGGAGCCAAGACCAGCCATGTAATGACTCAGCTGCTGTGTTGGACCTGTATGGAATGGGATGGCATCTGGGGTAGACTATGACAGGTTGCAGAAATAGTTCTCTTGAGTTGTCGAGGGCTATTCCTGAGCGTCACAAGAAGCATTGTGGGATTGCATTGGCAAGACTAATTGAATCATTGGAGTTGCGTCATTGTTCTTCTCGTCCTCATTAGCACTGAAATGGGTCAGGCAAAAGCAGCTATGACTACTTGGACCTAGTGCTGTAGTGGTACTTAAAACACCCATGAAACATTACAATCACTTTTGTTTAGCTTCTAGACTACTTCAGTTTCTGGTTTTTAAGGCTTTGATCCTAATCTTTAGAGCCCCAAGCAGGTCAGGACCCAGCTATCTCAGTGACCACATGTCCATCCGTGCTGTACTTTTCTGGGACAGTGCAGTTCACAAAGCCCAGGATGAAATGTGTGAGAGACTGAGATAAAGCGTTCTTGGTCAAGGGGTGGAATAAAAACAGGCTGATCACCTTTAAGACCCACCTCTCAGAGAAGCTTTTCCACCATATCCAGAAGGATTTAGGTACACACACAAAACAGATAAACTATAATCAAGAATAAAAAACTAAAAAGCCCCACAAAACTGAAGCAAGGCCTCCTATAATTAGGGGGAAAGGAGGAGCAGAAAGCTCCATAAAGCCCGCTAAAGACCCTCTGGGAAGACCTACTTTACCTAGGAAATACCAAGATATTACTGTGACAGTGCAACAGAAAACCCATATGTAAAAAGGCTGCCAGATGTAGAGTGCCAGCTCCTGGCTCATGTTTCTATCCCTTTTGCATTGTACCACTCAAGGGGGATGGAGAACTTCTCTAACAGCTTCTCTAACGGGGATTCCTGTGATGGTGGGGGAGTCCCCGGCTGGTCTAAAGCCAATGTAGTTAAGTCTGTGCCATCCACTTTACTTTGCCAAGTGTAGCTTACAGCTGCTTAAAGCTGCTTTTTCCCTCCTCCACACACTTACCCTGAATCCTGCACCAGTCACAGCTTGGACCCATGGTTCTGGCCCAGAGCGCATTCCCGCTCTCTGAACTGGTGATACAATAGATAAGTTTGGTATTTATAACAGACCTTCTGAATGGCTACTTGGAAGGTGGAATGATGAATGCCTTTGAGCAAAGAGTATTCCATATCCAGTCAGTACTCAGATTGAGATTTTTCAGGTTTCATTTTCTTACCATGCAAAACCAGTTTGTTTTTGTTGTTGTAAATGTTGCACTCTAGGGCTATGTCTACATTACAACTCCATAAATGCTAATCTCCATCTCCATAATCTCCATCTCCATAAGTGCTAATGTGCACAGTGAGCTTCTCCCACCGACACAGCTTCTGTCGCTCGGGGTGGTGGGTTTTTTATGCCAACAGGAGAGCTCTCTCCTGTCGGCAGAGAGTGTCTTCCCCACACGCACTGCAACGCTGCAAGTGTAGTCATGTCCTAAGATCCACAAGTAAAAAGCCTGAAAGGAAAAGGTCAGCCTCAGAGACAGTTTTGTTTTGTTTGCTGCAACTGCTGAACTATGCCATTAGCTGAACATCTCCTGTTTGAGAGAGGTGAGGAAGAGGACTGGGCAGTGGGAGGGAGGGTGGAGGAGAATGCTTGCATGCGGTTTCCCAGAGTAGATGAAATAGCATAAAGAAAGGACAATAAGTAATCGGGGAAAAAGTAAATATTAAGGTCCTTTTCCAATATCCATTGAAATCAGTGTACAGACTCCCATTGACTTTGATGGAAGGTGGATTGGGTCCTAAAAGAGCTACAGTAAATGTACTGAAAGGGGAAGGAAATGAAACTCCAGGGGAAACTAAGAACCAAAGGAGGAAAATACCTACAGTAGAAAAAGAGATGGGAAACGTGGAGTTAGACCAAAAGACACAGCTATTTTGAAAAAGTGAAAGAGGTAGTAGGGCACTATAAAAATCAGTCTTTTGAAAATAATTACATTTACAGAACCATTTAAAGCTAATTGAGAATAAGTGCTGTCAGCCACTTTGAACACTTGTTTTCTGCCTACATTTTCTCATACATTGCCTGGTTAGGATATTGCAAGACAAGGACCCTGGGCTGTTCTCACAGACTCAGAGTGGCCTTAGGCCACTTAACCTCTCTCTCTCTCTCTCTGTTTTCCCAACTGTAAAATGGGGATAATGACACTTAACTACCTTGCAGGTTGTTTTGTGGATTAATTTGTTAATGTTTGTAAGAGCTTTGAAGATGTAAAGTAACATACTGTACAAATAGTAGTAGTAAGTGTTGTTATCTTTCTTTTGACTCAAGGTCTAATCACTCAGAGAGCTGTCTCTTTCATTGTCTGGAGATTGAAAGATAGCTATACTGAAGGATGTATGTGTAGAATGAATTCTGAGGATTTTAATTGCGCAAACTGTTCCTTTTACAGTATGCTGTGAGCATTGGATTTGGGTCAACATGTGACTGTAATATAAATAAATAATTGTAATTTCATTATCATGGCAGCTGGCGTGACCCACTCAATAGATGATAGATGAGGGGAGTAGAGAGATTGATCTCGGTTCTACTCCTAGCTCTGCCCTGATCTGGTGCGTGACTTTGGGTGTGTCACTGAACTTGTGTGTGCTTCAGTTTCTTTGTCTATAGAATGAGGAAAGCACCTCTTGAAAGCGGTTTGGGGTCTGTGGGTTGAAAGCACAGTCTGAGAGTTGAATGTAATAAAAATTGTTGTTGTCACTGAATTGATCCTAAAGTTGAGGTTGCAACAGGCTTTCCGTTTTTAGCCTTGTGGGAGGGTCTGTGGGGATTAGAACCCGGATGTGTGGGACAGCTGATACCTCCATGCCACAGCCCAGCAGCTGCAGTAGGGCTTGTTTGTATTATCAGATGTAAATCCAGTTGGGACAAACCCCACAGGAAGTACCATCTCAGAAGGGCAGACTGACAGCTTCCCTCATGGCCCCTGATTGGCCCAGGCACCCTATTTAAGCCCAAGAGTAGTTCCAACAAGATGGTCTCCACTGCCAGTTGTAGTGGCAGACCTGCCTCTTGGCTCACTCTTGGGCCTGATTTACACTGGGGGCGGGGGGGATCGATCTAAGATACGCAACTTTGGCTACAAGAATAGCGTAGCTGAAGTTGACGTATCTTAGATCGAATTAAAATTACTTAGTTCACATCCTCATGGTGCTGGATCGACGGCAGTGGCTCCCTCCCGTCAACTTTGCTTCCACCTCTGGCGCTGCTGGAGTTCAGCAGTTGATGGGAGAGTGATCAGGGATCGATTTATCGTGTCTACACTACACACAATAAATCGATCCCCGATAGATCAATTGCTACCCACCGATCCGGTGGGTCGTGTAGATGTGCCCTTGGACTCCTGACCCTAGGTTCCTGACTCTGCCTTTGACTCCTGGTTCCTGACACCGTTCCTGGCCTCTGACCACCACTGCTCAAACCACTAGACCTGTCCATCACTGCTCTTGACCATAAGACGTGACCACCCAAGCTGCAATTGTGACACCCTATTGTCATTACATAGTAACTTTAAAAAAATCCATTAGCCTGAAAGAAAGTCTTTTACATTTAAAAAGAAAGTCCACTTAACCGCTCTGTGTTATGTGAACTTGAAAATAACATACATGTTCCTGTTTTTAATGTAAAATTACAAACTTTTTAGCTACTGGGTAATTTAAAGAGAGAGATTTTAAAATTGCAGAATTGTCATACTTAGGCCTCAGTGAGCACAAGTTTCTGTGACGTTCTTAAGACATTTGATTAATAATTAAGAAATTTAGTATAGCTATGCATGCTTTATTTTTTCACTTAATGGTTTTGAATAGGCACCCAGGCCCTGATGCAGCAGCTGATAGTATGCTGGCTGCTGCACCTGCACAGAGACCTATTGACTTCACTAGGGTTCCATATGGACTCAACATCTGGGCAGACTGCTGTCAGTTGTGGAGTCTTGAGCCCAAGTGTACTTCAAGCACAGATCTCTGAAGAATCACACATTGTAATACTGATCATCCCAATCTTCTGCCAGATGCCAAATTCTCCCTTAGGGCCAGATTCTGACAACTTTACTACTCTTTAGTAGCACCTAAGCACACACAAAGTCCCATTTACTTCAGTGGGTTACTTGTAGACCAAGATAATGTGAGTAAGTAGATAAAAAGATGTACAAAAGAGGATATAGGCCATAGATTCCTATGCTTCCTATTTCAACCCTCCATATATAATATAGACCATTTTATCCTGTAATTAGAGACAATGAAATGCATATAGGTGTTTACAGTGGCAGATGGGACCAGATGATTCAAACCACATCAAAGAATTCAATGTCGGCACCCTGTTTTAATTAGTCATTTGTTCATAGTTATGCTTTATAAGCTTATATTCTGCTTTTCATTTGAGTAAAGAAATACATCTGTCAGTCTATGTTTTGAGTCCAAAAGAAATCTCAAAAATGTAGCTACTACATTGTTCAGATTTCCAGCAAGTCTTTGTATGTTGAAGGAGCTTATGACTCCTAATCTGACTGATTTCAATTTTTAAGTCCTATACAACCGATTTTGGGGTCTTTTTCTTATATAGACTCGTATTACCCCCCACTCCCGTCCCGATTTTTCACATTTGCTGTTTGGTCACCCTATTTACAACCAGTCTCATAAAATGAAAGGTTCTTCTGATCCCAAAAGACCAGCCACACACCCAGGTCAATATATAACTTGGATCTTACCCAAAAATCACGCTGATGCCAATCCTTCAGTATCTAAAATCTAAAGGTTTATTCATAAAAAGAAAGAAAGGTGAGAGTTGAAGTTGGTTAAAGGAATCAAATACATACAGTAATGGCAAAGTTCTTGGTTCAGGCTTGTAGCAGTGATGGAATAAACTGCTGGCCTAGTAAGTCTCTGGTTGCTTCCAAGTCATTGGAAGGACTTCAGTCCCTTGGTTAGAATACTCCTCAGTCCAGAGATTTAGGCAGGACAGGGCAAAATGGAGGTGTTTCCAGGGCCATTTATATCCTCTGCCCTGTAGGTGGAAACCCATTGTTTCAAACAAAAACCTCAGTAGAGGTAGTGGAGAATCACAGGTGACCAGATAGTGTTTGGAGTCACATGGGCAAGTCACATGTTCATGCACCATTTTGCTCAGTCATTGCAGAAAGCCATTACCTATACTCCAGACAGGACGTTTATAGGACAGTCCACTCGGTGTAGATGGGCGTCTCCCATGGTCCATTGTGAGTTAAGAGTCCTTTTGATGGGCCACTCAATTAGAATAGTCCCTCCAAGATATGCTGGCTAACTACCTCCTGAGCGTTACCCCAGTAGCAAACATTTGAAATCCAGGTATAGAGCCAATATTCCTAACTTCAAATACAAAAATGATACATGCATACAAATAGCATAATCCTAACCAGCAAATCATAACCTTTTCATAGACATCTTACATGCCACATTTTGTACAAAATCTGTTGCAAATATATAATAGTGGTTGCAGCAATGATCTATATAATCATATTTTAACCAGATAACATCACAGCAACGCTGTGTTTGCTCAATTTTTACCTCTGTGTGAATGTGGCTTTTTTTTTAATGAGTTTGGAAAATAGAGATTTCTGTTTGAGCAACTTTAGTTTCCAGTGATAGTTTTACTTTTCCCAGACACAAACTAAAGTTGAGTACATATCAGTAACTTAAAGGTAAAACATTCCAAGGATCTCAAAAGTCTTATGTCCACCTTGTAATGACACTATGCAATTACCATACAATTCATAGTCCTATATTAGATTGAACTGATTTTTAAAGATGTATTCGATTTTTTTTTAAACTCCTGTTGTTTCTACCAGGTGGCATAAGTGCTGTAAATTTGGGAGGATACACTGTATCCTTCATATGTAATTACCGTAATTGGTTGAATCCCTGCTTTAAGTGCAAACTCAACTAAAGCTTAATTATGGAGTCACGAGTGGCGCTTCCATAATACTTTCCTCGCTGTTTTTAGTATTTGTTTCATTGTAAATTGGCGGCACATGAATTGCCATTGCTTTTCCTATTGTTTTATCATCGTGTCTTAATTTCCTCCAAGCTGAGTGAGCATCATTTTAAGCAGGTGCAGAAAGCCTAAAAGTAACAATACTCAGATTATTTTAACTCAAAAGGAACCTTAATGCAGTTATTTGGTTCTGTTTTAAAATGTTGGTTTCAGAGCTATTCCCGAAGGGCCAGATCCTGCCCTCTAATCGCATTGCCATCTATTCAATGAGGAAGGTATTACTAAGAATGGCAGAACTGGGCCCTAAATTACTGTAGCCTCTTTTATTCTGTAGTACGTTCGTGACCATGTTGTTTACAATTATTATAAAATTGGGTGTATCAGAGGTGGAAAATTGATGGAGATTTGGTTCTTAATGAGGCATAATCAAAGTATAGATGTCTGATATTGCTGTAGCCTCAATCTTTTTGTATTAAGCTAACTTTATACTATTAATTTCAAGTTTTACTTACCAACAGGGAAACTGTTAAAATAACTATATTTAGCATACCTAGTTTTTGGATTGATGCCTGTGTTCATTTTAAGTTTTTTTTTGTTAACCTTGAGATGGCTGGTCGTGGGCACCCATCAGAAATTGTTCAGTATGTGCCTTATTGTGTTTCTTTTTGTTAAAATAGCGCCAAAGTGTTTCATACAGGTGCATAAGTGTATTATATATCTCTGTAATGATTCATTCTGAATGTATTCTTTTCATTAACAATAAGTGTCCTCTTTTCCCCTGTTTCTCTAGTAATAGCATGCTTTCTACAGCTTTTTCTTTAAATAACCCTACCTTACATTTGTCTTGACTGGCTTCTGTTTACAGAAATTGTAAACCAGTTGAATGCTCTGAGCAGCTTAGATGAAGATCAAGATGACTGCATAAAGCAAGCAAATATGCCTTCAGCTAAATCAGCCAGTTCCTCTGAAGGTCTATGAGCTTTCCTCCTTTCTTTCTGTTTCTGATTGTCTGTATTTACTGTGACCTTTTGACTTCTGCTCGTATTCAGCTGTCACTTTTATCATTGTGCTTTCCATCCAGTGTGATTTTCAGTAATTTGTAGCACATCCAACAGGTAACAACACGATAGAGTCTCTCTCTTCAGCTACTGCATTGTCACATGATTGTGAATAGGAAAGAAAAACCACATCATTAAAACACAATTTGTGCAGTGAATAATGCTTAACCATTATAACTTGACTAAACGTTCCTTCTCGGACTTTACGTGAATGTTACATGTAAAGAAGAGAATTGACAGTGAACAAATACATGAATCATTCATATTTTGAAATCAAGTTGCTGTATTTAGCTTTCTAGATCCACTGCAAAATTTATTGAATCAGATTAGGTCCAGAAGGCCACTGTGGCGGTGTAGTGGGTTAGTACTCACCAATGAACACACATTTTATTTAATTCATTTCTTCTGGCTGGAAACGTTGGTGTGCTACAAAATACATTAGTTTAGTTCTGCGGTTGGTAATGTGCTCCAGTTCATTGTTCTCAGGGACCACTGGTGTGAATTTCTGAATTTGAAATGTGTTTTGTGAACAGTTGGTATCCAGAGTTGGCTGTGGCCATATTGAAACAATACTTCCTTTTTTTCCAGAGCTTATCAACAAGCTTAATTTTTTGGATGAAGAGGAGCAAGACTTAGCCAATTCCAGTTCGAATCCATTTGAAGATCCTGATGCAGCAGAATTAAACCCATTTGAAGATCCTGATGCAGAAGGTGGTGAATTCATTTCACACAATCATTATTTACAGACTCGTTAATGAAGCATAACTTTTTTCCCTAAGGTTACAAACTAAAATTGTTATTCTGGTAAAAACTAACATTATTACATGCACCCAGGCAGCAGTATCAGGAATCTTAATTGGCAATGGAAACTGAACATCTGCTTCTCCGATGATATGTCAAATTGAGGCTTATTCTCTTTTCGTCTAGTGGTTCCACTAAATAGTGACGGTCTAATGGTAGGGATAATACCAGAATTGTGACCAAAGAACATATTTGCAATCTTACAGTAGCTGCTGTACAGCTGGGCATATGCCTTTTTTTAATCACCCTATGACAACACTAGAATGCAATTAATTGTTCTGAGAAGTTGTTTTGAGTTGTTAGTGTGTGAAAATCGCCATATAAAGTCAGTGTATATAGAGTGCAACAAAACATAGTCACAAATACACCTCTACCTCGATATAATGCGACCCGATATAACACGAATTCAGATATAACATGGTAAAGCAATGCTCCGGGGGGGGGGGGGGGGCTGCGCACTCTGGTGGCTCAAAGCAAGTTCGATATAACGCGGTTTCACGTATAATGCGGTAAGATTTTTTGGCTCCCAAGGACAGTGTTATATCGAGGTAGAGGTGTATATAAAATATGTGAATGAAAATAGTGCTTCCAAAAGGTGCCAGATTGACAAATCTGGAGTCTGAAGCCTTCCACATAGGCACAAAGAGGAGTGTCAGGGAAAATTTCCCCATGCTCCCTGTCATGGATCCACAGGTCTGATGCTCTTGAGCAGCTCTGGAACAGTCCCTCGGAGGAACCCCTTCGGTGTGCCAGACCCACTTTAGGGTCACACTCCCACTAGGGAAAGCCACTTGGCTTTACCGCCTCCTTAGACTGAACCTCGGAGCCTTCAGCACCCTGGCTTCACACTGGGAGCTCCCTTCAGTGAGTCCACCTGAGTTGGACACCTGAGAGAGACTTGTACACCCAAAGGGAGCAGTGCACCCCCTCCTTCCTTAAACTGGAGTGACTCTCAGCCAGCGTTGTAAAAGCAGAAGGGTTTATTAGGTGCCCGGAACACAGCATAGAAAGTCCTTGGTTAACACAGAGAACAGAAAGTGACAGCACAGTCCTTGGTCAGTCCCAGAGCACAGAGCTCTCTGACCCCTCTTCAGTCCCAGTCCAGGAGCGTCTCCTGCTTGCAGCATCCCACACTTAACAACCCCACAAGGCCACTCCTCGGGCCTTCGTTCCTGTTCCCAGGCAAACATTGTCACCTTGCCCTGCTCCTTTGTTCTCCAGTTGGTCATACCTGGCTGGCTTCCTGCAGAGGGCTGGCCGTCCATGGTCATTAGTTGGTATGTACCAAATGTCCGGGCAGCTGGAGTGGCCATTGCCTTCTTGGGCTTTCCATGGGTGTGGGGACCCAGTTCCCAGACAGCCAGGCATCAGTCACCCCTGTATCTCTGGGTCTCTGCAAAGAGTAAACAACCTTTTCCCACCATCTAGTTAACCAGGCACCACATAGGGAAAACAGAGGCGCACACAATATTGATACAAAATACTACGAAAAATTCCCATTCCGTCACACTCTCTCATCAGTGTACCTCAATTCTGACCTGAGAACCATCTCTTAGGGTAAGAAGATTGTTCAGCTGCCATGCCCACTCAGCCCTTGAGGTCTCTGATGGGTGCCAGTTAGCGGAGTGGTAACTAGGGAGTGGATTGAAACCTACCAAACTTATTTCACACAGGCCACTGATCAGCTTTGATATAGTGACAGTTGTTGATCATTATCAGCCTGAGCTAGGCTTGGCAGCATAAAAGTGAAAGGCAGTTACCAATCCACTGAACTACCCAGGCCATGTTCCCCTCTTTATGTTTCTGATAGAAGTTTAAAATGCTGTTGTCTGGTTGTTATTGGTAATAAAAATAACAAACGTATTTTCATAAGACATTAGGTGAATGAGTAGACGAAAAGACCCCATGACCAATCCTGAGTGCTCTCCTCTGTTTTGTACGGTTTCCAAATGCTTCTTTCTTCCCTTATCTCTCTAGCCTCTTTGTTTAAAGGCCCTTACTCATTGACATTTCACGCTTCATTTGGCCTTTTATAAACATGTATGTGTTTTGTAACCTTTTCATGAAGTAATCTTACCTAACCTCTTTTTTGCTGCCAATTTTATCATTTTCAGATCTCGTTCTTTAGGTTTAGGAAGCCTACTTGCTTCTAACATTTTGCAAATGTGTAGTGTTTATTTGCATCAGTTTTTACAATTCCTTTTATCACTATAAAATCCAGCTGGGTTATTAAAATTACTTTCCCATTGAAATAGGACCATCTCCTACCTCTTTTTAAAATGTATCCCTCTGAGGCCTTGAAGTTTTGATAAATCTTTCTGGCATGTTCAAGCAATTATGCCCTTTATTGATTTATAATTATGTCATTGTTCCTGGCACTACAGGGCAATAACACTTTATTTTATTCTTTTTCTTATACTTCCCTCATCACCATAGCATCTGAGCACCTTTCAGTCATGCATTGAGTAACGCAGTCACATGTGATTCATTCTGTCTTTCCTCCATCCCCCTGCTGGGGAGAACTGTGCATGCAGTATAGTGTTTTGGTATTTTTAAAAAATGTGTGTGCTGCTGTGTGTGTGTTAGAGAACACTTGTGCAGTTTGCACTGGGAAATGAAGGTGGTCAGATTTGTGATGGTTCTTAGTTCCTGTGGGAACTTAGCATCTGATTCTGCAGATACTTACCTGCCAGGCTTAATGCATACTTCTATGAGAAGTTCCTGTCAGTGGAACCAGGCCAGGTACAGTTGGCAGGAGCTGGTGCAAAAGCGGGCAGTGTGTCAATTGTAAATAAGACATCAGTCTGTTCTTTTGTCTCTCCTACCTTTGCAGGTTTATTACTTGGCTACTCAAAATTATTGTGCATTTGACCCTTCGTGTGCCAACTTGCAGCTTAGTAGCAGATCAAATTTATTATTACCATTTAAAAACTACGAATAGGAGCCTAAATTTTCAAAATGATTATGGGTGTCTGTTTTTGAATCCCCAACTGGAAATAACCCAAAGTGGCTTGATTTTCAAGGGCAGATGCTCACCATTTCTGACACCCTTTAAGATGTCCCAAGTTGAGTCCCCAGAAATTGAGACACAAGATCACTAGTCACTTTGGCAAATTAAGACACCTGTCCTTACCTAGAAAGTACGCAGCTTTCAGAATTAGGTATTGAGTTGTTACACCATAATATAATTTGATCTGGGTTGACATTGTTTTCTAAAGACTGAAATGTTTTACGAAGGCTTTGACAAATGGCCACAGAATGTTTTACATTTACTGGCCAATCTTGAAGGGCTTAAGAGACCCATAGTGCATACAGATGCAGGGTTCAGGAAGGTCTGGAACTCCAGAGCGGAGCCAATGTCGACCTTTCTCAGACCTCTGTGGTTTGCCTGTGCTGTGACTTGTCCCTGTGTTGCAAGGTCCCTTTCTTTGCACCATGCAATGGGGTGGGAGGCTGAGAGGAGTGTCACTGGTTTGAGGCAGGGCAGATTTTTTTTAAAGCAGGAAGAATGACAGTAGCTCTATGTTACACAGGCTGGCCAATGAGCTGGGAGGCTCTCCACCCACTTGAAGGGTGGGGACCCTCAATGCCTCCATGAAGGTGGGAGGAATCCAGGATTGTTAGTATGGGAGAGAGGGAGAAGGAGAGAAATAAGAGCCAAGTTTCATTAGGCGCCTGCCACTGTCTGGAAAATCCTATACTTGTCTGCAGAGTCCAGGAGACCTAAAAATGATTTTGACAAAGTTCCCTCCATTTTAGCATATGTGTGAAATAAATTAAATCCTTTAACTAATTGAATGGTGGAGGTTCTTCTCAGCCTGGCATTTTAGGGTGCTCTGCATATTGGACTACATCCTGTGGTCCACATTCAGGCGACTAATGGCAGTGAGAATTTGGCCTTAATGTTGAAGCTGAAAAGACTTGCAGAAACTATTGGTATTTTCCATTAAATTCTATGAAGTGAAAAACAACACATTACTGTGCTTTAGATATTCCCCCCCGCCATGTACCCCATTACACCACTGCTTAGACAAGCCCTATGATAATTACAAGGTTGCCCAGTGCTGTGAGGAGATTGAATCTGGGGCAGATGGGCAAGAGAGGCAGGTGGTGCTGCCAGCATGCACATAGGTGTCTGTTTTGCTTTCTAAGCTACGGACCCTAAATACTGTATTCCAGTTGACTAAAAAAGATTGCCTTATTTTGAAAAGACTGTCCTGTGTTGCTGCAAACATCCGCTGAGGGGATTCTCTCATGAGGGGGTAAGTCTCCAACAGGAGTCAAATCTCTTGAACCTGCAGAAGGAGCCAGGGTGAGAAACAGAGGTGCTGAAGCCAGGGACCCTGTCTTCTGGCAGTGAGGCAGCAAGCCTCAGTGTCTAACACTAAATGAGTACAGTTCCAGAGAGACTGTGAAAATCAGAGGTGTGGTACAGTGTGGAACCATGACATACACACAGGGGTCTACTCTTTTGGACTCAGTTGCAGGGTTGGTTCTTGTGCACTCCCATGAGAAAATATTTTAAGAGCTAAAAATAATTTAAAAATAGAAGAGGCTTTGGTTAAAAATTAGGCAAAGGTTCAACATAAATAATACAACTTGAACTAATAAGTAAGGCTACGATTTAGTCACGGGTATTTTAGTAAAAGTCACAGACAAGTCACAGGCAATAACCAAAAACCAGTGACCTGTCCCTGACTTTTACTAAAAATACCCCTAACTAAATCTTACCACTGCTGCTCCTGGGGGAGGGGGGGCACCACTACTGCTGCTCCCCCGGGGTGGGCAGCCCAGGGTCCCACCGCCACTGCTGCTTCTCCGAGCGGTGACCACCCTGGGCTCCACCACCGCTGCTGCTCCTCTGGCGGGGGGCAGCCCAGGGTCCCACCGCCACTGCTGCTTCTCTGAGCGGTGGCAGGCCCTAGGCTCCACCGCCGCGGCTGCTCCTCCGGGCAGGGGCGGCCTGGGGCGCCGCTGCTGCTCCCAGGCCGCTGCTCTGGGGCAGTGCCCAGGACCAGTTTTCTGGGGCCACCGGAGCAGCAGCCAGTGTGGCACCAGCTGCTTGGGCGGGCAGCCCTGGGGTCAGCTGCTGCAGAATCTGTGATTTCCGTGAGCTCCATGAAAGATTTGCAGCCTTACTAATAAGGCATATGTCTATCACCCTTGCTGTTTTCCTTGCATGTTGCAGCCCATTACTCTCGTTCCTCTTATATGTTTGTCTTTTGAGGCCAGGTCCCATAAGCATGTCTGTGTCTGTGGTTCAGTAAATCAAATAAATACGTGAGTAGCTTTAAGCATCCGAGTCACTGATTTCAGTGGTACTACTCGCATCCTTAAAACTACGTACAGACTTAACACTTTTTTGGATTGGGGCCATAAGGCTGTACCCTCTTTGGAGTGGGTACCTCTTTTCATATGTGTTCCGACCACGACCCTGATCCTGTCTCAGCATTTGGGTGCTACCGCAATATAAATAATATCATTAAACGTCTTTTTTAACATAGAAGAAATGAAAATTTATATTTAAAAAATTAGGGCTCTGACACAAGCTTGCAAAAGCCAGGAAAATCAAATCTACGGCTGACAATACACTGAGTTGCAACATATGAGCGATTTCACATACTGCATTGTTAAAAGACTCTTGCTTGACCTAGGTACAATACTTTGTTGTTTTGAAATACAGTTTCAGCAGTAGCTCTGGATTCCTTTGCTTTTGTCAATTTACCTTTAGCATTATGATAATGTGCCTTTCTCTATTTGAATCCAGTTAGACAGAACTATTTAAAAACTATTTAAAAAATGTCTTCTAAGCCAAAACTTTGTTACTGCACATTACTAACGGGAGACTTAACCAGTTTACATAGCACACTTCCTTTTTAGCTTTATGTAGGATTAGTAACATCCGTACATCCCTGATTTATTTTTTTTACTGTAATTACATTAAACTCTAAGATTTTGATTAATTAGTTAATGTTTGTAAAGTGCTTTGAAAATGTAGAGGACTATATAAGTGCTAAGTATTGTCACTAGTGCTTGATTGTTTAGAAGTCTAAAAATAACTTTGTTTCAAGCACCCCTTTTTTTGTGTCTCATCCATTTTTTTAACCCAGGGCATCAATTATCTTTATTCAATTCTCATTTTAAACACCAGCCTTTAATTTGGAGCAATGTAAATGCTTTCTGAAAATGTAAAGATAACTAAATCTACTAACTACTGAATACAGTAGAGCTAAATTTAACTACTGTATATGTTACTTCCTTTTGTGTTAGATTGCATTGGTTTTACTCAAGGGAAAATAGATCGCAGATCACATGAGATTTTTTACAGGATTTTGGTATGTAAAGTGCCTGAATAATCATTGGTAGTTGGAAACACTCCATAATTGAGGTATAGAATATAGTAATAAATGTCATATATATTCACCAGAACCTGCGGCGCAATTTGGTAAAGTCCATTTTTTGTGCTGTTGATCTCGTCCTTAATCATACAAGTGTGCTTATCTTCCCTGTACCCATCTTCAGTTTAAATAAGGCTGGTACAGTTATGATCTGTAGGTCTCATTCCTTTATTGTGGGAAATACATAGTTAATCCCTTTTTATTCTTACCTCTTGTGACAGTAGCAGTATTTCAGAGTGGACAAATGAGCTCTCTCTTCTGAGACAGACAGCAGTAAAGGGCCTGTAACAAAGTATGCTCTTATAACTCTTGGAATTCAGATGTGAAAGTTTCACTGGCTCAAGGAACAGGAGTCCTGAGATTCTTCCTAAAATGAGATCTCTCAAGCTCCTTACGTGTAGCTCTCATGGTGGTTAAGTCCATAAATGGCTATTAGGCAGGATGGGTAAGGAATGGTGTCCCTAGCCTCTGTTTGTCAGAGGATGGAGATGGATGGCAGGAGAGAGATCACTTGATCATTGCCTGTTAGGTTCACTCCCTCTGGGGCACCTGGCATTGGCCACTGTCGGTAGACAGATACTGGGCTCGATGGACCTTTTGGTCTGACCCGGTACGGCCGTTCTTATGTTCAAGTAGGATGAACCGGGGCTGAGACTGGGGTCCCATTGCACTTGCCACTATAGAAATGTACAGGACCCAGTCCTTGCCCAAACACTTTATAATCTAATTTAAGACAAGTCACAAGTGAGTGTGACTAAAAATAGGAGCAAAGTGGAAATGAGACTAAAGTTAAACAGTAATACATTCCTGTGGTCGTAGGCTTGCTGTGTGCACAACTTGATGGTTCATCCTGGTAACCTCAGAAAATTCAGGTCTTATCTACGGTGCGGATTTAACTTGACTCCAGCCATCAGCGTGCAAATCCCCAACATAAATTGGGTAAATCTCTGTAAGCCACAGTTTACACCAGTGCAGTTTACACTGGTTTCAAGTGGGAATAAGCTCCAAGAAGCTCCAAGTAGCAGCTTTGCTTGTCTATACTGGCTTGTCATCAGTGGCTGTACTGGGGCAAATCCCAAGTGTGGACAAGGCCCTTTTGGGGATCTTTGGGCTCTAGTGCCATATAAATAATCTATTATGTTCAACTCAATCATTTCAAAGCTCAAAAAATAAAGGGCACTTCTCATCATGAATAAACTGTGAACCGTTATTGCAAATAAAATTTTTAGTTAAAACTGCTAGTAAAGATCGTATTTGCATGGGGTTAGTACTCACTTTCTTGCAATAATGCCATCTTGTCAGAGCAGGTAGTAAGATGAACTCCTGACCATTTATGATTGCAAGAATAGTGGGGTTAGTCCTGACACATTTCAGTGTGGTTAACATTCTCTGTCTATATATGTTTTTATATTGTTCCAGTCACAAAGATATCTGCCAACAATCTCCCTGTCATTTCTGGTGCTGGAAAGAATTGTATAGAGTAGCTGGCTATAAATCCCAAACTATGTATTATTAATCTGATTGTGTATCTCTTTAAGGATAATTTAAATTTGTTGTAATAGAGTGTATTTACTATTGTTATCAAAATCCTATGGCAGCAGTTCTGATATGTACACTATATGTGTATGATTTGTCATTAACTTGCCTAATAAATGATTTTCCGGTGTTACTAGATCACATGTTTTAAATAAGACATGGAGGGGTCCCAATCCCTGCCACCATCATTAAGGGCTTACAAAATGTCATTTCATTAAGGAAATCTTTATACATTATAAGAGTACAAAGAAGCATTTAAAGCATTATTGTTGGGACCTGAATAACCTAATTGGGAAAATCCGTTAAAAGAAAATCACATCTATTGAGATCCTGTTTACATGAGTGAATGAGGGACAAATGACTAATGTGGCTGAAAGAAGTTTTGGATGAGTGGGAAGCTTCTCAAAGGGTGTGTCTACACTGCAGTTAGACACCCATGACTGGCCTGTGCCAGCTGACTCCAGCTAGGGCTAAGGGGCTGTTTTATTGCAATATAGATGTTCGGACTCCGGCTGTGGCTCAAGCTCTGGGGACCCTCCCACCTTGCAAGATCCTAGATCCTGGGCTCCAGCAGAAGCCCAAACATCTACACTGCCATTAAACAGCCCCTTAGCCTGAGCCCTGTGAGCCCGAGTCAGCTGCCATGGGCCAGGTGCAAGTTTTTAATTGCAGTGTAGACATACCCAAAGTATTAATATCCTCCTTCCCCGCCCCTCAGGGGACATTACCTTTCACAGCTTATTTTTGGCTAAACAAGGTCACACTGTAAATAAAGCATCAACATTCACTACAAGGCAGAGATCTTAGATTCGAAGTTTCAGTTCAGAGCAAGGTATTACAAGGCAAACTTTTATTCATAAGCCCCTGAAAATACTGTATAAAGATGTGCTAAAATAGTTTTGAATTTATTCTATATTAAATAATCTTTTTCAAAATGCTTTTTATAGACCACAATACTGAAACAGCTTCATCTTCAAAACCAGAAGACTCTTACTATAGCGATAATTATAATCCCTTTAAAGAGGAAGGTGCTCCAGAGTACTTGAACCCATTTGATGAGCCAGATCCTGAACCTGAAATGTTTGTAACTGTCAAAGATTTTCCTCCACAACCTGCAAAAAGGAAAAATGTAAGACCGGTGGACATGAGTAAATACCTCTATGCAGATACTTCTAAAACTGAAGAGGAAGAGTTAGATGAGTAAGTATAATATTTGTAATCTTTCATCTTGAAGCAATCTTAAAGTATGAGTGGGATTGTTGTAATAATCTCAAAGTATAAATGGATTTAACCACAGTGGTTCTTGCCCACATACACAGGACAGAATTCATCAATCTCCCAAGCATGTTGACAGGATCTTTGGGGGCGTTTTTCTGCATGTACCTTAGGAAAGATTTTGCCTTTCTCAGCAACACTGAGTAATTTCAAGTGAGGTAGAGAGGGAGGATTGATGGGCCTTGGGCCTTCCTGTCTTTTCGCTATTGTTTTTTTCTTAAAACAAAATATGTTTACTCTTAATGAAAGTGAGAGTTCTTGGGATGAGTGCACTTTGGGTGAACTGATAGATCTGGGAATCTGTATAGCAAATGTTGAATCATTGGGAACCCCATAGAGACAGCAACTACTTGAAAGGATGAAAGAGAAACACCCTGTTCACTTCCTTGGAATTTGTTTTTAATAATTCTTCATCACTGACCATTCTAAAATCAAGGTTGGATGGTTTTTATCTAAAAGATCTGCTCTAGGAATTATTTTGGGGGATGTGGCTCTGGCCTGTGATATACAGGAGGTCAGACTAGATGACCCCAATGGTCCCTTCTGGCCTTAGAGTCGAAGAACTCTATCTAAATTTTTATAAAACATTGTTTGGCTGTCTTATAGTCTAATAATGAAGCAGAATAGGGTGTGAGTGCATTTTGCAATAACCAGGCAATTCAGGATGATTGAAAGCACAAACGTAAGGTGTGCTTGTGTCTTTAATCACCTTAAGAGTATGGTTATTACTCAGCAACCGCACTACCCATGCAAGGATTTATGGTGATTATACATGAGCAATTTTACAGACTACAACTGTAATTAACTTTTAATTGTAAAGACCTCGATGAGATTTATTATGGCATGACACTTGCATGGCTCTTATATTTAATAGTAACAGGTGTCATGTTTTCATCCTCATGTTTGCTCTGTTTATAGCTGTATTCTAGGAAACTGAAGAAGTTCCATGCACGCTGATAGAAATGTGTATAGGACCCCGGGGTTCATTTTCTCTTAAGTTCTGTGAATTTTTGTGTTTTAGTTTTGTTGGGTTTTTGTTGTGCTTTGTTTTTGTTCTGCTGTGAAAAATTGGCATTAGGGAATGCTTTCTCTGCCAGCTCCATTCAGTGTTGGGGGGGAGGGGGGAAGAGTTGGTTTTCTGAACAAACGGCACTGGCTGCTGTATCTTCCCGGACCAAGAGTATGATTGCGCTGTTGACAGTGACACTAGACATTCCTGATCACTCACTGATCGGGGGGCGTCTGAAGGGGGAAATATTTAATATACATCTACAAAGGGATGGGGACGGAGAACAGCAAAGACCGAGGAAGAGAAGAAGAGAGAAAAGAGACAAAGGTGACAATGGAGTGGCAAGTGAAGGATTTTTTCTTTATTTTACTTACACCCACATCCCGATCGTAAACAAATCTGTGCCAAACAGGCCACTGCAGTGTTTTAAAAGGCAGGCTTGTTCTTCCTTCCTGTCTTTGAGATTGTGGATTTCAGTAGCTCTTTGTTACAGCAGCTTTTGCTTTGTTTTAATTTTGTATTTTTCAAGTCTCTTGGGGGGATTTACAGTCCCTATTTGCTTTATTTTCTTAATGGAAGGTAAAAACGACCCCCCCCAAGGATAAATGTTACCCAAACTTAAGCTGGCCTGTATTTTCATTATTAAAATGGAGGGTGAAGCAGTTAAATAGCATAGTAAATTAGACTTTTACATCATAGTCACCACTGGAGACTCTTCCTACTTCTTCACAGGTTCCTAAGGAGGTAAAGCCTTGGAAAAGTTGTGGGGACAGTTTATTAAATGTATGTAGTTGAATGGAGGTAAGGGAGACGTTAGCAGTTCTGCATTGTGGATTGTTATGACATAAGGCCTGTTTAGGAACATAGGGATTGGTATACTGGGTTAGACCAGTGGTCCATCTAGATCAGTATCCTTTGCCAGGTAGCAACAATCACCAGATGCTTCTGTGGAAAATGGAAGAAACCCCATGAAAAACAGTTATTGAATGATGAGTATATAGGGGAAGCTTTTCCTCATTCCTGTAAGTTAGTGGTTTGCCTGTGCCCTGAAGCCTGAGAGTTTATTCCCCTTTGTACATTTTGTATTCTGTCGAATGTGACTGCAGATATCCTTATCTATATAAATCGGTGACCCTTTTTTTAATCCCTGCTAAGTTTTAGGCCTCAGTGGCACGGTATGGTTACAGGTATGCACTGTGTAAAATGTATTTCCTTTTCGCAGTTTTCAAATATGTTTCCTTTCATTTTGTTGAATGTCCCCTTGTACTTTTTTTTTTTTATAAAAAAGGACAATTAGGAGCACCTGATTTACTCTCCTCTATACCCTTCATTATCTTATAGATCTCTATCATGTTCCTTCTTACTTGTCTCTTCTCTGAGCTAACTGGTCCTAACCCTTTCAATCTCTCTTCATACAGAAGTCTCTCCATGTCTCTAATCATTTTCATCGCCCGTCTCTGGATGCTCCTATTTCTGCTACTGTATATCTATTTTAAGATGGGGTGACCAGACCTAAACACATGTTGAAGACATGGGCAAACCATTGACTTGTATAACAGCATTATGGCATTATAAAACTTTCAGTAATATTTTCTGTATCACTCTTTATACATCCTGTCATTCTGTTTGCATTTTTGAGCAGATCCTTTCATTGAGAGTGGTTTTGAGAGTAATAGGAGGGCTACACGACAAATAGAAGGATCCCAAAGGACATTTCCCTTCCTCACTTAAAAAGCAATGCATTTTTACCCTTGCATTTAAAGGGGTTTTGTGTTTGGGGTTTTTTTTGTTTGGGGTTTTTTTGCAGTATGCTTCATGAATCATTCTGTATTCCTCTTGCTGTGTTCATGTTAAATTTGATGCTCACTACCAAGAATAAGGATGAGAAAACTTTTAAAATCAGGTGCCTGGTCCCATTATCCTTTCAAGAGGGCAGAGCATGGATTTTGGACTCAGTCTTGTAGACAAGATGAAATAAATGCTTTTTAAAATGTTAGAACTATCATTATGAGAGGATAGTAGGCAGGAATGGGAACTGGAATGTGACTGGGGACTTGCTTCTGTAGGGCCAATGACATAATAGCAATCTAACTTTTTTTAACTAAAAGTTCATGCCATTAGGTATCTTCAGTGGGAGGCCCGGGTTCCATTTTGATCAAGCCCTATACTAAACTCTGACCACAGCTCTGGATATCTCTCATGCCTAAGAAAAGTGATAGCTAAATGTTAAATTACTTAGCACTGGGATCTGGGATTTTTTTTAAGTTAAATACCAATGCAAAATGTCCTTAACATTAGAAAATCCTAATGGAATAAGTTAGAGGAAGCATGACTTAGTGTACTTAAATCAGGAAATCTGTTTAAAGGCATGTATAGCCCTATGCATAACTCTGCTACTTGAGTGCCCTGAGAGTTGATTTCTAATCCCAGGTCTGCTGTGTAACCTTGGGCAAAGTACATAACACCTCTATGCCTTATTTTCTCTATTGGTAAAAATATTTACTTAAAATTGTTCGCTTAATGGAGACTTGCTTCATTGATGATTGCAAAGTACACTGATATCGTCAGAATATGTATGTAAATGCAAAATATTTATCATCATAAGTATATTGCGGTAGCAGTGCTACAGCTTACATGTTCTATTAAGGATATTCTGCTATCAGGAAATTCAAAACAAATCTCTTGTGGGTTGAAATTTTGGTCATAGCTCAAAGAGGGAAGTGTTTGCAAAGTTTGAATAAAGTTAATTTGTCCATTTTTTTCAATTTTAGGCAAGCACCAAAAATTACTTGTGCCTTTTTAAAAATGCACTAAGTTGTTGTTTTTTTTTAAAATCAAAATTGGCCAGTGGCTAGTCCTTAATAAAGAATAACTGCTTTGCTAAGTTAAATAAAATTAAGCATTTGAAAATTGTATAAGTACGCACCTCCTTAAATTGCACTCTTTTATAGCCTCTTCGTTTAATTCTATTTCATTTGGAATTTAGTTCTTCTTTCAATAAAATGATTTTCATTAGCCAGTAATACCAGCCCAAAACATATTGAATAGCTCAAAATAAAAAATGTAAGTTATTTTCAAATCAAATGATTTGGTTCCATAGTTTCTATTCTCATTAACCAGACTGAATTAATGGAGGGCACTATAGTTGATGAAAGTTGCAACTATGTTTTCTAACGTCTTGAAGTTGATTGATAAAGTAGAGAAGCAGTGTTGATGACTACTGATTGCTGAGATGTTTGCTGGGTGCCTTATATTGTGATGGACAGTTCAGCTTCTCTCAAGATAAATTCCATTATAACCGTTGGTTATATAATATAGTTGAAGCACAGCCTGCATGAGCCAATTAATATCTTCCAACGCGGATTCATTCAGCCAGATTTTGCCTGGTCTTGCTCACCAGGCAACCAAACATGAGCCAAATTCTGCTGTGTTACAAATCTGTAAATCTGAAGTAAATCCATTGACTTCAAAACTTGGGTTTTACATTATAATTTACCATTAGAAATCTAGCCTGTGTCATGCTTCTATTATTTTAGGAATCTTATCAAAATTAACAGTTCAAAGAAACTTTTAGGACTGGTTTTAAAATGAAGTGAAAAGTGTAACATCAATGTCTTCTGCCTTTAATATACATGGAATGTACATACAGCCTATGTTTAAAGCAAATTCTAAACAAGCCTGTAACTTAATTGTAGGCCTTGCTTCTTGGTAAATGTGTTGTGGTAAAAGGCTTTATTTAAGGGCAGGAATGTAAGAAAATTAATTTTAAAATGTGGTTCCACCCAGCTCTCAGATTTCTTTACTCCCATTAATCTGAACTTTTTATACACAGCAAATGAATATTAACTTCTTAGAAAAGTCCCAGTGCACATAATTTCTGTAATTCTAAGTAAGGGTGTAGAGGATCAGCTAGGTCATTGTCAAAACATGCTGCATTTGCTGGCTAGTCAGAAGACTAAATTACGGAACTAAAGAAAACATTGTGATCTCCTATAAACATATTGTTCTTCACTCTTTATCTTTTTTTCATTTTTATCTTCACCTTCCTTTGAACTCTGTAATGTTTGAAGACAGCTCAACAAGGTTGTCAGCAAAATTAGAACAATTGACAGGTACTGTTCAGTCTTCGGTTCCAAACCGAATACCGTCCATTTTCCTCCTCCTCCCCTGGAGTATGTCCATCCTTTTTTTGTTTAAACAGTTATTTTGACATCACCCTTAGCTTTGATTTCACCAGTGTTTTTTGCATTTGATGAGTGCTGAAGTGAGAACACCTCAAAGATGCCTTCAGTCAGCGGACTAGTTATTTTAGTCTTGATCTCTCCTTTCACTTGGGTATCTAGATCTTTCTCTGTAATAAACAGCAGGAGTCCCACAGTAAGGTGAGCTTCATGCACCAAGCCTGTTGTTGAATGGTTGTTTTAGTTTCTTCCTCCCTTCTCCACATTCCCACAGATGTGTTTACTAAACTTCACCCTTCCGGAGTAGACGTATTCTCTGTGGAGTAACACAACAATTGCTTTCTTCTGCTCACTGATAAAGAAGAAAGGGGCAAAACTGCATCAAAGTCATTTCTAAATTGAGGAAAATATTTTAAAACTAAAATATTCTTAAAGGGTTTTTTGTTTTTAAAGTGAAATAGGAAAGGAAATGGAGTGCTAAATCAGCTATTAATGAAGAATACGTATTATAATAGTTCAATTTTTAAAGTTTCAGTTGTCTAAAAACTGCCCACCACTTTGGTTCTCTAGCACTGAGAGGAAAATTCTGACTGGATAGGGGTGCTTCACCTCTTACCTAATGCGGGATACAATATTGTTTCCGTCTAAAAATGAATTCAAGGGACTGAGGCTATTTATTTTTGATGTGTTGCACTTCATCTAATTGTATGTAGGTCCGTCTTTTGGGAATTTGTTATGTCACTGCATGAGCACAGAGTTCAGCAAATTATACATATATAGAGATTTATTTATCTTACTGGGAAAGTGTAGAATAGTAAAGGATGGAATAATGGATCAGATGATTATTTTTATAAGTGGAGGTCTGTTGTCGGACATATTGAAAAGAATGGAAAATGAGAGAGAGTGAATAAATTAGCTTGATAAAGAGAAGGATCCCTTATTAGATACAATATTGCTATCTATTTTATATGCTGAGAGTAAATATGTTAAATGCTTAGGAGAAGCTCTTGTATTATCAGCTGACATAAGAATCATTGGAGACCTGGCTAAAAAGTGTGAATGCTAAGAAAGTGCTTATTTTATTTAGCATAGAGAGAGAGAGACTATAAATGGTGCAGCTGTGGTGATAGTGCATCAGACTGCACATGAACGTGTTTGGCTGGGTTTCTTTAAAGATGTTTAGCCAAATAATGTGCAAAACAAATTATAGCTATTTATCTATGCAAACAACATTAGCCATTATTTTCCTGTGCTGTTTTGTGCTCCATTGAGTGTTCTCAGAATTATGTGATGGCTGTTTGTGATTGAAATGAAAATGTACTTGACTTTGACTGTATACACAGTGAGGCCAAGATTTTCAAACATAGGGTATCTAAAGTTGGGCTCCAAAATCCACATTTAGTTATCTAAATAAAAGTCTCTACATTCTCAAAGTTGTTTAGCACCTCCAGCATCCATCAACTTCAATGAGACTTGTGGGTGCCCAGCCACTTTTCTATAGGCAGCTAAATATGGACTTAGGAACCTAGCTTTAGATACTCAGTTTTGCAAATGCTGGCCTAAAGCAATTGCTGGCTGTACATAATTCACTCATCAGTCTTTAAAAAAAAAAAAAAAAAAAGGCAGCAACAGCACAATCAAAACAATCAACTATTATTTTTGTTTTGAAAGTGCAAAGAGATAGCAAAGAAATATGTTTCCCTTCTTTTAATTAGATCAAATCCATTTTATGAACCAAAATCAAGCCCTGCTTTAAATAATCAAGTTACTCCACTGCAAGAAGCAGAAAAGATGAAAAGAAAGGCTCCTGCACCACCAGTCTTCTCACCAAAGACAGAGACAGGAATGAGTGAGAATATGTCAGCTGTTCCTGCAGTGAAGGAGCTTTCTTCTTCTCCTAAGGTAGGTTTTTCATAACCAAATGTTGTGATTGCTGATTAAAGTACCTCTCTGTGTATTGTATGCATCTTCTTACTACAAGTCATCTTAAAAACTATGTACCTAAATAAGGTGCACCCTCACTCCCTTATTCGTCCACTCACTCACTCATGTATGTATATTGAGAGACCAGTGGTAGAGCTACTTGTTGACAGCAGTGACAACTACGATGTCAAAGAGAAAAGGGGCTTCTGGTAACAAATATTCCAGGACAGTTCTGTGCAATGAGAGGGAAGAAAATCAAGTTGTACAGTACTTTGGATTGATCTATTATAATGGCACTAACGCTAAGAATATTGTAGGCTGCAGTGTACAGACTAGGTATTTTTACGGTGTAACAGCCGACTCATTTAAGAATGAATTGCATCTTCTGTAAATCAGCAGTTACTACTCTTTGTGCATCTGTAATAGCCTAAGCATTTCATATCATGATTTTTTACGTCAAAGGGAGACTTTTATTATTGCGTGTGTATATACTTGTTGGGTGGGGAAGAGATGGAAGAAAGCTTTCTACCTCTCTGACACAGCACCAAGCCCAGGATCTCAATTTTAAACCTACTACCATCCTTCAGGCCCTGTGTTGTAGCAAACACCATTCCATTTAAGAGTTGAATGGGATTCCTTGTCTTATCTATCAAACCACTGCTTAATTAGTCAGATTGGTTGCTGATGTCTTTGGCCCCCAGGGGCTGATCTTGCTGGCTCCTCAGCACTCAGTCAAAGGAAAGAGTCTCAGGCCTGATCTACACTAGCAACTTAGGTCAACATAAGCTGCCTTGCATCCACCTACTTGTCCAATGATCTACACTTAAATTTGTCTCCCACTGATATCAGTGCCCCGTTATGCCGACATAGTACCACCCCACCTGCTTGAGCGGCACTGGGCATGGTCGATGTACTGAGGTCGATGTTGCGCAAATGTAGACACTGTGTTACTTATGTCGACCCTAACAGTCCACCAGCAGCTGGCCCTCAATCCTTGATTCTGCCTCAATGCTTGACCAGAAGGCCCCCCTCTCCTCTAAACCCCTGTAAATTCTTGAAATGCCATTTCCTGATTGTCCAGCTTGGTGAGCACATTGGTGAGCTCTCCTTTGTTATGTGCAACTGACCATGCTGGCTACACACTCCACACATGCTCTGACGGGGAGTGGACAGTAGATATTGGATCTCCTGGGCCTGTGGTGAGAAGAGATTGTACAAGCACAGCTACAGATCCAAGCATAGATATCTATGAGCAGATTGCCTGGGGGATGCAGGAGAAGGAGTATGACAGAGACTGGCAGCAGTGCCACCTGAAAACAAAGAAACTGCATCAGGCATATCAGAAGGCCGGGATGCCAACAGTTGATCTGGTGCCAAGCTGCAGACCTGTTGCTTTGACAAAGAGCTGCATGCTGTACGTGGTGGAGAACTTACCACCATGGATACCTCTGAGGAGCCCAAGCCACAGGCCCCTGGCATGATCAGAAAGGAGGATGGGGGACATGCAACCAAGGGATCCAGCTATGCTGTGAGCCAGGACCTGTTTGAGACTCCACCGCAGTGCAGTCAATGCCAGCAGTCGAACACGGGCGAGCTCGATGCAGGGGGAGGAAATTTGGGTAAGTGTGTAATTGTATTTCCCATTCCAATGATGTACTGATGGTGCCCCTAACTTAATAAGACACAGCTATTGACTTTTAATTAATGTTTCCATGCTAGAAGAGAGAGCAGTGCAACAAAGAGAGGTAGCATTGTTATTTACCTATCATTCCCCTGTAGAGTTAGGCAATGGGAACCATTGTTTATGAATACAGGGATGTCCCTTGAATCCTCCTGCGAAATCTCAAAGAAACTTTCATGGGGGTTCTCTGCAATCCTCTCCAAAAAATTTCTAAAGGGGGGGGAGGGGCAGTCTTATGTCCTCCTCAGCGGTAGGACACGTTCCTATGCCAGTCAGCAATAAGTTTGTCAGGCACCATTGCATACTCAGGCTAGCAGCATATGGGCCCAAGTGGCTTCTGGACACCAGAAGCAGCTGTGCTGTCTGTGCCTTCGTTACCTGCGGGAGTGAAAAAATCACCATCACCTGTGGAAAACGGTGCCAGTATTCAGTGCTAATGCCCTGTACTCATAGTCAGGGCTTTGGAGCAGCTCCGGAGCAGTGGAGCTGCAGGTTTTTGCCTGGAGCTGGAGCGGAGCCAGAGCACAGCTCCAAAGCCCTGCTCATAGTTTCATGCAGCCAAGGAATTCCCTCCTCATTCCCCTCACCCCTGCCAGGCGCGTACTCACCATGGCTGGTGCTGTGAGTGGCACCGTGCACAAGCTCTCCGAAGCAGAATAGTCAATGAGCATGTCTTATTTAAAACTCTACGGGAACAAGGGAAGGGAGTTCTAAATTTTAACTTTCACTATGCAGTGTGACTATATTGAGAGTGGTACCTCTGTGTTTTATCGGAAGCTGCTGCCATTGTGGCCTTGAGGGGTTTCCCCCTCCACGCCTAGGGAACATCTGAACCAGATAAGGAGGACTTGGGAAAGAAGAGGACTTGGGATGGCATGTTCCATGAGACCCTGCAAGCCAGTGCTGCCTCAGACCGTGAGCAAAGAGCCTGGAGGGTGAACATTGACGTGAACTGGAGAAGGAATGAGTGGAATGGAGAAAGGCCCAAGAGTCCCAGCAGGAAAAGGAGAGCAAAATGCAAAGGACATAATGGGGCTTCTCCAGCAGCAAACACAGAGGCTTCACTCTTGTGGACCTACGGGTCAAACAATCACAGGCTCGGCTCCCTTTGCCGTCCATGGAAAACAGCATTACAGCACCTTCCTACACCCCCCCCTTCAACATTCCACATGGTATCAGGGGCCACATCCCTCCCCTACACACCACCCCAGGGGACATCAAGGACAACCACAGCGTCACATACACTGACCTGTAAAAGCCACAGTTCCTGTATGTGTAGGTAAAATGGACATGAATGTTCTTTCCCGTTGTTCTGTTCCATTAACTTAATGTATTTGCTTTTAAATTGCGCAGATTTTTCTTTGCACTGGTTTTGTTACTGAATAAAATTATTTTCAGTAATAATTAAATAATTAAACTTTATTAGTTCCCAACACAGGCTGCAGAGCGTCTAGCACAGGGGTAGGCAATCACTCTGATTTAAGGTTTTGCGTGCCAGTAATACATTTTAACATTTTTTAGAAGGTCTCTCTTAGTCTATATTCTATAACTAAACTATTGTCATATGTAAAGGAAACAAGGTTTTCAAAATGTTTAAGAAGCTTCATTTAAAATTAAATTAAAATGCTGATCTTACGCCGCTGGCCCACTCAGTCCGCTGCCAGCCTGGGGTTCTGTTCACCTAGGCCGGCAGCAGGCTGAGTGGGTCCGGCTGCCGGGACCCCAGCTGTCAAGGGGCCAGTAGCCAGAACCCCAGACTGGCAGTGGGCTTAGCGGGACCGGCAGCCGAGACCCCAGACCGGCAGCGGGCTGAGTGGCTCAGCCCGCTGCCGGTCTGGGGTCCCAGCCCTGCCCACATAGAGTGGGTACCTACCTTCTCCCTGGTTCTGGCCCATTCTCTTCGTCTCTCTGCACTGAGCTGAGGGTGGGAGTGCACTGAGCACAAGGCTGGGGGTGAAGGAGCAGGCTGGGGGTTGGGGTGTAGGGTCTGGCCAGGAGCTAGAATGAGGGAGGGGGCTCAGGGTTGGGGCAGAAAGTTTGGGTGTGGAGCGCTTACCTGGCCAGCTCCCATTTGGTGCGAGGGGTGCAGGTGGGAATGTAGGGGAGGGCGGAGCAGGAGCTCCCATTTGGTGCTCAGGGTGGGGGTGGGTATGTGTGAGGGTGCAGGAGTCAGGGCAGGAGGCTGGGTGTGTGTGAGGAGGGTGCAGGAGTCAGGATAGAGGGCATGTGAGGAGGGTGCAGGAGTCAGGGCATGGAGTGTGGGGCGGCTGGGTATGTGTGGGGTGCTGGAGTCAGGGCTGAGGTCATGGGGGAGTGCAGGGGGCAGGGCTGAGTGTGTGTGTGAGGGGGGGCAGGGATCAGGGCAGGGGCTTGGGAGATGTGGGGGGGGGGGTAGGGCGGGGAGCAGGGTGGGAGTTGGGACTCCTGGGCTCCGGGAAGGGGCCGATGTCTGACACTCGGGGGAGGAGTGCTGGGAGCGAGGACTCTAGATTCCTAGGTTTCCAGCTGGGCTCTAGTTGTTCAAGAGGATGTGGGGCAGACGGAGAGTAGGGCTCTGGACTCCTGGGTTCTGCCCTCAGTGCTGGAGGGGAGCGGGGTCCAGTGACCTGGGGTGAGGAAAGAGGCGCGACCCAGCTGTTCCCAGGGTCCAGCAGGCAGCGAGTCGCAGCCCCCAGGCTCAGGTTCGGGTTGTGGGACGCGGCCTGCCCCAGTACAGAGCCGAGCTCATCCCAGCACTGGGGTTCCAACAGCCTGTGGGTTCCAACCCTCCCGGGACAGCCTGCCTGAGTCCAGGGAGTGGGGCCGGCTGTGCTCGGGGCGGGCAGGCGCATGGCACAGCTGGGACCCAGAACCCTTCCCCACTTACAGGCCTTGCAACTCCTGTGGTGCCAGGTCCCTCTTCCTGTCGCCTCCAGGTCAGACTCTGCGGACACTAGGTAGCAGTATGGACACACTAACCCAGAAACACAACCTCCTGCCAGAAGTGATGGAGGTCAGGAAAGCATGTGCAAATGTCAGCAGGAGGGGTGGAGAAGAGTGGGCCGGGCTGGGCAGGATTTTTAATGGCACGCTGCTGCCTGCCGGGGTCCCAGCCGCTGGCCTGGGTTCGGCAGCCGGCTGAGCGGGGCTAGCGGCCGGGACCCCGGCAGGCAGCAGCGTGCCATTAAAAATTGGCTCGCATGCCGTCTTTGGCACATGTGCCATAGGTTGCCGACCTAGTCTATCAGTTCTGAAAGCACCCTCTTGTTACTGAACGCTGTGACACAATTCATAAGATCAGTGACAATCAGTGTAATAATCATAAATGTACACCAAGCACCACACAATTCCTAACAGGCCCCCAAACTGCAGGGTTAAGTAGAGCACAGTACGTCACCGTGCATTACTGTGGCTCAGTGTTAAAATGCTCTTCCAAAGCCTCCCTGCGCCATATAGATCTGTGTTGAACTCTTCTAATAGCCTTTGTGTCTGGCTGTTCAGACTTAGCAGACAGCTGCTTCACCTCCACCCGCAGCTCTCCCCTCTTTACTTCATAGGTATTATGCAGGACACAGCAGGCAGCTCTACCCATTGGGATTTTTTTTTTTAAACTGAGATCCAGTCTTATGAGTAAACGATGCCAGTGTCTCCCTTCAGTTACCAACAGTGCATTCAGCTGTCATTCTGCACCTGGTGAGCCAGTAGTTGCATCTTTCCTTGCTGCTGTCAGGCTGGCCAGTGTACAGCTTCATGAGCAACGGGTAGGCTGCATCTCCCAAGATCACAATTGGCATATCAGCACCACCAATGGTAATCTGCCTCTTGGGAAAGAAAATCGTTGCTTGTAGCATTCTCTGTTCTTAAAGATGCAAACATCATGCACCTTCCCTGACCAGCCCCCATTGATATCGATGAAGCATCCCTGGTGATCCACCAGTGCTTGCATAACCACGGAAAAGTAGCCCTTTCTGTTGATCTCTGTGGCAAGGGGATTTGGTGCCAAAATAGGATAGGCATGCTGTCTGTTGCTTCATCACAGTTCAGGAACCCCATTGCTGCAGATCCATCCACTGTGTCCTGCACATTGCCGAGAGTCACAGTCCTGCATAGCAGAAGACTATTAATGGCTCTGCACACTTGCATGACAATGGTCCCCACGGTGAATTTTCCAAGTCCAAAATGGTTTCCCACTAACTGGTCACAAATGGGCATTGCAAGTTTCCAAAGTGCAATGTCTACTCACTTCTCCACTGTCAGCACAGCTCTCATGGTGCCTGGTGAAGGGCTGGGCCAAAGTCAGCACATAGATCCAGGAATTTGGCCATGCGCATCTGAAAGTTCTGTGGCCGCTGCTCATCATTCCAAACCTGCATTGTGGTGTGATCCTACCAGTCAGCACTCGTTTATTGGGCCCAGAAGCGGCACTCCACTGTCTGCAGTGTTCTGTGAATGCCAACAGCAACCTTGAATTGCTTCTCACTGTGTCCCGCAGCAATCTGTCCTCCAAGAAATCGTCATGTACCCAGCTGATTCGATTCTTCTTACAGCTCTGCAAATACTGGAGGATCATATGTCCTGTGCTTGCAAAGCTTCCAACAATAGTGGGGAGCTGTGCAGGCTCCATGCTTCTGTCAGTGATGGCAGACAGCAAGGAGGGATGTGCAGGTTCGTGTACAGTTATCAGGGCAATGGAGCATCTGCAGTAGCATGATTTATGGTATAACCAGGACCCAGAGAATCCAAGAAAGAGATTTCCACTGATGACATATTATCCCTTTGCTCCTGAATACAGACTTCACTGAAACACTTTTCCTACCCCGTATTCTTTTATAGACTGCCATTAAAAAACAATGAAATTAAATACAAACTAAAATTTCAAGGTTTGGTATTTGGCAAAAGCAAAGAACTTCTTTGTATAACAAATAATCATCATACTGTAGTGCCTTCAGACCAATTGGAGAATTGGTCTGAAACTAACAAGATTAAATTCAGTGAAGACGAGTGCAAAGTACTATAGTTAGGAAGGATAAATCAAATGCACAAATACAAAATGGCTGCTGTGTGACTTTGTAACTCTGGCCAGGTCACACTGTGATTTTTCCTTTCCATGGGAGTCTTTCAGAGTCCTTCAGTACCAGTAGTGTCAGGCAATCCTCATGCTCTTTGACCTGACCGTCACTCCCGCAGTGACTCAAGCTGTCTTCTTGTTCACTGCCTCATGCAGTGGCACTCTGCAGTGGAGGGTAAGGGAACCCAGGCCAACCTTCTACTCTGGGTTCCAGCTCAGAGCCCAGTAACAAGCAGTTACGGTCTGCAGATATACCAGCCTGCTCTTGGCCTTGGACTGCTTCTTACTATGCTTCTCCAAGCTTTTTATTCTCCAGTCTTCTCTCTTTGGCTACTAGGTAAACCCTTTCTCAGGGGTTCCTATCCCTGCCCCCTTCCTTCTCCCTTACCTTAGGGGAAAAGATTACAGGTTAGCACTGTTGCCAGCCTCCTGGCTTTATAGAAGCCCCACTTGTTCCCTCACAGGTGAGCTTCCTTCTAATTAGTGCCCTCCACACCACTTAAATCTCCCCATTTGCAGCTTAATTAGCTGATTGGGCCCATCTGGCCTAATTCAACTCTTTCAGGGCCAGTGTGGGGAGCACACCCCTATCACAGTGCCTAATGATGGATTTAGAACCTAAAGTTAGCCTGAAGCCTGTTTTTGAAAATCTTGGCAAAAGTGATTTTCCCCAGGCCACAAAGGAAATCTGGGCAGAGCTGAGAAACTAATCCAGATCTCTCAAGTCCCAATCATTTGCCTTAACTACCAGACCATCGTTCTTGCACTGCTTTTTTGCACATGTGTTAATATTCTTGCACCATTCTGAGCAGTGGTTGATTTGGGGCTCTTAAAACACATCTGTTTCCCTTGTTGAAGAAAGAGTGGTCTCAGAGCATCAAGTATGGCATAATTTGTTGTTCTTACATTAGGTACATGTTCTTATCTACTATATGCACATGAGTCCCGTTAACTATTAAACCAAGATAGACCCAATTGCACCTTGGCCACACTAGAAACTCCACCTCAGTCACCCTGAGCTGCCTCCATGAATATCTGCCTTCGTCGTCGGTGTCTCTCCAGATCTCCAACTCTCCTCCCAACTTCCACAAAATCTCCTCCTCCTGGCTGCCTTAATGAGGAGCCAGACAAGCAGCAGCACGTCCACAGGTCCATCACATTGCACTCTGCAGAACTGTTGCTGCTCAGCAAATTCATTACAATGTGTTGTGTCTAGATATAGCAGTACATGATAGGTGGAGCTGGTAGTGATTCCTTAAGGCTATGTCTACATTACGGGTGAGGGTTGTGATCCCCAGCTCATGTAGACATACTCATGCTAGCTCTCGTCTGATCTAACACACTAAAAAGTGTGACTGCTGAAGTCCAGACAGTGTCAGCATGGGCTAGAGGCCCTGAGTACAAACCCACTTCAACCCCCATGGATACATACACTGTTGTCTGTGATACTGCAGCTGTGCTACTATATATAGTGTGCTAGTTCAGATGGGAGTATGAATACGTTTGTGCGAGATGGGAATCAGACCCCAGCTTGAAGCATAGACATGTCCTTACTTAAGACATGTCCTTACCTGATACTTCCTATTATGAAGACCCTATTTTCAGTTACTTATAATTTTGCCAACCTTTAACCATTTTGGCTGAAATTTTCTATGCTGGGTGTCTGTCTCAGGATGTTTTTTTTTTTTTTTTATTGCTTCAGCAAAAATAATTCAGTCATTTCTGAAAAGGAGATTGGGGAAAATACATTGGTTTGCCCATACTTTTTAAAAAAAAAATCTTACACCCTTTTCTTTGAACAGCTGTAGCTTCACTGTGGTTTTGGACAAAAAAATTGAAATTTGGCAAGTGCTTGGCCTTTATGTCAAGAATGTAGCTTGTGCTGTTTTTGTTAAACAGCACAAGCTGGCCAAGCTAGAAGCCTTTGAAAAATCACACGTTGCACATGCTCAGTAGAAGCTTATTATTTGGCATCTAAATTCTCCAAAGATTTTGTCTGTCCTGGGCATGTCCCTGCCTAAGGTTGCAAGAGCTAAGCAGAACTTTCCCTGTGATTGCTGCTTCTGACTGCTGTGAGGCCCTGTGGCACTGAGCCCCAGAACTGAGATCTGGGGGATTCTCCTGTGCCTTCAGTGGTCTCCCTGCTGGCACCCAGGCTGCTTAGGGGAGGAATCAGTCTGAGTGGAGTCCAGAGAGGACAATAGCTGGACTGGGGGTGGGGGGTGGTGTGTGAGTAGATGGGCAGGGAGTGGTGATAGAAGTCATAGTTTGGGATAAGGAGTCTGAGGAGGAGAGGCTGGGGGTGGGGAGACTGTGATTGGGAGCCAGTTGAGGAGAAGAACTGAGACAGGCTGAGGAGCTATGGGTGAAGGGAAACAGGAAGTGGATGGGCAATAAATTTGGGACAGTGTGCCCATGGGGGAGATTGGGAGCCGGGGGAGGGACACTGAATTGGCTGAGGAGCCCAAGGGAGGTGACTGGGACTGGCTAGTGAAGGATCCTGAGGTAAGTAGCTTGAGAGGGAGACTAGGATGAAGAGCCTGGGGAAGGAGCCTGGACTGGGAGACAGGATGCAGGAAAGATTGGGGTCAGACAAGGAGCCAGCAGAGAGAGACTGGGACTGTGATGAGGCGCTTGGGTTAATGGAGACTAGGACTGGCTAGGCGAGGAGGCTGGGACAAGGAGCCAGGAAGAGAGTGTGGTAAAGACAGGACGGGGACAGCGATAGGCTGCGGGGGACAAAGGCAGAGGTGTCAGGCCCGGGAATACAGTGGAAGAAGTGTCTGACCACTAGAGTGCACACTCCTCCAGAGCCTGAAATGGATCCCAAGGTTCCTAAGCTTCAGAACACCTCTGCTGTCAGCAAATAACAGTGAAAACCCTCTTGCAAAACGTCTCTCTCTTATCCTCTGTTCGGCCAGCCACTAGAGAGGTAACCTACTACTGCTATCGGATACTCCATTAGCTCAACTGCCAGACACCTGTGTTGTAGATTTAAAGGTCCAACTGTGCTGATGACCCCATGTGAATGTCTGTGTGATTCTGCATGATGGAATGTTTCTTTTTGCAGTTTGTTTTTTTAAAAAACCTAGGAAATTACACACACAAATCAACATTAAATTTTGGTGTTTTAAGTTTAAAAGGTGTCGGGGGGAGGGGAGAGGAAGAGTTATCATTTAACTAAAGAGTGTCATGATGCATATACACAACGGGGCCAAACTAACGTTGTATAGCAACCTTAATCCAGGCATTTCCTTAACTTTTAGTGCTTGACTTTGCAACCTTGATGTTCTTTTAACAGTTTGTTGTGTGTAATATGGAAATTTCACGTCACGCACTGTTCTAAAACTAATGCGTAGATACACTGAACTTACTCACAATAATTTGGTTGTAATTTTTAGTATCTGAGTAGCAGTGGAACAACTGCAATGTGAAACCATGACATTGGGAGCAGGGTATTGTTGTTTTCTTTTTTTGGGGGTGTGTGTTCTTGAATCATTGATAGGGTGATATGATATTCAGAACATACTTAGTTTGAAGTATTTTTCAATATGAACATTTTTTACATTATTGCAACCCGTACTCTGTATTATTTATACTTCTGTAACAAAGGTGGTTACAATTCTGAAAGTATCCTTTTAGGAGGTCTATCTCCTTGCTTGTACTTTTACATTCTACGTTATTCACGTAGCTGGAATAGCGTAACTTAGGTCGACTTACTAAGGCCTGGTCTACACTACGAGTTTATTTCAAATTTAGCAGTGTTAAACCAATTAACCCTGCACCCGTCCACACAACGAAGCCCTTTATTTCGATATAAAGGGCTCTTAATATCGATATCTGTACTCCACCCCGACGAGGGGAGTAGCGCTGAAATCGGTATTGCCATTTTGAATTAGGGTTAGTGTGGCCGCAATTCGACGGTATTGGCCTCCGGGCACTATCCCACAGTGCACCATTGTGACCGCTCTGGACAGCAATCAGAACTCGGATGCACTGGCCGGGTAGACAGGAAAAGCCCCGCGAACTTTTGAATTTCATTTCCTGTTTGCCCAGCGTGGAGCGCTGATCAGCACAGGTGACCGTGCAGTCCCAGAATCAAAAAAGAGCTCCAGCATGGACTGTACGGGAGATACTGAATCTGATCTCTGTATGGGGAGATGAATCTGTTCTATCAGAACTCCGTTCCAATAGACGAAATGCCAAAACATTTGAAAAAATCTCCAAGGCTATGATGGACAGAGGCCACAACAGGGACTCAACACAGTGCTGCGTGAAACTTAAGGAGCTGAGACAAGCGTACCAGAAAGCCAAAGAATCAAATGGATGCTCACGGAGGGAGGGGCGACTGACGACTGTAGCTATCCCACAGTTCCCGCACTTTCCGAAAACCATTTGAATTCTTGGCTGAGCTCCCAAAGTCTGAAGGGTCAAAGACATTGTCACGGGTGGTTCAGGGTATATGTCGTGTCCCTCCTCCCCTTCCCCCCCCCCCCCCCCCCCGTGAAAGCAAAGGGAAAAAAATCCTTTCTCACCTTTTTTCAATGTCACCATATGTCTACTGGATGCTGCTGGCAGCCACGGTGCTGCAGCGCTACACAGCAGCATCCCCTTCCCTTCTCTTCCCTTGCCTTGTAGATGGTACAGTAGGACTGGTATCTGTCATCGTCGTCCCATGAGTGCTCCTGGATGTCCTCGGTGAGGTCGGCCGGGGGCTCCTGGGCAAAAATGGGAATGACTCCTGGTCATTCCCTTCTTTAAGCTTTGTCTAATGGAGATTCACTCCTGCCTGGAATATCATAGCAGCTGGAGGCTGCCCTCCCCTCCCCCCTTTGATCTCTGCTTGCAGAGGCAATAAAGTCAGTGTTGCTTCTTATTCATGCATTCTTTATTACTTCATCACACAAATGGGGGGATAACTGCCACGATAGCCCAGGAGGGGTGGTGGAGGAGGGAAGCAACGGGTGGGGTTGTTGCAGGGGCACTCCCTAGAATGGCATGCAGCTCATCATTTCTGCGGGATGTCTGCGGCTCTGACCCAGAGCGGCCATTTGTCTCTTTGGTTCTTTAGTAGGCTTGCCTGATATTCTAGGCAGGACTGACTCTCCATTAGACAAAACTTAAAGAAGGGAATGACCTCAGGAGTCATTCCCATTTTTGTTCATCGCCCCCGACCGACCTCACTGAGGCCGGCCAGGAGCACCCATGACAGCAGCAGATGGTAGTGTGACTGGTAACCGTCATTGTCAACTTGCAAGGTAGCAGACAGTACAGTAGGGCTGGTAATCATCTCTGCTAACTTGCAAAGGCAAGGGGATGCTGCTGTGTAGCGCTGCAGTACCGCCTCTGTTAGCAACATCCAGTAGACATACGGTGACAGTGGAAAAACGGCTGAACGGGCTCCATGGTTGCTGTGCTATGATTGTCTGCCATTGCTTTCACGGAGGGGGGATTGAGTGACGACATTTACCCAGAATCACCTGCGACAAATTTTTGGCCCCATCAGGCATTGGGATTTCAACCCAGAATTCCAATGGGCAGGGGAGACTGCGGGAACTATGGGATAGCTACCCACAGTGCAACGCTCCGGAAGTCGACGCTAGCCTCGGTACATGGACGCAAATCTGTTTCCAAATATAGGTTTCTGTAAAATCAGAATAATCCCATAGTGTAGACATACCCTAAGTGTTAAAAAAAGTGGAAACGTTAGATATTCTGGCTTATAAAGTAGAAAGTACAGCTGAAGTTAACTTCTGTGTTTTCATAGAAAATAATTGCAGACATTAATAGATAATCTTAAAACTGCTGATGAAGCATAAATATTGCTTTAGACCTTTCTGAGGATTTTAATCATAGAATTGTAGGACTGGAAGGGATCTCAAGAGATCTTCTAGTTCAGTCCCCTGCATTCAAGGCAGGACTAAGTAGACCATCCCTGACTGATATTTGTCTAACCTGCTCTTAAAAATCTCCAATTATGGAGATTCCACAACCTCCCTAGGCAATTTATTCCAGTGTTTAACTACCATGACAGTTAGGAAGTTTTTCCTAATTTCCAGCTTAAACCACCCTTGTTGCAATTTAAGCCCATTGCTTCTTGTCCTAGTCTCAAAGGTTGAGGAGAACAATTTTTCTCCTTCCTCCTTCTAACAACCTTTTATGTACTTGAACACTGTTACCATATTCTCCCTTCAGTCTTCTCTTCCCCAAACTAAACAATCCCAGTTTTTTCAATCTTCCCTCATAGGTCATGTTTACTAAACCCTTAATCATTTTTATTGCTCTTCTCTGGACTCTCTTCAATTTGTCCACATCCTTCCTGAAATGTGGTGCCCAGAACTGGACACAATACTCCAATTGAGGCCTAATCAGTGCATAGTAGAGAGGAAGAATTACTTCTCGTGTCTTGCTTACAACATTCCTGCTAATACATCCCAGAATTATGTTTGCTTCCCCCCCCCACAGTGTTATACTGTTGACTCATATTTATCTTGGAATCCACTAGGACCACCCCCCCCCCAGATCCCTTTCCGCAGTACTCCTTCCTAGGTAGTCATTTCCCATTTTGTATGTCTGCAACTGATTGTTCATTCCTAAGTGGAGTACTTTGCATTTGTCCTTATTGAATTTCATCCTATTTATTTAAGACCATTTTCCCAGTTTATCCAGATCACATTGAATTTTGATCCTATCCTCCAAAGCGTTTGCAGCCCCTCCAACTTCATATCATCCACCAACTTTAAAAATGTACTCTATATGCCATTATCTAAATCATTGTTGAAATATTGAACAGAAGAAGAAGACTGAAGAAAATTCAATAGACGCTGCTGTAATTTATGAAGGAGCAATTGTAACTGGTTTTTCTTCTCTGTGTTAGAAAAGTTAATCAGATTCCTTGGTCACATAAAACTACAAATGATGACATGCCAAATATATATAGATCTAAAAAGTTTAAGATTATTGGGTGGAAATTGCCCCTAAAAGGTTTCTTTGATACATGAGAGGTACATATTCAGGATACAGTTTCCAAAGACTTTTAACTGTTACCCATCAAAATGACATGGAGGTTTTGAAAGCAATCCTGAAGCACAATTTTCAGCATGGAGCATCTAAGAATGAGATTTCCCTAAGCCTGCTTATATCCAGAAATTAAAACTTCTGCAGTGTGATCTGGTCCCAAAGTGCCTAAGTCCAATTTTCAACTGTAATTAACCTTGTAGTGTGGGCAGCTGAGTTAGGAGAAATACTTTCATGTGCATTCAGTTCTGTTTACTACAACGCAATCCATCTTGAACCCAGGACTTTAGCATTGCCCAAGCACTAGGCGAAGGTGTTTTTACCCTGAAGGACCATGTGGCTTCACACATTTGGCTTTTGTAACTTATTTGAACATGTAACAGAGGCATTTAGTGTGCTAATGAAGGAAACTGGAAGAACAACATGGATTTCAGCACATCAGCAAACTTGGACGTCTATCAATTGAAAATTGGCTTAAGCTAGAAACAACTAAGTGGATTGCCAGGGTAGAAGGGCTTGATGAGTTTCTCTGTAAACGTGCCTGTGTGTATAACTCCGCTAATTTTTAACGCACTTATGTGGGTTTTGTGATATACTGAAAACGGAGGCATATTTTTTGAAAGGGCCTGGAGTCATGTCCAGGGTTAACTATCTGAACAGACATCCCTGAAAATCAAGCTCCCTGTACTTATCTTCCTCAAAGATACATGTTGTAATAGATCCCCATTCTTTAGGTCAGTGCTCCTAACATGAAAGGAGGCAGGAAACTCCAGTAACCAGGTTCTGAATGGCAGATCACACGGTTCCTACTATAGAAATTCCTAAACCTCCTGAGATGATATGAAGAATTTGTCTATGTACCGCTTACAAATTTTGTTTAGTTTTATGCAATTTCAGTATCACTGAATGCCTTAATGAGTAGTGAGTCAGCCATGGGCTGACAAGGGTATCACCCACTCTGTCTGGAAGAAGCTACAGAACAATCAGAAGAAGTTGTTAAGGTGAACAACTGTGCTCAGTCAGAACAACGTGTATGTTAAGGAGACTGCCTGAGCTGGGAGAACCAGTTCTACCCAGGAGGCATGAAGGGAAGGGAGGTTTGGAGAGTAGAAAATGCCTAAATAGGAAAACAGAAGGGCAGAGATGACAGCAAGGGGTATAGCAGAGTTCCTGCTATAAGTACAGTACACCAGTTATCAGCTGGGACTTTAGTAATTTAGGATGAGCTCTGTCTCACTTCTTTCTAAGACGTTCGCTATCCTTGATCATCCAGATAAGTAAAAACCTGCATGTAACTACCTGTCAGCTATTGTACACATACAAATCAATGAAAAAAATATTTCCATCAATAATAATCGAAAGTAACAAATAAAGGCCAAGTAAGAAAAATACCACCTGAGAGCTTATTAGGGTTTGATTTAAAGATATTGACTTTGTGTGTGTTGACATGTGATATTGACAATTTGTGTTTTAACAGTTATAAAGTTTGAACTTTTTGACTCTCAACATCTACTGTAATTAAATAATTGTCTGGCCCCCTTCCATAAGTTCCTGCAACTGTGAAAATTTAAATAGATAAGAGGAAAAAGCCTAAACCCAATAATTTTACATAGCTGTGAAAATTTAAATCAATAACATCTAAAAAACGGTTAACAATAAACATCGATATCTGACAAAATCATCAAAACATAACAGTTTAATTCTGCCAGGCTTACCATTGCATACAGCCCAGAGAAAAGTGTCCTTCATCCAGAAGACGGGCAAGTAACTCATACAGTTTCCAAGACTCCCAGATTACTGTTAAGGAATCTTGATTCCCTATTAAAGATGACAATGTCATGTCTGGCCTTGGTGTCAGTTCACTCACTCCAGGGAACTACAGCAACTGGTTGTAATGGAAGCTGAAAGGAACCTGAACCAGATGTTTCTGATCCTTGAAAAGTCAAAGAATTCCCTATCCTGACCAAAATTTTAAAAAAATTGAAAACAGCCCACTACGTGGTTCCAACAGGCTGTGTATCAATACATAGGCTTATTTGGGAAGGCCAGTTCCCAAGCACCATTTGGCATGAAGGATTTCAAAAGCTTTACATATAAAGATCACTCACCTGCCACTGTAACATAGCCCTGAACACAGTTTTAAAAAAAGACTTAATGGACATACAAGTCTTAGCCTAACTGAGATTGACCTGACAATTAATATGAAAAGATTGATGGCCAGGTACCTGTGCTAATATACTGAAAATTCACTAAACTTAAACAGTTCCTTCTCAATTGCCCTAGGCCTGAGACAGAGCAACAAGTAGAATCCAATAGTTGATTAGATTTAGACCTTGTTTTCAGTTTTATAGTAGCTAATAGAGTTATTAGTTTATTACCTTCCCTTTTTTATTTTTCATCTAAAAAAAATCCCTTTTTTTGTTTGACTTAAAAAACTGGTACCTTTGTGTCCTTATTCAATTGTTATCCTCCCCTTCATAAGAAGGACTATGCCCGGGCTTCAACCACTGTCTCTCCTGTAGAGAGGTGATATCAGTCAGCAACGGCCATTCGCACTGTGTTTGCTGTTTGGGTGAGGCTCATATACCTCAGAAGTGTATCTTCTGTCAGAAATTAAAGGCAAGAACAAGAGATCTGTGAACTAAAACTCAAGTACCTGATGATGGAGAGCTCTCTGAGTCCCGTCCTGAGACTCCCCTGGAACAACGGTCCCTCATGAGATTAACATCCACAAGACATCAAACTGTGGTGGAGTCAAAGAGGAAATCTACAGATTTCTCTCGTACAAGCTTGAAAAAGAGGGCCGCAAGTCCCAAGGCTGAACAACAGATCAGGAAGAAGAGATCCCTGGCAAAATCAGTGACCTTGGTACCCATGGATTTGCAGCACAATAGCCATGAGACATTACGTTCTTCGGTTACCGGTAACACCACCAGACCTAATGACCCAAGGGGCACAGGCTCAATGGCGTTGACACCATGCGACAAAAGAGGAGATAGATACCATACTGCCTCTACTAAAACAGCACTGCCAGAGACAAGGAAGACTGTGGTACCAAGCACTTTCATCAGGGAACCCTCTTCTGGATGATCATTGCACCATAAGAGGCTACGGACACCACAGACTCCATCACCAAGAAGCCAGCTGAGACACATCCCACTGGAATTTCATTTCTCCAGGGACCTGTTCATTTCAGAGACGCCAGAATTCCCATTACTCAGTACTGGCATACCAGCACCTTCTACATCTGTCTCCGGAATTCCCCATGGTTCCAAAACACTTACCACCAGCCTTTGTGTCTGCTCCACCTTTTATTAAGCAAAGAGACTGACAAGGAAGAGGATGACAACTTATCTTTAGCCTTGAGGAACAGTTCAGCAGAGTAGCATCCAGGAACCCCTCATCTACAGCTACGTACAGAGCCTCCACCACCAACTTGGTTTGGACACCCTTGGGTACCACCACCCATGCCCTTTGCGCCACCCCAGTGGCCATACCCCTGGGCAGCGTGCAGACACCAGCTCTCTAGGACCTCAGGTGTCTCCCAGAGGGAGAGAAGACGACTATCCCCCTCAGCCTCCCTTTCTAGACCCCTTGAGGAGCAGGAGACTAGACTGCACAAAGATATTACTCTGCCAATGAGTATTTCCTCATCCTTGCCAGATGAGGTTGTGATGCCTCCTCCACCTTCAATGGCAGATGATTTTAAACAATTTCAGGACCTCACCAAGAAGGTTGCAGATGCACTTCAGATTCCCCTTGAAAAGGTAAAGGATTTGCATCACAAATTGCTGGACAGCCTACACATGTCCTCATCATCACGGATTGCGCTTCCGATCAACGAGGCACTACTAGACCCAACTAAGATCGTTTGGCAAATGCCGGCCTCAATAACACCCACATGTAAAAGGGCAGACAAAAAATACTATGTCCCCTCTAAGGGTGTGGATTTTCATTTCTCACACCCATCTCTGAACTCGCTTGTCGTAGATGCTATAAATGAACATGGAAGACAGCACCAGGCTAAATCAGCTCCCTACAACAAGGATTGGAAAACACTGGACCTATTTGGCAGAAAATCATATTCCTCCGCATCCCTACAGTTTGCAAATTACCAGGCCCTGATGGCAAAATATAACCGTATCAACTACAAAAAAGTAATGCATTTATTGATCACCTCCTAAATGATCAAAGAGAGCAATTCCAAGCCATCATTGCCGAGGGCCAACTGCTAGTAATGACAGCGCTACAGACAGCTTTAGATGCCATGGAAACAGCGGCCCAGTCTGTATCAATAGCAGTGGTGATGAGGAGAGCTTCCTGGCTTCACCTTTCCAGTCTATCAACGGAAGTACAAACGACAGTGGGGGACCTTCAATTTGAGGGATCCAAACTCTTTGCAGAGAAGACAGAGGCTTCACTTCATACACTGAAGGACTCAAACGCCACGCTACACTTCTTAGGGATCTATACACTGGCACAAAAAAGAAAATATAGTAAGACACAAATATTGCAAAGATCCTGACCGACCCAGTTTCCTCCACCCCAAAGATATTACGAACTCCAATAGAAGAGACATCGGCTGCAGAAACAAAAGCTGACAGCCACCCCAAACTTCAACAGTACAGCCATTAATGTCAAAGCATCAGGCCCCAAGTTACCACTCCCACCATCCGTTGCTCCAGTATTCAAACCATCTACATCCCTTCGGACACTGCCTTGCTCTTTTTCAGCAAAACTGGAAAAATATATCATCAGACAAATACTGAAAAAGAACAGAGGATGGAGACCCATTCTAGATCTGAGAGCCCTAAACAAATACATAAAATCACAAAAATTGAAGATGGTTACACCAGCAACAGTAATTCTATCTCTAAACCAAGGAGACTGGTTAGAAGAGGCTGTGACTGGTAATGCCTGAAGAACAAGCCTAGCATGTCTGGACATGGAGGTGAAGCTTAATACAACTAACCAAAGCACAGTTAATTGTGTGAAGCAGCTAGCCACCAAAAACAATGCATCATTTATTTTACTGTGAATTCGAATGGTTTGACAGTATACTCAGTAGTGATGACCAGTTGGATAACTATTTACCATTTTGTCAGTAACTGTTCAGGTTGCTTCAGGGAGTGTAAACCTGCTTAAACTGATTGGTTCAGGAGTTGCAGTGTAAAGATAGATAAATAGGAATCATAATGGCTTGATTAGTGCCTTTAGAGTTAAGAATAGTCTATACTAGCATTTTCTTTATAAGTATTCTAATTATGTAGTAGTTTGGCTGTTTGTTTTTATTTTCAAACTTACTGTCAGGGAGATTTAAAGATTGCCCTCTGATCATGCATACTTTTCTTGGAATGTTTGCATTATGGATCTAACTACTCAGAATGTTCTGGTGTATACTATAAATATGTACTACAAATTTAGCCATTTCACTTACTTTCCTTATCTGACCTCATTAATATGTATCAATGGGACCTCAGACCTTACAACAAACCAAAACCAAACATTTTCTATTTAAAAACTACAGTGCTGTGTGTAATGGATGAACTGTAGCCTTAACTGTAACTTTAACCTTAGTGGTTTCAGTACAGTACGTGAATCCTGTCCTTAATTTTTGCTGGTGCACAAGGGGAAAGAAGGTACAGGGAACTTCTCTTCTCCCAAGCATAAAGGTAAGATTCTTCCATATTGTTCAAGATCAATATAGGGCATATGTTTTCAAACTGTGGGGCACGCCCCAGGGTATGTGACAAGGTTATCCTGGGGGCGCTAGGACCTGAGGTGACGTAGGACATTACTACAGCCTTGCTGCTTTCCAAAGAGTAGGAGCTGATTGAGGCAGTGCCTCTCTTCAGGCAGGAGCACCGGCAGTGGCTGGCATACAAGGGGAGGTACGAGGGCAGAGGATGGAGAATGTGCCTGTCCCCACAGTGCCTGTTGTTGGACTGGTATACAAAGGAAGGGCGCAGGAAGAGGAGTTGGAGAGTGAACTCACCCCAGAGTGCCTGTTACTGCCCTACCCACTCCCTCACATTCTGCCCCACGTGTGCCCTGGACGCTGGGCCAGTGACAGCAGGCAGCAGCACGGGGACTGAGGTCTGGGCAGCAGCATGGAGGAAGCAGCTGGAGCCAGCGAGTGGAGTCAGCAGGCACAGCCTGGTGTAGTGATTGCGGCCTGACAATGGGAAGAGAAGGGTTGGCTGGAGCTGCAGGAGGGGCAGCAAGGGGGGTGGGGGCAGCTGAGCAGGGACTGGGAGCAGGGCTGGCTGTGGAGGAGATGGAGGGGGAGAAACAGGGGGCACTCATGAGACACTGAATCTCTGAAGTTTGGGAATCTCTGGTGTTGCCATCAGTACAGCTACATTTTAGTCACGGGTATTTTCAATAAAAGTCATGGACAGGACACGGGCAGTAAACAAAAATCCATAGCCCGTGACCTGTCCATGACTTGTACTATACCCCTGACTAAATCTTGGTAGTGATGTGGGTGCTCCATGAGGGGCCACAGGTGCTCAGGGGAGCGTGGGCGTGTGGGGAGGACTTGGGGAGGTGGGGGGGGCACAGGTACTGGTGGGGGGTGGCCCATGGGCACCATGGGTGGTCTGTGGGTGCTTGTGTAGGAACAACCCAGGACCCCCTCTGGAGCTGGGGGTAAGAGGGTTGGGGGGGCTGGCAAGCTTCCTACCCAACTTCTCGGAAGCAGCAACATGTGCCTCCCTAAGCTTCTAGCTCTGCACATTGCCAGCCCCGCAGCTCCCATTGGTCAGGAACCGCGGCCAATGGGAGCTGCGGGGGTGGTGTCTGCAAGTGGAGGCAGCGTGCGGAGCTATGTGTTAAGGGAGGGACATGTGGCCATTTCCAGGGAGCCCCCCGCAAGGTAAGTTCCACCCAAAGCCTTCATCCCCTCCCACGCCCCAAACCTCAACCCTGAGCCCCCTCCCATACCCAAACTCCTCCTGCTGGGGGGTGGGGGGAGCAGTGTCCTGAGACTGCCCCAGCAGCAGCCTGTGCGACTGGCCCTGGGGCTGCCTGAGCTGCTTGCGCAGCCCCAGAGCCAGCCACATCAGCTGCTGCAGAGGTCATGGAAAGTCACGGAATCTGTGACTTCCGTGACCTCTGCGACAAACTCGCAGCCCTTAGCCATCAGTTTACTCACTTCCTGGTCTGCAGTTCTTACAACGTGCCAACTCTCGGTTTTTACCATGTGTGGTGCTGTCAGGAGTAAGTGCAAGCCTTGGGTGTCTGTTGCTCATGATCAGAGGAGCAGCAAACAGCACCTTGTGGTGAACAGATTATTACAGCAGGGGACCACAATAGGCAATATTTTTGCTGGTCCACCCCAAGTAGGATATGTAAAACCTAAAATACAAGTTTTGACTTAAACCCTTAATATTATCTCTTGGTAAGTGTCTTTTGTGGTTTAACCTTTCATCTGTTACAAAATCACAGTGCTACAAATATTACATTTAATTCTTCAACTTTTTAATATAGTTAACCTGTCATAGCTGTGGGAAAACCTGTCTCCTTTCTTCACTTGTTTTATTTTTCATGTGTTTCAAATAAGCTATTAATGTCAGCTACTTACGCAAATGAGCGGCGTAGCTATCCCTGAAGTATGCCACTTCAAACTGTTGAACAGTAAATCATTCCAAATTTAGCTACTGTCCACATTAATACATCTGCCTTTTTTGTTCTATCGTTGAAATGTCTTTGGTGATTTAAAGTTTGGTGAAATGGCTGAAAAAAGGGATAATCTTTCCAATAAAACAGAATTTTACTCCTTTACAAACATACTTGTGCTTTGAACCTTTTGTGTCATTTTTATACGATCTGCAGCCTTCAAAAATCCCATTGAAGCCAAAGAATCCAAAACAGATGGAATTTTTGTCAGCATAAGGATTTTGAACCCAAAGTATCCAAATGCGAGCTATTGTAGAGTCTTTTATTAGAGTAAAGATGGCATCCTTTACTGGGAATGGGCACGTCTGATCTTACAACCCACAAAAGTGAGGACATTCAATAAGTATTCCATTGTCCCCTTAACTCTGCTGCTTCCCTTGACATGATGATAGGTCGTTGGATATTTCATTACAGGAGTATGTAACACTGAACAATGGGATATGTCCGTAAGAAATAATATATTTAAATGTACATTAAAAAGACTTAAAGTGCAAGTCAGTAAAACATTCAGCAATAAATAGTTCTACAGGTTTTGTATTTTCAGTGTTTAACTGTAAATGTTTATAAAAATACATAACCTGACTGTGATAAATCCCTGGCATTGTTGATGAACAGTCTAAAAAGTTACTGTGATAAAAAACGACACCATCATATGCTTTAGATTGTAAGAGTGTGCTAGATATGTTGCATCCGACGAAGTGGGTATTCACCCACGAAAGCTCATGCTCCAAAACGTCTGTTAGTCTATAAGGTGCCACAGGACTCTTTGCTGCTTTTTACAGATCCAGACTAACACGGCTACTCCTCTGATACTAGATACGTTACAGGCTTCTGCCCTGAAGAGTTGGCAGTCTAAATGGGCAACAAGCAAGCAGAGTAGGAGAAATTGATGCAAAACAAGAATTTTTTTTTCAGTTGTTTTGCCGTTGCCTGTTTTGCCCGTGTAGTTTTCCTGCAGCCTTTGCCTGTTGGTTAATGCAAGCTCAGTTGCGTTTTTGTTGTTTTGTTTGTAGCCCTTGCCTGATTTCTCTCTCTCTCTCTCTCTCCTTTTCTTTTTTATATTTTTATTGTAACCCTTTCTCTTCTTTTTTGTGTTGTTTGGTTTTTAAACCTTGCTTTCCATTTGTATTGCTTTTAAAAACTTTTTCAACATTCCCAATTGATCTGGTTTGTCATTAGATCCTTACCTAATACCCTGCAGATATACTTGCTGCTTCCAGCTGCTCTATCTTCCTCTCGGGGGAGGTAGGGCCTTTTTTAGGCCACCTAGGAAGGTTGGAGGTGGAGGTCTTGCTCAACATGTGGCTTGTCACAGGGGAGTTCCTGGGGGAACGTTCTCGTGATGCTGTTCTCACTCAGTGTTGGTGTGTATGGCAGAAAGACTGATGGACTCCGTCCCTGCTTCATCTGCGGCTTTCTGCTCTTCCAAAGGAAGCTGAAGCCTTTAAGGGAATGTCTACACTAAAAATTGTTGTGTCCTTTTTTGAGCAACAGGGTGGTGTATCAGTGTAGACAGACACTGGGTGTTCTGCTACCGTGTTATGAACCTAGTGCTACCCCTGGGGGAGGTGCCGCCTTTTGGGATTACAGGTCCAAAAAATCCTAGTATAGGCAAGGCATTACAAACACAGTCACTACTCCCAAAGAGTTTACAATCTAAGTACTAGATTGTGCCAACTCAGCATAGTCCTGCACTGGGAGTAGGGTGGCAGGTGGTACGTGGGGGAAGGGTCAGAGTTGAGCTGCTTCCAACCTTAATTCCCTTGTATGTATGCGCCATAATATAGTCTTCAATTACATGATCACATTTGAGGGTTTTTTCCCACAATACCCCAGCCTCATTCAGTGCACAAGATGGATGATGCTCAGGGAAGGGATCAGGTTTTGTAGGATATGAGGCAAGGGGCAGAAAGAGATATGATTGTCTGACAGTTAAGGCAGTTGAGTGCCACCCTGGAGAAATGGATTCAATCACTGCCTCTGCCACAGAATTCACACTTGATAGTGGGCTTGTCACTTAAACCAGACTTTTCACAGATGGTCGTTAATTTTGTGTTCCTCATTTTCTTTATGCCTGACCTGAGATAACTGGGGATAAACTTGCAGAGCTGCTGACCACTGCAACTGAAGTCAGGGGGAGCTGTGCTTTGTAACATATAAAGTGCTAAAAATGGTTAACACACTCAGAAATCAAGTCCTATCCAACTCAAGTTTGGCACTCAAAACTTATGGATGCTTGTCAGTTTTGGTCTTACTTGTTTTGTGTCCCATCTGTAAAATGGGGATAATAGTATCTCCCTACCTCACAGGGATGTTGTGAAGATGTATTAAATGTTTGTGAAGCACTCAAATACTATAGTGATGAACAGCATAGAAAAGCCCATTAGGAAATTAATTCTGTTTTCAGTTCAAGGTGTACATTGAAGAAGGCCCAGAGCCACACACTAAATTATGAGACTAAAAAGGAATACCCATTCATCGATTGCCATCGATCCTTCACACCAAATGAAGCACGGGCCTTGTAGGAAAACAAATAAGTGGCAGTTTTATAATGCGTATGCACAAGGAGGCCAAATTAAGGGTGCTCTGGCAACTTTAATTCTAGAATTTCTTAAGTTTCAATGCTTGCCTTTGCAACTATAATGCTCTTTTAACATAGAAAAAACTAGTTAACATATATATATTAATTACACAGCTCTGGTTTACACACAAAGTTGTTGAACTTTCTTAACTCAACACATCTGCTCCCTGTATTTATTCTAATTATTACCTGCTTACTACTGTGTCAATAAGCTTTTACTACTTTCTGCTCCTGTTATTACTAAGGCCCTGTGTAAATTATGTTTAAAAAATAATCACGGCAGCGTTACAGGTGTTTTAATGTCACAGCATAGGCACGGTGGCCTATTTTTCTCCCTTTTTCTCTCCCCCTCCCCCCCCATCTGCTACAATGTTTCCAACAGCGGGGAGGTGGAAACAGGCATCCCACCTTCCGCCTCCCTCATGGGGGTTGACAGGCTAGTCCAGGCCCAGAGGGGTGGACAGGTGGTGGACAGGTTCCATTCCGGGAGGGGGTGCTTCTCAGCACAAGCCACCGGCCATTCAGCCCAGCCCTGGCCCAGACCACCGCTGCTGCTTCCTGGCCAGCAGGACGAGAGGGGAAACACCGACAGCCTGCGGCGATTAGGAACCCCAGATCGGCCAGCCTCATAGTGACCCAGCGACACCACAGGAGCTGAAACCAGGATCCACCACTTGGAGCATGAACAGTTGTGTGAGGGGGCCCTGCTCTGATGGGAAGATTGGGGTGAGTGGGATCTATACCCCCACCCTGATCCTCCTGCTAGAGCAGGCCCCGTTCACATATCTTCAGTTTCACACACTCACACACGGCAGGGTCCCCCAGTGCCCCCACTATTTCCCCTGGAAGTGGGTATTTCCAGTTCTGCCTCCTCATGGTTGGAAAAATCTAGTGTTGGGCTAATTTCACTATTTCCACGTGGTCCCTGAAATTGTGATTTACACATGGGCTTAGTTATTACTAAAAGCTAATGCAGCTGTGAGAGGGTAAAGATGGATTCGTTTCTGGCTGATGCATCAAAAACAGAATAAGGACCCAGTTCTTCCAACCATTTTCCCAAGTCATCACCCTTTCTCATTGGCATAGTCATATTGACTTCAGTAGATCCATTCATCTGAGTAAGTGCTACTTGCTTAAGTGTTTGTAGGCTCAGTCCCTGTGTTGGCTGCAGAATCTTTATTACTGGTAACCGTGCACGAGCTTTACTTTCAGATACCAGGCAGAGTCTTCTGGGCTCTCACCTAGAAAAATAATCTTCTTAATTGCAAACTGAGCCAGTCTGATACAGAATAATTTGAGGGAGGATAAACATGAAACCCTATAATGCCATTTTCTTAGTTACTCTTCAGGGTATGACAACACGGTGGGCACAATCCAACCACTATTGAAATTAATGGAAACACTCCCATTCACTTCAGTGAACACAGGGTCAGGCCTTTAAAGATTTTTTCATCATATAAAAGCAAAATATGTATATAGAGAAATCTTCAGTGATTTGAAATATTTTATTGCATCTAAACGGTTGTATATAGGATTCAGGTTTCCGGCTATTATATTAATAGAATTTGTCATCCTAGTCAAAAATTCACTTCTCTTTTTATGGAAAAAATACACCTTTTCATCTATGTTTTGATAATGCATTTACAAAGCAATTATCATCTCAAAAGTTCCCTGAGTGCTTTACAAACAGTATATAGCACCAAGGAAAAGGAGCCACCTCTGGGCCAGAGGTGTAAGCCAGGCAGATAACAGATACACAGCCCTGTGCACAACAAAGGGGAGCGGAATGTGATTACAGCTTTGAAATTCCATAGAAATACAGCGATACAAAGTGTAAGCAAAAATAAATAATGTATATTTTCTTCTGTAAATCTGAACCAACACTTTACAATTAATGTTGGGTTTGGGGGGATTTTTTGTAAATATGCTTGGTGACATTATTTATATTTAACAAATTTAAAGTGCTAAAAATCCTTACATTTTCCAACTTGTCCACCAGTGCATTCTGATAACATACTGTAACGCGGCATGTATCATTTTATATAAACTAACCCAAAGCCTACTGAAGTCAAAGGAAAGACTCATTCACTTTAGGTGGCTTTGAATTAGTCCATAATGATGAGTGCAAGAGGGAGAGTTTAGGGAGCTCCAGGAGCTTTAAGTCAGAATTTCTTGAGATTTAAGAAAATGTTCATTGCACAAGCCTTGTTTTTCTTTTAAATAGAATCCATGCAGGGTTAGATATAAACAATATTGATCACTTCGGAGAGACAGGCATGTAGAGATCCTGCAAAAAGCAGTATTGATTAGCTTAAAACAATATTTGGGGTAAAAGCAGCAAAGAGTCCTTTGGCACCGTATAGACTAACAGACGTATTGGAGCATGAGCTTTCGTGGGTGAATACCCACTTCGTCGGATGCATATGGGGTAACTTCCATATACAATCTGAAAAATCCTTCTATCCAGCATAACCCTTTTATTTTATTACCTTAGTTTTATTTGACTGTATTCCTAATGTTGTAGAATGACTTGTCATTCAGAAGCAAAAAGAAAAAAGTGCACATGATTGTATGACAGGCCAGTAGGTGGCTGCTTTTGTATGCATCTAGGGGTGAGAGAGTTTTTGCCGTTTGTTTTAACCTTTTCAAAGTGTGGAGGAGGCTTTGAGTCACATGCATGAATTCACAAATTATTACTGTTGTTTAGTTTGTTAAGCTTTGTTTTGGGGGGGAAAAAAGTAAAGAAATCAGAGTCTGTTCACTGAGCTAGTAAGAAAAGTAAATAAAAACAAAAAAATCCTTTTCTCTAACACTCTCCTTAAAAAAGCCACACAAATAAAGTACAGAACCTACCGATTGTTAAATTGTAAAATCTTAGTCTTTCCGGTATTCTTTTATAGCCAATGTGCACTTAAATGAATTTGAATGTGCTAATCTTCTCAAAACATTTACCTTTTGGATATTAACAGGTTTTGTTGTGGGTTCTTTTTAGCTTGTTAAATTTCTGCACAATATTCAAGCTTTTCTAAGCCAACAGCAAAACACTTAATAGAAAATGTTTCTCTTAGTAAGAAACTAGTGTAACAATAGTCTGTTTTCTTCAATTGCCTGAAGGTTGGGCTTGGTTCATCTTGGTTGGCAGGCACCTTTAGACTTGGAAATAAGCTTGTGTGAATAATGCTCTCTCGCTTCTGTCAGGATGAGTTATGGACGTATTAAAAAAAGTTATCCTAACTTCATAAATCAATCTGATAGTTAACTTTGTTTTGGTTATTAATTTAATGTTCCTATTAATGTTTCTTTGGTTGTCAGCTATTTATCCATGACAGTAAATCTCAGTTATGAGCTAGTGCATGTTTATTTAAGGAAAAGAGTGAGTGTAAAAAAAAACCTGCATTAGGCAGTTCGTCTGCGCAGGAGTTGCCAGCCTGCTTTGTACGTGACGTGATACAGTGAAGTTTGCTAAACTTGTTTAAAGCTAATGTCTACTGTTGTTTTTAGCAAGATTGGTTAATAGTGTATGCTGGATGTGTGAGGTCTGCTACACTTTAGGGGTGGGGAGGGAGAAGCCAGGGAGTCGTACCTGTCAGAAGCTAAACTCCAGTGGAGGTGAAATAGTTTAAATATTTCATGGGGGGGAGGGAGAGCACATCCACCAGCAAGTCTAAGTTAAGTCTTTTTGATAAATACCAGGAATCAAAGCAGTTAGAAATTGTTCTATTACTGAGATACTAGAGGAAATATGTTACTAATTCATAGAGCAACACAGCTCTGAGAGCTAGAAGCCTGCATAATAAACCAAGTACTTCTGAGATAGTGCCGGCACACTAGCTGCATGTTCTACAACCGCATTTTTTTTAGCCATGTTCAACAGTGTGCTTGCTATCGCTCCTCCATTTGTTGAATTCAGGATGACCTTTGCATGAATAAAGTCAAATAGGATTAAGGCAGGAATTTGCAACAATGGGAAAGAGCAACAGATGTAGCCGACTTTGAACGTGGGAGGATTGTTGATGCACAGTTGCCTAAAGGGAGTGTCTATGGTGACAAAAAGGTGGAGGGAGGATGACAATTTTTAAAAAAATAATTGCATAAGAGAAAAGAAAATACATGAAAAGCAATCTACATTGCAGGAGTGATTCCAGATTTTACTGGAATCAAACAGCTCATATTTTTTGATCCACTGCGTCCTTTTTATTATTATTTCACCCTTTCAGAAGCTATGGATACACACTCAGTGTCTGTAAAAGAAATTACTTATGTCTGTCTTTGTGTACAGCAGGTATTAGATCAATAGTTTTTGTTTTGTTTTTTAAATCTATATGGCTAAATATTAAGGGAAGGACAGGATGTAGGAATAATGGCATTTTTCCTGGATTTTAAGTTAATATTTCTCCAAATCCTGCTTATTTATATAATACATTGAAAATACAGTTTGATTTCTACTATACAAAACGTATAGATGTATCCCAAAAACTGAGCCAATGTAAGCACTCTGGAAAAGTTGTGGTACACAGTACTGAGTAATAAACATTTTATTTATATACAGTGAGAATTGATTAATCCATTCCTGTTTCTTAGCTAAGATTTGTAACCAGTCTTATACTGTGGGCACCCACATGTTTGATAATCTAAATTCATTTTAATCCATATAAACATGGAAATTGCACAAGATTTTTGATTAATGTGTTTAGTAAATTATTTTCATAGGTTATAAATGTGTTCATTTGGCTTTTTTTTAATTCATTCTTAGCATCACCATTAATTAATGCTGTTAAAGCTACTTTTTTTTCCTGAAAAGAGCAGCATTTTACTTTAGTAGATAATTGTGTTAATCCCCTAAATGATCCATCATAGTCTGTAGTGATGAATAACACACAATTTTTTTAAATAGCTAATGTGTAATTTGGATAAATCATCTTTAAAAAGCATGCAAGATTGTGTCCTTCAGCTGAGTAAGTAGAAGGGTCTTTAGAGAAGATATCAGGGGTATTCATAGGACAATTCAAAACAATTAAAGCAAACATGTTATTACTGGTATAAAAGAGAATGTTAATAAACTTCATTGAATGAATGTGGTAAGAGCCCACCCTGAAAGTTAAGAGCCTGATCCAATGCCCACTGAAATCAAATACAGTCCTCCCATTGATTACAATGGATGTGAGACCAGGACCTAAATGAACATCATAATATTTGAAATCAGACTAACTTCTACTAGGTATAAATAAAACAGGTAACATGACAAATTTAATAGGTAAACTAGCTTACATTATATAAATGGGTTAATGAATACAACAGTTCTAAAACATAAAACAAAGCTTCTCTGAATGTTTGTAATTTAAAAAGAAAATGAGATAAGAAAACCATTCTCAAAACAAATGACAACATTTATTGAAGAAGAAGAAAAGTGAAAGGTATTGAAAATACTAACAAAAGGAAAAAACTATACTAATTGTGTACTGATAATTAAATCCTATTTAGCCATTGTATTTTTGATTAAAAGAATCATTTTAAAGACAAACTTCTTGCTGATAATTTGAGGCCAGTTGTATCATCTGACATCTAAAATAAATGAGAAATTGATGTCTCATTCTGACTTTTAAAATGGTTGAGAGTATTATGTTTGTACTGTAGACCAGGGTTTTCAATTTTTTTCATAGTGCAGACCATATCTTAATAGTAAAACAGTCTTATGGTCCACATCACCCAGTGATTGCGCAGACCAGCTCCCCTCCATTCATTATCACATGACATCTTTGCAGCAGCTACAGCATAGAAAAATCCTAGTAGGGAGGTGTGGCCCTGATCCGGCAGACATTTATTCACATGCTTAGCTTTAAGCATGAATGGTCCTGTTCACCTCAGTGGGATGACTCATGTGCTTAAAGGTGATAATGTGGGTAAATGTTTATAGGATCCGGGACCTATGTGTGTTGAAAGGAAGAGACTGAGAGCCAGCATCATATGAGCAGCCAGTTCTCCTAGGACTACCAGCAACTATTCTGTGGCCCACAGTTTGACAACCACTATTGTAGGCTGTCGCCACAGCAGAACAGATTTATTCCCTGCACAAGTATTCTACCCAAAGAACATACTGATATTCATTCTCTGAACTGACCTCCAGTCAGGGTGTGGCTAACTGTGTTTGAAATATGGCTATGAAGTATGCTATATAAGGAAACAATGCCAGCTGTAAAGCACAATGTACACTTTACAGAGTATTTTACCACTAAGAAGGTAACTAAGTGTGCAGAGACTGCTTGGATTCATGGGATGTACATGGTAGAACATCCCCCAGTACAGTCTATTCTACTTCCTCCATGTATTCTGCTGGAGCAGAGTCTTATGGGGCAGGACAAGGACATGTTTTGGGGGCTATCAGATGCCAAGGTAAAGGTAACAATTTTCTCTCCCCAAAACAAACCCCTCCCTAGTCCCCCTAGAATAGAGACTCTTTGAACAGCTGTCAAAAAGACCAGGTGCCTGATGGCACTGAAATCTAGAAGACTGCTCTAAAATATGCAGGAATGGCAATATACAAAAACCTGTAGGAGAACACTTCAACCTCCCTGGCTACACAATAGCAGATCTTAAGGTGGCCATCCTGCAGCAAAAAAACTTCAGGACCAGACTTCAAAGAGAAACTGCTGAGCTTTAGTTCATCTGCAAATTTGACACCATCAGCTCAGGATTAAACAAAGACTGTGACTGGCTTGCCAACTACAAAACCAGTTTCTCCTCCGTTGGTTTTCACACCTCAGCTGCTAGAAGAGGGCCTCATCCTCCCTGATTGAACTAACCTCGTTTCTCTAGCCTGCTTCTTGCTTGCTCATATATATACCTGCCCCTGGAAATTTCCACTACATGCATCCGACGAAGTGGGTATTCACCCACGAAAGCTCATGCTCCCAAACGTCTGTTAGTCTATAAGGTGCCACAAGACTCTTTGCTGCTTTTACAGATCCAGACTAACACGGCTACCCCTCTGATACTTAAAATATGCAGCTGTATCTTAGGATCCTCTAATCAGTTAGTGTCTGGAGAGGCTGTAAAATGGACTCAGAAGGACTAATTTTTAAAATTAGGCTTGTGTAGGAAATCATGGCCCCATATAGACACCATAGTCATCAGTGGAGTTTGCACCTGGGATCTTCGGCACCAAAAGCCGAACTTAGAACTCTGCCACTTGAATTACAGGAGTAACCCGTTCAGTTGTAAATTGCAGATTTTATTCTCACTTAGGCCGGCGATTAGGGAGAGTGTAACAGGGGCCCTGCTCTGCCCCCGTTTTCTTCCCTGCAGAAACTTCAGAGAGTCCTTCAGTTGTGTTCTCACTGAAGCCCCCTTTACCACTATCACCACAGTCCCTTGTGCCCCCAACTATTTACAGTGTTTGCCAAGGTTTAGGTCCTCTCAGCAGGACCTGAGGGGAACAGAGGCTGCCCTCTGTGTGACTAGCCCCAGCTAGCCCTGTTCTTCTCCTCTCTCCCCCTTGCACATGCTTCCTGTGTCTCTTTTATCAGCCCTGGGCTGATGGAGCCCACTGAGTTCGTTAGCCCTGATCAGCTTCTCCTGGGTCACTAATTAGCCTTACTCACTCCTCTGCACTCTGTCACAGGGAGACATGATCATATATGCTGAGCACAAGAGTGTGTGCATAATTGTTTGCCTAGATTAGGTGCATACATTAATTGATAAAAATATCTAATATAATAGACCTGACTTTGAAACACCTGGGCTGCTTTATGTATTCAAATGAGTGCTGATTCAGAGCCCACTGAAGCCAATGAAAAGACTGCCACTGAGTTCAATGGGCTTTGGATCAGGCCCACGGTGAACGATGTTTCTTTCGCCTCGAGTTACATGAACAGGTAGGCGTAGATAAGAGCAGCTTCCTGACTTTTTAATAATCGGTATTTTTTATTTTAAATTTAAGAACAGTATTTTAAATGGTTATTTTAAACAGTTCTGCAGCTAGTTGAAGGAACCATGCTGCGACCTTTTAAAAATTTGATATTTTCCTCTAAATGGAAGACTCACAGAGAGGGGTCAGCTTAGAATCTGAACTCATCATTCCAGAAATTTGAATATTCACATAAAATGAGACTTGGATCTGAACCACTCTCTATCAATAGGTAACTGAGATTTTTCCAAAACCGAAAGTACCTGGGTTCTGCCCATCAAGACTTGCCACTTTCTTCTTGATACTACTGGACCATGAGTGAGATCAGATCTGCATTCCTGTTGTGTTTTTTTCCCCTCATTCAGTACAAAATGGCACATTCTATTTATGTCAGCTGGTACAAAATATGCTGCAGGTTGTATTATATTTCTGGGATTAAATCTTGCAAATGGTTTAAATCATAAAATCAGTGTTGCAGTATCATTTAATCAGGTGTGCAGTATAGGTAAGTCACTGCAGAAGTGGAAATTAACTGTCTTGACTTGAATCCCAGACATGGTACAATATTCTGCGGTTAGACACCACCACATTAAAATAAAATGCAAGTAATGTAAGAATATTAAATAGAACACACACGTTCGTGGAAGTTATATTAATCGTGCATAAATAAGCATGTAGAGCCCAGTTCTGCAAGATGCTGAACTTCAGTTGGAGTTGGATATGTTTATCATCCATCCATTGCGTGAACACACAAGAAGAAAGACAAGATGCAAGGAGAGGAGGTTGAATTAGGCTACAGTTTTATTAACAAAACTTGTCTGGGAGCTCTCCAGCAATAACTCATGCAGTGCATAGTCTGTTCCATCACTCGGTGGACAACCATCAGCCCCCTCGTCCATGCCTGGTCCCAGCCCATTGCTGGGACCGCACTGCCCTCTCTTCATATGAGGAAGAAGGGGTTGTCCTGTCGCTCTACCAGACATTAGGAGCCACAACCCCATTTCCCAGCTTCTTCCTCAGTAAATAATCCTTTTTCAATTCTGGTTTCGTACCTGCACTGAACACCTGCCAAGTTGTAACAAGTTGAACCTTTACCTGCTAATCTACCCACTGGCTCCCTGGGCTCCTGTGAGGAAGGCAGAAAAATCCACCCTGCTCTGGCCAGTCTAGCAGTGAGGGGAAAATGTCTTTGCAGTCCCAAAAAGGCACCTAGCGTGATGCCCACAGCAAGCCCCAAACCCCATTTTACGCTGATCCCTGGGGTGGAAGGATGGGACCTGTTGTTCTGGCAGTGTATGGCACCACAGCCAGGAGGAAAGAGGCTTGGGTGCCAGGGGGCTGCTGCTGCCCCCTCTGACCAGCCAGGCAATTAGGATGATGCCTGTTCCCTCTTCCCAGCTTCCCAAACTCACCAGGGAGCCGAGGTTCCATGAGGAGAGGGAATCCCTTAAAGGAGCCATAGCTCTCTTACCCCACCTGCCTCTGAGGCTGTGGGGGTGCATTATATAGTATTCTAGGCACTATGCTAGGATAACCTTCCCCGAAGCACTCAGCCTTCTGCTTTTAGTGTAATTAGAGACCCTTGACATCCATCTCACTCTTTCCCTTCTCATCTTTAAACAATACCTAAAAACATTTTCCTCTAGAAGTGTTTTTAAATATAGCCTCATATTTATAAATCTCCTTTCATTTTTTCTTTTCGTTTCCTTGTGTTTTTTTCTCTCCTGAAGTACTATGAGGGTCATTTTTTATTATAAATGAAACATTGTGTTCTTATTGTACCTATGCTCCTTGATTATATGGGTACAAGCCTAAAAACCCCCAACAATTTGAATGGTCTAATAGTAATTAAGTGAATCAGCAGTTTACAATGATTTAAAGTACTTTCTGTCCTGGAGTAATTAAGTTCTGCATATTAATTAAAATATGGGCACTTGTGAAAAAATTGCCAAGGTGTTTTCAGGTCTCTGAGAAGATAGATAAAAGTGAATAGAAGCTTTTCTTTATTAGCCCCCTCCTCCCCGCTGTAGGTCAGTGAGGAGGAATTGGTGCATTTTAAAGTACCCAAATGGCACTTTGTACTAACAACACAGCATGTGGTGATTTTTTTTTTTTCAGTGATCGAGCAAAAAGACTTGGTAACAGTCTGAGATTATCTTTTGTTCTGCGACACAGGTGTGTGGACCAAAACCCAATCAACATGCTTTTCTACAGCAAACCAAATATTGTTTTAATGCTCTGATCATTTTAACTGAAGCCATAACCCTTTCTACACAATTAAAATGCTAATCAAATATTATCATGGCTGTAATAAAACCCACAAGAAAATACTGCTTCCAAGGAACAGACATTTGTTTCACTTTAAATGCAGTTTAACCGTATTTACATTCTTTTCTAGCAAGAATGTCAAGCTTTTAGCAAAATTAGTTTGTTTGATTTTACTTTAGCAGGATGTCCTTGCTCAAATATCTGTCTGCTGTACTTGTTTAGATATAGTTACATGATTTACAATATTTCCAAATGAATAACTAGGTATGAATGAGAGGGAGGTGACAGCAAGATATTCTTCAGGAGGGTTCCGAGACTCTAGAATTCACTTCCATCCTTGGGCTGCCAGGAGCTAGAATGATTAAATTCCTGGACATATTTCAAAGCCCATCTTTTCTCATAAGCGTTTAAGAAGTTTGGGGTCCATAAGTGAAGAGGTCTTGTGATATGTTCCAGATATTAATAACTTTGAAAAATTTGTATTGGTAAACTTCTGACTAAAATTATTTCCCTCTAAATGCTGGGACGTTGATAAGCCCCAGACGAATCAAATCAATATAAATAAACATTGGGCCAAATTCTGGCTGCCCTGTGTGCCTTTGCACGCATCAGAAAATCAGTGAACAGAAGAGACGTATGGGGTGGAAGCTTTCCACCGTACTCTGGGCTCGTATGCTCAAAACCCATGGAAAGGCCTCTCCACGTGGGAAGGGTGCTAAGAAGAGCCAAAGGTTTGGAGACGTGATACATAAATCTGGACATGTATCTTCTGAACAGACATTACCAGTTCTACATCCTTGGATCCCTGCACAAATTGTTCCCGCTTCTGGCAAGAACAATCTACACAGAGTCAGCTTTAACCAAACAAAATAGACTACTGCATTTTCAGCATCAGCGTGTACCTGTTTGTAGGGCATCTAAAAATGGACCAGAATTTGGAAGGGAGAGGTTATTGTCTCTGCTTAGATATATGGTTTATTTGGGATGTTGCCCTTTTGCGAGTTCTCTTTTTGTCTTTGCCAAGGCACTTAAAGGCCTTCAGGCTTCGGGCACTGTAAAGTTAAAATGCAATATAGCTATAAAAGTTAATAACAGTGCGTGCGCTGCCAGACTAGGGATTAACTGACAAGTGTTGCAAAAGTTTTTAATGTTTATATGTATTAGAAAACAACCAAGCCATTGACTGAAACCAACAAGCACACTGTATATTTTGTCAAACCATCCTTCTGCTCACAAGAGGTTTTATTGAAGTAGTCTTTGCACTTTCTTGCAACTGTAGGTAAACTCTTCCTTAAAACTCTTCCACTATTGAGGTGCAAAAGATAGGTGTATTCAGGCCGTGTCTAAGTACCTGTTCTCATTAGCATCCTGTGTCAAGCTTTCTTAGTATACTGTGGAATAACAATCTTTGGAACCTACAGGTAATTTAAAATAATTTATTGTTAATTTTTTCATACAAGAATTGTACCCAGTGAAATGTTAGAAGCAAATTTTTTCAAGCATAAGATCCGTTTGCTGTTCTGTATCAATGATGGTTTTCCTGCCTAGCATAGAAGTCTAATAACTAGAGATATGTTATCAGAGCCCCTTATAACCCTTTATTCTTCCTTCTTTTTTCCCCATTTAAGAGGTCGTCATAATAATTTCGTCCCCTTCTGTGGAAATTAGATGTGCTGCTACAAATGTATTAACACGCACACATGCACATACACACAAACTGTTAAACATCTGGAGTCCATCCTCCACTCACCCTGTTAAAGGTATTGCAGGGGTCCAAAATTCATGAGCAATAAGTTCCGTATGTGCTGCCATACTCAGGCACGATAAGACTTGTTAAACGTGATGTGAAAGGCTTAACTCTGAATTTCTTGCTTTTGTTTGTTGATTTTAGTCAAATTTTTCCCCCTGTGGCTCTTTAGAGAGCAGATGATATTCCCCATCCCACTTCTTATCTACCTTACCCCCACACCAAATAGGCTGTTTTCTGGCCAAGAAGGGCTGAAAATACTATCCTTCAGAGCCACCCATATGTCTCCATAGTTGGTCTGAGGAATTGCTAGATCATGATGCAAACTGCTCCCTTTTCCCCTGGAGCAGAGTAAGCTACTTCTGCATTTCTTTCTGCTCATGCTGTTATTGGAGCAAGAGAATTATCTGGAGTCCTGAATTCAGATCCTCTGTATTGTGTGTTGCATTATCCTCAAGACCACGTAGCTTTTTACATGTTATAGCCTTTCTTTTAAGAGTAGTTAATTTTACATGATAGCCAAGAATCTCAATTTAGTGCAGATGAGACTGTCAGAATGTAGTACTTCCTTGCAGTTGTATCCTGTTAATTAGGGTTTTCATGAATGTCTTTTAAGGATCTTGATCCAGGGAGTAGTAAAATAATAGGAAGTCAGTAAGGTAGTCTGTTTTGTCAGTGGAGGGTTAGGGTTCTTTAATACATACTGATTTGATAGATCTTAATAGTTCTGAAGGGCACAATGAACCATGTACCATAAAACCAGCACTTTGATACCAGAATAATATAGGCATTAGAAATACCTGTACTAGAAAGACAGATTTCCATGGAGCATTGTCTATAAAAGAGAACCTAGCACATTGTATAATCCATATAGAATATTCTGCTGAGCAATAATTATACATAATAAAAATGCTTGTAAAAAACTTGCTAGTGTCCCTGTGTCGTAGTTGAATTTTGAATCTTACTTTTTTGGCTGTTTTCTGCCTTTAGCTAATTAAAATTGCAAATCTGTATTTCTATCCTACTGCAAAATCTCTTAAAATAAAAACCATGTTTCAGTACATCTTGTGTTTGAACAAAACTTTCGGTATTTATTGATTTATTTCTTTTTAGTCATAGAGTTCAATTTGTATTCATCTGATACTATATTTTTCTTTGGGGAAATTTAAACTGGATAAAGTGTCTTCCAATCGAGGTCTGTAGTTAGGAAAGCACCAATCATATTGAAAATGTTGAAATAATTACCATACTGTATCTCTGTAGTTGATGTACTTATATGTATTTCATTCAGAATCTTGTAACGTAAACCCTTGGGGTTATTCGGGAGTTTTACACATGTAAACTGAAACACAGAAAAGTCACTGCTGGGTATTGCCTTCACAACACCTAAGATATGGCTAACGCCCACTTACTGCATGCTTAGACTTGGATGGCAATTATAATTGAGCTATAAAATATTTTGACAGTTTCCAACTGTTGCAGTGTTGTTAGCAAGCTATCCTATGGGAATGAAGTATGGCAGTTTGCTTAGGTTTTTTTTACCAAGATCTGCTTAAATAAGAACTTTCAAAATAAGCATGCAGTGTAAACTCTTAATTGCAAGCACCTTACAATTACTGCAACTTTTCTGTGACTTTTGCTGAAGAGCAAATTCCTGTTTTTTCCTAAGAAGATTTTGATTTCTTAAGTGATGCTTGCCATTCCTTTATGCTTCAACTTTTCATTTACAAGCTTTCACATGTTGAGTGCTAAAGCATAACCACACCAAATTTAACTTGTTGCATGACAATTAAGTGTGTATTTTTTTCAAGCCGATGGAAGTACTGTCATTTGAACACTAGCAAATATATGTTTTTAAAACAAAAACGACATTTTAATTTAAGCCTTTTAGTTCTGTTTTTTCGGATGGGAAGGCAAATCCTGGACACACATGTCAGGCCTTTTAAAGTAGGACACACTGCCTCCTTGGCGTGAGGAACATTTCTCCTTTTTTTTTAGCTCTTTGCTAACCACACAGCTGTTAGTTGAGTCATCCGAGTGAAATTTTTAATTGCTGTTAATTTTACCTTTAATTATTAATTTTAAAAAATTATAGTCAAAGCAAAAATATGTGAAGCACATATGCATTAACGCCAAATTACAGGCCAGATTCTGTCACCATTTTCCAGGTTGAGTAATATCTTATTCCTTGAGTAGTTGCATTTGGCCCAGTGGGACTACTTAACAACATTAAGGGTGGCAGAATCTGGCTCTCTCATATTTAAATACTCCCTGGTTTTTGTTTTGTTTTTGGTTTTTGTTGTAATTTTTTGTATGAATTTGAAAGGTGTTGGTGAATGAAATACTCGATTATCTCCGCAATGGATACCTCACAGGCAGCGTAGCATTGCCCCAGCCCTTGTTTAGAAGGACTTACCAGTGACAGGATAATTCAGTCTCCAAGCTCATTCTGTCCTCTTCATCTCTGCAGTAACTCTCAATGCCAGCTGATGCAGCTATCAGTGGTTTTTATAATGTGAACACTCGCCCACTAGGAACTGAACTAAGGCCACCAAATTCACCAGACAGCCATCAGATGGTAACTTTTAGTGACTACTGACCTGAGCTTGAATTGAACTTGTGACCTAGTGGTGAAAGGCTCAGGATCTCATTACTGAAAGTTTCCTTATCTCACCCTAGATTTTGAAACTTCCTTATGACTAATCAAGAACGTATGTTGGGTGGGGAGGGAGCCTTCCTGTGTGGCAGTCTGCTCTTGAGAAGCAAGGAGCATTTATAAGTCCCACTTAAGTGAGAAATCTGGGCACTCAGAACTTCTTAGGGTCAGGCCCTGAGTGAGGTACTTGGGTTCTGAAGCTCAGTGTAAGGTTTTACATCCAATTCTTCGGAACTTCTTTAAAATTATATTATTAGGCAATGTGATAAAATACCAAGGAGCATTCAGAAGATGTGATGTAAAGATTTGTTCAAGCAAAAGGGTAAAAATAAAACAAAATACACACACATTTCCAAGTTTCAAAAATATCACGTCTCAGGAAACTCATGATCCCTGTTCACCGTTATAATCTATTGAAATTAGTGGATGACCGGTAGCGAGGCACTTTTGAAAATCCTAATAGGCACCTATCTTCACTAAATTGCCTTTGAAAATCTGGCCTTTTGTACGTTAGTTCTCCATCTGTAAAATGGGGATAAGAGTACTTCTCTACTTCACTTATTTTGATCAATACATTAAAGATTGTGAGGTGTTCCAATACTATGGTAATGGAGGCAGTATAATACCTGAGGGCAGGTCTACGCTACTAGTTAAGTGGATCTAACTTACGTCACAGAGGGGTGTGAAAAAAAGCTCTCCCTTCCCCGCCCCCCCGCCCGAATAATGCAAACTTCTCTGTCCACACTGACACTATGTCCGCGGGACACACTCTGCTGCCAACATAGTTTACGCTTTTCGCTGAGGTGGAGTAATTATGCCGACAGGATAGCGCTCTTCCATCACCAGATGTGCTACAGTGGCGCAGCTGTGCCGATGTAACGCTGTAGCGTAGAGTTTCCCTCAGACAGACAGACAGACAGACGTATCTCTGTGCTTTGAAGGACCACACAATTTACACCCTAATCTCTACTGGACAAGTTTTCCAAAGCAGTACTACTGGCAGATATGGTCTTTGTTTAACTTGTAACAATGCCAATGTATGCATCTCTACTTACATAATACTTTGCCCAGCATAGACATGCTTAGTAACCTATATTAAGCAATATGTGTGAGAGAATATCTTTGCCTGAAACTAAAGGCTTCTCACACATAATCAGCATGTATGATAAATAAAATAATAAAAATAAAATAGATCAGTATATTTCCTTCCATTTCTCATATCCTGTTGCCTGATGTTATAAGTATAACATATATAGTTTATGGATCCACTTCTCCCTGGCAGTGGCACAAAGCATCCAGGAAGCTGGCATAAATGACTGTCTGAGGATTCCCTCTACCTAAGGCTATCCTAGTAGCATAGGTTTTCCATAGCTGTTCTTACATCCCTAGCTGCTGCAGGCCCACAGTGTAAAAGACATGGGTAGGGGTAAGGAGGTGTGTCTAGAAGACCCCTATCATCCCTGAATTCTCACAGCAGCCCTCATGCTTCTGTAACTTTCTCTGGGGGCCAGGCTGACCCCAGAATTGGGAGAATGAAAAAGTTGCTGAAAACTACCTTTACTCCCATCACCCTAGTTCTGTACCGAACCCAGCTCGTCTAGCCTCAAGGGACCTTGGCCAAAAGCTTCCTGGGAACATCACAAATGTACCCAGTATCCCCACATGTATTTTACACTTAGATCCTGCTGTTAATAAAAACACTTTATAAAAAGTCCTATGTAGACCAATCAACTTCAGCAATATATCTGAGGCAGTTCATATGAATTGTTCATCACTGCATTGATGTGGAATATATTGTTCACATGGAATGTGCTGCTGATACACTAGTTTCAGATAAGTCAGTGAATATCTAGTTTGCAAGTCTAACACCAGCTTAGTTCAATTAAACTCCCATTCATATATATCCATCCTAACACACACTTTCTAAGACAACAATATTTTGTCTGAGGTCACAAGGATTATTGCACCTTCTGCAAGATTGTGGAAACCATTCCCATTTTATGACCTAACATTAAGGGGTTGGATCTGTTGCCTAGATAACTAGGGCCAGCCCTAAAGATATCCCTTATTTGCCCCTCAGCATGAAGATTATTCAACTTGGTGGTGTTATGCCTATGCAAATCCAAGATCTGAGTTGGATTCCAGCATATTTAAAAGCAAAGTTTTTCAAAGACTAAAATATCTGTAAACTTAAATAATTAATCTAGGAAAGTAATGTCTATGATGTAAATTAACATGAATGAAAGAGCAGTGGTCAAAAAAAGGAATAATATCAGAACTCTGCAGAACAATAGAATGTATGTGATACAGCGTGTTAGGACTATCTGACAACATGAAAAAGAAATGCCTCTTGGAACTGATGTGGGATGAGTGTAACAGAAAAGTAGAAGCTTCTTAGGAGCTTCAGTTAGTGCCATGAGAAGTCACTACTTGTAGGAGTTGCTGGCAGTGACCACTTTTAAGTTTGCTTAACACTTTCCATTATAAAGAATCTTCTGGCCTTTTTTGAGGAGCTCTGACACTTCCATTGTTTGCAGCAGGCCTTTGAAAGGTGTCGGTAGTAGCCGTGGGGTCAGGGAGGTGTAGTTTGGATTTAATGGAATTATAAATCTTTGAAAATTGCTAATTCCCATCTAGATCTGTGGCTTGCTTAATTTTGGTAACATGCCAGGAAACCGTGAACATTCTCACCCTGGCAGAAGGCCAAAAGCTCTGCACATGCAGTGATTTCTGCAACAACAGCATACAATGCACTGGAGAACCTGCTGGAGCAGTTGTGGTGGGTTGGGCCATGCTTCTCCTCATCCCCAATTCTCAGGATATGGCTACAGGAGACCATTTTCCCACTCTGGAGGCACCATATGGGGCAAGAGCTCTCCCATCTGCTGAGAGCAGGACAATCCTTGACAGTCCCTATGGGTGCTGCCATATTACAAATTATAAATAACTAGGAACCAGAAGAAGCATGAGTTTAAAACTCACTTCTACTGACTGGTTAATAATTATATACACTTTCCAGTCTTATTTTTAAGCAATGATTCAAAACTGCAAGAGGTTACACAAGCTAGGTTCATAGAACTTGTCTATCTAAGGTGGTAGAGCCAGATTCTATCCACTTAGCCACGCTGCCTCTTAGAGGGAGCTTCCCGTGTCTTTATCCTTAGCTATGCTGTCTGTAAAGTAGTTCTACTTGTGTGTGGATAACCCACTGTTTGAGTCTTTTAAGCATCCACCTTTAGTGGTTTATGGACATAACCTTCTCCTGCTCTCAGCTAATATGGTTATTGCTGTAGTTCAGGTGATAGTCGTTTGTCCTTCAGTGATGAAAACGTTTAGGATTCAAAGTCTGGTCATGCAGTGGGGAAGGATAGGTTATGATAGTTGTGCATATTTTTACTCAAAAAAAAAAAACACCTCAGGAAGTTACATCAAAACCCCTGCCCAAAGCTTAGAAGAAAGCAAGGGAAGCATTCCTGAGAGGAAGTGGTATAAAAATGGAAATCTGGCACCTCTTATGAAAGTGGTGCCAACTTAGTGTATTCACTGTAGGGGTTGTTTGGTACTCAGGTGGCCCTGCTCCAGAGGGGCAAGTCTGTAATGTAGGGCGGACCCCAGATGGCTGGGGAAAGTTGACCAAAACAATCAAGTTACATTCATGTCCAGGTGCACTTTTCTTTAGCAAAACAAAACCTGCCATTTTCTAGCATATTGCTCCTGCCTGTAGCTTATCCAGTTTGTGCTTAGATTCCCTGACTTGCTCATCCACATTGGTCTTCTAAAATCATCATTCAGGTCTGTCAAGCTGGGGGTGCAATGGTTGCAAAAGTTCCCACACAGCTATGTCAGGAATGCTCCAGCTTGTAGGTGCCGTAACATGAGGCTTTACAAAAGGCTCGGCAATGGCAGGTTGAAGCTGGTACCTGGATCTTAGACGTCATTGTTATAATGAAAAAAAAAATCCCTTCTGTCCAGTAGCCAGACAGTCACTTCATTATTATTATTGTTTGTATTATCGTAGCACTTAGGAGTGTCAGTCATGGACCAGGAGCCCATTGTGCTAGGATTCCTAGTTATAGTTTGTCTAAATCTTCAGATGGGTTGAGTGGTGCTAATTAAACATAATGGTAATAAGCAATGCAAACACAAAATCCCTACCTCTCAGTTGAATGAGGGAAACTAAGATGAACAGGTATATGGAGATAGTTGAAAAAGGAAGAAATATTGCAGATGGAGGAGGGGGAAAACAGAGGGCTCTAGTCACTGGGATCTACACCTGAGTAGGCCTGCATAAATCCTAGCAGAGAGCTGCTAGTGGAAGGGGTTGAAGTAGAGCAAAGTGTCTACAGCATCAGTAGGGAGGTGGGAAATGGTGGCTGGATGGGATGTGGGCACAGCGGGCAAGGATTCCCTAATTCAAAGCATTTCCTTAGCAGTGTCTTCCAAGAGGAGTGCAGCTCCAGCCCTAAAGTAAAGCTATCCTCAGTCAAATACACCTCTACCTCAATATAACGCAACCCGATATAAGACGAATTTGGATATAACGTGGTAAAGCAGTGCTCAGGGCTGCACACTCCAGTGGATTAAAGCAAGTTCGATATAACGCAGTTTCACCTATACCACGGTAAGATGTTTTGGCTCCCGAGGACAGCGTTATATCAAGGTAGAGGTGTACCATGAAGTGAGGCAACAACAGTAACAGTACTTGCCCTCTCTTGGATTGAATCCTGCTGGATGCAGTGTTTAAGTTCCATTTCCCTGTACCAGGGCTAGTGAGTTTGGTCCTTCATCTGTAAAACATGAAGCGCTTTTGTTTTAATGCACAGAATCAGTGTCCTGGCCTTTAGCCCTACTGTAATTCCAGCCTCTGAAAACAAATTGCACCTTATGCAGTAAAATGTAATCCCTCCCAAGCCCCACCTCTGTAAGTGCCACATGTCGCAACTTTTTAAAGAGCCAGCTGTTTTAAAAGGTGTAGTGGGAGGATGCATGTCATGCATCTGACAAAGCAAAATTTCCATGTGCCTGGCTAAAAATAAAGATGGATGCATCCAGATCAGATTGGACTCTGGTTTTATTAACGATGTATTGAACCAAATTAACCACCCCTAATCTAAGCACGAATCTTTGACAAACTTTACCTGGAACCACGTGCACTAATCAGCCAATGAGGGGACTGCTGGCGAGACCCACTCCGGGACTGACTAGGGGTGTTCTAACAACGCCTCAACCCAGTATGTCAGGCCTTCATGCATGTGTGGCACCACCCCCTTTCCACTGTAAACTGAGAAGTCTTAACCTTCAAATGCTGGTATGCTTAAGATTCCCAGCACCTGTGCCCTGAGATTGCTGTTATTTGCACAGCACCCATCCGTATAGCGCTCCCAGTACAGAATATTTAGATGTGACTCAGCAAAAGAGAGTAACAACCAATAAGGGGCTTGGGTAATGAAGGTTACAACAGTTGCTTAGTTTTGTCATATGCTCTACTTGATGTCATGTGTCATCATCCAGGATTGTCTTGTGGGTATAAAGCATATAGTTTAAACTCTGAGCAGCAGGCACGTTATGTCTTGAAGAAGTACATTGTCTCTAGACCCCAACAAGAGTGAAAGCTCACTGGAAGCACACAAAACCCAACAACAACTTATCGGAGCCAAATTAGGGTGGGATATACCTTGCAATAAATTCCTTCTTAACCATCTATCCCATTTTCCCTGCATGTCACTAATCTGAACAGTACTATAAACCAATGCCTTCTGCCCCTCCTGCAGATCAATATCATTTTGAAAACCATGGAGGAAGAGAGTAGAATCCTCAGCCGTACATGATTCCTTTTTTCCCCCTCTCCTCGACTGCGAGGATGTGCTGTTCGTGCTATATACAAAGAGTTGTTTATATCAGATGGCAGAGTCTTAGCATATACCGTACTATTTCTGCTTTCACTGTATTTTCCCAGGCTTGCTTTGAAAAAGCACTCTCCAACCTCCTGACCCCAAAAACATTTAGTTGGCAACTGAAAATCCATAAGAATGAAAATTATTTCACTTACGTGACTGACAGCCAACATTAGACATGGCCTAAGGATTCCATCCCCCTGCTCACCTTCCAAATCTGTCCAGCTTCAAACATCACAGCCTCATGTTAAATTGGGCAGATGTCTGAATATTAAGGTTATGATTGAACATTGTATAGTTTGGTTGTGATAAAATTAAATCTATTTAATACCACTTCTTTTGAAAAACAATTAAAAGCTTACGACTAAGCCTTTTAAGATAAAGTATATATTTTGTTTCATATCCATAATAGCTGTAGGCACATAACAGTCAGAAGAACAGAGAGCGCAAGGTGTAAGGTTTAAATGCCTGATGCTGGAGAAATCTGGAAGTTACTTTTATATTTACTATTAATCACATGTGGGAAGTAAAAGTAATCTTATGAAGCAGCTGAGTTGTGTAAATCCCTATAATCTGTTTAAGGGCAGGAGATCGGACATGTTTCTCCCTGTCCCGAGTACGGAAAGTTAAATGAGAGCAGAGATATTACGAGATACTTTGTAGAATATTTGACCATGATTTGTTCATGAGTGTGCTGGGCCTCTTTGACTACTGCTGTATGAAGTGTAAGGTGACAGATTTTATTAGGATTGTCACATAGCAAGAACCCCAAAAATTTGTTTTTAGAAAGTGGTAACAATAAATATCAGATTGTGTACGGCAAGAATCTCTAATAGCTGAACAACCCTTTGATCAAAAAAGGGGAGGAGAGCCTTTGTGTTTTATTTGCGAACAGTAATATTTTGGTGACTTCAGGGCTGGTTCTAGGTGTGGGTGAGCAGGGCAGTCACCCTGGATGCCAACTTCCAGGGGATGTCAAACGGCTGTGCCACTCACCCCGCCCGCCCCCCACCGACTATTTAGGGGTGGGAGGACATTTTCCACCCTGGTCAGCAAAATTGCTTGGGCCATTCCTTGGGTGACTTACCACTGTAGTGAAGAAAATGGCCCGAATTGTGGCCCAGATTCTCCGCTATATTTTTCAGGAGGTGCCCAGGCAGCCTGGGTTCTGGAGTGTGGCGAATGCAAAGCAGTTTTATTCCATCTTTGTAGCTCTTGGATTCTGGGGTTGCTATGAACTGGTTCAGCCCCTGGAGTTAGCTAGAGCACCCCTTGAGACCTCTAACACAGGCGAGGGCTGCAACCAGGGCTTTGGAGCGGAGCCCGGAGCTGGAGCGCGGAGCAGCTCCGGAGCAGTGGAGCTGCAGGTTTTTGCCTGGAGCTGGAGCAGAGCCGGAGCACAGCTCCAAAGCCCTGGCTGCAACAATTCCTAACGGACTGTCCAGCAGCCAAGAACAGTCAGAGCTCTATGCATGCTAGGCACAGCCCCATGTCAGGAGCATAGAGGCTGTTACCTATGTATCCTGGGGAATCCCTGCACCAGGGAAATTTCCAAGTGGGGAGAGCTGACTGTGTTAGAGCAACCTAGTGTCAAATCCTTCATATTTCCTGGCCACCACCCTGCTTACAGGAGCTCCCTGCAGGCTCCTTTCCCAGGCCTTCTGCATAAGAGCTCTGGAGAGATACTCAGCCTAGGGCTCCTCACTGGCCCTTTCTGGCTGTTCTTCCCATTCTTAATAGCACACTCCCAGCTCTGCTCTCGCTGGAGTCTTCCTCACTGTCACCAGGCTGTCCTTTATAGCTCCCAGTAGGCCTGGTTCTGAGTCGCGTCCTTCCATCACGTGATCCCCAGGTTTACTCCCTTCACCTGGGAAGGTAGGCTAAGCCTGGCACAGGTGTGGCTAAGCTCCAACCCCCTTAAAGGGCCAGCTCACCCTATGACACATTCCTTACAGCAAAGGGCAACATCCACAAAGGGTCTTACACATCTATATTACCAGAGTTAGGTGCCTAAGTCCCAGATTTAAGCGCCACTGCAATCCACAGTACCCCCTGGTTGGCTGCTGCCTTACTCTGTAGGTATCTAAACTCACTTGGCAACTACATTTTTGCTGTAAAAATTCCTTAGGTAGTTAAGTTTCTACCTCTGGGGGAATGCATATTGCTGCCTCAGGCAGGTGCTCAGATGCCTGTCTCATGCCTAAGACCCAGCATGATCCTCAAACCAGGTGGAGACAGGCCTACAGGCCCTGGTAGCTGGTGTTCTATGAGCACACTTCACACAAAACTGGGGGAGGGGGTAGAGGCTTCCTTTGCAGCCTTGAGCCCATTGGTTTGGATATACCCTAACCACTGAACTATGGAATATTCTCATGTGGGTCTCTCTCAATCACTTGTCTTGAAGCTGATCCACTTTTTATTAAATATTAATTAGGCCAGAGAAAGAGCCCAGGGCACTCACCTGAGAGGTGGGGAACCCACATTCAAATCTCTTCTTGTCACCAGGCAGAGGTGGGGAATTGAACCAGGGTCTCCTACATTCTGCGTAAGTGCCCGAATTACTGGGCTGCCTCCACCTCCTTCCACTGGCTATTTTGTGTGGAGTTAGATGTGTGCCACCACCATTCATGCCTAAGGCACCTCCCCTCCCAGAGAGGGGTTCCCAGCTGTGGATAGCAAACAGAGCCCGGACTTACTTAAGCACCTAGCTCCAGGAGAGGGGCGGGGCTTGAGACGTACCTCTTGTCAGCATCTCCAGTTGGCTATCTTAGGCCGTTCCCTGCCTCACGTGCTAGCTTTTTTGTGTCCCATTCTCAAGCGTCTGTTTCTTCTCCATGCATTGTAGTGGGATCCCAGATACCTAACAAAGGGTTTGTGGATTCTAGTGATTTTCAAGGTGCCTAAACCTTAGCCATTGTGATGCTCAGCGCTGCAATGCCCAAGTCTCTTTATGGTTCTGGGCCAAAATGATTATTCTGATACCTTGGAATGTTAAGACACCACCTAATATTAAACTGTTGCTCAGTCCTCTATCCGAGAAAGCAACAGTTGAAGATTTTCCTGCCGTAGCTCAAAATATTTACTAGATTCAACAAGCTGCAGACGCATGACCAAATCTAGCAACCTGTTTTGGATGTGTGTGCTTTTTTACAGGTATTTCCAAAATAAGCGCAGTGAGCTTGAGTTTTGAACTTGAACTGATTGTGTGTGAGTGCTTGTTGGAGTGTATAGTTAAACAGGAAAAAGCTCATTATGTATTCGTTTTCTCCACCAGTAGTGTTCCCGTTAATCTTGTAGAACAAAGCACATGCCAGAGATATGCCACTGTTACTGATATTGCATTTATTTATTTAAAGGAAATGTTTTCCATGACAGAGTTTTAAACAATTAAAATGAGCTTGCCCCCGTCTCCCAGGTAAGTTCATAGTGTATGCTCATCACTCAGTTACTGTTCATATTTTCCCCAGTATGATTTGAATGCCTTTATCACCGACTAAGTACTAAAAGCTCTGATGAGAGTTGTGTGAGAGAGACATATATACATCACAGGATTCACTTCACCCTCCTCCAAAATATTTTAAGGTGCTAAATCTGGATAAGAGAAAAGAATGGCATAGAATTTCTTCTTCATCTTGTTTCCATCTAATAATCTATATAATTACACCATACAATGCTAGTGTCTTACGCATTCTGGGGTGGGAAATCATTTTAGAAACGAGAACATAAATTTAAGTTCAAAATCCTCCCACCCCAAGTGATTCCAATTTAATGAAAGTTTTCCTAGCAATGTATCATTTCAAATTTTATATCCAATAACAGTACATTAATTTGTAAAGAATATGCTGAAATGTTAGATTTGGCCACAGGAATATGGATTTAAAGGCTTAGTTGTCTCTAACTATTTTAATACAATATAGTTAATGAGTTAATTGTTCAATGTACGTTAAATATCTGCAATTAAGGCACTTAAAATGCAGTGTTGCTTCAGATCATTTGACCAAAAAGATTCTAGATGTTGACTGGAATACTTAACATTTTATAGTGTGGAGAGTTTTAGCAACAAGTGTACAGTGCTGAATGCTGTCTATCACTATCCACGTTAAAATCATATTAGTGTCATCAGATCTGTGAAATTTACCTATGTAATATTAAGGCCTTATAGTTCAATCCAATAATACATAGTTTCTAATATCCTGTCTGCAAGTCAATATTGTATGGTTTGGTAGAGGTATTTCTGAGTTTTAAAATGCTAAAATACAATTTAGCATTATTACCATAATTTTATCATCCACGTTACTTAGGTGTATAACTATTTAGACCTCAAACGCATTTTTTTCATACTCAAATGCCAAAAGCTTGGGACTCTGTGATGAAGAAAACAAAGTGATAAACTATCATTTATATTTGAGAGAGACCTAAACCCAGAATCTGATCTCAGTTACATCAGAGTGACCCTGGAGTAATTCCACTGAAGACTCTAAGCAGTGATATCCGTTAGATCAGAATCTGGCCCGTGGTGTTGATATTTAAAAAGTTTAGAAATTAGATCAGATATTATCTCTTTTCCTCTCTCATTTTGTAAGCCTTTGTTGAGATGTTTGTGCATTTAACCTAGAGAATGTTTGTCGTATCATTAATGGAAGAGCTCCAGTTAGTTCACCCTGATTTAAACTGTTAGCTGAATTGAAACACCCTTTGTGAAAAGTTATTCTATGGATACATTTGAACATTAAAACAAAATTGAAGTAAAATACAGATTTTGTGCACTCTGAATGAGCAGTGCAACTATAGTGCACTATAATAATATAAATAATATGATGCTGAGGTGGGTTTGTTTATATAACAATTTATTAGTCTAACAAGTAATAAAAATGATAAATTACCTGCATGTATTTCTATTACAAGTACTGTAAGTTATCTTCCCCACAATTAGTAAAAACATAAATCAGATTGTGTGAGGTTGACAGTTTGAATTGTTTAGCACTGACATGCTTTAGTCAAGTGGGGGCATCATTGGTCTTTCACAAACAGGCAGCAGGGACAGAGGATTTACTTGTTAAACTTAAGTGGCTGTGATATAGTGAATGACTTGCTCCCTTTTTACTTTAATTTGGAGGGCTCAGAGCCTTAAGCTGAGCAAATGGCATGTTTGGTATCTGTATAATTTTTTAATTACACTATATATTTTTTTTAATGTGCTCAACTGTTTTTCTCAGTAGTGTCCTGGAGTTTTGGATTTATGCCTGTTAACTTCATTTAACTCCTTTCATTATAAGCAAGAACATTTTAAATTGAGAAGTCTTTTTGATGGGGAAATGTATTTTTCTTGAAAATATCAACTAGAATTAGCAATTACTTTTTTAAATTCAAGAAACTTAAGGACATTTTGATAAGTTCAAAATACTTGAAATGAAATTCTCTATTGCATCCCAGATGTTGTTTCCTTGTAACTATTTCACTGGAAAAGAAACATTATTAGCTAACGTTGTTTGTCTTAAATCAGAGCTAATCCAGCTTCAGCATTTGTCTTCTGAATCTTTTTTCCAAATAAACAGAGGGAAATAGGAGAACAAATGAAAATTGCTGTAATGAAGTCATTTTGCTGTGATATTTCATAAACGACACTAAAATATCTTGCTGTCATTACATTTTATGTAACAAAATATTTGAACATGAGACATACAGCTGCAAACTTTACACTTGAATGTATACAAGATTAATGTATTAAGTGTATGTCACACACGGGGACTTTGATCTTTGTGCTGCAATAGTAGATCACAAATTGTGGTAAACTTTGACCCTGATATGCTTTGCTTTTGATCCAGTCAGAATGTTGTCTTCATTAAAAGTGAAAGGGCTTGTGGGGATGCTTTTACATGACTGCATTTTGGAAAATCTTTTTAAGGGTGCATAACATAACCCAGACTGTGCAATAGTATGCCTTAAGTATTTAAGCACTTGAACATGGTGTTTCCATTGGTACAATTCTTGGCCTGATTTCATATATAAGTTTAGAATTTTGTATATCTACATCCTTTAGAGGCAAGTGCCAAGGGCTAAGACTGAAGATAATAACTGACTATTTGTGTCTTTTGCAAGTTACAGTCATTATAAACTGACAGCTTTGAAGGACCTAAACTGACATCAAAGGATGCAGATCATCTAGTTAGGTCAATTAATGTTAATTCTCATCTTCCATTAAATTCTTTTATGTTTTTCTCTTTTCTTTTTTTCCAGCCAAGCCCAGTACCAAGTCCTGTTTTGGGGAGAAAGCCAAATGCTAGTCAGTCACTGCTTGTATGGTGCAAAGAAGTTACAAAAAACTATAGGGGAGTGAAAATCACCAATTTTACTACATCATGGAGAAATGGTTTATCTTTCTGTGCAATATTACACCACTTTAGGCCAGATTTAATGTAAGTCATAACATTTATACCATCATACTTACATTTTATGTCTGTGCTACAATTAAATGTACAGAAGAGTAAAACCACTGTTCACTATTAGGTCTTGAAATGTTCGTCTGTTTCATAATTTTCTTCTACAGGGCACCATTCTTTGTTGGAAAAGCAATTTACAAATGGCCAAACTTTATGACCTCCCTTGTTCTCCCCTCCAAAAACAATCCTTTCTCTCCTTCATATGATACGTTTTTCTTCTTCTTAATCTTATATAAAAAAAAACTGACTTCAGGATGATTATGAAAATTGTGTTAGTGTCGAAATGAGATGAGACAAATAAGCCCGTAGCTCTTTGTACATTGACGACGACGGATTACCTCATGGTAAATTTGGTTGTCAGGGCCGGCCTCTAGTCCCTGCCTTAACTTCTCTTTTAGATGGAAGGCTTCAGGCAATGAAACATGAAATCGCTGGGGTTTATTTATTTATTTATTTATTTATTTAATTTTCCACGCTATTAGTTTTGTTGATTGAATTGCTGTGAAATTGCTAGTTACTGTAGGATATTATTGTATGTCAAATTTTTAGATTCAGTTTGTTTTAAAACTGCTGCTTTTATCAAATACTGTACATACCCACTGTGCCATTTTCCCCCTCAGTGACTACAAGTCCCTGAATCCTCAAGATATTAAAGAGAACAACAAAAAGGTAAGAACTGCCAGGAAAAAAAACCCACATAGCTTCAATTTTGCCTTCACTGCAGGTTTTTATTAATTTTGGGAAAGAGAGGTTGTTTTGTAAGGTCATAACTGCAGCTCACAGAAGGTATTCAGCCTCCTGTGGTTCAAATCGGATGCATTATTGACTCTAGTTTGTCATAGTCTTTAACATTCACAACAAGTGCCAGGCTGGCATTAGAGTTTAATATTTGTATGGCCTACATTAATGCAAACAGAGAGAGGGTTTGTGATCATTTCTATTTTTCTAATCAGCCGTTTAATTAAAAAAGAAATACAAAATATTATTGTTCTATAATTACTTGCTTCCAGACTTGTCCATTACCTTAAAAGAAATCATTGAGTTGGTCATAATCAGTGCTGTTTTACTAGTTTTTATATTTTTAAAAATAAAAGTTCCCACACACTTTTATCCAGCATTGTCAATAAAACTAGGCGGTACTGGGTGCTGTATTTTTTGTATTACACATCATATTTAGGGGAAAAAATATTCTCAAACATGACTTCTTAAAAAAAGACGAAAACATTAATGAAATATTATGTGGTAGTGTACTGGGCCAAGGGATGTTCTGAAACAAGTTCAGTGATCTGAGTTCTAAGCATAACTCAATTTAGGAGTTACATGAAAACATTCTATTGCTGATTGCTGCTAGTGTCTTAGACTAGTTACACACTTTAATTTTCATAAGATGCATGGGCTTGGCCTGAGAGGGATACATTTTAAAATGCTCATTTTCTACTTGATTCACTTATAATAAAATTATAACTGAAAATCAGTGCAAAATTGCTTTTTTCTTAGCTTGTCTTCTGGATACTCTGATCTTATTTTTTAAACTCTTTTTTAAAAAAATATTCACGATAAGAAATTTGAAAAAATCAAATGTATAGCAAAATAAAATATTTTTTTACTAAACTATAGTATATGACGCTTTTGCACTGGAAATATCTTTGAAGAATGTTGGACTGCATATCCATTTGCAATCTGTAGAAGTGCTTGGTTAAAATTGTAAACGGCAGTCATATTTTTATGCATTCTGAACACTAATGCATTGCCCAAAAAGCAGGTAATCATTAAAATAATGCTAAAGTGTAATAAATTATGATGCATTTCTGATCTGTTGCCATCTACCCTTGTGATTTGGGCCAGGAACAGTGCATGCTTTGACATCTTTTCCATAATAATATGTGAAGTCTTGTGATGACCTAAGAGGATTATCTGTGACATCACAGAGCTTTCTATGACCATGTGATTTTAAACTTCAAGCTCCCATGATTGTAAGGGCTAGTCAAATAGTATTATAAAACGTAGATTGAATAGATGTTCTATTTTAAAAATGCTCTGTTAATGTGAAATCAATTATATCATCATTTTATTTATACAACTGTGATGGCAAATGGTGAGCTATAGTGAAAACCTTTTAGACAATCTCCCTAACAGTATATAATTCCCATTGCTAAAGAAATAATTGTTGTTGTTGTTGTGCAGTTTTTTCTTTCATCACTTTGCAACCCTTTGCCTGACAGCTACATTGAGTATCTCAGTTGCTTCCTGCAGATTTATTTCCTGGTCTCACACAGTTCTGCCTGATAACCCTGTGTGCCCTTCATTGGAATGAATGCAGCTCTGGGAACAATGGCTGTGTATAAATTCCATGCAGATGTGTAACTCATTTGACAATGACTCCTCCTAACCAATTAAAATAACATCTATGAATTAATAAGACAATTTTCTTGTCTGAAGCATCTCTTTTTCCCCTCTCCCATGCTGTAAATTGGCAGGGAAAGAGGTAAAAGGTTACTGACCATAGATGTAAAGGTTAACCTAGATGAATATTCCTTTGAGAAGTGTTTGACCTTGTTTATGTTGGTATTTTTTCTCCTGAAGAGGTAACTATTTCAGTGTAATTGCTGTATATAATTATATATTGAAATGTAGTGTTACAAAAAGCACAACATCAGAGGTTCTCTATAAACCAAGCTAATTATTTTCTTAATCAGTAAGCAGTGCTGAGTAAAAAAGGTATTTACCTGTGACATCTGATCTTGACCAATATGTCAGTGTGTTACATAATTGGGAAATGTTTAGAATACTGCCTGTGGTGCATGTGTTGAGGGATTCCAATTGGTGTCCATCAATCAACTTGTCAGGATATATCAATAAATTAAAAAAAACTTAATTAAGAAATAGTTAAGGTTGCAAGTGTATCAAATGTTGCCTAATGTGCAGAACATATATTATAATTTCTGTAGAATAATTTTTCTGGCTCCAAAAAAAATAAATTATTTAGTTCAGGGTGCATTAATATATTTCAGAGCTCCATGAGATTTCTGTTAATGCACTATGTTGACTGAGTATTAAGATGATTTTATTGCTAAAAGAGAAAATGTGATTATCTTTGGGATTATGAAATATGTAAACTATATGAGAATAGTTTCTCAGCTAGCATAAAAAGACATAGTTCCATCTAGTCCATGGTGTTTTACATTTACCTTAGTACTTGTAGAGCTTTACCTATAGTGTTGACCAACTAATATTTGTACTATCTTGTTTTGTTTTTAATAAGTAAACACAAACTATATGTTAAAGTTACACTATATTGGAAATATAGCCCTTGATAAGGAAATGGCATTTTACAATTGCCTGGAAACATATTCTTCACTTCACAGATGATAAGGGGACTAAACTAGGCTTCGATGCAACTTCCATGGGGTTTGAGAGTATGTGAAGCAGGAATGTATGGCCTGAGTGAAGTGGTTGCAACTTAACTGTTAGTTTCCCGATTGTTATATTTTTGAGAGGGTTTTATTAGGTTGAAGAATTTATGTTGTGGAAATTGTAATGTATTGTTTCATGTTAGGAAATTACGTTAAAAGTGTGTTTCAATCTAACAAAGATTTTTATGGACTAATTTCCAATTTTGTTGAGCAATAACGTATCTCTTACTTTAAGTATTATTAATGTGAAAAGGTTATATTATAAAGAGAAATAACTGTTAGTGAAAGTAATAAACATTTATGATTGACAGTTATTAATAAAGAAATGCAATGTAAAGATACATAAACACTGTATTTTGATTGAAAATAGTAACCAATATTTATTACATTATATTGATTAACTAATATTAAATTTCTCAAGTTAATTTGTACTCAAATTATTACTGCCTTATCAAAATAAGTGACCTCTTAAGGAAGGCAACAGTTTAAAATATCAAAGAAAATCCCCAAAATTATGGAAAAACTCAAAAAGCACGGATAATTCCTTCCTGCCTTCATGGTAACAGTCACATTTTTATGCCAGGAATCCAAATTTATATATTTGCAAAAGATTCTACGAACACTTACACATATGCTTAATTTTAAACAGATGAGATGTCCGATTAACTTCAATGGGACTACTTGCATCTGTGAAGTAAAGCACGTAGATAAGTGTTTGCAGGATTCAGGCCTTAGTTATATGCACATTTAATAAAATGTATGTATGCCTGCTTGCTTAAACAGAAGAATAACATTATACAATTTGAATAGCATGTATCTGTTTGAAAATCAAGACTTTACTGGATTTTCTACAAAAGAATTTAAAAAAATGTATACACTGGTATGTGAATATATCCACAACATGCAATTGTTATTTATAGAACTATCAGGAATCAAAAGTCTACATGCCAACCTACATATTTATATTCAACAGTTTTTCCCCTCTGATCTCTGATTTTTCCCCCTCTAATGTTTTTCCATTTTTAAAAGGCAACATTATGTCTACTTGTAAAGTAACTACATTCCACTGGGCATCAGGTCTCTTAGAAATCTAACTTTTCTAGTATAAATTGTAGCATTATATTATATAATCCATTCATTGTTTTTAACATTATGCAACGTAATGTTCTGTAGCTGCATTTTGGCCTTTACAGAATAGAATTCTTTGTTGTAAATGAGTTTGCTTGTGGAAACTGTCTGATTTGAAATTAGTTATTGAGACATGACTCCATTGTCAATAATTATGGAAAAACAAATGAGCAAAAGTACACAATTTGTCCAGAATGAGAAAGAAAGGGAGTGTGAGCCACTGGCAAACAGTAATCAGAAACATCACTAAAAAGAGCAAAATTTAACAGATAATCCTTAATAATCCTAGATACGTCAAGAATATGTTGTTGTTGTTTTTTAAATCCACCGTTCAAAGTTAAAGTTTTCTCTTTAGTATTATTAAGTATGAACCTTTCCCAACCTGCTCTAAAACACAGTCCACACATACATTTTGTAGAGTCGAAACTCACACACTTCCTGAGGTTTAGGTTTGCAAACTTTGAAATTAACCCTACTCAACTTAAACCACCCACCCAAATTCCTATTCCATGTTCCCTCTGTATTCCTGCTTCTCTGCACTCCTGAGGTCTTCTTGATTTCTTTCCTCCCTGTCCCTACCAGTGTCCTGCCTTCTTCCATGTTTTCTCTCCTCCTTCTCTTCCAGAGCTGTATTCCAAGACCAGGTACTATGGCTCTGTGCCAACCCTCCATGTGCTCTCTTATCCCCTACACCAGTGGTTCTCAAAGCCGGTCCACCGCTTGTTCAGGGAAAGCCCCTGGCTGGCCGGGCCAGTTTGTTTACCTGCCTTGTCCAATGGGGGCTGCGGGAAGGGCAGACAGCACATCCCTCGACCCGCACCGCTTCCCGCAACCCCCATTGGCCTGGAGCGGCGAACCGCGGCCAGTGGGAACTGCAATCGGCCGAACCTGCGGACGTGCCAGGTAAACAAACCGTCCTGGCCCGCCAGGGGCTTTCCCTGAACAAGTGGCAGACCAGCTTTGAGAACCACTGCCCTATACCCCATCCGTGTTACTTCCCAGCCACGCTCTTCTCTCTCCTTCCCCCGCCAATATCTCCCTCCAGCCCTCTACCAGACCCTTTCCTGGGCTCTTGGATCAACCTGGAATCAGAAGGCAAGAACAACAAAATCAAATTTAGAACTTCTAGGACCTAGCTCAAACCATCCGGGATACAATAAGCTAAAAAGCATTAGGAACAGCAGCTAAAGTTTCAACATATCATCATGTTAAAAAGCTGCTGTTATTTTTTAAATCAGCTTTTTAACATATTCCTTTTATTCAGAATATTTTAGTTATGATTTTTAGAACTTTAGAACCCACTAGAAAAATGACAGGAGTACTTGTGGCACCTTAAAGACTAACGAATTTATTTTAGCATGAGCTTTCGTGAGCTACAGCTCACTTCTTCGGATGCATAGCTGTATCTCACGAAAGCTCATGCTAAAATAAATTTGTTAGTCTTTAAGGTGCCACAAGTACTCCTGTTCTTTTTGCGGATACAGACTAACACGGCTGCTACTCTGAAACTAGAAAAATGATCCTTTTTTATTTAACGGGGGAGGGGAATAGAGGCAAAACGAGTGGAATTTTTAATGCTTTAACCCAAGTGAATCTAAAATAACCAACAGGATGCCTTTTTAAAGGCTTCCTGGAAACACAATATTGTCTTCCAGGGTTAGTCCAGGAGAGTAATAATTAATTGTAAATTGAGAAACAGCTTTAAGTCTTCAAAACTAGAAAAACCTGATGCACCAACCATAGTCATTTAAAGGGCTAGCAGAAATAATACAGTGTGGTTTCACATACGTTGTAGTACCCAAGCTCTGTAGTGCTTTCAAACAGAAATGAAGTGAGAAATAAATTCACTATTCTCTTTATATAAGTTTAGTGTCAAGTAGATGTTTTAGAAATACATTTCTGTGCTTAAACAATATGACTTGTACCTTGTATCAGGTAATCTAGGGTGTAGTTCATTTTGGTTATCTGGCTGTACTTTTTCATCAACACAAATCACTGCAATTACATGGCCAGTAGAAGGTTGATCACCAATGATAAAGCCCAGGATGGATTAGTGTAGTGTTTCTTTGTATAATCTTTGTTCCTTATCTTAAAAACCCATCCTTAGGTTTTTTTTGTTTCAACTCTTACACTTTTTTTTAATTTGCTTGTTTCCTGCTTCTTGAGTGAGAACCATTTAAGATGCCAATAGATTTTGTTAATGAAAACTGGAAAAAAAAATTAGGTTCCACTTTCACACACATCCATTTGTTCATGAATGTGTCTATTATATTCTGAGTAATGTCTGTTGTTTTTACTATAGCATGACAATATATTAAAAACGAATGCAATGTTTTTATTCTCTTGATTTAGGTTCCTGTGGAGATTCTGCTGTGTAGAATCTGTCAAGAAAATTGACTGGTTGTGCTATATTAAAACTTGGCTTATACAGTGGCAAATACAAAACAGCTAATTCACAACTATATTACTCCGTGGAAGCCCATAGAGTAAAACAACAGTATAACAATGGTGAATCAGGCCCACAATCTGATATTTTTAACTTCAATATCTCATATTTTTAACTGTTTTGTTTTTTCAAATGAAACTTTCAATTGTCATTTTTGAGTTGTTATGCTATGTGATGAAATTACTGTATTATAATCCTTGCTTTGTTTATTTTTAAGGCATATGATGGGTTTGCCAGTATAGGAATATCCCGATTGCTGGAACCTTCTGACATGGTTTTGTTAGCAATTCCTGACAAACTGACCGTTATGACTTATCTCTATCAAATAAGGGCACATTTCAGTGGCCAAGAACTCAATGTGGTTCAGATAGAGGAGAACAGTAGTAAAAGCACGTATAAAGTAGGTAACTATGAAACGGACACAAACAGTTCTGTTGATCAGGAAAAGTTCTATGCAGAGCTTAATGATCTGAACCGAGAGCCTGAACTGCACCAGCCTGAAAGTGGTTTGGCAGACGTCGTTTCACAGGATGACTCTGTATTTGTAAATGACAGTGGTGTTGGAGAATCAGAAAGTGAGCATCCGACACCTGATGACCATTTAAGCCCAAGCACAGCTTCCCCTTCTTCTCGCAGGACTCGAAGTGACACTGATCCACAGAAATCCCAGCAGAGCTCTGGAGGGACTTCTGGATCTGAAGAGGCCAGGAAATGCGGCAGTGCAGATACAGCACAGGCACAGCCTTTGCTGGGAAGGAAGAAACTGCTGAAAGTCGACACTTTGGACTTGAGTGACTTGCCATATGTCAGTGATCAAAAAAAGGATGAATCTCCAACCGTTGTTTGTGAAGACGCTGACAAGAAAAGACACCAGAGTTCAGACAGTACCATTAGTTTCTCAGAGCAAGAAAAGCTGCGACATACAGGATCCACAGAGAGCAGGAGATCAGATCCTTGCTCACCTGTCAAAAAAACAAGTTTATCTCCCACTTCTAAAGTTGGATACTCTTATAACAAGGATGCAGATCTTACAAAGAAAAAACCTACTTCTCTGAAGCCAATAGAGACAGATTCTGACACTGACACCAGAACGGTTATAAATCACACAGATCAAACTGCAAAAACTGCACAGGTAAGAAATTTGAACTTTATGTATACATAAACAAACAATGTGTAGTTGAAACAAAATGGGGTTACTGTTCAGGTTAATTTCTATGCATCGCCTTTATAATTAATTGTGTCTTTGACAGGCGAGGTGGAGTTTTGGGTTTTTTTATTGTCTGACAAACCAGATATTCTTCACTAGCTGAATACTTGGAAAGAGCATGTGATGTTGAAAAGAGCTATTGCATGAAAAAAATCCATAACTCTTTTTATAGGAATTATCTTACTGTTAATCTTTTCTCCCTTTCCAATTAAAGCAAATAAAATTGTATTCTCAGCCAGCTGAAGGAGTCTAGCTTCAAGGTTTTTGCTATTGATTGTGGAACCCCCAAGCTTTTTTGTGAATATTGCATGCTGAAGCAGTACATGAAAAAAGTTATTCATTCATTGATTCATATACAACAGTGTGCAGTTTCTAAACTTTTGAATGCTTCAGAATATACCAGGAATATTTCAAATCTTATCTGAGAAGTAGCATGGCCTGGTGAACTGAACACACACCTGTTAGCAAGGAACTTGTGAGTTCTAACTCTGGTTCTGCTGCTGATGTTCTGTGCAGCCTTGAGCAAGTCATTTAACCACTGTCTGTTTTCACATCTGTAATATGGGGATAATACATACATATCTCCCAAGGATATTGTGAGGATTAATTGGCTGATATTTGTACAGTATTTTGAAGACATAAAGCATTACATAAATGCTAACATTTTTATATCTTTCCCTGCCTGTATCCTACTAAATCAAATCAGTCATACAAATATTTCTAAAATGTTATCAACCTCGTATTCAAGAGAGTCAAATCAGGCCCGTAATTTTTTTCCTGAGGACAAATTTATTTGTTTTTAGCTTTCTTTTGACTAGTTTCCATTAGCTGTGAAAAGAGATGTGTGTGGCTAGTCGGCCATATTGTGCATTGGTTCAGATGGAGCAGTGTTTTACATTTTCAGGACCCCTTTTTCCTTTCACAAGCAAGTGTGACCTGAATACATTTTATTTTAAGAAATTTGTACTTATATTGAACACTACTACAGTGATGTGGGCATAAAAGAGCTGGCTAGATGGACAGACAGGCATGTTTCTTAAGTTTACACAGAATATTGAACTGTGGTTTTTTACATGCTCACTCTCTTTTACAAGTTAGGTGAATAGCTCTTCTTTAAAGGAGATGATTTAGACTAGGACCATCTTCTGAGACCCAGGTGCAGCTCTCTCCCTGCTTGGGCAGAAAGGAGAAGTATCACAGCTGCAACTCTACTGTAAACTCTGCAGGAGCCCCAAACACCTCCCCAAAAGCAGTGGAACCTCATGAAGTTTTTTTGGCAACTCTTCCCCTGTGAATTGGTTTCTTAATGGGAGGGAGTGATCTGGCCCGCAGAAAATAGCATGACAGGTAGAGGCTGTGTGTCTTCTGTATTGACATTTTCAGTGCAAGGGGGAAATAGGTTTAGAAGGATGAAGGGATGGCTTATGGGGGCCTTCTAGGGTAGTTAATCCTTTTGAGTTTTTGTACCAGTTAATCAAACTTAAAACCTCAGCTGTACCAGCCACAGCCTTTGCCAGAAAAACAGCACATAAACCTGACTGTTGCAGGAACACATCCTCCAAAGCGTGATGGCCCCAGCTCTAGCTCATATATAGGCCTTCTTTCCAGGGCCAAAAACATATGAAGGCCATGTCCCCAGGGTCTTCATTTCAGGAGTCACATAACTGGACAGAGTCAAAGAGTCAAGGTTATGCACATATGCACTTATAAGTGTTCCAGTCAATCCATTGTGCGTACGCAGAGCTCCTTGTACTGTTGATTCTACTCTTAGAGGTAGTCAGTTGTGCGAATGGATATGAGAGACTTTCTTCTGACTGTTTGTAGCTAGAATCCCGGCACATGTTTTTGCTGTTTTTGCAGCTTGCGTGTGGGCTCCTTTATGAGACGGAAGCGGAATTATACCAGCTGTCAGTAGCCAAGGAAGAATTACATTTACGTACATATTTTAAATAGTTAAATACATAGTAGATGTAAAATAGTTTCCATCTAGCCGGTTCATTTTTTTCCCCGACAGCTCTAAATTTAAGATATTAAATGTTGATAGAAAATCAGTAAAAGCAGCAAAGAATCCTGTGGCACCTTATAGACTAACAGACGTTTTGCAGCATGAGCTTTCGTGGGTGAATACCCACTTCTTCGGATGCAAGAAGATGCACTTGCACTTGCATCCGAAGAAGTGGGTATTCACCCACGAAAGCTCATGCTGCAAAACGTCTGTTAGTCTATAAGGTGCCACAGGATTCTTTGCTGCTTTTACAGAACCAGACTAACACGGCTACCCCTCTGATAGAAAATCAGTGAAACTCTGTTTACATCATAAAAGCTTGTGAGGTTATTTTTTAATTTTACATTTTTATCCTCTTTATTTTCCATTGCTGTAGAATGTTATGTCACCTCATGAAGCTGTAATCCTCTGAATCCTGACTTTTATTATTTAGGCAGGCTCCTGGCTACTAACTGCTCTATCAGTGTTGAATATGGTGGGGTTTCTTTGCCATTAATTCTACTTCTTTATTTTTAAGCAACGAATATTGTCAAGACAAGAAGAACTTAAAGAACGAGCAAGAGTTCTTCTTGAGCAAGCAAGAAGAGATGCAGCTTTAAAGGCAGGGAATAAACAGATAACCAGTACTATCACCCCAGCCCACACTAAGCAGCTGAGCGATGTAAGCAGTGTTGGCCGTCACGGCAGTTAACATAAGAAAATATTTTAATTCATCTTAACATGTTTATATTTTAATTGGTTTAATAAGCTAATTATTTTTTGTTTGGTCAAAATGTAACTTCTGTGGGGGGCAAGTGCCCACAGGGAATATTTTTTCCACAGTAAATGTCCCAGTCCTTCAAGGTGCTTTGTTACCATCAGCTCTTATTAGCATCTGACTCTCCCTCTGTTGAAGTCAATGGAAAAGGCCCATAGACTTCATTGGAGGTACTCTGAGCACCATATAGGATTGTTTTTAAATATTAAGACACTAGTGGGATGAAAAGCAAAACTACCTGTTAAATTATAGCACAGCGTGTTACCCTATTTTTACTGGTGTCCTTTTACCATAAGAATGAATTATGTTGGTGACATTGGAAAATGTAGCTTTGCAAACTAGGTTCAGTGTGGAGGCAGCTGCAGCGACTCCTTGCCCCACCAGTAACCTCCGTGGTGACCTGGAGGGGACCATTCTCTCTGAAGATTAAAGCTAACTTAATTTTTATGCAAATCTTTTCAAAGCAGAGATTGCCTGTTGTGTCAGATTATGTGCAGTAATTTTGTGATTCTAGCCATTGTGTAATAGAGACTGAACTGATACTACAGCACTTATTTCACTAAAAACTTCAGTCTGACTAAATTATGGTGACTGTGATAAAGATTTTGAATCATTCACTGATTCACACCATTAATATAGTCTGGCCCTCTGGGTCAAATTCTGCCTTTTGATTGGAGTGAGATTTCACAAACATAAGTGAATTTAGAATTTGGCAAATTTTATTCTCTGAGCCATCCTGATTCTGCAGTTATAGGTATTTTTTTTCTTAGAAAATGTTTTTTTCTTCCCCCAAAAAACTAAACTTTTTTACTAATTTTTCTTGAAAAGAAAAAAAAAGCTCAAGCCCCATTTACATGGTGAGAAGATGTCATCTGAATTTTTTTATTTTTTGCAAATGAGTTTAAAGTATCAAATGTTACTAGAAATTTCGCCTTCATTTAAAAAAATAGGTTTTCTCAATCGCTCAGACTGCATTATAGGAAAGGAATTATAGCAAGCTCAGGTAGTGATGCCTAGTTAAGCTTGCTTGACACTTTTTATTGTAAGACCATGTTTTCAGTTCCATATAAATTTTCCAAACTTTAATCATTTGGGCTGAAATTTTCCATGCCAGGTGCCTATATATTTTTTTGGTAAATTTCGGGGGCGGGGAGGAAACAGTTTAGCTGTTTCTCGGAACAAGGCTAAGGGAAAATACGTTGTTTTGTCCATGTTAAAAAAATTCTTACAACCATGTCATTGAGAAGCTCTAACCCTGGAGCAGGAATTTGAAATTTGATAGGAAGGTTACACTGATATCAGGGGTGCTTTTGGTCATCCTCATAAAAATCTACCCAAATACTGCATGGCCAAGTTATGAAACACTGAGAATATCAGTTCACACATGTTCAGGAGAGACTTTGTTAGAGTTTGGCAGCTAAATTCTCTGAAGATTCCATCTGTACAGAGCATGCTTAAGCCTGGGACTGCAGGGACTTAGAAGGACTTTCTGGGTACATCTACACTAGAATAAAAGACCCGTGGCATGTCCATGTCTGGCTCAGGTCAGCTGACTCGGGTTCATGGGGCTCAAGCTGTGGGGCTAAAAATTGTGTAGATGTTGAGGCTCGGGCTGGAGCCTGGGCTTAGGGACCCTGCCCCACTCACGGGGTTGCAGAGCCCAGGTTCCAGCCTGAGCCCCAATGTCTACACCACAGTTAAACAGCCCCATAGTCTAAGCCCCACAAGACCCAAGTTAGCTGACAGGGGACAGCTCCAGGTGTTTCTTTGCAGTGTAGACATACCCTTTGTGCAATTGCAGCTCCTGCAAGTCAGGGGCCACTGTGCACACGTCACAGGAATTGAAAGCTGGACTATTGTCTCACCTGGGCTCTCAGTGCTCCTTCTAGCAGGTAGCAAGGAGGAGGAAAAGGAGGAAGCCACCCCACTGGATTTCAGAGAGGAGAGAAGTCAGGGCTGGGTGAGTGACGAACAGCGAGATTAGGATATGGAGCAAGGGGAAAGTGAGGAAGCAAAGAGGGGTTGGAAACAGGACCCAGAGCCAAAGAGCCACTCCTCTGTTGAGTTTCCTCTTCATCATCTGGTGGATGGCCTTCATGGTTAGTGCCAGGAGGAGGTTGATGAGGTGGCCTTGTGATGAAGCCACAGATGGGGTATGTGAAAACAAGGTGGGGTAGGGAAAAGTGTCGCCAGAACCTCAGCAGGCGGTTTGGAGAAGTCAGAAGACGGGCTGCAGCCTGGCAGACACTACGCAGATGTGCGGCAGGTTTCCCTCTGACTGCAAAAGGAACAAGTGTTAGGAGACTCCATAAACCACATCCACCATGCTCACAGCTCTGAGAAGGAACCGCCAACTGATATCCCTGGCAGGCTGTGGGACTATGATGGAGAATAGGCTGTCCCACGAGAGTGAGGAAGTGGGTGGTATGGAGCACTAGCGTATAGAGAGATTCACAGTGTGCGATTGGAGATGGGCTGGCTAGATGGCATTCACTCTGCTCAGGTGATACATATGGGGCAGCTGGGGAGGCTCATGGGGCAGAGGCCTGGTGATCCGGAGGGTTGGGGGCAGGACAGGCTCAATAGAAGTGAGAAAAGCAGGGGGCAAGGCTGCCCTCACTTCCTAGAGCATATGATGGGGGATGTATAGGGTGAGCAATACATTGGCCAGTTACCACAGGGTCCACCCAGTCCTTCTGACCATAGTCCAGGAGGTCTCAGACTCTGGTGACACCATTCTCCAGCATACAAAGGGGAACTCTAGCACATGCTTTGGAGATAGGCCGGATGTGGTCTGGGTGTGGTTTGGAGGTAGGCCGGCTGGATGGCATTCAGCTGGCTCAAGTGGCATATCAGAGGCAGTCAGGGAGGCTTGAGGGGCAGGAGCCTGATGACATATTCCAGAGGTTAGGAGTGAAGGATGGGCAGGGAGCACCCTCCCACAGAACCTGCTTGAAGGAAGCAAGAGAAGCAGGAAGCAAGGCTGTCCTTACCTCCTGGAGCACATGACAGGGGACATGCAGGGTGGGCAGCCCCATCCACTGGCTACGTGCCACGGGTCCATCTGATCGTGGTCCAGGAGGTCTCTGAGTCTGGTGATACAGCCAGGGCCAACTTCCAGGATACCCCGGGGGACTCCACCACCTGCACCCTAAGGTGTGGATTGTCTAGCACACGTTCTCCTAGGAGGTCCTCCCAGCCACTATGGACCTGGTCGTTGAAACTAGCTTCCAGATCCTTGAGGAGGTCTTGGAAAAAGACTGTCAGCTCAGAGTGGTCTCGGGGGAGTCCTCTTGGATGGCAGTAAAAGAGCCATATTGGAGCCCTAAGAGGGTCTGGAAGGTGTGTACAGAATGAGGTAGGGGACTGCTGGAAGAAAAAGGGTGGTCTCATGATTAAGGCAGTGGAATCCTGCCCTTGAGAATTGGTTTCTGTCCCTGCTTCTGTCACAGAGTTCCTGTAGAAATCTGGGCAAGTCACTTCAAGCAAACTTTTCACAGGTGGTCACTGATTGTGTTTTTCTCATTTTCTGGGTGCCTGACTTTAAACACCTGGCATCTAATTTCCAGAAATTCTGAGCACTCACTATTGCACCTGAAGTCAATGAGAGATGTGCTGAAAACATATAAAGTGCTATAGAATGCTGTGTGCTCAGAAAAATGAGGTTAAAGGCACTTCAAACTGGTCACCCATATCTAAGGCACAGTTTTAACTTTACTTTCTCACTGCCTCAGTTCCCCATCTGTAAAATGGGGAGAATAGCACCCCCTTACCTCACAGTGGTGTTCTGAAGATTATTGAAGTTTGTGATGCACTCAAAGGCTGTACTGACGAGCATCATAGAAAAGGGCATGAGGAAATGTGTAATTTTGCATTCAGAGCAGTGTATTATAGTGCAGTAAACAAGGCCTAGGGTCACACATTGAACAATGATGATTAAATGAATATTAAATAGCTGCTTATTCAGTGAGCACTGTCCATCCCGTGTACTGAATGGGACGGGACCCGTGGAAAATAGCAGTGTGTGATCATGTAATTAAAGACTGTATCATAATGCATACTAAAGAGGCTGAATTAAGGTTGCATAAGAAAACTTTATGGGATTTTCTAGCTTTTGAGTGCTTGGCTTTGTAATCTTAACTTTCTTTTAATGTGGTGTTTGTACATTGTGTGCGTGTGTGTGTGTGCGTGCGCGCACATACCCATATATATAAGGTAAAGTGTATTCATATATTTGCAAGATCAGCAGGTGTCTTCTGGAAGGGCAGAGCTTCTCTCTTTCTCTTACCTATTTGTTGTGAGCCCATAGCCAGGCATCTAGTTCTATTTTAGTGATGGTACACGGATTTACATCAGGCCATACACTGCTACTTTATTAGCTTCCTGAAAAAATGCTTTGGATAGCGCAGATTATTTTTTCTCTGCTGTCTGCAGATTTTTGCAGTTCATTAATATTAGCAGTAAGGAAGAACTTTCAGCCAGGTGTCTTTGGTTTCATATTGACCGGAATGTTAGGTGTCAGTATTCCAATTGCATGGAGTAAAATCCAGTTTCTAATCCAACTCCTACTCAGGTCAATAAGAATCTTTTCACGCTTTGGAGTTGGATTGGGCCATTTATTGCTGATTTTCAAGAAGAGGAAAAAATGTTACAAATACTTCATGGCCAGTTTTCAAAACTGACTAGTGATTTGAGGTAGCATAATTTTTGGGAGCCCAAACTGAGACAGATAAAAAGGACCTGATTTTTCATATGGCGAGTGCTCATTTTTTTCCTGACAATCAGGCTCCTATGAGGTGTTGCAAGTTGGGCACCCACAATGGGGATTGGTCCTGCTTTGAGCAGGGGGTTGGACTAGATGACCTCCTGAGGTCCCTTCCAACTCTGATATTCTATGATTCAATCTTTATTTGCTTTTCAAAATCTTGGCCCATGTACTTTATTCTAATATTTGTAGGTTCCATTTCAGCACTGTAAGTGACATTTTTTAAAGTAAACAAATGAGTACTATGTATGTACCTTTGGCACACTGGATCTTAACAAAAAAGAGAGAATTGCCAAGTCCATTCAGTGGTCATAAACTAATTTTATTTGCATTACCCCTGTTAGGTATTTGCTGTTCTGATTTGGTTTGGTTTAAGTCGTTTTTAAAGAAAAGGGAAGACTAGTTCTCCACTGTGCATGAAGTAAATACATCAGACCCTTTCACTCGCCAAACCTTTCCCTTCCCAAGGTGGAGCCAGAATTGTGCTATTTAGTTCAGTAGCCATGTTGTTGTCCTGGCTGACCATTCCTTGTTTTGTGTACTCCATTGTCACTTTATTGGCTGCGAGCTGACCTCTCCTGAAGCACTGGCTGTTTTCCCTTAACTTTCTGAACTCTCTTGGCCTTTCTCCCCGGATCTCTCCCCACTGTAATGTCTGTCCATCCTTATCGATTAGCATTACGCCCACGTCACTGTTCTTCCTTTGCTTTACTCAAACATTGTTTTGGTGGCAGACTGGAGACACCAAGAGAGAAAAATTATGACTGAATTTGCTCATCTGTCTTTTAGCTCCTCCCCTTTCTCCCAATTTCTTACTACTTCTTACTTGTCTTTGACATTCAGTCCTTTTCACTGTGTGTCTCCTTGCTCCTTTCCCCTCTTTGCTCTTTATCTTCTACTCCTCCTACCTGTCCTGTCCCTCTCAACTCCCCTATCTCTCCTCCATGACTCCTTCTATCCAATGTCTCCTTTCTTTATTGTTTTGTGCCTTGATTCCCTTTCCTTTCCCCTTATCTGCTCTGCCCCTTCTTTTCCTCCTGCTTTCCCTACTCTTACTCTATCGCTCCATCTCATTTTCTCTCACTCATTCCCCTGTCTTCATCTGCTAGCAGTGTGGGAGCACTGCTTTCACTGCTGGGTCTGCCCAGTCAGTGCCTCTAATAGTTATGCATCAGGCAAAGCAAGGAGAATCCCTTTCTCCGTTCTGTCTAGCAGCCAGTCAGAGGAAGAAGTGACAGCATCAATCAGAGGGACTGAGAAAGTGGACTCATAGTGTTGGGGCAAGAGACAAGAAGAGCATGAGCCATAGATGAATGTTGGGGATTGAGAGCAGTGTTATGTTCCTCAAAACTGGTGCAGCTTTTCCGAGACCAGAGGGGTGGATTTCAGAGCCATGTGATCACAGGTGCTAATTTTATTGAAAGAAGCACAGAAGTTGACTGGATAGTCCCTATCGTATCACATTCATCTAAGGGTTTTATAATTCTGGTTTTAATGATCATTTCAGCCAGTTTACCTGATACTGATATTAGGCTCGCTGGTCTGTAATTCCCAGGACCAACCCAATGCCTTTTCAAAGAGAGGGATAATATTTGCTTCTTGCCAGTCTTCTGGCAAAGTGACTGATTTGAATGAGAGATTGCACAATTTTATTAGCAGCTCAGCCACTTTGACTGTTCAAAGGAGCATAAGGGAGTTAGGTGCATGACCTCTTCAGGCTCCTTCAAAAATCCCACGCTTCATTCTTAAACTTCTTCAGAACTCTTGAAAATGTTTCATATGGGCCCAGTCACTTGCTGTGCTTCCGTTTGTTTTAGGTCCGTCTCTCTCTTGACTCTGCAGTCTGTGTAAGTACCTCCTGTTTAATATCTGCAAAGAGTTGATCCAGTGTACATATCTCCCCCAAATTCTCTGTGGTGAACATCAAGTCAGAGATATCATTTAGATTCTTCACATTGTCCTTAGCTCCCTTGCAGTCCAACAGACCCACCAGTTCTCTCACAGGAGTATTACTATTGATGGACTTGCACAATTTCTTGTTGTTTATTTTTCTGCCTGGCTATTTGCTCTTCAAATTCTCCCTCACTTTCCATTATAAAGATGACCTGCTGTAGTTTTTATTCCTTTCTATTAGTTTTACTGATCTGAATTTCCTTTTTCTAAGGGGTACCTGTTTGGTTTTAGTGATATCTTTGGCCTTGCTATTTAGCTGTGTTTTTGCCTCTTGTTTCCTTTTTAGGGATATGCGTTCATTCTGTGACTCTGTTATAGGATACTTAAATTGCCTCCATGCTGAGTCTAAGGATTTTAATTTCCTCATTTTAACCTGTAGGCCGTTTTTGACTGGCTTACACATTTTAATTGAACTCTTCTTTTCTCAAGTTTAATGTAATAGTGCTAGGTTTTGGCATAACTCCTCCACCCAGAGATTATTGGATTTAGTTATGTTGTGGTTATTGTTAGCAGCTGGTACTTGGGTGAAATGTCATGAAAGGGAGACTTTGAGTAGGTAGGTGGGGAGACTGGGTTGATGAACTAGTGGGAAGAAACAAAACTGGCACAGGGACAAAGTGGAGGAGACACAGACAAAAGAAGACAGTCTTGAGAGGAACAGGAACCGAAAGTCTGTATCCAGTGGAGAAGAGTCCCCTGCAGAACCTGGAATAGAACTCATGATTCGTAAGTCAATATTTCCTTGGTATGAGCAAATATCTGTGAAACCCACTGGCAAAGTATGACACATCCCTCTCTAGTGCTGGTCCACAAACCAGATGGCAACCTACTACTGCTATCAGTTATTCTGTTAGCTCAAGTACAAAGATCTGTGCTGTGGAACTAAATGTTCCAACCCAGCTAATGATCCACCTGGGTAACAGTATGATTACACCAGGTGGAATTAAAAAAAAACTAGGAAATCTAATTTTAAAAAGATGGTCACAAAAATACATTAAAAGAACATTAAGGTTGCAAAGGCAAGTACTCAAAAGAGAGGAAATGCCAGAATTAAGATTTCCTGTGCAGCCTTCATTTTTAATCCCTTTGTGCATATGCATGTGCATTATCATACAATCTTTAATTACATTATTACATACTGTTTTTTCCTTAGGACCCATGCTTCATTCAGTGCCCAAGATGGACCTGCTCTGGATATGAATCCAGGTTGTGTAGTACAGGATGCTGTTGTCTGTAGGACCCTACCTCATTTGTGATAGAAGTCAGAAGATGTGTGGTGAATGAGGTGGGGGATTGCAGGAAGAGGAAGGATGGTGTCATGGTTAAGGCAGTGGAATACCACCAGGAGAAGTGAATTTGATCCCTGCCTTTGCCATAGAGTTCTTACATGATGCTGGGCAAGTCACTTAAATAAAACTTTTCACAGGTGGTTACTAATTGTGTGTTCTTCATTTTCTGGGGACCCAACTTGAGACTGGAGTCTGATTTGCAGAATTGCTGAGCACTCACAGCTATCATTGAGCCGTGCTTTGAATATATAAAGTATTAGATAATGCTAAGTGCTCTAAAACTTCAGGCAATAGGCATCTCAACCTGGACACCCAAAATAGTGTACAGTTTTGACTTAACTTGCTCTGTGCCTCAATTTCCCATCTGTAAAATGGAGATAATGATATCACCTCACCTCAGAGGTATGTTGTGAAAATAAATTCATTAATGTTTGTGACATACTCGGATCTGTAATGAGGAGTACTGTAGAAAAGTCCATGAGGAAATGAATAATTCTGTAGTCAGAGCACAGGTTATGTATAGTGTGTAGTAAATAAGGCCTGGGGCCACACATTAAACAGTGAAGGTCAAATGAAATATTGAATAGCTGCTCATTCAGTGAGCACTGTCCATCCTGTGCACTGAATGAGACAGGGCTACTTTGGAAAACATAGTGTGTGATCATGTAATTAAAGACTGTATCATAATGCATATACACAAAGGGCTGAATTAAGGTTAAGCTCAACCTCAATTCTGACATTTCCAACTTCTGGCTTTGGAGCCTTAACATTCGTTTTGTGTATGTGTGTTAGTTATATAGACTACCTTAGTGGAATGTAGTCAGTATCATGGATTTCAGGAAAAAATTATGCTTGTCTGCATTGATCTGGGAAAAGAAAGGATGGCAACCTATTACCGGTTTCAGTTACTTTGTTAGCTCAAGTGGCAAAGTTTTGTGCTGTGGAATTAAATGCGGATCCAGTTGCAGGATTGCACCCTTAGTGTAGATTTGGCCAAGATGTTCCAGTGGCTAGGGTCTAGCTGAAGACTTAAGAGACCTAGGTCCAAGTCCCTGATTCCCCACAGACTTCCTGTGTGACATTAGGTAATTCACTTAGTCTCTCTGTGCCTCAGTTTCCCATCTTTAAAATGGGAAGTACTACTATACTTCTCTACTTCACAGAAGTGTTGTGAGGATGAATACATTAAAGACTGTGAGGTAGTCAGATACTACAGCAGTGGGTGTCGTATATAAACACCTAAGATAGAAAGACAGATAAAGGATTAGTTTCAGAGTACTCAAGTTTAAACAGTTGTTGGTAGCATAATTACTATATACTATCTAGAGAGATACTTAATATTTTAGTTGTTAATATTACCATTTGTTATTTACCCAAGCTGAGTGAGAAATAGAAGCTGTTAATTATATATTTTTAAAGAAAGAGATTTGGGGAAGTATATTCAGATTTTTCTTTACCGGAACATACATAAATAAAGTGGCTCTCAAAAAAGCTGTTACTCACTATATACAATATTTGCATGTTTGGAAGTAGGAGGAGAGAGATGCTAAGAGATCAATTCTTTCTGCTCAGAATACTTCTTTTTATTACTCTGTTGCTCAAAGGACTTGTTGCACCTGTATCTAATTGCTATTTAATAAGCTCTTTCTACTTTAGGTATCAGTCTGTTTTTCCCATTACTTTTCATTTTCATAAATATTTTTCAGTGCCAAAATGATAACTTTTTTTAGCATGCACAATGAAAATCATTTAAAAAACCATCATAAACTAACAAATTCTGGTTAGGTATTTGTAATTTCATAGGGAAATCAATTTGTATAAGTTTATTTAAATTTTGACAGCATACATTTGCATAGATACTGGATATTCCATCAGCAATTAAATAAATATAAGGTTTTTTTAACATTCAAAGCCTTTTTTAAACAGTTTCATTTATTGTTTGACTCCTACAATAATCTCCCCTCCCAAATAAGGTACTTAACATGCTGCTGCAATACATGACCAAAAGTAAACCACAGACAGCATGGACAAGGAGTAATGCAGATGAAATTTACAGTAGATAGTGCAAAATCATACATTCATTTCACTGAAAACCTCTTTAAACAAAACTTGCCATTATACGTGTTCTTTTCTCAAAACATTATTTTTAACAAATTCTTGAAAATTACTTCCATTGATGTTTTTGATTTAAACTAAAATCCCTAATATACATTAAGAAAGACATTTAGGTCATCAATGGAATTTTCTCTGGCCTTCCTAGATAGCTATTAAATGCCTGTGATTAAGGTCCAAAGAAATGCTACCAAGTTGTTCCTATTATTTCTTCATGAGAAAACCAAGGTAGCAAAGCTATTGTTTTGCCAATTAAACCTATGACAGATATTTTTGTATTGAAGGGTGGAACTTTACAGGAAGCAACCTTGGTCTTTTAATGTTAATTGGAAAATATTGATTGAAAAAAAGACTAGCCTGTCATGCTGATAATTGTGACCAGACTTAGATATGATCACTAGATCTTCTTGAGATTACAAAAGAAGCAGTTACTATCTAACTGGTAAAAAGATTGAACGTTATTTTGGTAATCCCTGAATGTTGGTAAATTATTCCCTGATGTTCATTTATATGTCTTCTATGTATGCCACTATAAAACTGCTGAATATGGTTTAAACTGATAAGACTATGCTGTGTGCTAGTTACATTTCATGAGTATGGCAAGTTCCATAGCTATTTTAACCATACATTCTTCCTTAAATGAAGAGTAGACCAACTGATTGAACAATTCAGTAAACTGCCAAACTGATATTTACTTCTTCGTAATGAAACACTAAGGTCTGTGTAGTCCGATCCAGTTTCATTGATGGCGAAAACAAACAAATTGTTTTATTTCATATTCCTAAATACATTAAAAATAAAAATGGCCAGTGACTATCCTGAAGAAGGTTCTAAATCTTTTGACAATATATTTGATCATTTTCGCTTTTGACGTTATAGTATAGGATTTCACTATACAAGGGCTGACCACATATGACTCCCATATATGATTATAGAGGGGAGGGGAAAGCAATCTGTTCCCCTTGCTGTGTAATTTAGTCTTATTCACAGGTAGAATTAATATGTACTGTCAGTTTCACATCAGCAAGACATTTTATAAGTATAATGTAACTCTTAATGATGCAAGACATATGTTTATATCGCTCCAGTTTTAGATACCAATGAACTATATCTTTATTAACTACAGTGGAGCTATGCTGATTTACACCAGTTGAGAATCTGGCCCAAATGCCTGTATGCAATTGTTTATTTTTGTCAACTGTTGCTTATACGGTTTATTGATTGTGACTAAATATAAGTTGCATCGACTACCAAACTGCACAAAAAATATATTATCAACAATCAGCCTGTCCTTAGGTCACATGAAAAACATTGGGTTAGTTACAACCTAAATGCTTTCTGATTGCCTGGCCATAAATATTAGCAATAAAAAGATCTCTCTATTTCAGAGAGATAGTTTTGTGTGATAAGCTAGGCCTACATTTCTTAGCTTCTGGAATTCACTTTTCATACTGCTGTTATGCTTTCTGTATGGATGTTCAGTGCATGTTGTTGTGAATCCCAGGATGATATCACCATTACTTAGAGCTGTATTTTGCATTGCCTATTCTGTTATTGCTCAGCATGCACAAGGGTAAAGTTAAAATCTTTATTCATTTCATTTTAAAATGTTTCTTTTGTTCTCCTTATCATGTTCTAGCTTTCCCAAGGATATATGCCTTGAACGAAAAGTCACATGTGCATTACTAATTGTGTGCCATTGTATTTACAGTTCCTAGTGGTGGCACTGTGAAGCTACTAATTCTTTTGCTTCACTTGATGTAAAATAATCTGAGTGTCTTTGATAGCAGTGAAACAGTATTAATTGTTTTGTACATTTCTTGGTCACTCTTCTTAGGTGGTCTTCATAATCTATTAGAACTTTCAGCCAGATTTTTGTAATGTCATGCCTCCAGCAGTGATTAAATTGGTAATTAATGAACAGTCTTTGGCAACGTAAACCACATCCCGTTAATTTTCTCTTTTGAGTTTTTAGAAGTTGTCGTCTCTGTCAGAAAGCATTGCGCCACCTTGCTACGGCCCCTTGGCATGAAACCACAACGGCTTGATTTTTGCAGCCATTAGTAGATCAGAGCAGTAATTTCACAGTATTTTGGTCAGGGTAATTATAGTACCAAGTACTGAGTAGAGTTGGGAATTCACACAAGAAGTCCAGAAATACCAGGTGAGCTTCCTTGTGTTCACTGGGACGTTATGATTAGTTTAATTGGGCTTTGTTTGATTTTAGCCGCACAGACTCTTTGTGCCACGGCAATGCAGTGACTTTCCACTTTAGTGTTTCTGACCTGCACTGACAGGAACTAGTGCAAAAATGAACCCTTTGAAGTGGGGCTCCTCGAAAAAGACAACTAAAAAAGGGAAAGCTAGTTAGCTAAATAGTTAACTTTAGCAACCCTCTAAAAATCTACATATTGCTTTGTGTTTTACGGTTAGTGTGATTCATGTCCTTTTGTTTTATCCTGGATGAACAATGATATTTCCCCTAAATACTATATAGGTGTTTAGGAAATATCTGCATTTTAAAATCAAATCTTTCCGAATAACTGGCTTTTGGATAGTACATATTGTTTCCTCTTTTCCACCTGCCATAATGATATAAAGTCTCACACCAAAGATATTGAAAATCAGCTCTTCAAACAAACCTCAATAAATGCATTAATAAGAGTGCAGCTTCACTGAGTGCTTTCACACTGTCACAAAGTAGTAGGTAAAGGCATTCATACTTCACTAATAACTATAGGTATAGGGGCTTTCAGCAGTACAATGTGCACATTAAAGTTTAAGTAGTCACTTGCCTGTTGGCTTCTGAATGAAAGGACTGTCACTGGTCACTTCTCCTGGAAGCCTTAATGAAACCAAATAGTTTGCTA